>NC_060073.1:1273750-2540000 GCF_922984935.1 Meles meles
TAGTCGGCCGTGTTCTGCCTTCATTTTTCCCAGAACATGTCACTCCTTTTTTTTTTTCTTTTTAAGATTTATTTATTGACCTTATAGAAAGAGATTTGGGGAGTGGAGAAAGGAGAGATAGACTCCCAAGCAGACCCGAGGGGCTCGATCTCACGACCCCGAGATCGTGACCCGAGACGAAATCAAGAGTCTGATCAGTCGACCGAGCCACCCTCGTTCAGGCCCCAGAAGGCCGCCTGTATTTTTAGCCAAGTTCGGCTCCACGGAGCAAGGCCTGCACCACGTTTCGGGGGCCCTCCGCTTCCGCCGGCCCGTCTCCGGGTTTCCACCCATACCAGGAGATTCCCACGCCTTCCTTGGCGTCCGCTCTCCCCCCCCCCCCCCCGCCCGCTCCCCCGCTGCCCGCTCCCCCCCCCCCCGCCCACTACCCCTCCTGCCTGCTCCCCACCCCCCCCCCCGCCCGGGTTTCCTTTGTCAGATTCTTAATGTATTTCCGATTTTTTATTTAAATTCAACGTAGTTAACGTATAGCATGTCACTGGTCTCAGGAGTCGCGTTCAGGGGCTCATCAGCTGGGGATAAGCCCCGGAGCTCGTGACATCATGTGCCTCTTTCGTGCCCGTCAGCCCGTCACCCCAGGCCCCCCCCAGCAGCGCTCAGTGTGTTTCCTCGAGTTAAAGGTCTTTTGTGGCTTGTTTTCCTCTCTGTTTTCCTCTTGTTTTATTTTTCCTTCCTTCCCCCTGTTCATCTGTTTTGTTTCTCACATTCCATAGGAGTGAGATCACGCCGTCTTTGTCTTTCTGGGACGGACCTGTTTCGCTGAGCGTAATGCCCTCTACTTCCATCCGCAACAACATGTCTCCCAAGGCAGGGAAACAAAAGCAAAAATGAATTATGGGGACTTCATCAAGATAAGAAACTTCTGCCCAGCAGAGGAAACGGTCAACAAAGCAAAAAGGCAACCCCCAGAACAGGAGAAGACACCTGCGAAGGCCTTACCAGAGAAAGGGCTGGTACCCGGGACCTATAAAGAACTTGTTAAACTCAGCCTCCACCCCCCGAAAAAACCCAGTCAAGACATGGGCAGAAGTCACGAAAAGATGTTTCTGCCAGGAAGACCGACGAATGGCGCCAGACCCATGGAAACACGCTAGGGACCTCGCACGTCCCCCCCTGGGGCTCCCGGCACTGGGCGGGCCATGTGAGCTGTGTTCCTGGACCTCCCCGGCTTCAGACGCCGCCCCGTCGCAGTCCCGGCTGCACAGACGGCTGCTGTTCGTTTAAAAATGTCCCAGAGGCACCTGGTGGCTCAGCCGGTTAAGCTGAAGCTCCGGGTTTTGGTTCAGGTCATGATCTCAGGGTCCTGGGCCTGAGCCCGCTTCCTTCTCCCTCGCCTTCTGTCTGCTGCGCTCTCACACTTTCTCTGAAATAACTAACTGAAGACCTAACGAAATAAATCCATCCTACCCCGAGCTCCCGTGTGAGCGGCCGTGGAAAGCAGAGTGTGTTGTTTGAGGAAACTCATCTCCTCTGTATGTAAATAACGTCTCAAAGCAACGGAGAATGCGAAGAAAACATAATTTGTAGGAAAGTAAAAAAAAGCAAACCCCTCACTGAAAAGAAATTAAAGCCGTAAACGCGGCGCCCTTTTCCAACCGGGACACCCACGAGACGAGGGAAGACCATGCCGACACACGCAGCGTCTCAGCCGTCCCGTCGCGGCCGGCACCGGGCGCCGTCCCGGGGCCCGCGCGAGCCGAAAGACACCACCGGCCGTGCTCGCGGCGTTTGCAGACGGATCAGAGCTGTGAAGTCCCCTTTCAGCTAAGCCTCGTTCATGACACGGATGAAAGTTTGGCAAAAATATGAAAACCAGGTTTACATAGAAAGTTTTAAAATTCAAAATGAAATGGAGCCAAGGGGAAAGGTAAATTGGGGTCAATTAACCAAAATGTTACCCTTGTGTGATGGGATTATTTGTTCTTTTAACATGTTCCCTTATAGTTTGGGTTTCTTTCTTGGCACGGCCGTCTTGTGTTCTCGGAGCGGTACCGTGACCGTGTGAGTGCCACTGATCATGGGGAGACGTGGCCGTCTTGTGTTCTCGGAGCGGTACCGTGACCGTGTGAGTGCCACTGATCATGGGGAGACGTGGCCGTCTTGTGTTCTAGGAGCGGTACCGTGACCGTGTGAGTGCCACTAATCATGGGGAGACGTGGCCGGGTCAGTGGGGAGGCGTTTTGTTGGGGGAAGGAGATCTGAAAACCCATCCTCGG
This sequence comes from Meles meles, assembly GCF_922984935.1. NCBI lineage: Eukaryota > Metazoa > Chordata > Mammalia > Carnivora > Mustelidae > Meles > Meles meles. Next base: position 1,276,027 of record NC_060073.1, read on the forward strand.
CACGTCGCCTGGGAAGGCAGAGAAGACAGATGGTCATGGTACTGGCAGGTCCGGCCATGGGGAGCAGGTGCCCGGAGACCCCGGCAGGTGTATAAAGGCTCCCAGCCCAGGAGGCCCCACACCTGAGCACCTGTCCTCTGCACCTGCTCCTCTGACCTGCTCCACCCTCAACCCACTAGAACCATGGGCTGCTGTGGCTGTTCCGGGGGCTGCGGCTCCGGCTGTGGGGGCTGCGGCTCCGGCTGCTGCAAGCCCGTGTGCTGCTGTGTGCCAGCCTGTTCCTGCTCTAGGGGGGCTGTGGCTCCTGGGGCTGCTCCCAGTCCAGCTGCTGCGTCCCCGTCTGCTGCCAGTGCAAGATCTGAGGGTCTGGACAGTGTTGTCAAGTGGCCCGTGCCGACGCGGGGCCCCACTCCCAGCCCACTGCTCTGGGGCTCTTTGACTTCATACTCTGACTTCGTCATCTGCACCCCCAGCTTGGGCAACGTATTCTCAGTATGGACAGGACCCTGGGACCCCCTTCTCAGTGACGAGGGCCCTTGGCTCATCTCCCTCCTCTCCTCCTAGACCCTCCCTCTCGCCCCCTCACCCAACTGAAGACCCAAACTGGCCCACAGAGGCCCCCGAGGCAGCTTGGACTCCTGGGACCCTGAGAGCGGCCCCTCCTCGCAGGATTTGGAATGACCCTCTGGCTCCCTGTGTGTCAAAGCCTGATCCCCAGTCTTCCAAATAAACAGCTGATAAGCAGGAGTCTCCGGCTCTCCCTTCCTCTCCGTAACCCCCACAGCGTCCTTTCCCAGCCCGTCCCCGAGCCTGTTCCATCTCTCCTGCCTTGATCTCCTTCATGCTCGCAATCTGACATTTATGGGTTTTTGCCCTCTGCCCCCATGGCGTCAGGCTCAAGGGTCAAGTGCGGAATAGAGCTCCACCGTCTGGAGTGCGGGGGGGCTGGCACAGGGGGGTGGCGGCTGCGGGACAGTGGCCGCTGTGGCAGGCCATGGTGGGGGGGGTTCCCGGAGGCTAAAGCTCTTCAGCCGGAGAGTTGGTGCTGTTGGTGCAGGAGAGGAGCCTCCGGGAGCCCCTGGGGCTGGGAGGAAGCCATAGAGAAGTTGCTGAAAGAGTCTGAGTTTTACCCCAAACGTAGCTGGGTGCCTCGGAAAGACCCGGGATGGACAGACAGGACGTCCTGGCCTCCAGACTGCGCCAACAGTCTGCGGTCTGCGCCCCCGGGGGGCACTTGGTTTCCGTGGCTCCAGGGAATGTGGGCAGCAGCCTTGGGAGCCTCGAGGGGGCCAACATGGAAACTGGGTGTGTCCACGGTTGACGGCGGGCCCAGAGGCCACACCCCCAGGACTCCCCCAAGTCCACAGCGCTGACCCAGGGCGGGCCTCGGCCTCTGCCTCTGGCTCTGCTGGGGAGCCCTGAGTGCCCCCCGGGACCGGGTCCCAGTCCCGAGAGCCACAGGGACGCTGACCCAGGGGCTACAGCCACCTTGGGAAGCTCACGGGTGACGCAGCAGCGGCTGCGGTCTGTCCACGCAGCTCAGCAGCAAGCGTGGCTCGGACACCGAGACGCTGGCGCACACGGCGAGACCCCGCAGCCGCGCCGCCGACAGGAGGGGGAGCTGCCGCCTCCCGCCTCCAGGCCCCGGCGGAGGGCACACGGGGGCAGCACCTGAGCCCACCGGGACCCATCTGGGGTGGCTCTGGAGAGCCATGAGAGGGGTCGCCCACACTCCCCGCCCTTCTTCCCAGCTTGGTGGCAGTGTCCCCTGATGGCTTCTCTTCACCTGGAGCTGGGTCCCCGACACCCACGGCTGCGCCGATACCCCGGCCTCCAGAAGCTCCCGGGCACGCAGGCCCCGAACAGGTCCTCCCTTCATCCCCGGTGACAGCAGCCCCAGGGCCGGGCAGACTCTGGGAACCCTTCCATGCCACACCCGCCCCCCTGCCTGCACCCCAGGCCTCGTCCCACCTCTCTGGCCACCTTTCTGCTGGTCCACGGCGGCCGCCCCGGGTCAGACCGGCCCCTTGGTGTCTGGCCCCGACTGTGGCCTCTCCAAGCCACACTGGTGTTGCTACCGGTCGTGGGAGCCACTTCCCCCGACCCCGCAGAAGTCACTAATGCACGCGCTTGAGGACACACACAAGGCCGGCGGCAGCTGTGACCCGTCGACCGGAAAGTGCCCGATCAATTGGGATTCGGTTGAGCATCACAGGAAAACACGACAGTGATGAGCCATAGACCATTTCTTCTAGGAAACAGCAGTGGCGAGAAGCTGGCTGGGTGGGCTTGGAAAGAGGGACAGAGACCCAGGGACAGCCAAGGAGAGGTCTCCAGGCGAACGCAGCGGACGGGGAGCGCAGGCAGTGCTTGTAAGTTCACAGAACCGGAACTTCGAGGCCGGCGGCACGGTCCCAAAAGCGAGAGCAGAGGGTGCGTCACCGTCCTCGAGGACACGTGGCGCTGCTGGGCTTGGCAGGGAAGCACGTGCTGGGGAGGCATTTGTTAACACTGGCCCTCGTGGGGGGACGACCCAGGGAATCCGCCGGAAGGCTGGCCTGCGGAGCGGGGTCTCTGTCGTTCTGGCCGCCGCTCTGGGTCAACCACAGTGCCCCGCACGTGGCAGATACTGGATGACTTCGTGGAAGGTGTGCACGGGTCACGTGCCCCTGCCCTGCTGTGGACGGCGGCGGGGGGGGGGGGGTTGTTCAGTGGCCAGACGTCTCTTGCGGGGTCAGGACGGGGGGGGGGGGGGGGGGGGGGACCATGGGGGCGGACACGGGACCTGGGGACAGCAGGGGGCGCTGCTGACCAGGAGATGCCCACGGAGCCCCGAGGCTCAGGGAGGTTCAGGGCCGAGTCCCAGCCCCCGCCCTGGTGGCCAGGCTGGCATGGCAGTCTCCAAAGGGCAAAGCGAAGCCCTTCCTCCCTCTCCCCCTCCTGCTCCCACCCCTACTTCTAGTGCTCATGCCCTCCAGCCCCAGGGTGGGTGGAGGTCCCTAGGCACAGTCCTCCGACTGGCCTCAGCCCGCAGGGCCCTCCGGCCTCCCCGAGAAACCGCAGCTCCTCTGAGTCGACCCCCTGGGCCCCACAGACCCTGCCATCCCCCATCTCCTCGACCCCTTCACCTCCACGGCCCCCCAAAGATGAGGGGAAACGGGGGCTGGGAACATCGCCAACAGCTCCCCTGCAAGGCTGCCCCCAAGTCCAGGTCGGGTTTTCGGGACCCCCAGGACCCCCCGCCCGCCCCCGCTTCCACCTGAGGCTCCGGGACTCCTCCGTGGACCGTCTCGTCGGGGGTTTGTAAACCTCCGTCTGCTTCTCCCGCCCGGTGTGGTCCGCTCACGGGCCCCTCTCCCACCCGGTGTGGTCCGCTCACGGGCCCCGCCTCACCCCTGCAGCCGGGGAGGGTCTTCCTTACGCGCAGAACATCACGTCCAGAGGGACCCTCCTCGCCCATCCCCATTGCGGAGACAATTCCTGGAGTTTCTTCCCCCGCGGGGGCTGAGGCCGAAATGCAGACCGTGGGGCGCTGTGAGGCCAGGCGAGGCCTGAGCCCCTGGGGGCTGCCGAATGCGGGTTAGAGCGGCTGCGGGGCGAGCCCCCCCGCCACAGGGGCCGAGGGAAGTGCCCCTGTCCTGGGCCTCCGGGTCTTTCAGCGGTGATCTCGGGAGGGAGCCAAAGGGACACTGGCACTTCGGGCTGGACCCCATCTGCCCCGTGTACCAAGAATGCCCCAGAGGGCCCCTCCTGGTCCCCTGCACCTGCTCCTGGGGCACCTGACCCCCTGAGGCTGGGCCCGGGGGCGGGGAGGTACCAGCAGCCCAGCCCCTCCCTAGGGGAGAGCACCCCTGGGACGTGGAAGGCCAGAGACCATCCCCCACCCCACTCCCATCCCGGGTGCTCCTCCTCCAGGTCCCCCAGACCCCCAAGTCAACAAGAGAGGCTCCCTGGGGTCAGGGACCTGTCAGCGGGGGCACAGGCTGCCGCAGGCATGAGTCCTCACCCACATTCTGCTCCTCCCGCCGGGGTCCTGGCCCCTCCTCCTGGGGACCCCATGCTAAGCCAGGTAGCAGGCCGCCCCCAGAGCCTGCAAAGTCCAGGAAAGGCTGCGTGCCTGGGCAAGAGACACCCCCCACAGTCAGCAGCAACCCACCCGACACCCCAGGGCACTGTTCGGGACCGTGGAGCCCGTGTGCCCGCAGGACAGGGAGGGAGGGTGGATATGGGGGAGCCAAGGCCCGGACGGGCAGGAGGGGCTGCTCCACGGGATGCCCGGCTGCCCACGTCCCTCTGCTCATGCCACCTGATGCCCGTGGGAAGGGGCGACCTGGATTGCCGCCGAGGAGCCACCGGGAGGGTCGGAGATACGCAGCTGCCACTCTCCTCTGCCCTGCCACCCCCCGCCCCTGGCCGGCACTTCCACTGGGCTGGAGAAGGGCCGGGGTTGCTGGACTCGTGACCCTGAGTCGGTGGCCCCACTGACACCTGAGGCTTTGTCCACACAGGGGCTGGAACCCTGTCCCGCACGCGACTAAAGTGCTGCTCCCCCAAGAAGTCCGTGTGGGGGCCTGAGGACATGCTGGGGGCTTCCTCCAGCCGGGGCAGGCGTTCTACCAACAGACTCTATGGGGTCCAGGCCACTCTGCTCCTGGTAAGCCCCCGGGTTCTACCTGAGGTCCCCAACCAGCCGGCCCGTATAGACGGAGGAGGGGCTTAATCTACACGATGCAGACCTATGTCCTGGGGTTCCCTCTTTCAAAGGGAAACTTGGAATCCTGAGTCCCCCCAGGAGTGGCAGCCCCCACCTGGGGAGACACCCAGACAGGCCACGCTGAGCCCCTATAGGTAGCTGCCACGTGAAGGAAGACGCGTGCACCAGTCCTCGTGGGAGGCTGTCCTCGCTGACCTTGGGGGGCTCCCATCGCTAGTCCCAGAGACCCCGTCCTCAGCGCAGCTGGCTTGGGACCCAGTCAGGATCCTGCGTTTCAGGAAGGAACCGCTTCCTCAGTGAGCTGCGTCGGTGACAGGATCTCCGCTAACAGAGGACGTTGCGAAGGTAGAGTCAGAACACGGCCCTGTCCGGAGCCTGCGTAGATGGTGGACCTGCAAACAGCCATCAGCGACCCTCAAGCCACCCGGGGAGGTGTTAAAGGGGACGGGTGGCCCCCGAGGCACTCATCAGTCTGGGGCTGAAGTTGGGAGCTCGAGACATCGAGCCCCTGTCTGAACGGCGGCTTGTGAATAGAGTTTATTTTTATTTTTTTATTTCTCAAAGATTTTATTTATTTACTTGACAGAGAGAGAGATCACAAGTAGGCAGAGAGAGAGGGGGAAGCAGGCTCCCTTCGAGCAGAGAGCCCGAGGCGGGGCTCCATCCCAGGACCCTGAGACCATGACCTGAGCGGAAGGCAGAGGCTTAACCCATGGAGCCCCCCAGGCGCCCCTCGTGAATAGAGTTTAACATTGAAACACCAAGAGGGGGATTTGCTGCAGGGACTGTCCTGTGCGTCGTATGTTCGGAGGGACTCTTGGCTTCCATCCGCCAGATGCCAGGAGCCCCCACACTTCAAGTCGTGGCAATTGCAAGCATCTCCAGGTTAGTGTCCTCGTGGGGCAAAACTTCTCCCAGCTGGAAACCAACGCATCATAAAAATTTAATATCTATGACTGGAAATAAACAATCCTGTCTGATTTTTTAAATCTAGAAAATCAAACTAAATATTGAAATATTAAGCATTTTGTCCTAAACCCATGACCAAGACTTGGATGTGCCTGATCGCTAGGTCGGTTGAATGTTGACTTATACAGCCCAGTCAGTTCAATAGGCAAGGAAAAGAAATAACACTATACATGCTGGAAAAGAGGAAATAAAATTGCTATGGTTAGTGACGTAATTTTTAACGTATAAAGTTCAAAGACATCTATTAAAAAGTTGATATAGCAAGATAGATGAAACAGGATCCATAAAAAAATTAATCATGTTTTGATGACAAGCAACAATCTCTTAAAAATTAAGTTTATGACAGAGAAAATAAAATTTTAAATTATAAAATATTAAAAAAATCAATTACTTAGGTAAAAAAAAAAACCCTAAAAAAGAACAAAGAAAATTGCAACATATTTTTGAGGGAATCTAAAGATCTACATAAATAAAGCCAAATACTGTATTTATGGGCTTGAAAAGTCACGTTTATGAAGATGTCAATTCTTCCAAAACTTAATATGTGGAATCCACGTCCTTTGTATCAAAATCCCAGAAAGTTAACTTTGCTTACGCTGATAAGCTGATTCCAAATTTTATACGGAGATTCAAAAGACCCAGAAAAGCCGTCGCAGTCTCGAAGAACAAAGCTGGTTTGCTTTGCCATACGTCAAGCCTGCTAGGAAGGGAGAGTAGGGGAATGTGGCCGCGAGGGAAGGTAGACCAGATGACTCGTGGAGCGGCCCACAGTCCCGTCCAGCGGCAGCTCGGGGATGAGACGCCTTCCACAGAGACACGAGCTGCACGAGTCCACTGAGCATTCGAAATGTGACCAATGGTCTGAGGAAACGAGTTTTGTGTTTGATTAATTTAGAATTAATTCAAGGGTAAACAGGTACACGTGGCTGTGGTACTGGACGGCACGCGGCGTCCCGTTCTTGTCCCACAGGCCGCACGACAGCCTCGCTACGACCGAGGTGACGGTTAGTGCCGTGTGCGATGATGGTTTAGATAAGAGACGACCCAGATTTAGGAAAAGGTAGCTGACCCTTACCTCACACCACACACGAACGTAATTTCAGACGCATTGCGTTTCCAGGTGTGAAAGATGGAAACCAGCGACGCTTCTACAGGAAGCCGAGAGCGACTTTGTGGTGCTCCACATTCTCCTGAGGCGCACGACATAACTGCGTGGCATTTAACTCTAAGCCATCTGCCGTGACAGGAAACCTTCAAGGAGATGAAAGCCAGCAGAAGAGTTGGAGAAGACACTGAGGAAGAGCGAGTATCGGGATCTTGTGAGGAAGTTAAATATAATAATCATAATGATGACTCTCGTGGGCCGTTTTTAAAAGACCCAATAGAAAAATCAGCAAATGACGAGAACAGACGTTTCACAGAGAAAATAGCCAAATGGCTATGCATAGTAAACTCTGCTCAGCTCCGCGAGTCATCAGGAAAGCACAGAACTAGTCACAATGTGCCGCTACCACGTGGTGGTAAGGATGTAGGTCTGCTGGGGCTCTTGCGCGTTGTTGGAAGAAGCAGAACTTGGCACAGTCACTTTTGTTAGGACTTCATTTACTTGTTAGGGGGACAGAGAGCACAAGCCACCAGGACGGGCAGAGAGAGAGGGAGAAGCACACTCCCCGCTGAGCAGGGAGCCCAGCTAGGGGCTTGATCCCAGGACCCCGGGATTATGACCCGAACCAAGGGCAGATGCTTAACCGACTGAGCCCCCCAGGCGTCCCAGGCACAATCACTTTTGAAAGGGATTTCCTTAGGATTCAGCAAGTCCACTCTGGGTATACCCTGCAGGAATGCATGCTAATGTCAACCAAAACACCATGCAAAAATTTCCAAAGCCACCGTATTCCTAATGCTCGAACCGGACACACCTCACATGCCCGTGAACTACAGAGCAGGTAAGTAAATTGAGATGTATTTGGGGGACGGAACTCCACGTGTCAAGTAAAAGAAGGAATTGCCACGTACAAGCGAGGGGACAAATTTCACAGTCCTAAACGCTGAGCCCACTAGCCAGTCACAAAACCATGTATCCTGCATGAGTCCACCCTTCTGACTGACAAAAAAGGACAACACTAGTCCTGGTACAGAGTAACGGTCAGGTCTGAAGGTCTTAAGTGAGAGGAGACAGGTGGGAGCCTTCCACGCAGGTAACTTCAGCAGAGCCTGCCAACTGCCAGAAAGAATAAAATAAAAACACCAGAGATTGGAAACACAGTAGCAGAAATAAAAATGCCCCCAAAGGCTCAAACTGAAATACAAAGAGCCAGAAAGAAAACCAGCTCAACCGGAGCCCCGGGAGGCTCCCAAACAGGCAGCCCACGTGCTGGAGGGTTCCCGGCTGCTCGGAGAAGAAGACGAACAGAGAAGGCAGGAGAAATAATGGCTGAGAATGTGCCAGAATCAACGATAGTTACCACAGCAGCTCAGAGAACACCAGGCCGGTAGATCCCGAAACGCGCGCACGCACGGCGGCAAATCCCGCTTCACCTGCTGAAAGCCAGCGACAACGGGAAAACCCCGCAGACCGCCAGCGCATGAGAACCACATCACCTGCGGGGCAACAGGGCAGCATTAGAGCGGACTCTCACCAGAAACCGCATGAGGAAGGGAATGGGGTGACATCTTTAAAATGTCAGTAACCGTCAACCAGAATCGACGTCCAATGAGTCTATCCTTCAAAAGCAAAGGAGAAACATTTTCCTGAACAGATAGAAACAGAGGGACTTTTTCCCCGCCCGCCTTCCCTGTAAGAAATAGTTAAGGAGGTTCTTCAGGTGGAAGAAAGGTCAGAGACCTGGGTCTACAAAAAGAAGAATGTTGGAAATGGACAAAATGAAAGTAAGATTTTGTCTTTATTTTGGCTTCCTCTGCAGGATAAGCAGCTGCTTAAAACAGTGATAGTGACGGCGAACTGGGTGAGTATGACTTGGGTGAAAGTGGGTGTACGGGAGCCCCCGAGTAGGCGTAGGAGGGAGGGGCCGGGGCACGAGGGCCTCACTGCGTGCCTGAAGCCGTGTAATACTTACGAGTGGACGTAGATTATTTCAAGTGTGTGTTGTACACTCTAGAGCAACCCCTAAAAAATGTCTTTTGAAAAAAAGAGAAAGAGATAAGCCAATAGAAGACATGTGAAAGAAAATGCTGAATTAAACCTAAAGAAGACAGAAAAAGAAGAAAAAAGAAACAGAGGGCAAACATGAAAAATATCAAACAGCCACCCAAGTCACAGCGTTTGATCTACGCCCGTCGTCGCTGAAAATGCGAACGTTCTGGACAGAACCGCTGGAGGCCGGGATTGTCCGAGTGGACAGAGGCGACGCCCACCCCCCCTTCAGTGCTACAGCTTAGCGGGGCCGACGGTGAGGGGTAGAGAGAGATAGACCGTGCTGGCCCTCAGAGGGATGTCACCCAACAATACGGGGCCAACTCGCCAAGAGCACAAAGTGATCGCAAACGCTAGGCACATAATAACAGCGCCCCGAAACGCAAGAGGCACAGGCCGGTCTGGACGGCCCGCCTGGAGAAGGGCCACGGTCTTCACCCTCCCGCGGGCGCTCGGCAGAGCCAGTGGGCAGAGGTCAGCACGGACAAGGACGACCTGACGACATTCACGAGTATTTCTCCCACCAAGAGGGAAAATGTACCCTTTCAGTGGTTTTTAAAACTTGAGGTCTGGCTAACCTCCACGTTAGCACTGGGATTGGTGTGCAACACGGGGACGGGACAAGCGTGTTTGCTGCGCTGGGCTCACCACAGGCGTGGCCGCCGGCCGCCACACACCGCGAGAACATGCCGTGGCCTGTATCCCCGGCATCGCTGTGACTCATCCTCTCCCGAACTGGAAGCCCGTGCCCCCCCACCCACTTTGCCCATCTCCCTTCCCACCCGGCGCCCCCAGTGTGTTCTCTGTATCTGCCGGTCTGCTTCCGCTTTTTTTGCTTGTTTGTTGAGAAAACTCCTTTTCGAGCACTCGCAGGCCATTTGCCACGACAGAGCCTCTTCTGGGCCATGAAACAAAGCTCACCAGACTTAGGAGAACGCAAATCACAGGAAGTACGTGTTGAGCAAGTGGCATGTGGTTCCTGTCCCCGGGAGAAGACATCTGAGCACTTCTGTCCTCTGCCTGCCGCACTGGAGTCGCCAAGAAACACACATGGCTGTCACGTGCTGGACGGGACAAAACTCTTCTCACGGGAGGAGACAGAGCGGGGTCAGTCTCAGCAGCGGCTGTTGGTCCCCCACGGCCAGCTGGTCCCCTCCCGGCAGCTGACGTGGGGCCCTTGGCTTCCGCGCACCCTTCTTGTGCCGCAGCAGAAAGACCCTGTCCTCACCCGACAGGGGACCCACAGAGCAGCAGGTTTGGCCAGATGCCACCAGACACACACGCTTAAGCAGAACCAAGGAACACACAGTGAGTCTGGAACAGGGAAGAGAGTCCCACCCAAGGTGACAAGACCAGCCCGGGCGCGGCCCTCCTCACCTCCGGGAAGACGCCTCCAGGCCGCGGCCCAGCCTCCTGCGGCCGAGGGGGGATCTCACGACTGCCTCTCCCAAAGTAGCAGAATTAACCCGGACATCTGCGGCACGAAGATCTCTCTAGCTAACCGGAAACCAAACCAGACACCTCTGAGTAGCCCGAGTGTCAAAGAGGGAGTCTCAGCGGAAATTAAAAAAAGATTTTGAACCTCAGTGACGGAATGGGCAGCACAGCGAGGTCCGCGGAGGGCCGCAAAAGCCAGGGGGGCCTTGCATGCCTGGGGGCATCGAGGAGGACGGAAAGGCGCCTAATCAGTAAGTGAGCAGGTACCCGGGGCTGAACACTTGGTGAGGCAAGCCCAGCATTAGGAAGAAAGCGAAGAAACCAAGGAAACAGAATGAGAAAGAGAATTATCAGCGAAACCATAAGTTGGCTCCCTGGCAGCTCGGCAAAGTTGGAGAGTTGGTCTCCCCTTCCCCTCCCCCCCTTCTTTTTCTCCCTCCATGTCCTCCTCCTCCTTGTCACCATCTTCTTAAATATTTTACTTATTTATTTACTTATTTGACACAGAGAGGGAGAGAGAGAGCACGAGGAGGGGGAGCAGCAGAGGGAGAAGCAGGCTCCCGCTGAGCAGAGAGCCTAACGTGGGGCTCAATCCCAGGACCCCGAAGTCAGCTGAAGGCAGACGCGTAACCCACTGAGCCTCCAGGTACCCCAAAGTTGAAGACCCGTAGCGTGGCCGGCCAGGAGCAAAGGAGCGCAGGCAGACTCCCGGCGCTGGGCTCGGCAGCAGCCGGACACTGCGAACAGCTCCACGCCCACTGGGAACGGGGTGGTGTCATTCGGGTTCAGCCTCGGTCTCGCGGGGCGCCCAGGACAGCCCAGGGCTCTGCATTCTGCATTCTCGCTGTCCTGGTGGGTCTGGGCTTCTGTTTAGAGCCCTCTGTCTTGTCCTGGTTTGCCCGTCGTGGAGCGGGCTCTGGGCAGGCGAGGTCTTCGACTCAGGAGAGACCCCGTAGCCCGCTGGTGCTCCTGTCAGGGGGTCGCTGCCAGCTGCCTGCGTGTTGTGGTCTCGGCCTGGGTAGTGATGCTGGGGATGCCTGGGCCGTCCCCTGCGCCCGCACTACGGGTGGAGGCCACCGGGCGCCTTTCCCCACGGGGCAGTGTCGTGGCTGGATGGGCCCCGGTGGTCCTTCTCACGATGACAGGACACAGGACACTCCTAAGCAAGAGCCGTCAGGGGGCTCTGCGGACGCTTCCTGACTCACAGGCCCTGGAGGGCGTACGCACATCGGGGGCCACAGGTCAAGGTCGCAGGGAGAGAGGAGAGGGAGGCAGCACGGACCTCGGTCTCTAACTTGGGGTTTGGGGGTGGGGGCTGAGGTTTCACGGGTTCGCTCTTTGTCGGTGAATGAAAGGCGTGAGAGCAGGACCGGGGTGAGGAGGGGGACGGCCCGGGAATGCAGCCGGGCAGCGTGCCGTCCGGGTCACCCACTGCTTTCTCCCCAGCGGAATTCTGCGGGTAGGCGGCGGGGCTCCTTATCTCGGCCGCCGAGCTGGCAACGTGATAACCCGGGGGTGGGTGTCTTTGAAGTGGCCGTCGGAGCTGCATGCCAGGCTCCCCTGCGCTCCCTCCTGCCCCACGGCTCTGGCTCCAGAAGGAATCCGGGATGACTCAGGGCCGGGCTGTGTCCATGGGGGTCGTGCCCCCCGGGTCCGGGGACATCTGGGGAGGACCACCCGCCCCGAGTCCTCACCCATTCCCAGTCTCTCCGCACTGACCCGCTCGCATTGCCGAGATTCCACAGGCAGTTTCAAAGGCTCCCGATCTACTTATCACGTCCCAAGGATGCCTTCTTAACTCCTTGCACATTAAAATACCAAAATCCGGCTGGTTTGCTCTGAAGGGAAGTGGGTGGTCGGTGAACCACAGCGAGACTGGGTGTTCAGAGCAGCGGCCTGTCCGCCCTTGAGGCCCCGGCCTCGTGCCTCGGGACTGACAGCAGCTCGCGGGGGCTCGGCCGCAGGCTGACCCGACTTTCCAGCCGCCCGATGGCCTGTTGCGTAGAGCCGCAGAGGCGGAAAGCCCTGTCTCCGGATGGGCCTCGGCAACTTCGTAGGACATTAAGTTTGAAACTTTGTATCTTCAGACATGTTAGACTTGCTTGGAAATCCACACAGTCCGGCTCACGCTGAGAGCCAGTCCCTGCCACCTCCGCTTGCAGACCAGGCGGCTGTCTCTCCGGCGGGGAGGGGGCGCGGGAGGATGTGTGCTAAGGGGCAGGAGAGGCGCGGCAGCGTCCCAGTCCTGGCCCGCCGGGGACAGTCATGGCAGGGGCAGGAGGCCTCTGTCTTGTGAGGAGCGGTAACCTTTCTGGATTCCTGATTTCTGAACGTAAAAGCGCCCCAAACAATTGTGTTTTAGCTTGAGGTTTTGCTGGTCTTTAAAATGATATGAAAAGTCGTTTGAATTTTGTAGTCCCACGGAGTGCGGAAACGTGGGGAACGAGGACGGACAGACAGGGTTGGGGAGAAACCCAGCCTCGCTCAGTAACTCAGAGGTCTGGTTGCAGCGAGCCCAGCTGTCCGCGTTGGCTGTCGTGCTGGTCTGGATGCCCACCGGCCCGGGGACAGCCTCTGAGCCCACCTTGTGGGTGTGTGCGGGGTTGGGGGGGGGGGGGGGGCGGGGAGCTGACGCGCTGCGCCCTCTGGCGGCGAGAAGGCCAGCGTGGTCCTCTGTGTCTCCTTGAGCACCAACTCCTGGTTGGGAGAAAGTTCCTTTTGGGGAAAACCAGAAGCTGCTTGGGTTTGCCACGGCCGCGGGAGGACCCGGACAGCGGTGGGTGGCTCTCTGCTCGGCGGCGGCAGAGGCGTGCGGGCGGTTTCCTGCCTCCCAGCCAGTGCCCCAGGTTTGCGGTTGTGGCCGAATCCATCAGCGCCTGCTTCCCGTCCCTGGGACATTGGGGCCACCCGGCTGCTCCCCTCAGACCGGTGTCCTGAGCTCTGTCCTCTCGGGGTCTGTGCCCCCGCCCACCTTCCAGCTCCTGCAGGTCTCTCCAGGCTGAAGCTCTGCTCCACTGCTCTCAGCAGGGCGCCGGCCTCCGACTCATTCTGCCTTCGGGATTAGCAGGCCAGAGACCCGAGAAGAAACCCCTGCGGGTGCTCTAGCTCGTCAATGACAAGTACAAGACTCCAAGCCAGCTCTAAGGTGTCGACAATCAGCAGAACCCTGGGAGGACACGGTCCACGCAAGGCCCGTTCAGCGTCGGACGCCCGGGCTCCCGGACGGGTTTGTGTCCCGCTACCTGCTTGCACACCGGGTCAGAGCTCACGGGGCTCACCTAGAGTTTCCCCGCTGCTCTGGATCATGAGGCACAGCGCTCTCTTTCCCGTTTTGCCAGTGGGGAGCCCACACTTCAGAAAAAGCACCAAATCACAAAATGTAGAGCCCACCACAGGCCCCCGGCTTCGTCTGCTACTGGGTCGGGGGAGGCATTCCGTGGCGCTCGAAGATGTGTGCGGCTATAGGTTTCCCGGAGGACTCAGGATTCGGAGTGAGCCCCAGTCCCAGGCTCCCGCCGCACCCCACGCTCTCCCCTTACCCTCAGGCACCGCGGCCCCTGCCCGGCCCGGCTCTCGTCCACGTGGACCTTCTCCCTGTTGTTTCCACGTGTGCGTGAGGGTGGATCCGGGTTCTGCAGAGACGCGGGCCGTGGTGTGTCTATGTGCTGTCCGCACGCAGGCACGCGCTCTCCCTCAGTTTACCGTAAGGAATTAGCTCCTAAGACTGTGGGATCTAGCAAACCCGGAGCCCAAAGGGGAGATTGGATTTCCTGATCCCAGAACTGAGCTGTCCTGGAGGCTGGACTGTCCGGGCAACCGTGGACACGGGTTCTGGAACGGAGACGGGAAAGGAGAGGCGTCGGGGCAGAGCCGGCCACCAGATGGCACTGTTGTCCGGCAAAAGAAAGCGGCTCCCCGGCCTCAGGGTCCAGGGAAGGGGTGGCGGGGACGCTGGCCTGGGGGGACCCGCCTGGGCGGGCAGGGAGGGCCGTCCACACAGGCCGGGCTGCGGGAGAGGGGGCAGCGGGCCCTTGGGGAGCGGTGACTGGGTTTTCCCGTGAGGTGCTGGGTTGGGGTGTCCCCCTTAGAGTGGGCTGACCTGAGAGGCCCCAGATTTTCCTGGAGGCTCATCGTTTGCCTCCTGGGTCAGGATGCTGGGCCCCATCTCCCCAGCCACCTGTCCGACCCTCCCCGCCCCGGATGCCCACGCTGCAGGTATTGTCAATGTGTCCCCTGCCTTTCCCTTCCGCCTGCTCTGTCTGCCCTCAGCCGCCGACGTTCGGGGAGCAGTCATCGTCCTGAACCCCGAGCTCGGAGCTCAGACAGGATGCACCGGGCACGAGGGCAGGACACAGCAGGCAGCGGGCTCGGAGTGAGCCCTCTGACTAGCATCAGGCATCTTAAGGGTCCCCTGGGTCTGTGTCCCTCCCTCCCCCACGGAGGGCAAAAGCATGGGCCCCTGGGCGAGAGGTCCCTAGGCCTGTGGTAGCCCCGTCTGCTTGTCTGTTTGCCTCGCCTTGAGTCGGTGGCCGGGGACCCCACACCACACAGCTCGAATCGAGCCGTGGCTCTGGCAAGAGGGTGAACTGAGCTTGGGTCTCTTGTCGGCTCTTGTGGCGTTGGGAAGGAAGCAAGTGCGTGCCCGTCAAACGCAGGGGCCCTCCTCGTGCCGCCGTCATGCAGCAGGACTCCGAGGCCCAGGACCTCCCCGGCCAGCTCTAGAACCCCGTCCTGCTGTGTGTCCAGTGGCTTACGAGCCCAGACGCCGCGTGACACGTCCAGCTTCAGCTCCAACCGGGCCACCCCGTCTCTGAGCTGGGCCTCCCCTTGGCGCTGGACCGTTTGCCCTACGCGGACCAAACTCCTGGGAAGGGGCTGTGCGTCCGTCGGGAGAGGGACCCAGGGCTGGCCTCTGGGTCGTGGTCACTGGGCTGTTTACTTCTTCACTTCAGGCCGTGATTCCTTAGCTCAAAAGCCCACCAGCACCAAACTCAAACTTTGACACATTCGTTATTTTGAAAATTAGCCCAAACAAGCAGATTGTAGCCCTTCTAGAGCCAGCCTGCTTCCAGGGCCTCCCACGCTCGGGGAACCGTCCTCCTGCTGGGGGTCTGGCGACTGAGGACGTGATCACAGGTCCGTGCTGGGCCGCCCGGAGCTGGGTTTGAGCTGACGGTCGGTCATTTGTCATTTTCCCGTGCGCCCAGCTCTGACCTGCACACGGCCCTGCTGTGCTCTGCCCCAGGAATCTGGTGTCAGTGGACGCCGGACAGTTCAGGACAGCCGTGCCAGAGGAAGGCCACGGCTGTCTGGGGAGGGCCGGTAGATGTGGGCGCGCACGGAGCGAGGGCTGGTCTGTTGAGCTCACCTGTCCCCGGCTGCCGACACGAAGGATCTGTCTCCTTTGCCCTTCGTGGTGGGGAGAGGCCACTGCCCTCATGCGCAGGGTACACCGCGGGGGCTTCCCTGCAAAGAAATGACGGAACCAGTAGGAGAGACGGGCTGGTTGCTGGAAAACCAAATGACGTAACGAGTATTCTCTACCTAACCCCAAAAGCACTTTATAGAACTTAATAGCCACTTACAACAAAACCAGTGTCAAACTAAGGCAGGAAGAAGCTGGGTCCTTGGTTTCAAAGGCCAGTGGAAGCGCGATTTACAACTATGAGACCCCAAAGCCTCGGCCCTGAGACGAGGACGGAACTGGACTTTCCCGGAGAGTCACCGTCACTCTTCATCCCGGCGCTCGTGCTGCTGGGCTGGTGCCTTGGGGCTGGGGCTGGTGCTGGTGGGGCTCGTGGCGCGTGTGGGAGAAGGGACCAGCCTGCCACGTGGGGTGCCCGGGTGACAGCATGGGGCGCTGACCTCTTGTTTGCTATTGACAAAGTACGTGTAGGTGTTCGAACTCACTCCGACCGCTCGGGTTGCCCAGTCTGCCCCGGCCGAAGGGGTTTCTGGACACTTGGTGTGTGAAAGCGACAAGAGTGCCCGGCACCTGGGACGCGTAGGTTGTCTTCCGGGCCGTGACGGATGGGCCCCCCCGCGCCCCCGTCCGCCCAGGATGGATGAGCTCATTTGTGGCTTCCTTCACGTGTGTGCGACTCCCGGGTTCTCTCCGATGTGCCCCGGCCATCGACGTCTCTTCTTACACGTGAATTTCCCGTTTACATTATTTGTCCCCGTCTCCACTAGTCCTTTTGTTTTCATCTTTTTAATTTGAATTGCAGATATCCTCTGGCTCTCCAAGCCCATTTTGGATCTCAGTCTTCGCCGAAGCGTGTCCGTTTGATTCCCAAACACGGATGTCTACCCCGCCGCGCTACGTGTCATGGAAACAGCAAAACAATACAAAACAGATGATCTGGAAATAACGTGATTTTCCACCAACAGGGCGATCGTTTCGTGCACGAGACACACTACACGAGGGGACATTGTGCAGCCGCGGGATGGGACGAGCCGCATCCACACACGCCGGCCGAAAAAATTCCTGTGCTGCGGACACACAGGTGTATCGGCGCATGTGGCCACCTTAGCTCGCAATGCGGGGAGAGTTTGCCCCCAACACCGGCTCACATCGGCCGTGCGCGGTGGGGACCCGAGGGAGCTCACAGAAGCCTTCCCTCCTGGCTCGTTGGCCACTGTGTCACCTCGTAACCCTAACCGGCCGTCCTCCTGTAAGACAGCGACTCAGAGGAAGGGGATCTCGTCGGGCTGCGGGACGTCGCCCGCTGGGACCCTCCCACTCAGCTAAAGCCGTTCATAGTGAATCGGAGACACAGTTTCTAACTGAATAAATGCAAATAATAATAATAATAACAGTAAAAGAAAGAAGGAAAGAAAAAGGAACTGAATGGATAAAGATAAAGGCATAAATTAAAGAAACAGGAAAGAAAGAAAATCCAGAGATCTCGACAGAACGGAGGCTGGTGTTCGGTCCTCGACAAGGTCCTGGCAAGTCTGGCTGGAAAGCGAAGCCGGCGGCCCGGGGGCTGGAGGCTGTGTGCGCCCCCATCCCCCATCTGGACCGAGACGTGTTTACACGCGTGGGGACAGTGGGACAAGATAAATACACACGCCCTGCACCTGCCATTGCCAGGGGCCCAAGGGGCCGAGTGGGACCAGGTACACATTTAACAGAAAGATACAGAGCCACAGGCCACGGGCTTGAACACCGAATTAAGTCACTTTATTTATTAATAAAATACAGGGAAGGAAGGAAAGCCCCACACAGATCTGTTCTGGGAGATGTACCCCCTGGAGGCCCGTCAGCCCCCGTCACGCCCCACCCCTGTGGCCTCATTCACACAGTCCCCAAGAGAAAAGCCCCATCACAGTCACCGGTCTAGTGTCCGCGGACGCTTTTAGCTTTTATTCAAGTACGGCGGGGAACCACTGAGGCTTGGAGGAGCGCGAGTGGCTGGCTTGTGCCTGTTAGAAGCCCCGTCGCTGCCCCGTGGAGACGGGCTGTCAGAAGAGGAGGGATGGGGGACCTGCCAAGTCCCCGGGCACCCTACAGGTGACAGTGGCTGTGACGGCCAGAGGGGGCCATCAGCCAGGCTCTAAGACTGCATCCGGGAGCAGGAACGAGCTCGTCCCCAGCAGGACAAGCAGGCCGGCTCCGCACCAGGGGCACCAGCTCCCACGGTGCGG
Source organism: Meles meles (assembly GCF_922984935.1). Taxonomy (NCBI): domain Eukaryota; kingdom Metazoa; phylum Chordata; class Mammalia; order Carnivora; family Mustelidae; genus Meles; species Meles meles. Next base: position 1,293,951 of record NC_060073.1, read on the forward strand.
GGAGGCTGCCGGACAGTGTGCGTGGACGCAGGTGTCTGACAGGCGCCCGGAGTGCGAGGCACGGGGTGGGCCGCGGTGGGGGTGGGGGCGGGGGTCGGCTCTCGGACGCACAGATGACAACCACAGAAGGGCAGGGACGGGCCGGAAGGGGGAGGGGAAGAGAGCAGAAGGAGGACGGGGGAGAAGACGCAGGAGCAGGAGGGGAGAATGAGGCCCTGAGGAGCTCCAGGCCGAGTGGATGAGGAGAAGCAGCTGAGGGAGGGCAGAGCAGAGGGCCCGGAAGCTGGGCCGGGTCCGTGCAGGGGAGGTGGCTGGAGGGCGGCTGTGGGCGCTGAGGGACAGGAGACCTGAAAGTCTTCGCTGGTTTCGGACGATCTGTGCCGGGTGACAGGTCCCGTGGGACTCAGGCCAACAGACAACCACACTCGCTGTGGCCACAGGCTCCGGCCACCGGTATCACGCAGGAAGCTGCTGCTCCCGCAGAAGGACCTTGGTCTGGCCAGCGGCTGCCCAGCAACCAACACTCTCACGCTGGCCATTCTTCACCCCAGGTGCCCGGCAGGGCCGGGGACGCCATGACCACGGGCCCAGGGGCTGCGCCCACAGCCGGGAACATTTTAGCGAACAGCAGCGTAGCACACGGCCCACCTGGAACCCCGGGTCCACCGCTGCCCAAGCACAGGCCCAGCTGGACGGTGAGCATGCAGCCGGCAGAAGCGGGCACTGAGCAAACTCATCCCCCAGCCTGGCCACAGGCAACCGCTGAGGGGGTCACACTGCCGTCGCCGCCCCTCCACGGAGTCGCCCGGTGACCGGCGAGAGAAAGGGCTCAGCGTCAGGGCACGGTCAGACCTTGCTGTCCGGAGCACAAGGCAAGGACGGACATGGATGCTCGGGCCCAAGTAGACCGCCACCCCCTGCACGGCCACAACGTAAGATGACATGAATAACAGGCTTCATGCTGTCAGCGACCTGCTCTCAGGTGTTCCTTGAATGCCGAGGTTTGCCAGGACGCCGCTGTCCCTGTGCGCAGGCCTGGATGCTGGGCTGGGCTCCAGGCTTCCCTACTGTAGGTCCCGGCAGGGCGGAGGCCACTGGAGAGGGGGACGCACAGGGCTTGAGCCCGGCCGCAGCCGTCGGCCCTCCACATCCAGAATCACAGCATCCTGCCCGCCCGAGGATTGGTTTTCCTCTAGAACCTTCTCTGGGATGAAGCCACCCGTTCTTGACACCGAAGAGCCTTAGTGTTACCAACGGCCGCCGACAGCCAGTGCGGGCCACGGTGGGTCAGCGGGGCGGGGGGCTGCAGGACGCGTGTGCTCCGGAATGATGGAATGACGGAATGACGGGGCCCCTCCCAGCGGGGAAAGGCCGGAAGGGGCGATGACAGGATTCAGCCACCGCACGACCGCGCGCACCGTGTCCCCCCATCAGCGCCGGTGACCCGTGGTGTTTATCGTCCCCCGCCCGCCCGTCCGCGTGGCGCTGAGAAAAGACATGGGCTTCCTCTTGTGACTTCACGCACGGAGGCACGGTCGGCTCCCGTCCCCCCGAGCACGTGCCGCTCTGTCATTGAGGAGAGCAAACACGGGCTCTGAGAAACCGCCCGAGCTGGGCTCGCAGCCGCCAGGTCCCGGTGCGGGAAAACGCCAGCTCGGCGCGACGTCCACGCTTGCCGCCCTTCCTGCGGAGAGCTTGGGAATTCCAGCGCCAGGGCCACCGGAAAGGAGCAAGAGGGAACGTCCAACCCCACCCCCGCCTGGAGCGGGAGACCTCGAACCTGGTCAGAGAAAGCAGCCGCAGGAGAGAAGGCGCTGAGACTATGTCCAGCTCGTGCACGTCCCGTGCTTTCCCACAGCAGAGAGGGGCATTCTGACCTGCCCGGGTCGCGATTGTTTGCGAAGGGGCAGCTAGAACCACACACCCCGAGGGACGGGGGCGGCGGCCGGACAGGACTGGGGTCTGGGTCACGGCTACCCCAGGGCAGAGCCTTAGACCCGTGGGGCCGGGACCCAGGGGCAGCCGGGCTCAGGCACTGTCTACTGTCCCCTGAGCCGTGGCGGCCGACGGGCTGACGTGTCCGGGTCTCTGGACGGGGGCTGCAGACAGCCAGGGTCCGGGAGGCCGGGTGTCCCCGCCGACCGCTGAGCGCTGGAATTGGAGGTGGGGGTGTCCGTGCCCGACAGGACAGAGTGGACGACGCTGCCTGCCTGACCTGCTGCCGTGAGCTGGCGTGTGGGGGTGCCCGGCAGAGGACGGCGTGCTCCCCGACCTGGGTGTTCCGTGGGGCGCGAGGCCTTCAGTAGACGGTGACAGGGTGGGGGGCTGCAGCTCAGACAAGCTCCGTGGGGAGCACGGTGACCCGGTCCAGCCACAGCTGGGTGTCCCAGAAGGTGCTGGAAGGACCGTGGGTCTGAAGCACCGGTGGGGTCACGCCCCCGGGCATGGGACCGCGTGGGCGTGTCCAGCCGCCTGAGGACAGAGAGCCCAGGACGTCCCTTTCGGCAGCGTGTGGGGCCGGAGGGGTCACCTGGTCCAGAGTGGGGGTCTGCAGAGGGAGCACCGGCCCCCAGAGTGTGAGGAGGGGCCGAGTCCGGAGAGCCCCGGCGTCCAGGCACCTGCGGTCATGCTGCCCGGCATCCAGGGTGAGAGGGACGCGAGGCCCAGGGGAGGCAGCCCACAGCCCGGGGACCCTGGTCAGGGAGGGCAGAATGCGTGTCCCGAGGACCACAGAGGACCAGCTGACCGCGGGAGGGGCCGCGCTCCCAGGGGACAGAGGAGGAAGGGGGCAATTGTCACAGGGAGGGGACAGAGGCGGGACGTGGACCGCAGGAGAGGTGCGGTCCAGCCCCCGGAGAAGGAGGGCCTGAGGTCGGCCTCTGGGGCCAGGTGCAGCCAGGGGACGCCTGGCCCGAGGGTGGGTCCCGGGAGCCTGGGGACAGCTGCAGGGGTCTCTCGCTGCACCCGCAGCCCAGCGGCCCCCGGAGCAGCCCGGCAGCCCGTGGTTCTAGCAGCCCGAGGGCAGAGCGGCTCGGACCGGCAGGTGCGGGGGAGAGAGGTCGGGCCTGCCGTAGGGGACAGGAGCCCCTCAGCCCTCCGTGGCCTTCCCAGGGCCCCGTCTGTGACCCCCGGCTGCTCCTCTCGGGCGGCCCCGACCCCCACACGCCCATGCGGTCGCTGTCACTGGTGTGGACCCCGGGTCCCCAGTGCACGGGGCCCTCGCTCCGCCTGTGGACAACCCCGGGTCCCGCTGCCCACTCCGGCCTCTGCTCTCAGGACGCCCCGGAGGCTTCGGCCACCGTGGCCAGCGTCCTGCCACGACGCTGGCCACGGGGGCCGGTGAAGGCCGCCCGGCCTCCTGCTGGGGCCTGCTCCCCGGACTGCCGGCCGGCCGGGTTGGCTCCCCACCTGCACGGCCGGCCCGGGCTGCGGCTGACCACCCGGGTGGCCCGGCCGGGGCTGATGCGTCCCCCAGATGGGGCCGTTTTCGGGGATGGCGAGCCCCGCGTGATGGCGCAGACGGTCCCCGGGGACCCCGCAGACCTGCAGAACATTACCCCAAATGAAAGGGAAGGAGAGGGAGAGACAGACGCGGTGTCCTGTAAACAGTCTGATTCCTCGATGTAAACCAGATTCGGGCCCGGGACGTCAGGTTAGCATCTGTGCCAGAGCCCGGGCCCCCACCCCCGGGGAGGCCCGGCGGTCTGCATCGCCTACTCTGGGACACGTCAGAGTGACCGCCGAGACGTTTCGTAATTAGGCAAAATTGGTCTTGCATTCCTTCCCTAAATCCCCCAGATCTCCGCAATTTCAGGTCTTCTCAAAAACGAAAACATTTGGTAATTCAATGACACGAGTGAAAAAAGCATAGGATGTTCTCTCAACTGGAAAATACCAATTAAGGAAGCAGTTCTGACTTTCCACCCGCCTCGGGCCGAGCGGGGAGCTGCTCTCCGGGGAGAGGGACCTGCGGGGACCGGGGCCCCGCGAGGGCCGAGGCCGGGGGGCTGCCGCGGGCGGCTTCACCGAGAGCGCTGCCCCGTGGCCGGGCTCCGAGGGGGGCGGGGGGCGGCTGCGGGGACTCAGGGGAGGGTGCGGGGGGGCCCTGCTGTCTGAGGTGGGCATGTGGGGAGGGGCCGAGACGGCCTCCCGCTGTGTGGCAGCACCAAGGACAGTGTCTGGGCCCTGGGCAGCCGCGGGGGGTGGTCGGTTTCCCTGCAGCCTGGCCCTGTCCCCCACCTGTCCTGGCTCTTGCGGGACCCCGGGCCCCTTGCGGTGAGCGGGGGGGTGGTCTGGTCACAGACTGTCTGTGGAGAGCGGGGGGGCTTCTGGTCATCCCCACTGTCTGGCCTCCGCACCTCCTCCTGCTCAGGGCCGGGCTCAGTGTATCGTCCCGACCTGTCCAGTGTCCTCCCATCTGTGAGTTGTGCGTGGATCCCGCCGGGGTCTGCCGTGCTAACTCGGGGCTTGGGTCTCTCACTGTTACAGAGCCAGGGGTCCTTGGGGGCTTCTTCAGGTCCAAGCCCACACTGGTGCTAAGGACTCCATGGCAGGGAACGGGGTCCTGCTGCCCGCGCGTGGCCGTGACCCCCAGGACCGGAAGGAGCCCGTGCCCGCTCAGCCCTGCGTCTGTGCAGCCCACACGCTCACGGTCATTTTTACATTTCAGACGGTGAGTACAAGTCAAGCGCAGAATGACACGTTGTGACACAGGGAGATGACATGACGTCTGAGCTCAGTGGCCGCACCGAGCAGTGGAGCGGGGCCAGCCTTTCCTGACCGTCCGCGGCTGCCTGCCTGCTGGGAAGGCGGATCTGGCCGGAGACTCCGTCGACACAAAATGAAAAACCTTAAAAATTTCTTTTAAGAGAGGGAGAGGGTTTCTCGGAGCCGGGGAGAGGCCAGCTGCAGGCCAAACGGTCTTCCTGGGAGTGGGGGCTCGGGGTCATCGACGGTCTCTGTTGCACCAAGATTCCCAAACCTCAGGACAAAGGACACACTCAGTGTCGTGTGCTTGGGAGTGCGAGTCGCGGCTGCGGAGCTCTGGGATGGAAACCGGGGAGATTGCTCCTCTTACCTTTAGTCTGAAATGTTTCTTTCAGGTTATTTGCTAACGAAGCCGACGCACAGTGTGTTCTCTGGGCAGAAATGGGGCCCGTGTTAGAGGTTTGGTGACGTCATTCCGACCTTGGTGGAAGTCAATGTGTAGCTTTCCTGGGGGCCCAGGGCCTGCTGACATGGAAACCGAAAGTGTCCTTTGTGACCCCCGAGACCCTGTGGCCTGCAGAGCCTGAAATACCCATTTTCTGGGGCTGCCGAGCCCTGAGCCAAGTCCATACGCAGAAACCGTCCAGGCCCCGGGCTGAAAGGCGCCGGCCTCGGTCTCCACCTGCGCCGAGCGGCCTCCCTCTCAGGGGGGCGGACGCACCTGAAGAAGGCGCTGCTCCCAGCCCAAGGGCAGCCGCGCAGACACGCCGGTCAGGGCACACACGTTCCCGACACCCGCTCGTGACAGGCCGTCAGGCAAGGAGACCGAGACGTGGCCCTGGTCTTCATGGGTGTCCCCATCCTCCCATAAAGACACAGAAGTCGGTCCCCTGGAGCCCGGCCGCGGCCTGGACGCTGCGCCGGGAGGGACGATAGCTCCAGCCCCAGAGGTGGGACCCGGAGCACGTGGCTGAATGGCTCGGAGTGCTGGGTCCGTCCACGCAGTGAGCACGATTCTGAGCCAGTGGTACGGGGGTGGGGCTCGTGCTCCATTTTAGAACATAATTGCCGGGTTCAGTGAGGTACAATGACAGGGTCCTAGCGACACACAGACACAGACACAGACAGACAGACACGGACACAGACACACACACACACAGACAGACACACACAGACACAGACACACACGGACACAGACACACACAGACACAGACACAGACAGACACACACAGACACACACACAGACACAGACACACAGACATAGACACACAGACACAGACAGACACAGACAGACACAGACACACGGACACAGACACACACGCACGGGTCTGGGCACGCCAACAGCACTGCACGGCGACCCACGGCATGTGCGCATACGGGAGCACGGCTGGGTCAGGAGGGGGTGTGCTGCGGTCACTCTGCAGGAGTGAGCCCGAAGCAGGAGCGGGGTCCCGCGTCAAGCCCGCTGACGGCACGAGCAGAGCAAGAAGGACCTGCCACGGACGTGGGGGCCTCTGGGCAGAGCGGCGGCTCTGGAAGGAGCCGGTGTGGGGCTCTGATTAGGGGCGGGGGTCCCTCACACGGGCGGGCCATCGCAGGGTGTGTGCTCATCCGTCCTGTCCCCGTGCCCCCTGCCCCACCTGCCCTGGGCGGACTCCGGATGCGTTTCCCGTCGCCCACTCATGCCAGGCGGCCTCGCGACCAGCCCCCGGCCCCGTTTCCCGTGTGAGGAGACTGAGGCTCCCAGAAACCAAGCAGGCAGCCCAAGGTCACAGGTGGCGAGGGCCCGGGGCCGGCACCTCCGAGGGCTGATTGCATCAGACCCGTGCGCGGACATCGGTAACGGATCCAGATGAGGTAACACCCGGCCGAGCCAAGCACATTTTCTTCTGGCAGCAGGAAAAGTACAGCGGGTCACGGTGAGTCAGTCAAGGCCGGCGTGCTGTTCCCTCCCTCCCCGCGCAGCCCCTTCCCGGGTCTCCGCGGACAGCCGGGGCCCCTCACGTTGGCCGGCCTCCCGGGCCCTCGCGCGCTGAAACCTCTCCGTGGGACGGTGGCCTCCGAGCAGCTGTGTCCTCGGCTGCTTTCTCACGCCACACACTCACGGCTCCCTGTCGGGGCCCCGCGAGGACCGCCGCAGGACCGGCTCCCTTCTCCCTGGGAACGCGGGCTCCAGCCCTGCCTTCCCCGGGAGTCGTGTCAGTTGGCCGTCTCCAGAGAGCACAGCCGACAGACGCAGACATAAATATGGGCAGATACGGCTTCGAAAGAGGAGCCTCGTTCGGTCGTGGGGGCCGGCGAGTCCAGACCTTGCGGGGCCCGCCCGAGACCCAGGAGACCATCTGCGGGGGAGTTGGTCTTTGTTCTATCCAGGCCTTCGGCCGGTTGGAAGAGGCCCACCCACACCGCGGAGGGCAACCTGCTTTACTCAGAGTCCACGGTTTTAAATGTCCGTCTCCCCAGATGCCCAAGAAGCTGACCCGCTCAAGTAACCCTCACAGACTCGTTAATGTTTGTCCCGTGATGTTCAATATGACACTCAGCTTGAAGGTCAGGCTTGGCCAGGGAGAGAGGGAAGAGTATGGAGAACCAAGCCCGGGACACTCAGACCGTGGTCCTCACTCCGGCGCCGTGCTTGGGCAGGGAGGAGGGCCGACTCCGGAGGCCGAGGGACGCGGACGCAGACAGGGCCTCCTGCGCCAGGCCTCGGCCTCGGAAGAATCCGGACGCAGGTGCGTGCCGCACGACGGGGAGACGGCGTGACGGCCGCCGAGCTGCGCCATGCGTGGCTCAGAAGGTAAATGTCATGTCATGTGTATTTTAGCAGTAAAAACCCATGTTCAGGGAAGCTTTATGGAGGCGCACACGGGTACAGTGAGCTACACTTAAAGTGTGTAATTTTATGAATTTTGACCCGTGCTCCCCCATGAAACCATCAGCGTGACCAGGGAAGGGAGGCACCGTCACCCCAAAGGCTCCTCGTGCCCTCGGTCACCGTCCTCCCGCTGCCCGCCCCCCAGCCGGCTTGCCCGCCGGTCTTCCCACCAGCGCGCGTGCTCTGCAGGTTTCAGAGACGTGGGATCGTTGCACACAGTGTGTTCTTGGCTCCGTCACCTCAGTCGCACGGCGGGCTGGAGCCGGCATGTCCAGGTCCGGCTGCTGCCAGGAAGCGGCCCTCACGGTGTGCGGGAGCCTCTTGGTCACAGCCCCCGTGTCTCTCTGTCACACCCGGGGCGGGAGTCCGGTCCCCAGGAAGGCGCACGCTCCTGCGGCAGAGAAGCCCCAACCGTCCTCCGAAAGAGCTGTCTCCCCGCGCGTCCCCCAGCCCCAAGCCGGCTGTGCCCCCCACCTGTCACCCATGGGGGCCGGAGCCCGTCCTGGCAGCTGCGGTGCTCTGGGGTGAGGACGCGCTGTGGCCCGAGCTCCCCGGACGCGCCGTCCCCTCATGCGCTCCGTTCCCATCTGCATTCCAGTGAAGGGACGGTTTGTTTGTCCCCGATTTTAAATCGGGACGTTTTCCTCCCGTTGGAGCTGCCGCAGTTATTTTTACATTTTGGACGCGAGCCCTCTCCGCTCGGCGGCTTGCAAATGCCCCTCATCCGTGCTCGTCTGTCCCTCCCCTGCGCTGTGTCTTCCGAGGCGCTGAGGCTGCAGGTTCTAATTCCGGCGGCGTCTAACTGACGGGCTTGTTCTACGGATCGTGCCTGCGGCGCTGCGCCCGGAAGCCCGGCACCGGCCACGGCGCGGAGGCCGCCGCCGACATTTCGTTCAGGGGCTTCCAGCGTCTTGCGGCGCACCCTGAGCTGACGCCGCTCTGCCTCTGCGGACACGCAAGCTGAGCGTTTCACTGTACCTTCCGGCAAACGAGCATCCCACGGTTCAGCCACTGGCCCCCGGCCCGCGTCGAGAAGACAGTCCTTTCGCCACCGGACTTGCGCGGCGGCGCTGCTGAGATCGCCGGCCAGCGGGAGCCTGCGCCCACCGCCCGCGGTCTCGCCGGCGCCTGCGTTTCTCTCCTGAGGTCGGCCCGCCCGTCGGCGCTGCTGCGGCCTCACGGACACCGGCCCCTCCGCCTTTCCGCTTCCTCTTCTCAAAGTGCTTTTTTCTCTCTAGGTCCATCGCGTGCCTGTGACCTCCGGGGACCGCGCAAGCAGCGGCAGAGTTCCACGGAGACACAGAGCTCCTGCCGGCCGGCCGCCGGCGCCGCGTCGGGTTGTGACCAGGGACAAGATGTGCGCCTCGGGGCACTTGAGTCGACGTCCCGTTCTGTCCGCAGAGCCTTCCGTGACCTTCCGTTTCTTACTGAACGGGTCTCGCACACCTTTTGTCTGACTCATTCTCAAGACTTCAGATTTTCCGCTAATTTTACTTGTTTTTTGGTCAGCGTTTCCGTCGCGAACCGGCGGAGTACAGAGACGCACTTGGCATTAACAGCTCTGTGGAGGTCCGCTCCCCGTACCAGGCGCGGACCCACCGGCGGCGGCAGGCGGAGGTTTTCGGTGTGATTGCAGGCAGTGCACCGGTCCCCATCTCATGATGCAATTCTGGAACATTCTCCCGACCTCCTGGGCCAGCACTCCCTGCGGCTCCCACCTGATGACCCCGCTGGCTAAGCCCCACCGGTCTGCTTCCGGTCCCCACGCACCAGCAGACTCTGGGCGCTCGGCGGGGGTAAAATCTGGGGCCTCCGCATCTGGCGTCTCTCACTGAGCGATGTCTTCAAGGTCCATCCAGGCTGTGACCCTCAGGGCTCAGGCTGTCGCTCCTCTGGCGGCTGAGGGATATTCACTGCGTGGACAGAGCGCGTCTGGCTCGTGCGTCCGCCAGCTGCTGGGTGTTCGGCGGTTCCCGTGGTTTGGTTGTTAGGAACAACGTGGCTGTGAACACTCGGACGCGGTCTTGGGTCTCTCGGTGTGTACAGGACCGGGACTGCCAGGCACAGGGGGCTGCCAAACTGGTTTCCAAACTCCCCGCACCGTCTTACAGTCCCAGTGACAATGAGCGGGGCTCCCGTGCGGCCACATCCCTGAAGATGCGTCCTGGGTTCCACCTGCTGAAGCCAGAGCGTCCGTGTCTGTGGTCCCTCTGCTCTGGGTACGAGGGCGATTCCAGCTCCCAGAACTGCTCTCGCCTTCCCTGGGCGAGCCGTGGGGAGGCTGCACCTCGTCTCTGCTGAAGGGGCTGAGCCCCGGCTGGGGGTCACCCGGCCCCTGCTTCTCCCCGTCAGGAGACGTGTGGCGACAAACACCATTTCCTGAGCGGACACCGGGCCGTTGCCCTTATCCGTTTCGCCCATGGAGAGCTTCGATGGGTTTTGTGTCTTTTAGGACATTTGTCCCTGACACTGAAACCGTCAAATTCACTGACATAAAGTTTTTCGTAAGATGCCCCGCTCCCCTCTGCAGTGCCGTGACCGCGCCCTCCGGATTCTCTCTTTCCTTTACTGATAGACCAGGAGGGGAAGGCTCAGTGTCGGCGACTTTCTCGAATTCTGAGAGATGAGGGATCCGGGTAGAGCCCGCGGCAGGGTGGGCTGCGCACCCCCCAGAACCTGAAGGCCGGAGCCTCGGGGGACCGCTGGTCGCCGCTGTCCTGGACACGCTGCTGGGCGCCTTGCATGCCCAGAGCCCCCGAAATCCGCCTTGTGTTCTGGGTTAGCGTCCCGAGGGGCACCTCCCCACGCCAGTCCTCCCGGGAAGAGGCCGATCCTGGGGCAGGAGGTGAGGACCAGGAGGAGAAGCTCAGTGGGAGGGAGGAGGGGCTCGTCTCGACTCCTGGCCCCGTGTCTGACGTGGGCTCGTGGGCGTCCTGCTGGGGAACGCCACGCATTGCCGCGGGGTCCCGGCGAAAGCAGGTGGGAGTGCCCACACGTGCAGAAATCGGCATCACCGCACCGAGCTCAGCGTTCCTCTCCGGGATCGTCTGCATCCAGGAGAAGCATGGACGCGCCTCCCCATCTTGTGATTGTAGGCTCCACGCACCGATTTCCCCAGACTGGCTCGGCCGGTGCTCCCAAGGGGACTCAAGCCACCGCGTCTTAGGGGACAGGAAACTAAGTGCTCCTGACTCGGAGCTGCCAGCTTTCTGGGATTTTTCCCGGATGCACTCCGAGAATACTGAGGCCCTCAGTGTCTGTCGGGCACCCTTTGCACCTGCCCCGCTGCACCGGGCCCCACACTCTCGGGGAGGGGGAGTGGCTCCAGACGCCGCTGCTGCTGGTGCTGCTGTGGGCAAGGGCAGGTCTTCATTTGGTGATTCTTCAAATGACCAGTGCTGGGACACAAAGCCACTCCCCCTGGCCCTCGCTGTGCCCTGTGGGCGGACCCGCAGCCCTTCTCCGGCAGCAGGGGAACCTGCCCAGGGCCTGTGGGCAGATGCTGTGGGGCAGTCGGGGCAGGTCGGGCTGCGGGTGGGGGAACAGAGACGAGGCCCTGTGGGTGGGGAGGCGTGTGCATGCAGCCGAGCCCAGCCCGGGCCTCCTGGACACCGTCCTGACCGCAGGCCTCCCAGAGAGCCCATCCCTTACCACCTGTGTCCCGTGCAAGAGTTCCAGGAGTCACTCGTGCCCGTAGTTATGAAATGATTGCTGAGGCCCGTTTCCGACTTACAACAGGATGGACTTACCCACTTATGCCTGCTGACCGCGGAGGCCTCTCTGGTTCTAGAGGCTAAACAAGAGAAGGGCTTCATACCAGCAGCCCTTGGGCAGCACACACGTGCAGGGAACGGAATCAGGTCACTGGGTTCCCATCTCCGTGGTGACAGGCCGCGTCTTCTGAACCAGACGTCCAGTGGCACCGTCCGAGCTGTGTTGTGGCCTCAGACGGAGGCTGTTGTGCTCCCAAGTCTCCCCTTGCCCCAACGACGCGGCATGGCCGTGCTCCCATCAGCTTCTCAAATCCTCCGCCGACAGGAGGTCCCCCGGCAGGGCTGAAGACTCCTGAGCCCAGCACTGGAGTCCACCCCAGACCCCAGCCTGTGCCTCTCTGCCCCCCAAGAGCAGAATCTTGTGCGGCAGCTCACTTCCACACCCCTGCGTCCGGCCTCAACGTCCCCCTGCCCCGCAGGTTCCCCCAGGGAGAGCTGGAGGTCGGGCAGGGCCAGAGCTGGAGGAGAGGGAGAGGGTCCCTAGACCCGTGTCTGCTGCCGTAGAGCTGGGGTGACCTGAGCCCCATACTTCCTAGGTTTACTTTTACTTGATTGCAAAACAGTAAACATGATAAGCGTGACCTAATGGTAGTGACTAATGTCATTATTTTAATACTAAAATAAACAAACAAATTTCTCTGGGTGACGGCATAAACAGACACAAGGAAGTGAGCAGGTGCCCAGAGACCCCGGCAGGTGTATAAAGGCTCCCGGCCCAGGAGGCCCCACACCTGAGCACCTGTCCTCTGCACCTGCGCCTCTGACCTGCTCCAGCCTCAACCCACTAGAACCATGAGCTGCTGTGGCTGTTCCGGGGGCTGTGGCTCCGGCTGTGGGGGCTGTGGCTCTGGCTGTGGGGGCTGCGGCTCCGGCTGTGGGGGCTGCGGCTCCAGCTGTGGGGGCTGCGGCTCCGGCTGTGGGGGCTGCGGATCTGGCTGCTGTGTGCCCGTCTGCTGCTGCAAGCCCGTGTGCTGCTGTGTGCCAGCCTGTTCCTGCTCCAGCTGTGGCTCGTGTGGGGGCTCTAAGGGGGGCTGTGGCTCGTGTGGGGGCTCCAAGGGGGGCTGTGGCTCGTGTGGGGGCTCCAAAGGGGGCTGTGGCTCCTGTGGGGGCTGTGGCTCCTGTGGCTGCTCCCAGTCCAGCTGCTGCAAACCCTGCTGCTGCTCTTCAGGCTGTGGGTCATCCTGCTGCCAGTCCTGCTGCTGTGTCCCCTGCTGCTGTGTCCCCTGCTGCTGCAAACCCTGCTGCTCCTAGTCCTGCTGCTGCGTCCCCGTCTGCTGCCAGTGCAAGGTCTGAGCTCTGGCCAGAGATGCCCGTAGCCGGGAGGTGTGAACCCGTGTATTCAAGTGTCCCCCACCTCCTTCTACCAGTTGGCCCCCACCTTGTATGTAAAACCAATGCCACAGCATCTCTAAATAAAGTCTTTCTCTAAACCCAGAGACCTGTCTTCTCGCTGCTGTTTTATCCAAGCTAACACACAGAGATCCCCTCCTGTGTCCGGGCGTGTCCCACTGGTCTCCCCCGACGTGTACTCATGGGCCGCAGGGGCCATGTTCGGGAGTGGGGCGGGCGACACGGGGAGGATCCTCTCCAAAATGAGCGGGGAAGTGCTGAGGGATGAAAATACAAAAGGAAAAAGAAGTGGTATGACCAGAAGCCCACCTCGCAAACGATGGGAATCTGAACCAGAGTGAAAATACTCTGGGGGAGAAAAAAATCAGGGAGAGAAGTTCTCCCAGAGCTAAAGAAAGACTTTATTGAGAGAAAGAAAGAAAGAGGGAGAGAGGAAGGAAGGAAGGAAGGAAGGAGGGAAGGAAGAGGAAGGAAGGAAGGAGGGAAGGAAGACCCTTCTGTTGAAAGGGCCGGAGAAGAAACGTGCTGCCCGCCATGTGCCGACTGCGCGCGGACCCAGCCGAGACGAAGACGGGTTGTCCCCGGGGGGGAGTCACTGTCAGGCAGCGAGTGCCAGGCTGGCCCAAAGGAACGTTCAACAGAAAATATCATTTCCAGACAAAAATACTTGGAAATGTGAGTGGATAATAGCGTGAGGGTGTCAAGAAACGTTCTCAGACAAACACGGAGTCTGGAGAATTATCCTGAGAAACCGCTCGGCAAAAACACGAAATGGTTAAAGAAAAATATCCAGAACAACAAAATGGGATGATCAAACATCTTTTCTTCACTATGTTTAGGGGGGAAAAGGTAAGAACCAAGTGAGACGAATTATGTTCTTGCATTTTCTGAGCAATAGTCGCGTGTGGGATGAGGATGAGAGTTGGCAAACGCGCGGGTTCTGTTACCTTGAAGACGGGGACGCTGTTTGGTTCAGATTAAAAGTTAAGTGTAACCACCGTGAGAACAGACAACGTATACGTGCTGAGCCTGCGGGACCGAACTTGGTTTGTCCGTCCTCCGCGGTACTGAGTACAGAGCAGGGCACGGACACAGCCCAGCGGCCGACAGGACCGCGGAGGGCGGGAGCCGGTCCTGGTCTGGAGAAGCCACCACAGGGGCGCGTTAACCCGGCGGAGGTAATGGGTTAAATGAAAGGATCCCGCGCTGGGCGATGTGCGAGAGCCGCGGCGGGCTTGCCCGGCAGCAGGAGGTCTGCGCGGCTCCGAGGACGGGCCGGGCAGCGGTCCCGGGAACAAGCCCCGAGCGGGGTTTCTGAGTCCGGGGGTCAGCACGCAGGGCACGTGTCCTGCAACCCCGAGGCCGAAGCGTGAGAAACCGAGTCAGAAAAGCGGTCGCTAAATGACTCTGTTTGTAAACTCGGGGTTAAAGAGGCACTCAGAGGCGAAAATCCGGATCATTAAAAGCAACGTTGCTGAAAGCAGCACACTTCAGAATGACCGGAATGCGGCACGCCGGGCCCGTCCTCGCTGGGGAATGTACGACGTTAAGTAAATAAACGTGGCATCGAATAAATTCATCCCGAGTCCGGAGACGGGGGCTGCCTGCCCGGTCACTTCGCCGGTTCCTAATTAGCTCGTGCGCGCCGCTCCTATCAATTTACGTGTGCGCGTACACGCGCGTCCTGGACTCAGTCCCGGGTCGGCTGCACGATTGGCAAGTGTTGCCTCCCAGCCCGGGGCTTATCTCGTTCCTTCCGGAGTGGCGTCTCTGTAACCATAACAGAACTTTAACTTGTCCGTGTTTTCTGTTACACATGACACTTGGCTGTTGTATCTGCGGAATCGCGCCCAGACCGAGGCTGCGAACGGCTCCCCTGCGTCTCCGCCCGCCGGTCTCACTCTCGGCGCTCACAGTGAGCCCCGCCCGGCGCTCAGCCCCGTGGCCCGCCCGAGGGAGGGCTCCCAGCGCGCTCCTTTGCACGGGCACATCAAGATGCCCGCGCGGCGGCGGTGAAAAGGCAATTTTTTCCCTGTCGAATTGCCTTTGCGCTTGGGGTGAGCGCTCACGGGCAGTAAACGCAAGGGTAATTTCTGGATTCCCCGTCCCGCCGCGCTCCGCCGCTGCGTCTACCAGCGGCCGGCACGGCCGTCTCAGTGGCCGTGGCCACACAGCCAGTTCCGAGACCGGGAAGGGAACGTCCCGCTCTCTTTGTTCTTCAGAATTATTGTTCTTCAGAATTCAGTTTGCCTGTCCACACGAGGGTCGGTTTAGGAACGAACATTTGCACATAGGCCTGCTGGGACTGCGACAGGGCTTTGAACTTATGAGTCCTTTCTGGGGTGAACTCCCGTTGCCCAGGAGCACGGCGGGCGCCCCACGTGCTGAGCCGCCCTCGTGCCGCCGGCCACGCCAGGGAAGCCAGCACGTGGCCTGGCCCCGACGATGCTGCTGGAATCCTTAAGGATTGTACTCTGTATCGCCATCACGAACGGGACCGTTTCTTAATTTCGTGTCTAGAGTGTTTGTTGCTAATGCAACGACATTCAGTGGCCCTCGGTCTGGGGACGCGGGTGCCCACCGCCTTGCCGGCCTGGCGGGTCACCTGGGACAGGTGTGCACACGCGTGTCCCGCCGAGGGCTCTCTGCAGTTCAGGAATCTGTGGTTCTTTCACGACTTTGGGGGAACCGTGGCCACTGTCCTTCCACGCACTTTTTTCTTGCACTTTTTTTTTCTCTTTTCTTCGTAAAGCCACGACCGCACGTCTGCGAGGCTCGTGCGGATCCCCTTCGTGCTGCATTTTGCACCGTCCTCTGCCGCGGGGATCCCGTGCACAGGCTCTTGCCCTCGTCCTGCCCGAGCTGCTGGGGATTCCTGCATTGTTTCCACGCGACCGTTCTCTGTGTGTTTTCATTTACCTGCTGGAATTCCTCCCCTGTGAGCGCGTGTGTCCTGCTTCCCCCACCCGGGTCCTGCCGCGGGCCCGTCCCTTGTTGTCACGTCCCTGTGGGAGAGCCTCGCCGTGTGCACATGCCCATGCGGCCGCCTGACGACAGGCTTCCTGCCATCTGGGCGTCTTTGGACCTGCCTCGCTGTCACTTCATAAGTCACCAGCGGCCCGTGATGCATGGCAGAGACCAAGGCGCCGGCGGGCCAGAGCAAGGCTGTGTCGCCTGCGGTGGGGCCTCGGGGTGGGGGTCGCGTCTGGCTGCACGGCTCCTGCGTCTGGGCTGCATCTCTGGCAGCGGTCACGGCCTCGGGCTTCCGCGCGGGGCCTGGGCACCAGCCGGGGCTCCTCAGTGTCCGCCACCCCCATCAGCGAGCCCACCACGCCCAGGCCACGGAGTGGGGTGGCCTCCATGTCCGTGCTGGTCATTCACTCCTTTATGCAATGGATTATTTATTGAGCATCTATTACGTTCTGGGCCCCGAGCCAAGTACGAGTTATTCCAGGAAGATAGACGGAAAACAACCTGCTTGGGTAATCCCAAAACGTCCCGAACCGTGGATCTGTGAGTGTCTCGAGCCTCAGCTGCAGAAGCTTGTAAGTTCGACAAAGTTCCACGTCCAAACACTCCGAGCTCGAGGTTCGGTTTTTAGAAGTAAGGGGGAAGCCTGAATGGTCGCCAGTATCTTTGTCTTCTGAGAGATGTCCACCAGAGATGGCCACCGGCCCTCAGATAAACGGGAAATGTTTGAAGAAAGCAGTTTTTATTATTTTATTTGCTGCCGCAGCATGGTGACAGGACAGGGGTGACCGGGCGCGGGACGTCTAAGGGCAGGGACGCTACGGCGAGCAAACACCCCGTGTAGCACTCAACACCACAAACCAGCAGCCTTTTGTGTGTGTGTGTAGAAAACGTGCGGCTTTCCCCATTCGTAAGATGTAGGGAATCCCAAGAGAAAAAGTAAAATAGTTGAAAAAAATTAATTAAAAAAAAGTCTTAGGAGTCGACTCGCCACAAATTTAAATCAAGGGTGAGAAATCGTTGGTTGTATGCTTGGAAAGACTATGCACTTGAGTTCTGCAAGTGTGAATCTACAGATTTCACTCCATCCCACTTAAAGGATAATGTCCATGTGACCAAGTTTCCCTCAGAGTCTCAGCGAAGAGCTGTCCTCGGAGAAGCCTGGGCAGTTTTGAAAGCAACATGAAAAGAAAGAATAACAAGAATAATTTTCCAAACAGACACGAGCGCGAAGGACGGCGGCCCACGGTCAGGCAGCGAGCGCGCCGACTCAGGGTCAGAGGCAAGCGAGGCAGCGCAGAACCAGGGGATGGACGGACGGATGACGGACAGACGAGTCGTGCTCCAGTTGGCAGGACAACCCGTGGCCACAACGGCAAGGCCATCGCCATGATCACTAACTCATCGGGGGCAAGATGTCTGGGTCCTGATGGACACACGGCAGGAAGCTGAAGGCAACCGGAACCTGCACAGACACACTAAACTATGACATCTCCTGTAGGTCACGGGAGGGGACGGCAAGACAAGCACGGATGCCGGGGTCCGCGGGCTCGGCTCTTCCTCCGTGAACATCTCTCGGCCGCGGCCGCGCAGACCAGAGGAAAACATTTCTAGCGAATGTAACAAGGAAAATGTTGATATCCCCAATCGCGACATTGGCTACACAAATCCCTAAATCAGAGACCGGCGCTGCACAGGAAAACGTGCCGAGCACGGGGGAGCGGGTTTCCGGGGACTGCGCGGGCGACCCCGTGTGCCTCATTACGCTGGTGAACGTGGGAAATGGTTGTCAGGATTTTTCCGCCCTTGACCCGTGCGGAATTAACCCAGTTCCTATCAAAGCACAAGGAAAATCTTTTCGTGGAAAGAGGAAAACCGATTCTGATACGCATAGAGGACGAAGAGGCCAGGTTAAACCGATTCTGATACGCATAGAGGACGAAGAGGCCAGGTTAACTCAACTTTTTTTTAAGGAGACTCAGGTGGGAGGAATGAGTGGCTGCTGAGCTCCAGCGCTCTGGAAAGCGGCAGTGGCCGCGTGTAAGTCGGGGAGAGGCGGGATGGAGCCCGCGGACGGACCCGCAGGCGCGGCCGACCACGTGGCAGACAGCTGGAGAGACGTCCGTGGAGGGGAGGAAAAGACCCCTGACCCGAACCTCACGCCATCTTGTAAAAAAAGTGAACTCAAAGTGGATCATAAATTTAAACACAAAATAAAAGGCTTTGAAAAAAAATAGGAGAAAATCTTCAGGACCCGGCCCTGGGCAGAGCTCTTAAACGTAACCCCAGAAGCAGGATCCGTTACAATTTTTTTTAAATCCGTGAGTTAGACTTCGTCGGAATTAAAAACTTTTGTCCTGCAGAGAGAACAACGTTCGTTAATGCACCGGAATGAAACGGAGAGAGAACTTTTGTCCTGCCGGAGCCCCCGCGAGCAGCCCGCGGCCGGGAGAAAGTGCTCACAGGCCACACCTGCGACACCAACGCGCACCCGGGACGCAGAAAGGACGCTCAGGCCCAGGCGGGAACGAGACAGGACGAGGACGTTCGCGGGAGACTTGAAATCGAGGGCGAGTAGACACATGGACGTGCACGACGGTGGCCCCCGGGGGACGGGCGGGATCGGCAGTGCCATGAGTCGCCGCTGATGGGCCGTCAGAGCCGCTCAGAGACGGAGTCGGGACATGGGCCCGCGCAGCCACCGGCAACCGGGGGATGGCGACCGCAGGCAGCTGCTGGGACTGCGGAACACGACCGCCGCTCCGCAGGGTCGTTTGACAGTTTCTTAAAAAACGAAGCCTACGCTCACCAGATGGCCCGGCAGTTCTGCTCCCGGACACGTACCCCGAGAAACGCACACCCGAGCTCACAAACAGGAAACCGCACGGGACGGCTCATCTCAGCTTCCGTATAGCCTGGAAACAAGCCTCCTGCACAGGGGACGGCTGGACACACGCTGCCCTGGAGACCGTGAGACACATGTGTCACACATACCACAGGTGACACCCACGACCTTGAAGGACCTCACGACCATCTGCTCCGCGAAGAGACCCCAAGCTTGCGAGGCTGTGAGCCCTGTGGTTCTGCATACGCCTCATTCTCAGGATGACACCATTTTAGCCACGGGAGGCAGGTCACGGGGGGCAAGGGGACCGTGACTGTGGCGGGATGGACGGTCATGTCACTGAGCCGCCACGTGCCGCACGAGGCCATGGCAGGGCCGGTGTCCTGCCGGGACCTGGTAGCTGGCTGGGATGTCCCCGGAGGGGATGGCTGAACGGAACATGGGTGTCCCTGTGTCGGAAATTCCTGTGAATCTCTAACTATCTCAAAGTAAAGAGGTTTCTTCTGACGATGAGTATGAAGAAGAGAACATACCGCGTTCTCCTTCGCTGTGAGAGCAGGAGCAGCAGCAATGGGCAGGTGAGAACTTAACCGACAAGAAAACCCCAGGGAAGGTAACCCAGAGCCAGCGGCCGGGGCTGAAGGACGTCCGAAGGCTCCGACCCGTTCTGTCAAACAGATGACGTGACCAGACCTGCCGGTGTGACGGGCACCAGACGGGCTGACATGACCTCTTACAGCAGTCGCTGACTTCCCATTTGCGGCTGCGTCCCACTCAGCGCCCTGCCCTCCACAGAGGGGCCCGGGGTCCCGCAAGAGCCAGGACAGGTGGGGGACAGGGCCAGGCTGCAGGGAAACCGACCACCCCCCGCGGCTGCCCAGGGCCCAGACACTGTCCTTGGTGCTGCCACACAGCGGGAGGCCGTCTCGGCCCCTCCCCACATGCCCACCTCAGACAGCAGGGCCCCCCCGCACCCTCCCCTGAGTCCCCGCAGCCGCCCCCCGCCCCCCTCGGAGCCCGGCCGCGGGGCAGCGCTCTCGGTGAAGCCGCCCGCGGCAGCCCCCCGGCCTCGGCCCTCGCGGGGCCCCGGTCCCCGCAGGTCCCTCTCCCCGGAGAGCAGCTCCCCGCTCGGCCCGAGGCGGGTGGAAAGTCAGAACTGCTTCCTTAATTGGTATTTTCCAGTTGAGAGAACATCCTATGCTTTTTTCACTCGTGTCATTGAATTACCAAATGTTTTCGTTTTTGAGAAGACCTGAAATTGCGGAGATCTGGGGGATTTAGGGAAGGAATGCAAGACCAATTTTGCCTAATTACGAAACGTCTCGGCGGTCACTCTGACGTGTCCCAGAGTAGGCGATGCAGACCGCCGGGCCTCCCCGGGGGTGGGGGCCCGGGCTCTGGCACAGATGCTAACCTGACGTCCCGGGCCCGAATCTGGTTTACATCGAGGAATCAGACTGTTTACAGGACACCGCGTCTGTCTCTCCCTCTCCTTCCCTTTCATTTGGGGTAATGTTCTGCAGGTCTGCGGGGTCCCCGGGGACCGTCTGCGCCATCACGCGGGGCTCGCCATCCCCGAAAACGGCCCCATCTGGGGGACGCATCAGCCCCCGGCCCGGCCACCCGGGTGGTCAGCCGCAGCCCGGGCCGGCCGTGCAGGTGGGGAGCCAACCCGGCCGGCCGGCAGCCCAGGGAGCAGGCCGGCAGCCCGGGGAGCAGGCCCCAGCAGGAGGCCGGGCGGCCTTCACCGGCCCCCGTGGCCAGCGTCATGGCAGGATGCTGGCCACGGTGGCCGAAGCCTCCGGGGCGTCCTGAGAGCAGAGGCCGGAGTGGGCAGCGGGACCCGGGGTTGTCCACAGGCGGAGCGAGGGCCCCGTGCACTGGGGACCCAGGGTCCACACCAGTGACAGCGACCGCATGGGCGTATGGGGGTCGGGGCCGCCCGAGAGGAGCAGCCGGGGGTCACAGACGGGGCCCTGGGAAGGCCACGGAGGGCTGAGGGGCTCCTGTCCCCTACGGCAGGCCCTGACCTCTCTCCCCCGCACCTGCCGGTCCGAGCCGCTCTGCCCTCGGGCTGCTAGAACCACGGGCTGCCGGGCTGCTCCGGGGGCCGCTGGGCTGCGGGTGCAGCGAGAGACCCCTGCAGCTGTCCCCAGGCTCCCGGGACCCACCCTCGGGCCAGGCGTCCCCTGGCTGCACCTGGCCCCAGAGGCCGACCTCAGGCCCTCCTTCTCCGGGGGCTGGACCGCACCTCTCCTGCGGTCCACGTCCCGCCTCTGTCCCCTCCCTGTGACAATTGCCCCCTTCCTCCTCTGTCCCCTGGGAGCGCGGCCCCTCCCGCGGTCAGCTGGTCCTCTGTGGTCCTCGGGACACGCATTCTGCCCTCCCTGACCAGGGTCCCCGGGCTGTGGGCTGCCTCCCCTGGGCCTCGCGTCCCTCTCACCCTGGATGCCGGGCAGCATGACCGCAGGTGCCTGGACGCCGGGGCTCTCCGGACTCGGCCCCTCCTCACACTCTGGGGGCCGGTGCTCCCTCTGCAGACCCCCACTCTGGACCAGGTGACCCCTCCGGCCCCACACGCTGCCGAAAGGGACGTCCTGGGCTCTCTGTCCTCAGGCGGCTGGACACGCCCACGCGGTCCCATGCCCGGGGGCGTGACCCCACCGGTGCTTCAGACCCACGGTCCTTCCAGCACCTTCTGGGACACCCAGCTGTGGCTGGACCGGGTCACCGTGCTCCCCACGGAGCTTGTCTGAGCTGCAGCCCCCCGCCCTGTGACCGTCTACTGAAGGCCTCGCGCCCCACGGAACACCCAGGTCGGGGAGCACGCCGTCCTCTGCCGGGCACCCCCACACGCCAGCTCACGGCAGCAGGTCAGGCAGGCAGCGTCGTCCACTCTGTCCTGTCGGGCACGGACACCCCCACCTCCAATTCCAGCGCTCAGCGGTCGGCGGGGACACCCGGCCTCCCGGACCCTGGCTGTCTGCAGCCCCCGTCCAGAGACCCGGACACGTCAGCCCGTCGGCCGCCACGGCTCAGGGGACAGTAGACAGTGCCTGAGCCCGGCTGCCCCTGGGTCCCGGCCCCACGGGTCTAAGGCTCTGCCCTGGGGTAGCCGTGACCCAGACCCCAGTCCTGTCCGGCCGCCGCCCCCGTCCCTCGGGGTGTGTGGTTCTAGCTGCCCCTTCGCAAACAATCGCGACCCGGGCAGGTCAGAATGCCCCTCTCTGCCGTGGGAAAGCACGGGACGTGCACGAGCTGGACATAGTCTCAGCGCCTTCTCTCCTGCGGCTGCTTTCTCTGACCAGGTTCGAGGTCTCCCGCTCCAGGCGGGGGTGGGGTTGGACGTTCCCTCTTGCTCCTTTCCGGTGGCCCTGGCGCTGGAATTCCCAAGCTCTCCGCAGGAAGGGCGGCAAGCGTGGACGTCGCGCCGAGCTGGCGTTTTCCCGCACCGGGACCTGGCGGCTGCGAGCCCAGCTCGGGCGGTTTCTCAGAGCCCGTGTTTGCTCTCCTCAATGACAGAGCGGCACGTGCTCGGGGGGACGGGAGCCGACCGTGCCTCCGTGCGTGAAGTCACAAGAGGAAGCCCATGTCTTTTCTCAGCGCCACGCGGACGGGCGGGCGGGGGACGATAAACACCACGGGTCACCGGCGCTGATGGGGGGACACGGTGCGCGCGGTCGTGCGGTGGCTGAATCCTGTCATTGCCCCTTCCGGCCTGTCCCCGCTCATTCGGTCATTCCGGAGCACACGCGTCCTGCAGCCCCCCGCCCCGCTGACCCACCGTGGCCCGCACTGGCTGTCGGCGGCCGTCGGTAACACTAAGGCTCATCGGTGTCAAGAACGGGTGGCTTCATCCCAGAGAAGGTTCTAGAGGAAAACCAGTCCTTGGGCGGGCAGGATGCTGTGATTCTGGATGTGGAGGGCCGACGGCTGCGGCCGGGCTGGAAGCCCTGTGCGTCCCCCTCTCCGGTGGCCCCTGCCCTGCCGGGGCCCAAGAGCAAACCGCCAATCAGCTCAGGACATCGTGACCACTGCCAGGTCCTGTCCTAGTGTCCCCCCTCCTTGGTGGCCCCAGCCCGGCTCTAGGCCTGCCAAGGAGTGGAGCTGGCTAAGGACCGAGGGGTGGAGAATCTGACCCTGCCTTCCCAGGCCCACAGTGCCCAGGCCCAGGTGTGCCCGTCCTGGGCCGTGGTTGTGGGGCTTCCAAGGGTCCCGACGCCAGGGCAGAATCGGGCCTCAGGGCAGAGCCCCAGGCGCAGTGTGGGTAGGTGTTGGGAGCAGATAATTTGTCTCCTGGCTTTGGCCACAGATATCATGTCCATTGAACTTGTCCCTCTGTTGTTCACCCACTCACTTCCTGCATTTATGTGGCACCCACTGTGTGCAGAGCCCGGGATGGGAGCTGCAGAGAAACACGGTTTCCACCCTGGCGGAGGGGGCGTGGTGCACGCAGAGGAGCGAGGGGCTGGCCCCGGCTCTCGCGCATGGTCTGGGCCCCTGCTGCGTGGAGTGGGGCCAGCTGTCCTGATCTGGGGGGTTCGCTGTGGACGGAACTGTGCCCTCCCCCATCACCCACAGGATGTCGGGACGTGGGGCCTCTGGGAGGTAATTTGGGGTAGATGAGGTCAGGAGGTTGGGTCCTGCCATCGAATTAGTGTCCCGCAGAAGCAGAGACCACCGCCTCTCCTCGGGGAGGACCCTAGAAGGTGGAGAGGGCCCCCTCCGGAGCCTCCCTGCCCTGACACCCTGACCTCGGGCTCCGACCTCCAGGATGGAGAGCAGTGGCCAGAGGGTAGGGCCTGTCTTTGGGGTCTCAGCGACCACGCAGCCGGCACCGGAGGCGCTGTCCGGGGAGGGGGGCTGCGGCGGGCCTTGTAGGGACCAGGGCCTGGGAAGAAGGGACGCAGAACAGCAGCGGACGTCACGCGGCCGCCACCTTGCGAAGAGCCTCGGTGCGGCTGGTAGGTGCCTTCGTGACTGGGAACTCCCCACAGCAGCCCCGAGAGGAGGCCGTCCATCCTGTGTCGTCCATCAGCCACCGAAGCCAGAGGCTCGGGCCCTCATCAGCGTCACCCGGCTTGGGAAGGGCCCTTTCTCCATCCGAGCAGGCCGCCAGGGTCGTCCACGAGGTCTGACTGCGTGGCTGTCGGCCGCGGAAAGAGTAAATTCTCCAGTCCGTCGGAAAGCTCGGGAGGGAGAGACGAGGCGGGGAGGGAGACCCCTCCTCCCCAGGGCCTTTCCCCAAGTCGGCTGTGGCCCACTAAGTTGATGGCGGAGGGGTGGAGAGGAGGGGACTGACACCCACGCCCTTACAGGCAGGACCCTGGCAGGGGCCCCATGGCTGGTGGGAAGCAGGGAAGCCCACCCCACAGGGGCAGGGGCTGGAGGGAGGCTCAGGGTTGAGATCGCAGCCAGCCCCTCACGACCCCCACCCGGGAGGCCACGGACACACTGTCCCACCACCCTGGGGGCCTCGAGGACCCGCCTCTCACGCAGCCGCTGCCTCCCACACTGAGCGTCCCCGACGGGCGGGCACGACCCACACTTGCTCGTAGTCGTCCTCGCTGACCTCGCCCAGACCTCTGGCTGCGGCTCGGCGGGGGCCCCAGACAGGGGAGCCCCGGAAACCACATTTAAGGATGTGAGTTCATTTCTCAAGCAGCCTCGAAGGCGTTGTGACCGGGAAGAGGGAAACCTCCCAGCACGCGTCTGCGCGGTTTCGGTTCCGTGCGTCCCGCCCCGACCGGCCAGCAGAGGAGAGCCTCCAGGCCCGTCCGTCGTCCCTCCGGGCCACCCGGGGACGCGGCTCCTTGGGAGGCAGGGGCACTCCCGCAGGCCGCAGACCCCAGAGGTCACCCTCCCCAGGCAGAGCGGGTGCAGGGAGAGGAGCTGCCGGCCGCGCCGGGACGCGCATGTGCAGATGCTGCCACCAGGTGGCGCTGTCCGGAGCGCGCGGAGCCGGGCCTGCACCTGCGGGGCGGGGCGGGGGGGGGGGGGCCGCGATGCCGCCTGTGACTTTAGAGGAGACAAGGAGGTAACTTGGCGACAGTCCCAGTGGGGACCAGCGTCTACCCAGGACACAGCCCCTGAGTGATGGGGATGGGGAACTTGGGTGTGGGCACCCGACAGAACAAGAGGGCAGGGACGGGGCTGGGGGGGCACCCAGAGATGGGTAAAGGCTTGTACCCGGGCCCGCGGCCAGTGCCCAGGGGACCCAGGGGAGCCCCGGAAGGGCGGCGGGTGCTGTGGTGACCCAGAGGGCGGCCAGCCCCCCAGACCGCCCAGGGCACCTGCCCAAGGAGCCGGCTGCCTGACCCGCAGTGGGGCCTCACTCTCACCACACTCCCCTGCCCCGTCCCTGCCTGGGGAGCACAGTCAGCCCTGGGGGAGCACAGCAAGGTCAGGAGGCCTCAATACCCAGCTCAGCAGGAAAGCGGAGGGACCCAGTGGGGCGACCCCAAGCCCTCCCCAGGGTGGAGGATGGGCAGCTCCAGGCTGTCGTGGCCTCTGAGCCCCTGGCAAGCCTGCTCCCCCTCCCAGGGTGTGCGCAGGCCCGGCCTCACGGGCGCCAGGGGGCCAGCTGGCGCGCCTTCTGCTCCCACCGCTTCTTCCCACCCCCGTGTTCCTCCAAGCCCCCTGCCCCCAACTCTCAGGCCTGCTGAGGATTCGGGGGGAATGGGGGGCGGCTGTGCCAGGGGAGCTTGGTGGGGACTGGGGACTGGGCAGTGCTCTAGGGGGGCGTTCGGGGACAGGGCAGTGCTCTGGGGGGCGTTCGGGGACTGGGCAGTGCTCTGGGGGATGCTGGGGGGCTGGGTTGTGCTGTGGGGGGTGCAGGTTGTGCTGGGGAGGGACAGGGACCATGCCAGACCATGGACCCCAGAGTCCACGGAGAGCAGGGTAAGCGGACACCTGCACTCCTGCTGGGAGCCTGAGGCCTGCGGCTTTATTTTCGTTTCATTCACTGGCACCTGGCAAACTCCCCCTCCCTCACCGAGCCCCACCTTGCGGACAAAGAGAGGCCCAGAGAGGGTCCAGGGTTCCTCGGGTCCTATGGCAAGAGCGAGTGGAGGTGGAGATTTTACTGTCTGTGGTTCTACCAGGGACTGTGGTTCCAGCCATGAGGCCCGTCGCCCCACAGGACATCCTGAGAGGCTGTGGAAAGGGGTGGGGCGTGGGGCGGGGCTTGCAGACACCAATGCTGGGGGCGGGTGGATGCGGGCGGGTCTCAGCTCTCCTGCACCCCTGGATCCTGCATTTCTCTGTCTCCCCGACCTCTCCCCCTCGCGGAAGTGATACCATGAGGCGTTTGTCTTCCTCTGGCTCATCTCAGCACGATGTCCTCCAGCTTATCCGCGTTATAACACGGGCCAGAATTCCTTCCTTCGTTAAAGGCGAGTGACCTTCCCTGTGTGCACATCACCTTCCTTTACTTCCGTCCGCCAACGGGCCCGTCGGTGTGTCCGAGTCTTGGCTACTGTGAGCGATGCTGCAGTGAAGGGCGCCGCAGACCTCGCTGTGAGAGGGAGGAGGTGTCCGTCCCTGCAGGGGCATACCCAGAAGAGGACCCGGGTCGTAGGGCTGTCCTGGGCTCGCCCCCGGTTTGCAGCCCCACCAGCCACACGTGAGCCCGCCTCCTGCACGCCCTCGCCGGCACATGTCGTCTCTTGGCTTTCGGACAGCGGCTGTCCCGACAGGAGGGAGGTGGCTGCCGCTCCTGACATCTTCAAAGATTTTGTTCATTTGACAGAGACGCAGCGAGAGCGGGAACACAAGCAGGGGGAGTGGGAGAGGAGAAGCAGGCTCCCCACCAAGCAGGGAGCCCGATGCGGGGCTCGATCCCAGGACCCTGGGACCATGACCCGAGCCGAAGGCAGACGCCCGGTGACAGAGGCCCCCAGGCGTCCATCTGCTCTTGAATTTCTTCCCTGTGTTCCGACCCAGGGCTCTGCAGTTTCCTTTTGCAGATGTCCCGTGAACTTGGAAGCTGGTCCTGAGTCTGTGCCCCCATCGGTGCGGGGACCGTCCACGTCTGCCCTCTGCCCTTCTCCCCTGTCGCTGGCCTCCAAGGACACCTCACCGGCACACCTCTGCCCCTCAGCTTCTGAAGGACGCCGTCAGGGACAGCGTGTCCGGCAGTCATGTTGGGCTGCCCAGGGTGGCATTCCTGTGCTCATGGCCACGGTCCTGCTCCTGGGGTGGGGGCAGGGCCTCGTCCCCAGTGTGGGTCCCCCTTGCCAGTCCAGTCTGACAGGAGCAGGGGCCCCTCAGCTGCTGGGCGCCGTGGCAGGCTGCCGCTGCTTCCCCGTGCTCCGGCCCACTTGGAGCGTGTCTGATCTTGCAGTACCGCCTCTGAGCCCTAAACAAGCGATTCCTGAGTCAGCTGGTCCTGCCGTGGTCCCCGGCCCTGTCCTGACACTGAATTCCGTTCCAATTCCGGGTCCTATCCTGATCCCAGGCCCCGTCCTGACCCTGAATCTGGTCCTGACCCTGAGTCCCATTCTGATTCTGAATTCTGCCCTGATCCCGAGTCCTTTCCTAGTCCTGTGTCCTGTCCTGACCTTGAGTCCTGTTCTTCCCACAGGTGACGGGCAGACGGGACTGACCGTTCCAGAGTATTTCCCTGGACTCCATCCCCCTGTGCCTTCTGTGGACACTCCCTGGGCTTTCACGGTCAGGGCAGCATCGGGGCGACGTCAGGAACGTGATGAGACGGTGCAGCGGGTGGAACCGTGTCCTCCTGGAACTTCAGAATACACCCTTATTGGGAAATCAGGTCATTGCAGGCGGAGCCAAGCTGAAGATGTCCTGGACAAGGTGAGGACCTAGCTGAATGGCCGGTGTCCTTGTAAGAGCAAAGAGGAGAGGTGAGGTGCCGACGCGCAGGGAGGACGGCCACGTGAAGAAGGGTCAGGCTCCAGCACGATGCAGGGAGCGTCAAGGATGCCAGCAGCCCCCAGGAGCCGGAAGAGGCAGCAACGATCCTCCCCCAGAGCCTTCAGGGAGCCCACGACCCCGCGGACTCCATCTCGGACCTCCAGCCTCCAGACTGCGGGAGCAGGAATGTCTGCTGTCAACCCTCCACCTGTGGCCGCCTGCTCTGGAGCCACAGGAGACCGACACGGGTAGCTGAGATGAGCACGGCCTCAGAACCAAGAGCCCTGCTCCCATCACCGTCCGCTGACACAGAGACGGACGGCTTTCTCGTCTGTCAGGGAGCACATGAGGGGAAACGGTGGACTGAAGGACAAGTGCACAACTACCACAGCACTGAGGTTATTTTAAGATTAAAAACAAACAAACAAATACGATTTCCCTGGGGTGTGGCACAACAGGGACCAGGAAGTGACCGTGTGCCCAGCATCTCAGCTGCCCCTGAGCAGGTGTATAAAGGGTCCCGGCCCAGGAGGCCCCACACCTGAGCACCTGTCCTCTGCACCTGCTCCTCTGACCTGCTCCACCCTCAGCCCACCAGAACCATGGGCTGCTGTGGCTGTTCCGGGGGCTGCGGCTCCGGCTGCGGGGGCTGCGGCTCCGGCTGTGGGGGCTGCGGCTCCGGCTGCTGTGTGCCCGTCTGCTGCTGCAAGCCTGTGTGCTGCTGTGTGCCAGCCTGTTCCTGCTCCAGCTGTGGCTCGTGTGGGGGCTTCAAGGGGGGCTGTGGCTCGTGTGGGGGCTGTGGCTCCTGTGGCTGCTCCCAGTCCAGCTGCTGCGTCCCCATCTGCTGCCAGTGCAAGATCTGAGATGGTGACCACAGACTCAGGTGAGCTCAGGGTCCCCAGGAAGTCTTCCTTCCTCATTTCCTCTCTGGGCTGCTCTTGACCCAGGGACCGTTTTCTCTGAGTCCTAAGGACAGAAATGACCCTGTCATAGTCCTTGGTTTGTCCTGTGACCCCCTTTGCAGTTACTTATTGGGAGGACCTCGTCCTCCTCACCCCATCCCTCCTGGCATCCAACACGTACCCCCTAAATTACCTCCACGAGCACTAACCTCCGTGTCTGCTGGCTCCTGCTGACCCTCACTCTTTGTCCCTTCCTGTCATGGTCCCCACGGAGCCAGTCCTGCAGCCAAGATCAGAACTAGGGGCGCAAACTCTAGCTGAGACTCTTAGGGTCCAACTGGGTCTTCAATCCCTTTAAATAAAATGCTCTGCACCTGTCAGCCTTTGCTCTCATGGTGGTTCTTTCCCTAACTTCGTCCTCGTAGTCGGACTCTGCTCGTCCATTGTCTTGCACCTGCTCTGCCTCGGGCTCTCGCTCCGCCCGAGGTACACAGCAGAAAGGGAAACAGGCCTTCGGCCCCAGTCCCTGCTCCGGAAGGGGGTGGCCCACCGTTCTCCAGCAAGGTTGGTGCTGCTGTTTCTGCACTTCTGGGGCTGAGCCTGGCATGGAGCGGGCACACACCTGGGGGAGGTCCAGGGGGCAGGTGGCACAGCGTCCCTGCCAACCCCTCCCTCCGGCGGCTCGTCCTGCTCGTGACCAGGACAGAAGCTCTCGCCGGTGCAAGGGCTTTGATTTATGCAAGATGCGGGAGGGCAGAGGCGACGTGGCCAGGGCACACCGTCCGTGCTGGAAGGCAACAGCTGCCCCACGTCTCCCGGACCAGGCTTGGGCATCAGACACGCTGCATCTTTCTGCCTGGCTGTCCTCGGCCGGGCGTGCTCTGTGCCGGCCAGAGGTGCCCGCTTCATCTGAACCGGATGCAGCCTCTCCCTTCACTGGAGAACCGCGGTCAAGCGACACGTGGCCGACTTCTGCGTGTCCTGGGCCGGGCCCAGTGAGAGCCGACTTACTGAGCGTTGCGCGCCGAGCCGGAGGGAAATGTTTGCGTACTGTGTCCCAGATGTATCATTAAAACACCAGGCAACCAGACATAAAGGAATTTTCCTGAAGCCACAGAGCCAGTCGGCCTGGTTCTAAGCTGTGTCACTCCGTGCCCAAGGCCTGCTGCGGTGCTAGCGGAGGCACCAGAGGGTGTAGGTTATCTCAGACGTTCTGCAAGAGTACGGCCAGAGAGCTCCAGGACGCCATGGTCCCGGGTCCAGCGAGACGACGGCCAAGGAGCCCGGTTCTGGCTGCGCTCTCCCTAGCAGCCAGGACAGAAAGGGAAAGAGGCGCCACGCAGGCCTTATCGCCGAGGAGAGGGAGCAGAGAGGCTTACAGAGCATCACCCTCATGACATGGCGCAGTGAGGAGTCACACGGGGTGCTGGCCCCGGAGCAGAGGGCGCCCCACTGGGCATGGGGTCGCCAGGCCTGCTTCAGCGAGACTCGAGGGACCAAGTCCCAGGCCTGATTCGGAAGAGCAGCACTTCTGCAAGTCGAGAGCTGGAAGAATTCACACGCAGGACAACGGACCTGAAGTCCACGTCCCCGCAACGCGTGACTGGTCTGAGACAGAGCAAGGACGTGACTTACACATGACCGAGTGTGACGCTTAATTTTATGTGCCTGCTTGGCTGGGCCATGGCGCCCAGATATTTTGGTCAAACATTATTCCGGAAGCGTCCGTGCGAGTGTTTTTGGATGAGATGCTATTTCAATCCGTGGACTTTGAGTAAAGCAGACGATGGGCCTCGGTGTGGGTGGGCCTTGTCTAATCAGTTGAAGGCTTGCGTCGCACAGAAGACAGATTTCCCCAAGCAACGGGGAATCCTGCCAGTGGACAGCCTCCGGGTTCCATCAGCAACTTTGGCTCCTGCTGGTCTGCTAGCAGAATGCCTTCGTGCTCGTACCGGCTTCTCACCTGGGTCTCCGGGCCTGGTCTCCCCGCC
Source organism: Meles meles (assembly GCF_922984935.1). Classification (NCBI taxonomy): domain Eukaryota; kingdom Metazoa; phylum Chordata; class Mammalia; order Carnivora; family Mustelidae; genus Meles; species Meles meles. The sequence goes on from NC_060073.1 coordinate 1,324,241, forward strand.
CAGACTTTGGGCGTCTTTAGAATAAGCGTCTTTCTCCATCTGCACATCCTGTTGGCTCCATTGCTCTGGAGGACACAGCCCAGCACTCTGCCCGGTGGCCGCAGGGACGCTGCCCGCAGACGTGTGTGGCCAGCCTGAGCCTCTTCCTTGGGATGCCATCCAGGACGGGGAAGCCAGAGTTCAACTAGCCGGAGCCGGGAAGGATGCCCGTCCCGTGGGAAGACTCAGACACTTCCCCTCAGCAGGTGTACCTGCGTGGTGGGACCACGCTGGCCGGCTGGGGTGCTCGGCCAGGGGAAGATGTCCGTGAGCTTCGCAGAGCCCCGGGGAGAGGCGTCAGCCTCAACATCAAAGTCTCTGTGGGGGCGTGGGAGAGGGCAGGTGCGCGGGAGAGGGCAGGTGCGCCACCTCCCAGCCCTCAGTCTTCCTTGCCCTGCCCCCCGGCCAGAGGGCGCAGCCTGGGAAGTCTGCGGAGCAGAGCAGGGGGGCGGGGGCGGGGGACCTGCTGCCGTCTCGGGGAAGACCCAGTTCTTTCAGGCTGTGCCCCCGAAACACCAGAAGACGCACAACCCGAAAAATCCTGGATCCTTAAATGTTTAAAGAAATGTAGCTGCGGGGTAATAAGCAAAATCCTTTTCAGTCGTTAGCCGAGCGTGTTAAAGTGGGGCGGTCACTGTGAAGCTAACGGGGCCGGAGAAGAGTGACCGCCTGGTCCCGGGCCGGGCGCGGGCGCTGCTGCCGCACCGTGTGGAAGTGAAGCCACGGGAGACTGGGCCCCGTGCAGGAGAGCTCGCTGGGCTTTCCCAAGCCCTCCTAGAGCCGCCTCTGATCAGGAACATTCCAGCACCGCAGGAGTCACTGCCCTGAGCCCCGGAGGGCCGCCCCCTGCGTTCCCAGGTGCCCGTGGGTGCTGCCCGTTCGCCACTGAAGGTCAGTGCAGCTGTAGGCGGCCGCGGGCGCTCTCCGGGGGCCCCCACGGGCTCGCGCTCCAGACTTCGGAAGGAGGGCCGGAGGCAATGGCCCCACACGGTGGGCTCCTACACGCGGCCGGCACGCCCAGGGCAGGTGGGCTAGGACCCCCAGCCACTGTCCAAAGGAGACAGCAGGAAACCTCTCTGCCGTGAGTCTGAGGTAGGATGTGAGAACGTGTCCCCTCCCTCCCCAGCAAAGGGACGTCTTCAGGTCTTACAGGTGGGACCCGAGGCGGAGGGGGTGCCCCAGCCCTCAGGCACACTCACCCAGAAGGCAGCCTCGAAAACCGGGGGCGGGGGCAGGGTGAGGGGTGCGGACAAAGTGCGGAGGCGACCGCGTCCACCGCCACGGGGCGGGGTCCCGAGCGAAGCTGAGCGGGGTGGGGGAGGGGGTGGGGAAGGCGCCCGTCTTGGTTCAAACAGCCCAGACTCACAGTTTTACCGGCTTTCAGTAGATTTTTTTTTAACAAAGTCACTTCATTTGAGATGACAAGGACCCATTGCCAGAGACTGGTTTTTGCTGCTCCCCGGGGCGATCGGCGGTGCTCCGTCATGTCCTGCGGAGGGCAGCGTCCCCGGCCCTTTATTACTAAATGACCTTTTAAGATAACCATGAGCTCCCCAAAGGCTAGATGTTCGGTGAAGACGTTGAAGAAGACAAACGTCCCTTGCAAAGGGACAGGTCACGTGACCCACCCCCCACAAGGTCAGCTTTCCCTCCAGACGGCGTTACCTTCCCGCGAGCGTCCGGGCACAGCGACTCCCGCCGGCTCCTTGCTTCTCGGCCTGTGCGTCCGACTGGGGGTCACAGAAGCGTCTGCGGCTTCGCTCCCAATGCTCCGCCCTGCACGTGCTGTGCGTTTGGGTTCGTGAGGGACCGAGGCTTCATTTCGTACAACCACGGGGTTCGGGTCTCTGCAGTGTGGCTGCGAGCCGTTCCCTCCCCCAGCGCGCTGCCTTTGTGCCTCCATCGGAGCTCGGGCGACTTCGGGGTGTCCGGACCCGGTACCCCCCACCCCTGCACCGCCCTGCGTGCCTCCGGCCAGGGCCCGTGTAGCTAATGCGGCTTAAAGACGGGGACCCCCTTCCTCCCACGTCATTTCCGTTTTCAGAGTTGTTTCGGCTTCCCACCCCACGTGTCACCAACAGGCTTCATTTCGTCTTTGTCCACCAGAGAATTCTGCTAAGGTTTTTACTGGAATCCCACTAAATCTGCCGACGAGGGGGGGCACGTGGACACCTTCCCGGTGCTGGATCTTCCCACCGCGTGCGCGTCCCCGCGGCCGCTTCGTGGGGCATCTTTGGTTTCCTGCGTGTCCGATTCTGAGTGTGTTTAACTGGATTTATACCTAAATATTTCATTTGGGGAGCTTTTTTTTAAAGATTGTATTTATTTATTTGACAGGCAGAGATCACAAGCAGGCAGAGAGGCAGGCAGAGAGAGGAGGAAGCAGGCTCCCCGCTGAGCAGAGAGCCGATGCGGGGCTCGATCCCAGGACCCTGAGACCATGACCTGAGCTGAAGGCAGAGGCTCAACCCTCTGAGCCACCCAGGTATCCTGAGGGGAGCTATTTTTTGAAAAATAGATGTTATTTATTTTAAAATAGACTTTCTTTAAAATAGACTTTAAAACAGTAATAAATACTGTTAATAACAGTATTAAAAAAAATTTAAAAAAAAATACTGTTCAGTTCGCAGCAAAATTGGGAGGAAAGTGGATACGTGGCCATGTACCCTTCTTCCCACACAAGCCCCCCACTTCCCACGCCCCCACCACGAGGTACGCCACGGACCCGCATGGACATGGCGTCCTCACCGGAAACCCATAGTTACACCAGGGTTCACTCTTGTGGTGGCATGGGGCTGGGGGGGGGGGTTGGTGAAAAAAAAAGAGTTAAATTTTAACGCTAACTGACCCAACTGCATCCAGGAACATCTCCAAACCACAAGACGACAGGAACATGGAGAAATGCTCCTGCTGAAGGAACAAGCCTGTACCAGCCCCGGCGCTGCTGAGGGTCAGGCGGGGAGCAGCCCGTCCGCCAGGCTGATTCTGTCTCCCACGCAGGCTCTCATCCCAAGGGGACGGCTGGGCGTGAGCCAGGGGCGTGTCCCCCCAGTGCAGGGGACTCTTGGGAAGTCACTGATGGGGCAATCGCTGTGGACTGGGCCCCAAATTCCCATGTTGAAGCCCTAACCCCGTGGTCTCAGAATATGGCCTCATTTGAGAGGTAATCAGGTTAAAACAGTCACCAGGGTGGCCCTGATCTCATGTGACCAGGGTCCTTACAGAAAGAGGGGATCAGGACACAGACACGCATGGAGGGACGACCCTGTGAGGACCCGGGAGAGCACAGCCGTCTGCACACGAGGAGCAAGGCCTCGGGGGGACCCCGCCTTGACCGCCCCTGCATCCCAGGCGTCAGCCTCTGGGACCAGAGGGACAGCCCACAGTGCTGGGGCGGTCCCCACGACAGGGAGCAGCCTGGCCCGCAGCGTCCACAGCGCTGAGGCCAGAACGGCACACGGGGGAGGCAGGGTAGCCCGAACAGAGGGTCTGAGGATGGGCTCCCGGACCTAAGGACAGTGGACGGTGTTCTCAGCAGAAGGCGTGGGAGGAGGGAGGTCCACGCGCGAACGAGGGCTTGGAGGCATGTCCTGCGCCATATGCAAAAATCCCTTCCACGCGGGGCCCGGGTCGGAATGCAAAGTGTGGAAGAAAATCTTCATGACCCCGGGTTGGGTAAAACATCTCTGGTACGGTGTCCACAAACAGAAAACGCGAACCCGGCCGCCTCAGAAGGCAGCCCATGCTCTGAAGGCACCACGGGGAGAAGGAGACGCCATGGGGGAGAAGACGCCTGAGAACGGACGCCTCCGCACCCCGACGACGTAAGTTCTCCACCGTCGGCAAGAAGGAAGCAACCGGCATGAAAGCGTGGGGCCGGCCAGGGACGCGGAGGGGGCCCGACGTGTCCAGCGAGGAGGGACCCGCACGTGAGGGCCGCGGGAGGGGACAGTCTGCAGACTTTGCCGAGCAGCTGGAATGAAAACAGCCCACGCCGGCTCGGGCGAGGATGGAGCCGCTGGCTGGGGCGCAGTGGGGACCGCGCCTTGCGGGATGCCCTGGACGGCTCCTTCTAGAATGAACACACACGCATCGTGACGCCGCCCTGCTCGCAGACACTGATCCGAGGGGAGAAGTCCATGTCCGCTCAAAGCCCGCGTGCAGGTGTTGATCTGTGATCGCCGACGGGCAGGGGCGGTGGGACCATCCCTCCGCCTGGGGGTGGACACACGGCGGGGCAGCCACATCAGGCAACACCAGTTCGTGGCATGTGCCACGGTAGGAGGGGCTCGGGGGCATTATCGAGACCGAGAGCAGACGGACTAGAAAGGGTATGGGTTGCATGATGCCATTTTGATGGTGTTCTGGAAAAAGCAAGGTTTTCAGGACAGAAGAGTCATCACTGGTTGCCAGAGCCTGGGGTGGGGGGACGCCTTGACCGCAAAATGGCACGAGGGGATTTTTTGGTGATGTGGATCTGCTCTGTATCTTGGTTCTGGTGGGAGTCCTGTGTCCGTAGATGTGTCAAAACTCAAAGAACGGTGGATTTTACTGTATGTAAATCATATATTAATTTTTTTATGGAAAAAGAAGTCCGATCCCAAGACAACCCCCTGGGCCCCGCCGGGATGTCTGCTTGTTGGGTGATTCTACGGGGGTACGGTCTCCCCTGCCTTATCGGTCCCCACACATCCCTGACGGCATTAGGTGAGAATCAGCCCCTGTCACCTGGCGGCCAGGTGACAAAACGGGGACACACTTGCAGGGACAGGCATTGCCCAGTGTGGGAGGGGCCTCGATGGCCTCCTCCAGGGTCCAGGAGGGCTGGCTCCTACCTGAGGGGGAGTCCAGCTCCGCAGGTGGCTGCCGAGTTCGCGTCCTCAGAGGCATCCATCCATGTGTCCCATCTGTCTTCTCAGGATCCCTCGCATCCTGGTTCTTTGTCACTGGACGGGACGTAGCCGGCCGACTCTGCTGTCCCTGGGGGCCTGTCCCCTGAGCTCCCCAAACACCTGCATCATCACACCTGCCCTGGGCTCTCCTCCAGCGCGACTTCTGCCCATCGTCACCTGTGAAACCCTTAACAACGGGGTCTCCAGGGCATTTCCGGAGCCATCCATGCCCCATCCAGCAACCAGAATGGGGGTGCCTCAGTCATCGCCCTCCCCGACCCCCCCATCCTCTCAGACCCTCTGAGTGCCCTCCTGCGAGTCTGGGTCTTCCAGGGAATGGACCCCAGGGGGATCCCAGCAGAGGACGTCCCTGGGGAAACGACCGTGAGAGAGAAGGTGGAGGAGCCCTGGGACGAGACAGTGTGGGACGGGCGCGCATGTGACCCTGAAGGAGCGGAGGAAGGGCGCCGGCGAGTCCGGGCTACGGACACAGAGGGGCCAAGCACGTCTCCGGCATCTCCGGCAGAGGAGGATGCCCGGGAAGGACCTGCCCCACCAGCCCCTCGGCGGCGTCAGGGCCAACAGGGCGAGGCTTCAGGGCGCGGCTGCGTCCAGCCGACCGCTGCCCCTTCGCGAAGCCAGCGAGCGTCCGGAAGACCCAAATCCGACCCTCAGGTCATGCCGAAAGCCCGATTCCTGTGCGGCCAAAGAGCATGTTTTTTTTTTTGTTTGTTTGTTTTTTAAAGATTCTATTTATTTACTTGACAGACAGAGATCACAGGCAGGCAGAGAGAGGGGGAAAGCAGGCTCCCGGCTGAGCAGAGAGCCCGATGTGGGGCTCGACCCCAGGACCCTGGGATCATGACCTGAGCCAAAGGCAGAGGCCTTAACCCACCGAGCCACCCAGGTGCGTGTTTTGAAGGATGTTTGGACACAGTAACAGGAGAGCGACGGTGACATTTCTGAGGACCGAAACCCTGTGCCCTCGCACTCGGCTCCCGGAGAACACGGAGCTAGAACATTCCCCGGCACGGACGAGCACGCAGCACCGTTGCGGGGCCACAGCTCCTGACGTCCCCAGTCCAGTCTGAGGCTGAAGGTGTGACGTTTGGCTCCTTCTACCCACAAAATAGCCGTTTCAGATGCTTCCATCAAGTGTAGCGAGAACATGTCGAAGCCTGGAGGGGGAGGCGAGTTCACGAGAGCCGCAGAAACCCCGGCTTGAACGCGCCTGACCCCGAGAGGACTCGACCTTTCGGCCAAAACCCTGCCGTTGGTGACGAACCAGAAGACGAAGTCATCATCCCAAACACCAAAACTGCTTTAACAGACAGAAACTTGGAACTCGCGGCTCGGAGACACGGCGGGACGGCGGGACGGACGCTGAGCACGGGGCAGTTCCGAGCTCTGCCACAGGCGGGACAGAGGTGGGGAGCCGGCCCCTGTCGCCCTGCGGCGTGGCGCGTCCCCGTGTGGCGTCCAGGTCACATCGTATGACATCACACGCTCTGACCCCACACGGTCGTGCTGAGCGAGGCACACGCGTCTTTGCACCCGTAACGACGAAATACCAGCGCAGCGGAGGGTGCGGAGCGGAATGGAAGTGGCTGCACGAACCGCAGCAGGAACGGCCTTCACGGGGCCGAGCCCCTGATCGGACGGTGGCTGGTGTCTGGGCAGAAGTGAGAGACCATGAGCGTGAATGACTTAGGGATTTGTGGCGAGAGACCAGAGGCGGGAATGAGGAAACGGGGCACCAAGTAAAACATGAACTACTAAAGACACTGAAACGAAATCAACCCCCCCCGCCCCCCGCGCAGAAGACGGGGCCCCATGGCTTCACCGGCTCATGCACCGAATATGAAATAGAAATAAAACCCCTTGATGGAAATCCAGATGAGCATCATCTTGATGCCAAGACTGGCCAGGACGGCGTGGGGCAGGGAAGCGGCAAGGCCGGGACACTCCCGGACTCAGAGGCGAAGAAGAAAAATCACGCCACACAGAGCAGCGTTTTTAAACTACGACCACAAAAGGAGCATTTCAGATTTACTTCAGGCCTGCTGGGTTGTTTGAATACTGGGGAGAATGAAACGATGTACCTCGCAAGTGAACTTACTAAAAGAGGGAAGTCATGCAATCACGTGAAAAGGCACAGAGAACGACTCAGTCGTACTCGGGACTCAGTTAATAAAATCAAGCCATTTCTGCTAAGATGCGTGTGCACAAGACGTGAGTTAGCCCCGAAGCGATGGGTAAGTAAAGAGCTTTTGGTCCGGAACAAGGACCCCGAGTGTGCAGACCCGCTTTCCCCAGCATATTAACGATGTCAGATTATTGAGGTTACCGTGGTCACGGCGAGAGAGGAAGTCTTGGGGGCCATGAAGACTGTCAGGGGAGCCCAGGGCGTCCTGTGTGGGAGACGCCCCGGTGCGGGTGGGGGAGCGGAGAAGACACTCCCCTCGTGCTCAGGAAGCCTGGAAAGGGTTCTGCTCTGGGTCAGGTGATTAAACTGGGTGAAATCCGGAGCGACGCCCTTAAGGACAGGTGGAAATAAGCATGGTGGCCGTGGGGAGGGGCGCCGCTAGGGGCACTGGCCGCCCGCCCTGGGGGACTGCGTGCAGCCGGGGCTGGTCACAGAGGTCCGCGGGGTTTGAGCCGTCTGCCCCCACCCGTGTTCCTGTCGCTCCTTACTTGTGTCCATGCTTTTGCAGAATTTGCAAAGATTCTCCCGTCCGTGGCATTACGGCAGAAATGTCAATATTAGCATATTATGAGCAACAGGGAAGTTCCTTAATGTCGCGGCGGCGGCCGACAAACGCCTAGAGCAAATGTCATCCCGAACCGTGCAGCCCGGAGCGGTTTATGTGCGAGGTGAGGACGGCCCCTGTTTCACGGTGGAACGGAGTCCCTGGAAGTAAGGAAAACGACGTGGCGTCTGCGGATTTGAAGGGAGTGGTGGGATCTGCAGGTTTGCAGGCGAGCCGACGCCGGGGCTGGGCACGTGGGAAATGCAGAAGTTCCAAAAACGCGCCCCGAAAACGAAGATCGTCTTAGAAGGACGCGGAATACGGGATGGAGCCTTTTACGTCGGCCCAGGCGCCTGGGAGGGGGACTATGTCGCGCGGCGGGACTTACAACGGCATAAAAGTCAAAGATCCGGCACCGATCTGATAAATTCTGTGGAAGACCTCCACGCGGGCAGCTAGAGTGTCCGGGGAGAGCTTCCAAAGGGCTTGAGCGGGCGGCCGGGCGACTCGGGCTGGCGCGGGCTCCCGGGTGGGCGCGGGCTCCCGGGCGGGCTCCTCACTTAACAGAGTCGGCTAAGCGTCCGACTTGGTTTCGGCTCAGATCTTGATTTCGGGGTCGTGGGATGGAGCCTGCGTCAGGCTCTACGCTCAGCTGGGAGCCCGCTGGACACTCTTTCTCTCTCCCCATCTGTGCCTCCCCGGCCTTCTCTCTTGAATAAATACATAAACAAATCAATCTTTTTTTTTTTTTTAAGGACTTAAATGCGTGAGACTTGATGACACGCTTCCAGATTTGAAAAACCCAGTCTTATAAACATGTCCGTTCCTCCCAAATGTGTCTCTGGGCTTGATCAGAATCGCAGTGCGGTTTCCCCCCTGCTTGATAAGCTGATTCTACAATCCCGGGACTATGAGAGGCAGAATCGCCAGGAAGTTCTGCAGACGTCCACTGTGGGAGCGCCCGGGGGTGTGGACTCACGACGAAGCTACGGGAATTCAGGTTCTGTGGTCCCTGTGCAGCCTGGAGACGGTCCCCAGCAAGAGGGACACCTGCTAGGTGGCAAGCACCAAGGGCGGCTCTCCGAACCTGGGAGGGAGCGGTGGACGGGGAAGGCGGGCAGCAGCGGGGGGGCGGGGGTCCCGGGGGGCTGGTCGATGAGACTGGGTTAGAAGCCTGCGTGGAGGTCGAGCGTCCAGACAGGGCTTGGGGAGCCTGGCAAGGCTTGGGGAGACGGGGCCCGACCCCCTTCCCCACACCCGGGCCTGCACGTGTCCTGCATCTGGTGCTGGGCCGCGTGCCCTGTCGTGTCCTTCCATCACAGACGCTGGTGCGCGCTAAGTGCTTTCCCAGAGTCCCGTGAACTGTCTCCCGGGCCCCATGGCTTGTCGCTGTCAGGCTCCTGCCCACCCCGTGCCCCCGCTCCGAGCCGGGGTCTCTGGTCTGTGGGAGCAGGAGGGGAGCTGAGAGCGCGTGGTGTGGTTCGGTGTCCAGAGAAGATGGTCAGGCTGGGTAAGAGGGGCTGGGGGTGAACCACACAACACCCCTCAGCACACACGCGCACACGCACACCCGTGCTCACCCTCACGCACACGACCTGTCTTGGACTTTAGACACACTTTCCTTTCAGTCACTTGGTCTCGACCCTTTGAAGCTGGACAGTGGGCTGGAGGTCACGAGGTCAGTGGTAGGCCCGTCGGGACAGCGTGGGGGAGGGGGAGGGCAGGGAAAGGTGCCCCCAAAGACGCAGGAACTAGGGGTGCATGGGGGAGGACAGGAAGCTCACTCGTTCCTACAAGTATTTTCCAGCGGCCACTGCCGGCCCGACCTTGAGCAAAACTGAATGAAAGCGGGGAGGGGAGTTGTGGGGACGGGGTGGGGCGAGGGGAGGGCACAGGGAGGGCTGGAAGCTCAGGGGGGAGCCCTGAGGGGCAAAGACACAGACCTGGAGGCCAGAGACCGAGGCTGGACCCCGTGCCCGCCCACCTGCTGGGGTGAGGGGCCACCGGACACCGTCACAGGCACTCCCAAGCGTGGGCCAGCCCCTCTCCTGAGCCCAAGGGTGTGGGAGACGGTGCCTCCGGGCTTCGGCCCCGGGAAGGACACGAACATTGCTGTCTGCAAGGCCACTAGGCCATTTTGGCAACAAGAGCCCCAAAGCCTTGCTGGGTGGAGTGCGGCCCAGGGAAAAGCCAGCCAAGGCCTCCTTCCTGGGGGTGCGTTTCCTCCAGGGACCGTCCCAGGGGGTCAGCCTGCCGCCGGCGGCAAAGACTTAGGGAAAATGAGTGAAGAACATTTTACCTCTATGTTCTCAGCCCCCCAGGCATAATCAAGCCCCGGGGGCCGCAGGGTAGGGCCTGGGTTCACGTGGTCCCCAGCTTCCCAAATGCCCTCCGCCTGGCATTCTGACCCTACCTCCTCCAGAAAGCTGCTGGGCAGTGACGGGAACCCACCTGGGCGTGACCTTGGAGGCTCTGGAAGACCCCCAGCCCCAGCCACCCTCCTGGGGTCCATCTGCAAGCCTCCCTGCTCCCCTCCACGGGGTGGCCACATTTAACTTCATGCAGGGGTCCCAGCTCCGCACCCCTAACCTGCCACTGCCTGGGGTCAGGGGTCATGCCATGTACTCCGTCCCACCTCACCCCTCCTCCTGGGCTTCTGGGTCAGGCCAGGGGCTGGAGTCCTGCCCACTCAGCCATGCACCTCCCTACAATCCAGGTCCTCTCACCTGGGAACCATGTCTCCAGACCACATCTGCTGCTCCCGGGACCCCTGCCGGACCGGCCCTCACAGAAACACCAGCCTCTCTGTGCAGCCTGACCCGGCACGCCGAGCTGCGGACCCGCCAGGACTCAAGTCCCAGAAGCCCGGCCTTTTGGGGATTGTCCGTCACGCTCCTGTCCTCCCCGGAGGCTCAGCCTGGTGTCCTGCTCTCCAGCCCTGTCGACGCCTTCCTCCCAGTGAGTCTGCCGCAGCAGGACACCGCGTGGGAAAACCACGGGGCCCCGGGATGCACACTGTCAGCTGACCGTTGCCCGCCCCAGAGACTGAGGGCACAGGACCCCACCCCCTGCCCAGTTCCTTTGCCCAGAAAGGACCCCAAACACCTCACCACCCACTGAGCCCTGCCTTGCACCTGGCCGGCCCCCTCTCCCAGGGAGATCGGAGGGAACCCCAATTCTTGGCCCCACAGTGCCTCTGCCTCTGTCCTGGGGGAAGGGGTCGCTCCCCTGTTGTCTGGATGCCGCCAGACATGGCCTCATCTGCACCCTCTGAACTCTGACACCCGGGACCTCACGACCGCCGTGGTCACCAGGCCTGCTCCCAGTGACTCTCCATTACCAGCAACCCCGAGCTTGGCACCCCAGGCTTGGCGCACCCCCTGCCTCTCTTCTCCCTTCATGGACACTCGCTGCCACGTCCCCATCCCTCCCAGCACAGCTCTCGGCCCCTTCTTTGCTTCCTCCCCCCACACAGGCCCCTCCACCCAGCCGGCACCTCTGGCCTTTCCACCCTCAGCACCCCACATGCTCGGCTTTCCCCGGGGATGCCCGTCTTCCCGTCAGCCGTCCTGCAAGTGGCGGTGTTCCTCAGGCTCCACGGCGGCTGGCACTACTCGGGCCACCCGGGCTCCCCGCAGAGCCTCCAAACCCATGGCTTCAGCCCAGATGGCTTTTCTGCTCCCACAGGGCCCTCCTGGGGTCCCCGTATTAATGCACAGCCTGACCTGCAGGGATCCCATCTCCTCCCTGCCCGCCTCACCTGCACACCCAGCCCGTCCCCAGACCCTCAACCTTGCCCCTGAGACATAGTAAAGACCCTCCCCCAGCACCCCCAGCCCTGGCCCACACGCCCACGCGCCCCGCTTTGTCCCCCCCACGGGGTCCTGACGCTCCAAAAGCACCATCCTCAAAACCCACAAAGCATGCCTGATCCCCGCCCTCCTGAGCACACCTGTAGGCCGGGGGTCGAGTTTGCAGACCGCCCTCCTTCCCTCTCTGCACCTGAGCTGCCTGGAGCGCCACCTGGTTCCCAGACCAGCCCAGCCCCGAGCCACGGGGGCTCTGTCCCTCCCGGGGGAGGCGCTGGTTTTCTTTGTTCTAACAGAGCCAGGCGGGCGGCTGCGTTCGCGCTGCCTAACCCTCGGGGGGCTCGTGTTTGGGGCTACCGCTGCCAAAGCCCAGCTCAGTCCGCTGGCCTCGTGGGCAGAAGACTGCCAGGTCCTCGGCAGAGTCAGCCCTGGGGGCCTGGACCACCAGGCAGCGCCAGAGTGGGGTTCCCAAAGCCGTCAACCCCGGTGCCCGCTCAGCCGTGGGACAGAGGCGGGCTGGGGCCTGACAGGTACTTTATTGACAGTTCACAGACACAGAGCTCGAGCAGGGTCACGGCTCGGAGGGGTGGGGTCAGGGAAGACAGAGTGAGTCCCCAGAGGCTGGCAGCACCCCCCAAACTGGGAAGCTCCCCCAGAAGCCCTTCTTGCTAGATGTCAGGTCAGAGGGGCCCCAGGAGCCGGGGGAGGGGCACAAGAGGCCAGGGAGGGCAGCCGGTAGAAGCCAGGGTGCAGCCGCACAAGGAGACGCCCACAGAGCCCAGACACGGGCAGAGGCGGAGGGTCAGGAGGCAGAGAGGGCGGGCCGGCCCGAGCCCCAACCCCTGTAGTGCGCAGAGCTTCTGACAGCCTCGCTGCCCAGGTCACAGCTTCAGGGGGGCTCCAGGGCACGTGCCCTGCTCTGCCCCAACCACACAGCATCCCGTGTCATGGCAGGCGTGAAAACGAACACGTCTCAGTGCTCTGTCTCCATGGCCGGTGGGGCCCGCCGGGGCCCTAGTAGTCGGAGAGCGGGTACCGCAGGAAGATGAGGACAAGGATGATGCAGGCCGCCGCCAGGGCGGAGCTGGTGATGTTGAACAGTCGGGCGGTCTTGGCGTCTTCCACAGCTCCGTTCAGGTCATTGAGAAGCTTCTTGTCCCGAACCTGAGGCCAGAGGGAGGAGGTGAGGCCATTGGCCAGAGAGAAGGAAAAGGCTAGTACCGGGGACTTCTGTGTAAAGGGCACACAGGAACTCTTTGTATTTCTTTTTGCAACTTTTCAGTAGGTCTGAAATTATTCAAAATATAATGGGATGGTCGACAATGCTCTATGACTTGACTGAGTGTTGCTGAGAGCACATCTGAAGTGTTCTTACCCCCCAAAACCTACAGACCTCAAAAACAGTAAAAGCGTGTGGTGATGGACGAGCTCACGAGCCGCCTCGCTGCTGTCATCACGTGGCAGGGGCACGCGTCGAATCGCCACGCTGTAGGCATCGGACTTAGGCAGTGCCCCATGTCAGCTGTATCTCAGTAAAGCTGGAATCCGTAAGTGAACACATAAGATTCAGAAGGAAGCTGGTCTCAGAGTTTTATGATCAGACAACGGAGGATGTAAGTGTGCTCTATTCTGAACGAGGTCCCTAATCTAAAATTAATAGGGATTACCTGAAAATGGGTGCTACGCACAGACAGAGTAAGTGGTCGTCCCTACCGTCTCTAGGAAGGGACGTTAAGATACAGGGAGTAGCCGGAGCCCAGGAAGTCCTGGGAAGACAGTGACTGTGGGCAGAGCTGGACCACTTCCAAGATTCTCTGGTTAGGAAGAGATGTTCCTGAAGAGGAGGCCACCCTCACCCAGGGTAAATCTTAGGATTTCCTTCTCTTTGGCACTTTTTTCTTCCACAAAGTCCAGAGAAGTGTAGCTGCGTATGTGGATGGATGAGGAGGAGGGAGAATAGAAAATAATAGTGCAAGGATCTCATGGATGGAGGAGATGACTTAAGGGGTAATAGAGGGCAAGTGAGCAAGGATGAGGGTGAAGACAGGTACATGATGAATGGATGTGCACGGCTCAGCTAGAGGAGCAGAAGGGATGGCACAGGGCTGGAAGGATGAATGGGTGTACTGATGTGTTAGGTCAGAGGTGGATGGATGGCTGACAGGTGGAGCTGGTAAGTAAGAGGAAAAAGTTACTTAGAAGTTGAGGTTAGATTAGTAGTTAACTGCATTGATACATAAAATGGTGGGATGAGATGGGGAGAAGTAGGGAAGGAAGGAGGAAGCATAATGAACTTATATAAACACAGATGAATGGAGGGTTGGGTGATTATATGGTTGTGTTGAAGACAATAAAAGATGGTGGATCAATGTATAAGGGATCGTGGGTGGATGGATGGATAGATGGATGCACGGACGGATGGGTGGTTGGCTGGGTGAATGGGTGGATGATTTGATGGGTGGGGGTTGGATGGGTGGGTGGATGGGTGGATGGATGGGTGGATGGTTGAATGGCTGGATGGGTGGGTAGCTGAGTGGCTGGGTGGGTGGATAGTTGGGTGGATGGGTGGATGGATGGATGGATGGATGGGTGGGTGGATGAGTGGGTGGTTGGGTGGGTGGATGAGTGAGTAGATAGGTGGGTGGGTTGGTGAATGGATGGGCAGGTGGATGGATGGATGGGTGGCTGGTTAGATGACTGGATGGCTGGATGGGTGGATGGACAGATGGTTGAGTGAATGGATGGTTGGATGGGTAGGTGGATGGGTGGACAGGCAGATGGATGGATGGGTGGTGGGTGGATGGTTTGGTGGTTGGATTGTTGGATGGGTGGATGGGTGAGTAGATGAATGGATGGTTGGATGGGTGGGTGGCTGGGTGGATGGGTGGATGGATGGTTGGGTGGATGGATGGATGGTTGAGTGGTTGGATGGTTAGGTGGGTGGATGGGTGGGTGGGTGGATGTGTGGGTGGGTGGATGGGTGGGTGAATGCATGGATGTATTGGTTATAGATGGGTGGGTGGATGGATGGTTGAATGAATGGATGGTTGGATGGGCAGGGATGGGTGGGTGGGTGGATAGTTAGATGAGTGGATGGTTGGGTGGGTGGGTGGACAGGTAGTTGAGTGAATGGATGGTTGGATGGGTAGGTGAATGGGTGGGTGGATGGTTTGATGGGTGGACGGGTGGATGGGTGGGTGGCTGGGTGGATGGTTGAGTGGTTGGATCGATGGGTGGATGAGTGGGTGGGTGGATAGATGGGCAGTGGACTGTTGGATGGGTGGGTATGGGTGGGTGGGTGGACATACGGTGGGGTGGTTGGACAGGCAGGTGGCTGGGTGGGGGGGTGGATAGTTAGATGGGTGCATGGATGATGTTGATATTCAGAAAGCAAGTAAGTGGGAAATATGTATATACAAAAATTGGCATGGTATCACCCATTCTAACCAACCTCTTTTCCTTTGCTGTTACCAGGAAGTCCATAATCTCTTAGGTCAGATTGAGCAGACATCGTGTCATTGTATCTGCTCCTCCTCTCCTGCCCCCCATCCCTCCCCTAACTCATGCCATGCTCTCCTTTCCTGGCCACCACACTGGGACCCTAACTGTGCTCTGCCCCTGGGCTTCTCTTGTCCCTGTCCTCCACACTGGTGCAGGTTTTATAGCTCTGGCCATACCTTCCCCTTCTGTGTCTTCCACACAATGAAATCCAAACTCCTCACACAATTTTTCAAATCCTCCCTGCATGGCCATGACTGGTTTCCAAGACCATCTTCTGTCCCCCACAGAAGGTGGGGGCCCTGCACCCCTCCCAGATCGCCCCACCCTCATGTCCTGGAACACCTGTCTCCTTACCCCCTTGCCCAGTGAAAATGATGCCCCCTCCCGTCCGTCTCCCACACCCGGCTCCAAACTCGTCCCAAATCAGGAATGAAATACTCTTTTTCTGAAACACGGGGCACTTCCTCCATCTTGCGGGGGGTCCTCCGTTCCTCCAGCCATTCATACAGCACCTCTGACCCCTGCCGTGGCCAACCCTGCTTTGGCACCAGCGACAGCACGATGAAGGGATGGTTCTGGGGGGGTGGGCGGCCGTGCCCGCGGCAGGGGGGTCTCTGCTGGGAAGTGGGGGCTCAGCCAGAGTGAGTCAGTAGAGTCTTTGCGGATGGAAAGCCCTCAGGCTGAGGGAGCAGCACGGGCTGACCGAGGTGTGCCCCCAGGGGACTGGGGCAGGGTGCGGGCGGCAAGGATGAGCTATGGCGGGGGATGGATCTTGAAGAGCCTTGAATGGTGAGATGAGGACTCTGGCCTTCGCTGGGCTAACGGGGCGGGGGCGGGGGCATTACGAGCTGCTCGTGCCAACGGCAAGAGCGCAGAGCTGACGTCCTGCGTCTCTGCCTTCCCCGGACACGAGGCTATGCGACACGAGGCTTCACCGTCCACGCACTGCACGCCCAGCTGCCCCGAACCGCCCCAGCCCACGTGGGTGGAGAGGGCGGACGGACAGTGTGATGGGTGGACAGACAGTCGCAGGCGGACAGGGACACAGGGTTTTTCACAGCCACCAAATGCCAGCCTCGGCCCTGCCCGGGTGTGCTCACTCGAACGCTGCTCCTTTTCCGTTTGTTTTGTGAGCGGATGAGGGAAGGAGCCCAGGCAAGGCGCCGGTCAGGAGCCCACTGCCCGCAAGGGACCAGGCTGGGAATCAGGCCCAGGCCTTCCGGCCCCAAGCTGTTAGGCGCCCTCGGAAGGGGCCCTGACTAGCTACATGTGGGGTGGGGTGCCGCGGGCTGGGGTCATGCAGCGGGATGGACAGATGGACGCGTTCCCAGGAGCAGACGTCGGAGCCGGCCCGTTCTGTCCCCGCCCTACGCCCGCTGCTCAGGCCAGAGACAACTCACCTCACACCCCCTTCCCTGGCAAGCCTCAAGCTTTTCCTGCCCTGGCTGTCCCCCAGGAAGGACACGGGGGAGCAGCCCTGGGGGGGAGTCATTGAGGGCTCCCGTCTGCCCCTCAAAACCACTAATTCCTACCCACCCCTCCCCCCGGTGCAAATCCGGCCCCATTCAAAAATCTGTGACCTACCTACAACCTGCACCAGATGGGCCGGCCCCGTGCCAGGCGGCGCCCACAGCCAAGCCAAGGCGGGGAGGGGACAGCTTCCGGGCAGGAGCCCACGCCGCCAGACCTGCGTCTACAGGCCGCCGTCAGGGCCTGGCAAGGGGCCCCCGGGCAAGCAGAGCCCTGCCAGCTGCCCCCACAACGCCGCCCCCATGGAACCAGAGCAGAGGGTGGTCTGGGGCCTCCACCCCCCATTTCTAGGGCCCCCTTCCCTTCACTGCCCCCACAGCACACACAGGCACACACGCTCGTGCACGCACACGCAGTCACACACCCACGCACGCATGTGTACCACACACACTGCACCGGACACGCACACTCAAGCCCGTGACACACACACATGTTCACACGGGCAACTACACTTCCATGTCCACACCGTACACACTCTCACGCCACAGGGGCACACGTGCTTGTGAATACATGCACACTCACACACATTCACTCGGGCCCCACGCGGCGGAGCCCAGAGCTCAGGGCACAGGCTTGGAGGGGAAGGTGCGCCTGGCGGCGGGTGGTGCTGCCGCTGAGTCAGGAGGCGGGGAAAGCCAGGTGGCTGGGGCTGTGAGGCCAGGGGAGGGGTGGGGCTCCAGGATGCACAGAGGCAGAGCCGGCCAGGCTTCTGCCCTTCTTCCTGGGCCAGCATCCCTGGCCCGGACCCTCCCCCTGCCTCCCTGGCCCGGACCCTCCCCTCCCTCCGGCCCCCACTTCCCCCCCTACCTCACTGGGCGTCCGCCACCAGTGACCCGCACCTGGGCTTGGACCCGCGATCTGGGGACAGTGACAGTCTGGCCAGACATGAGCCGGTCCCTTCCGGAGTGACAGGGAGGTGGGTCCTGGCGGTCGGCCCTCAGTCCTTACACATTTGCACAGAGCTCCCGCTTCAGCCGTGAGCGGGTCACAGCCTCTCTCCCGCAATCTTGGCCCACTGCTTCCTGCCCTGCCCTGGGGACGCGGGGCCCGTCTTCCTGGCACCCTGCTCAGGGCCCAGCCAGCTCCTCTCACAGAGGTGAGGGGCTTTTGCAAATTGTACCCACTTCAGGTGGGGCATCAGGGGTGTACGGGACATGCTTGAGGCTCTCTCTCCCTGGGCACGCCGGCCACCAGGACAGACTGTCTGGAAACCGTGCAGGAGAGGGAAGGCAAAAAGCAGTGACTTGATCGAGACCCTGTGTACCGTGGGCTCTTTCTGAACGCCTGCCTGGTTTCAGGGCCCCAGGGAGGGGCTTGGAGAGGAAGGTCTCCTTGCTGTCCTCCTGTCAACAGGGAAAGGCTCTAAGGGTCTTTATCGGGGAGCTGGCTCCCTCCCCGCCTCCCCAGGGACAGCTCGGTGTCCCCTGCCCGGAGGATGGGACATTGAGCCCGGGTCTGCTCCACAAGGATGAAGCTGGCTGGGTGGAGAATGCAGGCCTGGGGCCCCTGAGCCCAGCGAGGCAGACTGGAAGCTTCCACAGCTCAGGACTGGGAAGGGCAGCCCCTCCCCACCGGCTCAGAGCCGACAGCCCTGTATCTCTGGATCCCAGGAGGTGCCCCTGCCTACCCCCCCCGACCCCCTCCCCTGCCCCGCTCACTTTGAGGGAGTAGGCCAGCGCGATGAAGCCCAGGCAGCAGAAGTTGAGGTAGACGAAGTTGAAGATGGACCACAGGTAGTAATCGTTGACCTCGGTGGTGTCTGGGTAGACTTCGATGACCGTGGTGGGGTTTGTCATGGTCTTCTTCTCGGCGAGGTGCTTGCAGGCCTGGGGGGCGCCCGAGGCCCGCACGCTGTCCGCCTTGCTGCTCTTGGACTCCATGGGGAACAGGGTGGGCGCCATGGGGGGCGACGCCGAGGGCTCAGGGGCCGGGGCCACTGGAGCCTGCAGGGCCGGGGGCTTGGACACGCAGGCAAAGCAACCCTTGGGTGAGCCTGCCGGGGGCCTGGGAATCCAGAAGGCCCCGTCCAGGGGGACTCGGGCTTCCTGGGTGCCGTCCGTGGTGCTGGCCGGGGCTCCCAGCGGGGCTGGGCACTGGCCGGGGCCCTGGGCCTGGAGGGAGGGGGAGAGGAAGAACGAGCTGGGTCCTGCCTGCCCTGCAGGGCTTGCCCGGGTGTCCTGCAGCATCTCCCCCTGCAGACTCACAAGCGGCCCCAAAGGAGACGGAAATCCCCACCGAGGCAGCCAGCTGCCCACCTGCCACCTGCCTCCCCCACACGCCCCAGCCACCCTGATGCCAAAGCCCTTCCCAGCAGCTTTGGCAGGAGCACCGGGGGCTTTTCCTCACTTTGCCGTCTGCGCACAAACACTCACCCACTGACACACAACAGCAACACCCCCCCAAGCCCAGCAACTCCGCAGCCGACAGGCTGTGCAACAAAGAGAGCACCAGCATCCCCAACGCCCCGGCACACACAGGACACCAAACCCACAATGACGGCGTCTCAGCCACTGTCTGGCAGGATGAGCAGAGCTCTCCGAGCACCTGCAGGCTGACAAGGCAGACACATCAGACCCCAAGGCTCTCCAGACCCCGGGCACACCGCTGCGTTCAGACGCTTCCAGGTAAACAGCTCCGCACTGTGACGCGCAGCGTGGACACACACAGCCACGCAGGCTCGGGCGCAATCGCCCGGGGTGGAAATGGCCACTGCGGGCGCCCCAAACCCATGCGCGTCGTCCCCGCCCCCAACCGCTGGCCAGGAGCGGCTGCCGGGACCCCAAGCGCTTGCACTCGGGGAGCCCCCCAGCCCGTGCCACGGACAGACGCACAAGGACACTCTGCGAAACGTGCACTTCTCCGGGCAGGCACCAAGGCGTCCGCGCGCCCTGTGCCCTCCCCCCACCCCGGGGGTTCTGCCGCCGTCACCCCGCTACCCGGCCCAGGGCTGCTGCGGCCGCATGGACGGCGCGCCCCGCGCCCTCACCTGCTGGCGACTCCTTGGCGGGCGGGCCAACCCCTGCGCCGCTGTGCGCGCGTCCTTCCGCCGGCCCGCGGCTCGCTGTCTGCCCCGGCGCTCCGCGTCCCGGCGGCCCAGCCTCGGCGGGGGGAGCGCGCGGGGCTGGCGGCGCCGCTGTCCCCGCTCCTGCGCTCCCTCCGCAGCGCCAGGCCGGCCGCGCGGCTGCAGCCCGAGCCTGACTCACGGCGCCGGCGGGCGCAGCCACCTCCCCGCCTCCTCTCGCCTGCAGGGTGGGGGCCGCGGGCGCCCGGAAGCCGGACCCTGGGGGGCTACAGAGCCGGCGGGGGCTTGCGGGATGGGTCCTCCCACGGTGCCACCCCGTGTCCCCACGCTGAGCCTCCCCTGCCTCCCTGCCCGCCCCCCCTCGCCGGGCCCCAGCCTCTCTGCCCGCGGTCTCTCTGGGAGGAAGCCCCTTCATCCTCCCGCCGTCCTCCCCTGCCCACCGGAGCGACCGGTGGCTGTCTGAGCCCCTCCCCCTCCGTGGCCCCTTCTCCCACTGCCCAGTCCATCCCCTCCCCACATCTCAGTCCTCATCCCTCTTCAAGACCTAGTGCTGGCCTGGCGGGGCCCCCACCCCACACAGAGCCCAGGGACCCCAACTGGACCCCTCCCCAGCACAGCCGGGCACCGAGCCCAGCCCCCACTGCTCTCCATGCCTGTGCGCCCCTATCCCAGCCCAGCCCTGCAGGCTCCAGGCCCCCAAAAGGAGCATCTCTCTGAGCCCCAACCCCACACCCAGCTCTGCACAGTCCAGCCACTAACAGAGGCCCCAGAGGCTATCAAATCCAGCCGTCCCTGAACCTTGGTGGCCCCCAAGCAGCCCCATCCTTTCTGACCCCACGGAAACGCCTGCCCTTTCTCCAGATCTGACCCTACGCACCCCAGGACAGACCCCTTAGCCCGACCTCCTGAATTTGCGGCCCTCCCGGAGTCCCGTCTTGAAGGCCCTGACCTCTCACTGCTTGGCCCCCTCTGCCCGGGGGCCAGATGTTCTCCAACAAGTCCACTCACCTGCCCATGTCTCTCTGCCAGACCTGCCTGTCCCCCGTGGGCCGCTCCCCCGGCAGATGCCCCTTCCTCTAGCAGCCCCTCCGGGAGCCTCCAGCCACTCTACACCCTCTTGCTCTCACACTTGTCCCCAGATGACCTCTCCTTCCTGCAAAAGTCCCAGTGAGTCCCATCGGCAAGGGAGAAGGAAGCCCTAACCCTCTCTGCCTCTCCCGAAGCCCCTCCCCACCCCGTGCGAGTGCCCTCTTCACCAGCCCACCAGCCTCCACAGACCCCAGACCCTCCAAAGCCCCCCCCCAGAAGCTGCACCTTTGATTGGTGGCCCTAGACTTCCTTCCCCAGCTTCCCCCAAGCCCGTGTCCCCTCAGAGGCCCTGGCTACTCCCTGACCAGCTGACCTGCCTCTCCCGTCTCCAGGAGCCTCTCCTTCAAGCCCGGGTCTTCGCAGGGGCAGTGCTCGGCTGCCTCTGCCCGGGCCTCTGCCCAGCCCTGCTCTCCCCAAACCTCTCTCGGATCTGAGGCCTTCTGGGAACCCCCTCGCGGGACAGGCCCCAGCTCCTCCCCAAGCCCTTCCCTGCCAACCCCGCCCCCCGCCACCTTGGTCCGGCCTCCTCCATGGCTTTCAGGAACCCCAGGGACCTCCAGGAGGTTGATGAAAGCCCCTGTGAGCAGGAGAGGTCCCCAGAACCAGGGCCGCACCCCCATCCCGGCCACGCCCTCGACAGGGCCCGGCCCGGTCCAAGAGCCCAAAGCATGAGTGAGGATGGGACGGTGGGAGGGCCAGGATTCAGTTCTCTCTTGCACCGCACCCGCCACCCCCTTCCCAACGGCCACCCATGGCCTGGACCCCAGGCCTCAGGACGAGCCAGATGTGAGGAGCGCACACCACGCCCCCAGCCCACCTGCCACAGGCTCGGCCCAGGCTGCTGCAGGCAGTGGCCAATGGGGCAGGTGGACACAGGAGTCCGCGAGTCTGCAGACAGCGGGGGAGGGACACCTGCCCCAGGTCCTGGGGCGGGGGCAGGGCCCTCTGATCCACGCAGCCTTGGGGCTGCCTCTTAGGGCCCCAGAACCCAGAGCAGCAGGAGTGAGGGGAGGGAGGCTTAGCGCCTGCTGGCCTCTACCCGGGAGGTGAGGGAAGACGCTCTACTCAGGCTGGCGTCCTCCAGGCAAGGGTAGAGGCAGGAAATGCCCACCGGGGCCTGCTGGACTGTGCAGAGCACGGCCAGTCAGCCAGGAGCCAGGAGCGGGGCGGGCATTCAGCTGGGCTCCCCCTGGGGATGGGCCAGCACCCTGGCGGGGAGCGCCCTGTCGTCTCCGACCTTCTAGAGTCGGACTAGAGGCTTGGGGTTGGGTCACAGAGCTGGATCTGAGCCAGGAGTCAGACACTAGGGTCCAGAGGATCCCAGCCAGCCGCCCAGGGCAGTCATCCTGGTCCTGGGCTCTGGGCCGGAGCATCGGCAGCCTGACCCATGGCCGGCTGGGGGCTGGAGGCTCGGCCTGGGCACAGGGCCACCCTGCTGTGCTGAGCTGAGGGTCACAATGGCAGGACCAGCAGCGTGGGAGCTGCCCTCCAAGGCCCTGGCAGGCAGAGGCAGGTCCCAGGGCCGCCAGCAGGGGCTAGGGTGGGGGTGGGGCGGGGCCGTCTCCCTCTGGCTGGTGCGGACTCCAGGTGTCCCAGGGCACAAAGGCTTGGATGACACTGTCTCTCCAGCAGCCCCGCCGGCTCCCTGCTCATGTTTCCAGTGCAGGGAACACAGGGCATGTGCTCATAAGCCTCCTTGCAAATCTGGTTGAATGTCTGTGGAAGGTGCCAGCTAGGGCTTGGCTCTGGGGTACAGTCCCTGCCCCTGTAGGGCCAGGCCAACGACAGCCAGAGCACTCAAGGCCGAGAACGCCCCAGGACACTGACATCTGTCGTATTTGCCATTTCCCTGACACCTGCCGGGGGGGGGGGGGGGGGCTCCAGGCAAGTGTCCAGAGTCGCTGATCCCAGCGGGAATGGTCCCAGTGGCTCACCAACTCCTGTTCATCCCTTCAAACCTCCGGGCTGTGCGGCTGCCTCTGGGCTGAGCCCACGCCCCCCCCAGCGAACCCCCAAGAGGCCAGGTCTGCAGGGAGGTCACTGCAGCCTGAGCGAATTCCTAATTGGGACCCCGAACCCCGAGACTCGGGCCCCCAGGCTGGCCTGCTCCAACATCGGCTTGCTGCGCGCAGAGACGGCGTCCAGATGTGGCTGGGAGGCCCAGAAGGGAGGAGGGTTGCCCACTTGCCATCAGCCCTGCGCCGGCTTGTGTCCTGGGCTCTCATGGGTGTCCGGGGGCTGGGGGAGACCGGGCCCCGCTGCTGGTGGAATGTGGTCCGGGGAAGCACGGCAGACACTCACCTGGGCCACTCCCCTCGACCCGTGCCCAGAGCAGGCCCTGGCAACCTCGCCCGGCCCCGCCCTAAGCCTCCTGCCAAGGCCACATGCTGCAGCTCCAGGCCCCAGCCCTCAGGACGCGCCAGGCCTCGGCCGGGGCTGGGCAGCAAGCTCGAGCCTCCAGGATCCTCCGTGCAGGGCGGGGGGGCTGGGAGCCAGGGCACCTCCAAAGCTCCCACCCGCAACCCGCCGGGCTGTTGAGTCAGCCCTTGGGAACCACGGCCTCACACCAGCCACTCCAGCTCCTTCCACGGCCAGACTTAGAACCGCCCTTCCCACCCGACAAAACACGCCGACACAGAAGAGAGAGGCCAGACGACTGTATTTCCACGTTCACTTTGGCTCCTGGTCACTCAAGAGGGGAACAGCTCAGAGAAGGTGGCACCGGGCCCCCTCCCCCCCTCCTCCCCCAACCGGCACCAGCAAATGCCCTCCCAGATGGGGTCGAGCCCCAGGAGGACCCCAAAGGCGCCACAAGGCTGCCTTTTGTCCCTGAGTCCCGACCCTTCCAACCCCTTCCTGCTGGTCCTCAGGGCTCGGCGGGCCCCTTCCACGATGGGCCACATGGGAAGACGGGCCAGCAGCGCCCCCCTCTGGACCCCAGACCAGGCGGAGGAGAAGCCCAGAGAACAGCCTGGCCCGGGGTGGGGGCTCAGTCCAGAAGTCCTGCCTGGGCGGCCAGGCCCCCGAGGTACGGGCTGGGAGCAGGTGGGGGAGGAGAACTACCCGGGCAGGGGGAGGGGGGTCCTGGGTGCAAGACGACGGGCGGCCCCGCCAGGCTGGGGCTTCCCAGTTAGTGACGCGGCTCCAGACTCGGGGTCAGCCTAGGGACTGCTGCCCGGCACCCCGCCCTCTACTAGACAGACACGCCAAGGCCGGGGAAACCACAGAACAAAGCAGCCGGACTGCCCGGCGCCTGCGGAGCTGTGAGTGTGAGTCTGAGCGTGAGTGTGTGCGGCAGGGGTGGCCGGGAGGGCGGGGGCGGCCGGCCTCCTCCTGCCGGACCCCTTCCTCCCCAGCGGGGGGACAGCTACAGCCTGGTGGCCTCGGCCAGGCCCACGCGGTTCTGGTCCCGGTCGAACACGGTGTAGTAGCGGCCGATGAAGACGTCCCCCAGGATCCAGAGCGGCCCGCCGGGCGGGGGGATGTCCATGCCCATGAAGCCGCTCAAGCAGATGGTCTTCCCGCCCTGTGACACCTGCGCCCGCCACTTTGGTCAGCGCCCGGCCCGCAGCCCCGAGGCCCTCCGTCCCGCCCCGGCCCGGCCCCCGCTAACCTTGAGCGTGTAGTCCTCGGACGACAGCTTGTAGGGTTTGCCGCCCAGCTGCAGGGTGACCTCGGGCAGGGTGGACACCTTCTCACAGGGGATCATGTACTGAGGGAGAGAAGACGGAGCAGCTCGGGGCGCTGAGGGGGTGGCGGGCGCAGTGGGGGCACCCCGTCCACGCGGCCCGGCCCGCTCACCTCGCCCTGGATCAGCGGCACAGCCCCGATGGCCTTCTGCAGCTCACGCACCTCGTCCACAGGGCCCACGATGAGGGAGGTGCCCGTGTCCACGATGGCCTCGCAGCCCCCCTTGCACAAGGTCAGGCTGCTGCCCACGTCCACCCTGCAGGGGAGGGGGCGTGAGCACGCCGGCCGGGGCTGGGGCTCGGGGCGGCCTCGGGGGACAGTCCTACCTCCAGGACTGCAGCCCTGCCGGGACCCTGCCTTCCCCTCTCTGGCTGGGAGGCGGCGCGGGCTCAAGAGGTCGAGGGCGGGTTAACTGCCGGCCTCCCGATCCCGGGAGGAGGGTCAGAGCCCAGGGGGCAGGAGCACAGCCGGGCACCAGGAGGTGGGAACAGACACCCAGGGCCAGGGGCCCAACGGCTGTAGCTACGCAGAGGCCGGCTGAGCCGGCGGCTGGGCAGGGCCCCATTCACCAGGCCCCCTGCGGATCCGAGCTCAGGCCCCGCCCCGCACTCACTGCTCCATGTGGACCTGCCAATAGGCCTTGCGGGTCACGTTGAGGTAGGACAGGGGACCTCTGTAGTACTTGGAGTCTGTGCCGCCCAGCATGAGCTCACCGCCCGGCTGCGCACCGGGGTCCCTGGGGGAAGAGAGGGTCGGGGTCAGCCCCACGTGCTCCTGGGGCGGGGGCTGCGCACCCCCGCCGGCGAGTCCAGCCTGGCCGCTGACAGACAGGCTCCCGCCGGCACCCAGCCAGGAGGGGCGGGCGGAGCCGCAGAGCGGGGAGGCCGGCGGGAGCACAGAAGGGACAGCACTCCCTGGGGGGCTCCCACCCCACACCCCGCGGCCTGCAGAGGGGCCCGGCCGCGCTGAGGAAGGCCGGTGACGCGTCAGGCGAGCGGTCAGGGGGAAGTGAAAGCCAGGAGCCCACGGAAGGCGGCTGCTGCTGCCTGAGAAAAACCAACCAGGGAAGGCTTCTGGGAGGCGGCACCAGGCAGCACGGAGTGTGGAGCCCGCTCGTTCCTGCCCCAGGGCCTTTGTACCTACGGCTCCCAAGGATGCCCCTGCCCTCACCCAACTGCTCCCGCTCCCCTTCGCCTCTCGGCTTTCCCGCACGGGCCTGCACTGCCGGCCCCAGCCCCGCCTCCGCACAGCTCTAGACTGAGCGCTGGAGCTCACCCCTTCCTCCTGGCCGGGCCCCACTCGGAAACACCAGGCCGAACCCCGTCCTCCCGCCCTCCCCCAGGCTTCACCTCGGAATCCCAGCATGGAAACCAGACGGCTGGCTCCCATCCGCTGCCCACCTGCCACCCCACCCCTCACCCACGGAGGCCTGAGCCTGAGCCCGGGGCTCATGGCAAAGACCCTACCCCATTCAGCAGCGTGGGGTCACCTGGCCTCTGGCAGGGGCTCTGCCTCACATGGCTGCCAAATTACCACTAAGGATGGCCCCACGCTGAGGGTAGGCGCGGGGCAAGAGGGGAGGCTTCTGGGCGGGCTCTCGGCCGGACCCCGAGGGTGAGGAGGGGGTGTGCGGTGCGGTGAGCACCCGCGGTCGGTGGCCACCCACATCCATCCTCGGCACACCCTCATCGGGACCTGTGGCATTGTCCTGAGGGAGACCGGGGGCCCCTTCTCAAGGGCACAGCACACAGGTCACCCACCCTTCCATGCAGGGCCAAGGCCACTGGGACACTCGGCGCGGCTGCCAAGGGGCTGCTGGTGGGGGCCACTCCCCACCGTCAACCCGGGGCCGTGGCTCCCTCTAGCAGCATCCGTCACCTCCTCTGGGAAGCCCCTCACCTCTGGAGGTCCGGCCGCAGATTGGAGCTTGTGGCTCTGTCCTTCGGGCTGTCAGGGACTCTAGGGCCACATCGCCCACCAGCAGCCCCAGGGAAGGCCGGGCTGACTGACCATGAGCCCTGACCAGGGTCTGGCTCTCCAGGAGGGAGGCCCACTGAGCGAGATCCTGGGCCCACAGCCCGAGCCGCTCCTGACAGGAAGCCCCGGCCCCACAGCCTGTCCAGCGGGCTCCCCGCTCGTCTGTAAAGGAGTGGCCAGTCCCCTTCCTGGTCAGAGGCTGCACGCGGCCCCATGCCGAGAGGGGAGGCGGGGAGGTGGGCAGCCCAAGCCCACAGCGTTGGGCCCCGTGGAGCTAGGAGGAGGGGTGAGGCATGGGGAGCAGACAGGGCCCGAGCCCCTCCCACCCCACCTGTTCAGGTAGAAGGAGAAGATGTTCTTCTCCACCAGCTTCTGCTGCATCAGGTTATCAAAGACGGGAAGCACGTTGTTGACCGAGATGCGGGGGTAGGCCATGCCCAGGATGCCGTCGAACTTGGCCGCGATGAAGGTGATGCCCGGCTGCTTGATGGCTTCCCCGAAAGTCTGCCTCTCCACCTTGACGCCAGCCAGGCTCGACAGACCCGACTTACAGGGCACCTGTGGGCCGAGGGGGATGGTCAGTGGGCCACGGGAACCTTGGAGCCCAACCCCCCAGCCCCGTGTGCGCACACACAGCCACAAGCCCGTCATCACCCTCGACCTTGCACGAAGCCCAGAGTGAAAGGCTGGCGACACTGGGTGGGGACACAGCTGAGGAGAGGGACACAGTTTCCATGGAGCTAACAGATGGGTGGGCTCTGGGCTCAGCTCTGACCTTCTGACCCCTACCCAGGCCTGCTCCTGAACTTGGGCTACTGGAACCCCATGACCCAACCCCGTGACCCAACTCAGCAGACTCAAGGCCACACCACCCCTCCCCCTCCGCAGGCCAGGCGGCAGCAGACAAATACAGAGCAGGATGTGGGGAAAAACGGCTGTTTGGGGCTGACGCCCCGACAGCGGGAACAGGGCGGTGTGCTGGGCAACATCCTCTTCTGGGCCAGAGATCAGCAGGAGACCCCAACAGGACAGGTGGATCCGGGGAGGGGCGGCCCCGCTGCAGGCAGGGCCGCAGCCACCATGCCCCGTCGCCTTCCGGTCCTGCTGGGGCTCGGGGCTGGAGGCGGCGGGGTGGGGGCTGTGCTGTGCCTGCTTCGCTCCTCTGCCCCCAGGACTCTCAGTCCAGACCTTCTGGTGGCCACACGCTAGGAGCTCTCACAGAGGCGCGGGCAGATCCATGCAGGGCCTGCCCACCTGCTTTACCCCAAAGATTCTCTGCCGCAGGCATGGTGCCCCAAAGGACCTCCAGTTCCTCTGCGGGGACTCCCGGCACATCTCTGCCCTCCCTGCCCAGAGGCCGAGGCATGGGAACAGCAGTGAGTCTGCCACCGGCTCCCCCACCCAGCTGTCGGCCCCCACCCGGGAGGAGCCTCATTTCAATCACTTCTGGGTCCTGGTCCCAGACCCGGCCCATGGCTCTCGCACCCACGCCCTCGTGGCCCCACTTCCCTACAGCCCTCCAGGCTGTCGCGGTGCACGTACCCCCAGAAACGCACGGGACCAGGTCTGCTGCCCGAGCCCCGCCCAGCCAGCCCCCCGCACCACGCTCCTGCTCACGCCTCAGAGGCCCTGCCCTGGGCTGTCACCGCGCGGCCAGAGCGCCCTGGGGCCCAGGGGCGGTGTCAGCGGGGACTCACCGACACGGTGTCCTGGCTCAGGTACCCGGAGAGGCTGCCGGAGCCGTAATGGATGTCGAAGGTGGTGCCGTTCTTCACGTACGTGCTGGACTTGTCGCTGTTGTACTTGTGGTGGATCCCTGTGCCGGCAGAGAGGCCCGTCAGCCCGCCCCGCCATGGAGCCCCCCAGCAGGACATCCACCTGGTGTCGCGCCAGACCCGTGACCCCAGGCTCGGTGTCGGCCGGCTGTGGTCGGGCCTGGCCTGCCCCGTCCTCTGCCACCACGGTCCCAGCCTGGACGGGAAGCTAGGCTGGAGTGAACGGGTTCATCTGGAAAGTGCGGTGCCCTGGGGCAGGGCGGCGGGGCCAGGCCTGCCTGGTGTGGCTGAGAGGCGTCAGCGGCCGACAGGGGCCGAGGCAGGGCCACCAAAGGTCCAGGGCTGGCCCGGCTTGCTCCAGCTCCAGCTGCCATCCCGGAGGGGAGACGGGGCGGCCCTGGCGCCCAGGGTGGGGGGCCCCATCCTCCCGCGCGCACCCCCCATTGCACGAGGCCACGCAGAGACTCACAGCAGGCGATGTCCAGCAGCTTGCAGTGGACCGACGGGACCCACAGGTTGGAGGAGCCGGTGTCGAAGACGACCGTGAAGCACTGCGGGGGGGTCCCGATGCCGATCTCCCCGTAGTACTGTGCCTGCGCGGGGGAGGGGTCCGTCAGGGCCATGGGCACAGGCGCCCCTGCTTAGCCTGCGGGCCAGACTCTGCGAGGGAGGCCCAGGCCGGAGGACGGACACCCGGGCTCTGCTCCCGCCCCTCCGCCGCCCATGGTCCTCACGCCCCTGGGCGCTGCGGGTCCTGCCTGACCACGAGAGGGTGGGGGACGACCTCCCCATGTGAAAGGGGAGACCAGCGGTCACAGCGGCTCAGCTGACCCGGGGCCCCGGAGGACCTGCCCAGAAGACCCCTCTGTCCCAGGCCCTCAGCAGGGGCGCCTGCCTCCCCACAACGGGGGGCACATCAGGGCTTGCCTCTGGGACCTCGTTCCCCTCCTGCCCTTGCTCCACAGGACCAAGCCTGGTGGGCTCCTAGGCAGAGGCATGCGGACAGCAAGGGAGGAGGTACAGCCGGAGACCAGAGCGTTGGCTCAGATCCTCCCTACCTTCACCACCCCGGCCTGTTTCTCCACCGGTACACGGGGCAGGAGGGCAGCCTGTGGGAGCCCAGGGCGGTGGAGCCATGGTGCAGGTGAGCATGAAGAGGGCAATGCCCCTCAGACCCTCAACGGGAAACCCGGCCTCTGGGGCTCTCCCAGGTCAGAAGACACAGAGGCTTGGATGGGAGATGTGGGCTTGGGGCCCCCGGGGCCCTGCCTGCCTGGGTGCCCCTTCTCCGGGGACGGAGGCTGGGCCCTGGGTCAGGAGGGGATTCCGGCTCCAGTCCCGGCAGGACTGTGTCTCCTGCCACTTGGCTCCAGGGAGAACCAGCAGCTGCTGCCTCATGACCCGGAATGTGTCCAGATTTGGGGGGCTGGGGATGACTCAGCAGATCTCCGTGTGCGTGCGTGTGTGTGTATACACAAGAGCTTGCACCAGGGGATCAGGAACTGGTTGGTCAGGCCCCGAGACAGATGCCCCCCCCCCAGCCCAGTCACATGCCTGTGAGGCCACAGCTTCCTGGCACGGCAGTGCTCCGGCCAGACAGGACAGAGGGCACGGCCACATGTCCCAACCCCAGGTGGACCAGCGTCCGGACGGCAGTACGGAGCTAGGCCCACGGCGCGGGGGCGGGTCACGCGGGAAGATGCCACCTGGGCTGCCCCAGAGGTGGAGGCGGGGTCCCAGGACCTGACCCCCGCGCCGGGACCAGGCCGACCCAGCCCTGGCTCGGTATGGGGCTCACAGCATGTCCCGACTCCAAGTCCGTCTGCCCCTCGAGGAGCACTGGGTGTGATCCGCACTGGCTGCTGACCAGTGAGGAAGGAGGAAAGAAGGCAGGAGAGGATCACGGGGAGCACCAGGCCTTCCAGCAGGACAGGCAGAAACAAAAGAACTCCAGAGCCATTAATTAGGCCTGGACAGGCAGGCCCAGGTGACCCGAGCGCGAGGACCCCGCAGCCCCTTGGGGCCTGAGTCTGATTTGGGCTCCTCCACGTGCAGCTGATGGCCGTGGGCCCAGCTCACTTATCTGCAGCCAGTGACTCTGTCCCCCATGCCCACGGGCTGGCCTCAAAAACAAGACAGCTCCTGATGCCCTTGACAGTCAGTGGGATGCGGGGGGAGAGGTCACGGAGAAGCCAAGGGCACCCCCACCTCCCTGCACACACCTCCCCCCAGGGCCAGGCCCCTCATGGGGACACAGGTGGGAGTCCTCATCCGGGCAGGGGTAGTGGGAGGAGCACCCAGCAGGGAAGGGCGTGGCTGGGCAGAAGCCCCTCCCCCCACGGAGCAGGGGACTCCTGCAAAACCACAGGGCGCCGAGGAGAGGGGCTTCCTGCCCACTCACGCAGAGCTTTCCGAGAGAGCCCGCTCCGTCCTAACCCGGGCTTGCTGTCCACCCAGCCTGCGCCCCGAGAGGATAAACCCCATACTCACGTCCATGTAGTTCTTGAGCACCTCCGGAACGGGACCCCCTGCCACACTGGGCGCCCCCTGGGAGTATTTGGAAATGGGGCCACTGGCGATCAGGTCCTCCACGGGGCCCCCCAACTCTGACATGGTCCGGCGCACAGAGGTGAACTTGTGCAGCGGGATTCTGTCAAGAGGAGGGAGAGAGGCTCATCAGGACTCGCCTCCCCCTCCCCCCGGACTGCTCCGTACTCTCCCCCATCCCTTGTCCCCAGTTTGTGCCTCCTCCGGTCCCTCCCGGGACAGTGGCCCGTGGGGTCCGTTAGGGCATGGGTGCCCCTCCGTCACACCTGCCCCATGCCCTCTGAGGGGACCCATTCACCTGCCCTCCGAACCTGCTGCTCTCCACGCAGCCCCCACGCAGAGGTGGTGCCCACGTCCCTGCCTGGCCTCTGGGGCAGGCTATGCCTGGTCATCAGATGGGACTTCAAAGGCACCACCTCTGAGAAGCCCTCCTTGGACATCCTTCAATGTGACCCTGTTTCCCTCCAGGGTCCTCGCAGTCGTGAATTCATTTCCTGCCGATGCATCCTCTGTCCCCATCATGGTGCAGTCCCCAGGAAGGCACGGCCTGCCCTGGGGTGGTAGAGGTCTCTGCCTCTGGGTCTGCCTTCCCCTGGGATGCCCACAGCTCCCTCAGAGCCAGCCCCCCCAGTCTTGGCGGTCTGCCTGGACAGAGAACACGGGGTTGAGGTCAGGTGGCCGGTTCTTGTGTGTGTGGGTCCCTCCCTGGCCTGGGCCCTTGCTGCTGGGTTTCAGCTTGCTCCCAGCTCCGACGGTGCAGGGGACAGGAAAGCACCCCCGAAAACACTCCAACCCTTGGACGGCAGGTCCTCCCAGCCCAGGCAATTTGGGAGTTCAAGGTCACAGCTGGCCCTTCCTGGCACACCAAGGGCGTGCTTCAGGAAGATGGGACTCTTGCCCAAGACGTGGTAGGCTGTTAGGATCCACGGTTCTGGCCTGGGGGAAGCGGACACGCCCTCCAGTAACCCAGGAAACAGGTGCCATCAGTCCCACAGGACGGGGAAGAGGTGTGAGGGGCTCTGGTCCGGCTGCCCAGCCCGCAGGGCCGCAGCCTCCGCTCCCCACAGCCACCCATCCCCGCGGGGAGGCCTGTGGGTGGTACCGGGGTAGGCACAGCCCTACAGCTGCCTCCCCACAAAGACTCCATTTGGGGCTACGTGCCCCCAAGCCACAGCCCGTGGTAAAGCCTACGCCGAATGGCCTTCTGGCGAGGGTGAGTCCCACTCGGCCCGCGGCCAGCTCCCACAGCTCTGTGACCTCACCCACCTGCCCACGGGCAAAAGCCCATGGCAGAGGTGCAAGGATGCCTTCCCAGGCCTGGCACCAAGGGGGGGGGGAGGGTGGGTGCGGGACCAGAAGGGGCTGGCCCTCTGCACCCCCCCATCTGGGAAAGCAGGCTGCCTGGCACGAGTGGGAGGGTGGGCGGTGGCCGTGCTGGTCCTCGCCCTGGCTCAGCCGCATCCAGGCCCCGCGGTGCATGGACTCCCCTGGTACCGGGGACAGGGCCCGGGCCTGAGGAAGGTGTGGTCCTCAGGAGGGCAGGGGCCGGTGGGGAAGGCTGCTGCAGCCTGGCCACCCAGACCCTCCCCTTGGGCTACCTCCCTTCTGTCTCTGAGACGCTGGGGGGCTCCCCGCGCCACTGGGTCCCCCGCCGCAAAGCCCCCGGCACAGACCGGGCAACCACGCCCAGTTCACAGCCGGCAAAGGAGGCGGCCAAGCGCGCGCTGGGGCTGTGCGGGCTGCACGCGGGGGTCCCGGCTTCCGCACGCGGCCGCGAGCGCAGGGGCCGCGATGCACCTGTCCTGGGGGCGCTCGGCCGGCCCGGGCCCCAGCCGCCCTCGCTCGCGCAGCCGCCCGCCCCCCACGGCCCACCGCGGGGCGGCAGGGCAGTAAGGGGCCCGGCGCGGGCGTGCGGGGGGGGCCCCGCAGGAGGCGGCGCGGGCGCAGGGCCGCATTCCGGAGCCGGGCGCGCGGGGGGCGCCGGGGGCGCGCGGGGCCTCACCGGACGAGCGCGGCGGCAGGCGCAGCGAGCAGCCCGAGGACGAGCAGCAGCAGGCTGGGGGGCGGCATGGTGGCGGCGGCGGTCGGAGCGAGCGCCGGGAGGCCGCGCGCTTATAGCCGGGATGACGGCGCACTCGGCCGAGTCAGCTGACCGCAGCTCGCACCGGCGGGTCACGCGGGCCGCGGCCGGCGTGCGCGGGGCGGGGCCGGGGCGGGGCCATCCGGGCCGGGCCCCCCGCGGGGCTGCGCCCGCCGCTCGGGGGCGCGCACGCAGGCCGGCCGGATCCCGGAGCGCCGCAGCCCGAGGGGCGCGCGGGCGGGGGGCGCGGGCGGGGGCCGCGGGGGACCGGGCTTGGGACTCTGGAGGCCGGCAGCCGGGCAGCCCCCGACCCGCGGGCTGTGCACCGCGCGAGGCCGCGCCGCCCTTCCCACGCCCCCGCCCGCCCCACTGCACCTGCCGCGGCGCCGGCCTCCGCCCAGGCCGCCTCTTCCACCCCCGCCAGCCACTCTTCTTCGACCCGGGGTCCTGCAGACCTCATCCTGTCTCCACGTGTTCCTAGGCCCCCCCTTCCAGCTCCCCAGAGCAGCACCCGCCTGACCCTACCCGGGGTCCTCTGTCCTCTGGGGGCCCACGGTCCCCTCCAGGCCCATCGCCAAGGATGCTGGGCGGCGGGATCCCATAAGGAGCCGGGTCTCTCACCTTGAGCGATTGGTGTCGTCTGCAACACCCTCGGGAGAGTCCCTCCCTGGGGCCAGTGGTCAGTCCTACTGAGGCCACAGTGACCCTCGGCCCTCCAGGACCACCCACCTCCCCCAGTCACTAAAGCATGCCAGCTTGCTGTCGGAGGGGAGGGCCCTGTCCACTTCTCCACGCAGAGACCGGGCAGGCATGAAAGAGGAAGGGAGTTTGGGCAGGTGACTTTGCAGAGGGTCCATGCTGAGAATGTGCTAGAAAGTGACCCTCGCTGGGAGCAGGCCCCTCTGGGAAGGTGACATTTGAGCAGGATGTGAACAATGAGGAAATTTCCTCAAGGGACTCGCTTATACGGCACTTTTTCTCAAGTGGTCCTGTGGGCTACCCCACTTAAAGGCGGGCAAACGGGTTCTGTGGCCCATGGCAGGCAGGACGAATCCCCATCCTTTCTGTGACCAAATCAATCAGGACCCTGACCCCAGCCATCACCCTCCCACCCCGGTCAGCCTGATGGCCACAGATGAAGGACCACGGCCTTGCCCGGCCTCCACACCCGGCCGTTGCCCACATTTGTACTGGATTCAGCTGGTTTGGTTCCAGCTGTGAAGACTGGAGCCAGGAGGGAAGTCGGCAAACACCCCTGCCTTCGGAATCTGCTCACGCACCGTGCGGGCCCCAGAGTGGGACCCTCACTCCGGGCATTATCACCTCCCTGCTGGTGGGCCGCTATCTCAGACGGGGCAGCTGGGCTCCGATGGGCTGGACACCGCACGCACTCGAAGGTGGTCCCAGCTGGTGTCCCCCTGGGTCCCCACTGCCCGCAAGACTACGTATGTCCCGTGACGCTCAGATGCAGATGTGAGAAAACAGCCTCGGAGGGGGCCACCTGCTTCGTCCACAGGGGCACTTACAAAGCCAGCCGCAGTGTGGACGGCGAGAGGGCTCAGCAGTGTGCCACGGCAGCTGGCTGTGTCCGGCTGGGGCAGGTGCCAGCCAGGCGGAGACCCTGGGCTTTCCCTGAGCAGAGAAGTGATGGCTGGTGGCCTAAAGCCTGGGGAGACTGTGTGTCCGGCTACTCCATACAGAGGGAGGACATTGTCTCTGCGCTGTTCCCGTGACCCCCCCCAGCACCCAGAGCAGGGCCTGGCACGGGGTGGGGGGCGCTCCTGGGCAGTGGTATGTGGGAGAGATACACGGGCCCCCTAGACCCAGTCTTGCGCCCACCAAGTCCGTTGGTCCTGAGTGGTGTTCAGGGTTCCTGGCTGACTTCTGCGCTCCTTCCCTCCAAGACTTTCCGTGATGCCCTGATTCCTTACCTCACCAATACCCAGGAGAGGTTTGGGGTGGAAAGGGAGTGGGAGAGGTCGGCCCTGACCCTGCAGTTGCTCCCCAGAAGGCAACTTGGGGCTCCCTCCCTGGTGGGCATATCTGGGCGCTACTGGGCCTCCTCCAGCCAGCTCCAGACAGAGCCATGTCCCACCTTACACAGCTGCTCTTGCCTGGGGCCCGGTGTGCCCCGAATCCCGCTAGCCTCAGTCAGGTGCAAAGGTCCCTAAAGGCCCCTGCCCCTGCCGAATGTGAGGCAAGGCCAGGGAGACGTACTCCCCTGATGGACCAAAGGCAGTGGGCCCAGCACAGCACTACAGGCTTAAGGGCATTCCAGTGCTCACTGACCAGGTGCCCAGGGCAAACCTGGGGGGAACGGGACCCCCAGGTCTGTTCAGCAGGTGCGGAGTGTCCCGGAAAGCGGAGCCCAGAGTACGACTCTGGCATCCCTGGCTCCTGGTGGGTGGGGGCCAGGGTCTAGGGACTGTCCCGCCCAACCCGGGACTCTCTAGCAGGGAGAGCCAAGGCCCCGACGGGTAGGGTAGGCCTGGGCGAGTCAGAGGATGACAGTGGGTTAGAAGCCACATCCGTCTGACCTCTACTCCCACGCCTCACGGGTCAGGCCCCCGGGACCCTGTGCACCCGTTTGTCTCTCTCCTGTGCAACCGTCCAGCACCATCGTGTGCCAGGCACTGCTCTGGGCACCAAGGAAATGTTGGGGACAGCGCAGGGGACTTGGGGCACAGGGAGGACGAGAGGGACAAGGAGGAGCACATTGCAATGAGAGGAGCTCATGTGAGCCGAGTCAGCGGGTGACGGGTCAGCAGACTGGGGAAGGAAGAGCAGCTGAGTGCACCGGGGAAGGGGTCAGAGACGGGCCAGCCCGCTGGGGCACTCAGGCTTGCAGCCACTGGGAGGACCCTGGTGTGCCTCTGAGGGGGGTGAGCTTAGGGTCCTGCGCTGATGCAGAGGCGGGCCCTGACCAGCATCTCCCTGCCACTGTTCTGAGACGGGGTGGGGGCTGGTGGGGGAGGGGCAGGAGGCGGGAAGTGCGTGGGTCGGGGCGGTGGTGGAGGGGGCAGGGAGAAGTGTTTCAGGATCCATTTCTGAGGCCAGGGGTAGGATTTCCCGATGGGCTGGACAAGTGGTGTGTGATCGAGGGGTCAATGCTGACTTGGGTTCTGGGCAAAATATGCAGAGGGATAGCGTGTTATTGGCAGAGCCCGGAAGGGAGGCAGGAGCAGGGGACCTGGCAGGAGGACTTGGAGCTGTTTTGGATGCGTCCGGTTGAGCTCGTGCCCCTTTGGACATGCAAGGGGCGCTGTTGACGGGCGGCAGCTGCGGGAGCTGGGGCTTGAGGTTGGAGGTGGCCAGGGCTAAGTGTGGACAGAGACCCAGCAGGCCCCCGGGCTGCTCCAGTCTGAGAGGTGAGGGAATCGAGACGGAGCAGCGACGAAGACTGAGCCTGAGCAGCCGGGGCAGGAGAGACCAGGAGGGGGTGCCTGGAAGCCAGCAGAGAGCCGTTGGAGGACACTGCAGCCCGCGTGCCACGTGCCCCCATCGCCGAGCGGGCGGAGGATGGGACAGCACACCGGCCCCTGGATTCAGCAACCTGACCTTGAGGAGAGCAGTTTCAGGCCCGGGTGTAGACCCCGTGATGAAGACAGCGTGGTGTTGACCCAGCGAAGACAAGTAGACGTCTTGGACAGCGGAGAGTCACACCAGCAGAGAAGGAGAGTCTTCTCCACGAACGGACCGGTGGACCGGAGGATGTCGAGCCCGCCCTCACACCACACATGGCCGTCCACTCCAGGGGGTCAGAGACCCGAACGCCAGCGGGAACTCCTCTCAGGGGAAGAAGACGCAACGATATGTCTTCTTGATCTTGGAATCATGAATTTAACCAACGAAGATTTGTTTAAGGAGGAAACACAAAGAATGTCAAACCCGACAAAGACGTAAAAAGAGAATAAGACGACCTTCGTGTAGAAGAAGGCCGCTATGAGGTACACGTCTGGTACAGGACCGATCTCCACAGTATGTGAGGAACTCTCCAAACTCAGTAATAAGAAAACGAACAGCCCACTCAAAAACGGGCCAAAGGCCTGAACGGGCACGTGGCCTCAGAAAAGTCCAGACGATACATCCGCACACAAGAAGACGCTCCCGCCACGTAGGAAATGCACCTCAAACTACACTACACGCCTCCTAGGAAGGCCACAGGCCAGCCCCGGACAGCACGAAATGCTGGTGAGGACACAAGCAACCGGACACGGCCGTCCACTGCTGCTGGGGACGCGAGATGCTGCAGCGGCTCTGGGAGGCACAGCCCGGAACATCCGCGTCCGTGCGATGGGCCATCGCGCTCCATGGCACACACCCGAAGGAATCGAGGACTGATGTCCCCACGGAAACCTGCACGTGGATGTTTCTAGAAGGTGTCCTCGTGATTGCCAGCACTCAGAAGCCGCCGAGAGGCCCTTCGGCAGGTGGACGGGTGAACCGTGGTCCGTTCGGCACAGAAAAGGAGTGAGCTATGAAGCCGTGAAGTTTCACGGAGGCAACTTACGTGTCTGTCACCACGTGAAGGGAGCCCCATGCTGTGTGATTTGAACGTGGGGACATCCCGGAAGAGGCAAACTGTAGAGACAGTAACGAGACCCCTGGTTGCTGGGGGTTCGGAAGGGAAGGGGAGAGAGGAACAGGAGGAGGACAGAATCTCGCGGCCGGGAAACTACGCCGTGTGGGACTGGAAGGCGGATGCGGGACTCCCTACACTTGTCACAAGCTGCCACGGGGCGTGAGCCCGGCCGTCAGAGATGGACCTCGGTGAACAGGGGAGCAGCACGGGCGGGTCGGCCTAAACAACCCCCCGGGAGAGACGTCCACAGTGCGGAAACCGTGCGGGTAGGAAGGATGGGTTTGGGACACATCTGCCATCAGCCAGTCTTTCTGTCAGCGTAAACCCGATCTAGAAATTAAAGTCTCCTAATGGCAAAAGAGGAGCGTCAGTGTCTCTTGGGGGGGAACGGATCCATCAGACTACACGAAAATTAGCCACTTCGGGTCCTTAAAACACACCCTGTGAAGGCCTGAGGAGCCAAGCCACAGCGAGAGGAAGCGGACCCTCACTGCACCTGCTAGTGCAGTGGCGGCTGCGAGTGCCTGAAACACAGGGACCGCGAGCCTAGCAGGCGGGCCACCCAGCAGAGAAGGAAACGATCCCCATGCCGACAGGCACTTTGCACCCACACAGAGGAAGCCCATGACCCCGTGCTTGTCCTCACGCCCGGCAGCAAAGTGCAGACGCGAGCCCAGGTCCGCACCCTGCGCGCCTGTGGGGACGGCTACGGAGGAGACCCCGGAGAACCGCAGCCGGGGTCAGGACCGCGGGGCACTTGGCCCTTGCCAGCTTGCGGGATGGCCCTCGGTACCCTCACCGTGTGGCCTGTCCACTAAAGCCAGTCCCGAGTTGTCTTTGGCCAATGGCATGTTTTCTAGGCACACACCCCCTGAAATGCCCCCAGCCACCCCGTCAGGGACAAGAACACACATGCCGCACCGTCAACAGCCCCAAACGGGAAAGCTTCCCAAAGCCCGGAGAAGCTTGTCCCCGAGACCCTAGAAGGGATAGAGGATTTGGGACACAAGAGTAGGCTCGCAGCCTTGAGAATGAACGAATTAGCCCCGGGCGCCCCGCCAGGAACCCCGCAAATACGGAGCTGGGCATCGCGCCCGAGGCCCTTCTCCCCCGCCCCCACCCCTCCGTTCAAGGGGGAGGAGGCCGGGGGCTTCTAGCTGGCCCTGCACTGCCCTGGTCTCCCTGCCCCAGGCCTGGGTGTCGCTGGGAGCCTGAGACCCCGACAGTCCCCAGAGGGAAGCTGCCCTGTCTGTCACTCCCTCTCCTGGCGCGCTGCACCTGCGGCTTCCCGGGCGCCCCAGGCGGGGAAGGAGGGTCTGCAGGTCCTGAGCGCGGAGCTCAGAGGGGGACCCGGAGCTGAGGGGGACTCGCCAAAGGGCAGAACCCCAGGGAGAGGATGAGGCAGGAAGTGGTTTCTCGCCAGGCCCTCCCACAGAGCCGCAAGAGAGCAACTGAGAAGCTGAGTCATGCCTGCCCCCGCTGTCCTCCCGCCCCGCCCTCCTCCTGGGCCTGAGTCACCCCGGCCCTCAGAGGGAGGGTGCGGGTGCAGCGCCCGGGGCCCCAGCCACCGGCCCAGGCTATTCGCCCTGCTAGGGTGCGCGGGAGGCCAGGAGAGGAAATTCGCTGCAGGTCAGCTGACCTGGGACAGCTGGTGGGGGGGCGGGAGCGGTTGGCACAGGGAGGGTGGGGGAGGGGCTGCCCAGGCCCAGGTGGAAGCAGTCGGGGTGCGAGTACCGGGCCCAGGAAGAAGGACGGGGAGTGCCGGGCACAGTTAGGGCCCCCTGGCTCACAAGCCCTTCGGAGCAGACAGGGTTGAGTCCCGAGTCGGGGTCTTCCTCCATCACCACAGCCCTGGGGCGGTGAAGGGTCCCCGGGGCCCACGGGTCTGGGACCTTCCTCAGCAGCCCCATACAGGGCTTGTCGTGTCCCTGACCTGGAATGACTGTGTGCTGACTCTCTGGTCCCCAGGCTTGGCTGGGGACCCCTCTCTTTATTCTTTATCAAAAGCCACCGAACCAGACACTGCGGCACACACGGGCTGAGCAGGACCGCCGCAAACCTGCTTCTTGGGGCAGCTAGACCCAAACCAAGTCCTTAACAACAGAGGGCCTAGTTATGGACTCGGGCATGGGCTGCGTGACCGTTGGGGCCCCTGCTCCAGGGTGAGGGGGGCTGTCTTCACAGCAGGTACTGGTTGATGGACAGGAGCCGCCCCAGGAACAGCAGTGGGCTGGGGTTGGAGGCTGGGGAAGGCAGGAGAGCCTTTCAGGCTTGGGGACAGCATGTGCAAAGATCCCAAGATGGGACTGAGCCCACGAGTTCCAAGGATGGAGAGAAGCCCCCTGGGGCTCGGGGAGGCAGGAAGGACGCGTGAAGTGGGGTCAGAGGGGTGACCGGGACCCGGTCGGTCAGCTGCGCCCAAGGAGGTGCGTGCTGTGGCCAGGCCCCGGGAGGACACGGCCGGCCCAGCTCTGACTCCCCGGGGAGACAAGCTGCGTCCCCACGGGAGGATGGGGTCTGCAGGTGTTGAACCCCCCCTGCGGACCCAGCTCCCGGACGGGCCTTGTGGCGGGGCGTGGGGGTGTGTGCTGGGGCGCAGGGCCACGTGGGGCCGTGGTGGCGACCCGGGTTGGGCGATCCAAGATGTTCAAGGGGGGGTGTGGGTTTGGGGTTCCGTACGTGGAGCTGCCTGGGGCTCATCCAGGGCTCTGCCTGTCGGCGCAGAGATAAGGCAGCCTGCTCCTGGGACCTGCCGGCCAGGGAGGCTGTCCGAGCCCTGCGCTCTCTGAGCTCCACTTGGCGACAAGCTGGGGCGTGAATCTGGGAGCGTGAGGATGGAGACCGTCCTGCCACCCACGGAAGGAGACCAGGGGGCGGATGTGCAGAGCAGCCTGGAGACCGTCTGTCGGCACGGGCAGAGGAGAAAGGAGACCTGCCCTTGATGGGACGCTGTAAGGGGCGACCCGGTATCAACTCGGCCGGGTCACGGTGCCCAGAGCTTTGGCCCACATCACTTCACGTATTCCCGTGAAGGTGTTTTTGGTGATTCACATTTCCAATCAGACATCGGGTAAAGCAGATCACCCTCCACGATGTGGGTGGGCTGCATCCAATCAGTCGAAGGCCTTCAGAACCCAGGCTGCCCACCCCCGCCCCGGAGGAGGGAATTCTGGCTGCAGATGACCTCGGTCCGGAGCAGCAATGTGGGCTCTTCCCTGTCTCCGGCCTGCAGGCCACAGACTCAGCCCTGTGACGGTGAGAGAAACACGTCCTCTTGGTTTTGTTTCTCTGGAGAGCGGGTTCCGGCGAGCCTTCCTGGGGAGGGTGCCCCTGAGATGCGTAGCAAGCCAGGCTGAGGGCGGTGACCGGGCTGCGTGTGCAGGGGGGAGCCCCCCCCCGCAGGGACGGAGATGACTGGAAGTCTGGTCCCGGTCTCCCGGCAAGGGTCCATCGAGAGCAGCGGGGGACGTGGAAGGAGCCAGCGATCAGCCTGCGTTGCGACAGCGGCTCGGGGGCTCTCGGGAGGCAGGTCGGGGTCCCCAGTCAGGTGCTAGGAGGTGAGGAAGAGGAGGAGGACAGGGTTCACTGTTTCCCCGTCTGGCCCTCCTGAAAATAAGGAAGTCAGCCTGGTTGTGGCGTGAGTCACTGGAGAAACAGAGCCGCCTGTTAGTGGCCTGTGGCCTGCAGCAAGGTACCACGGCTTGCGTGACTCCTGGCAGCGCGAGTGTTCTCTTCCAGCTCCCCAGGCCCCAGAATCCGAAGCCGGCCTCGTGGGTTGATACGGAGGTGCGGCAGGGCTGGTTCCTGGAACGCGGGGGAGGGGGGAGGGGGGGAGGGGGCCGCATTCCTTGGCTCCGCCTCCACCCTCCCCGCCAGGAGCCTTGTGGGTTCCCTGCGCCATGACCGCCTTCCCCTGAGAAGCACCCGCCCAGGTGATGCAAGACGTCCTGGTCTCAAGGTCATCGACCCCTTTGCCCTGTAAGGTCCCGCGTGCACAGGCTCGGGGGACTGGGACGGAGATGGCTTTGGGGAGGCCTTATTCCCTCCCACTGCGGACACCTGTCAAAATGGGGAACGCCACGGTGCCAAGTGGCTCAGTTTGGGGCCCAAAGAGTGTAGGCTGCTGGCGGCTGCACCTGCGGGGAGCGGCGTCCCTGAGGCACTTGGGCGTGAGGGGTGAGGTCAGAGCTTGGGCAGGGGAGGGACAGTTGTGGGGGCAGGCTGT
Source organism: Meles meles (assembly GCF_922984935.1). Classification (NCBI taxonomy): domain Eukaryota; kingdom Metazoa; phylum Chordata; class Mammalia; order Carnivora; family Mustelidae; genus Meles; species Meles meles. Next base: position 1,365,749 of record NC_060073.1, read on the forward strand.
CGGGGACAGGGGCTGCTGGGGGCACAGGCCGGAAAGGTCTGGCAAAGGTGCAGGTGAGAGGAGGGACAGAGCCTGAATCCTGGAGCATCGGAGCGGTCCATGACGGAGCCCGGGGCCAGAGGATGGACGCTGGAGGGTGGACACGGGAGGGTGGACGCGGGAGGGTGGACACGGGAGGATGGACCCTGGAGGGTAGACGCTGGAGGGTGGACGCGGGAGGGTGGACGCTGGAGGGTGGACCCTGGAGGGTAGACGCTGGAGGGTGGACGCTGGAGGGTGGACGCTGGAGGATGGACCCTGGAGGGTGGACGCTGGAGGGTGGACGCCGGAGAGAGGCTGAGCTGAGGGGTGGAGATGGGACGGGTGGGGGCTGGGCTTGGGGAGGTGGAGCAGGGCTGTGAGCAGGTGGGCCGTGGGGCGGGGCTGGATGGGACGGGGCTTTAGAGATTAGGTTGGATGGGATGGGCGGGGGCCGGGTTGGGTGGGTTGGGGCCTTGGGGCTGGGCTAGGTGGGGATGGGGCCGTGGGGAATGGGTTGGGTGGGTTGAGGGCATGGGGTCCGGGTGGGGGCAGGAGGGCTTCGTGGGGCCTGGACTGTGTGGGACGGGCAGGCTGGTTGAGCTGGGATGGCCGCGGTGCCCGGACCGTCTGTTCCAAGTTGGCTGCACTGGGTGGGTGGGCTTTGCGAGTGTCAGGAAGAACCTGGCGATGCCTGTGGCTTCCCCTAAGTATCCTTGGCCTCCAAGTGTCCCACAGAACAAAGGTGTGACTTGTGCCCCGGCAGCTGGAGGCTGATGCCATGGGGGAGGGGGCGCTGCCCAAACACCGCAGCCAGCCCCGTCCCCGGGGTCAGAGACTACCCCCCGGCAGTGGGCCGCCGCTGAACTCTCTCCGGAGGAGGTCACGCTGGGCCGGCTGTGCGGTGGGGGGTGGCCCTCCCAGAGATGTCCTTGCAGCAGAGCACTGGGGGGTGTCCACAGGGGACCACCTCCTGGTGGGTGCGCAGGTGGGCGGGGGCCGGAGCCCAGCTCGCTCCCACAGCCGGGAGAACCTGCTCTGCCCTGGCCTGACCGGGAAACAGACGGTATCGCCGCAGCAGCCCTCCGCCCTCTGCCCACGGCCGGCAGGGCCGCCCGCCTTATTCCCAGGGCTGGCTGTCGATTCCTGCTCCGGGGGATGCCGGTTCCCCTCCGGCACCCAGCCCTTCCCAAACAGCCGGACAGACGGGTCTGGGGCTGCAGCGCCCCGTCCCTGTGGAGCAGTGACTCAGAAGGGCAGGGAGGGTGGGCGGGGGCACGTGGCCCCTGTGTCCCATGAACAATGGGCCAATTCTTCCTCCGTGAACCCCCAGCCAGGGCGGGGGCACGGTGTTCTGGAGACTGGCCCAGAAGGTCCAGAAGCTGCGGGAGGATGGGCCCCCGCCCCCACGGTCAGTGCTGGAGGGACAGGGACGTGAGCCCCCACCCTGCAGGGGACCCAGGGCTGTCCCACGCACTGCCCGCTACGGCTGCAGGGACACACGCGTCCCCACCCCCACCCCTGCAAGAGCTCAGGCAGACCCTCCGCTTCGCTGAGCCTTGGCCTCCCATCTGGGAAATGGGACCGTGACCCTGACCGCCCCTGGCGCCAGGCGCGGCCCACCCCGCTGTGTCCAAACGAGGACGGGGACCCCTCCCTTCCCACCCCGCCCTGTACTTTCTAGCTGATGAAGCTCCTCGTTCAGGCCCATCCGGGAACGCGGGCAGAGACCCCTGGGGAAGCGTGCCCTGATGGGAACCACAGCGCACCCTCCAGCACAAGGACGACCCGAGTCAGCGGGACACCCGTGCGACTGCCCCCCAGGCAGTGACCGCCCTCGACCGCCCACCTGCACAGACCGCAGCCCCTCGACCGCGCACCTGCACAGACCGCAGCCCCGCCCCAGGTTCTCCTCACGTAAAACTGCGGGTGGGTGTTGTCGCTGCTGCTCGGGAGGGTCCGAGGGGGCGGTCCGCGGTCCTCCCAGGAGGCGCCTGGCGGGAATCGAGCCCTGTCTTCTGTCACTGCGGCTCGTCTGCTTGCCTCCGGGTTCTGTGAGGCGCGAGCCGCTGACCCACGCCGTTCGGAGGGCCTGGAGCCAGTGGCCCCGCAGCCCGCATCCCGGCTTCTCGTCGGCTCTGGCCGCAGGCTGAAGGGAGGACCCCGAGCATGGGAGAAGTGTGGGGACCGCACTCGGGGGCTCAGAGGCCAGGGAGTTTGGCCTCCAGGGAAGGGCAGCAGGGCTGGAAGGGGGGGCCGCGAGGGCAGGCAGGTGAATTCTGTGCGGCTCCCGCTGGCTGGGCTGGGACGGAGGGTGCATGGAGGGAGGGGGGCTGCCTATCCGGAGGCCGGACGGGCGGGTCACGTGGCACTGCGAGGCGCCTGGAGGGCCGAAGTCAGGGGCTGAGCCGGTTTACAGGCGATGCCGCCAGGAAGCAGACCCCCTCTCCTGGCCCCAGCCCACCACTCACCGGTCTGCCCTGAGGTTCCCAGGACGGTGGCCCCTCCCTGGGGTGCTCTCAGAGGAGGCTCAGGCCCTGGACAGAGGCCTCCGGGGGTCCCCGGGGAGCATCTGCTCCTCCTCCCTTTGGCTGGGCTGTGGGGGTCCCCCACGGTAGTGTCCTTGGGAGGACCTGGGGCCCGAGAATCTCCGCAGGGGCAGCCACAGAGAAGAGATGGCCTGCGGCGTCCACGCGGGGCTGGGGACGCGCCCTCCCTGCCGGATGGCCTGGGCTGGGGCAGGGGTGCGAGGGATGAACAACTGAGTCGGGAGGGGACAGCGACGTCAGGAACCACGGAGGGAGGGGCACAGGGCTCCAGCTGGGGCCTGTCCCAACTTACATGGGAGGTCAGGGTGATGACCCAGGGAGAAAGTGAGCCTCCTGACCACTGGGGACAAGCGTCCTGACCAAGGGACACGGCAGCAAGTGGGAAGGCCCACAATGTTGGGGGGGTAGGGGCCCCCCACCATGGAGCCTGGGAGCCGCTATGAGGTGCTGGAGTTGCTCCTGGTGTGGCAGGGACAGGAAGAGGAGGGGGACGGCGCCAACCCTAGGGAGGGCGGCGAGGAGGGGACAGAGGAGGGGCAGGGGCAACGGCTCTCTTGTGGTCCCTGGAAGGACGCGGCCTGCAGGGACGTGAGTGTGAGGCCAGGGACATGGGAGAAGCATCCCCAGTGAGAGCCCTACAGGGGAAGAGAGAGTAGAGAGAAGGAGGCAGGTCACCGGGGTGATTGTGGGGTCCCTGGGTGCCTGGCACGGGGCCGCTGGAAAGGCCCGGGGCCCTGCTGACCTCTGAGCTCGTGATGAGAGGCCTTCGTGCGGTCGGCAGGCGCAGCCAGCAACTTCCTGCCCTTTCCCAGGCGGCGTCTGCGCTCGGGGTGTGTGTTTGGGGAGTGGGGAGCCATCGTGGGAGACCAGTCTGGGCCCCAGGGCACCCTCTGCCCTGCCCGATCCACGGCCGTGTGGCGCTGCCTGGGGGAGGCAGCCAGTGCCCTGACCCTGGGGGCCTGTGCCTTTCCGCCGGACAGAGGCTCCGGAGGGCCCTTCAAAGAGGCCACGACCCATGAGCCCTGCGGCTCCCGTCTGGGCCCGCAGTTCCCCCCCGACAGGCCACGGCCTCCTGGGTGGCCCCGCCTGTCCTCCCAGCTGCTGGGACCCCGGACATCTGCCACCCAGCCCCCACCACCGACGGTCTCGGGACCTGCCCGACAGCACGCAGAGTCCAGCCCTGGGGGACAGAGCAAGAGCGCTGCTTCGCCCCATCCCTGAGCCCAGTCCCTGTGTCCTTGTGCTGGGCTGACGGGTGCGCCCGACCCCCAAGAGATGCCACGTCTGGAAGGGTCGGGTATGTGGGTCAACAGGGCCGGGTGCCGGGGAGCCCAGACGTCAGGTCAAACGTGATTCTGGGTGTGTCTGTGCAGGTGTTTCTGGGTGAGATTCACATGTGGTGGGTGGACTGAGGGAAGCAGATGTGTTTGCCCGGGGCGGGGGGGCCTTGTCCAATCAGTTGAAGGTGTGACTAGGTCAAAAGGCGGGCCGTCCCCTGCGCAAGAGGGAACTCCTGCCTGATGGCTTTTCCCTGCCTGCGGACTGGAACTGCAACGCTGGTCTCCTGGGGCACCGGCTTGGTGACGTGGAGTTCTTGGGACTTGGCAGCTTCCGTAATCATGAGACCCAATTCCTTGTAAGATGGTGGATACATAGAGGGACAGATAGACGGGGAAACAGACGTCCTGTTGGTGGTCTCGCTGGAGAGCCCTGACTGGTGCGGCGCACTAATCCCCAGGACGAGAGGGTGTGGCTCCCGGGGCAGAGGAACTTGGCAGGTGAGCCTGAGTGAGGGCGTCCCGGACGGCTTCGGTGCGTCCTCGCCGCAGTCCCGAGGGTCCCGATGAGAGGGAGGCAGGAGGGCCAGGGACAGGGAGAGGCGGAGGACACTGGCCGCTACCCTGTGGCACCGAGTACGGCGCCCCCAGAAGGTGGCCCAGGCTGGGAACGGGTTGTGGCCCGAGCCTGCAGGCGAGCCAGCCCTGGGGCCCCCATTTCAGTCCAGTGAGACCCACGTTGGACTCCCCACCGCCAGGCTGTGTGGGGGCGGCTGGAGTGCTGTTGGGCCTGGATGTTGGCCAAGGGAAGGGGACACGGTCCTGCTTGAGGCGACCCCCTCCCAGCGGGCCCGGGGTTCCCCGTTTCCACCGTGGCGGTCCTCTCATCCGCAGGGCAGCCAGGGCGGGTCAGGCTCCTCGTCCCTCTGGCGCGCTAACCTCCAACTCGCCGCAGAGAGACGACGGTGCCCACGTGCCCTGCACAGCAGCCAGTCCCGTCCTCCCGGCGAGCGGCCCACTCAACGGCGACGACACCAAGGCACGGACGGGTCCGGCAGCCCCGCCCTCGGAGCAGAGTCGCGAGTCTTGCCCGGGGAGCCTGCCGCCGAGCCTGAGCCCCACGACCACCGAGGGGGCCCAGGAGAGAAGCCTGCCCTCCAGACAGTGTCTCCCCAGCCCCCCGACACTGCCGGGCCCCCTGCCTCACGACCTGCTGACCTTGCTCGGTCACCAAGCGCAGCCCCAGGGGAGACACAGGGGCCTCTGGGGGTCGGTGCCCGGAGCTCCCAGTCCCCGCCGGCGGCAGGTGGACCCAGGCGGGGGAGGGGGGGGACAGCAGCCTGCTCAGCTCTCCTCCTGCCCTCCCCTCCCCCGCGGGCCAGCGGCCCCCACCTTTGTCACTGGCGCCTCTGCCAAGCAGCCCCCAGCATCGCCCCCGACACCTCCCACCTCCGGAACTGCCTCTGCTCTATCAGCGAACCCTCTTCCTGCTGCGGGCGAACAGCTCTCGGGCCCTTGTGCAGAAGGTCTGTGCCTGCGTTTGCTCCGACCACGTCTGCAGACGCTGCACGTGGGGCTCACAGGACAGACGCTCCGTGTCCCTTTGTGCCCCCTGCACTGTCCTGGAGGTGGAGGCCCGGGATGCAGTCGTGGGGAGGGCAGGGTCCCCCCGAGGTCTCTCTCCTGATGTGCAGACGGCCCTGCTCCCCCGTGTCCTCACGGGGTCGTCCCTCCCTGGGGCCTGATCCTCTCTTCCCGTAAGGACCCCGGTCACAGGAACAGGGCCACCCTAGGGACCCCGCGTCCTCTTAAACACGGTAAAGACACGATCTCCACGTGTGGTCATGCTCTGAAGTACTGGGGGCCGGGACTCCAACACACGAACTTGGGGGACACAATCCAGCCGCCCCAGGCACCCCCTGCCCCGCACCTCCTCACGTAGGTCCCGCGGGCACCTGCCCCCATACCCCCACTGTCAGTGCAGAGCCGCAGCCTTCTCCAGTCACGCCCGGGGTACCCAGCCTCCAAGCCCTCTGCGGCCCAGCCCAGGCTGCCAGTCCCCTGTTCTCTGCACCCCGCAGCCCCCAGACTCCTGTGCTGACTGTAGCAGAGGCCATTCCCCTCCCCTGAACACTTGCCCATTGTCCCCAGTGCACCTGGACGCAGGACGGTGTCTGCCGGTTCTACCCGGCCCCCACACCACAGCACGTCGCCCCTGCTGAGCTCACTCTGCAGACCCTCCCCCGAGCGGCCCGCGCGCACCGGCGCTGACCCTGGCTTGCCGTCTGTGCCCTCTGTCCTCCTGTCCTGAGGTCCTGCCCCTCCTCCCATGCGGAGAAGCCCCCCAGCCCCTGACCCCTGCCTGGGGTCACCTGCTGGGGAGCGGTCACGTGGTGCTGCCTCTGAGTTCCCGTTGTCCCTGCCTTCACCAGCGGCAGCTTGCTGGGCCACCATGACCCGTGACCATGCACTCAGGGCCTCAGAACAACACAAACATGTCACTGCACAATCCCCGGGTCAGAAACCTGGACGGGTCTCACTGGGCCAAACTCCGGGGCTCACTGGACCGGGCTCCCTTGGGAGACTCCAGGGACACCCCAGCTCCTCCCTTTTGGCTCCCCGAGGCCCCACATTCCGTGGCTCGTGACCCTCTCTGTGTTCAGGGCCAGCCACGGCAGCCAGTCCTGGTCCCGTGGCATCCCTCCCGCCCTCTGCGAAGGCACGGGTCCCACTTTCCCTCCCGAGCACCCTGTGATCACAGGGCTTGGCGGGGTAAGCCAAGGTCATCTCCCAGCTCAGGGCCGCTGTCCAGCCACCATGATTTCACCCGCAGCCTCATGTCCCCTCCCAGGTGGCAGAACCTAGATGTGCCCGTCTTGGGGGACACTGTTCTGCCCACCACAATCGCTGTCACGTAACTTTCCCTGACGACGAGTGTCCCAGCACACGCGCGTGCCACACCTGACCGTCATTTCGTCACGGACACGTGTGTGGGCGGCTTCCAGCCTCCATCTGCTCCGCGGCCAGGCTTCGTGTGCACGTGCGCTTTTGACTGTCCTGTGTGGACATCTGGGGCCGCCGGGTCCTACGGGAGAGGCTGGGAATTTGTGAAGACGCGTCCAGACCGTGTCTGCAGGGCGCGTGGGGCCCCGAGCTGCCCCATGCCCTCCCGGAGGGCCTGGTTCCCGTGTTAGCCGCTCTCAAGGACTTCCGTGGCCTCTCGCTGCGGGTTTCTTTTGCGTTTCCCGAACGATTTATGAATGAGGGCACGTTCTCCGCGCTCACTGGCCGCTGGAGAATCTCCACGCAGTGGAGTGTGCCTTCCAGCTTCCCCCGGTTCTTCATCGGGTCGTGTTTGTCCTGTCATGGGGCGGGGAAAGCTCTTTCTCCATACGAGCTACATGTCCTTCATTCTCTTTTTTTTTGCGAAAACTCTGTGTTTTGCAAATATTTTCTCCCAGCTAGTGGTATATGTCTGCGTTCAGTGTCTTTCGAAGAGAAGTGCAAAAAAAAAAAAAAAAACCATTTCTGATGGTGTCAAGTGTATGATTTTCTATACTGTCTTTCGAGTGCTGTGTTGGGTAAGTCTCTGCCAGACTCAAGGCCAGTGAGGGTTTCATCTGCGCTTTCTTCCGGAAGCTTGGCCGTGCGATCGCTGACACAAGGTCTCTCCTCCCTTTGAACGAAGCCGTGTGGGCCGTGGGAGGTAAGGGTCACGTCCCGACACCTTCTGTTTACAAGGTAATGGTTTCTCTGTGGATTCGCCGCCGCAGCTTGGCCCAACACCGTCCGACCAGCGTGTGCGGGTCCGGCTCTGGACGCCGTTCTGACACCACGGTCTGGGCTTGACGGGCACTCCGACATGAGGCTCCGTGTCTCATCACTGAGGCCTCAGCATTCCTCTTCGACGTGATTTTAGCAGCTTCCATCCTTGTGTTTTTATATGAAGTCGGAGTCAGCTTGCTAACTTCCACAGAACCCCCCAGTTCTCCTGGGGTTCTGATGCAGATCGGGACTGACCGTCAGTCCCGCGGGGCCCATCCTGCCCCTGAACCCTCTGTGAATTCGGGAAGGCCATACGTTTCATTTTTCTTTTTTTCTGGTTTCTTCAAGTGGAGGCTGTGGTCATTGATTTGGGACCTCCTTTTCTCACGTGATGTAGCCAAATCCGATGACTTTTTTAAAAACAACTTATTTTTCGAAGTCCGGTGCAGTTAATAAACGGTGTTCATCGGCATCGGGCATGCCCCACGGTGATTTGCTGATTCCCTGCGTAGCTTCTCAGCGCCCGTCACACCCTCACTCCTGCCCCCATCCCCGCCCGTCTCTCGTTTCTTTGCTCGTGGGTTTTGTTTCTAGATTCTTAGATAAGAGTGAGATCACAGGGTAGTTCCTCTCTCTGACTACGTTCACCCAGCGCTACACCCTCTGGGCCCGGCCACAAGGTTATTTTCAGGCATTTCCCTGTTGTGTTTCCATTTTCACTCTGTTCGAAACACTTTCTCATTTTCCTTTTGAGTTCTCTGACGCATGTCGCTTAATTTCTATATTGTTTTCGTTTTCTGTTGCTGCATGAGCAAGTACCCATGTGGCAGCTTCCGGCGACACCCCTTCTAGTCACCGGTCCCGGCTGGGTGGTGCTGAAACCAGGGAACTGGTGGCCGGCCCCCTGTCTGGAGCCCCGGGTCCTCTTGGCTCATGCCTGTGGCTGGCCGAACTCAGGCCCTTGCGCTTGGAGACCTGACATCGGAGCATCCCAGTCTGCCGCCAGCGAGGCATCTCTCTCAGGTCCCCTCGGCCCCTCTCAGGCCTGCACTCCCCCTCCCTGCGATGACCAAGCTCCTCTCTCTCCCGCTTCAGATCTCTGACTTGGACACTCTGAGGAGGTTGGGGCCCAGCCTGAAAAATCTCCCTATCTTGAAGTCAGCGGAACCGTAACCTTCATCGCAGACGCCGAGCTCCCTTCGTCCGGCTGGCATGAAACAGGTGAGGCAAGGAGGAAAGGGGTCTGTCTGGGAATTCGGCTCACCGCGCATGGATTTGGGGATTTTCCACCTACTGTTCTCTTTGACGTTCAGAATTCAGTTCTGTGGTGGTCTTGCTCTGAATGATTTGGATCCTTTTAAATGTACTAAGAATAGTTTTGGGTGCCTGGGTGGCTCAGTTGGTTAAGCAGCTGCCTTCGGCTCAGGTCATGATCCCAGCGTCCTGGGATCGAGCCCCACATTGGGCTCCCTGCTCAGCAGGGAGCCTGCTTCTCCCTCTGACTCTGCCTGCCTCTCTGTCTGCCTGTGATCCCTCTCTCCCTCTCTCTCTCTCTGACAAATAAAAAATAAAATCTTTAAAAAAAAAAAAGAATAGTTTCATGGCCCAAAATATGGTTTACGTTGGTAAATGCTTCATGTGTAGTTGACGAGGATGTGAACTCTGCTGTTTTCAGGGTCGTTGATTGGATTGGTGGTGCTGTTGGACTCTCCACAGCCTCCCTGATTCTCTGCTTACTTCTCTCCATGTCTGACAGAGAGTTGTTGAAATCCTCCCAGAATTGTCGATTTGGGGGCAACTGGGTGGCTCAGTCGGTTAAGTGACGGCCTTTGGCTCGGGTCATGATCCTGAGGTCCTGGGATTAAGCCTCGGGTCAGGCTCATTGGGGAGTTTGCTTCCCCCCCAGCCCCTCTCCCCTGCTTGTGCACAAGGGTGCCCCCGCTTTTGAATAAATAAATAAAATCTTTAGAAAAGTAATTGTGGAGTTGTTTATTTCTCCTTCCAATGACAACAATTTTTCTGTGTTGTAAAGCACTCTCATTAGATGCTCGAACCCAGTTGTTCCATTCTCTTGATGAACAGACCCACTCATCATTATGAAATGACATTTTCATGCCTGGGGGTCTACTTTGCTCAAAATGTACTTTGTCTGAAGTTTTGTTTTTTTAATTTTTTAAAAGATTTTATTTATTTATTTGAAAGAGAGAGAGAGAGAGCACGAGCAGAGGGAAGGGCAGTGGGGGGAGGAGAAGGAGCAAGAATCTCGGGCTCTCCGCGCTGAGCAGGAGCCTCATGAGGGGCTTGATCTCATGGCCTTGAGATCGTGACCTGAGGTGAAACCAAGAGTTGGATGCTTAACCGACGAAGCCACCCAGATGCCCCTGCCTGAAGCTAATGTGAGCAGCTTTTTTCTTTTGGTGCATGTTACCATAGTATATCTATTCCTATCCATTTACTTTTAACCTACTCATGTCTTCAGTTTTAAGCAACTTTATTAAATGTAGCAAATATCTGAGTCCTGATTTCTTAAAAAAATCCAATCTGACAATTTCTGCCTTTTTAAATGGGATTTTAGATCATTTACATTTAATGTGATTATTGATAAGGTTGGATTTAAGTCCATCATCTTGCTATTGGTTTTCTCTTTGCCCCATAGGTTCTTTGTTCTTTTATTTTCTCTTCTTTTTCTTCTTCCAATTGAGTATTTTAATGATTCCACTCTATTTCCTTTGATGGCTTGTTAGCTGTAACTCTTTGTTTTATTATTTTGCTGGTCAGCTCAGGACTTACACTGTGGCTCTTTAGCTTACCACTCTACACCTTCGAGCAATAGTATGCTGTTTCATACATGGTGTACAGAGCTCATAACAGCTCGTTCTACTCACCCTGCCTTCCTGGCCTCAGGGCTAGTGTCGTTGTACGTCTTACTTAGATCGCGTTATAAACCTCACAACACACTATTGTAATTTTTACCTTTTTAAAAAAGATTTTATTTATTTATTTGACAGACAGAGATCACAAGTAGGCAGAGAGGCAGGCGGGGGTGGGAGGAAGCGAGCTCGCTGCTGAGCAGAGAGCCCAATGCGGGGCTTAATCCCAGGACCCTGGATCATGACCCGAGCCGAAGGCAGAGACTTAACCCACTGAGCCACCCAGGCGCCCCAGCAAATCATCTTTTAAAGACATTTCTCTTTTCTTTTTAAATTTTTTTTTAAATTTTACTTATTTGAGAGAGAAAGAGAGAGAAGAGAGACCACAAGCAAGAGGAGACGCAGAGGGAGAGGGAGAAGGAGACTCCCCGCTGAGCAGAGAGCCCAATGCAGGATTCTATCCCAGGACCCTGAGATCGTGACCTGAGCCGAAGGCAGATGCTTAACCACTGAGCCACCCAGGTGCCCCGTCTACTCATTTTATATTTTAGTCCATTTTCTTTCTGGGTGTCACAGGGCTAGCTCACTAACCTGCTGGTGTTCTCATTGGCTGTAACTTTGTCTCAGACTAAAATGTCCTTTCCTCCACCTCTAAAGAGGGAACTTTGCGTCTTTTCGTGTCTTTCCCGTCACCTCTGTATGTTTGTGTTTTCCTTTACCTTCCCGAACAGATCGAACACAAGCACGGTAAGTGTTTGAATATCCCGTGTACAAATTCTTTCCCTTTGCCATCAGCGTCTGTTTCTAGAGATTGACTTTTTTCTCCTGATATCCTCCTGCTTGTTTGCATTCTGGTAGTTCTTGATTGGATGCCAGGTCTTATGGGTTTTACGATGTTGGGTGCTGGGTCGTCCTGTGCTCACACAAACTGTCGTGAGCTTTCTTCTGGGATACCATTGTGTTCGGTCCTCTTGGGTCCCAGTCGAAAGCCTTGTTAGACAGAACCAGAGTGGCCTTAGTTTAGAGCTAATTCTGCCCTGCCATTGAGGTGGGACCTTTCTGGATATTCCACCCAGGTTCCTGCTGACCGAGGTGTTGACCCCGCTGCTCTGGCCGGGGAGGCACAAGCCGTTCCCCACGCTGTGTGAGCGCCAAGGACGGTGCTTCCCTCGTTGCTGAGTGGTTTCCCCAAGTACCGCAACAACCGCCATTGAGAACTTGGTCGCCCTCCGCCCCGGCTTTGCCATGTACGATCCACGGGTCGTGACCCCCTCGACTCCTGCGGCCAAGCGCCACCCGGGCCCCCACCACTCCCATGGCCTGAAAGCTCTCTCCAGGCAGGTGGCTGGTGCAACCCTCATTCTCACCCGTCGGTTTCCTCTCTCAAGGACCCCTGCCCTGTAACCGCCAAGCATCCGATGCCCGAGACACATTTTCCCCGTATTTTTAGAAACTTTTGTTTGTTTCCGGATAGAGGGTGAACCTGGTCCCTGCCGCTTCATCTCAGCAGGGACAGTCTCCCCGATGGGCGGTTGCTCTGTTTCTGTTCTCGTTATTATTTCCGTAGAAGGCTCTGACATGTAGGCCGCAACTATTTCTAGAGCAGTGAAGCCAGTTTTTGCTTGGGTCTGGGTTGGGATCTAATTGAGACTTGCAGTGAGAGAACACACAGAGATGAGATTTTTGTAGATGAAACAGAAGGAAAATTGTTCCGGGAGATGATAGTGTGTTTCCGGTAAGCAGGAAGGGGGGCACCGGGCACTCCCTTTGTGCTCAGAGAGGTTTTAACCTACTGGTGGCCGGCCCCTGAAGCAAGTACCGCCTTCCCGGGCCCCAAGTTCACCTCCTGAGGTAACCCCCCAACATAAACCCAGGGCACCCTGGAGCCAACAGGAACACGAGCGTGAGGGGGTCCCATCTCTGCCTTTGGGCACTAGATCTGAATTAGTCTGAGAACCAGGGCAGGACTTCAAGGGCCCCTGCTCTCAGTGGGGGGACCTGAGAGCTAGAAGCAGGACTGACCTGGTCGCAGTGACCCTCCTGTCTCTGGAACGTCACTCACTACCGACATTAGCCTCCCAGACGAAAGGAGCGAGGCTGGCGATGGGCTCCCAGCAGGCCCTGCTCTGACACCTGGGGACTAAGGCCCAGATCCCGATTCCTGTCTCCATAGAATCCGGGTGCTTCGAGTGCGACAGGTTTTGCTGATGGCTGCAGAGTGGGGCAGGAAGCGGAGGGGGGGTTAGGGTACGTGGCCCCGAGGGAACAGGGCTTCTTTTTGCCGAGTGGGGCACAGGAGAGGAAGGAGCGGCTGGGGTGGGAGGACAGCGGGCTCGAGGGCCGCACCCAGGCCGTGAAGCCGAGCGTGGCATTCAGGAGCTCAGGCCAGAGGTCTGCACTGAGGGTCTGTGGACACACGGAGTTTAAGGCCACGGGGACCCGGTAAGCTCCCTGGCGATGCAGCACAGCCCAAGGAGAGACAGGGTGGAGGCCGGGTTCAGGAGGCATTTCGAACTGGGGGAAGGTGGCGTGTCGCCGCAAGCGCACGGGCCCCGCCGGCAGAAGAGGAGATGTCTCCCCCGCGCAGAACCAAACCCCAGACGGACGGTTTCCCGGCGGAGAGCGGAACCCGGTGAGGGCCCCGCACGCGGCGGACGGCGGCCGAGCAGAGTGGGAGCGAGGAGTCTGGAGGCCGAGGGGCGGGGTCCCATCCTGGCTGGGCCAGGTGTGACCTCTGTGACCCTGGGAAGGTCACGAGCCTCGGGGCCTCCCTTTCCTCATCTGCGATGGAACAAAGACAGAGTCACCTCCCAGAATGGACGGCCGGACCCAGAGGCAGCGCTAGATGCGAGTCCGTCATCGTCCCCCTCATCGTGGCTCTTTAAGTTTGTGGCTTTAGCATCTCGGGGGGTGGGGGCGGGAGCAGCCTTTCCACGTGTGACGCTAAAACCCAGAAACCAGAACCCGGGAAGACTCCCGAATGTGGTTACGTACATTTGTTCTTTTATGTTTAGTTAGGTTAAAAAACTGTGAAGTGTTTCATTAGGTAAAGCCCGGAAGAGGCAAGTCAGAAGGGCACGGGCGGGCTCGGCGCGGGTTCCCATGGCAGAAGCTTCGTTTCCCTGACACACGAGAGTCTCCTCTGACCCCTCTTCTTACAGAGAATCCGATGGAAACGTTGACAACCGAGATGAGCAAACATTCCAAGGAGAGGAAATACGGTTGGCCTAAATATTTGCAGACAATAAAAGACAGGTGGATGAGAAGACGGAGATAGTGTCGGTTTCTTATCAGATGAGAACAAAGCAGAAGAAAGCCTTTAACGTGCGCCCGGGTCTGGTAAAGGAGGGAACCGGCGAGAAGGCCCGGGTGCTTCGCTGAAGGGTCTATAAATCAAAACAACTTCTGCAAAGACAATTTGACAAAATACAGTGAATCTCAGGCATACATAACCTTTGACACGGTTCACATTCCAGGATTTGTCACGCCGACACCCTTGCAGACAGGCAGACAGACTGTGGACATCGGCGCAGGACCCTGCGTGTGAGTGGGGCCCGCCAGCCCAAGTGTGCGGGAACACCCGCGCCACCAACACCACCTGGCCACAGTAGAAGAATGAAGACGGTCCCTTATATACTCTGGGGAATGATCTCTTGGACATTTGTTAAGCAAAACCGAAAACTATGGCACAGAATGGTACCGTATGCAGAGAGAAGAGGGATCCCATAATATTTTTTAATGTTCCTTTATTGTACAGGAGATCTCCGGATGGACACAATTGAATCTGGGGACACGGGCATCTTCTGGGGGGAAGGGGGTATGGGGAGGTGGAGAGGGGAAATTGTCCACCGAGAGTTTTGACCGTACACCCCTCTGAGTTTAGAGCCGTGTGAACATATTACGTAGTCAAAAACAATAAATCGAATTCTAAACATGTTCCCCAAAAATCCACTAACAGGAAAAGAAGGAAAACCATACGATCATCTAACAGGCTGTGAAAATGTTTCCTCATAAAATTCAACATCTGATCATTACTTTTTTTAAGATTTTATTTATTTATTTGACAGAGAGAGGTCACAAGTAGGCAGAGAGGCAGGCAGAGAGAGAGGAGGAAGCAGGCTCCCCGCTGAGCAGAGAGCCCGATGCGGGGCTCGATCCCAGGACCCTGAGATCACGACCTGAGCGGAAGGCAGAGGCTTAACTCACTGAGCCACCCAGGTGCCCTGATCATTATTTTTTTCAATGAATATCATAGCCAATCAGAAACCGAAGGGAATTTCTTTGACTTGATAACAATTAGCCACCAGGAATCTATGGCGAATACTAGATGGTGAAATGTTAATTGTCCCCTTCAAACCGAGAATGTAACAAGAATGCGTGCGGCCACCGTGCGCTCGAGCACTGGCGGAGAGCCTGGCCAGCCTAGAGACTAACCAAATCGACAAGGAAGGGAGAAAAGGCGAAGGATGTGAAAGGATGGAAGAACGTTCTGGTCATTCTCAGATGATGTCACTAGGAAAACCTAGAGAATCCACAGGAAATAAAAAAAAGGAATTTAGCAAGGCTCCTGGGTAAAAAGATGAGCAGACAAAGCCACAAAAGAAATGCCTTTGTACAACGTATCAGAACGTACACTAAAAATCACTCACGCCATTTACAGTCGTAACAGAAAAGGTTCCTGACAAACATATTTATGACATTCGTGGGGATAATTATAAACAATTGTCGAACGACTGAAAGGAAACGGAGTTAGCGGAGGGACAGAGCTCTGCGCTAGGACGGCTCGACCCTCTGCAGACTCCTCTGTAACCTGCCTGATTCTTTTCGGTTTCGGGACGGCTTCCCGAGAGACTAGAGAAGCTGGTTCTAAAGTTGATAAGGAAGAGCAGCGTTGTCAAAGGTACCTCGTACTTAGTGACAGGAGAGAGACAGAGACGGAGAGAGCGCGGGATTGGGACCTGCTCCTTGATTCTCTTTCCTCCTTACGGTGCGTTCTACGTCGGAATTCACGTCTTCCACGCTACAGGGACGCTTGGGTTTTATTGCCCTTTAATTGGTTTAATGTTCTTTTTCTGGGAGCTCGTCCCAAATACAACTCCAAATTACTTTGTACGCAGTTTTGACAGCATTCTCCCGTCATTCTGAAACGTTTGGGATGCACCCGTGTTTGTCTCCTTCTCACGCTGATACTGTAGGATCATCTCCATCTCTCTCCATCTTTCTCCCTCCCTCTCTCTCCCTCCATCTCTCCATTTCTCTCTCCATCTCTCTGTCTCTCTCGGGCCTTGTGAGCACTTCTCATACGTCTTTGTTTTCAATGTCATTAATTCCTACTGTATTTTTGAAAAAGTGTTTCTCTCAAATTCTGGGACGGTGCTTATTCCTGTCTTCTCCCTCACACGCACCGTGGCCACCCCTCTGACGGCAGCGTGGTGTCCTCTCCAGGGAGAGATCTTGGTTTTCAGAGCCCAGCGCCGGCCACATTACTGAGGCTCTGCTCCATGGTGTTTCCTGTTTTGTAACTGCTTCGTGCCAAGCTTGAGCTAATTTCCATCACGAGTTTCTCTCTGCTCTCTGGCTATTTTAGAATGTCTATTTATTTCAGGCTCAAAAATGCATCTTAGATGCTCTCGTTGTTTAATTTTCTAACTTCCTTGTCATATCATCAGAGGCTGGGGTCAAGGAGGTGAAATTCACCGAGACAGCTGGGATGGACTGGGTGGGTTCACCTGTCCCCCGTCGTCACAAACACATGGCTGCAGGCCAGGGCGATTCTCTAACTGTCGGACGCAGGGAGCCACATCAGTCCGTTAGACGGGGCTCGTCAACTGTGTCGCTGAATCCTTCGTGCAGCCGGGGCTCCGGGAATGGCAAGTAGCTTGAATCAGACCAGCTCTCCGCAGACGAAATGTGTATCTTTCCGACTTCCTAAAGGAACCTGGCAGAGTCACAAGCAGGCCGCAGCCTGATAGGATTCAAGGCAAGGACAAAGCCGGGGCCTCTGACCTTGAAGGTCTCCAGCGCCTGCAGCCGGGCGGCCCAGGTGCAGGCAGCAGGCTTGGTCCTGGTGGGCTCAAGGGCCAGAGGGCAGAGTCCGGGGAGAGGGAGGAAACCCCAGGTAGGAAAGGGCCACAGAGACAGGAACAATCTGCATTACCTCACCCCAGATCCAGGGTTCCTGACCCCCGACCCAAGCGTGTGCAAGAGGAAACCCAGGAGCCTGGCTGGAGACGACGGCAGGGACCCTGAATTAGCCGGGAGCTCTCAGAAGATGCTCACCAAAGCGTCACGAGAGCCTGGAGTCTGAGCCCCAGCAAAGCAGGGATCTGGTACGCACTTAGGGCGCTCAGAAGGGCCCCAGAAGGGCCATGGCCTCAGAGTACAGACTGTGCCCCAGGATGAAGTCTCAGGACAAAGCAAGGTGTGAGACGAAGGCGTTGCCCGTTCCAGAAGCGTGGGCAGTACGTAAAGGGTCTGCTCCAACGAAAGCCGTGCGAGAACACCGAGGGCCACTTGGTACCCGCAGACTTGACAGATGAGCAGAAATGGACCCGCTCCTGACAGCCCACAGACTACCTGTTTCTGGCTGAGACAGAATAGATCATCTGAATGTCCCTAAAACTACCGGAATTGAAACTTATTTTATGAAGCCAACATCGTCCAGATATCAAAACCAAAGACAGTGCAAATCCGTTTCAAAAGCTTCAGAAGGTGTAAGTCTTCTAGAATTTTTTTATTTGGACCTAAATGGAAATTAGAAAAAAAATTAAAAATACGTAGAAAAGCCTCTAAATATTTGATATTTACCCCCACCCAAAAGACAGGAGTTATAAGGGAAATTAGAAAACATGGGAGTTAAAGAAAAATGAAAATAAAAACACACCATCATGGGGGTGCGGTTACTGCTTCGAAGGAAACGGATCACTTAGAGGGACTATTTTAGCAAAGAACAAGGATTTAAAATACATTTTCCCCCTAACCAGCTCCAGCGGGAGTCAAGACCGAGACCAGGTACCAGTGCAGTACAGGGCACAAAAGCACGAGAGAAAACTCGCAAGCGCACGCAGAATCCCGGCCAGCGCAACGGAGGAAAGAAGGACGCACGGCTCAGGACCGCCTGCTGCTGGCGGCCCACGCGGGACGGCCCCGAGCTCCCGGCCCGAGAAGGTCCTTAAGGCCCCCGGGGGCAGAGGGCGGACTGTTGGGGGCAGCGGGGATCACGTCTCCCTCCCAGGCGGGTGGGCTTGCTGGCAGCCCCTTACCCGGTATCAGGGTGTCCTAAAACGGGGGGTGGGGGTGCTCCGTTGGGACGCAAACCCCTGGCATCCAGGAGCCTGGGTCGGCCGGGGAGGAGGAGGGCAAAATCTGAAGAAAACAACGACCAGAGAAAGTGGAGGGACCCATGCGCTTCGGGGGTTGGCGCGGTGGGTGAGGGTTGGGGTGTGGCGGGTGAGAGGGGCCACCTCGCCCCGGGGGCACCTGGCGGCGGAGGAAGCAGGGAGCACGGGGCCCCGGGGGCGAGGCCGGAAGCAGCACTCGTCATCACCAGCAAATGCTGCAGACAGTCCCAGGAACTTCAGTGTGGGAGCGGACAGCGCCCCGAGGTCTGTCCGTGGGCACCCTCGCGAGCCGGCCGCCCACTCCACGGCCCCGCAGGCACATCTCGACTCGGCGGCGTCAGGCCCACGGGGAAAGGCTGTTTACCACGGCCGCACCACATCGCGTCCGCAGCAGCCGGGCTCCAGGGCTCACGCTGCCCTACCCCCTCCTCCGAGCAGTCCTCCTTCCTGACTGTAACCATCCTGGCAGGTGCCGCGTGTTCCTCCCGGAGGCTCCGACTTGCTGAGGGCGTGAGCTTGCTGGCCATGCCTGCGTCCTCCGCGGAGAAACGTCCAGGACGAATTCAAGTGTAATCTGCAGTCCCCGATCGCTGGTGGGGAGAAGAGCTTCTTTGCGTCTTCCGGCCGCCTGAGTGTCCCGCTTGCCCAGTGTTCGCTTTCTCCAGAGCCTCTGCTCTGTGTCTTCCTGGCTTTCTTGTTGACTCTGTGCACCGTGTCCTTGCTATTAAATGCGTTCCAGACCCATTGTCCAGTTTGTGGCTTTTCCTTGAACCCATTTTTACGGTGTCTTTTGACGAAGGGAACCTGCAGAGGTCACTAGATTTAAACGCGGAAAAATACATTAAGTCTATCTGCCTCTCAAATTCGGTTTCAGAGAACTTCTCCTGCCTTAGGTCATGAAAACACTCCCCTATGGTCTCTTTCAAGTGTTTGGGACACGGATGCACACGAGGGGGCCGCGCACGTTTCCTTCCGGCTGCACGGATATCCTCTAGTCCCTGCACCACGTTCTCCAGTGCCTGGGCTGTGGCCGCGTGGCCGCATGTCCCTTGTTCAAACAGTGTGGCGTGACCTCTGGAGTTCCATCCCCCCTCCCTGTCCTTATCAGTCACCCCGCATGCAAATTCCACGCAATCCTCGTTGCAACAGCCCCGGGCGCTCTCATGTCCGCTTGGGAACGTCCTCCGGACTCCCTCTGCTCCCAAAGGGCCTTGCCCCTCCTGCCCCTTTCCGTTGCTTCCCAGATTTTACAGTTGGTTTATCAATTCCCACCAAACACGGGTGCGAATTTTGATCCAAACTGCTTTTAGTCTCTTTGGGGAAGAACGGGCATCTCTAGGGCATGGAGGGTGCAAACAATAAAGGAGCCTTCATCCGGCCGCGTGCCCGTCTGACCATTCCGGTGAACACAGCGCTGGGGAGGACACGGCCCGCTGCCCGCGCTCAGGCCGAGTCACAGGCCGTGGCCTCGCGAGCCACCGCACGCCGTAGCCTCTCCTTGCTTACGCAGTAGCCGCTCACCACCGATGCGGGTGATTCTGACACTCCCCACGCTGCGCTTGCGGCGATCTTGGTGATCACGTAACAGCCATCGGCACCAGAGCAGGTCAGCACGTGCGGACGTCCCTGCGGTGACTAGCAAACGGCGGGGAGCGCGGGACCCACCGAGGCGCAGTTCGGAAGGCCGCGAGCTTGCGTGAGTCCCGGGCGTGTGTGTGCAGCGACAGGGCTCCACACCCGCTGTGCCCGTGTGCACACGGCGCCCGCCTGCGAGTGTCTCCACTGTTTTACTTGCAATTTGCTCCCCCACCTGCCGATAGGCAGCTTCTCGTGTAACTATTGGAGACTTGGAAATGCAGTTTTGTGTGGAGCAGGTTTCAGTCACTTGCTGACTTTCAGCAGAACTGCCCGCTCTCTCCTCGTCGAGCTCCAGGAGCCCCTACGCTTGGGGCAGCAGGGCGGTCCAGCGGCACGTTCTCTTCTCACTGCTTGCGGGGCCGCTCCTCGTCCGCCGGATCGGGGTAGCCCGAGCACAGTTCCGGGCCCAGACCTGCGGTGTGCGGTGCCCAGAGGCCGACAGGCACCTCGCGGAAGCCCGACTGCCCTCGGGCAGGAAACCTCTCCGCTCCTCCACGACGCCCACTCGCGTCCCCCTGTGGTTGATGCACACTGGGCCGCCTGCCCCCACATTCCCACGGGTCCGTCCCAAGCCGCCCCGATCCGAGTTCCGTCAACGGTAAGTGTAAATGAGTTTCGTTTGCTCTGAATTTCGCGGATACTAATTTTCATCTGGCTTCGTCCACCCAAAATAACGTCTGCACGGTCCCGGTGCCGGTGGGCGCTGCGGCCGGTGACCGATGGTCATCGCTGGGATCGAGGCGGCACAGTGCGCTCCGTCAACAGCGCGGGGACGTCTGTGTTGTTTCCCACGTCCGGCCGCCGGGACTCAGCTGCCCTGACTGTCCGCGGAGGAGGCCTTCTGAGGACGCGCGCGGACGTGCTTCTCCTGTAAGTTTCTAGAACACGTGGCCACGGGACAGGCGAGTGTGTGACCCTACAGAGAACGGCAAGACCGTCTTCCCGTCTGGTTGGACCTGGTCGTACACTACTCACTGCTTTTCCCCAGCCGCGTCCCATGTGGCGTTTTCAGAAGCAGAAACACGGGTGCAGAATGTCCTGATCGAACTCCCGGAGCTTCTGAGACAGAGCTTTCCTCCTGCACGCCAGGCTGCAGACACTGAAAGCGTGTGGTTGGCTCACGTGTGCCTCACGCCCGCACGCGGTCCCCATACGGAACCTGCCGCCGGCCCCAGCGTGTCTCTACGCCCTCGCGGTGTCCTCTCCTCCCTCCCAGCCCAGCCCGAAGCAATCCCTGGTCTCCCTCGTGCACCGCGGAGGTTCTCTCTGATGTCGTTTCCTCACGTTCTTGAGGACCATCTGGTGTTTCTCCTCGTGCAGCTCTGTGGCCGGGAAGTCCTCCCAACCTTCATCCGAAAGCTCTTTGTTCACTCCAGTTTCGAAGGCTGCTTTCGCCGGCTCAGCACTCTAGTTGGCCGGCGCGTGTCTACCAGAGATGTCGTTCCATCGTCTTCCGGCCTCCGTGGCTCAGGTGAGGAGTTACGCGTAGTCTGTACCATTGGCCCCAGTACGCAGTGTATCATTAGATATGATTTTCTTTGCATATATCCTGATTTTCACTGACCTTGAACTTCAAAGTCAATGTTTTTCTGTCTGATTGGTGACATATTCACCCATTTTTCTTTAAATATTTTTTTCTGTGACTTTCTCATCTCTTTTCTCTTGGGGATTCCAACTACATTCCCAGTAGACCGTTCGATGTGTTCTGATACGTCTCTCTCTCCTGATCGTCATTGCTGGTCTGTCTCTGGCTGCACGGACCCTGTCTTCGGTCGTTATGTAACTGCCGGGAAGCCCATTCCGGAAGTTATTCCTTTCAGGTCATGGTTCTTTTGAGTTCTAGAATTTCCACGTGGTCCTTTTCAGTCTTAATTCCTCTTTGGCATTTTCCTTATGTCCTCGTATCGAGACCGTACTTCCCGTCGAGAACGTACTTGTGATAGTTGTGCAAAGCGTGTAAATCCGAAATCTGGCTCCTGTTGGAGTCTATTCCCATTAACTGCTCTTTTTATGGACGCTGGATCAAATTTAAGGTTAGAAATTTTTGAATTTTAGGTCTTGCCGACCCGATCACTTTTACTGTATACGAGCCTGTTACAGCTGGCGCGAGACGGTTCGACTCTGTCTCCGTGACGCTGGCTCTGTTGGGTTGCCCATCTCCACGGGGTCCGATAGGGCTCGTACGGGGTCTGGCTCATTTAACCAAGCGTAATGTCCTCCAGGCTCATCCGTCTCGCCACGAGCAGAAGGACTGCCTTCCTTTTCACAGCTCAGTCATATCCGACGGTATCCCCGTACCCCGTGTTCTTTCTCCGTTCACCCGCTGCTGGACAGCTGGGTTGTTCCCGTCTCGGCTGTCGTGGGTAGCGCTGCCGTGAACGTGGCAGTGCAGATCCTCCAACACCCTGTTTTTGTTTCCTTTGCGAAAATACCCAGAAGCAGAACTGGGGATCACAAGGTATTTCTATTTTTCAATTTTTTTGAGGACCCTGCATTCTGGTTTCCGCCGTGGCTGCACCGGTTTGCATCCCCCCCAAGGTGCACGAGGCTCCGTTTCCGCCCGCCCTGCCCACACATGCCGTCTATTGTCTTGGTGCTCGAGCCTCTGACAGGGGCCGGTGAGTCTCAGCACGGCCGTGCTGTGCCCTTCCTGGGGGTGAATGAGGTCGGGGAGACTTGCATTTTCCGCTGGCCATCTTCATGCTCCCTTTGGAGGAACGTGTACTCGGGTCCTTCGTCCATTTTGAAATCATGGCCTGCGTTTTCTTGCCGTTGAGCATTTGCTTTATTTTTAAAGGATATTTTCCATGAGTATAGAATTCTAGGCCAGTAGATTTTGCTTCAGGCTTTGATGAGATCCCTGCATTTTTGTGGGGTTTGTTCGTGTTTCTGTTTGTTCGTGTCCCTGTTGTTCCCATGCCGGTGATCTGTCTTGTTTAGTCGGCCCTCTTGAAGGTTTTCTCTGTTGTCGGTAATTGTAATATGTCTACCTGCCACTGTTTGCTCCTTTCTTTCTCCCCCCCTCCTTTTTTTTTTTTGACTTTGTAGGGCTTCCTCAGTCTCTGGTTGGGTGCTGAGGTCCGTGTTGCAGAGTCTCGGCCGCCTCCCCTTCGACCGTTGCTTGGGCTCCGTCCATGCGCGCTTGCACGTTCGATGTCTCCGTCACGTCCGGTAGCTCTTCTGTTCTTTTCTGTGTTTCTTACAGCCTCTTCGTCTGTCTTCCACTTGAAGAATTCCCACTGAAGCTGCGTCTAACTGCTGTTGGGTCCGTCCAACCACCACTGAGCTGTCTGAGCTTCTAATTCTGGAAATCCCATTAAAGCCTTTTTCATAACTTCTCGTTTTCTGCTGAATTTCTCCCCTGGTTCCTTACGTTCTTGAATCTCACGACAGAGTTATCAGTCATATTCGGGGTGCCTCCAGCATCCGCTCCCTCGCGGGTCGGTTCCGATGGTTCTTCCTCTGCGGTTGGACCCCACAATCGTCCGACTGCGTTCCAGGCCACTGCCCGGAACATCCAGCGGGGGACGAGGAGCTCTGGGGACAGCCCTACCTCCAGAGGGGATTTTCTTCTGCAATTGCTGGCGACCAAACTAAAGACGATCGTTTTCTTTCAAGCAAGGACTGAACCAGCGCCCAGTGAAACTGACTCAGAGCAGTCCGCTTCAGCGCGTCTCTGTCCCTGCGGGTGACTCTCCAGGGTCCCAACCGAAACCTGCGCTTCTCACCAGGGTCTCTGAGATGCGTCTGTCCCTCCCGCCGTGGGAGACAACTCACAGCTCTCCAACTTCTCCACCTTCCAGCTGCGGAAACTGCCATAAGAACACGGAGTCTCCCGAAGCAAAAACGTGGTCCCGAAGTCCGACTCGCCTGCTTCTTCTTCCGTCTTTGGCTCTAGCTTGGACAGATAGATGAGCGTGATGAGCCTCCGGTGTCTTGAAAAGGTCATTGAGGGGGTCTCCACGGCCCCCACCACTGATTTTTCTAGTTGTTCTCAGCAGCAGAGTTGGTCAGAACAATTTACGAGGCCATTTCCAGAGGCTGAGTTCTTCCTTTATTTTTATTATTTTTAAATTATGTTTATTATTTTAAATCCTCTGCAGACTGCCTTGTTTCTGGGAAGCCCAGCGGTCGTGTTCAAAGGGTCCTAGTTCCCACGTGTGGCTGTTTTGCGTGGGGAGTCCTGAAGCCTACTATTCTGCATTTTGTTAGAAATTATAAGTCTCTGCTCATTTCCTCACTGCCTCCCAGCAGAGTGTAGAAACAGTGTCTGCATGGGGCTGGGAAAAGTGACCACAGACAAGTGAGGTCTTGGGGTGGGTGGGTCAGTCTTGGGGACGGGTCAGCCCTCGGACCAGGCGCCCCCAGAACCGTCAAAAGTAAAATTCTCTGTTTTCATTTTGTACCGAGCCCTCTCTCCTCTGTCGGGCCCCGGAGGAAACATGTTTCACACTGACCTAGCCCGGATGGCGCAGAAGGTCGCCGGCCTCGCCAGCCCCCGCAGCAGGTCCGGCCGGCACAGCAAAAAGCCCCGAACTGCAGCACGCGCCCCGCGAGCCTGTGGCTCCAGAGGGTCAACCGAGGGCCCGAGGCAATGTGGATGGCCTACAGCCGAGAGTTGTGGACGCTTTGAGAAGCAGTCGCTGCGCTCTGTGGCCAGAGACACCTGCCGCCAGGAGCTGGATGGCCGGGTTCCGCTGTACCGCCAGTCGGAGGCCCCGCAGCCCTCCACAGCAACCTGGAAACGGTCTTCCAAGGTCAAGTCCAAGGAGAACCAGAGCGCCCGTGTAAGCTACATGACCCACTTGTCTAGACCACCGTGTCACCCACCACGGTCCCCCAACTCATGCCTGTGGCCATAGGGCGGTCCCCTATGACCTGGAAAGAGACGGAGGAAGTCAGAGCTGAGGCGTTGGCGCAGTCGGTGGGAGGCGACGGGGTGGCAGGTGTCGGCGCGGACGACGGAGACCTGCCGTCGCTGTCACAGGCGGCCTTGAAAGCTGGTGGAGGAGGAAGGTCTCTCCAGTGGGTGGGCTGCTCCCGAGGGTCCACCCCACGCAGGAGGAGTGGGCCAGGCTGCGAGTGCGCACAGACCCCTGGGCAGGGACCAGGGCCTGGCTCTCTGGTGAGGAGCCTTGGCGGAAGGGACCGGCAGACCCGGGACGAGGAAGTCAGGTTAGGCTCGCAGAGGGACGCAGCAGCGGGGCCGAGCGCGAGGTCTCTGCGTCGCACACAGTGCTCACTAGGAAGCACACGCCCTGCGTTGGCCTGCGAAGGTGAGCAGGAGCCGTGCCCTGGACGGAGACACGAGAAGGAAGCAGGGGGGACACTCCTGGGACCGGGCGCTGCCCAGACAGCGGTTTGGGGACTGGCCCAAGGACACAGGTGTTGTCTGGGACCAGGTCAACTCCAGATGAGGACGATCCAAAACAGCCTCAAAATGTGCATGACTCAGTTGGCTAAGCGTCTGCCTTCGGCTCAGGTCATGATCCCGGCGTCCCGGGTCCCAGGATCGAGTCCGGCCTCGGGGTCCCCGCTTAGCGGGAGTCCACTTCTCCCCCGGCCTTAACCTGACCCGTGCTCTCTCTCATCCTCCCTCTCTCTCATAAACAAATAAAGTCCTTTTAAAAAGTGTGCGAAAGGGGCACCTGAGTGGCTCAGTGGGTTAAGCCTCTGCCTTCAGCTCAGGTCATGATCTCAGGGTCCTGGGATGGAGCCCCGCATCGGGCTCTCTGCTCCGCGGGGAGCCTGCTTCCTCCTCTCTGCCTGCCTCTCTGCCTACTCGTGATCTCTCTCTGTCAAATAAATAAATTAAAAAAAAAAAAAAGCTTAAAAAAGTGTGCGAAAGGGGCGCCTGGGTGGCTCAGTGGGTTAAGCCTCTGCCTTCGGCTCGGGTCATGGTCCCGGGGTCCTTGGATCGAGCCCTGCATCAGGCTCTCTGCTCAAGAGGGATCCTGCTTCCCCCTCTCTCTCTGCCTGCTTGTGACCTCTGTCTGCTGAATAAATACATAAAATCTTTTTTTAAACAAAGTGTGTGATAGTGTCTGTGTCAGTCCCTGCATACGGTGACGCTCTATGTTAAAGCCCAGAACTGGAAGTGACCCACACGCCCCGACGGATAAACCACAGGGCACCCACTCTCTAGTCCTGCGCGGCGAGGGAGGAGGGAGAAGTCCGCCCCGTGTGGCCCGCTGGCCTCCAGGACTGGGCTGGGGAAGCCACGGGGACAGGCCGGGCGGCCACCCCCAATCATCGCTTTAACAAAGGGTCTGGGTGTGAACAAGTGGCGTGTAAGCAGGCAAGAGAGGAAACAGCCCCAAGGGGACAGGGAGAGCGGGTGACCTTGCCCCATCCCCCTGTGACCTCATGTCACGGAAGCGTGTGACGTGGCATAAAACACTAGGACAAAAGTGAGCCCTCGAGCGGGAAAGTGGGAGACGGAGCTGGGCCGTCTGTCAGCTGCTCACTCAACCCCCGAAAGTTTGTTTCCAGGCACTTTAACACACAGTCACTTGACGACATGCGTCCTGTGTGTGCAGTCGTGTTGTGTCCTCAGGAAGCTAGACTTCCAACGTGACACAGACTGAGATACACCGTCCAAGGAGTCAAGAGAAGACTTGAAATCCCACACTCAAATCGGAAATGCGGTGTGATTCCAGGATGGATTTTATTTTTAAAAACATGTTTTTCCTAACCCAGTCCTAAAAACACACAGCAGGATCCCACCCACATGAGGTCTCTGGAGGCCCCAGATTCACGGAAATGGAGAGTGGACGGTGGGCACTGGGGCTGGGGGAGGGCTGGGGGCCAGTGTCTCAGGGGGACAGAGTGGACGGTGGGTGCCAGGGCCAGGGGAGGGACAGGGTTGGTGTCTCAGGGGGACAGAGAGTGGACAATGGGCCCCGGGGATGGGGGAAGGATGGGGGTCGGTGTCTCACAGGGACAGAGTCTCAGTCTGGGAAGATGGAAAGTTCTGGAGACAGTGGGGACGGCCGCACGACAGTGTGAATGTGCTTCGTGCCCCTGAGCCATGGGCTTGGAGACGGGGAAGACGGTACGTTTTATGTCCTGTGTATTTTACCACAATAAAAAAGAAAAATTGGAAAAAACATGGATTTCCCGATTCTATTCACAAAAAGACCTAGAAACAGTGGCCAAACCAGCAACAAAGCACGCTGTTGCCCAAAGTGGGGCCTCTGAGTACCCACCAGCGTCCCTGTGAAAGGGACCCAGGATCCTTGGAGCAAGGCTGGTTCCAGAACAGGGCACAACGTTCACGAGATGCACAGAAACTGTCCAGACCACTGTGGCATGTCAGCACAGCACACCGGTCAATGGGGAGGGCGTCCCTTTGGTCAGAGACAGCAGTCTGGGCACCAGTCAAGAGAACAGGGACATGAGTCATGAGGCATGTGCCACGCCTTCCCCTGGGTGCACGACAGGCCATGGACTTGCTTCCCACCAGCGGAGTAGGGCAAATGCAAAAGGATTCTGCAGAGGTAGGCAAGGTCTCTAACCAGCAGCCTGTGAGTTCATCAGAGGAGGTCTTCCTGCGGGACTTGAGCCAGTCGGGTGAGCCCTTTAGAAGAGGGTCCAGGCCTTCTCTGAAGGCCGAAGTCAGGAGCCCCTCTGGGAGAGACCGTCTCTGCCATGGGCTCCTCGGGGGACACAGGTTTGCCACAAATTCCGCAGCCATGAGCTCTGCGGACAACCACACTGGGTCCTTGTCCGGTGGGGCCTTCAGATGAGAATGCAGCCCCTGCGGTCACCAGCCAGCTGAGAATCCAGTGAGCTGCGCGGGGCTTGCTGATGCTGGAAGGCCGTGAGAGGACAGCATCAGGGCAGCGTCTCAAGCTACCAAGTCTGTGGTCATTCCTTACACTGCGTAGGAAATGCTAGTAACGCCAAGGTCGCAGAACCCCGATCTTGGACACATTTGTTCTAAGGAACCAGAGGGTAAACGTTTCAGGTGCCCCAGGCTCTGGCTGATCAGTGAGTGAACCTCAGCCCCATCCAGAAGGTTCCACCCGGCTCGCTGATTTAGGGCCTTGCAGGTGGGAAGCAAGGAGGGCTCCTCCCTGCAGGTTCAGGACAGAAACCCCCCGCCCCGAGCCCAGTCAGGCTGTCGGCAGCATCCGGCCCCTTGAAGGCACAGGACCGAGGGCACTGTTTGCCGGCCGGCTGTGAGTGGGGGCCTCTCTCGGCCTTGGGGAAGGGCTCCCCCCACCCGCAGTCATATCAGGTCTCTTGCCATGAACTACTCCATTGTCCTCTTCTGGCTCTGGCTGATGAACAACTCTCTGCCGTTAGAGGCCTCGTGGGAGTAGCCTGAGCCCGAGGGGTGGGGGAGGGATCTTAGGGCTCAGCCCACTACTGCCATTGTACCTCCGAAGAAGCCATAGATGGCATGTCAACAAATGTGCGGGGGCCCTATTCCAATAAAACTTTATTTACAGAAACAGTGGTGAGCGGGATTTGGCCAACGGCTGCTGTGGCTTGCTGACTCCTGCTCCCAAAAGTGTCACCAGCGGCTGCTAAAACCATGAGAACCCATGATGGGGGACCTGAGGGCAGGCGGTTCTAGCTGGCCACACCCTGTCCACTGACGGTGGAGGGGACATGCCAGCCCTCGAGTGCCTTCCACCTCTGAAGCCGTCTTGCCGAAAACTTGACCTCACACCCAATGGGTCTAATGAGAAATACGGAGCATGGGGAGACATCCACGAAGTCCGGGATGCTGGAAACCCCGTAAGACCCGCAAGCTTGTTCCTTCAACAAATTGATGGCAAGAATGACGGGGGGCTTATTCACTAACAGGGGGACCCAGAGACAGAGCAGCTGTGCCCGTGCGAGTTCTGCGGGGGTCTAGATGTAAAGAAGCTGCCCTAACCCCTCCAGCGGCCACATGGGAAGGTGTGATGACGTGTCTGCGGGCAGGATGCTGTGCGTCCGGGGCTTGCCTGAAAGTCACCTGGACAGTGAGTCGAGGGGTATAGCGGGGACCAGACTGGCCGCTAGAGGACAGTGGCTGAGTCAGGGTGAGGGTCCTCACGTCGGTGCTCTGGTCTGTGTGAGAGATTCTCCAGCTGCAGCCAACGGTCTTAGCGGACCGGCCGGGGCTGGGGTTGTGGCGGCGCTGGGTGCACCGGGGAAGTCAGCCCTCCCCCGTTAGAGGACCCCACGGGAACTAGGGTCGGCATGGGGGCCGGGAGCTCCCCTGGACCGCCAAGTGTTTGTGAATGGGGCCGGCGTGTGTCTCGGAGACCCCTTCCATCCATATGTGCCCAAGCTGTTCCCACCCGAGGGATGTCCACGGGCTCTTGAAGCTAGTGACCATCACTGGGGCCTGTGCGGTGGGCCTCTAGGCCCCTCACGGGCTGCGGGCCCCACGGCAGACCCTGCTCTGCCCGGTGCTGGGGTCCGGGGCAGGCTCGCCACCGGCGTTCTAACCTCCCGCAGCCTCTGCTCTTCTGAGAGTGGCCTGGACGCTTGTGGGACCTTGTCACATCCCAACTGGGTCACCTTGGGTGCAAAGCCCCAGCCCAGCCCGGATCAGAGCCCGGCCTGGGGGCAGAGCTGCCATGGCCCGTGGACGTCAGCTTCCATGTCCCCTGTCCCACGGTGTTCCCTGCTTCCTGCTTCCCCGGCCTTCTTTCTTGCTGCGTGGGCCAGGGTCTCAGGCTGGTCAGTGGTGTTCCCAAATCTCCTGCCAGGCCCTCTGGCCCACACCCCATTCTGCCAGGGTAGAGCTATGTCCAGGGGCCTCAGAGCTCTCCTGGTTCTTGGTGAGTCCGGCAGCTGGGCTGGCCAGAGTGTGCCCCGGCACCCAGTCCCTCCAGCAGACGAGGTCCTGTGTCTTCACCCAGCGGGGTCATGGGGGACCGGCTTCCGGAGCCCCCACTCCACATGGCCGAAGGCGCTGGGAGAACAGCTTGGCAGGAGTCCCTTTCGTGGGGACCCCGAGAGCAGCAGAGTCCGTGGGCACAGACCCCCACGCTCTGCTCCCGAGCTGGCCTCAGCACGTCCACCCTCACCCCTCCTCTGGGCCTCAGGTCTCCAAAACCTCTGGCCTCAGGAGTCGGGCCCTCATGAGACTTGGTTAAGGCTGCAGGGAGTCGGCCACCTGGGCGGACAGGGGAAGCAAGGGGACAGTGGCACAGTCGATAGGGTCTGAGGTCAGCCCCTCCAGGCCAGGCCCCGGTGCCTGCCCCGCGACCCATGGCCTCCCACACCTGCAGCCCCAGCAGGAACCAGCCCTTGGCTCGCTTGGGTTGAGCTCATCCTAGGCCATCTCTGGGCAAAGCCAGCATAGGGATGAGCAGTGGGGTAAATGGGGAGGGGATCCAGGCCCCCGTCAGGGGCTCCCATGGCCAGACGCAGCCCTGGGTTTGCATCGCTGCTTCTAGGCTGGGCACCTGCGGGTCCTGCGGCCTACGGCCCGCACCTTCTCCCTCTCCCTCCCGGCCTCTGGGCCACACCCAGCACAGGTCAGGCCTCTCCTGAGAGCAGGGTCCCCTGCCCGTGGGCAGGCTGTGCCCCTGATCGGCTGCAGTGTGGGCCTGGGCCAATGTTGATGGGC
The DNA here is from genome assembly GCF_922984935.1 of Meles meles. Classification (NCBI taxonomy): domain Eukaryota; kingdom Metazoa; phylum Chordata; class Mammalia; order Carnivora; family Mustelidae; genus Meles; species Meles meles. The sequence goes on from NC_060073.1 coordinate 1,395,785, forward strand.
TACACTGTGGGGTGGGCCTGGTTGGACCCCGGGAGTTCCTTTCCCCAAGGTCAGAGTCAACACAGCAGTCTCCTGCCCCTGGCTGGGGGCAAGAGGCCTGAGGGGCTGCTGGAGGCCAAAGGCTCGAGGCAGGGCTGGGAGGCAGGCATCAGAGCGAGAAGCACATCCCAGGGCCGGGGGGGGGCTCTTGGCCGGTAGACACGGCCGGAGCATGAGGGGCTGGGGGGGTCAGACGGAGAAAGATGGGGTTGGAGGCTGGCTGGGCTGGCGGAGGCTGGGCGGAGGGTCCTCTCCCCCATCCCGCAGGGCGAGGCTGCTTCTGGGCTGGGTGCCGGTCACGTGAGACCCGTGTGCGCTGCCGGGGACCCAGGGCTGTGGCCCAGCCGTCGTCGCAGAGGTGGAAGCAGCTGGAGAAAAGCGGGCATCTGCGTCCCCAGCACACCCGGCTGGAGGGCCACCTGCTCGTGGCCAGAGCGGCAGCGCTGCTGTCTCTGTGGGACTTGCAGCTGCGCAGCGTGGTGGGCTCGAGCCACGGCCGTCGTGGGACCAGGACTCCTGCCGCCCAGAGCAGGTTTGTGTGTCCAAGGCGGTGAGAAGGCAGAAGGACGAGCTGTTCACAGGGCAGCCTGGGGGGCCAACATGGGCTTCTGAACGTCAGCCTGTGCCTGTGGGCTTCAGCACCCCTTGCCCAGGCTCCGCGGCCCCCGGGTGGTGGCAAGGGGACTCCTCGTGCCCGAGGAAGGGGGCCGGAGTGTCTTCCCCGGTCCTCACTGCCTCCCCAGCCCTGCTACCCCAGTCGGCCAGCACCGTCCTCACGGCCTCTGCCCCAGGCCACTCTCTGCCTTGTGACCCACCCGCACCCCGGGAGCTGTCCCTCCATCTGCGAGCTGATGGGAACCCATCCTGGCTGGTCCCCAGGTCTGGGCCCTGGAGAGCGTCCCTGTGCCTTCCTGGCTCCTTTCTCCTTCCCTCCCAGCCTCAAGGGGACTCCAGCCCTGGCCTGCGATGCCTCTGTGTCCAGGACGTAAGTGGCCCTCGGGCTGGGGGGCTGGAGGGAAGGCCTGAGATCAGGAAATCAAACCTCTTTCCACGGCGATCCAGCTCTGGGGCCCCAGCCGGACAGGCCCTGAGCTCGTCGGGGGGCAGGAGGGGTCTCAGGGTGAAGGGCGGCTTGGTCAGGCCTCTGGTCAAAGGTTTCTGCTCAGACCAGGCCCCTGGGGGGTCTGTGATCCGGGAAGAGGGTCCCCGAGTGGCCCCTCTACGGGGACGGCCCCCAGGATGGAGAGTTTTGGAGGTTCGGGGTCCCAGGACCGGCCTCTGGGAAGAGGGTCAGGCCGCGGCCTGTGCTGAAGGGGCCCGGCGAGAGTCGTGTGTACGGAAGGGGGCGCCCACACGCCTGCCAGGGCGGCCAGGCCAGGGCCCGGCGGCAGGCGGAGTCAGGCTGGGCGGGCAGGGAGGCGGCACAGGGTCGGGCGGGAGCCGGAGGTCAGGCCGCCTCCAGGAGCGGCCGGCGGACAGCAGGGGGAGCTTGGAACCTGACTGATCTGGCCCTGCCGGGCCACCGTGCCACCTAGGCCCTGGCCCGACCTCCTGGACCAGGGCACACTGAGGGGGCCAGCATTCTGGGGACTCCGGCCACCCTGGGGGCGCAACGGAGAGGCCCGGAGAGGCCCAGGAGGGGGGACCCATGGGGAGGGTCCCAGGCCAACCAGCATTCCCCACGCTCACCTGCAGAACGCCAGCCGCGTGCTGGGAGAGAGGCCAGGGAGCCCCCGACATGTCTCACGGACAGCCCAAAGCTGGGTGAGGGCCGGTGGGGAGAGCCGCTGCCCGGGGCAGCAGACGCTGCGGGCCTGGAACGGGCTGCGCAGGGACTCGGGCGGCTGTGGGGGCTTGGGGTCCCCGCTCGCTCCCTGCGTCTGTAATGAGGCGTCTCAGTGCTCACCACGGTCCACACGGCGGAGCTTCCACGAGTGCTGGAGGTCAGGGTCCCCGGTCACTGTCCCCACCCCACAGGGGTGTCCCAGCAGCCCACAAACGCGGGAGATGGTCCAGAAAGGGGTACCCCTGCTGTCGACGTGTCCATAAGCCCTCCCAGGGCCCACGGCCGGCGCTGCCCTAGGCTTGGCTTCCCGTGGTCCAGGGTCTCCCTGCCACTGCCCCGAGCATTCTTGAGACTGGGGTTCTGTGCTTCTGGCCAGAAACCCGGGTGGGCCTGCCACAGCCCTGGGGGCTGGGGGAGGGGGTGGTCAGTGGTGGTGGGAACGGGGCGGGTGGCCCGGTTTTGAGCTCCGAGGGAGTGGGAAGGGGCAGGCTGGGACCCATAGAGAGTGAGCGAGCAGGTGAGGATGGCAGGTGAGGGCCAGCATGCTCCAACCTGGGTGTGGGGTCCCAAGAGAAGGGTCCACATGGAGATGCCCCAGAGACTACAAACCATCCTGGCCTACTCCCCCAACCCTGGAAGCCCGAACCAGAAAGCCAGGGCAAACCTGGCTCGCACCCGAGAGCACAGGCCTGTGGGCTCCCTGCTGACCCCCAGGGAGCCTGCGTGTCCCAGACCAGGTCTCTCCCACACAGGGCCCCAGGGGCCGTGTCTGCGTCCTGGCTCCCATGGGGAGCCCAGAGAAGCGGGGAACCCTCTGGGCAAGAAGAGGTCGCATGCACGCTCCCTTCCTGCTCCTGACACGGGCAGGGAGACAATGGAGGCAGAGCGAGGCTCCCCCCAGAGACAGCCTGATGAGGCCGGGGCTCTGCAGCCGGGGCCCGTCTTCCCGGGGACCCCACAGCCCCCCGGCGGGGAGGTGGCTGACCAGGCGGCCAGGGTTCTGCGGCCTCCAGAGATGATCCCCACCTCTGCCCGAGCAGCCTCGGCTCCCAGCCCTGGCCGGGGACCCCGGGCCCTTGCCCCATGCAGAGGGGGACAAGCCTGGCAGCCAGATTGCCCCCACCCTTCCCGGCAGGAAGCGGCGGGCTTGGCGGAGGGGTCTGGAACGTGCATGCCCCACTCCTGCTGGCGGCCTGTCCGGGACATGCCCCATGTACGGAAGGCTTTGATCGCGTGCTCCCAAACCGAGGGTCCCCACTCTCCCCTCCCCACGGCCAGCCCCCGCCCCTGCCCCGCGGGCGGCCAGTGCCAGCAAGACCAGCGTTTGCGTTGGCCTCCGGCCAAACCCCGGAATGTGCCTGCCGGCTGCACGCGGCTGTTCTTGGAACAGGCACGACAAAGCACAGACTGTCTTTGAGACATGGGTGGGCGGGGGCCCAGAGCCACGCATGAATAGGGCACAGACGTGCCGGGACGAGATGAATGGGCTCACACAGGACGGACACCCATGAATGGGCCGCAGGCGTCCAAAGACGCGGTGGAACTTGGACCTGGTTGGTGGGGCCCGGGACCCGGGGACACGAGCCTACGTGAGGTGTGGGGTGTAGGCCGCTGAGGGTACACGTTGCCCGAGTCCCCAGGGACGGGGAACAGAGCACCCCGACACGCAGAGTCACGAGTGTACGGGTTTCAGGCGCTCAGCAGCAGGGAAAAATGGCCACAGCGCCATGAGCATCTAGGTACCCGCGGTCAAAGTGCCGGTCTCCCGTTCCTGGATCCATGAGGCCCTGGGCGTCGGCCATGGATGGTCATGGGGGGCCAGGACCCAGACCCTTGCGTAGTAGTGGTCAGGCCCCTCAGATGTTCCAGGAAGTGTGGGGCTTCAGACCCCCAAGGAAGGGGCATAGAACCGTCAGGGGTTCTGCGCGGAGCCACGCGGGAACCCGGCACGGAGACGCTGGGATGGGCCTGCAGGTCAGACGCCCACGACGGGCCCCGGACATCCGGAGATGGGGCCTGAGCCCCGGCCTGACGTGAGAGGCAGATGGTGAAGGGCTAGGCTGCCCGAGACCCTCGTGACTTTGGGGTTCAGGGAGCCGCAGGAGGGAGCGTGGGGGGCCAGCACCCTGCCGACCTCCAACCGGGGGTGACGGCCCCGAGGCCCTGGAAATGGCAGGCAGAGCCCTGTCAGGCTGACGGTCGAAGTCTCGTTGCTGAGAGGTTCAGAGGAGTGGGGTACGGGCTGCCCGGGGCCGGGGCCTTCAGGGACCGTGCAGCCAGATTGGGAGATTGGGGGACGGAGGGCCAGGCGCATGTTCAGAGTCGGGAGCTGGCGTCCAGATTTTCATGGTGGCAGGCCCCCATCTGTGTGGACGAGCGGGCTGCAACACGGGCAGCTCCCCAGAGCCACACAGACTCGGGGGGCGGCCGGCTGCCTCACACCGGGGTGACCCGGACTGGGGTTGGCAGAGCCAGAGGCAGCCGCCTCCCGGGAGCCCGCTGGGACGCGCCTGGGCCCCGAGGCACCCGGATGCGGGACTCGTGGGATTCCAGGTCTGTTGTCCCCAGCCTGACCCAGCTCAGGAAGGCTGAGGGGGCTGGATGGCAGAGAGGTCGCCCCGACGCTCCAGGGAACGGGAACAGACCCCCGAGCCACAAGAACAGAATCCACGAGGACGGGTGACGAGCCACCAGCCGCAGAGGCTAAGGCACGAGGTTTTTGGGGGGCTGAGGGGGCACAGGAGCCCAGATGCTCTAGCTGAGGGCGCTCAGGACCCACATACTGGGTGTGGGACGCCGGTTCTCAGACTAATGGGCTCCAGAGCCCGGGCACTCCATGTAACGGGGGCAGGACTCCCTGTTGAGGCTGAAGGGGTTCGGGACCCCAGGCTGGTCGGGTGGGGGCCCAGCTCCCAGACCCCTGGGCGGCAGGGCAGACAGACAGCCCAGCACACAGAGAACAGCACAAGTAGTCAGTAACAAGGGCGACATGCACAGGCCGGGGGCAGATGGAGCCCAGGGCTCTGTCCAAGCCACAGGAATGAGGCCACCGGGTCTGGCCTGGCGCTCCGGACTATGGGAGACGTGTTAGTGGGGGATCCGGGCACCCGAGGGGCCAACGAGGGGGTACGGGGTGTCCAGGCACCTGGTGACTGCAGGCCGGAGAGTCCTGGTGTCCGGACCTCGGGTGAGAGGGGAGAAGGCTGCCTGACACTCGGGGGCCCTCGGTACTCGCCCCGATGCCAAGAACAGAGAGCCTGAGAGCAGGTGAAGGGGGCCCACCCAGAGCTTCAGAGGACCCGGGCACCATGGTCCCAGAAGCCCTCGGGAGGGGCCGTCCGTGGGGAGGGGCACAAGTGGGCTAAGGAGGTCCCTGACGCCCGGGTCACGAGGAACCCCAGTTTTCTGACACGGGTCCACACGCAGCCACACAGTGAGGAAGACATGCTCTGACTTCCAGGCAAACCGGGCCTAACTGACCGAGATCTGCCACGGTGTGGGGTTCACATCCCCCAGAAACCGGGCTCGCCGACAGCGCGGGGACTCCCGGGAGAAGGGCACGGAGCTCTGGAGCCGGCACCGAGGCGTCAGTGTTCAGACGCGTGGGGCAGAGTGGGCTGCAGGCTCCCGGAGACTCAGGCGTGGGGTTCGGGCACCCCAGACGAAGAAGGCTTGGAGAGCCGGCCTCTCAGCTCTGGGACTCATGCCCGTGGAGAGCCAGCAAACGGGCGCAGGGCACCCCACGCCGCCCAGGGCCACACCGAGGCGAGCACCCCGCAGCCCGGAGGAGTTGGGGGCGGCCGCGGGGTCAGCGTGGGCAGGGTGCGCACGTGCGTGCTGTCCTGGCCCGTCCCGCAGTTCTGGGCCAGCAGCTCCCGGCTACCCCGAGCCAGCATTTGCCATGAGTTCCAACCTCAAACATTCCCCAGGCAACCTCAAAGGAAGCACCCCCGTCCAGGAGCCCCGCCAGGGCCTCCATGTGGCCGCTGGCTGCCAAGCCGCCGTCTCGGGGGCCGCGGGGCTGGCCGGGGGCTGCCAGCTCTGTTTGGTTTTCCCCTTCCCGCCCTGGAGCCTCAGACGCCCGTCTCGCCAAGGAGGCGCCGTATCCTGAGAAAGGCACAAAGACCCTACAGTGGGGCTGGGGAGGGCCGCAAGCGGGGGCCGTGTGCTCGCTGCACGCCAGGACCCCACAGCACGTGTGCACCCGCGCTGCGTCCTCCCCCCAAAGTACGGGCCACAGCCTGCCCCCGAGCACCCCGAGCACAGCCGGGGCTACTCCTGGTCCCCGAGGGCCGAGCTGCTTCTGCCAAATCCCCCTCACTGGGGACGACTTGGAGAAAGAACTGAGCCCCGCACAGGGGCACGCATCCCCAGAGCCCTGCGGTGCCTGACCCGCACGCCCGCCTCCGTGCGGCTGTGTCCCTGCAGCGGCTTCCTGGAAGTCCTGCCCGACCAGCCCAGCCGGCTGCCCGGGTGCCAGCGGCTGTCCTGTTAAGCATTAACCAACTCCGTGTCCCCCCGCCACAGGAACAGGTTCAGAGAGACACCCTGGCCTGGGAGGGCCACTCGGGGCTGGGCCCAGGCAGGGACCGGAGCCGGGGTGACCAGACCAGCTGAGCTGGCCAGAGCCGTGCAGGAGCTGAGCTCACGGCCCTGCGGGCTCTGCCGGAGCAAGGGCCATGGGGGAGGCGGGCCGGGACTTCAGCCTGCAGGCCCAACGGGAGCCGAGACTTCTGGGGAGGGGACCGGCCCGGTGCGGGGGTAAAGTGACCTCCAGAAGGTCTGGAAGCCCAGGCGCTGGCAGGACCAGGCAGGCTCAGACAGTCGCCTGATGACAGCGCTGCCCGGCCGGGTCCCTGTCCGGCACGCGCTGTGCGGTCCTGGCCACACTGTGTGCTCCCTGTGCCTGGTTTCAGCGGCTCCAGAAAGCTGCGCTCCTCCAAACCCGAGTCCTCATGACTCAGGGCACCTCCTCGGGGTGTAGAACCTTCCCAAACCAGGTCCGGCCTGACCTCCCTCCCGCTGCCCCTCCTCACGTTCAGCCCAAACAGGCGGTCGTCCCCATCCCGCAAGGCCTCCGGGAGGAAGGGAGCTCAGCGTCCCCGGAAGGACCCCTGCGGGTGGCCCAGAGCCCAGGTCTCGGGGAGGACCCTCCTCCCAAGGGAGTTCCCCAGTTCCTGAGGGCCAGCAGTTCCGGCCCTGAGGTGGGGCTCCCTGAAGCCCGGCCTCTCACCCCCTCCCCCACCAAGACGACGGTCTCTTTCCCGGAGGCCTGGCCACGGCACCCAGCGCGGTCCTCACATCCCCGGGGTAGGGAGAAAGGCCTGGAGGCCAGGCCAGTCACAGGAAGTGCAGGAAGCAGGTGAGAATGAGACACACCTGGGGGTCTGCGCCCCCACCTGGCATCTGGGGGGCCTTCCTTTTCCCCAGGAGGGGGGCCCACAGGACAGACAATGCCAGTCAGACTGAAGGTGGAGGTGGGTGGCTGGCTTGGCTTTCAAGGGTGCCAGGCTCCGGGCTGCCATGGAGCCCCCTCTGCCCGGGAGAGCCAGGGCTCCTGAGTGGATGACGCAGACTGGGTCCAGCACAGACTGCCAGGCCGGTCCATCAGAGGGCGGGGAGTGCCCCGGAGGGCTTCCTGGAGGAGGTGGGGCTCATGCAGGCCTTGAAGGGGGAGTGGGCCGAGTAGTGGGATGGAAGGGCAGTGGGAGCAGAGCCCGGACCATGCAGGGAGGCGGCCAGGAGGCCATGCGGTCCCCACGGAGCCACGGGGTTGTGTCTGCACGTGCAGGGGAGCGTCCCTGGCCCGCGTCTGGGGCCGGATTGAATTCAGGAAGGACGCCCGGCGGCTCCCTTTCTGGGCAGGAGAGGGACCTCCCTGCGGGGCCACTGGAGCTGGGGCAGAGGGGACCCGGGGGCTGCGGGGCAAAGGGGACCCAGGGGCTGCGGGCAGGAAGGCGGCCCCAGGCGCTGGTGCGGGAGAGCCCTCGGGCCCCCGAGTCGCTGCGGCTCCCCCCCCCCCCCCCCCCCCCCCCGGGGCTCCCGCTCTCCTGCGTCCCACGGAGCCGTCGGCGCCACCTGGTGGCTGCGCGTCCGCCAGAACCTTCACCACCGTGAGGACCTGGAGGTCCTGAGGGACCCTGTGCCCTCCCCCGGGCCTGGGGGTCCCGCAGCGCCTGTGGCCAGCACCACCCCCGCGTCGCAGGACCCTCGGGGGCCGGCTGCAGACATGGCCTGTGGTCCGGGGGTCCATCTTCCCTGGGCGGCCGGGGAATCCTGCCAGGCCCCAGGAGTCCGTGCCCACTGCCCCGCCACGGGCACGGGCAGAGGCACGCACACGCGCGGGCACACCCACCGGCCTGTCCACACTCACACACGCACACACACACAGATTCCGTGCTGACGTGGCTCCTGGAATTCTCAACCATGAACATCTCCCATGAAGCGACTTGAATTCCAGAAGACACGTGGGCTCTGGCATTCCAGAAAGGCTCGGCTGACTCGGTTCAGCGGGGGAGCTGCGGGCTCTGGGCCGGCCCTCGGGTGTCCTGCTCCGAGGACCCCGCAGGCCGCCCGCCGCCCCCCCGGGGCCCTCCAGCAGCCACCCTGGGAAGCGGAGCCCCCCTGCGGCGTCCTTCTGAGGACAGAGGCCGGGGGAGGCCTATGGGCCGCCCTGAGCGCCCGCATCCCACAGCAGGGGCTCCCCCAAAAGGGAACCAGAATCAGCTCCATCACTTGCGGGGCCCGTGCGGAAAACATGCAGCCTTTGGTTCAAAATGGTCAGACTTTCAAGGCAGCCCCGGTGGGCGTTAGAGCAGGCCGCGGCCCCTCTCTCTGAGCAGTTTCCTGCCGCGGGGCCGGCCGCCTCATCCCTTCTTGGGGCTGTGGCTCCCTGGCCCTCTGCTCCTCTCCCAGCTGGCTCCTTCCCATCTGTACAAGACCCCACGGGGACACACACAGCCCCTCCAGGATGACACGGCCAGGCCTGGGCAGGGGGACAGACCCCTGGGGCCTGGGCACTCTCGGAGACGAAACTCCCGCCCCTGCACTCTGAAGGCTCAGGACGGTGCTGGGAGTGGGGTGGCCTCCACCCGACCTGCTGGGGAGGGGGCGTTGGTGCCGTGTGCGTGGGTATCACGGCCCAGTCCGAATCCCTGGTTGGGGGGTGGCAGGCTCCAACCTTGCCTGCCGGGGGAGGCCAGGAGGAGCTAAGCTGGGGGCCTGCCCGTGGGTCTGGGGTCCCGGCGGGCACCGTCGTGGCCTCCAGCACCCCCAACTCTGCGTCCCCGGTCCCTGGTGTGGGTGGGAGTAGCCAGCCCAGGCTGGCCAGGTGTGCTCCTGTCCCGGGCCGCCGGCAGGCAGGCTGCGCCACACCGCCCCCCCCCCTCCCCGGGCCAGAAGGGTGGCAGGTCGGCAGGTGGGCAGGTCTGGGCAGTGGCTGCTGAGTCAGTTTGCAAGGAATGTTCTGGCCGCTCCCAGCTTCACCCTGCCCCTGCCTGCCCCCACCTCTCCCGCTCCCCAGGCGCTGCTGGCACGGAGCCCGTGCCGGGAACGCACCTCCAGCCCAGGCTTGCTCGGACAAGCGCCCCCCGGCAGCCGACCCCCACTCCTCCCGCTATGTGCCCGCGTGACCCCAGCAGAGCCCTGGCCCCTCAGAGCCCCCATCTCCTTGCTCCCTGAGCACTCCTAGGCCAGGGCGGTCCACCTGTGTGACTGACAAACCGGAGTGGGCCTGAGGTCAGAGCCAGGGATGAGTCGGGACCCCGACAACAGCCCCCAGACAGGGCCCAGGGCCCAAGGGAAGGAGCCCCAGAAGGACTGGGCTTTCCTGGAGGAGGGGGCTCTGTAAGGAGGACAACTGTCCTGCTTGGCTGGGGCTGGGAGTTGGGGGCCAGCACTTTGGCCAGAGCCCAGCGCCCCCCCCCCCCCTTGGCTCCACTCGGAGCCCTCGCCCCTGGCTACCCCAGGCTGCCTCCTTGCCCAGGCAGACCCCGGGCCCGCTGCTACTGGGCCGTGGGGCAGTGGGCCGGGGGCTGAGGGACCAGCCCCAGAGGTGAGCCAGCCACCCCTGCTGTCTGCTCCCAGCCAGCAGGGAGGAAAGATGGGGCACCCCCTGGACCCCCACAGCACCCCGTCCCCGGCCAGCACTGCGCCTCTACCCGGGCTCATTCCGGACCTCATCGCCAGGCTCCCTTGTGAGTTGTGGGATCCCCCAGAGGCACATGGGGACGGCGGGCCCGGCGGGGGGCAGCTGCTGTCCAGGGAGGCATCTCGGCTCCACTTCCGCACTCGCCTGCCCAGGGCCCCGCTGGGCAATCATTGCCATCGCCGTGGCCGCCGGCGTCCTCGTGGTCTCCTGCCTCCTCTGTGCTGTCTGCTGCTGCCGCCGCCGCCGTGGCCACAGGAAGAAGCCCGAGGACAGGGAGGCTGTGGGCCTGGGCAGTCCTCAAGGGGCCACCAGCACCCACCTGGTGAGGAGCGGACACCCACGCTCCTGGAGCCCAGCTCCCGGCTCGGCCATCCCCGAGAGCAGCTCGAGGCCCAGCCTGAGGGGCAGGCTCGGGCCCCAGCGATGGTCTGGTCTCCCCAGGAGCAGAGGCAGGGAGCCCCCCCCCCGCCACGAGTAGGAGAAGTGACGAGCCAGGGTAAGAGGGAGGCAGGTGGGACTAAGGCCTGGAGGCCCTGATCGCCAGCGCCAGAGGTTGGTCCTGGGCCGTGTGGAGCCGCGGGAAGGTCCGGGGCAGGCAGTGGTTCTCGAAGCGTCTGGAGGAGGTCAGTCGGGCAAGCGCACCTCACAGCGCTGCTGAGGGTACGAGCCCAGCCTGGCCCGGCGGCACCTGTTGCCTCTCCCTACCCGCCCCCCCAGGTGCAACCGGAGGTGGGTTCCTCGGAGACTGCCCCGGAAGACGCCCAGCACTGGGGGCGCCTGCAGCTCTCCCTGGAGTACGACCTCTCAAGGCAGGAGGTGCGCGGCCCGGGCAGGCCCAGAGGGTCTCTGGGTTCAGGGAGGGCTTGGGTGCAGTGCGGGGCTGACCAGGGAGGGCCCCGGGCTGAGTCCCCTCGACTCCCAGATCAAGGTGGGCCTCAAGCAGGCCGCGGACCTGAGGGCCTGTGGGCCGGGCGGCACGGCGGACCCCTACGCCCGCGTCAGCCTCTCCACCCAGGCAGGGCACAGCCACGAGACGAGGGTGCACCGCGGCACGCTCTGCCCCGCGTTTCAGGAGACCTGCTGCTTCCGCGTGCGTCGGGGCTGGGTGGGCTGGGGGGGGGGGGGGCGCGGGCCGGCGAGGGGGGTGCCCGGCTCACACGCTTGCCCGCAGATACCGCCGGAGGAGCTGGCCGGGGCCACACTGCGGGTGCGGGTGCTGGGCTCCAAGCGCTTCTCCGCCCCCGAGCCGCTGGGGGAGCTCAGCCTGCCGCTGGGCGCCGTCGACCCGCGGCACGTCCTGGAGCAGTGGTACCCGCTGTGCCCGCCGGGTGCCACGGAGGTGAGGCTGCGAGCTGCGGGGCTGCGGCCCGTCCCTGCCCTGGCCACCGCTGCGAGACTGAGGCCCCGCTCTGTGCCCGCAGCCCGAGCCGACGGGAGAGCTGTGTCTCTCCCTCCGCTATGTCCCCGGCTCCGGCCGGATGACGGTAGTCGTGCTGGAGGCGCGAGGCCTGAGCCCGGGCCTGGCAGGTGAGAGCCGTGCGTGCCCTTCTGCTCGGGGGGGCCCTGGGCTCGCCCTCAGACCTGGGACAGCTCGGATCCCTTTCCTGCCCAGACCCCTACGTGAAGGTCCAGCTCATGCTGAACCAGCGAAAGTGGCGGAAGAGAAAGACATCGGCTCACAAGGGCACAGCCTCCCCCTACTTCAACGAGGCCTTCACCTTCCTTGTGCCCTTCAGCCAGATCCAGGTGGGCTGCCTGGAGGAAGGGGTGGGTGGGGTCCCCTCCCCTCCTCCCCCCTCCCTCCCCTCACGCTTGGGGCCAAATCAACCGCTGTCTTTCTCTTCCCCCATGCACCTCGGCGGGCCTCTGCCCAGCGCGTGGACCTGGTGCTGGCTGTCTGGGCCCGGGGCCCGCAGTTTCGGGCGGAGCCGGTGGGCAAGGTGCTGCTCGGTGCCCGGGCCTCTGGTCAGTCCCTGCAGCACTGGGCGGACATGCTGGCCCACGCCCGGCGGCCCGTCGCCCAGTGGCACCCCCTGCTTCCAGCCAGGGAGGTGGACCGTGCTCTGGGCCTGAAGCCCCGCCTGCATCTGACCTTGCCCGGCTCCTGCGACTGAGGTGGGGGTGCTGTCCTGGCTTCCCCGGGGGACGCCGTAATAAATCCCTGTTCTTGCCGTGGCCGAGTGTCCTTCCTGAGCCCGCAGACTCCGTGGGGCCAGGGGCTCCACCTCTCCAGGTGCCGCCGGAGAGGACTCCTTCCAGAGTCCTGGGGCCCTGAGGCCTCTGACCCGTGCCTGACCCCTCAGCGGGTGAAGGGGTCCCCTCCGGGGCTGGCAGGGGAGGAACAAGGAGGCAGGCGTCCTCCCCGACAGTGGGGCTGCAGGGTCTGGGAGGGAGGCCGCAGCCGGCCCCAGGGGGACACAAGGGGAAATCAGGAGGCATTTGGGGGGTGGTCACGGCCGTGGGAAAGGACCCCAATCCAAGGGGCCGCTTTAGACGCCCGCAGGTCCCCCTCATTTTCCAACGGCGGCTGCCGCAGGCCTCCCCATCGAGACGGCAGGGGGCGGTAGATGTCTTCAGAAGCCGCTCAGGGCCTTGGGGGCTCAGCCCTGGCCAGGAATGCAGCTCTAATCCCCACACATCTGGACGGCTTTAGCTCCCCCTGACCCTCCCCACGGCCCGTGAGGCCGGCGGGGCTGGGGCCACGCGCCCCCAGCTCAGAGGATTCCAAGTCATGGTCCTCCGGATGTCTCTGCTGGGTGGGGGGGCCCGGGCGGGGGGGTGCAGGCCCGGCCGGGGTGAGAAGGGCAGCAATACGGGCCTGCCCGGGCAGCCAGGCAGGCCCCAGGCCCCTCGGGTCAGGGAGAGGTTCCCAGGCGGGTGGTGCCGCCATCCCTGGGTTGAAGGACGGGTTCCGAGTGAGCCAGGAACCACCCCAGGGCAGGGCGTTCCGGCCGGCTGCACGTCCAGCACCCTCCCTCCCTCCTGTTCCCGGCTGGGGGGACGGGATCGCAGCCGGGGGGAGAGCAGCCCCCACCCATGACCCCGGCCATGGCTGTGGGCCACATCTGGGGGTCCAGGCCTTGCCCCCAAGCTGGAGCCAGCTTGGAGGAAGGAAGAGTCGTGGCCAGCTCATGCCGGGGAGCCCTGGCCCAGCTCAAAGCCCCGTAGGAGCTACAGGGGAAGCCTGCCCTCCAGGGAAAGCGGAGGGGAAACCGAGGCGCGCGCCCTGGCTTAGGACCTGAGTGATCCCTCAGCTGACCCTGAGCCCGTGCCCTGCGGTAGCCCAGCAAGGCCACAGACAGCTGACCAGCAGTTCCTTGTAGGAACAAGGGAGGATTCTCAAACTTGTCACCGAGCTCTAAATAGAGCAACCCAACCTCGGCACCCCCCCCCCCCACCACCAAGACTTCTTGGACTGGACGACAGCACGCGGCTGGGCCGGGCCAGGCGGCCTGGGCAGGTGGGGAGGCCCCTGTGCCCCCATTGGTCTGAGGAGGGCTCCATGCCCTTTCTGAGCAGGGGCCCAGCCTGGGGGAGGCCATTTATACCCCTCCCCCTGGGCCCACCAGCCCAGCTTGCCGCTGCTGGCCTGACCTCGCTCCGAGTGCTGCTGCCCAGACGCTAGGTGAGGCCAGCCCGGCCAGCTTGGGCCGAGGACACGCGCTTCGTGAGCTGGCTTGCAGGATGACATCCCAGGGCGGGGGTCCTGGGGGTTGGGGTCTGCCTCCAGCAGCCTGTCTGGGGGCTCCATGGAGCTGGGAGCCAGGCAGAGACGCATCTAGAGGCGGCGGGGGGTGCAGGGGTCACGGACAGCCCCTCGATCACGGGCCTCACTGCTGGGCCGGACATGAGGAGGGGATCTGACGGGTCGAGGGACCCCAGCCCCGGGGAGGAGCAGTTTCTTGCATGCACTTGGGCCCAAAGCCGAAGGAGCAGAACTAAATATAGCTGGGTGGCTCTGGTGGCCACCTGCGCAGCCTGTCCCCCCCCACCAGCCCAGGGACAGCTGCAGCAGCCCAGGCCCCGCCCAGGACATTTCGGGAACACTTTCTCCTCTTCTCGCCCTGGGAATCCCAAGGCAGCGCCTCCAAGGAGGCCAGAGCTGGGAGCAGGGCGACAGGGGGCAGGGTTGGTGTGAGGGCTGGCCCCCCACGCGGGCAGCGGGTGTCCACACAGGGATGGGGACCATGGCCCTCATGCCCAGACCTTTTCTCTCCCACAGGCTCTAAGCGCAGGACATCAGGATGGGGGAGTAAGTCAGCCCCAAACCCGGCCCTGCCGCCCTCCCCCACCTGGGGGTCTCTGCAGCTCCCCCAGCCCCCTCTGGCTGCTTTCACTCTCACCGACCCCGTCACAAGGTCCCATCCATGTCCCTAACTTCTCTCTTCTCTCTCCCCCCCGCCCCCCCCCCACAGTGAGGAGGTAAGTACCTGCTTAGGGGGATGGGGGAGGGCATGAAACATAGAGGGGATGGGACCCCCTACTTGGGGCGGGTCAGAGGTCAAAGCTCAAGGGAAGCTGACCAGCCCGCCCCCAGAAAGTGCCCCACCCAGCCCCCAGGCCAGCAGAGACAGAGGAAGTGGTCTCCGAGCCTCACAGCCTCACGGGGGAAGGGAAGTGAGGCTGTGGCTGGTTTCCAGAATCGCTTCTCCTTTCCCACTGCCCCCCCACCTCCTGGGCCCTGCTGGGTTCCCCTGCCCCTCCTGCTGCCCCTGAGGCACCGCCCTTCTCCACCCCCCCACCCGGACCCGGAGCCTTCGGACCTCACCTGCCACCTGGGCACAGGTGTTCTGGGCCCGGGCCCCCTAGCAGGCCTCAGGAGCCCCAGGTCCAGCTGCCTCCCAGACGGGGCCCACCGGCCCCGGAGGACAAGTGGGGAGGGATGTGGGGGTGCTGGGGACCCAGACCAGACGGGCCCTGACTCTGCTCCCCCCCGCCACAGAAACGCAACAGGGCCATCACAGCCCGGAGACAGCACCTGAAGGTAGGTGCTGTCCCCCGAGAGGGCCATCCTGGGGTGCGTGTGGGGCTGGGCCCCCACGGCCGCTCACTGGTCCGCCCCCCACCCCCGAACCCCCGCAGAGTGTCATGCTCCAGATCGCGGCCACGGAGCTGGAGAAGGAGGAGGGTCGCCGGGAGTCGGAGAAGCAGAACTACCTGTCCGAGCACTGCCCGCCCCTGCACCTCCCCAGCTCCATGTCCGAAGTACAGGTACCCCGCCCCCGCAGCACTCCGGCCTGCTGCCTCGGTTTCCCCGTCGGTCCAGAAGGTGGTTAGGGCAGGTGGAGGGCAGGTGGACCACTGCCCCCCCCCACCGGCTGCCCCCTCCCCCAGGAGCTCTGCAAACAGCTGCACGCCAAGATCGACGCCGCCGAGGAGGAGAAGTATGACATGGAAGTGAGGGTTCAGAAGAGCACCAAGGAGGTGAGCGGGTCGGCGGTGGGGCCTGCGGGGAGGGGGCGCTCCAGCCGGCGGGGGGTGGAGGGGGGCCTGGCCACCGCTGGCTCCCACGCCCCCCTGCCCCGCAGCTGGAGGACATGAACCAGAAGCTGTTCGACCTGAGAGGCAAGTTCAAGCGGCCCCCGCTGAGGAGGGTGCGCATGTCGGCCGACGCCATGCTCAAGGCGCTGCTGGGCTCCAAGCACAAGGTGTGTATGGACCTCCGGGCCAACCTCAAGCAGGTCAAGAAGGAGGACACGGAGAAGGTACGCGCAGGCCCTCCGCCCCGCAGGGCCGCCCAGCGCCCGCCTCCGGAGGGGGGGACCGGGGCTGCGGGCTCTGCTGTCCTCCCTCAGCTCCCTGCCACCCCCTCCGCAGGAGCGGGACCTGCGCGATGTGGGCGACTGGCGGAAGAACATCGAGGAGAAGTCGGGCATGGAGGGCAGGAAGAAGATGTTCGAGACCGAGTCTTAGGCACCCGCCGCCCCCGCGCCCGGCCTGGCGCTGCCCCCAGAGAGGAGGAGGACGAAGCCGGTCAGGGGTCAATAAAGGATTCCAATCCCCACAACTGGTCTGGTCTGGTCTGATCTGGTCCTGCGCGGCCTCGTTGCCCACAGGCTGCCTCCGGGCGCCCAGCAAACCGCCGCGCTGGGGGAAGCCCGGGGCAGGGGCGGCGGGGAGCCCCGACGTGCTGCCGGGTCTTGGGGCGGTGCCGGTGGCCAGGCACTGGCAGACACCCAGCCGGCACCCTAGAGCTGTGCGCTGTGCTCAGTGGTGACCGGTCAGCCCCTGGGGTTCCCCGAGGCTTGCCCTGGACACGCCCCACCCTGTGGTCTGAGTCCTGTGTGAGCCAGGATCCTGGAGAGGAGAGCGTCTGTCCCTCGCGTGGTCCTCTGGGGGAACCTGCCGGCCCCAGAGACCCTGTCCATTCGGCATGATCCCAGGCCGGGGGCCATGCAGGCAGGCCCTCCCCGTGCAAGATGGGCGGCTCCCATTCTGCCCGCGGGGCACGCACGGGCACAGCTCTGGGTCAGAAGCTCCCGGGGTGGCTTCTGCCCACGGAGCAGGGACACACCTAAGCTGGGGTCCACACTCACTGATGACAGGCCAACCCAGCCCCACAGCAGGCCTGGGGAGGGCTTGCCTTGCCTTCCGCCCCTCCCCAAGGCCAGAGGCCTCCTCACACATCCAGGAATGATGTCCCAGACAGGCCCTGATGAGGACCATCCCAGCAAGGTCACACTGTCCCACGTCCTCTGCAGGGAATGACAGATGACCCACGAAGGTCGCTCCACTCAGGTCATCGGAGGGGTGCCCAGGAAGGACAGGCTGCCCGACATGCCCTTGCCCTCTGCACGTGCCAGTGGCCAGACACGGGAAGGGTTATGCCCTTGGCCTCGGACTACGTCAAGGGACCATGTTGGCCTGCCCTGTGGCCTCGCCTGAGTTCAGCTCTGGGGCCCTGCTGCAGCCCCGGGGTCTGCGTCCATCCTTCCAGGGGCGACCTGACGGCCTCTCCTCAGAGAGCCTGCAGCCTGGGGCCCTGCCTAGTCAACCCTCGGGCCCCTGCACCTGAGGGCAGGGTGGAGAGGACCCAGGGGTGTTCGGCCTGATTCAAGGAGCAGGTTTTGGCTGGATAGGGCGAGAGAGGCAGGGCCCCGCCACGGACCTAACAGAGTGCCCCGGGCAGCTGTCCAGGGCCTGCGTCCTCCAGGAGAGGGAGGCAGGGACCCTGGGGACCCGGTTCCTACAAGACTCAGCTCACTGGGTTTGAGAAGACTCGGTGTGTGGAGAAATTAGTTTTTGGGGTTTTTTTAAGTCAAGGAAATGTCAAACACAAAATTCAGGTTGCGATTCCCCCCTGGGATCTGAGCGGAGCAGATGGCAGAGAAGCGTGTAGGTTTGGGGGATGTTGTAAGTCTCCAACCGGGAAGCGGATCTGTGGGTGTTTATCACACTCTCTAATGACCACGTGAGTGAGTGAATGAGGGAGCAGAGGACGCGGAAAACCAGACCAGACCATGGAGAAAACACCGAGTCCAGCTCCGCACCAGCTCCCCGTTCCGGCCCCCCCGCCTCTCCCCCACCCGCCCGGCCTTCCTGGTGCTCCCCAGGCAGAAGGGCCTGCAGACCCACAGCCGTTGGTGGGATTTCTGCCGAGCGTGTGGCCCAGCCCCCAGCACGTGGGTGGGGACGGCTCTGCATTCTGGAACCATCTTTGCCGGGCTGGAGTAGGAGAGGAAACATGGCCACCTCCCGGGAGGGAGGGCAGGGCCAGACGGGGAGATGTATGAGAGGACTTGGTAGACAAGACAGATGGGAGGCCCAGGCCCATGCTGAGGAGGACCAGGCTGGGGACTGTTCTCCAGGGAAGGGGCTCAGAGTGGGTGGGGGGCTGGCTCTGGGCTGTGGGCTTGCTGGAGGCAGGGGTCCAGGCTGGAGATGGGGATCCGGGCATCCTCGGAAGTGAGTGATGCCCAGACAATGGGCGGGCAGGGGCGGGAAGAGGACGTCGCTCCCGGAGGCCACGCGCTGCCCAGGAAGGACCCCCGAAGGGAGGAGGAGGGCACCCTCGGTGCAGGGGATGGGCCTGCGCAGTGGGTGATGCCGGAGGTCAGGGCGGACATGTGGCCCCGGGGGGACCTCAGCGGGGGTGTGGCGGGAGAGGGTGCAGTCTGGAATGCACGTGCTGGAGCTCAAGGACAGGAGGGCGTGGGTGGGTGAGCTTGGCCTGTGTGCAGGGGTCGGGGGGTGGGGTGCCCCTGCGTGGGGCAGGTTCGTGCCCACGGCCACTTCCCTGTCTACAGGCCACAAGGCCGAGAGGCGCAGAGCACCCCAGCGCCCAGGCCTTGGTCCCCGACGACACCCTGCACGGAGGGCCTCATGGAGGACCGGCTGAGCACTGGGCCAGCGGGCGGTGGGGGGGGCAACGACACGAGAGAGGCAGCAGGTGACAAGGACGCTGTGCGGCAGGGGCAACAGAAGTGGGGTTTTGTGCCAGACGGACTGTGTCCAGGTCTGCGCCGTGGGCAGGCAGGACACCCACGCCCCGTCTCCAGGAAGCGGGTCGCATGATGCCGGGGCCCCGAGGAGCCGGGGCGGACGGTCGGGGGTGTGCGGGTCTCCTCTGGGTCCTTCTTACCATATTTTATGTATCTATTTGACAGCGAGAGAGGGAGCACAAGCAGGGGGAGCGGGAGAGGGAGAAGCAGGCTCCCGCGGAGCAGGGAGCCCGACGCGGGGCTCGATCCCGGGACCTGAGCCGAAGGCGGCCGGGTCGCCAGCAGAGCCCCCCAGGTGCCCCTTCTTCGTATCCTTCTTATTCCTGAAACTTTGCTGTACGTTCGAAGTAACTTCTCCAACGTGACACTTCTCTGCCCATCGAAACGATGAAATTCTTGAGCAAACGTGAAAACAGGTCACGAGGGATGTGGCCACGTCGGGCAAGCACCGGGGTCAAGGACCACAGCGCCGGGCTGCGGGGGCACCGCACCCCTCCCTGGATGAGGTGGCGCTGAGGGGGTGAGTGGGGACGGGCCCAGGAGACATGACACCTGGGAGCAGGGGGGACTGGGATGGGCGTGGTCCAGGGGCTTTCCCGTTTATGACCGGACTTGGAGGGGTTTCCCAACCTCTTCACCTCCACCCCTGCTGGCCCAGGGGAAGCCCGCGTGGGGCCCTGGAGGCAGAGTCCCTCTGTGAGTGAGCGTCCGCCCACCGCGGCCCAGCCCTCTTCCGGCCTGCCTCAGCCCTGCAAGCTGTCCTCTCCTTGGTCCCTGAGCACCAGCTCTGTCTGGGCCCACCTGTCTTTGCCCCTCATGGGGCCTCCCTGTCCCCCACTGCCCTGTTTCTGCTTCCCTGGCTCCTCCAGACAGGCTGCCGGGCCTCAGTCTCCCCCACTATGAAACCGGAGAAGGGAGCGTCTCATCACGGCATGGCCAGGGTTGGGGGGCACCAGAGGCTCACCCCAGCCTCACAGCTGCCACACCCGCCTCAGCCCCCCGCCTAGAAACATCTCTGGGCTGTCCCGCGGCTGCCTCCACCCCACTCTCGACGTCACCTCCCCCAAGAAGGCTTCCATGAGCCCTCAGCCCCAAGGGCTGGACAACCATCTCTGGAGGGGAGGTAGACTGTTGGGGGGGACACAGCAGTCTGGGTGTCTGCTGTCCAAACTGGCCTCCAGAGTGCACATGCTTCCTCACTCCCCTGGCTGCCTGAGGCCCCCCAACATCTGCTAGGGTCCCCTACAGCTTCCCATGTCCCAACCCCCCCGATCGCCAGCGTCCTTGCTGGACTCAAAGCCTTCATCCTTGGAGGAGGCCCAGCCCATGGGAAGACCCTCCAGACAGCTTCTGCCCCCCTGTGCCCACCCACGGTCACCTGGGACCCCAGCCTCGGGGAGGGGGCCCTCCTGCCCTGCACCCACCCCCTTGCTCCGGAGAGGATTTCTGGCAACTCCAGGGACAGACGGTACCCATCCACGCCCATGCTGACCCCTACCACTGCCCCAGCAGGGCCCCCCAGGACCCTCTCACACATCAGGAACCTCAGCCCTCATCCTCCAAATCCGAGGCCACAGAGCAGAACGCCATGCCTGTCACCCTTCCCATAAGTGGCTGCACCCTCCTCCTCCACTCGGCTGTCCCTTCCGTCCTCACCGGGTCCCGGGGCTCCAGACCTGGTTTCGCCTTCCCCATCTGTAAAATGGGAGAAGAGAACACCTGCCTCACTGGACGGCCAGGGGAGAGGGACCTCTGCTTGGTGTCCCCAACGTGTCTTCCCCTGGATCCCTTTCCCATGTCCTGTCCCCACCTGTCCCCAGGCAGCCCAGGGGGCCTCCTCCTCACAGTCCTCACACCCAGAATCTGGGACCCAGCTCGCAGTGATGGAGGGAGGGGGACCCCACAACACACCCGCCCAGCGTCTGTGGCTGCCCGTGGAGGGACTGGCCCCCGGGAACTGCACCGTGTGAAAGACACCCCATGCACCCCAGCCCGGGCGAGCTCAGCGCACTCACAGTGCCGCCACGGACGCCCTCGCTTGGCTCTCGCTCGCGCCTGCAGCCCAGGGCATCTGCGTCCGGAATTGTGTCCCACCCAGGCTCTCCCTGCCTCGTGCCTGAGCTTACTGACCACCCCACCCGGACCCCCAGAGCACCCTGGGCACCCTGACCCCTCACCGCCTCACCCCCGTATCTCACAGGGGGCTGAGACAGGAGCTGGCTGGCTGCCCACCGCGCCACCACCCTCCCCCTCCCGGGAACGTACCTCGGGGACGGGTGAGGCCCCAACCCTGAGCTCTCGCTGCTGTGTGTGTCCAGCCTGGCCCCTGGAACCCCCAGCCTTCCTCCCGCTCTTCCTGCCCCTCCCCTGCCAGCCGGGGACTCTGAGGTCCTTGGGGAGCAGAAGCCTGGGGTCCTGGAGCAGCAGCAGAGCCCCCTCTGATCCCACAGTGGCCCCGGGGCTGGACTGGAGCGAGAACGGAGCCCCTGAGCTCTGCCTTCCCCGAGCGACAGCTCCCCACGTCAGCGTCCTGGGGCAGCGTAAGGCAGGACCACGGACCAGGTGACTCAAATTCGGACACTCTCTGTCCCGCGGTCCCAGAGGAGGCCGACGCCCCGGATGCAGGTGCGGGCAGGGCGGAGCCCCGGACCCCGGGCCTCTCTTCTCTTGTCCTCACGGGCTCGTCCCTCCCTGTGTCCCGACCCCTCTTCCTGAAAGGATCCCCATCACGCTGGGTCAGGGCCCAGTGACCACGTCTGCCCTCCAGCCCCCGCAAAGCCACCAGCTCCTGTATGGCCGGCCGTGCCCCTAGGCCGGGACCCGTGAGGGCGCCGCTGGGCCCATGGCCGTCTGCCCACGGTCACAGTCACACACGCTCGGTGCGCCCCCTGGGCCCTCAGACCCCTCCCCGTTGCCCCAGGCTCCCACCCGCGGTGCCAGCCGCCCCGTTCATCCCCAATCCGCAGCCTTCCCGCGGCCCGTGCTGTGACTTCTGCCACCCCCTCCGACCCTGGATGCTGGCCCGTGGGGACACTCCCTCCACACATGGTGGCCTGAGCTCAGGCCCCCCGGCTCAGCACGTCCGGTGTCAGGAGCCTGCCCAGCTCCCACTGGCCTCCGGCAGAGCTCGCTCGAGCCTGGGACCCCCTTGTGGCTTCGCTCGGCTGCTCCGGACCTGGTCGGGGCGGAGGGTTTGGATGCAAACCAGGCCAGGGAGGCCTGTCCGTGACAGGAGTCGTGGGGGGTGCGGGGGGTCCAGCTGCGGGGCAGGGAGCATAACAGATCCCGGGCCAGAGCCAGAGCTTGGAACACGGGGCCAGATGAGTCCCACCTGCGCTGACTTCCATGCCCCCCCCCCGCACTGTGGGGTGATGAGGGGGGCCCAGGAGACTCTGCGGGGGCGGCAGTGTCTGAGCCCCTCCCCTCCGGACACCTCACTGGGTGGCCAGGTGCACCCTGTGTACCCCCAGGCTCCACAGAGCGTCCCAGAGAAGAACCCCCAGAGAAGGGGACAGCCTCCTGCCTTTGGGCCCCAGCAGGTGCTGGGGAGGCGGGGGACGGGGTGGGGAGGGGAGGGCAGAGTCCCATATCCAGAGCAGCTTCGAAAGCGGAATCGTCTCGTCCCTCCCTGTCCGGAGGCTGGAAGGCCCAGCTCTAGGTGTGGGCGCGTAGGTCCCTTCTGAGGCTGGGAGAGACCATTCTGGGTCGGTCCCGCGCTGCGGTGGTTTCCTGGCTTCTTCCAAGTTCCCCGTCTTGTAGACAAGCCCCCGCCCCCCACCGCCCCGCCGGCCTCCGCCTCCGTCCTCACGTGGCCTCTCCCTCGAGCAAGTCCAACTCGAGTTTCTCTTTCCATAAGGACACAGTGGTGTCAGACGAGGGGTGCGCCCGAAGGACCCCACCTGCAAGAACCCTATTCCCAAATCAGGTCCTGCTCTGAGATCCTGGGGGTCAGGACTTCCCCGAGGAATTTGGGGGGGACACAGTTTAACCCCCACCAGGAGGGATCAGAATTGGGCTGCTTCTGGGCCTTCGGGGCCGGGGATAGGCAGGGGGCGAGCAACACGGTCTGGAGGGGCCCGGGGTCTCTGGGGAGCCCACGTGCCGGCTCTGGGGAGGGGATAAAGCAGGTGGGCTGGGCACACGAGGCCAGTCCTTCGAGGCCGGTCATGGCAGAGCCAGCCTCGTGGGCTCGAGGCTCCCGCACTTGGGTTCCAGCGCCGCTTTTTCCCTTTCAAAATTCTTAACACTTTTTGGTTCCGGAGCCCCGCGTTTTCACTTCGTACCGGGCCCTCGCAGCAGGGCTCCGGCCTTCAGACAGCAAACGGCAAGGTAGAGAAGCCACGGGTCGGGGGTGCCCGGCCTCCACCTGTCCTGGCAAGACCCCGACATTTCCCAGTTGTGAAGCTGGGACCGACCTCACTGCAGGCCAGAGAAAGGGACCCCGGGGCCGGGTTGACCCAGGGGTCGCAGCCACTGACAAGGTGCTGGAATGGCCTGGGTCCCCGGGGGTGCAGGGGCCCAGCCCCCACTCGGACGGACAGGCCGCCTCGCATCCCTGTCCATGCTCAGACGCTGAGTGACCCTCAGAAAGCACAGAGCGGCAGGAGGGGCCTCGGGCTGAGGGGTTCCTGGGGGCCCTGGGGGTTCCTCAGTCAGGCCCTGTCCCATCACCCCCGGCGCAGGGCTGCTTCCTAGGCCTCCCCTCACAGGGGGAGTGGGAAGGCTTCTTGGTGTGTGTGGGGGTGGGGGCTTGCGGCCTCCCCGTTGTCTTGTCCCTCAGGCGGACCCATCCCGCCGGCCAGGCACGCTGGGGGCCCGATCAGCCGTCCCGCCTCCCTCTGCCTTGGGAGCCTCTGCAGGTCCCGTCCAGTGGGTGGCGAGGCCCGTGGCTGACCAGCAATGGCGAGACGGCCCGGCACTCCCTCCTTTCCTTCTCGGGGCCCGGGGGGTCAGTCCGGCTTGCCAGGGCATTCTCTGACGCTTCCACGGTCAGTCCTGGGTTCTGGCCCTCACAGTCACCCGCCGCCCCTCCCTGGTCTCTGAGCCCCTGGTCTGGTGACCCCCAGCAGCCGAGGACCATGAAAGGTGGACGTGGCCTCAGTCCGTCCCCTTGTCCAGCCAGTGCCTCCCGGGGGAGCCCGTGAGCCCCCTGCCTCCAGAGCCTGGTGACGCTGACCGGGCATGGTCAGCTCAAGCTCCCCGAGTCTAGAGGTCAGGGGGCCGGGGGAAGGGCAGCGCGGAGAGTGGGGACCCGACAGTTTGGGAAAGTGAAGGAGGCGCGGAGAAGATGTGGGGCGTTTCCCGCAGAGCCCCAGCCGTCGGGCCCCCGAAGGCTCAGACTGGCCGGCGGGGCTCTGCGCGAGGCCTTGAGGCTCGAGAACCGAGGCTCGGGCAGCAGGTGCCTCCGTGCTCAGCTCAGCGAACACCCGGGAGAGCTCCGTTCGGAGAGGCCACGGGGTCTCCCTGGAGGCCCAGCACGAAGAGACTTTGAGGCCAGGCCTGCAGGGGACTTGCGAGAAGCGTGGGGGGCTCCCGGGCAGGCGTTCGGACCCTGTTCCAGCCCCTGCACCCACCTCCGCCTTCCCAGGGCGCCTCTCTCTCACCCCTGCCCTTGCAACTTGCCTAACGCTTCCTGATGGCTCGGCTTTTTCTCTCCTCTTGCATCAACCGACTAAAAAACAACCCCAGCCTCAGTGTGCCGCAAACCTCAACCTGCAGCCGGAAGGGGACGTGAAACCCGGCTGGGGGAGGGGCTCCGGGGCCGCCAGAGGAAGCACCCAGAACCGCAGCACAGACACACGGCCCGGATCGGCCCGACGCCAGCCCGATGGCGGAGGCGCCCCGCCACCCCCGCTCTGAGGAGCAGGAAGAGCTGCTGGCGGAGAACGGCGCGGGGTAAGGGTCCGCTCCGAGACACGGACGTCTCTGCGTTTCCATGGGAGTGGGAGCGCTTGCCCGGGTGCTGGACAGGGCTGTGGGGGTCTCAGGGCAGTCGAGGGGGCGGCACGGTACTTTCCTGGGACCCCGTCTCACCCCATGGCGAGTGGACGCCTCTGGGGCCGGGCTTCAGGAGGAGAGGACCCCTGATGCCAGGACTCGGATGCGGCTGGGGCAGCCTGGGAGTAGACGGGCCTCGGTCGTCGAGCCAGAGCTCTGAGGGCGGGAGGTGGGGGCGTGGGTGGCGGCAGGGACGGGCCTGGGCCAGAAGGACCCGCCGAGGGGGGCTGCACATGAGGCCGGGCCGGGCGCCCGTCCCCAGGCCGCCCCCCTGCCTCGCGGTGACGGAGGAGGCTGGGGGTGCTGGCCGGGGCCTGTTCTGAGGTGGAAGATGGGACGAGAGGGGCCCATGGGCAGCGACCGTGTACTGGCGAGATCTGCAGCCAGAGCGGGCAGCAAGCCTGCGGAGCCGTCGGGTGCCAGCCCGAGCAGGGCAGGGGAGAGGGGCTGCTGCAGGCCAGGCATCCGGGCCGAGCCAGGCCACGGGGTCCGACGACTCTAGACACAGCTGACCCGCGTTCCAGCAGGCGGGGGATGGACGGCCAGTGGGGAGAGAGGCCCCCACGCAGGAGGACCTTGGGTGGGGGCTGCTTATCTCGGTGAGCAGAAGGTAAGAAGCTGGCGCCCCAGGCCAGAGGGAGAGGCAGCGAGACACCCAGGAGCACAAGCCTGGAGATGGGAGCGCCATCAGGGCCCCGGTCACCTGCCCCAGGACAGCTGCTGGGCGGGGCTGGGCGGGGTCCCCAGGCCTGGCCTCTGCAGCCCCAGGGCACGGGGTTCCCCACAGCCCCAGGACCCACTGCTGGAGGCTGGAGGCTGGTGGCTGGTGGCTTGTGGCCTGGTCCTGTGACAAAGCCTTTATTCATAAGGAGAGGACGATCGAAACATGTGCTGTGAGTCTACGTGTGTGTGAGCGCGTGTGAGCGCGTGTGAGTGTGTGTGTGAGCGTGGGCACATGTGTGCGCGTGCACGAGGGACCGTTGCCTTCTCCTTGCTCTGTCCCACAGGGGGCCCTGGTTTGGGGACTTTGGGGGCCCGTGCACTGGGGCAAGGTACGAGGCTGAGCAGCGTCTGGAAAGAGCGGTCAGGGTCAGGGTGGTGTCCCCGTGAGGCCACATGGCCCCTTGAAGGTCGCCAGGGGACCGGTCGCCAGGGCCGGGGCCGTGGAGCTCCTGGTGTTCTACCCTGTGGCAACCGGCAGACAGCTGTGCCCGCCTCAGGAACAGCCCCTCGCGTCAGCACTGTCCGTGCTCCTCCGGCCACTGTGTGCCCATAGAAGGGCACAGCTTGAGTCGTCTGGCCGCGTCCCCCCGCCTCCCTCCTTGGCCCGCCCCCCCCAGCTGTCCCGCAGACGGAGGAGAGGGAGGACAGTGTGGCCCCAGCCCAGGCCTGGGCAGGCAGGAGGCAGGAGGCGGGGCTGCCGACTGGGTCAGGCGCCCCGGCTGGCAGCCACCCCCCAGAGCCTGGGACCCCGCAAAGGTCAACCCCCCCACAATGTCGTGTCAGAATGAAACCGAGCCCCAGCCTGAGGCAGGTTCTCATTTCACAAGGTGACTAAGAGAACGGGGGATTTTCCTGTGCAGGGTGGTGAGAAGGCCTGGAACCCAGGGTGGGGATGTGTGGTCTGGGAAGCCCCCACCCAGGAGCCCCCAGGACAGCCAAGGCTGGGCCAGGTCTGCTGGGGCTGGGGCACTGCAGCCAACACCTGCCACCAGGACAGGACATCACCCCCCCCCCCCCCGCCCAGCCCAGCCAGGTCAAGCTGCACCCCTCCAACTGGGCAATAGGTGGCCCTCTTAGATGCCCCAGGATGGGCCTCCCCCTTCAGACTGTCCCAGGACGGGGCCTCCCCCTTCAGACTGTCCCAGGATGGGGCCTCCCCCTTCAGACTGTCCCAGGACGGGGCCTCCCCCTTCAGACTGTCCCAGGACGGGGCCGGCCCCCTAGACTGTTCCAGGATGGGGCCTCCCCCTTCAGACTGTCCCAGGATGGGGCCTCCCACTTCAGACTGTCCCAGGATGGGGCCTCCCCCTTCAGACTGTCCCAAGACGGGGCCTCCCACTTCAGACTGTCCCAGGATGGGGTCTCCCCTTTCAAACTGTCCCAGGACAGGGCCAGCCCCCTAGACTGTCCCAGGATGGGGCATCCCCCTTCAGACTGTCCCAGGATGGGGCCTCCCCCTTCAGACTGTCCCAGGATGGGGCCTCCCACTTCAGACTGTCCCAGGATGGGGTCTCCCCTTTCAAACTGTCCCAGGACAGGGCCAGCCCCCTAGACTGTCCCAGGATGGGACCTCCCCCTTCAGACTGTCCCAGGATGCGGCCTCCCCCTTCAGACTTCCAGGATAGGGTGTCTCCCCTCAGACTGTCCCAGGATGGGGCCTCCCCCTTCAGACTGTCCCAGGACGGGGCCGGCCCCCTAGACTGTTCCAGGATGGGGCCTCCCCCTTCAGACTGTCCCAGGATGGGACCTCCCCCTTCAGACTGTCCCAGGATGGGGCCTCCCACTTCAGACTGTCCCAGGATGGGGTCTCCCCTTTCAAACTGTCCCAGGACAGGGCCAGCCCCCTAGACTGTCCCAGGATGGGGCATCCCACTTCAGACAGTCCCAGGATGGGGCCTCCCCCTTCAGACTGTCCCATGACGGGGTCTCCCCTTTCAAACTGTCCCAGGACAGGGCCAGCCCCCTAGACTGTCCCAGGATGGGACCTCCCCCTTCAGACTGTCCCAGGATGCGGCCTCCCCCTTCAGACTTCCAGGATAGGGTGTCTCCCCTCAGACTATCCCAGGATGGGGCCTCCCCATTCAGAACCTCACACTGGGGCCCAGGCCCGGGGCGACCCCAGCAGTGAGCCCCAGGCAGGGCGTTGGTCCTTCTTCTGTGTCACCTGTAGGCCAGGTCGAGACGCTCTCTCCTTACCCCGACTGCCCAGCTGTAGGGTCCCACAGGGCTGGCCAGGGCCACGGCGGTTCACATGGCTCCGCCGGGCCTCCCTGGAGGAGCTGAGGCGTGGCCGAGCGCCGCACCCTGTGGGGAGGGAGGGACCCAGGCCCCCGAGGAGTGCAGGGCAGATCCCCCACATCGGTGCCCGGAGAGAGGGCTGCAGGACATCCCAGGGATCCTGGGTTTGACAGGTCCAAATCCTGGGACCACAACCTCTGGGAGGTCCCGTGTGCGCCCCAAACTTCCCCAGGGCCAGACCATGCTGTGCCGGGCCTCCCTGTGTCCACACGGCAGAAGGCCTGCCCCTCACCAGCAGACAGGCCTCACCCCTGCCACAGCCCAGCCTGCCGCCCAGCGTGGCAAGATGCCCTCTCCTGGTGGTCTCCAGGCCCTTGCCCAGCATGCTCTTTCCGCACAAATCCACCGGACCCCGCGTGTGGAATCGCTGACCACGGGCCAGCAAACTCCATGCCCCTGGGCAGCCGCTGCAGGCCTGCCCTGGCCACGCCGACCTCACTTCCCCTCCGAGGTCGGGCACTTTCTGCCACCTCCCAGTTCCGGCAGGTGCCAGACCGCTGCAGGCCTTGGGTGCGTCCTTCCTGGCTCTACCAGGCTGTCCTGGCCCCTCTGCAGCTTTCCAGAGGCTCCCCTGGTCCGTCTTGGGTGATCACGGCCCCAGGATCCCTGATGTCGGCATTGCCCAAAGTCGGGGCTCCCCAGGGAACCCTGGTTTGTCCTGGGAGTTGCTGGTTCCATCCCAGGAAACCTGGTTCTATCCTGGGAACCCGGGTTCAGTCCTGAAACCCTGCTTCTGTCTGGGGAACCCTAGTTTGGTCCTGGGAACCCTGGTTTTGTCCCTGGGAAGCCTAGTTCTGTCCTGGAACCCCGGTTCTACCCCAGGAACGCTCGTCCTGCCTGGGAGCCCTGTTCTAACCTCCCCCACCCTGCCCCACCCCAGGCTTGTTGGGCTGCTCTGGCCCTGGATGACCCTGGATGACCCTGGATGACCCTGGTGGGGGCAGCAGTTGGGTGGGCAGTTGTCTCCTTACCCCGTTAGGCTTCTGGCCCCCTCTACCCTTTGGGCAAGGCGTGGCTCCGGGTCCCAGGGGGGTCTGGACTGCCCCTCCATCGCTTCTCCCTGTGCCGAGCTAAGAGGCAGGAGAGGGTGGGGACGGTCACTGGAGCCACCCTGTGCAGAGTCCCTTCCCGGACCTCTTGTGGCCTTGCCATCTGGCTTCAGGGTCTTTAAGAGAGAAGACGCAGGTCCCCTCAGGGCTACAGGTGGCTGGCAGCCGACGTGGGGGCTGAGCTAGCTCGGAGGCCATGAGCAACTTGGCCCCATCTTCCTATCCAGCTAAGGGAGCCAGGAAGAGGGGTAGCCTGGGGCATCGGAGGGCATTGGAGGGCCGGTGCCCCGCGGGTCAGGACTCCCCAGACACGCTGGCTGTCCTTGCGCCCACTTGCCTCCCAGGGAGGTTGGACACCCCCCGGTAGAGCCAGGGCGCACAGTACTGGGGAGGTAGGCAGTGCCAAGGGCCACTAAGGAGGGAGGATGGAACCAGGACCCTGCCTTGGTGGCAGGCTGAAGGGTGGGTGAAACGGGCGTGGCCCTGCCCAGGGTCCAGACCCGAAGACGGCAGCCAGAGCTGGGCCAGGCCTAGGGATGCCCAGTTGGGCCTCCTCTCTTCCTCCCTCCAGGTCAGGAGTCTTGGGCGCCCGGACGTTTCCTGGAGAGGGGGAGGCTGAGCTCAGCCCAGATGATGGATGCCTCCTCCCATGCTGGGGCTGGCGGGCGTCACTGGCTTCCTCCTGCTTTCCATCTGGGCCCTGTCACATTCCTTCCCTAGGTGGGGGACAGGGAGAGGACACCACCCCACACTTGGGGACATGGCAGGCCCCAGCCCTGCTGATTCAGGAAACCGGAAATCCTCCCCCTGCATCCTGGCCCCCTCCCAGGTCCCCCACCTGCCCGTCACGAAAACAATGCTGGAGCCACGCGGGGGCAGTGCCAGGAGGGTCTCGGGGAACAGACTGGGGCAGGCTGCAGACCCCACCAGCCTGTGTGTGCCTCAGTTTCTCCGGGAGGGTGTCGAGTGGCGGGGGAGCCCTCGGTCAGGAAGACGAGAGTTCAGCAGCTTGGCTGAGAGCTTGGGCTCTGCGCACCTAGGATCTGAGTTCGGGGCCTGGGCGAGGAGGATGGGGGCACAGGGTCCCGGAGACATGTCCAGCACCTTTTTCTGGAACCAGTAAGCCCCGCCCCCTGAAGCCTCAGTTTCCCCATGTGCCAGCCCCATCAAGCTCTTCAGACAGAGGTTCTCACTTCCCGGCCAGTGAGGCCCTACACAGGAAGAAACCAAAGCTTCAAAGAACTGAGTGTTCTGTTAAGAGACACTGGCCAGAGCCTGGAGGGACGCGGCTGGCCCTCGCTTGGAGGCCTGTCTCCTAGGGTTGCTCCCCTGCAGGAACGCTCTCTGGGGAGTCTGTTTACCCGGGGGGCACAAAGTTGGGGTGTTGGGAATCTGACGGCCCTGGGGACCCAGGGTGTCTGGGTTGCCCCTTGGAGGCACTTGCTAACGCCATGCAGCTCGGCCGGATGGCTCCGAACCTGCGGGTTCCCATCAGGGCGAGGGTGGTGCTTCCTGGGGCCCCTCCAGAATAGGTGAAGAAGACACCCCCAGAGACCTCCCCAAAGGCATCTGTGGTACTGCGATGTGGTACTGTCAGAACAAGCTGATTCCTTCTAGAGACATCTCTCCCAGGCCCCAGCCCATTCCCACCAAGGCACCTTTCCAGGGGCCTCTAACACTTTCTTGGAGACTGGGGATCTGGGACAACCAGCAAAGGGAGTTCTCAACCCTCTCCTATGGGTGGTAGTGCCACAGGCCCCCAACGCCTGCCCCTCCCCCTCCCCCATGAGGCTGGAGAGACGAGGGGCCTATGTGGGGTATGGGGTGACCAGGTGAATGGGGAATTGAAGAAATCAGGCCTCCTAACCCTGCAGGCCAACACAGCTCTGTGGTGCCAGACACAGGCAGACAGGAGGTGAGCGTGGGAGGTAGGGAAGAAAGCCCCTCATCCTTTCCTGGGGCCAGGCCAGTCCTGCCCAAACTCCATCTGCTAACCGCCTCCAAGCTGGGAAGTCCTGGTAGGTCCTAGTAGGACCACTATCTGGTCCTGCCGGCTGGCAGGGAGGGGCTGTCTGGGAACACGGAGCCTGCCTACGGCCCCCTCTGAGGTACCCACGTCCCACCAACAGGTGTGGGAGAGACTTGGTTGTTGGGACCGGCAGCAGGGGTGTGTGGTGTGGCAGTAATGGGGGGGAGTGGCAGGTAGGGTCACCGCCTGCCCTGTGCCTGGCAGGCGGGATCTCACGTGCTGCTGCTTCCCTGCTTCCCACAGGGGCTGTACCCCCTTCCCGAGTGTAACTGGCTATTCTGACGGTTTTGCTTCTGACGTTAACTAAGTCTGTCTTCTTCTCCTCCCCCATCCTCCCCCCACTACCTCGCCTCAAAAGAGAAACGGGACGCAGGACAGATGGATCTAGCCAGTGGATTCTGGGGGAGCCTAGAAAGAAATCTTCAATCCTTATCTTGGTCTCATCCCTAAACCAATCCCAGCTTCCTCACAACACCACCACCTTGGGTCCTCTCCCTTTGCTGGGCTGAGCCACACGAAGCAGATAGGGACTCAAGGCATTTGGAGGCTACCTTCTCTGTAAGTCAGAACAGTTCTCTATCCAGGGTCACCTAGGAGCCATGGAGGTTACCCCCTTACCCTTTCTCCCCACCCCAACCTGGGTCCCACTGCCTATTGCAGTTTTCATCAAGATACCACTCTGTGAGTGTGTGTGTGTGTGTGTGCGTGTGTGTGTGTGTGTGTGTTGAGAATGTTTGAACAAGAGGACAGATTCCTACTTCTTCAGCCTAATGGACCATGAGAGTTTTCTCTTTCATCTTCTTGGGCTACAAGCTTATGAACCATGAAGAAAGAAAAGACTGAAAGATTTAAAAGGAATTTAAAATACTTAATGATGGAGAAAAGTACTAATGAAAGAAAAGTGAATGAAGAAAAGTAAGAAGCAGGAACAGCTGGTTGGATGGATGATGGATGGATGGGTGAGTGGGTAGATGGGTGGAAGAGTAGATAGATGGATGATGACTGGATGGATGGGTGTGTGGATGGATGCATGGATGGACGGATGGACAAATGGATGGGTGGATGGATGGGTGGATAGACAGATGGACGGATGGGATCATGGATGTGTGGATAGATGACGGATGCATGGGTGGGTGGGTAGATGAGTGGATGAATAGATAAATGGATAATGGATGGGTGGATGTG
Organism: Meles meles; assembly: GCF_922984935.1. Taxonomy (NCBI): domain Eukaryota; kingdom Metazoa; phylum Chordata; class Mammalia; order Carnivora; family Mustelidae; genus Meles; species Meles meles. The sequence continues at coordinate 1,427,481 of NC_060073.1, forward strand.
TGTATGGATGGATGGACGGATGGATGGATGGAAAGATGTGTGGATGGATGGATGGGTGGATGGATACATGATGGATGATGGATAGGTGGATGGATGGATGGATGATGGATGGATAGGTGGATGGATGGATGGATGGATAGATGGATGAGTGGATAAATGGATGGGTGGATGGATGGGTGGATGGGTGGATGGATGATGGATGGATAGCTGGATGGATGATGGATGGATGGATGGATGGATGGATGTGTGGGTGGATGGATGGATGGATGGATGGATGGATGGGTGTGTGGGTGGATGGATGGATGGATGGATGGATGGATGGGTGGATGGATGGGTGGAAAGACAGATGGACGGATGGGTTCATGGATGTGTGGATAGATGACGGATGCATGGGTGGGTGGGTAGATGGGTAGATGAATAGATAGATGGATGATGGATGGATGGATGGATGGATGGATGGATGGGTGGATGGATGGATGGATGGGTGGGTGGGTGGGTGGATGGGTGGATGGATGGGTGGGTGGATGGGTGGATGGATGATGACTAGATTGATGGGTATGTGGACGGATGGATAGATGAGTGGATGGATAGATGGATGGATGGATGGATGGATGGATGGATGGATGGATTGATGGATGGATGTGTGGATGGATGGATGGGTGGATGGATGGCTGGATGGCTGGATGGCTGGCTGGATGGATGGGTGGATGGATGGATGGATGTATGGATGGATGGTGGATGGATGGATGGATGGGTGGATGGATGGATGGGTATGTGGATGGATGGATGGGTGGATGGATGGATGGATGGATGGGTGTGTGGATGGATGGATGGATGGATGTGTGGATGGATGCATGGGTGGATGGGTGGATGTGTGGATGGATGATGACTAGATTGATGGGTATGTGGACGGATGGATAGATGGACGGATGGACAAATGGATGGGTGGATGGATGAGTGGATAGACAGATGGACAGATGGTTTCATGGATGTGTGGATAGATGATGGATGCATGGGTGGGTGGGTAGATGAGTGGATGAATAGATAAATGGATAATGGATGGGTGGATGTGTGTATGGATGGATGGATGGATGGATGGATGGATGGAAAGATGTGTGGATGGATGGATGGATGGGTGGATGGATACATGATGGATGATGGATAGGTGGATGGATGGATGGATGATGGATGGATGGATGGATGGATAGATGGATGAGTGGATGAATGGATGGGTGGATGGATGGGTGGATGGGTGGATGGATGATGGATGGATGGATGGATGGATGGATGTGTGGGTGGATGGATGGATGGATGGATGGATGTGTGGATGGGTGGGTGGATGTGTGGATGGATGGATGGATGGATGGATGGGTGGATGGATGGATGGGTGGATGGATGGATGGGTGGATGGATGGATGTATAGATGGATGGAGGGATGGGTGGATGGGTGGGTGGATGTGTGGATGGATGGATGGATGGATGGAGATGTGGATGTGTGGATGGATGGATGGGTGGATGGATGATGACTAGATTGATGGGTATGTGGACGGATGGATAGATGGATGGATGGACAAATGGATGGGTGGATGGATGGGTGGATAGACAGATGGACAGATGGTTTCATGGGTGTGTGGATAGATGATGGATGAATGGGTAGGTGGGTAGACGAGTGGATGAATAGATAAATGGATAATGGATGGGTGGATGTGTGTATGGATGGACGGATAGATGGATGGATGGATGGAAAGATGTGTGGATGGATGGTGGATGGATGGATGTAGGGATGGATGGATGGATACATGATGGATGATGGATAGATGGAGGGATGGGTGGATGATGGATGGATAGCTGGATGGATGGATGGGTGGATGGATGGATGGATGGATGGATGGATGGATGGACGGATGTGTGAGTGGTTGGATGGATGGATGGGTGGGTGGTAAGATGGATGGATGGATGGGTGGATGGACTGGTGAATAGTCACATTGAATGGAAGTATAGGTAGGTTGATGGATAAATGGGGTGGAATGCTAACAGATAAATGATTGGATAGACTAATAGAATGTTATCAAGACATATGAGTGGAGATAGATAATGGATTGATTTTTAAATGGACAGATTGGGAAATATAGGAAGTGATAGATGAAAGGAAAGATAGATATGTATAAATAGATATATGGTTGTTGCTGGGTAAACTACCAAACAGATAGATTGGTGAACAGAAGCACCTAAGTCAGGAATTTTTCACTCACTGTTTTCTCTTTTTACAATACTTTCTCCCACAAATGTATATAGCCATCTCTAATCTTTCTCAAGTCTTTTTTCAAATAAGGAAAAGATTATTGCTTTCTATGAGGTTTTCTTTGACTATCATATATATGTCCTCCCACCATGAATTATATTTCCTACGGTATTTATCACCATTGGATATATTACAGAATATACTTACTCTTTATTTTTGTTGTTGCTCCCTCTGAAATGGCAGTCTTGTGAGAGCATGGGCTTTGTTAATGCCAAATCCCAGGGCCTAAAAAAATGGATACAATAAGTCTGTTGAAAACTATATGGATAGATGAACAAACATGAAGATAAATGGAGTTATGAATAAATCACTGGTTGGTTGGATGAGATATGGATGAGTGAATGTATGGATAAAAATAGTATCTCCTATGGAAGCGTTGCTAGGTTGCAACACTATTGTAAGTTTTAACTCATTTGGATGGCTTAATGGGCAGAGTAATGGGCAATATGTATATGGAACTATGAACATGTATGCATTTATACACATACGTGTGACTTTCTAGATAGGAATATGAGTGGACATATTGGTCAGATAGATATGTGAGTGGGAGTATAAATGAGATTGATCAAAAGTAAAATATTTGGAGAGCTGAATGAAAGTAAGGACAGAAAAATATCTGCAGAGATAAAAGGATATATTGAAGAATGAACAGATAGTTCACTTGTAGGGTAGCTGGTGAAATAGATACACAAATTGGTGGCTGAGTATGTACCTAATGGTAATTAGGTACATACTTGCTAATTCCAAGTGGATGGATGACTATCTGAATACTTCTTCTAAGTGTTTTATATGTATTATAACATTAAGATAAATGGCTGGATGGGTGGGTGGGGGGTGGATGGATGAATGGAGGGATGAATGAGTGTGTGGATGGAGAGATGGGTGGATACTTGCTCAATAAAGAGACGTAAGGAGAGATGAATAGACATAGGTATATATGTATTGAAAAATACTTGAATGTATTGATGGAAGGATATACTGTGTTTATATGGATAACTGAATGGATCAATATCTTGAGAAGTTGATGGATTGATAATGATGCACGGGAAGACATAAGTATATAAAGAGGATGGATGGATGAATGGGTGGATGGACAGATGAGTGGGTGGGTGGTGGATAATGGGTAGGGGGATGGATGGATAGGTGGATGGGGGATGGATGGATGGATGGGTGGGTGGCTGAGTGAGTGGAAGGATGGATGATAGATGGATAATGGACAGATGGGTGGGTGGATGGGTGGATGGATGGATGGTGGGTGGATGGATGATAGACAGATGATAGATGGATGATGGATGGATAGGTATGTGGATGGATGACTGGATGGATGGATAGATTGACTAGTGGTTGGATGGATGGGTGGATAGGTAAATAAGGGGATGGATGGATGGATGGATGGGTGGGTGAGTGAGTGGATGGATGGATGGGTGGGTGGGTGCATGGGTGATGAATGATAGAATGCATGAATGACGGAGGAGTGGGAGACGGATAGATGGATAGATGCATGGCGAATAACAGTAGAGTTGGAGACAAACACCCTGTCCTATGGCTCCTGGTAGGGCGTGCCCTAGTTCTGAAGCTACGGATGCTGGCCCCTGTGTTTAAAGGTCTGTTTTTGCCACCCCCCACCCATCAGCATTTCTGATAGATAATCAAGTAATTGTATTTTAAGTTCTTAGTGACAGAGAACTCCTGCCATTCCAAGGCAGCCTTCTCCCCATGGGAATATTTTTCCTTCTTTTGAACCAAAATTTGTCTTGGCACATTTCCTTCCTGGCTGTCTGTGACTGGGATTCCGGAACCAAGAGCAGGAGGCAAGGGGGAGACGCGCTCGTTGTGATGGAAAGGAGGCACAGGCTCACTTCCCTTGGGCGATCTGGCTCCACCTGAGGGCCGACCCCAGGGCCCCGCTCATCTTTCCCTTCTCCGCATTCCTCTAGAACCTTGACGCATCTGCAGCCCTGTCTGGATGCTGGGCCCCCTGCTTCTGGGGTACACCCCCACATTCTCTGGCGCCCCTGGGGCTGTGGGAGGAGAGAGCTGTGAACTCCCCTCCAGGGCTGGTCATAGGACACAGCCTGGTGTGTGTGGGGAGAGGCAGGGGGACGAATCAGAGCCAGACTTCATGACGCCCACAAAGTCTGCACCAGCCAGCCACCACCTGAGTCACCACGGACCAGAGCTACGGGCCACGTGGCTGCCGTGACTTGCCCGCAAGTGCACTGCTTGCCCATCTGATCTTAGCCGCAGCCCCATCCGGCCTCACGTCCCCCAGGTGCTCTCGGTCCTGGTGCCCTGGCCCAGAACAGCCGGGGCAGTGAGAGGGACCGTTCCTCCATGCTCCGGGGATGGAGGGCAGTGGGGGCGGGCGGTCAGCCCACCGGCTCACGGTTCTGGCTCTGCTGGCCCCAGCTCTGCACGCTGGGACGCTAGTCTGAGCCTCGGTTCCCCCAGGCGGGACCTGGGTGCAGCGGCTGTGAGGGTGGGTGAGCCGGGCCACGCTGCTGGACGTGACTGCTGGGCACTGAGCGGGGCTCCGTGGCGCCCCGCAGACACAAGTCCCGTACCCGCCTCGTCCGGTCACTCGCCCGCGAGCCTTCTCAAGTGAGTCACGGCGACTAAGCCCAACCAGAGGAACAGTGGGCTGGGCTGGGCCTCCCCGGCCTTGGCCAGAGCACGAGGGGCAGGGGGCCCGCAGGCCAGGGCACTGCGCTGACCTTGTGCCCACTGGTCCCCCTGGGAGCATGCTCTCCGCTACCAACCAGGGCAGGCCGTGTTGGTCCCTGCCTCTGGGGTCTCCTTGCTCCGACCTCCCAGTGCAGAGTGGCGGGTGCCGGGGGCGGGGGGCAGCAACCTCCCCATTTGGGGAGCAGAGAGGATTCCCCCTCGAGGTGATAAGTGGAGCAGAGAGCTGGGCATAAACAAGGGGAAAACTGGAGAACCAAGAGGGAGGGGGAGGGAGGGAGGGGAGAGAGGGAGAAGAGGAAGGGAGGGGAGAGGAAAGGAGGGGGAGGGAAAGAGGGGGAGGGAGGGGAGCAGAGATAGGGGCAGAGAGAGACGGAGGGAGAGGAGAGGAGACAGGGTCTGGGTGTGGAAGCGGGGAGGGCTGGGGGCTGGTGAGGAAGGAGCAGAGGGCCCCGGCCAGAAGGGCTCAGGGCAGGGGAGAGGTGCAGGGCAGGGGGGCTTGACCCAAAAGATTCATAAAGGCGAGGACAAGAGGAGGGCCAAAGTGTTGGTGGGGCCAGGCCCAGAGCGAGGAGAGAGGCACAGAGGGATGGAGAGGCCGAGGGGGGCGCCCCGATGCCCTGCCAGTGGTGGGGATGAGCTAATGGCCGGCAGAGTGAGGCCGGAGCGGCCGCCAAGGTGGCCGAAGGGAGACCGTGCCCACCCCAGGCTGCTGAGGTCCTGCTGAGCCCTGGAGCTGCTGGGCTGGAGGGTTTTCTCTCTGACATTTTTACTAGTCTCGGAAGGAGGGGGAGGGGGAGGAGGCCGAGGGGGGAGAAGGGGGCTGGGGGGGAACAAAAGGGAAGCAGCTGCTAAACGTCCTGAAGGAGAGACCCACAGAGTCCGCGAGGCCGCACAGACGGGGACAGACAGACGGGCACCCCGCAGCCCAGGGCGGCTAACGGGGAGTCAGCCCGGGGGACCCCCAGGGCGAGAGGGCCCCGGGTGGACAGATGCAGGCCACAGACGGGGAGACAGGACACGCAGACGGGGAGGGGGTGTGGACGTCAGAGAGCCCAGACGGCCAGCCGGACGGAGAGACGGCTTGGACCGGGGGACGGGGACAAGGGAGCGAAGGAGGGGACAGGAGGAAGAAAGGAGAGGGGAGGGGCGAGAGGGGTCCAAGTGGCAGGAGGAGGAGCAGGGGGAGGGCAGCAGACAGAGGCCGGCGGCCTTTGAAGAAGGAGCTGCCGCGTCCCCAGGGCTGGGGTCAGGCCAGGTCGCCGGCCCGCGGGCGGCCGCCAGCAGCATGAGCGGCTCGGCCCTCCTGAGGAGTTCCAGCAAATGGGGCCTGGACAAGCTGGTGAGGTAGGTGCCCCCCGGCCCAGGCTGGGGCAGGGCGGGCAGGGCCGGGCCACAGGGCCAGGGTGAGGGGTGCACACATGCGCCGGGTGTGTGCACACGGCCCGCGCTCGTCCCCACCTGCGTGCCCGCCTGGCCCACGCGGGACCGCTGTCCTTGCAGACGCCTCCCCTGACCCCGGGACCTCGTGGCCACACTCCCCACCCCCCTTAGCCCACCAGCCCTGCGTGGGAGGCGCTGCGGGGCTGTGGCGAGTGCTTGGGCCTCGGAGTCCGATTTTCTCTGGGCTGGAGTCCTGGCTCCCACGTCTCAGGCTTTGGGCCAGGACCCTGTCCTCTCTGGGCCTCAGTGTCCTCCTTTATAAAATGGTGGCGTGGTGTCACCCACCTCAAAGAGGAGTAGAAAGAGCAGAAACAAGGGGCCAGAGGCGGGCCCGGAGCCACCGCTCCGTACCACGGGCTGCTTGGCGCTTTACTCTGAGCCGCCTGCAGTGCCCTTCCTCCTCCTCTACTCTTCCAGGCACCTAAGGCCCAGCTGAAATGCTGCCTCCTCCATGCAGCCTGCTTTGGCTTCTCCTCCAATGGCGAGGAGCGTGCTGGGCAGACTGCAGGCTCCTGGAGGGAGGGACACAGGCATCTCAGCCTCCTCAGGTCCACCACACCTCGACTCTGGGAGGGAGGAGAGACACGGCGTGCAGGTGCGCAGAGAGCCACCCCAGACCCCTCCAGCTCCCGTGGTCGGGGCCTTCAGATGCCGAGTGACGGCTCTCTCCTGGCCCCACCCAAGCACGGCCCAGGGGCCACCATTGAAGCCGGGACCAGCTACGGGGTCTGGGGGAGGCCCCCGCATCCCCACCCTGTCCACTCGTAAGGAGAACCCCGCTCCTGGGCTTCACCGCTGCTCTCTCCTGGCTCGGCCAGGCCAGCCCTGGTGCTGCTGACTAGGGGACCCCCAGCCAAGGCTCTTCCTCCCTGCCCAGCCGGGATGTGTCCTCCCGGGGACACAGCTCCTGTCCCTCTCCAGAAAACTCTGTGGCCCCAGGACTAACAGGTGCCCAGGGTCAATACCGGGGGCTCATGACTGAACAAATGGGGAAATCGAGACCCAGGAGGGCAGTCATATGGTCTGCTGGGGAGCGACAGGAAGAGTCCCCTGGTAGCGGCACTCACGCCCCTCGTCCCAGGAGAATCTGGGCCACAAATGTCTGTCCGACAGTGGCTTCGGCTCTGCTCCCAAGCCCAGCGTTACCCGCCGCCCTGGTGGGAGCCATGGAGGCACCAACGGGGCACGTGCAGCCCCAGCGCGGCCAAAGGCAGGGCAGCCTGGGGAGAGCCCCGAGCCCCTGGGGGACCTGCAGAGGCCGGCAAGACAGAGACAGATGGACGTGCCCCTTTGAGCTCCGCACACTGTCCTGCTGCTGGGGGCCGGGTGGGGAGCCGGGAGTCTCCCCGAGGCGTGGCAGCAGGGGGTCCGCATCCAGCCCTGGCGGGCGGGTCACTCAGCTCACACGGAAACGCTGGCATGCGCGGAGCCAGCCCTGGGCCTGATGTTCTGCTCCCGCCCGTGGACTCCAGGGCCCAGGCGGCTCGTGGCGCCGCCCGATGTTCGCACCTGTCTCGTCTCCCACCGGCTTCAATTCCCGAAGCCCGGGCAGGTGGCCCCGGTCCCTGTCGGACAGGCAGAACACCAGGCTCACAGAGGCTAGCGACTTGCCCCGGGGTCACTCGGGGGGTGGGGGGGTCCTGCCAGCCGCGCCCCCCCATCACCTTACTCCTTCGCCGGGGCCCGCCCGGGTGCAGGGTGAGGCCCCTCCCTGTGAAGGCTCCGGGGCGCGCGGGAAGTCAGCGGGGGTGGGGGTGGAGGTGCATGGGGTCCCGGGTCAGTAGATTAAAAGTGGGCCTGGGCGGGGGCACTTGTCCCCGTGCCCACCTGTGTCCCCGTCTCAGCTTGGCACCGTCCCCGTGGCTGCCACACAGGTCCTCGCTGGCCGTCACTGCCCAGGGGGAGGTTTCAGGTGTCCGGCCGGGCCGACTCTTCCTGCTGCGCCCCCAGGCCTGGCTCCGTCCCTCTGTCCTCTCCGGCCGCGCCTGGCCATTTGAAGCTCAGCCTGGGCCAGGCCGGCGTTCGGGATGAGCAGGGGGCAGCTTGCGGTCCCACAGGCCCCGGGGCTCCGGCTGCCTGCCTGGTCCAAGGCTCTCTGTGGGCCTGCCTTTGGGAAGGGGGGCCTTGTCTGGCACAGACCAGAGGGGCTGACCGGGTCCCCCTGCTGGGGTCTCTCTTGGCATTCGGCCTCCTGGTCCCCCCCAGGGAGGCTTTGGGAGCTGGAGGAGCCCCGAGGCAAACCCCCTCTGCCCACCGCTCTGAGCACACGTCCACCATAGGCACCCGGCAATCCTCGTGCCCGGCCTCCCACCCTAGGCAGCCAGGTCTGCGAGGCCTCCGGGGACCCCAGTGTGGCCAGCAGGGCCGGGGACGGGCCAGCCTGCGGAGGCGGTGGGGGTGGGGCGGGGGAAGCCAGGCCTCCAAACCAGTGTCCAAAGGGGCGTGGCTGCCTCGGGCCCACCCAGGGCTCCAGAGGGGAGGGGGGCTGGCCCTGCCCCTGGCAGAACCCGGGCGTCTCGTGGGTGGTGCTGCCCCGGGACCAGGCGGTCTGTCGGCCGGAGCTGCCCCAGGAGCCCGGGCGAGCTGGCATCGCGGGGGCGCGAGGACTGAGTGGCCCAACCCCCTGGGCAGGGCGTCAGGGCCGGAGCCCAGAGCCCTGAGGTTCAGGCTCCAGTCCCGTCCCGCCAACAGAGCAGGACAGGGCGGCGAGCAGGCGGCAGCCCCGGGGGCACTGGGCACCTGAGGGCTCGCTCCCCTCCTTGCGCCCCTGCTGGAGCCTCGAGAGGGCAGCCCGTGGCCCCCGGACCCCGAAGGGTGGCTGGAGCGGGCACGGCTCCCCGGAACAGCACAGGGAGCATGGAGCGGCTCAGCACAGGTGGGTGGCCTGGGGCCAGCTCGCGCAGGTGTCGGGGGCACAGGTGGGAGCTGGGCGTGGGGGAAGCTCTCGGTGGCCCGTCGGGGCAGGGGGAGTGTGGGATCAGACCGCGGGCCACCCCGGAAGGCAAGAGTGCAGCTAGGAAGGATACTGTCTACCTGGGAAGGGAAGGGTCCTGAGGTGGCCTCGCGGTGAGGTGGGGGCCGGGGGTTTTGTCCCCAGTGGGCTGCGAGGCTCTCCCAAAACGTGTTCTACCAGGTATGGAGGGGAGGGAGAGAGGAAAAGAGAGAAAGGAAGTGAGAGAGTGAAGGAGGACAAAGAGGAGGGGCAGGGGTGGGAGGTCCCCATGACGGTAGAAAGAGGGGTGCAGGGATAGGGAAGGGATGGGGACAGGGCAGGGACAGGGCAGGATGAGATAGGGATAGGACAAGGACAAGGACGAGGACAGGCTGGGGACAGGGACAGCATGGGGACAAGATGAGAACAGGACAGGGAAAGATGGGATGGGAACAGGACAGGGACAAGGACAGGATGGGGAGAGGGGTAGGATGGGCACAGGGAAGGGACAGGATGGGGGCAGGGCAGGATGGGATTGGGATAGGACAGGGCTGGGGACAGGGCAGGGACAGGGACAGGAATGGGGACAGGACAGGGACAAGACAGGGACAGGACAGGGATGGGAATTGGATAGAAACGGGATAAGTCAGGGATGGGGACTGGACAGGGATAAGACAATGCAGGACAGGATGGGGGTAAGGTGGGGACAGGAAGGGGACAGGAGGGGGAGAGGACAAGAATAGGACAGGGATAGAATGGGACAAGATACAGACAGGACCAGGAATGGGAGGAGGGCACGGACAAGATGGGACAGGGACAGGACAGGATAGAGAAAGGACAGGATGGGATGGGACAGGATGGTGGCCAGGAGGAGGGAGAAGTTGAATGAAAGCAACAAAGAGAAGGCACAGGGCAGGACATCAGGGTGTGCTGGGGGTAACGGGAGCTGTGGACACTCAGCAGCCCCTCCCACAGGGTCCCTCCCACACTGTTCCCTCCCACAGGGTCCCTCCCACTTTCCCTCCCACATTGTGCCCTCCCACACTGTCCGTCCCACGATGTCCCTTCCCACCCTACTTCTCTCACGCTGTCTGCCCCACACTGTCCCCAGCAGTGGAGGGAACGAGGCCCCAAGGGCCAGGTGCCGTGGGTGCTGAGTGCGGGAGGGGGTCGGCCCCGTCTACTGCCTGCTCCCGGCCCCCCCAGAAGATGGCAGGAGGGTGCATGGGACCCGCAAGAAAGGAGGGGAAGCCAGTGAGGCCAAGAGAGGGGGAAGAGAAGGAGAGAAAACCCCTGTGGGAGGGAAGGACGGGGAAGGGGACCAAGGAGGGGATGCTGCGTCCGGACTGGGGCCTGCGCATGGGGCCCAGGCTCTCCCGCCCTGACCCTCCTGCTATCCGGCACTAGCCTGCGGGAGCCGTGGGGCCGGAACCGGGCACACCTTCCTTGGGGCCGGGGGGGAGCCCCAGGTCGGGCCCCTCCCTGCTAAGGGAGACGTCACCCCGTCTCCTGTAACGGGGTGACGCGCCGCATGCTGGCTGCGGAGGGACCACGTAGCACCCCCCGCTCCTGCCGGAGTCATCAGGGACAGAGGCCCAAGCCAGCAGACCGTCCCGGGCTGGCCCACGTACCCATCTGTGTGCACAGGGAAGCTGAGGCTCAGGCAGTCTTGCGGCCTGTCAGGCGCCTGTCAGGGGGAGGCATTGCCCCAAGCCCCTGAAGCTCCGTGCAGAGGGGAGGAGGGCAGAGGAGGGGGACAGGGAAGCAGAGGGCAGGGAGGGGGCAGGCTGGGCCCCGGGCTCCTGGGCAGAAACGGACGGCGGTGTCGGGCAGGGGGTTGAGCGGCTCCGCGCACTGGGGGGCCGGGTCTGGAGACCCCGGGGTGGGCCGAGAAGGAGAGCCGGGAGAGGGACCCCCGGCTGTAGGGAAAACCCGGGTGCCACCCCGCCCGGCCCCGGGCAAGATGAAAGTGGGGAGGGATGGCTGAGGCGGCAGCCGGTGCCAGCCACCAGCCGCGTGTCACGGAATGTGCAGGAGCCTGGCCTCGTGGGCGCAGTGAGAGCTGCCGGGCAGCCCCAGCCTGGCCCGGGAGGGACGGGCTCCCCTGGAGGGCCAGCCAGCGCCAAGAGAGCCTGGGCCGGGCCTGGAGGCGAGGCAGGGGCTGCCAGCAGCGGGGACACCCTGTGGTCAGCCCCCCGCGCGGTCCCAGAGGGGGTCCTGAGTGCGGCACAGGCATGGCGGTGGGCGGGGTGCCCGGCGGGCTCCTGGGCAGCCGCGACACTTGGCCCAGACCCCTGCGACGCTGTGGTCAGGGACCCAGAGCAGGGACAGTGGCGATTACCGTGCACGGGGCAGAGACAGGAACAGCCACACCAGCGTCCAACAGGCAGGCTGGACCTGAAGAGGGAAGGGACTTGACCTCTGACCCTAGGCCCAGAGGGGCAAGGGCAAGGAGGTTGACCAGGGAGCACGTCCCAGGAGGCAGGACCCCCAGCCACAGGGAGGTGATGGGCCAGCCAGCAGGATGTCAGGCTCGGTTCCGGACCCCACTCTGGGGCAGAAGGGGACGGTCCCGGAGCCAGCCTCTGCGCACGGCGGGAAGCCTGGAGAGAGGGGCTTGGGGGCCCAAAGCTCTTTGTGGGACCACGGTTCAGGGCTCTGTGGAGCCAGACTGTAAAGGGGACCCCTGACCGGGCCAAGCCCCACTAGGTAGGTTTTGGGGGCACTGCCTCCTTCTCCCTCGGGCTGGAGCTGTCCCCAGTGGGTGGGCACCAGGGAGCAGGGACCCCCCCTCGCATGGCACTCTCCCTGTCGGGCCGTCAGAGCAGATGACCAGGGTCTGCCCGCCTGGCCTGGACACCTTCGGGGACTGCGGTGTGATGGGCCTGGGCTGGGGCTGCCCTGACCAGCATTTGGAGGCTGGTCCCCACAGGGCCTTCACGGGTCCAGGAAGCCAGGACGCCGCAGGTCTGGGGAGACAGTGGTGGCAGGAAACTGGGGGCCGGGCCGCACAGGGGGTATCAAGGGAGGGACCCACCTGGCCCTACGGCTCGGGCAGCTCCCATCTGCGTGGATGGCGGGCAGGTGGGCGGGCGGGCGGGCGTGCCACCCGCAGAGCCGCTCAGCGCCAGGCAGGGGGCAGGTTGGGACTGGGCGCGTCTGGAATGGGATGTGGGAGGAACGGAGCCCATGGGGACAGATGCTCTCCGCACGACTCTGTCCCCAAGGGGTGCCTGCGTGGGATGTGCTGGGACTGTGGGTCACCCGGGAGGGGCGTGGGGACAGAGAGGAGGGGCGACACGCTGACTTGCTGCCCCGTCCTTTCTGACAGGTGGCACCGTCCACGTCCCCATCACTCCGGGCTGGGCCCAGCCACAGGCTCAGGTGCCCTCCTCTGAGGGAACTTCCTGCAGGCACTTCCCGCCCCCCTGGCTCCAAGTGGCAGCTCTCCTGGGGTCCCTGAACCTCGCCTAGAGGTCAGCGCTGGCTTTCCTGGCAGCGCCGCAGGTCCTGTGGGCCCCACTGAGGGACGGAGAGAGGCGGAGCCCGGGGGGAGGGGAGGGGCGAATCGGGGGTGGGGGGACAGGCCTGCCTGGGCTCTGTAAGCAGGGGCTGGAACAGGAGGGACTTGGGCTGCCTGGGAGGTTATGGAGCAGGTGACAGATACGGGACTGTCACTGAAGGGACGTCGGCCCCGGGAGGGAGGCTGGGGACGGCGGCAGCCGTGGCTGTGGTCTCCGGGTTCCCCTTCCCAAGGGAGACCTCCCGACCCCACTCTTCAGCTGCAAACTGGGGTGACGGTCCCCCCTGAATGGGGTGAGAACCAGGTGGCATTTTGAGCCCGTGATGGGCCGTCTTGGACTGAACAGGGCCTGACCCCACTGCCCCTGTGGGGTCCCTGGTGACCTGAGGTCAGAGGCAGGGGCCACACTCCCCAGTCCGCTCCTGGGGCCGGTCAGGAAAGAGGGGCTGAAGGGGGATTCCTTGGCTTTGGGGGCTGCGTGGGGCAGCTGGGGGCTCCCCTCACAAGGGCTGCCCCCTGTGGGAAGACGAGAGGCTGCTGGTTGAGGAGGCTGGGGGAGGGTCCCACAGAGATGACGCTCTGATGGAGGACGGGCCGGCCTCGGCTGCGAGAAGGGGCTGCCCGGGCGGAAGGTGGTCCTGGCGGGGTCCCAGGGCTCAGGTGGAAGGAAAGATGCCAGCACACCGGCCACCTGGCCCTTCCCACCCGAGAGACGAGCCCAGAGCCCCTGCCCGGGACACAGGGCTCTGTTCCCCTGCCCGGGCCTGGAAGGAGCTAGAGTGTGGGCGTGGTCACCTTACGATGGCCTGGCCTGGGGCTCACAGCTCGGAGAGCGCATTGTCCGCATTGTCCGGCCAGCTGTGGGCTCCCGGAGGCAGCGGCTCTGTCCTGTGTCCTCAGCAGAGCGCCTTGAGGCCTCACTCCCTCCCCACATCTCAGGGCCAGCCTGTGCCTTTTGGGGAGCCAGCCCCTCTGTTGGGGGGGAAGCCAGCTCTGCGGCAGATGTCCCCTCCTCGGGAGAGGCTTCTCAGATGAGACCTGCCACTGGAACCAGGAGGGGTGCGGGCCAGGCCCTGCCCCGTGGCGCTCCAGCTTCCTCCTGGGGGACCAGGTCTGCCGATAGCACCAGTCAAGAGGCAGTGGGAGCTAGGGCGGCCCGGGGAGGGGTCTTGGTTTGCACACGGCTGAGTGAGGTCTGTGCCCCCGGGAGCCGAGGCTGGGCCCGGCGTCTCACCCTGAGAAAGGGGTCACTGAAGCCACAGCCCCACCTCCCGGGGTGACCTCCCATGCTTCCCTCCTCTCGGCCCCCATCCTCCTTGCCCCAGAGAGGGCAACATGTCCCCCCACCTCGCATCCCCTCCAGCTGCCTTCCGCTGAGCTCCTTCCTGCTTAGAACCTTCCAGAGCCCCCAGGGTCCCCAGCTGCCCTGCCCTGGGTCTCCCAGAGACCTAACCTCACCCCAGGCTGCTGGGTGCTGCCCAACTCGTGCTGCCCGTTCTGGGAGTGACCGCCAAGGGCAGGGTCGGGAGGGGCTGAGCTCCCCCCTCCCCTGCAGGGTAGAACCAAGCGCTCTGCAGGGACATGGAGGCCCTGGGGTGGGGTGCAGGCCCAGGCTGTCCGCACCTCTGCAGCCCTAACCCCTGGGAGGCGCCCAGCCTAGAGGAGGAGGGATGGAGACAGGAAGGGGCCGAGGGGCTTGGACTCCAGGCCTTTCCCTGCGACCGCGGCCATTCTCTGCCCTCCGGTCACCCCGGAACCCTGGCGCCCCATGGCTGCCCCTCAGCTCCCTGAGGGGTGACTCCTCCCCTGGGCTCTCCCCATCCTGGGTCCGCCCTGACTGTCTCCCCAGGAGCCCCCTGCCCTCCACACTCTGCTGGCCCAGGCTTAACTTGGGGCTTCCCCCCCAATCCACCCGCCCCCGGAACCCCCTTCCCTTCTGGGAGGCTGCTGTCCCTTTGCCCACACCACCTTCCTGGCTGGTAGCCCCCCTCCCAGCCCACTTGGGCCCCACGGGGAACTCAGAGACCCTCCTGTCCATCTCCCCTCAGCTGCCCCTCTCCGGCCATGACCGCACTGAGCGCTCTGGCCACCGGCCTCCATGGCTCCGCTCTCACTGTCCCCTCTCCCTGGCCCACGAACCCCAGCTCATCTTTCAGAACCAAGTTCAAGGTCGCCTCCTGGGCTCTCTGGGGCAATGGGGTTGGGCTGCCCAGGGCACCATCTCCCTGGCCTGCTGACTGCCTGTGCCGTCGAGGAAAGGGGTCATCTCTCCCCATGCGCAGCAGGACACAGGCGCACCCAGAAAGGTGCTGCTGGACGAGGGATGGCCAGGAGCGTGGGCTGGACCCGCGCCAGGGCAGGCGGGTGGGGCATGGGGGAGCGAGGTTCCTGGCAGCTCCCCTGTCCACACCCCTGACCTGGGGTGACAGCGCGTGCCTCCCCCTTCCCCCTCCTGCCTCCCCCATTGCCCACCTGCCCCTTTGGGGCTTTACTCCGGGCTCACCCCCACAGGTGCACCCTTGTGCCTCCCTGCAAGGACGGGTGACAGCCGGTACCCAGGCCGTGCCACACCCACACAGCCCTCCCACGCAGCCTGGGGCAGGCCTCTGACTTGCATGAACCGTGGGGGACTCCCTCGTGGTAGCCCAGCCACCACTGCCTTCCCCTGAACTCCCTGACATGGCCACTGACCTCTGCCCTTGGGGGACCTGCTCTCTGGTAGTTGGGGATCCCCGGAAGCCAACGCTAAGAAGGCCTCTCCGTGGGCTCCTTCTCCTGCACACTGTGCCTTCCCTCGTGGGCTCTATGGTCACTTGGGGGACCAGTCGCTCTGCAAGTGTCCACCCCAGGGGACAGTGGGGAAGCAGGGCATGGAGGGGACAGAGACCTTGGCGGTCTGCGGGGAGACCTGTGTTCCCTGCTCCTGGCGGGGTGGCTGGCCTACACCCAGGCCTCTCGGGCAGCTCTCGCCCACTGTGTCCAGGACCCCTGTAGCCAAGAGGGTCCCCTGCAAGCCTAAAAGAAAAATTCTCCTAAGGCAGGTGCCCTGCCTGGCCTCCAAGCCCTGCCCCCAGCACTCCCCTGGCTCTGAGCCCAGCTTTGGGCACCAGAGACAGGTGGGTGCCGCACAGCCGCCTGCAGGGGGCAGAGTCAAGCAGGGACGGAGCCCACCAGGGCAGGGGGAGGAAGGAGGCAGGACAGCCGAGGCCGGAGGGGCCAGGCCGGCTCAGACCCTATCCCCCGTCCTTGGGCCCTGCCGGGGGGACCACGAGGGGGTCCTGCAGAGGGAGGAGAGAGGGGGCCGGCGCCTCGCGTCGGGGCTGGGAGACAGTGGACACGTCCAGCAGGGGCAGCCCCTGGGCCAGGGGTCCCCCCGGCCCAGGATGGGGAGCTCAGAGCCTTCCTGGGACCCGCTGGGGTCTGCCCACGCTGCTGGCCCCGGGTGGAGCGCGGCCCCGTGGTGGACCCCGATGCAGGACCGCACGCCCCGGCCCCCGGGGCCGAACCGATGGCCGCCTGAGAGCCAGAGCAGACACAGGAAACAGCCTAATTGCATTTGCTAAGGAACAGCAAATCCCTTACAGCTGCGCGCGGGCCGAGCCAGGGGCCACGGGGCGGGGAGGGGGGCGGCCATCGCCGGTGTCCTGACAGCTCCGCGGAGCCTGCCAAGGGGTCTGGGCTGCTGGCCGGGGAAGGGGGGCGCCTTTCCCAGGCCAGGGGCCCCCACCCCACCCCAGGAGAGCTGCCCCCTCTCAGTTCCCAGAACGGAGCCCAGCTGTGGAACAGTGAGGGGTGAGCTCACAGGAGGGGCCAGGAGGGGCCGCGTGACTCACATCCTGGGGCTGGCGGGCGGGAGGGGGGGGAGGGCTCCCTGTCCTCAGGCTGCGGGGCCTCCCTGCGCGGGGCTTTGGGGGACAGCAGAAGGCCCCTGCCCCGCACCCCTGCTCTGCTCCCCCCGAGCTCCTGCCTGTGGGAGCGTGGGGACCACATGCCAACGGCAGGTCATGAAGGGTGACGCTCAGAGGGGCTGCCTCCCCGGGGTGCTGCTCTCGGTCTCCCTCCTGGGCCGCTGTCGAGGCGATGGCAGGGGTGCTGGGCGGGGGGGACGGGGCCTGCCCATTCGCCCCCCACCTTGTTCCCGCTTCCGCGGCTGCGTGCGCAGAGGGACGCCCGCCTGCGTGCCGGGGGGTGTTCGGGGCCGCGTTCGGGGCAGGCGTGGGTGCCGACGTTGGCCTGAGTGGAGCCAGAGCCCATGGAGGGACTGTGTGCGTGCGTGCGTGTGTGTGCACGCGTGTGTCTGTGTGTGCAAGGGAGGCCCAGCCCGGCACTGCGTGTCCGTGCACGGGGCTCTGCCGAGTGTGGGCCCGCACGGGGCTCTCGTGGCCGGGACCCATCACCGTATGGGCGGACCCCGGGGGGCTCAGCCCCCGTCTGTGCTGGGAGTGACGGGACACATTGTGGGTTTTGCACTCAGATCTTGGAGGGAGGGTCTGGGGAGCAGGAGCGATGGCCATGTTGGGGCGAGGCCCCACGGGGGTTCCAGACAGCAGGCCTGAGGGGCACCTGAGGCTCAGCTCCGGCCTCGGGCCACCCACGCCCCACCTGAGCCCACGCTTGCGCACCCGTGCACCATCCACTGGTCCAGACACGACGACGTCCCAACCCAAACATGCCCACGGGCGTGCGCAGCCGGGACATGGGAGCGAGGGGGACGAGATGGCCAGTCCCGACAGGAGCGGCCGGGAATTCCTCCTGGGGTGTCCCCAGGGGCTGCCCCACAAGAAGGTTGGGGGGCCCACGCTCTGCCCCACAGCTGGGTTCCAGCACCGACTCCCGCGGCACCCACGGGCTCCCACCCTCCATGAGGAGGGCCTGTGGGTGTGCATGGCGGGGAAGGACCCCGGAGCCCAGGTGCCCAACAGCCTGAGAGCTCCCCAGGTCCTACCTCCCCAGAAAACATGGCCCTGCGGCTTCTGAGCTGGATGGGAGCCGGTACGGTACGGGGCAGGAAGGGCTCCCGGGGTCCTGGGGGCGGGGGTCGATGACACCGCGGAGGAGTGAGGGTAGGCAGAGGTGGGTGCCGAGGTCTGAGCGTGGCTGAGGTCCCCGGGGGCTGCCACGGGGGGAGGGGGCCCAGAGCGGGGGCTGCCAGGGGCCTGGTTTTTGTCTGGGAGACTCTGGGAGGACTGAAGGGAGATTAGATCACAGCCAGCAGGGCTGCCGAGACCATGGAGCCGGCTGTCCCGGCCAAGGGTGGAGGCCCAGAAGGAGAGGGCTGCGGGGTCAGGCAGCGGACACCAGCAGGAAGGGACAGAGACCCCAGCCTGGGGCAGTGGGACCCCTGCAGAAGCAGAGACCAGGACTCCCCTCCCGGAGTCCAGGGGAGCTGGGGGAGGCAGGGCCATGTCGGTGGCCAAGGCCTGGGGTGTCTGCCCTCCCCCCGCCGGACACCAATAGTCTGAGACCCACTGGGCCAGGGTCAGGGGAAACAGGCCATGGGCCCCCAGTCCCAGGCCCACCTTGTGAGGCCCCAAGGGCGGGACCCCAAGAAGCCGTGGGGTCAGTGTGCACTGAGTGAGGGGCTCTGTGGGGCGCCTCAGTTCCTGATCTGTGAAACAGCTCAGAGAGGGTCCGACCTGGGCTGGACGCAGCCTCTTCTGCAGGTCTTGGGCCCTCTTGGGGGGCCACCTTCTTCCAACACACCGGGTCCCTGGGGAGCAGGAGGGAGCACCCCAGCTGGGGCGGCGTCGGCTTGGGAGGCAGCTGCCTCGCCGGGTCTGCCCCGGGGCCAGACCCCAGCCCAGCCTGGCCGTACCTGATGGGCTGCGGCTGGACCCCCAGATCAGGCAGGCCCCTGACACCTTCCGCCACCTCTCCCCACGCCCTCTGTGGCCCGGCACTGGGTGGGCCAAGGGAGCCCAGCTGGTAGAGGGGACCGACCCTGGAGCCCCTCCATCCCCAGGCCTGGAGAGCCCTGGGAGCTCCCCCCGGGCGCCGAGGGCACCTCGGTGACCAGCTCCCGTGACCTCCGCTCTGTGCACAAGGAAACTGAGGCCGGGACAGGAGCCTGCTGGGACTGCAGCGGCGGGGCACAGGCTGTGTTATGACGGTCTCTCGGTGTCCCCCAGGCTCACCACTCAGTGGAGCGTGGAAGATGAGGAGGAGGCCGCCCGAGAGCGGCGCCGTCGGGAAAGGGACAGCAAGCTGCGGGCCCAGGACGAGGACGGGGGCAGCCGGGCCCCCCAGCTGCCCGAGCAGGAGACCCTGTAAGCTGCTTGCCTGACCCGGCCCCCATACCCCCGGGCAGAGGGGCGTGCTGGCAGTCGGGCCCTGGGCGAGGGGTCCCAGAGCAGGAGAGACCACGCAGGAGCTCAGCCCGGCAGCAGGGGCAGGAGTGGGGAGAGTTCTCAGGGTGGGGGTCCCCGCAGCCCCCGGCGCCAGCAGAGCCTGCTGGCTGGCCGGACGGACGGACTCACGTGTGGCCACCCCTCCCAGCCAGCCTCCCAGAGCGCTGACTCAGGCTCTGGCCGCCCCGCACCGTCCTGGCCCCTGCTTGGACCGACACTGACCCCAGCTGCGCGGCCCTGGCCCTGGAGCCCCCCGCCCAAGCTCCCCGCTGCCGGTGACTCATGGAGGCCACGTCCAACTTGGCGGGCCGCAGGCCGGCTCGTTTCCTCCCTGGGCCCAGGAGGCCTCCGCGGCTGGGCTGGGCTGTTTTTACAATAATGCCCCCCTTCCTCCCGCCGCTGTTTTGTTCCATTTTCTCCGAGTCAGCAGCTCCGGGCTGGGTGGGGTGCCGCGGCGGTCATGGCCCCTCCGGCCGGGGCCTCGGTCTAGATGGCAGGGGCTAGGGGTGGAGGGGGAGCCCGCTAGCACCAGATCCCAGGCCTGCCTTGGGGGGACGGGGTGCACGGGCTTCCTGGAGAAGGAACATGTCACCAGAGCCCTGGGGGCACAGCTGAGGGGGCAGAGGGAGACAACCCCACACATGGGGACCCTAGAGTGACAGAGGGGGCACGGCTCAGCAACTGGGGCACCGTAGACTGATGAGGGAGCCATAACTCATCTCTTGAGAGACCCTAGACTGAGGGGGGAGACATAGTCCAGCTCTCAGGGGACCCTAGACTGGGGGGGAGTCATAGCCCAGTTCTCAGAAGGCCCTAGATTTTTGGGGGAGCACAGCCCAGCTCTTGGGGAACCCTGAACTGGTGGAGGAAGCATAGCCCAGCTCTCAGGGGACCCTAGACTGATGGTAGAGACATGGTCCAGCTCTTAGAGAACCCTAGACTAATGGGGGAGGCATAGTCCGTTCTCAGAAGACCCAAGACTGATGGGGGAAGCATAGCCCAGCTCTTAGGGTGCCTTAGACTGATGACAGAGGCATAGCTCAGCTCCTGGGGGACCCTGGACTGATGGGGGAGGCACAGCCCAACTATCAAGAGACCCCAGACTGATGGGGGAGGCATGCCCAGCTCTCAAGAGACCCTAGACTGATGGGGGAGTCACAATCCAGCTCTCAAGGGACTCTAGACTGATGGGGGAGGCATATCCCAGTTCTCAGAAGGCCCTAAACTGATGTAGGAGGCATAGCCTGGCTCTCAGGGAACTCTAGACTGATGGTAGAGGCATAGTCCAGCTCTTGAGAGGCCCTAGACTGATGGGAGAGGTATAGCCCGGTTCTCAGAAGGCCCTAGACTGATGTAGGAGGCATAGCCCAGCTCTCAGGGAACTCTAGACTGATGGTAGAGGCATAGCCCAGCTCTTGGGGAGCCCTGGACAGTGGAGGAGGCACAACCCAGCTCTCAGGGGACCCTAGACTGATGGAGGAGTCACATCCCAACTCTCAAGAGACCCTAAACCAATGGGGGAGGCATAGCTCAGTTCTCAGAAGGCCCTAAACTAATGGTAGAGGCACACCCCAGCTCTCAGAGGACACTAGACTGATGGGGAAGGCACAGCCCAGCTCTCAGTCATGCTTGACTGATGAAGGAGGCACAGCTCAGTCTTCAGAGGCCCCAGACGGATGGGGGGATATGCCCCAGCTCTGGGGGAGCACGGAACTAATGGAGGAAGCATCGCCTAGCTCTCAGGGGACCCTAGACTAATGGGAGAGGCATAGCTCAGGTCTTAACAGGCCCTAGACTAAGGAGAGAAACATAGCCCACCTCTCAGGGGACCCTAGACTGATGGGGGAGGCATAGCTCAGTTCTCAGAAGGCCCTAGACTAATGGGGGAGGCATAGCCCAGCTCTCAGAGAACCCTAGACTGATGGAGGAAGCATAGCCCATCTCTCAGAGGACCCTAGACTAATGGAGGAGGCATAGCCCAGGTCTCAAGAAAACCTAGACTGATGGAGGAGGCATAGCCCAGTCCTCAGAGGCCCTAGACAGATGGGAGAGGCACAGCCCAGCTCTCAGAGAACCCTAGACTGATGGAGGAAGCATAGCCCATCTCTCGGGGAGCCCTGGACGGATGGGGGAGGCACAGTCCAACATTCAAGAGACTCTAGACTGATGGCAGAGGCATAGCTCAGTTCTCAGAAGGCCCTAGACTGATGGGACAGCAACAGAGCTGCTCTGACAGGACTCTAGACTGATGGGGGAGGCACAGACCAGCTCTTGGGGAGCCCTGAACTAATGGAAGAAGCATAGCCCAGCTCTCAGGGGACCTAGACTGATGGAGGAGGCATAACCCAATCCTCAGAGGCCCTAGACAGATGGGAGAGACACAGCCCAGGCTTAACAGACTCTAGACTGATGGGAGAAACATAGCCCAGCTTTCAGGGCACTCTGGACTGGTGGGGGAGGCACAGCCCAGCTCTTTGGGAACCTTAGACTCATGAAAGAGACAGAGCCTGTTCTTGGGGGGCCCCAGCTTAATAGGGTGAGACACAACCTTGGTCTCAGGCAGCCCCAGACTCTGGGGAAGACACAGTCCTGCCCTCAGGGACTCTGTGACCACGGGGAGGCTCAGCCCAGCCGTGGGGTGCTGCCCCGGCAGACAGGGCTTCCCACCCCTGGAGCCAGGGTCTGAGGAAGGGAGGAGAAATGTGGGTAGTATGTCTGTGGCCCCTGGCGGCCTGGCTCGGGGGGAGGGACACCCTGTGCTGCTCTTCTGTGGCCCCTGGAGGCCTGGTTCTGAGGCAGGGGGGAACACCCTGTGCCGCTCTTTCAGCCTCGGCCTGAAGCCCGCAGAGGCTCCGGAACCGGATGAGGACGAGGGTTTCAGCGACTGGTCCCAGAAGCCTGAGCAGCAGCAGCAGCCCTGGGGGGCTGGGGAGGCCCCTTGGGGCGAGAGTCCAGAGGGCCGGCAGGAGGAGGACGACAGGCAAGTGGGGGTCAACGTCTGGAGGCTGGGCTGCCAGACAGGGGCTCTCTCCGAGCCCCCGACCTGTGCCTGAGAACCGGCCACCGGCCCCGCAAAGCGGCCTGGAGCCGCAGCAGGGGGAGGGAGGAAGAGAGCTAGACGGCGGGGCGGCGGGCCGAGGGGCTGCGGGGAGGGCTGGGGAGGAAATCTCATTCCTGGGCTCCCCTGGGCCCCGTCCAGACCAGCTGCAGCCCGGCCGGGGTGTTGCCACATCAGCACACATCTGCAGCCGGCTGACGCTGACGTAATGGAGGCCCCGCGCCCCTGCGGCCCGCCCGCCCCTTCCTCCCTCGGGGCTGGCTGATCTCCATTCCCACGGAGGGGAGCAGGTATTTCCAGATGTGCGGGCCTGTGAGCCGGCCTGGAGGGACAAGCTTTCCAGATGTGCAGACGTGTTTGCTGGTCTGAACGGGGCAGGCAGGGCTGGGGGCTGAGGCGCCCCCGGGCCTGGGGATGAGACGGGGGGGGCTGCTCCCGGAGCCTCAGTTCAGGGGTCTGAGTGCGCCCCACACCGTGCTGTGGACAGAGTGCAAGCTCTGCTCAGGGACTTCAGGTTTGGGGAGCAGGGTCCCCCCAGTACCTTGAGGGTCACCAGTCCCATGTCGCTCCCCTCTCCGGGTCACCTCCAGGCCCTTCACGGCCCCCCGGGCGGCTTGAGCTCTAGCTAAGTCCCCTCCAGTCGTCCCACCACGCTTTCTTCACCCTATAAGCTTCTGCACCCCAGGAGCCAGCTGCCTTGCCGGGGCCCTGGTCCTGGCTGACCCCCTGCCTACCAGCGCCCCCTCTGGGCCTCAGTTTCCCCCCTCTGCCTTTGGGAGGCAGTGCACACTCTGGATGTCTAAGGTGGGTCTGGGGTCAGCAAAGCCTATGCACGGGGGTCTGGTGGCTCAGCGACGCCGGCTCCCTCCTCTCTCCCGACCGCCACAGGCCAGGCTGTTCCCAACAGCAGGGGGCACTTTGGCTCTTCGGTCGAACCCTCGTGCTCCCAAGCAGGCCTCCTCCCGCCCCACACCTGCCTAGTCCCCGCACCCGCAACTGCTGAATGGGCCCTCTGTGCGCCTGCTGCTGGCTGGGACCGACCCGCCTTGGGCGGTGGGTCTGGGTGGCACCGGCCCCCAGGGGCGTGAAATCATGGAAAACTCAAGAATTTCCCATCTTACCCAGGTTCAGTCCTGCTCAAAGGCAGAGTCTCGCTGACTGCCAGCAGGCATGGCCAATGCAGGCCGCCCCTCGCCTCAGGGGCACGATCCTTGCTGTGGCCTCCACACTCGCCTTGTCCTCCAGCCGAGCAGCCCCCAAACCACCCACAGACCCTGCCCCCTCCTTGGTCTCCTTGACCCCTTGTCGGAGCAGGGCAGGAGCAAGTGGGGGCTGAGGCCGGCCGGATGGACACAGACAAGCAGGACCTGGGCTGGGTCACACCCGGAAAGCCTGGAGACCGGGTCTTGCCTCGGAGTGTGGGTGGCTCCAGTCAGAGAAAGCAGGGGTGGGGGCTGGCTCTGAGGTCCTTAGACCCCTTTCCCCAGTGAGGCTGGGGGTCGGGATTCCTCAGCACCCGTCCGACTGCCCTCGTCTTTCAGATGAGAAACTGAGGTTCAGAAACAGGAAGGGCCTCAAGGCAAGCAGTTGAATGACCTTCCGGGGGATTGCCCTCCTCTTCCTCCCCAGGCCCCAGCAGCATGTCTGTGGGAGGCAGGACGAAGATGAGCAGAGCCCGACTGACGTTCGCCCGGAGGAGCTATGTCTGAGCCCCAGCTCCGAGCTCCAGGCGGGGCCGGGTGCAGAGGAGACTCAGTCCAGGAGCCCCGAGGGGACCATCCAGGGCGGCCTGGGGCCAGGAGACGCTGGAGAGACAGACGAGCAGGTGATGGTTCCACTGGGCTCCGAGCCCCTGGCAGGGTCCCTGCTGACTGCGCGTCCCGCGAGCCTTGCTGGTCTGGCTCCAAGGGGCCCCGCCCCCACCCCCAGACTCTAGCACCCACATTCTAGGAGGGTGGAGGTTCTTGCTGACCCTGGGACCAAGGGAGAACTGCGGAGAATTCGAGAACCAGAGCATGTCAGGGCTGGAACGGGCCTGAGGCCCAGGGAGGGGAAAATGTTTGCTCCAACAAGTCCCGGATGGGGCAGGAGGGGTGCAAAGGGGGTGCGCTCATCCTATAACCTCACGTGCTCTCTTTCTAGCATCAGAAAAGCCAGCAGCCCAGGACACCCAGCCCCCTGGTCTTGGAGGGCGCTACCGAACAGGGCTCACCTCCCCTGAGCCCCAGCACCAAAGTAGGTCAAGGCCCAGAGCCTTCTGCCTTCTCTTTCCCGGAATCAGGACCAAACGGCAGCCCCAGAGCGGCAGCCACACGTCACGTCCAGGAATAGGGAGCATGTCCTGCCCTTTCGGTACTGTTCCCCCAAGCCCAGCACTCAGCCCAACCCTGAGAAATGAATCCGTGGAAGGCCAGACTGGTGGACAGGAGCCACGGGGGCAATTGGGGGGGGGGGGGCTCTGGCTGAAGGCTCACGTCTCTGCTTGCTCTCCGCAGCTCATTGACAGAGCCGAGTCCCTGTACCGCTCCATCGAGAAGAGGTGTGTTTTCCAGACTAGGACTCGGGGCTCCCCAAGAGACAGTTGAAGAGAGGGGTCTGGGGCCAGAGATCCAGGGGCCTGAGGGGTGGGCTGCACAAGCCAAGTGGGGGAGGACGGGGCGTGACCCTCCCCCCACCCTCCAGTGACAGTGTGAAGAAGTCCCGGCCGGCCCTGCCCATCTCCAAGATCGACGAGCGGCTGGAGCAATACACTCAGGCCATCGAGGTATGCTTGGGCCGCGCCTATTCTGCTGGCTCCCTCCTCCGTCCACACAGCCACTGTGCCATCCAGCCGAGACCCCTCCGTCCAGCCAATGCACCTCCATTCAACCAACAGCGCTCCGACCGGTCGGCGCCCGTCTGGGAGCCGGTGCACTTCCGTCCAACCCGTGCCCTCCCACGCAAACGACCCCCCATCCAGCCACCACTCATTCCAGCCCACACCCTCTCATCTAACCTATATTCTTTTTTAAAAAAAAGATTTTGTTGATCTACTTGGGGGAGAGAGAAGCAAAGGCAGACCCCCCACCGGGCAGGAGCCCGACATGCGGCTCATCCCAGGACTTGGAGACCCTGACCTGGGCTGAAGGCAGATGCTTAACTGACTGAGCCACCCGGGCGCCCCTAACCCATATTCTCATGTCCCACCATGCCCCCTCCCTCCAGCCACCGCGTACTCCAGGCCGCACCTCCCTGCGACCCACACCCCCCGCCGTGGCAACACTCTTCTCTCCAGCCCACACCCGTCCGCCCGACCCTGGCTGCTCCTCCAGCCCGGCGTCACGAGCGGCGTGGCAGCCCCCTATCTGTCCCTACCCCCACCGTGTCCCCTGTGCTTCTCGGATTAAGAGGCTGTTTCCCAAGAACACTGAAAGGAGGACCGTGCATTTTTTGTCCCTGCACTCCGCTCTAGCCCTTCGCCGGGAAGGTGCTCCTGGAGATGTGAAGACATAGAGGAAATCGCCAGTATGTCGGAGGGTCTCACACCGGCCTCACTGATGTGTCTCCTGTGGCTGCTCACTAAAGCGGGCTCCTTCTCCTCTGCAGACTGCCGGCCGGGCCTCCAAGCTAACGCGCCAGCCCTCCATCGAGTTGCCCAGCATGGCCGTGGCGAGCACCAAGAGCCGGTGGGAGACGGGAGAGGTACAGGCTCAGTCCACGGCCAAGGCCCCCTCCTGCAAGGTAGGACTCATCCCGGGGCGAGGCTTACCCCTCGGCAAGGCAAGTATGAGACCATCCAGGCTGAAGTGTGGGGAGACAAAGCACTGGGACATTTGGGGGTTGGCCATCACCGGGCTGCCCCAGACTGGAAGGTCACGCGGGACAACGGGCTGGCCCAGGGCACGTGGATGGTGCCGTCTTCCCTCCTACCTCTCCCCCGGGCTCTCACATACGGAGGCAGGTGAGCAGGCCTAGGCCCCGGTCTGGTAAGGCGAGGCAGGAGAGAGAGTTCTCTGTAGTGTAGGGTCTGCACCTGTGACATGTCCTTCCTGCGCCCCCAGGACATTGTAGCTGGAGACATGAGCAAGAAAAGCCTCTGGGAGCAGAAAGGAGGCTCCAAGCCACCATCAACAATGAAGGTAAGGCGTGAACGTGGTTGACAGAGGGACAGCTGGTCCGGCAGTCGAGAGCAAAGAGGGGCCGTCCTCAGTGCACCTGGAGGGCTCCCCAGAGGTGACATCATGGCCCTTCTGCGACTCTCACCTTTGCTCCTGGCCTCCTTCCCCAGCAGAGCACCCCATCTGGAAAGAGGTACAAGTTCGTGGCCACCGGACATGGGAAGTATGAGAAGGTGCTCGTGGATGAGGGCTCGGGGCCCTAGGCGGCCCTTCCTGGTAAGTCCAGGGCGGTGGCCCGAGCATGAAGCGTCGTATGGTGGGACCGTGGTGGCGTGGACAGGGCCCGCTTGTTACAAGCTGCCAGAGCAGCCTCAGAGCTCCATGGACCCCGGGCGCGGCTCCGTCTCCGTCTCCCCGCCGTTCAGACTCCCCGAGTGGGCCACAGCTTACACTGAAACAGGCGCTGCTCTCCACGGCTGGCTTCAGCTCTTTCCAGCTCCGCGCCGCGGGGGAGCCCGGACCTCCTTCCGGAGCCCGGTGAGCTCATCCTGGCCCCTGCAGGGCAGAGGAATGTCCCGGGAGCTTGGGTCTGGGTCTTCAAGGGGCCAGAACCTGGTTCTCACTCCCCTGGTGGGGGTCCACTCCAGTCTCCACCCCCCTGCCCATCCCCGGTGAAGAAACGGCCCACTGCCACAGTGAGACACACTTTATTAGTGGCCCGGGTCTCGGGGTCCACGGACAGCTCTCATTACACCTCGGGTGATGCAGCGGGCTGCCTACCGGCTGCTGTTTCCTTCCTGTGTCCTGCTCCCAGTCACCTCCTTGGCCCTCTCCCATCGCCGCCGACCCACCAGGGCCCTGACCCCCGCCCTGGCTGCACACTGGGGCCCGAAAGCTGCCGGGGGCCTGGGGTCTCCTTCACTGCCTCACCCGCCCCGCTGGGCTGTTCTGCCCCAGGACGGAGGGCGCCCTCCTCACCTGGCCAGCGACGCTGGCTCCTGACTGACGGTGAGACCGTCCCCCACCTCCCTGCAGCGAGCCCCGCCCAGGCTTCGGCCCCTCGGTGAGAGAACCCGAGGTGGGCACCAGAAGGGACAAGGCCTGGGTCCGGCTCCCTGAAGCGCGGAGCCTCTGCCTCAGCTCCTGCTGCCGGCCGATGGCTGACTCCCCGGCCGGTCCCACTCTGCACAGCAAATGTCCGTCCGTCCCCGCGGAGCGAGCCCACAGAATCCTCCCCGCCCTGACGAGCCTCAGAGATCGAGTCAGGCTCAGAGACCCTCCCTGCCTGCCTGCAGCCCCTCGGGAGCCCCGGACCTGCCCCTCTTTGATTCAGGGCTTGTCGGCCCCCCTGCCCCCGCAGCGCGCGTTCCTTCTCACACGAGCCCCTCCCCCGCCAGGCCCACACTCTACCCGCCGCGGACCCTCCCCCTCACCCCACCTGCCCCCAGCCTCGTCGCCCTTCTGCTGCCCTCCTTCAGGCCACCACCCACCCGCCCTGCCCCCTCCTGGCTGCCCAGCGTCCGTCTGGCCCCAGCGACCTCTTCAGCGGCCGTGGCCTCCCCCAGACACCCTGTCCCTCTTCGGTCTGCGCCATGGTCCCGGGCCCTGGGGCCCCCCGGGCCATTCACTGGAGCCCCCAGCCGGCCGCCGTCCGGTTGAAGTTCTTGGGCTTGGGGCTTAGGTCCAGGACGGGGCGGACGGCGGGCGGGGGCCGGGTGGCCGCCTCCTGCAGCTTCCGGGCGTTGAACCGCGGCCTGCACAGGAAGGGCAGGCGGCCCAGGCCAGCCAGGGCACCAGCCCTGTTCTCGGGCCCGGCCGGGCCGCTTGGGGACTTGGCCACCGACGTGCGATACAGCACCGCGTCCCACATCCTGGAGGCCCGGGAGGCCGGGGGCCGGGACACTGGGCCCACGGGGGCTGCCGCCGCCTGCTCCCCCGGCCCCGGGCTCTGCTCCGGGCCCGGGCTCTGCTCCGGCCCCGGCAACGGGGGCGCCTCCGCCTCCTCCACCAGGTGCTTCTTGAGGCGCGTCCAGCCGCTGAGCTGGGGCTTGGGAGCCACCCTGGGGACAGGGCGCGGGTGCGGGCCTGACAGCGGGGCAGGGGGCGAGGCCCCACGGGGTCCGGAGCCCAGCTCGGCCTCAGCGGCAGGCCCGGGTGCAGGGAGCACCTGCGAGGGCTCCACAGCAGGGCCCTCGGGGGCAGGCTCGTGAGGCGAGGGTCCCCGGGAGCAGGAGGTGGGGGCAACAGGCAGCCCAGCCCGAGGGCCGGCCTCTCTGGGCCCCGAGACCTCAGAGCCTGGGGGCGGTCTGGGGGCAGGGGGCGCCTCAGGCCAGGGACTGGCAGCCTGGGCCTCAGTGGGCAGCGGGCGGATGTGGGCCACGGGAACCAGGGGCTGGGCCCCGGGAGGGCACGGGGCTGTGTCTTGGTCCTCCCCCCCAGGCTCCCCATCTGGGGCCGTCTTCTGGGGCTCAGGGGTCCCGGCCTGTGGGGATGGCACCAGCCGGATGTGCAAGTGGCTGACGTGGGTGACCCCTGCCGCGGGGGTCGCGACCTGCGTGAGACCGCTGGGGGGCCGGGCGGGGGCCGGAGCCGGGGTCGCAAGCTGTGGCCCTGTGGCCTTGAAGGGAGCGGCCAGGCTCCTGCGCTGGGTGAAGCTGAAGGGGAACGGGGATTTCTGCGGAGGTGACGCCACGTGGTGGATGACGGCGCTGCGGGCCGAGCGTGGCAGGGCAGCCACGGGGCGCGAGGCCTCTGTGGGTGGTGGGGCCTCCGTGGGGCACAGGGCCGTGGGCTCCTGGTCGTGGCTGGCCTCGCTCACGGGGGACAGGGAGGTGCGGAAAGCCCCCAGGGGCACCGGAGGCCCAGCCCCCGTCATCTTCTTCCGGGCGGCCTTGCGCAGAAGCTTCTGCAGACGCACGTTGTCCTTCCCCGGCTTGGGCAGCAGGGGGGGCGGGGGTCCAGAGGGCCCCTGGGGGCACAGGCCAGCCACGATGAGCATCGTCGCAGCCTGGGGAGGAGAGAGACAGCCATCAGGCTAGCCCTCCTCACGGCCAGCACCCCTCCCGCAAGGGGCACATGGTTCCCCCATGATGCGGGAGGCCCGGGGTTCCAGGGGTCCCCGCCTGACCGTTGGGAGCTCTGCTTTCCGACCACTTGGCAGCCGCTGGGGGCATCCCTAGCAAATCCGTCTGCGTCAGCAACTCGGGGGGGCGGCTGCACCTCATGCTGACTTAGAAGCCGTCCACAGAGGCCTGGGGCCCTCGGCGGGTGACGGACGAGGATGCCCCCCGGTGCACAGCCTGGGCCGTGGGGCCCGCGGGCGCGCTCCAAGGGGAGGCACGTGCTGGGCCGGCGGCCGGCCAGGGCAGGAAGAGCGCCTGTGCCCGCAGACGCGTGAGGGGCGCCGCGCCGTCGCCGGTCAGACCACAGGCTCGTCCACTGCGAGCCAGCGGCGAGGGCGGCGGCCAGAGGCTGCATCATGAGAGGTAGATTGGCCGTGAGGTGGGAGCAATTTTCGCTGAGCTACGCTAAATGGGATATTCCCGCAGACATCCTGGCTGGGGTGGTCCTGGCCAAGCCGCCCGCCCTGGTTTCTGGGCGCCACGTGCTTGCAAGGACGTTGACAAATGGCGTCTGGGCCAAGCCAGAGGCCGGCCGGTCTGTGGCAGGAAGGAGGCCCGGAGCTGCCGCCCTGTGGGGGCTGTGGGGGCTGTGGGGGCTGGCTCTGTCAGGCAGAAGCGGATCTGCCCGGGGCTCGCTCTTGGCTGCGCCTGCTTCTGGGGGCCCAGGACCCC
The DNA here is from genome assembly GCF_922984935.1 of Meles meles. Lineage (NCBI taxonomy): Eukaryota > Metazoa > Chordata > Mammalia > Carnivora > Mustelidae > Meles > Meles meles. Next base: position 1,457,659 of record NC_060073.1, read on the forward strand.
AGCAACCGCAGGAACGCCAGGTCCTGCTCCGGGGCCGCGCGGCCAGCGGGCGGGCAGGCGATGGGCGGAACCCCCTCCACCCTGAGTCCCACGGAGGCTCGGGGTCCCGGGGCCCAGCGTCGGGGAAGCAAGCTTCCCAGGTGGGAGCAGACACAGCGTTTCGGCAGCCGGAATAGGGAGGTCTCCCCTGGGCGGAGGGCGGCGCGTCGGCGGGGCCCAGGTGGCCGTCGGAGCCAGGCTGGCGGCACGGAGGGCTGGGCACGTGGCCCCTCCCTAGACCGCAGCCTCATGCCCCCACCCGCCCTGTGTTTCAGCTCTCCCGAGCCTGCAGGTATCTCTTGGCAGCAACCCCCACGCTCGGCGGGTGGGGGAGAGTCCGGCCCGAAGCCAGCCCGGCGCTGCCGCGAGAGCTGCCGCCATGGCCCGCTGGGCCTGCCCACAGCCCTCCATCGCCCACTGCAATTGCCGCCTCTCTGCTCCTCGACCTCCTGACCTCGCTCCCCTCCCACTCTCTGATGCCCGCTCTGCCTCTCACGGCAGGGGCAGGAAAGGGACTGTCACTGGTGATTGACCCAAGGAGCCGCCCCTCACAGAGGCCAAGGGTTCCCAAGGAAGGCCCAGGACGGGCAGAGAGAGATCACCTGCCGGGGGGTCTCCAGGTCAAGAGAGTGCGCCTCCTGCACCACATGCTCAGGCCCCGGCCGGCCCCCAACCCCCGCTTGCAGCCGCCTCCTCCTGGTGCAATAAAGCCCTCGTGCGTTCCACGTGCTCATTCTGTGCTCACTAACCGGGGGAGGGACAAGGCAGCGCGTCAGCCCAGTCGGGAAGCCCTCCCCACCCGCCCTGGAGAGGGTAGCACCCAGGCCTCTGGCCTCCAGGTTCAGACACCCTGTCCTGTCCCATGGCCCTCCGCAGTGTTAGACTCTGGGATCCGAGGTGCGTGGTGGCTTAGGCCCGGGTGCTCGTGATGGCTGAGATCCGGTCCTCCTCTCCCAGAGCCCCCTGATGCTTCCCCCCTTGACTGGCCTGATTAAACTTTACTGCGCATGAAACAGGGTGCATTTCTGGTCTTTGTCCCTAGACTGTGCCCCCTCCCAAAACAACACCCCCCCTTGGGGTTATTCCCTATCCTGGCACCTGGGTGATGCTCAGTGAAGATTTGTGGATGGAGAGATGTAGGTGGTGGACAATGGGAGGGTGGAGATGGGTGGGTGGATGGATGGATGATGGGAGAAGGGGTGGAGGGATGAATGAAGGGAGGGATGAAGGGGTGGAGGGATGATAGATAGAAGGGTGGATGGATGGATGCAGATGATGGATGATGAGTAAAGGGGTGGAGAGATGGATGGATGGATGGATGGATGGGTAGACAGATGGATGGATGTGTGGGTGGTTGGGTGGAGGGATGATAGATGGCAGGGTGGGTAGATGGATGGACGAGATGTTGGACAGACGAGTGGACGGATGGATGGGTGGACGGACAGATGTGTGATGGGTGAAGGGGTGGAAGAATGGATGATAGTTGGAAGGGTGGGTAGATGGATCAGTGGAAAGATGGATGGACGGATGGATGGATAATGGATGTATGGATGGTGGGTAGATGGTTGGATGGATGGATGGAAGGATGAATGGATGATGGGTAGATGGTTGGATGGATGGATTATGGATGATGGGTGGATGGTTGGATGGTTGGATGGTGGGTGGTGGGTGGAAGCGTGGGTAAATGAGTGGATGGATGGGCGGGTGAAGGGGTGAGGGGATGGAGGGTAGATGGACTGATGTATGAATAGAAAGACAAAATGGATAAGTCGTGGGTGGACAGCCATCTGGGAGGCTGGGAGGCTGGGTGAGTGTGTTGGTAGTGAGTGTGCTGTACGCTGCTTGGACGGACAGTGGAAGGGAGGAAGGCAGATAGTGAATGTGAGATGGATGCACGGGAGAAAATGGTTGGGGAAGTCGGAAGTGGACCAGAGTGTGAAGGGGGAGACTAGACGGCTAGAGGCCGTGCTCCCCAGCCCTGGGCCCTGATGCCCTCATCATCTGGGGAACCCATTCGAAGGGCAGGACGGATAGGCCTCTGGCATTCTAGGCCTGGCTGTGCTCGGATGTCCACTTTTTGAGGTCTTCGGGTCACAATCTGCCTGCCTCGCCGAGGATGGGGTAACCAGGTCCAACTCCGGAGCGTTCAGACCCCACGAAGCCACAGCCATGTCCTCCCACCACAGCCCACCTCAGAGACCGCTCTGCTGGGGGGCACTTCCCCCAGGGCACACACCACTCTCTCCCTTCGCACCCAGCTGGATGGGCCGTCCAAGGGCAGCAGCAGAGTTGACCACGAAAGGTCCAGGGCTGGACACAGAGCAGGGACGGCGTGGATGGCACCACGGGATGGGAGGCAGATGGGAGGATGCTGCCAGCCAGCCAGCCAGGCAGCCCGGACCCATGCAGGCCCCGCTCAACCTGCTCTGCGCTCTGAGGATGAGGACCCAGGGCTCAACCTCTGAGTACCGCTGACCCCACTACGGCGGTGATGGCAAGCCCCCACCTCCCAGAGACGTTGAGTCAGGGCCTACCCACTAAAGGGTCCCGAGGATTGGAATGGCCTCTGCCCAAGGGGTCCCTGGCCTGGGATGTCCTGCCTGCCTGAGAGCCCCGTCCGCCCCACCACTCCTCTGCCCCCGACACAGGAGCCGACCCGTCCTCTACAGGTCCTGAAGGAGCACCAGGGTGTGCGGGCTGGCAGGTGCCCAGGGCTGGGAGGGACTGTCCCCGAAGTGCAGAGTCCGCAGTTTCTGTCTGGGGCCTGGCAGAGCCCAAGTTGGTGGTGCTGGCCCAGAACCCATTCAAGGTCCCTTGGGCCACGCCACCCCCATCCATGCAAACGGGCCGGAACCCAGACTGTGGGGGGCCCTGATCTCCCCCCACCCCCCTGGGGTCACCTCTGAAGACAGCCGGAGCCAAGATATTTGGGGCACCGCCTCTCCTCGCAGCTTCCTCCTTCCTCTGTGGCCTCAACAGCTTTGCTGGCTTCGAAGCCCGCACCCCACCATCCCCGGGCCGAGCTGTCCCCGAGGTCCCCCTAGCCAACCCCTTTCTGGGGTGGAGATCAGTCCTCCACCCCAGCCAGGGCTGGGCCACCCCTATCCCTTGCCTCCCCCCAGGCCTCCAGACGCCATCCGGGCCCCAGAGCAGGCTCCTGCCCGGCCCTCTCCTCCCACCCAAGCTAGGCCAGGCCCGGTGGACTAGGGTGTGGATTACCTGTCGAAGGCTCTCAGAGGCCTGCGGCCTATCCAGCAATGCCGGCTCAGTACTGTCCCGCTGCACCCCGGGCCTGCTGCCCCGAGGAGGAGGTCACGGATGCCCAAAATAAAACCTGTGCAATTCCTCTGACCTCAGCGCCCGCTCCCTGGCTCGCCCATTCACAGGAGAGCACCTGCCAGGGGCCAAGGCCACTGAGCTGGCGGCCACCCTCCTCTGCTGGCCGAGCAGGGCCACTGCAGGGTCCGGGCAGGGCCACCGCAGGTGCAGCTGCTAAGACCACGGGCCCCAGCGACGGGGCAGCTGGCAGCTCCCAGGAGCCGGGCACCCGTGGGCTGTGCGGGGCTGGGTGCGCGCGGGGCCTCCCGGGCCAGACTCCAGCACGACCTACAGACAAGGCCAAACGCTGCAGGATGTGCGTGCCCACATCTGTCTGTGTGTGCAGGGTCGGGGGCTGTGCGCAGGTCTCTGAGCAGAGCAACAAGAGCCAGGGAAAGCCCCGCCATGGGGAGGAGGCAGTCCCGGAGATACCCCGGGGGCTCCCCTGGAAAGGACTCTACGGGTGACCCACTGGGCAGAGTTGGCCAAGGGTCAAGGGCATGGGGTCCTCCAAGCCCTTGTGAGTCCAAGGACCTGGGCAGGTGGGGGGAACAGCGGCACTCGGAGAAGGAGGGCAGGGCCGTCCCCAGCAGCTCGGGCCTCGGGAGGGCAGGTGGGAGAGGGTTTCTGTGTGCCCTCGCCGTACAGCTGTAGGTATGCCTGTCCTGCCTTGGGTCCCTGTGGCCTTATCCCCAGTTTGGGGGACTGAATGAGGTGTTAGTGGGACCCTTCCAGAAGGCCCCGAGGACCACTGGCCGTGTGGAGCTGGAGCTGGGGCGTGCGTCTCCTGCCCGCCACGCTGTCGTCCCTGACTCGAAGCCTCCAGAGGTCAGGGGCCTCGGTTGCATCTCGCCAGGACTCATCCTGTCCCACGTGCTGGCCCGCCAGCTGTTGCCCTGGACCAAGCCGTCCTGCGGACCCCACTGTCCGTGCTCGGCAGCCCCTTGACCGGTGCCCTCCGGTCTAGAAGGAGGTGCCTGACGGCTGTGGCCCTTCTCCGTCTCTCGGTTTCCCTAGCCGAGGGGCAAGCAAGGGGACCAGCAGAGGCCTGGGCAAGATGTCTGCCAGCTGGACCGTGCCACCCAGAGTCCTGAGGACAGAAGGCGCCACGTGGAGTGCTACAGACAGAAAGGCCAGGCCCCCCCAGCACAGGGCGGAACGTGCGGTGAGTGGCTCGCGGAGCTCAGCTGTTGGGGCCAGAGGTCCCCACGGTCTGGACCCCCAGACGGGGAGCTCCCAGGCTGAGGGCAGAGGTGTGGCTCTGGCCTTGGGGAGGGCCAGTCCCTGGGGTGACGAGGACCCTCAGTGCTCGAGCTCCTGCCTGGGCTGTTACTTCTCGGGCCCATCTGTCCCGCACGCCCCAGGTCTGGGCACTAAGCGGGGCTCAGACACGACGGACGCCTGGCTGAGGACTGGCCGAGCCCTCCACTCCACGGGAGACCCAGGCCCTCGGGCCACGTGCTCTGACGGAGGAGGCAGGTGGGGCTGCGCTGAGGAACATGTGCCCCAGATGCCGCAGAGCGCGGGCGGCTGGGCTGGGGGCGTCAGGGCCCCAGGCTGGGGCTGGTTGAGAGCCCTGGGCCGCCCGGTCCATCCTGTCAGCCCTCCTCAGCCCGTCAGGAATGTGCCCGCTGTCAAGGGGGTGGGGGGTTAAAAATAGAAGCTGACAGTTCCTTGTCCCCTTCTCCGCACGCGTCCCCCACCGTTGCCTCCTTGGGCCTCCCCCTCTGCTGTTCCTATACTTGGTAAGGGGCCTGCATGGGCACAGCCCCTTCCCGCCTGCCCCACGCGCCCGGCCACCCAGTCCCCGGCCAATGGGCTTCTGGGCAAGATCAAATGTCACTATAACATGAGGCTGTGAGCCGGGCGGGCAGTGTCTGAGCCGTCCTGTCCACAGGGAGCTCCAGCCCTTCTCTCCGGACTCAGCCACAGGTCGGTACGGCGCAGGGCTGGGCAGGGCCGGCCTGCCATTCGAGGCGCGCCTGGGGTTCTGGGGTGCTGAGGGTCCAGGATGCCGTGATTCCACGTCTCAGCTCTGAGCACGGCAGCTTGGAGAACCTGCAAAGCCACCCAGGGTCCCAAGGGTGCTGCCACGGAGGGCGATGCCCTAGGGTGCGAACACGGGCAAGCTGTCCCCGACCGCAGCCTGGCAGCCGGGGAGGCCTGAGGGGGCGGAGGGGCCTCCCTGGAGGGAAGGGGCCGGAGAAGTGGGGAGAGGTGCAGGGGTCGAGACAAAGGGCCCCGGAAGGCCACTGCCCACAGCTCCGAGGGCCGCCCAGTGCCGGGTCCTGGCTCACCCCCAGGGCCATCTGGGCCTCTCTGCAGGGCTCCAGCCAGTGCAGGGGCCCGGGCCAGCTTCCCTCAGAGGCTGGGGGCTCTTGGCCTCAAGTGGCCATTGCTCTCAGTGCCGCCACGTGAAGAGACGAACACGAGGGGTCCGGTGGACTTCACCCAGGAGCGGTTCCACGGAGAGAGGTGGCTGGTGGGGGCTTCAGGGACAGCTCCTAGAGGCCAAGGACAGGAGCAAACAGGGCCAGGCCAGGGTGGACTGGGGACCTGGGCTCTATCCTGCTGCCTTGGACGCGTCCCGCCGCTGCCCACGGGGGAGAAACACGTGCACCCAGAGGCCCTGCCCAGACTCCTTGCCCTCCCCACCCTCCCCGCTCCCCACGGCCTCGCCTGCACCACCCTCCCAGCACCCTCACCGGCCAGCTCCTTCTGCACACCCTCAGCCCTCGTTGGGGGGAGACCTGGGCCAGGAGCCCCTGCAGGACAGGACGGGGGCCAAGGCTGTGCGGGGTGACACGACACGGCCGGGCGTCCGGTCACCTGGGAAGGAGGTGTGTGTCTCCAAGGAGGTCTGACCTCGGTGGCTGGGTTCCCTCCACCCCACCTCCCACCGCCAAGGGCAGAGCATGAAACGGACATCTGACATCCCGCCCAACCGTCGAAACGATGTCCCCTGCCCTCCGGCACGCCCCAGCCCAGCCCCTCCCAACAGATGGCGAGCTGGGGGGACAGATCCACCCTGTGGTGTGGCCTCCGGGGCTCCCCTGGACGGAGCGGCAAGATCCCGGAGAAGCCAGTGTCTCTCCCGGGGTCAGTGGGGCTTTGCCGCCCTGACTTGCGAGCGGCTTCCAGGCACCCCACCCGGGGATACGGGGGTCTTCCTGCCGCCCCCGGGCTCCAGCCCAGAAAGCAGGAGGTGCAGGAGCTCAGGCAGGCCTGGGACACCGGCGGGGGCCGGGGGGGGGGGGCGGGCCAGGTGGAGACCTGAGCCAGCGGCTGCCCTCAGCCCCCCTCCCTGCGTCTTGGGTTTCTGGTCAGAGGCGTCTTGGCTAATTCGGGTGCCTATTTCTGGACACCTCAGCTGCCACAGGCTTCTTAAAAATAACCCACCCCTGCTCGGGCCACCCCACGCCCTCATGAGACTGCTGACAGGTGTAGGGCCTGGACAGGGCAAGGGGGGCCAGCAGGACGAGGCCCTGGGCTGACCCTCCCACCCCGGAGAGTGGCCCTGGGGGGTGGCGGGGGGGCGAGGGCAGGGCCCACCAGGAGGCTGAGACCCCCGCTGTAGACAGGCGGGAGGCTGTAACTTGAGGGGACAGCAGAGTCCTGCTTCGGGAAACAGCCGCGTCTCGGGCTGGGGTGCGGGGAGCAGAGATCTGGGGGTTGACGTCGCACGGGGCTTCAACGGCTCTGGGGACATTAACATTCTGGACGGAGGCTTCAGACAGCCGTTCCCGCCTTAGCGGTGGGACGGACTCGCATGTTGAAATGATGAGCTTGTGGTTTCCTTGTACGGGGCTCCCGGGGGGCTGGGGGCCCAAGGGTCGCCTTCCACTGGGCTGCGCTCGGCCGGCGTGAACGCTGTGTTTTGAGCCCCCGGCCAGCATTCGGAGGCGGCTGCTCTGAGCGCTCCCAGGCCCCGGGCCGCCCCAGCCGGGGCGCAGGCCAGCTCACGGAGCCGGGGTCCCCGAGCGCCCCGGCCGCACCTGCGCATGCGGGGCGGGACCCAGGCACGAGCTCCTCTGCAGACATTGACGAGTTCAAGAGCATCCCCGGGCCTGGGAAAGCCGGCGGGGGGAGGGGGCGGCCAGATGGGGCTGTCCACGCAGACCTTTGCTCAGGGCCCCGGGCTGGGGAAGGCACAGAGAAACAGCCCAGACCCCGGCCCGATGAGCTTGGGGCCCAGTCTGCTCCGGGCGGGGGTGAGGGCGAAGACAAGGAGAACAGCTTGTGCACCCTTGTGATTTGGTGGGGGGGACAGCACAGGGGCCGTGGGGGACTCCCAGGGCACCCACCCCAGCACAGGGGCCGTGGGGGACTCCCAGGGCACCCATGTAGGAGAACGTGGGGTCCCTGTGGTAAACCGTCAGTTGGGGAAGGGAGCTCTGGGTTCACACCAGGAGGGCTGTCAGGGCGCTGGTGAGGCCCAAAGGCCCAGGAAGGTCCAGCATGTCCACGGGGAGAGCGGGGGTCCCAGCAAACCCCTCAACCACCTCGGCGAAAGGCAGAGGCAGTCAAGAAACGGGCTCCGAGCTCCTCCAGCACAACTGCCCTGCATCCGAAACAGCCTGGACTGGCAGCGGGCATCCTGGATGACCCCCTCGGGGAAGGCTGTGGAGAGGATGTCTGCCCCGGGTGGGGGTGGACGCCACGACCTCCCAACATCCCGTCCAGCCCTGGGGTTCCAAGCTCCGGGCTGGAGCCAGGGCAGGAACCCTGGGGGGGGGGGGGTGCCGTGGAAGAGGCCCGCCAAGGCCAGAGGGCTGGCCTCCACCCTGTCCCCGGATGTCCCCTCACGCCCCCAGCCCCAGGAGCTCACCCCTGCCAGCACTTCCAGACCAAGGCCGTTCTGACTCTGGTCCTGCTCTTCCCTGCAGAAACCACCGCTCAGCCATGTCTGACGAGGAAGTGTGAGTACAGCCCTGGTCACCGCCCGGCTCACGTGGGGCCGCACCTGCGCTGCGTGCAGAGACCAGAGGACCCGGGGCTCTTGGGAGACACTGAGTGAAAGCCCAGCTCACACATTTTCTCTCTCTCTCTCTCCCCCCCAACCCTCGGCCCCCCACAGTGAGCAGGTCGAGGGTAAGTGTCCGGTGATTTCCCCCCTACATCCACACCCAGTGGACAAGTCCCACATGACACAGATCCATCCGGCCGCCCACAGCAGGGCTGTCCCCCGAACAGGGCGGGAAGCCCTGGCGGGAAGCTGGAGCTTCGCTGTGCTCTGCAGGGGGCAGCAGAACGGCCCCTCTGAACGCGGGCTCCCCACTCCTGCTCCCGCACCCGGGGCCCTCTTCCTCCCAGGACACATCCCAAGACATGGTTCTCTCTGTGCACCCAGCCTGCCCCACAGACCTGTCCGGGGCAGCCTTTGGCCCGGGTCCCCGCCACACTCTCCCAGGGGGATCTGGCCCCCAGCCCCCACCCCGACAGGAATCCCGGGGTGTCCAGGGCCCAAGGCCCCTTACACCCCATCCTCGGTGGTTTGGGAGTGGGGCGGCTGGTTCCCAGGGCCGCCCTCTAACACGGCTCCTGCATGTTGTCATTACAGAGCAGTGCGAGGAGGAAGGTAATGCTGCCGCCCCACACCCCACGCCCCACACCCCACGCCCCACGCCCCAACCCAGGCTGCCCCTTGCCTCGGCTCCCGGCCTCGGCCCCACTGCGCTCTCGGCTCCCGCAGCCCGCCCTACCCACTTGCTACCAGCACTGGTCTCCTATGTCCGCATCCACGAACAGACACACACTCGTCACTAATCCCCACCCTGGGAACGCCGTGTGGACAGAGCTGACGTGTGCGTCATGACTCTCCCTGGTTGACCTCGAGGGCTGGGCTGTGTGGACCCTGCTTGTGTCTCCCTCTCTGCCTCTGTCCCTGTCTCCCTCCATCTCTGTGTCCCCGTGTCTCCCAGCATGCCCGCCTTGGGGCCCTAACCTCCAGGCCCACGTGGAGACCCCTCCCTCGCACAGCCCGTCTTTGGGGGGAACCTCCCAGTCGTGCCCGGGCAGGTGTGGGGCGCACGGGAGCCGCCGCACCTGGGAACCGCGCGGAGAGGCGGTTCTCAAGCCCAGTGGGAGGCCCTGGAGAGCCCTGGCACCCGCTCAGACCCGGGGAAGCGTCCACGCGACTCCGCCGGGCAGGCTCAGCTGTAAGTCGTGCCGGGTGCTATGTTTTGAAAATATTTTGAAAACACTTGGCTACCCTAACAACGTGAGCAAAACATTTCTTTTTCTGTGCTGAAAAGGTGGAAAGACTCATTTCTGAGCGGGCCACGTGGTCCTGGGGAGCCGCCCCTTCCCCGAGGGAAGGCCACGTGGCGGGCAGGAAGGGTCCCCTGCCCCCGTGTTCCTCCAAGACCCTCCGTGTCCACGTCAGCTCGGGCACGCACAGAGACCGCGTCACCCGCCCAGGCCTTCCCAGGCGCTTCTTACCACAGTGGGTCTCGTCCCCTGTCCTCACGCCCGTCCCCCGCAGAGCAGGACTTGGGCTACACCAAAGACATGCCATGCTGGGGCGGCAGGCAGGCGGCGGGGTCTCAAGGCCCATCTGGGGGACCCAGACCCCAAGGAGGGAGAAAGGAGCCAGAGCCCTGGGGTCCCAGACGGGGTCACAGGACAGAGGCGGGGCCTCGGTCCGGGTCTCCAGGGCTCGCCATTTCCCTCCAGCCCGGAGTGCCAGCTGCCCCTTCTCCCAGGGCGGAGACCTCCTTCCCCACCACCCCACGTGAACCCCTAAACGACTATCCTTGTTTCCTCTCTCCCTCCCGCTCCCGCTGCACCCACGTCAGAGGAGGCCCAGGAGGAAGGTAAGTGGGGTAAGCGGGGTCCAGACCGCGGCCCCCACAAGAACTCTCAGCGCTCTGCCTCCCCCCAGTGTGCCCCCACCCCTTAAGGACATGCTGTGTGCTCTTGGCCTAACCTCTCCTCTCTCCCGCCGCCGCCTGTGCACCCGGCCTCCTCCACCCGCAGAAGTCCATGAAGAAGGTACGAGCACCTCGGACTTCTGGTCCCCATGTGGGGCCCAGGGCCTGGCTGGAGCCCGCGGGGGGTGGGGGAGAGGGCAGGGAGGCAGCGAGGCGCCAGCCAGCAAAGGACTCCCACATGTGGCCGTAACATCACCCACTAACCACCGCCAACGCTTGACCACGGTGGGGGGTCCCCCAGGGCCAGGCAGCCCCCTGACTCAGACTGGGCTGCAGATGGGGCTCATGCCCCCAGCACAGGGAGACCGGGTCGGTGGCAGGACTGCTGGATAGACCCGGCCTCACCGGCCCCGAAACCAGGCCCAGGGTGGGAAACTGAGGCCCGCGGCTGAGTCTGACCCCTGGACCAGGGCAGGGCCCCCGGCCAGAGGGCGGATGAGCACAGGGTGACCGAGGTCCAGCCCATCAGCCCCCAGCAGGGACACTCTGCAATCATCCCCCCATATCCTGCCCCGTGGACCCCTCCTCGGGCCCTAGGGTAAAGACAGGCAGGTCGGGGAAGCTGTCGGATCAGTGGGCAGGGCAGCCGAGACTGGCGCCCAGGTCTGTGTGCCCCAGAGGCTAGGACCAGAAGGACAGTGGGGGCAGGAAGTGCGGTGCCCTCTGGGGCTGCTGCCCTGGGCTGTGGGCCCTGCCTGGCCAGCTCCCGGGTCCCCTCATCAGGCTGCGGCCAGAGCCCGTGAGCCCCTGCGATCCCTCCTGGGGGTGAAGGACAGGAGGGACCCCAGTGTCCCCCAGAGAGCCGCCTTTGAGCCCTGGTTCCCCATCAGGTCAGCGAGGCAGGGACAGGATCTGGGGACGGCAGTGCCCGCCAACACTGACCGTGTCTCACTGGCTTCCCGCATGCCCCCTGCCCCTTGTCCTCGGCCACTGACCCTCCCGAATGGCGACCGATGCTCCCCTTAACCTCGGATCCTTCCTCCTTGACCTCTTGCTCTGCTGCCCTCCCTGCCCCGTGAAGTCCGTGAACCAGGTATGTGCCCTGACTTCAGTCCCGTGTGGGTGCCCGTGCACACGAGTGACGCGTGTAGGGGCGAGCAGGCGTCCGGGCCACGCAGGAACAAGAGGGGCCGTGTGACCGATGTCCAGTGTGGTTCCGCTCGGGCCCCGCGCCGCCGCCCACTCCCACCGCCCCTGCCCCTGCCCTCAGCCTCCGCCCAGGCTCACCGCTGACTCTCTCTCTCCCCGTCCCCCGCACTGTTCCCGCAGAGGAGGTCCAAGAAGGTACGTCCCATCCCCGCACGTCTCCCCCCACCTCGCTCCCTGCCTGCCTCCTGCCACCTTCCCATGGGCTGGGGACCCTCGGGGGGTGCGGGGAGGAGGCCCTTCCAGGGCCGCCAGCAGGAAGGTGGGGGCGGCCGGCCCTGAGATGGAGCGCAGAGCCCTGAGAGGGTGCCGGCCTGGGGACGAGGGCGCTGAGGTCCGCCAGGGCCTTCTAGACCACACAGGGTCAGGTGGAGAAGAGCAGAGGAGGAGACACAGGGAAGGTGCCTCTACCCCGCCCCGGGGGGCATGTCAGAGAGGGCGTCAGGAGGGGTGAAGCGGAGAGTCAGGCGGAGGCCCGAGGCAAGACTGAACAGTCAGGGGCCTCGCGGGCAAAGGCACCATCACTCAGGCCCCGCATCCCACCCACCGTCTGGGCCACAGCCAGTCTCATCCTGGTGTGAGGAGGCCCCCGGGTGGGCCGTGCCCGGGCGGAGGCAGGGGACACCAGGTTCGAGTCAGGGGCCCCCCGCTCGGCGGGGCCGCAGGGCCTCCGGGCTGGGCCTGAACCACAAGCACAGCCCTGGGAGCGACTCCCCTTCCCGGGGCCCCAGAGAGGCCGCAGGCCGATGAAGGGAGGTGCCGGCCCCGGTGTGGGGCGGTGGACACTCTCCGTGCAGGGTGAGGCGTCTAGAGGGCTGCGGGCCTGTAGGGGCGCATGGTCAGCAGGGTCCCCGGAGCCCACCCTGAGGCTGAGAGTCAGACAGGCAGATGGGGCGCGGGGGGGACGCGAGGTTAGACACGCTGCGGGACCTCCGGCGCGGGGCCCCCTCCCACCAGCCCTCGGCCTCCCCTCACACGCCCCCTACACATGGGACGGCTCCAGCCAGGCCCCCGGAGAAGGCAAGAGCACCTCAGTGGCACCTTCTTCCCCACAGCCCTTCCTTCTGCCCCTCTGTCAGGTTCCTGCCCCCAAAGCACCCCCTTTTCTTGCTCAGTTCCCTCACGCCCACAGCCCCCTAGGTGCGGGGAAAGGGTGACATCAAGGGCGCTTGTGGGCAGCCAAGGTGCTGTCTGTGGGCGTGGAGCAGGCGCCCGAGCACCAGGGGGACCCCAGCCCAGCGGGAGACAAGGGCACGCACGCTGTGCGCCAGCAGCCGCCCCCCCCGTCCCCTGCCTGGACGGCCGCGGGCAGAGGAAGGAAGGCAGGAGACTCAGCCCGTGTTCCCAGCCGGGCTTGCTTGGGTTTAGAGAGCCCGAGGGCCCAGAGCAGAGACCAAGGGGCAAGGGCAAGACCCTGCCAGGCTGTGCCGACCCCAGGCTGGGACCCGGCCAGCTAGGCACGCCCCGAGAGAAAGCGTCCCCACGTGAGGGCATCCAGCCCCCCGCAGGCCGGAGGGGCTCGCCTCCGGCCTGGAGGCCTGGGTGGACAGACACACGCAGCCGCAGGAGGTGGCCATGGGCGAGCTAGGAGGGGCGCCTCCCACGTCAGGAAGAGAAGGCTCTTCGTCTCCTGGGGAGGTCGGGAGCCCCTTCACCTTCGGAGCACTCCAGCCTGGGCCGCAGGGACCACCCCCGGCTCCACGGTTCCAGTGTTAGGGAGGGTCTCAGCTTTCCCGGGTGGGCTCCGCCAGGCCCCCGTGGAAACCCTCGATGCAGCCGGCAACTCTGCCCTCTCCCCACGCAGCAGACCACTGGCCCACCGCCGCTGTGGAGGAGCAGAGGGAGGACGGGGAAGGTCAGGCCCTCAGGTCCACTGGCCACAGCCCTTCCAGACTGTGTCTGGATGGCACGACCCGCCTGTCTGTGTTTCTCTTCTCCTCTTCTCCCGGGGTCAGGCTTGACCGTCCCGCCAGGGGCTCCACGGGCCAGGCCTTGCATGCGGGGCTGTCAGTGGGGATCGTCGGCCAGCAGGCTTGGACAGACCAGGGGCCTGGAAGGGGGCTGCATCCTGCCTTCCCACTGGGTCCCCATGTCTGCCACCTCCCATCAGACCACCTCCTTTCCTCCGGCCCTGCTGGTCCCTGAGGACCCCGTGCCTCTGGCTGGCAATCCCTCCTTCCCCCTGCATTCCCTCTCCTGGGCCACATTCTGGGCCACGCACCCTGAGCTCTCGGCCTGGGACCCCACAGGCACCTTCTCTTGTCGCTGGCAGGACAGGAGCACGGGCAGCAGGCTCAGCAGGAGAGGGAGAAGCGGGTGGGCGTGAGGCAGGAAACCCAGGCCCTAGGCAGTCTGTGGGCAGGAGCGGGCCACCCCACTCACCACGCTTCTCTTCCCTTTCCCCATGCCCGCTGTGGTGGCCAGAGGAGAAGCCAAGACCCAGGTGAGTGCGGGCCCAGGCAGGGCCAGATGCCAGGTGTGGGGGATGGGCGGTGTGGGAGGCCTGGAGGTCAGGACCAAGGTCACCTGGGAAACTGGGGTCCCACGAAAGACAGCGCATTTGGGCACCATGGAGAAGGCACCCCAAGCCCCTGAGGGAAGGTGGCCGTGTCTGTGCTCCTTGATCTGGTGTTTAAAGCTCTAGGCGTCTGACGAAGGGCCCTGAAGAAAGTGGGATTGTTTGGGGGAGCTGGTGCCTTCCCCCACAGGTGGGGAGCAGAGTTCACTGGGGCACTTCTTCCCCAGCAAGGAGCAAAGATGAACTCTGGGGGCCCAGCAGGGCGTGGCTGTGCCCTACTGTCTGGCGTGGGCAAGGAGGACTCCCTGCAGGAGGAGGCGGGGGCCCAGGGAGGACGGGGAGGGCAGGGAGCTGGGGGAGACGGGGTAGAGAGAATGGGCTCTCTTGCCCCCTGCGGCTGCCAGCCTGCCACTGGGTGCCCCCAAGTCCTAGCTGAGAGGCAACCATGAGAGGCAGCGGGAGGGAGGGTCTCACTCCTGTGGCCCCTTCAGAGCAGAACCACGGCGGACCTGCCATCTTTCGCTGCCCCGGGGCCTCCGGGCGCCGTCCTCCTCATCTGGGGGGGGGGGGGGCCTTTCCCTCATTTTACCCACTTGGGGCGATTTCAGGGATTTTGTTTTTTAACCCGTCGGTTCTGACGTCTAGTGCTGGGCGAGCACTTGGGGCACACGGTGTGCGATTCAGCCCTCGGCCCGCGGAGTGTCCTGCCTGCGCTCTGCGCAGTCTGGCCGGACCTGGGGTGCCCTCGGGGGCGCATGGGCCCCGCGGCAAGCCCCGGGGCTCGGCCGGCACGCTCCCGTCCCCTGCACTTGGTTTTCCAGCAATGGTGAATAGCGCTGCCGGGTCCTAGATATTTTCTAGTTTTCAAAAAATGTTTGTGTTTTCATGATGAAAATAAAACACCTCATTAAAGAAAATTTGGAAAATACGTAAAAGTCCAATGAAGAAAAAAAAATCGTCTGTAACTCTCCCAGCCCGCCAGCCAGACTGCGGGTAGGCCCGGGGAGGAATTTTACGCGCTCTTTCCGTGCGCTGGGCTCGGAAAAAAGATTTAAACTCTGAGCTGTTTTTCAAACATCGCACTGTCTGTACAACCTTCCATTCTGCTTTTTTAAAATTCAGCACTATTCATAAGCATTTTTCCGTGTTTTTACATCGTCTTCTTAAATATTTTGAATGGCCACATAATATTCCATGAATTGGACAAACCATAATGTTTCTAACCGTCCGTCTTCTGCAGGACATTAAAGCTTCCCCCAATATTTTACTATCATAAATAACGCCGGGTGGAAAGCATTTTCCGTCTTTCGGGTTATTTCCCTAGGCCGCGTTCCCAGAACTGGAATTACTGGGTCAAAGAGTGCGAGCGTTCTTCAGGCTGGGGCGCTCGCTGCCAAATTGCTCTCCACGGGGGCCGTGCCAGGGCGGGCTCCGCCGCGGACGTGAGCGGGTCTGCGCCCCGCGCCGCCACCGCCCGGCCGGGGGACACTGATGGATGAGGGGGGCCTCTCAGGGCCGCTCTGTCCGCGCGTCTCCGAGGGCTCCGGGAGCGCCTCCCGCGTGCCCGCTCACTGGCCACCTTTCTTCCCGAGACTTGGCGGCGCGCGCCTCCTGCCCATTTATCTCGCTGCACAGACGTCTCCCCGTGTTTTCAGCCATCGGCGTGCACAAGGATATAAGTCTTCTCTGTGCTTGCTGAAAATATTTTTCTAGTCTGGGTTGGGGTTTTTTTTTTCCCCTTTCAATTTTTGCTTTTTTTTCCCCCACATACATAAGTTTTTCATTTGCGTGGAGTCGTCTGGCTATCTTTCCCCTAGCGGGACCTTCTGGGGCTTCTGAGCTTAGGAAAGCCTCTCCTGTTCCAGCATTTGGGTCCATATTCGGTTCCACGTCCTTCTGTGGCTTGTTTTGAAAAACCGTGTTGTTGTTTTAACTCTTTGCTCCATCTGGAATGCACGGGGGCCGAGCCCGGGGCTGACGGCGGGTCATAGCCGGCCAGGTCCCGGGGTCTCATTTCTTCCCCAAACTGCTTTCTGCCCAACCCCCCTCCTTCGGGTCCCCAGAAGGAAAGATTCAAGAGGGGTCAGAGACTGGGAAGGGTCAAGACAGAGCCGTTCCCGACCACAGAGCCCAACACCCCTTGGGGGCCTGCAGTGACCACGCTGCGTCTGGCCTGGCCTGGCTGTGCTTCTTTCTTTGCTTGAGAAAGAAAGCGAGAGTGCCCTACCTGCACAGGCCGGGGTGAAACGGCCCTCTCGATGTCCCGATGCTGGCGAAACGGAGGGACATGAAGAGACTGAAACGTCCTCAAAGGGGTCAGGCCACTCTGGGGACCGTGGGTTATACATCTGACCAGAATAAAGGTCAGGCAGGGGGTCCTCAGCTGGGGTCCCAAGGGAAGGGCAGGACGACCAGCCCCCCGGTAGGGTCCCCATCTGCCCCCACTCATGAGCCTCTCTTCTTCCAGACTCACTGCTCCTAAGATCCCGGAAGGGGAGAAAGTAGACTTTGATGTAAGTTTATGGGACCTGGAGCCACACGGCCTCTACCCTCCAAGCCCTAGCCTTCAGCCTCCAGACCCGTGAAGGTCATTTGCTCCCAAGCAGCCGAGCTAGCCCTTCCTGGCTGCAGGCCGTTCTGCCTTCATTTATTTCTGGATCAGGGGAAACACCCGCAGTATCAGACACCCGTCTTCCCTCCTTCCCACCCACCGACACACCCATCATCCATCCATCCACCATCCATCCATCCGTCCGTCCATCCATCCATCCATCTATCTGTCCATCCATCCACCCATCCGTCCGTCCGTCCATCCATCCATCCATCCATCCATCCATCATCTGTCCATCCATCCGTCCATCCATCATCCATCCACCCATCCTCTTCTTCATCCGTTATCCGTCCATCCATCCATCCACCCATCCATCACCCAACAAACTACCTCGTTCACCAGTTTCCTTCTGTCGGGCCCATGCAGAGCATCTCTGGGGCCAAGTCCGAGTCCTTCCCAAGGGTGCCGATGACCTCAGGGCTGTGCAGGGCCTGGACTCACCTGCGGGGAGGCTACCATTCCTACCCTGGAGCTAAGGGATCCGGCAGCCTCTGGCCCCCAGGAGCGCATTGGCCATGGGGATGTGGCAAGGGCAAAAGGTCCCTTGTTACCCTCAGCTTTCATGGTGGTCAGAGGAGGGAGGGCGTCCCCACCGGGGCCCAGGAAGGGTGCACCTGCCACACGGTGGCCCAGGCAGGGTGCGGTGTGAGAGAAGGGGCCCCTTCCGCTCACAGGACATCCAGAAGAAGCGCCAGAACAAGGACCTCATGGAGCTGCAGGCGCTCATCGACAGCCACTTTGAGGCACGGAAGAAGGAGGAAGAGGAGCTGATCGCCCTCAAGGAGAGGATCGTGAGTCCGTGCGGTGGCAGGTGGGGCGGGGCCGCCGGACACCAGAGGGGCAGGGCCGGGCCCACCTGCTCGTCCGCCCGTAGGAGAAGCGCCGCGCGGAGCGAGCGGAGCAGCAGAGAATCCGCGCCGAGAAGGAGCGGGAGCGCCAGAACAGGCTGGCGGTGAGCCTGGCCCCGCACCCCTGACCCGACAGGTTCCCTGTCCTCCCGAGCGTCCCCCTGACACCAGCCGGGGACCGGGGTGGGGGGCGGCTAAGTTCCCCACGTCCTGCAGAACCTGCGGACGGTGCCGGGCCCAGGGTGGGTCCTCGATGCCTGCCCCGTGGGGTGGGGGGGGGCGGCGCCAGAGAGGCCCTGCCCGGCACCGAGGCCCGCGGGCCGGGTCTCCGCAGGAGGAGAAAGCTCGCAGGGAGGAGGAGGACGCCAAGCGGAGGGCGGAGGACGACCTGAAGAAGAAGAAGGCCCTGTCCTCCATGGGCGCCAACTACAGCAGCTACCTGGCCAAGGTGAGCCCCGGCCCCGCCACGCCCGCTGCCCAGCAATGTGCGGGGCCCCTCCTGAGGCCGGGCCCCTCTGCGTGCCCCGCAGGCCGACCAGAAGAGAGGCAAGAAGCAGACGGCGCGGGAGATGAAGAAGAAGGTGCTGGCCGAGAGGCGCAAGCCGCTCAACATCGACCACCTCAGCGAGGACAAGCTGAGGTAGACCCGGTCCCGGGGCGGGGGGTAGGGGGGTCCGGAGCCCGGGGTGGGGGATCCCGGAGCCCCGGGGTCAGGTGGGTCCCGGAGGCCGCCCTGCTTCTCCGCGGTAGCCGGCAGGGGGCCTGGACCCTGCTGACCCCGCCTGCCCGGCCCAACTGCACCTTCACCCCCCAGGGACAAGGCCAAGGAGCTCTGGGACACCCTCTACCAACTGGAGACTGACAAGTTTGAGTTTGGGGAGAAGCTGAAGCGCCAGAAGTATGACGTGAGTGCGGACGTCTCGCAGCTCGGCCGCCCGCAGGGCCGCCGCCCCCACAAGTCCCCACCGCCTCCGAGAAGCCAGGGACCGTGCCTGGGGCGCCCTCTGAGCCCGCCTCCGTGCCCCCGAGCAACTGGCCCTGCTCTAAGGGCCGCGGGAGAAAGCAGAGACCGAGCGGCCTCGGTCCAGCTTCTGAATGGCCGGTTGCTCGCGGAAAGCCCCCCCGGCTGATGCCAGTAGCTTTCTTGGATGCAGCTTCCCTGTAAAGTGAGGTCCCAGCCATGCCCGCGGAGACATCAGCTTCCTCAGAGCCCCTGGGGAGCCCAGCCTCGGTCCCTGAGCGGTCACCTCCTCGGGCCCCCGTCTGGCAGCTGGGGATGGGTCTGGGGCTGGATCGTCTCAGGGGTGGCTGCGTAGAGTTTCCTGGGAAGGGCACGCAGCTCAGAACGGCAGTCCTGTTCGGACTGCGTTCCCTCGGAGGCCCCGCGGGGCCTGGAGAGCAGGAGATGTCCTGGGAACCAACCTGCTCCATGCAGACGCAGACACCGCAGCTTCCCCATCACAGCACAGCCCCTGCCCCTGCCCCTCAGGGTCCTCCCGGGTCCCTGGGGGAAGACAGTTCACACCCGAGGGGCGTCTCCTGTGGCCATCCCTGCAGGCCACCAAGATAGAGGGTGCGCAGTGACTGGTGACTCCTGGCCCCTTCTCAGGAGCCCTAGGGCAGCGGGCCTTCTCCTCTGGTTTGCTCACCTCTCCCCGGGGAGGACCGTCCTGCCGGCCCCGGCACTGCCCTCTCCCCATGGTCCCCTGGGAGCGCCGGCTGGCCACTGTGGGTCCACGGGGTGGAGTCAGGGACGCGCTGCCTCCCGACACACAGGTACACGACCCATGGGGGGTCCCCGGGGGGCTAGAAGGGCCATGAGGGCCCAGGCCTAGGTTAGCCCAGCACACAGCAAGGCCCCGGAGCCTCAGCCCGCCGCCCCGCCCGTTAACAATCTCGGTCTTTCTAGATCGTGAACATGCGGGCCAGAGTGGAGATGCTGGCCAAGTTGTAAGTAGCCAGAGCCCATCCTGGCCCGGGCTCGTGGTGTGCACTGCTCAGTGAGCCTCCCGCATGGCAAAGCCGGTTCGTTGCGGATGGTGGCGGCGGGCACGGAGACTACGGGGGCCGGCCTCCCGCCCCGGCCTCCTCCCCTGCACCTGAGGGGTCCCCTGCTGGCACGTGGGGAAGGGCCTTGCCTTCCCCCTATCCTCTCCGCCAGGCCGTGGGGAGGAAGGAGACGTTGGGCCGGGGAGCCAAGGGCCACGGAGCTGGTCGCTCACAGCCACCAGCCCCAGGGCCCTGCCAGCCCGGCCCCGTCCCCGCGCCCCGCCCGCACCGCGCCGCCTGCCCAGGTAAGTGGCTCCAGGGCTGCTGTGTGTCTTGGCCCAGGGCTCCGGCGCGGGCCACCCAAAGTACGTCAGAGGCAAGCGTCCCCAGGGCCGAGGGCTGGCGTCTCCTCCCGGAGGAGCCAGGACACAGGAAAGGAGCAAGCGGCCCGGGCAAGGCGGCCGGGCTCCGCTGAAGGAGGGTACGTCGGCCACAGCCGGCCTGGCCCTGCCCCGACCCGCCAGGTAAGTCGCCGTGTTGTCCGCAGATCATCAACCTCAGGAGCCGCATCGACCAGGCCCAGAAGCAGTGAGTAGCCCTCGGGGTTCTGTGCCGGGCACGTGGACCCCTGGGGCTGGCCGCCACTGTCTGCCCCTGGGCCCCGCGATCTCGGCCAGTCCCGGGGGCAGCCGGCCCTCCACAGAGCAGTAACAAGACTAACCAGCGCCTGAGGGAGGCTGCGGGTCGGGGCCCCGCGCCCCTGGACCGGCAGCCTCCATCTGCCCCCTCCTCACCCCCAGAGCCTAGGAGGAGGCCGACCCTGGGGACGTGGGTGACCCCGGGCCAGCGACCCCGGGCCAGCTCCCCCGCGGCCTGGCAAAGCCAGACAAGGTTCCCAGATGCCCTCTCACAGGGCCGCCTCAGCAGTGAGCTGGTCCAGGCCGGGCTCTGTCACGGGTCTCCCTGCAGCCCTGGGGGAGCCTCTGGCTCCTCGGGACACGAACCCTCTGTCCGTAAGGTCACCCCAGGGGCTGCGAGCTCCATGACAGCACAGCGGCTGAGAGGGGCCTAGAGAGGCCCGCACCTTGCCTGTCCCCGAGGCCTGTGCTCCCGCCTCACCACGGGGGGTTGCTGCCTCCCAGCCTGCTCTCAGGGCCGGTTCCCACCCCACACAGGGCAGTGTCCCCAGGACTGCTTGGAATGGGGTTTCCCGCCCCTCCTCCCCTGCCCCTGCCCACTTCCTGCTCCCGGAGCTGGACTTTCCAGCCCGGGGGACGGGTGAAGCGGACCCCCTCCTCCCTGGGCTCTGTTGTGTGCGGACGTGGGCCCCGTGAGAGCCCTTCTGGGTGTGTGCGTGTGCATGTGTGTGCGTGTGCGTGTGTGTGTGCCGCCTGGAAGTGTTCTCGGGCCGACCCCGCAGGACTCGGGCCACAGGCACGGTCACAGGTGCCGGGGCTTCTCCCGAAGCCAGCCTTGGGAACTGCATGGCCTCCTCCGGCCAGAAGTCGTTCCATAGGGTCGGCTTCTGGGGCCCACACACCCTATTCCCCACCCGCGGGACCCTGACCCAGCACCCAGGTCCCTCCTGGCTCCCTGGTGTGCAGAGGGCCTCAGACAGACAGGGCCAGGCTCCTAAGGACGGCCACCCTGCAGGGTGTGGACCTCCTCCCCACTCCATGGTCCAGCTCTGATGGAACTGAAGGGCTGGGACAGAGGCCTCCCCGGCCCCGAGTCTGCCGGGCCCGGCCTGGTGACCAGGAGTCAGGACCAGGGCCGCTGACTGTCCGGATCTCTCCTGCCCCAGGAGGCTGTGACCTGGGCCGTTTTCTCCAGGCCATAGTCACTGGGGCGATGAGAGCCACCTGTAGAGACGGCTTCCCCGGCAGGCCTGGGGTCCACCCGAGGTGGGACCACTGGAGCCCAAGCTCCTGGCAGGGGTTGGAGGGTGTCCTGTGCTCTCTGGTCCCTCCCCTAACCACACTAACTGTCCCAGCACAAAGCGCCCCGGCCCAGCCTGGCCACGTACAGGTGAGTGACCGGAGCTTGGAGTGTGTGCCTGGGCCTTCGAAGCCAGACTGGACGCTTTGCCCCGACAGTGGCCTGAGTGGGCAGAGCTGTCAGGACTGGGGGCGTGCGAGGGGCCAAGGAGGGGCTGGACTGGGGGCCCAGACACCCAGCCACTGACGGTCCACTTGCTTCCATTTGCAGTAGCAAGAAGGCCGGCGCCCCGGCCAAGGGCAAAGTCGGCGGGCGCTGGAAGTGAAACAGCCAGAGAAGGTCCCAGAGGCAGCGACCCTTGGCCCACGCAGCCCGTGGGGCAGCGTCCGGCCCGCACGCCTGGGGGCGGAGGCCCCCCCTCCAAACGTCTCTGTCCTGGCTTCCCCCATGTCCTGGGGTCTGTGAATAAAGCTGACGGACTCCCTTCCCAAGTGTGTGCTGGCTCTCGGACAGGGGGCTCTGGGGGGCACGGACTGGAGGAGAGGCTGAGCGGGTCGGCTAGGGAGGAGAGAAGCGCAGGTCGGGGGCCCAAAGGGGCTCCCTTTGGGGGTCAGGGCACATGGTTCCACGGGAACTGGGACGCCCCGCCCGGCTCTGCCAGCGGCTTCCACGGCTGCCCGGCCCCCGGCCCGCAAGGCCCTCTGACCCTCAGATCTGCACCTCAGCCGAGGTCTTCGCCCCCCGAGAGCGGTCCCTCAGCGCCTCAGTGCGCTCCGCTGCCAAGGCAGAAGGGCTTTGCCTTGGAGTGTGGGGGCAGAAGCAGGGTCCAGAACAAGGGGGCGCACACAGCCTGCGGGGCCTCTCGCCCCCAGAGGAAAGGAGCAGGAAAGCACGTGTCAGGAGGCCGACTCGGCAGACACAGACCGCTCTGTCTATATTGTAAGAGAGCACAGTGCCCAGCTGTGTAATAAACGTGAAAATCCTGACCAAACAGAATTATGGAAAATATAAATCACAAAATTTGGACGGAGACGGGGAGCCTCGCACAGCAGACTATTCACGGACGAGGCTTCCAGGGTCAGAGCCGCCCCTCCGGGAAGGCTCCGCGGGCTGCAGGGAAGGAGGGAGCGTGCCCCCGGTCTGCCGTGGGGGGGGACCCAGCAGCAGGGGCGAGCGCGTGAGTCCCAGCGCACATGTCCGCGCCCCACGTGAACACACACCCCGCGTGGGGCTCACCAGTTTGCCAGCACGCACGTGCCCCCCGGTACGTGCCCCCCAGCTCCACACAGCACCCCTGTATGCAGACACTCTAACAGCCGGCCAGCTCGACAGTGGACATGTGAGGGGAGCAGCGGGAGGGACCCACGAGCCCCCTCTCCATCCCCCGCTCCCGCCGCCTTGTTCTGAGAGGCTGCCCTGGGGCGCCCGTCAGCACGGGGTCAGGAGGGCCAGCTCCCCCCTGCCCCCACAGGGGTGAGCTCCCGAGGCACCCGCCAGCCGCAGGGAACACGAACAAGCCCGGGGTCTCGGTGGGAGCTTGGAGAGCACATCGGCACGGCGGACAAGCCGGGAGGGCCGCGGGGATGGGGGCAGATTCGAACCGGACAGTCCGGCGGGGGAGACGGGCATAGGTGGAAGGTCCTTCCTGCAAACGGGAGCACACGTGATGCTTTCCAGGAGCGGCCTCAGCCTGGGCCTGTGACCAGCACGTGGAGCCCGAGGCCAGCCCTCTGCGGCCAGTCCCACCCTGTGGCAGGAAACTTACCGGCATGTTTAGAAACACGAACACACCTGGGGCCCCGCCTGGCACCTTGCGGTGGACACCAGGAGGCTGGGCAAGAGCCCCGGGGTTGGGGGGAGAGAGGTCAGAAACCGCTTCGTGACGGTGTTCTTGAAAACTGCGTCCGATGGCCAGTTTCTCGGGGACTAGGACGTCACTGCCTTGACTCGAGGGGAAGAGCGAGACGTGAGCACACGGGTCTCGTTCCCGAGAGGCTGAGCTGCTGGAAGTGCAAGGAATTGTTTTGGATGATGTCATCCCCTCTCCCTGGGTTCTGGAGCCGTAGGTGCTTCCGATGGTTCTAGAGCAGCAAGTGACCGATGCGTCTGACTCTTGGTCTCAGGTCATGATCTCAGGGTCGTGGGATCGAACCCCATGTCGGGCTCCAGGCTCAGCGTTGGGTCTGCTTGAGGTTCTCTCTCCCTCTACCCCTCTCTTCCCTCTCATGCCCTCTCTCTACAGCAAATAGACGAATAAAATCTTAAAAAAAAAAAGGACAGAAGAGCAAAAAAGTTTTTTGTCTTACCTACTTGTGCCTTAAAAAATTGGCACTATTCCCAACCAAATGATTATCTACAAAAAAATAATAATAATAAAAGAAAGAAAAGAAAATGAGCAAGAAAATCTGCAATATTCTGAATTACCAAAATCAAGAGTTCGTGCAGGTACGTGAGAGCATGAGACAGAAGGGCTGAGAGTTAGAGGACAATATTTAAAGATACCGTTTACAACAGAAATGTAAAAATGTACGATAATAAGGGTAAATCCAGCCCAACCTGTGTAGGACGGCCAGGCATAAGAGAATCGCTTTATTGAAAACATCTGAAAAGGGCACCTGGGTGGCTCAGTTGGTTGAGCGACTGCCTTCAGCTCAGGTCATGATCCTGGAGTCCCGGGATCAAGTCCTGCATTGGGATCCCTGCTCAGCGGAGTGTCTGCTTTTCCCCCTGACCCTCTCTCCTCTCATGCTCTCCCTCTCTCTCATTCTGTCAAATAAATAAATAAAATCTTTCAAAAAAGAAAGAAAGAGAGAAAACATCTGAAAAGCACCAATACCTGGAGAGGTTTATGTCCCTGAGAGAAAGCATCCTGCCTTAAAACTGTTCATTTTCCCTAAATTCATCTGTGCATTCAGGGCAACTCAACCACGTTCCCCCGAGGACATGTGTAGATTTGCGCTGATCCTAACGCGTGGGGAAGGAGGGGACAACACAGGCCGTGTGAGGGGAGACCCGGCTCCCAGGCCCGGGCGTGGACGCGGATACTGAGGACAGCCCCGCGCGCAGGGCCCCGGGCACGCGGCTGTGCTGGGGCGGGCGGGCGGCGGGAGCTGAGGGGCAGACGGACCGCCTCTGAGAATCAACAAGGGGACACCACGCACCCCTCACAACCGTCCCCCGCGAGTCGGCCCCTGTTCGAAGAAGGGAGCCTGAGAAGGGAAACATCCCACTTCAGGAAGTGGCCGTGGAGAGCGTCGGAAAGCTGTCGGGACAGGGTGCTTGCTTCATGCAGGTGTGAACGCTCCGAGGCATAGGACAAGACTTTGACAAATGCCACGGCGTAAAGCGTGTTTTAAGAACATGAATCTCTCCGGGTTAGAAAACAAGGTCCGAGCGAGCGAGCTCTGAAGTCCTCGCTGGCGTCGTGCGGGGCCTCCGGACTCAGGCAGCGCCAAGGCGCCGGCAGGAAGGAGCCCCGGGAAACAAAGGGTGAGGCCACACGGGGAGCGGGGAGGGGGTGGGGGGGGCTCAGCTGCCTGGCGGTGGGCTCCAGACAAGGGACCCCGTCTGTCTCTTCCTGCTGTCTCTTCCCACATCTGCGCCAAAAGATGCCATGGGCCCAGTGGACCGCAAGCCAGGTGCTGAGAGTGGGCTTCTGTGGCACATCCCGGACGCGGGCCAGGGTCGGGTGTAGGGGAGGAACCTCGGGGCACCACCGGGGGAAAGGCAAGCCGCTGAGGAAAATGGGCAAAGGGGGTACGGAGTGCACAGAGAAGAGCCTGGACGGTCAGTGAATGTCGGCGAAGCAGGAGACCACGTTTACACGGCCACGGAGCGCCAGTCCGCACACACGAGGGGGGCAAAGGACAGAGGCGGGTTAGGGGAAGGAGGGGCTCATGCTCCGGGGAGCACGGCGGCTGTGTGTGCGATGAGGGGATGGGGCGGGAAAGGCTCGCCTGTGCCGCCCCACTTGCCGTGGTCAAGGCAGGTGGGAGGTGAGGGTCGGGGGGGCGGGAAACGATGGTGCAGCCCGAGTGGCGCCCCCAGCCCCCTCCAGGCAGGGTGCGCAGCAGCCCTGCCGATGACTTGTGAAGCTCAAAGCACCTTGAAAACGGAGAAGCGGGTGCAGCCGGCCAGGCGGTGGCCCCCGCAAGAGGTCGCGCCACAGACCCCCCGCCTCCGAGATATTCTAGCCCAAAGTTCAACCCGATTCGAATCGTGAAGAAACCGCCCAACAAATCTGGCTGTGGGACCCCCCTTCGAGACATCCGGCGCAGACTCTTCAAAACCATCCCTGACCTGACAGCCCCCCGCCCCCCAAAAAGAAAATTAAAAAAGAGGGAAAGGGCACGACAATTAAAGACAATGCGCCAGCCTTGATCACATGCCATTCCAAAGCCCCAAGCGACAGAGGACACTGTGCCACCCGTGTGTCAGTGGCGTGATGGTGGAAACATGGTTGTGGAGGCAGAGGTCGTTGCTCTGAGACCTGTCACAGCCTCCCGGGGGCTCGGGGTCGGGGGAGCAGGTGCACCGGAACCGGGTCAGAACGCAGCCAGCACTGGCAGGGCCGCGGGCTCCGGCGCTCAGGAGAAGGCGCGGGGGGACGGGGCGGCTTGCCCCCCTCCAGCAGGGGAAGGGGTTCTTATTGTGAAGGGGCTCTTATTGTGAAAGGGCAACCCAGAGCCCTGAGACAGGGCGAGTCATGCTCTATTTCTCAGCCAAGCGGTGGGCAGGGAAACGCAGGTTCTTCCTATGTTTACTTACACCTTCTGGTGATCTGAAATAGTTCATAATTGTTAAACATCGGGGGCAGGGCACTTGCCAAAACTCAATCTTTATTTCTGAGAACAAAACAAAGGCTCGAGAAACTATAGAAATTATAAATAAGCAACTTCCTTTATCTACGTCTGGCGGTGGAACACGACGGCATTTCGGTCCAAGACAGGACCCAAACGAGGATGCCTGCTTTTACCATTAGTCTTCAACCCTGGGCTGGAAACGAAAGACAATGAGAGAGATGTGAAACGGAGATAAGACGTATAACTTCTGGAAAGGAGGAAACCGAACTACCACATTCCTCGGAGCCCCGAGAGAGTCAACGGAAGAGCTTTCAGAATAAATGAGAGAACTCAGGAAAGTAGCCAGATGCAAAATACATATTTTAAATAGACATTTTTTATTATTTTGTAGCAACGACCAGCAAGAAGATAAACTGGAACAAAAACACGGTTCTCAAACACAACCAAACCAACCAAAGAGCATAAAATACTCAGCAATAACCCTCTTAGGAATGTCCAGGGTCTGTAGGAAGAGAAGGACAAAGTTTAATGAGAAACATAAAATGAACTTTGAAAAAAAAATGAGAAAGAGAGAGAAAAACACAACTTGTTCTTGAGTAGGAAGTTTATAAAAAATCAGTTCTTTCCCAAATCAACGTACAGGTTTGCCAGGTTTTCAACCAAAACTCGAACAGGATTTACTTGGGAGAGAAGGGTGAGCCAGGGAGTGGGGAGGTCATTGGCAAGATGAATCTCAAATTCATAGAGGAGGAAAAATAGGCAGGGATAGCTAAGGAAAATTTGAAAATTAAGAGCAGATTTCTCAAGTGAAGGTATTATGGTTGATATGTGCTGGGAGCTCCTTGCAGACTCATGGTCCGACAAAACCCCTTTTGCTTAATTTCTTCCAATCCTCCAGTACCCAGCAGCACGATACCACGTACGCGTAAGCATCTAAGAGCAGCCTGATCGGGGCAAGTGGGGTGGTAAGATACTGAATGAAGGAGAAAACCAATCGTGCGTGTGAAGAGGAAAAGGCAATGAGATTTTCACTCCATGCCAAATACCAAAATCTACGTCAGGAGAATGAGAGAGTTCGGTATGAAAAAAAATTACTAAAACTAGAACTAGTGAGAAATGTAGGTGCATGTCGGTCTGGGGAAATTTTTCTAAGCTCACAGAAGCATCAGGGAAGTCAAGGAAAAGCTCGGTAAATTTCATTACTGGGAAATGTTGAGTTTCTATATATCAAGAAGTGTTTATCAAAAGGCAGACATCCAGTTCTAGCCAAGATCGAGTAACAGGAGCCAAATTTATCCCCCTGTCTGAAACAACTCAAAAAGGGAAAAAAAAAATGTTTTTCAAGAGTGTGGTCATTGGGCAGTGAATACCAGTGTTCCCAGGGAGATGGGAAGCAGTCAGGTTGGGTCCTACGATTGCCCAGCTTGCTTTCTTGAGAGAGTTTCCAGGCCTTGGGGCAGGAAGGAGGACCTATGGAGTGCCCAGGGAGAGAACGCTGGAGGCATGCAGAGGCGTCCTCCAGCATTCAGCAAGGCGCAGGGCACAGGTCTGGACAGAAACTGTCCGAGGCTAAAAGGGAGCCACTGGAAAGGATTGGAGAGACCAAGGCCTACTGCTCACACAGGGGTGGGAAGAGGGTCTGTGCCCAGCGAACGGACTGGAAAAGTGAATAATTCATAAGGCATTGGGAACTCAGAAATGTCTTGTCTCAGTAGCAGGAATAATTAACACTGGATAAATAATGGAGCCCTCGCTCCAGACCTGCCTTACAAATCAGAAAGAGAAGACCGGAAAGGACCAAATTGTGCCTGGGTAACTTAACTGCCGCTTGGAACAAAGCTCTAGAAGGTTGGTAGAAATATAAAAATACCCCACTCCCACCAAGGAAAAATTCATCATGTCTGGCATCTGATCAAAAATGATCGAACAGACAAAGAAATATGAGAATGTGACCCACGAGGAGGAGAAAATCAATCAACTGTGATAAGTTAACACTGTAAACTTAAACCCCTAAAGCAACCACTAAAATAAAACGAATAGTCCCAGCTCAAGAGACAACAGAAGAGATAAAAGGGAAGAACTAAGACTTGATGAATCCAAAAGAAGGCAGAAGAAGAGGAAAGGAGTAGAAAGAATGGGTGAAACAAATGGAAAGCGAGTAACAAGATGATTAACTCACAGCCAACCACACCAAGAAGTACATTAAGCATAAACGGCCTACACAGCCCAACTAAGATGCAGAGATGGTCAGAATGGATTTTAAAAGCAAGACCTCACTCTGTGCTACCTGCGAGAAACTCATTTTATCTTATTTCATTTTATTTTAATTCAATTAATTAACATCTTCTGTGTTATTAGTTTCAGAGGTGGAGGTCAGTGATTCGTCCGTTGCATATCATACCCGGTGCTCATTCCATCACGTGCCCTCCTTAATGCCCACCCCCCAGTTACCCCAGCCCCCCTCCGCAACCCCCTCCAGCAGCCCTCAGTTGGAAGAAACTCGTTTTAACAAACAAACACACCAACTGATTATAAGGAATGACAGAGTTACATGAAGCCACAACCAAGAGAACTGAACGGAGATGGACAAATCCTTGGTCTTGGTCAAAGATTTCAACACCCTCTCTAGACAATTAATCAGACAAGCAAGCACAAAATCAGCAAGGACATGGGAGACTTGAACAATACTGCCAACCAACTTGACTTGCTTGACATTTATAGAATGCTCCTCTCAAATACATATCATTTACCAGTGCAGACTACGTTCTGGGCCATAAAACAGAACTTAATTAGTTGAGAAGGATTCAAGTCACATAAATTATATTCTTTGACCATAGTGGCATTAAGCTAGAAATTAATAACAGAAAGATCCTTGGAAAATTCTCAAATGTTTGGAATCTAAATAACACACTACTACATAATTCATGAGTCAAAGGAAAATAAAAAGGCAATTAGGAAGTGTTGTCAACTGAATGAAAATGAAAATGCAGCTTAAGGGAACTCACGGAATGCCATCAAAGCAGTCCTGAGGGCATTTATACCACCACATGACTGTTGTAGAAAGTAAGAAAGGTCTCGAGTCAATGACCTCAGCTCCCACCTCCAGGAAAGTCAAAAAATAAATGCAAATGAAACCCAAAGTAAGCATCAGAAAGGAAATAACAGAGATCAAATGAAAGTCAATGAAATAGAAAACAGAAAAAAGAAATAGAAAAAATCTTCAAAGATCAAATCAAAACTTGGTTTTTTGAGAAGATCCATAAACATTGACAAAACTCTAATCAATTTAATTAGGAACAAGAGAGAGAACAGGAAGTAAAACCAAAGACAATACAAGAAAACTACAGACCGCTATCCCTCACCAACACTGATGCAAAAACAAAATTTTAGCAGGTGGAAATCAGCAATGTATGAAATGGATTACATACCAAGTGTGGTTTATCCCAGGAAGGTTGGGTTTGTATAACGTTCGAAAATCAATCAGAGTAATTCACCATTTTAACAAACTAAAAAAGAAAAGTCATAGGGCCATCCCAATAGGTGCAGAGGAAACATTGGACGAAATTCCACATCCATTCCTGATTTTAAAAAGAGAGAGAGAGAGAGAATTTCTCAGCAAACCAGGAATAGAGGGAACTCCC
The DNA here is from genome assembly GCF_922984935.1 of Meles meles. Taxonomy (NCBI): domain Eukaryota; kingdom Metazoa; phylum Chordata; class Mammalia; order Carnivora; family Mustelidae; genus Meles; species Meles meles. The sequence goes on from NC_060073.1 coordinate 1,487,441, forward strand.
TCAACCTAACGCCCGCCATCAAATCGTGAAAGACAAAGTTTTCTTGCTAAAGGCAGAGGGACAAGACAAGGATGTCTGCTCACCCCTTCCTTTTCCCATTGTATTGGAGGTTCTTGCCGGTGCAATTTGGCAAGAAAAAGTAACACGAACTGTAGAGGAGAAAGGAAAACTGCTTTCTTCACAGACAACTGGATCATCTAGTCCAGTGGAATCTATAGGAAAAGCTACAAGAAATAACAAGGGAGTTTATCAAGTTTCCTGGCACATTGACATTGACATTTTAAAAACACCGCTTCCTAGTAGTTTCAAGAAATAGGGGAAAATGAGAAAAAAGGGTACGGAAGAGCTACATGTTGAAAATATGAACCAGTGCTGAAAAGTTAAAGACCTGGATGAACAGAGGGATGAGCGGTCTTCATGGACTGGAGGCTTGTTCAACACTGTTAAGATGCCAGGTCTCCTTAAGTTTACCCTGTGGATTTATGCGGCCCGAGCCAAAATCCCAGCAGGTTTTTTTGTGCAGAAATTTACAAGGCTGTTCTATAATTCATATGGAAATGCAAAGGACCCACACCAACCAAAACAATCCCGAAAAAGCATGAAATCAGGCTAACATTCTGAGAATTAGGATCAGTCTAGAGTAACCAAAATGGTGCTATTGGTGGAAAGATCTTCAAATAGATTGAGAAAATAAAACAGACCCATACATATGCAGAAATAATAGCTCTCCCAATAAATCATGCTAAAATAGGTGGATATCTGCCTCACAAGAAGGAAGAAAGAGGAGGAAGAAGAGGGTTATTTGAATACAAAACTAACTCAAAATGGAGCGTAGACCTAAATAACTATAAAAACATAGGAAAAATCTTGACCAATGTGGATTGGCAAAGATTTTCCAGACGTAATACCAAACCCAATCCCCAGCCGCACCAAGACTGACTGACTGAAATTCATCAAAATGTTTAAAATTTGCTCTTCAAATTTCATTGTATTTCACCATGAAGAGAAGGAAACCCTAAGACACCAGCTGGGAGAAAACCTTAGCAAAAGACATATTTCATAAAGGGCTGATCCAGAAAACAGAAAGAACTCTCACAACTCAATAATAAGAAAGCAGATAACGCAGCTTTTAAAAATGGGCCAAAGATCAGAACGGGCAGCTCACGAAACAAGACGGATGCACGGCGACGAGGCCCGTGACTAGACGCACAGCTCTGTCATTGTGGGGATACAAGATAACATCACAGGACACCACTCCATCAGAATGGCTAAAATTGTAAAGCCCTTCAAACATAACAAACGCTGGGCAGAATGGAGCGGGGCCTCACATCACTGGTGGAAATGCTGAACCATACACTCGGCAGTATCTGTTTGCTCGGAAAGTTAAACATACACCTGCCATGTGATGTGGTCATTACGTCCAGGCATTTCCCCACGAGAAGAGGAAATGTTTGTCCTCACAAAGACTTTCACACGAATGTAAATGGCAGCTTTATTTTTAATCGTCAAAACTGGAAACAGCCCAAACGCTCATCAGCAGAGGGACGCGTAAACGACTTGTGGCTCATCCATACCGTGGAGGTCAGAAGGAAAGCAGGGTTGAGGCATGCAAAAGCACAGATGAGTCCCAAAATAGTTGCACTGGGAGAAAGAAACCAGACAGAGAAGAGGACAAGCTACATGCTTCCATTTATAGAAAACTCCAGAAAATGCAAGCTAACCATGGCACTGGTTGCTGGATGGGGCATGGGGAGCGGCGGAGGGAGAGATGAGGGAAGGGGTTACAAGGGTTCAAGGATGCCTTTGGGGGTGAGGGTCTCCCCGAGGCCTCTCTCCTTGCGTGTGGACAGTCCTCGTAGGTCATTCCTCTGCGTGTAGATCTGTGTCCTGATCCCCTCTTCCTAGGAGGACCCCGGTCACATTGGGTCAGGGCCCACCCCAGTGACCCTGTGTTCCCTCCAGGACATCTGTAAAGTCCCTATCTCCAGATGGGGCCACATCCTGGGGTGCTGGGGGTCAGGGCTCCAACACAGCACCTTGGACTGGACACAACTCAGCCCATAGCACACCCTCGCAGGAAAAAAGATGAGCAAAAGACATAAACACACAAGTCACAGAATCAGAAATGCAAATGAGCGATGAATGGAAAATGCAGGGCAGGCTACGAACACTTGTCACCAAAAAATAGAAAAGCGAACATGTGAGACACCGCGTTTTAGCCCTGGGTTGACGAGGGGTACTAAGCTTGGTTGTTATGTGCCGGATCTGGGTAGAGGCAGCTCCTGCAGGAACAGGTGCCGAGGGGAAGCCGACACAGGCACGGAGCAGGTGTGGGGCCTCCCGGGGAGGGAACCGCAGACTCACAGGGCAGCGTCTCAGAGCCGGGCCGCGAAGGCAGGCGCGTCCCACTGTGAGACCCATTCTCCTGGGCAGGTGAGCTGGGTTCTTGGGGAGTGTGGTTCTGGGGAGTGTGGCCTCACCCAAGTGAGGTCCAGAACCCTGCTTCTGGGGAGCTGGGACACCCTCCCTCCAGAAACCTTCTCAACCCCATTCCCGCCCACAGTTCCTATCCTCGGGGGAGCCCTTCCGTGAAAACGGGGTGGCCTCCCCTCAGGTGACAAGGGGCTCTGAGGGCCAAGGGCTTACCGGCCCACCACCAGGCCTTTGCACACGCCGCCCCTCCCACCTCCCGCTACGCTGCCCCGCACACAGCTCCAAGGGCAGCTGCTGTATCTCGCTGGTTGACTTGGGTGCCCTTTGTCTCACTTGGGGGCCATGACCACGAAGGCGGCGACTTTACTGGTGTAGAGTTTTGTGCGGCGCTGTGTCGCCAGCCCCTGGGAGGACACTCAGTAGGTTCCCAGACGACACAGGCGCAAGAAATAAATGAGTGTGTGAATGAGTGAGTGCACACGCGGCCTCTCTGCGGCCTCCTCCCCTCTTGGTCTGCAGCCTGAAGTCGCCTCCAAGCTCACCTCGCCCTTTCCCTGCGGCGCAGGGTCTCCCGCTGCTGTCTGAAAGGACCCCCAGCTCCCCAGCCTGGCCTGGGAGGCTCGGCATGTAAGCAGGCCTCCCAGGGTGGCTCCTGCCTGGGCGCACTCCTTGTCGGCCCGCGGGGGCTCCGCCTCCCCTGGGCCAGCTCCCGTCACTCCTGAGGCTTCCCTGACACCAGCCCATGGCGGGGGCGGGTGGGGTGTCAGATGCTGGCCAACGAGGACGCATGCGAAGATAAAAGATGTACGTTCCTGCACGCCTGTCACTACAGCCAACGTCCAACACGCTGCTGACAGCACGAAACGCTGGCAGGAATAAGGAGCAGCGGGAACGCTCTCAGCACGGGCGGGAATATGGGACGGGGCCGCTGGAAGCCAGCCGGGCATTTCCGTGCAAAACGGAACGCGCTCTTCCACACGGTCTAGCAGGGGTGCTCCTTAGTGTGTCCCCAGAGGAGCCGAAAATGCATGTCCACCCACATGCCTGCACGCAGCTGTCCGTAGCCGCTTTCTCGGAACTGTCAGGACCTGGAAGGAGCAAAGCGGGCCTCGGCAGGTGGACGGATGAGTGGCGGCCCACCCACACAAGGAAGGGTTGTCAACCCTAAAAGAAATGAGCCATCGAGCCATGAAGAGACATGGAGGAGCCTGAATGGGATCTTACCGAGTGACAGAAACCCATGTGAAAAGGCAAGACCCTGTGGGATTCCAACAATGTGACCTTCTGGGAAAGGCTAGACGATGGCGAAAGCAGAGAGATCGTGGTTGCTGAGGCTGGTGGGGGGGGACAGGAGGAACACAGGGGATTAGGGCCATGAAACCACTCCGCATGCGCCCACGATAGTGGATACACGTCCTTATACTTTCCTCTAAGCTCACAGAACATCGAAGGTCAAGAGTGAATCCTAAGGTCAATGACTTCAGTCGGGAACAATGTCTCAGTTTCGGCGCGTCGGTGGCAACAAAGAGACCAGCTAGCGGGGCTGTTCACAGTTGGGGCAACCGGGTGGGGAGAGGAAGGTAGACACTAGAATTTCCTGGTACTTTGTGTGCAATTTTTCTGTAAACCTGAAAACGCTCTAAAAACAATGTCTACTAAAAACAATTGAAAACAAACAAATAAAAAGTTATCGGAGCATCGATCTGAGGAGACCGCAGGAGGAGGAAGAGAGAAGGGCTCTCGGGCGCCCCAGGCTCGGACGGGAGCCTCCGCTTAGAAACCCCAGGCCTGCTGGGGAGGAGCCCCGTGCCCAGAGAATCAGAGAGGTGGGGGCTGAGTGTGAGGGGTCTGCACAGTGGAGACCCCTTCCCTGCCCGCACCCTCCGTGAGGGCCTCAGCTCCCTATTCAGACGGGACCCCCTCCTTGGAGCAGCAGCCCCCCTCAACCCACACAGAGTCCACTGACAGCTGCCCCCCACTGAGCCACACGCAAATCTGAGTCCAGCGTCCAGCCACACCTCCAAAGGCCCTTCCCAAACAATGACATGCCTGGGAGTTCAAATAGCGCCTCCTAAAAAGAAGCCTTCTGGCCCCGGGGAGCCCCAGGATCCAGCTCCCTCACTCTCCCTGCCACTCAGCGTGCTTCCTCCCCACTGACTTCTTCCCGCACAGGGCCTGGGCGCCTGCCCTTCTGCCTTCTCCTGGCCTCCCCCAGCAGGAAGGCCGCCCCCACTGTCGCAGCTAACCCGTCCCCAGTGCCTGCCCTTCATCTTTAGGATCTTCATTCCAGGGGAACCCACTTACGCCAAACACAGGGAGAAGGAGGGCCCTGGTCCAGCCCCTCTCCACGACCCAGTCTCTCCTTTTCTCAGCCTGGGGCAGCCATCAGCTTCAGCCCCCTGCTGCCTTCCCCACGACCCATCCCGACCCTAGAGGTGAGACCCTCTCCCTAATTCCTAGGGGCCCATGCTCTCCCTGCAGATCGCCTGACACCCCCCTCATGTCCTCCCGGCTCTGACGAGCATTGAAGTTGCTGTTGGTGCAGAGTCAACAGGCCACTGTGGCAGGGGAGAGGCAGCTAAGGGGATCGAGGAACGGCCAGAAGCCACGATGCACAGGAAGCCGGTGGAGCATGGGGCCTCCGGCTGGAGGAGGAGGCTGCAACCTGGCCCTCCCCAAAGGTCCTCATGCAGGTTGGGAGGAGGGGGCATTGGGTCCCAGATGTGCCCTACAGAGTGGGCGTCCCCTGAGTAAGGGCTGTATGGGAAGCTGTAGGGCGAAGGGGGCCCAGGGGATGGGAACAGGTGCCCAGGGCTGCCCAGAAGCACTGTGAGGGGCCTTGGAGCCCCAGATAAGGGAAGGGATGAAGCCACCCTGGCCAGGTGGAGAGAGCAGCCTCAGACGAGGACCACTCAGCCCCCTTCCCCACTCTCCCGCCTCCCACCTCTGCCAGCAGCTGGAAGACTGGCTGGCCATGGTCTACAGTTCCTGTGGGCACCAGGGCGTGGCCTATGGGGTAGTGTGGGGTGCAGAAGGGTGTGGGGGACACGTGGGACTAAGGGGATGCTGCAGGGCACCGCGGGGTGTGAGGGGCAGGGAGCGGGCAAGGCGAGGTGCCTGGGCAGAGTGACGGGACTGGGCAAAATGGGTTCTGGACGCTCGAAGGGTGTGCGGGACTTGGGAGAGACCCAGGGGCATGAGAGATTCTGGGCTCTTACAGGGCATGCAGGTCAGCGGTGCTGCTCAGATGGGCAGGCCAGGTAGGGGCCAGGTGCGTGGGGCAGGGACAGTGGGTGGGGCAAGAGCAGTGGGGTAGGGACGTGGGTCGGGGGCGATGAGACAGAAAGGTGGGGCAGAATGAGACAGGTGTGGTGAGTGCGGCAGGTGCGGTGGGCAGGGCGGTGAGGTAGGTGTGTAGTGAGGGGCAGTGGGCGAGGCAGTGGGCGGGGCGGTGGGGACAGGTGCTCGGGGCGGGGCTGAGGCCATAGGCGGGGGCGGGGGGAGGATCGTGGGCGGAGCGACGCAGTGGGCGGAGCGACCGAGTGGGCGGAGCCGGTTAACGGGGCGGGAAGCCAGGTGAGCGGGGCGGGGCGGTGGGGCAGGTGCGCGGGGCGGGGCAGGGGCGGGGCAGTGGGCGGGGCGCCGAGGGCCCTCCCGGAAGCCAGGGGGCGCTGTGATGGGTCCACGCAGGCCGTGCGCGCCCCTCCTTCCGCCCGCGGCCCGGAAACCGGCGATGGCGCGGAACGTGCTGTGAGTGGCCGGGGGCGCGGGCCTGGGGGGGGGGCGGGGGGGCGCGGGGGCAGGGGGGGCGGGGAGGGGGCGGTGCAGGTCGGGGGTTTGCGGACGCGGCGCACACGTGGGGCGCCCGCGAGGGAGGGTCGCCCCGCCCGCGTCGCCGGGACCCCCGCGCCCCCCCCGGGCCCCCCCGCAGTGCAGGCGGACGCACAGGCTCGGGGCGAGCGGACCGGCCCCGAGCGAACGAGCGCCGCCTGCACGCATGCGCGTTGGCCTGGCGGGGGCGCCGGCAGGTGCCGAGGGCGGGCGCGGGCCGGGGGAGCAGGCAGGGCGGCGGGCTTGGCCGCGGGTCGGCGTGTCCACGCGGCGGCCGGGGCGGCTCGGGAGGGGCGCGGGGGAGGGCGGGGGCGCGGGTGAGTCACCCTCGGGGCCCCGGGGAGGTAGGGCCGGCGGCAGCCCGCCAGGGCGCTGTGCTGGGAGCAGGCCGGGGCAGTCGGGAGCTGCCCTTGAGCAGGGTCGGGCTTGGGGAATCCGCGGGAGGGTCCGGCGGGCCGAGGGGCAGCGGGCCTTGGACGCCAGGGGAGAGCCCTGTCCTGCCCGCCTTATGCCTCTGACCCTCACCTGGGCGTGCGTCCAGCCCCAGGCCGGGTCTGAGCCCCGCGTCCTTACCCGCCTAGCTGCCCCAGGGCTGCCCTTGCCCCCCTGCAGTGCCACAGCTGGTCAGCAGGGGGAATAAGTGAGCCCTTGGGTGGCCGGCCGTTGGCCCTCCCTGCCGTGGAGGGTAAAACGAGGCAGGCCTCTTGTTCCGGGCGGGAGAGGACGAGGCCCGCACCCTCCAGCAGCTGCCCGTCCAGCCTCCCCCAGTGCCCACCCTGCTGGGCAGCTGCCGCGCGGCGACATGGTCACAGGCAGAGGGCATGTGACCATCCCGTCCTACAGGTGCCCTGGCCTCCCAGAGCCCCCGCACCGTCCACACGCCCCAGGTGCCTGCTAAGCCCCGAGGCTCGCTGCTCCTCTCACCCCCGGCCCTCCTCATCCTCACCAGCACAGAATTTGGTCTCCCTGAGCCCCCCTCTCAGGGTGCTGGTCGTGCCAAGCTCAGGGGCCACGGGCAGGGCTGCAGAGCGGCCCCCAGGGTTACGGTTGAGACCCGCGATGGTGCCGGGTCCCTGCATGCCCAACCCCCCAGGCCTGGCCCCCTGCAGACCACTGTCCTCCCCTGGCTGTGGTGCACTTGGCAGTGGCGGTGGGTGGTGACCTCTCACTGCTCGCTGGGGGTGGGGGCGGGCTTCAGGGTGGGGGTGGGGTGATGGTCCCGGTGATGGGTGCTTCTCCCACCCACACGGAGACTGTGCAAGTGACGCCGGCCCCTGCTGCGGGGTGGACCAGGGCTGCAGCCCCACGGCAGGCCTATTGCTTGAGGCACTCGACAGTCCTTTCCTGAGGGCTGCAGCCCACACACGCTGGTGGGCACTCGAGTCTTGGGGCCCACGCTGGGCAGAACCGTGCAGCGAACCGAGGGGACCCTGGGGCGCTGGCCTGTGGAGAGCTGCCTCCTTGCCTTCCCGCTGCTGCTGCTGCGGTGGGTAAGCAAATGGTGGTCTGCCAGGGGCGACCCTGGGGTCCTGAGCTCTGTCTGACACGGACGCCTCCCCCTCCCCAGGTACCCCCTGTACCAGCTGGGTAACCCCCAGCTCCGCGTCTTCCGAACAAACTTCTTCATTCGGCTGGTGCGGCCCGGCACGGCCCAGCCCGAGGACACCGTGCAGTTCCGGATCCCCATGGAGTAAGCCCCTGAGGAATGCGGGGCCGGGGAGTGTCCCCTCGTTCTGCTGGGGTCACAGAACCTGGCTCGTTTGTGGGGCTTCTCCCCGCTGTGAAAACACCACAGGCGGCCCTCTGAGCTGCTCTGCAAATATTGACCGAGGGCCTGCTGTTTGCAGAGCCTTGGGTGAGGCCGGGCTGCCCCCCCACGCCCTCCCCTCCCCCAGCTACTGCCCCCTCCCCCTGCGGGGGGAAGCCCCGTGGAGGCCCCACACTTCTTTAACTGCATGGAGCTCCGCGCGCTGTTCCCAGGCGCCTGGCCCCAGGCTCTCAGAGCTGTTTACCGCAGCTTCCAAAAACCTAGTTTTCCTGGTGGTTCCCTTACAGAGGCCCCCAGCGCCAGAGGGACACACAACTTGGTCCCCAGGCTGCAGGGCCCTGCTGCACAGCCTCAGAGTGTGACTGTCCCAGTGCAAGGGGCTGGGGGTGGCTGGGCAGGGCCGTGTCAACGATGCCACTTCAGGTGGGAGGAGGAGGGGGCCTAACCCATCAGCACCGCGTGTCTCGGAAAGGGCCTGGTGGGACAGCCACTGTGCACAGGACGGGCCCTGGTGGGCTGGGCTCCCGGCAGCCTGGGGCACCCCCACATTAACCCTTCCCTGGGGAGAGCTCTGCCAGGGAGCCTGGCCCCCAGTGAGCACAAGCCCCCTGTGGCCTCTCCCTACTTGCATGCAGGGGACGGGAGAGACCCCGAGTGGGGTCACGTGGCTGCTATTCATCTCAGCCTGGCTGGGACTTGCTTTTCTTCCATCTTGACCTCAGGATGACCAGGGTGGACCTCCGGAATTACCTTGAGCGTATCTACAACGTGCCCGTGGCCACCGTGCGGACAAGGGTGCAGCACGGTGCGTGCCAGGCCCCGCTGCCCTCGGTGGGGGAGGGCGAGCCCAGGAGGCCTCATCCCAGCCTCTGGGGGGGCTGGTTCTTGCTCGGGAACCGAGCTGCTCGGGGCCGCAGTGGTCTCCCGGGCCCACACTGCCGACGGGGCAGAGCCGGGGCTGGTGCTTGGGTGGGCAGCCCCGCTCCTGCTCTGGGCTCTGCCCTCGACTGCCTCGGAAGCAGGGTCAGCAGAGCGCTTTCCTCTTGGTTCCCTGACCCCCTCATTCTTCTACCGTGGGCCCCGACCCCCCACTGCACCCTGAGTTGTAGGGCCTCTGTGCTGACAAATGGGAGAAAGGGGTCTCCTGATTTCTTCTAGACCCATTCGGGAGCGGAGACCCACAGTGGTGGCGCTGGGCCCACAGACTGGTCACGTTCGGGTGGGACCCACTGCCATCTGTGGGAGACCACCCAAGTCTGACGTGTTTGCCTCTTTCTAGAAAGTACGTTCCTGGATGAGTTGGACTGAAGGTCTCGTGTTCGGACTACAGTGTGTTGTGTCCCCCCCCCCAAACAGGTTCCAACAGGAAGAGGGACCACAGGAACGTCAGGGTGAAGAGACCAGACTACAAGGTAGCCTACGTGCAGCTGGTGAGTGGGCTTCGGGCAGAGGCCCACGTGCTGGGCGTGACTTACCAGCACCGTGACCTTGGTGCGGGGGACGTGTTTGTGCAGCGGCCCCGCCTGGGGCCCAGGGAGGCCCCGAGAGGTAGGAGCTCAAGGCCTGTGGCGGGTGCGGGGCAGAGCCTGCACTTAGTCTGAAGCCCCAGCGAAGCCCCAGGCAGAGCTGGGGCTCAGAGCACAGTCAGCCCCTGGGAGGACCCGGCGTGGCCCGCTGTGTCATGCCCTTGGACTTTGAGCGTGCTGTGGGCTTGGGCAGGCCCACCCAGGCCCGGGGGCCTGGGCTTAGACGGAAATCAAAGCTCCTGGCTCTGGAGAGCGTGTCCTCGGAGGGACAGGCCCCCGGGGGACGGGGGCAGGGGAGGCAGTTGATGGCTTGGATCTTAGAGCTGGACCCGTTGCGGATGCCCCGGGGTCCTGGCTCAGCCCCCTTCCCTTTGGGCTGGATTGTGGGGCTCCAGCACATTCTGCAGTGTTCTCTTGACCGTGTCTCCTGCCTGTCCTGGGGCGTGGGGAGAGGGTCCATGGCCCATCTCTGTCCAGGGGAGAGGAAGACCCACGGCCCCAGAGCCCCCTGCTTAGGCTCTGCCCTTCCCGCGGGGACCCCAGCCGAGCTTCGGCAGAGGAGCCCTCCCGGAGACGGCCTGTCCCCCGCCACCTGTGTGCAGACCTGCCAGGGACGGCCCTGCTAGCAGGGTCCATTCGCTGCCCCCACTGTTTGAAACCCCCAGCGTGGGTGGGGGGCTTCTAGATTCTTCCAGACCCTGTGGACGGCCCCCGGCGAGCCTGCAGCGGGAGGCGGCCGCCCGTGGCCGCTAGATGGCAGTAGCGCTGTTGTGCAGACCTGGCCCGCGCGGGCCCTTCGCGGCAGAGGAGGCCGCTGGTCGGGAGAGCGGTTAGCGCGGAGCTCTCTGAGGAACAGTCGCCGGTGTTGTTCTAAACAGGGGCCCGTGTAATTATTTGGCCTGATATTTGCCGCGCATGAAAGCCGCCAGTCCAGGTGGAGAGAGCGCCCGTTGGCCGTATAAAGGCGCCTGTGTCCTGAGTGTGAAATCAGGCCATCTGTCTCTGTCACGCGTGCGGGCGGACACCCCCTGCGCGGGCACTCGCCAGCCGGCCCTCCGCGGGCCAGCGACGGTTACAAGTGGCTTCTGAGTCAGCCGAGCCCTTGCATTCTGCCCCGGGCCCGCCTCAGCCCGCTCCGACCCGGTGGGCGCAGCTGCCGCGGGGCATGCCTCTGCCCACGCGAAGCCGGGTGGCGCGGCCGGGGGCAGGGACCCGAGTGCCCTGCCCCGGCCCGGCCTGCAGACCAGCAGGAAGCTCGGGGCCCTTGCCCCCTGAAGGGGTCCCTTCTCTGCCCCCCTCTGCCGGGCCGACCTCTCCCAGCGTGTCCCCATGGGCCCCGCTCTGGGGCTTCTAAAAACAGAGCTAATTGTAAAGCACACAGAGGGTCAATCACGAACACAAATTAAGTTTCCGAATCTATTTTGAGTTGACTGCTGCGGAAGAGCCCGTCCGGCGGGGCGGGGGCTCCATGTCCCCACCCCACCCCCGCCAACCTGATACACATCTCTGCGGGCCTGCGTCCCCCCCACGGCCCGCCGCACGTCACCGGCCAGCCGAAGCCCTCTGGGGCCCAGGCAGTGGCCCCGGGGGGCGCTTGGGAGCGCCGGTCCCGGGCCGGTTCCCACACTGCTCCTTCCCTGGCCTGTTCTGCCAACCCATTCTCTCTGCGCCGTGAAGGAGTCGAGGGTTCATGCTGGAAAAGCCCAGGGTGACAGTCCCCAGAGAGGGGCGTCCGCAAGTGGCTCTGGTCTCTGGTGAGAAGGGAAGACCCTCCACCGGCTCCGTGTTCCCGGAGCTCTTGCAAACTGGCATCTTGGTGTTTATATTTTAAAATGTCGTTTCGGGCCCCCCCCCGCCCAAACCAGCAAAATCACCTCGATGTGTTAAACTAAGTCCCTGTTCTGGGCAGTCGGCCTGCGTGGAAACTGCTGCCCTTCAGTGTTTTACAGAAGGAAGAAAGTGCCCTGTTGAGCTGGGTGAGCTCGCCCTGCCGCCGGCCGGCTACCAAGGGCACACGGCCCCACTGTCTACACTCGGGCCCACACGCCACGCCATGCGACCAGAATTTATAAACCTTCCCTTCTCGGGTGGGGCGTGTGGGCTGTTTCAGATCAAACTTGGCCGCCTGCCCAAAGCCAAATTTCTTTACAAAACAAGGGTCTCCAAGAACCAGTGCGCTTTACTGATTTTACTTATTACAATTTTCCAGATAGGGATGCCGTCCTCCATGCTTTTTTGCCCGTCTGGAAACAGACAGCGCTGCCCTGGTGTGCGCCCCCCTCCCTCACTCCCCCACCCCCATGCCCTGATCTTGGGGGGCCGCTCCGTGAGCCGAGGTGAACTGAAAGGGCACCTCATGGTGGCTGGGGTCTCCTTCCTCCGCGCCCGCGAGGGCCGGTGCCGTGCACACGTGCTGGGAGTCTGGGCTGGGGCTTGGCGGGCGCTGGCCCATTCTGAACTTTTAGTGAAAGACGTAAAACCAGTTAATTTGCAAAGCCGGTCTTGATTTATAGACTGCTGCATATGTACATTTCTTTGTACGTTATATGCGTTTTATTTGCCGAGCTCCGAGCCAGGAGGAGGGGTAGGCTTTAATGTGGGTGAAGGCCTGTAGGTATTTTGGAAAAAGTCTCAGCGCGGCACCAGACGTGATTTGTGCCGTGTTTTCCTGTGCCTCGCTCCTGCCCCCCGGTCCGACCGGGCTGCCCCCGCGCCCGTGAATGCGTGCTTTGCTGGGCTGCTTTTAACGAGGCCTCTGCCGCCGCAGACACCCCTCCATAAAGAGATAATGCCGATGAAAAGGGGCATTGTCCAGAGTCCTGGCTTCCTGCTGGGAGATAAAAGCCAGTGGCCGGCCAACGTGTTTGCGTTCCAGGCAGGGATAGTGCCCCGGACATGTGGCCGCGTGGCCATCCCTGGGGGCTTGGGGCAGGAGGGTCCCGGGGCCGGTGTGGTGTCCAAGCCCAAGTACTTGTCTCCCCTGCAGGCCCACGGACAGACCTTCACGTTCCCCGACCTGTTTCCCGAGAAAGAGCAGAGCCCCGACGGCAGCCCCAGCGGCGACGACATCCAGGACAAGCTCCTGGAGGAGCAGCGGCAGAGGCAGAGGCAGGATCCCCGGCGCGGTGGCGTGCCCAGCTGGTTCGGCCTGTAACGGCCCCAGTAAAGTCCCACGTGTGGAGCAAAGCCCCAGGCTCTGTGTCCTCTGTCCAGCGCCCCCCGCACACAGGGCACCGGCCTGCAGGGACACGGTCCGGCCCTGGGAGCCTCAGGCTGGGGAGGGGCGGGGCCGGCGGCTGGGGCTCGAGCAGGGTCTCCGAGGAAGGTCGTGTGGGCAGCTTGTGAGGAGAGCCAGGGTGAGCGCCTCGGGCAGGGGCCGGTCCCGCCGAGGCCCCAGGGGCACCCCCCGGCGCCACAGGCAGGACCCAGAGGAAGCCGTGTTCAGCAGACCAAGCTAACAGGAGGCAGGAAAGGGGGGACGAGGTGGGAAGGATCAGGGGCTTGAAGGCCCCGGGATGGGACAGCATGGGCAGTGGCCATCGGCACCCTGGGCTGGACAGTCTAGAAGGACCCACAGGGCGTGCACCGAGGGGCTGCGGCTGTGAGATGTGCCAGCGGCCAAGCTGGCCAGTGGCTCTGTGTGCCACAGGCCCCTGTGGTCATGCTCCGGGAGCCCTGGGTGCAGTGCGCCGAGCGCGCGCAGCGGGAAAGGGGCCGCCCCTGCCGAGGCTGCCGAGCCGGGGCTGCCGGCGTGTGTCCGCGTGCAGGTTTCATGCAGGCCGGCCGGGCCTAGGGACTTGGGAGCAAACCACAAAGCACCGGGGTACTGAGCCCGGTGGGCCCCACGGCCCCTGAGCTAGGACACGGTTGCTCCCAGGCCTCAGGGAGGAGAGCCCTGCTGCCTCCCGCCTCGGGGGGGCCTTGCAGGGGCAGGAGGAAGTGGGGGCCTGGCTCCGCAGCTCCCCTCCGCCCCGAGGGACACCCAGACCCGGGACGGCGGCGTCACGTGGGCCCCACGGCCCCCTCCACTTGGAGGGTGAAGGTCCGGGCAAACGCCGCCTTTCAGCATTGATTTAAAGTGACGGGGAAGGTCCGGAAGGCGCCCGGAGAGCCGAGTCGACGGTATTCTCCTTGGAGAAATAATTCATGGGGCCCCGCGGCCCCGAGGACCCCAACTCCAGGCTGGGAGAGGAATCCCATCGCTCATCTGAGCACGTCCGGTGCGGGCCGCCACGCACGCCCCACACACGGCACAGCGCCCCCGCCGGCTGGCCTCCCTGTCTGCCCACTCCACAGCTCCCCAAGACCCCCGGGTCCCCCCGCCCGCTCCACCCCAGAGGCACGGTCATCTTTCTGCCGGGGGAGTAGGAAGGGGCGGGAGAGCAGCTGTGTCCTTGGTCTCCCCTGCACACCACCCCCCTGCCCCAGGCCGCCAGAGCCCCCTCCCTGGCTGGGGCCCCGTGACAGGCCCATGGGAAGGAGGGTGGAGGGGAGGGCAGCGGTGGGGGTTGCAGGTCCTCGGGAATCCAGGAAGTGGGCCTGAGGCTGGGGGGCTGCTCCACCCACCCCCAGGCTCAGAGCCTCGGGGAGGAGCTGCTGGACACCCCTCCCCCTCCGGGCTGCTCCCTGGCTGGAGGCTGGGGAGGGAGAGGGCCTATGACAATAGCCCCGGGTGTCCTGGCGGAGACTCAGTGTCCCCTCTCCTGCACAGCGGGAGACGAGCTCCGGGTCTCTGCTTGGGGACCAGAGTGGGGAGTCTCCCACACAGCAGATGGGCGGCCAGCAGGCCCTCCTTGGCTGGACATCTCGCATGGGCTTGGGTGCCCCTTCCTGTGGGGACGGTCCTGTGGGGAGCAGGCAGGGCCCCAGATTGTGGGGGAGGTCCCTGGGCCGAGGGAGAGAGGGAGGGCCCCCAGCGCTTCCCCCACCTCCCCGTGAGCCCCCCATCTTCTGGGGTGTGCATGTGGGAGGTCTGTTTACTTTGCAAAAGGGAGTGAGAACGGGGACGCCAGGTTAGAGGGGGCAGAGGCCGGCAGGGCAGGCAGAGGGGGGCTGGGGCCGGGAAGGGCCCTGGGGCCTGGCGCGTGCTCTGCCCAGTTCCCGGAGTGTGCGATGAGGTATGACGGCAGCAGGGTGGGTGCCCAGGCCCCCGGGGACGTGTACGAGACCCCCCGCCCCCCGCCCAGCAGCCGCAGGTGAGGCCCAGCCGCCCAGGGCCGCCTGGACGGAGCAGACGCCCATCTGGCCGCAGTCTCTCCGTCGGCGGCTGGTTTTCCTCTTCTAGGGCCAACGGGTCCTCCCCCAGGCTGCGCCAGGCCGTCTCCCCAGCTCCCAACCCAGGGCTTAAGTCTCTGACTGCAGATAACAGAGGGGAGCTGGGGCAGGGTCCCCACGCCACCCACACGCCAGGCGCAGAGGCCGCGGGGCCCTCTGCCGGGAAAGTGCCCACACGGCTCCCACAGCCCAGACACACACACCCCCCGCCCGTCGGGTGGGCTCCCGCCTTCTGGCCCCCGTGTGCACCCCCTCCCCATGGGTCCCCCCCCAAGCGGAGGATCCAGGCCCAGGGACGCCACACTTCCTCTTGCCCCACCCCCCACCCCGCCCCAGGGCCTCCTGGAAGGCACGTCTGGAGTGACCGTGCTCCCCCCACTTCCTGGCTTTCATGTGACCCTAAATTCTGCTAGTCTGTGCAGGAGCATAACCGGGGAACGGCTGGCCCCGTGAGCCCGCCGAGGCAGACGTGACGGCCCCGCGTCCCAGCCCGGGGGCTGGGGGCTGGGTGAGGCGTGGGTGGGTGCTGGGTGGGGAGCGCCGGCCCCGGGGGCCTCCCTCCCGGCATGCAGGGCAAGGCTCGCATGGCCTCTCCTATCTCCACGCGGCTTTCTGGAGACATAGCTCGCATACCCCACCGCCCGCCCCCTGCAAGTATGTCGTGAGGTGTCTGAGCACATTCACAGAGCTGCGTCTCTAGCCCTGTGATCCGCTGTTAAAAACATGTTTGTGTCGTCCAGAAAGCAGCCCGTGGCCACCCCCGCCCTGCCCCACCCCCGTCGGCCTCAGCTCCGCTCTCCATCTCTCGGGCCCAGCCTGTGCCCCGCAGGTCGCACACACGGGACCCCGCCCCACGCGGGCTCGGTGGTCGGCACCGCGTCCCCAGGTCCGTCGTGGCCTGGCACATCTCAGGACGTGCTGTGAACGGCCATGTAATGCTCCGTGGTGTATGTCCACGTGGGCAGGTCCACTCTCTGGCAGACCCTGGGGTTGCTTCCTGCTCTGGGTCCGCGATTTGGGGGCCGTGCGCGTCTGTCCCCCGGGGAGGACTGGGTGCTCTCAGAGTGTCCCAGGCGAGCCGGACGCTTCTCGGTCCCAAACGTCCGTGGACGCTGTGCAGTGCTGGCCATGTGTGCGGCCGTCCCCGCCACCGAGGCCTGGGCTCTGCTGGCCGGGCAGGAGCCAGGGCGTGGGAGTGGGGAGCCTCCCCTCCAGCGAGGCTGGCACAGGGAGGGGTTTTGGGCCCGGGGACCCCAGCCCCCATGTTGCTCCTTCCCTGAAGGCTGCACCTGGGGCACCCCTCCCCTCACACACCACCCCGCCCTCACCCTCTGGAATCCTTGTTTGCCCAGGTGTGGGGCGGCTGGTACAGTGTGGGCTGCTCCCCACACATCCGGGGGGCCCCGGGCAGAGCCCCCGTCATCTGTGTGCGGATGACTCTAAGTCCCTTCGGGGCAAAGAAGGAGCCCTCCTCTCCCCACTGCCCTACTGCCCCACCATGCTGGGACACCCTCCGGGGCGACCCCAAGCCACTTTGCGGGGAGCGCCCTCTTCCGGCCATTGCCAGCCCCGGGGGCTGCAGGGCTTGGGGGGCTAAGGGGCCAGGCCTCCTTCCACCCGCTCAGCCCAGAGGGAGCAGCAGCCGCGGGCAGCGGAGCGAGGCCCCCGCTGCCCGCCCACCGACGGGAACCCCAGGACTGGGAGACCGGTTCAGCATCTGCGTTTGCTCCTTCCCGACTGAGGTCATCCCACTACAATCCCCCCAAATCACTTCATTATTTCTCGGTAAATAGGGCTTTTCCTAGTCAAAATCATCAGCATTTTTGTGTTGCCCCCACATCTGGCTTTGATTGGCCCCAGCCTCCTCGGATGGATGCTGGAGCCCTGACGTTATGAGGAGGGGCCTTGCCGCTTCCCTTGCTTCCCTCCCCGCTCAAGGCCTGGCCGGGGGAGGGGTGGGTGGGGGAGGGAGACCCCAGGCCTCTGCCCGCAGGTCTGTGTGCTCCCTGCCTGGGCCCGGGCTCTGTAGGGGGAGTCCAGGCTCTGCCCCCCATGGCTATGTTCAAGGCCGTCCCTGTGCGGAGTCCCGGCCCGGCCTTCATCTCCGTGGTGTCCCCCACTCCCCGGGACCATGCAGGCGTTTCATCCCCACTGCCCCCACACACACCAGGATCTCTGCCACCCCCTGTCCCTGAGGGACGCATGACAGGCAAGATCTCCTGCCCAGCCCCCGCCCCACAGCTCCCCATGGAGGAGGGTTCCCGGTGCGCCTGACTCTGCAGGGACGGGAGCCTGCGGGCCAGAGACTGGGCTGGTGGCCCTCGCTCCTCCGGCCGCAGGAGGCTGGGAGATGGCTGCCGGCGGTCTCTACCGGGCGCCGTGGGCACCTCGACCCCGCACAGCTCTCTGGGTCCTATGACATCACCTACGGTGCTGGGGGCAGTGCCGGGGGCAACCCAAAGACACCCCCCCCGCCCCGAGCTGGTGGCACCAGGGACAGGCCCGGGGCGGCTGGTGCAGAGCGAGCCGGACGACGTCTGCCGGAGGGCCTGGGCCCCCTGCCCGCCGGGAGGGGAAGCTCGAAAATCCTCCACGGAGCTGGGGAGAACACCGAGGGGGCTCAGTGCCCCCAGGTGGGTGTTGGCGGGGCCCCCAGCCCCTTCCGCTGGCCGCTGCAGGCCTTCACTCCCTGCCGCGGGGGAGGTGCCTCCCAGAAGCCTTTGCAGCGGGCCCAGGGCAGGGGGGACGCGCCCCCTTAAACAGAACAAGGTGCCGGCCTCTCATACCTCCGCTTTACGAAGTGTTGGGAATTCCGACGGCCCAAACAGCTGGATGTTCCCCGGCAGGTTCTCCCTGGGACTTCACCGGCGGCCAGGGCCCTAAATAATTCTTATAAAAACCATGTCAGCCCCCAACTGTGTGATATCTGATTTGTAGCACTAATAAAACCCCACGTCTGCTGCCAGAGGGGGGCCGCGCGAGCCCGGCGTTGAAGACACCGGTGTTTCCCGGCGCAGGCACACGCTGTGTGAGCAGGTTGGTGTGGAGAGCCATGAGGGAGGGGTGGCTCTGGGGCTCCTGCCTCGCTCCTGGCCCCCCTGAGCCCCACACGCCTGCCGCGGCCTCGTTCACCAGGAAGTGTGGCTCGGCCCCACAGCCTCGGCACGGGGAGGAGGCGGGGCAGCCCCTTCCCACTGGACAGCCTTGGGGAGTGGGCCTGGAGGTGCAGACGGTGGGCAGGGTCAGGGGCAGCCACCGCGCTCCGAGCTGGGCGGCCCCTCAGGCTTCTCTCAACTGGGAGCCAGCCCTGACTGACGACGGTGGGGCTCCCTCCTTCCAGCTGGTCCTTGCCCCCAGCAGCAGGCCTGGGAGGTCCCGGGTGACCCCGGGCCCAGAGCGCCACCAAGAACGTGCTCTTGAGCGCTGGTGGCGTGAGAGCCTCGAAGCACCCAGCTCAGGGCCATCTTGGGGGAGTCTAGATGATAAGCCCCCCAGGACATGGAGGGGCACTGAGGAGGACCCACAAGCAGGGGTGCTCATTCAAGGCCAGATCAGGGGCCTCCGGAACACACGCTGGCTGGTTGGGGATGCCGGCCAGGCCGGGAGCAAGGGCCTCCTGTAAAGGCGCCCACCACTGCCAGAGCCTCATCCTCTGGGCCTCAGCCCGCCCTTGGGGTGCCCTCCGCCGTGCCCTCCCAAGGCCGCCCTGCTCTCCGAGGCCGCTACACCACCTGACAGCAGGACAAGGAGACCCTGTGCGTGAGGGGCCCTCCCTGTGTTCAGGGGGCCGTGCAGGGCTCCCCGGGGCCCCTGGGCACCGGTTCCTGCCCCCCAGCTCCTAAGAGCAGGCAGACAATGGCCATCCACTGTGGGCAGGGTCCCCTTGCCAACAGCATGTTGGGGCACAGACGAGGCCCAGAGGCTTTGCAGGGAGGGGCTCCTGGAGCCAAGTCCTGGTCTCCCCTCGAGCTTGGGAGGCCCTGGGCTGTGGGCTCACCTTTCCCTGTGTGAAGTGTGGGAGTGTGAACACCAGCCAGGAAGGTGCCGAGGGCCCTGCTCCCGGGAACCCCAACCCCCGACGTCAGGCTCTGCTCTCCACCCACGCGTGTCCCGGTCCCGAGTGCCAGCCCGGTCTTTGTCCTTATGGCTGTCCGTCACCCCCACTCCGTGGCTCGCCACGTCCTGTGTCTCTGCTGGGCGTGGCACGTGGGTCTGGGCTGAGCTCCCTTGCCCGGCCATGGTGTGGCGGAGCTCCCAAGGCAGGGGCCCACGGGAGTCGGACAGCCATAGTGTGGGAAGGTTCATGGGGTGTCTAACCCCGCAGGAGATTGTCCAGGCCTCGGAGGCGGTGCCGGAAGCGGGCGCCACACACCCGGCTGCGAACCCACAGCCCCTGCCCCATGGGCCCCCAGTCACGCCACATCCTTGGAGACGCCATTGGTTCTGCTGGCTGAGGACAGAAACCTCCCTTCCTGCTGGCCCCTGACCCTGGGGTGGCAAGGGCGAGGTCAGCGGGCCACACGGCCGACCCGCCCCGTCGCTGGGCCGTTTCTAGTTTGCACAGGGGCTGGCTCGGGCCTTGAGCAATCTCACCCTTGCCCTGGGGTCCCCCACCAGCCCCGAGTCCTGCCTCCTGCCGCCCCTCCCTACTCTCCTCCCTGGCTTCAGGGGACCCTCCAGATCCCCTGCCTGCTTTCGGGAGGCCCAGCAACCAGAGAGGCTTCCTGCCGCTGCTGGGGTTTTTTCCCATTTAAGGAAACAAGCCTATGGTTACCTGATTCCTTCCTGTACCCCCTCTCCAGCCCCAGAGCAGACATGGCATTCCTCGTCAGGGGCTGGTGACCTTCTCCCTCCCACTCCTCGGGGCTCCTGGGCGAGAGGTGTGTGAAGGAGGGGTGGCTTGGCCACCCCGCCCTGCAGGCCAGGCCCTGAGGGGCTTTGGGAAAGGACCCTGCCCACAGCCCCCTTGCGCTGGGGTGTAGGTGTGGCTAAGTGTCCCGTGGGCAGATTGACTGAGGCTCTGGGCCACGTGTCCCCAGAGTCCTGGTACCAGGACCCAGGGACCCACGCCCCCCAGGTCTGCCCTGCACCAGGGGCCACCTGGTGCGTGACTGTGCTGAGCTTGTCCCCATGCCCCCAGGACGGGGCAGCGTGAATTCTAGGAGGTGCCCCCTAAAAATAAAAACTGGGCAAGAGGCCTCGTGGGGCCGGTCCTGAAGGAGGCCCAGTGGGATTACGACCAGCTGCTGTTCCCATCTCGCCTGTCCTCACCTCCCAGAACATCCCCTGCCTGCCCCGTACCCCGCCTCACCCCGGCTAAATCCGCCTTGGCCCCTGGGCCGGGACGGAATGGGAAGACTGCTCTGGGCCTCCTGTGGGGCTTAGGGGGTGAGTGGAGCCGACAGCTGCCCGAGGACAGTGATGGGGGGCGCCAGGAATGCCCTTTATCTGGAAATATCGTGTTGCCCGCCTGGATGCCGGAAAGCCCGAGAGCCACCCTCCCTGACTCCTGCTAAGACGGGAATAGCTTCGGGAGGCAGGGCACAGCTGTCCCCGTCGCTCAACACGGCCCCTGCCCAAGTAGCCTCTTCTGAGCCCCCTGACCTCGGCCTTTCCCGGGGGCTGCTGGCCGGGGGCTCTCCGGAGCCCGCAGGAGCAGGGGGGTGGGAAGGGGACCCTCTGGTGACCCCAAGGCCCCAGCCCCAGGTCTGCTGCATTATTCTCCCTGCCCTGGGGTCCTCCCACCGCCGGCCCCAGAACCGAGGGGTCAGAGACGGCAGGGGACCCGCCGAGGGTGGGGTGCTGTGCAGGGCGGCTGGGGTGCCGGGCGGGAAGAACGCCCGTGGCCACCGAGGCTCCGCGTGCACGGACCAGATAGAAACGCAGGAAGCCTCCCGCACCAGGAAGCCAGGGCCTGACCGCCGCGGGGAAGAGAGCCCAGACGGCAGGGCGGCCGGGCAGGAGGGGAGCAGCAGGCGCCGGCCCGGCGCGCTCCGCCTGGCATGCCGGGCCACGTGCTTGCCCGCAGGGCTCATGGAACATTCTTGCTGGGGGCCGGGGGCCGGGGCCGAGGTGTGAGAGGCCCCGGAGGGCGCCGGGCGCTATAAGGGCGGCATGGCGCACTTAGTCACCTCTGAGGTATGGCTCCGGCCGTCCCCCATGTCATCGCCACGGCAACGCCGGGAGGGGCCGGCAAACAGCCCACAACAGAGGGGCCCCCTGACTCCTGGTCGTCCCCCCGAGGGGGTGGGACGGCTTCAGAGACACCGCCAAGTTTGGGAGAAGCAGCTCGTGGGCTGGCTTGGTTCCAGCCGTGCCTGGGGACCTGGGTGCCCCTGTCCTGTCCCTGTGCCGTCCGACCCCGCGCCAGCACACCTTGGGAGGGGTGGGATCTGGGCTGACATGACCAGGAACCCCTGGGGTTCAGGGTCCCCCGGCATAGGGTTTTTTAAGAGTGGGGCTCAGGCCACTGGAAACCCAAGATCTGGGGGCCCTTGGGCCATCGGTTCACAGGACAAATGTCCCCCAGTCCAGATCTCCTATTAAGAGGTGGGGGGACCTAGGGACCCTGCCCCAGCTCCCCCACGCCTCAGCATGTGAGGATCCCAGAATCCTGTGAGCGGGGCTGGGGAGGGTCACTGAGACGGAGGGGCGGGGGCAGCTGCCTGGGACGGAGGCACGGGGGCGGCTGCCTGACGAGGGAAGCACTGTCACACGCTGAGAGAGGGTGGTCCACGGTGGCCTGGAGCCTGGGGGACCCTGCCCCACGCCAGGCCCCTGCATCCCAGGTGCCTCTAACCGCTCCCTGCCCTGGAATGTGGTCCCAGCACTTGGGGTCTGGCCCCCATGCAGCCAAGGGGCTCCCCCATTCCAGAGTTGCCTGTGCGGGGCTGCTGCTCGGGGGACAGGGGAGGCCTGGGGCCCGGGGTCTGGCGGTGCTCTGAGAGCTGAGGCCGAGCCTTTGCTCCCGTGGGGATTGTTGGGGACCCCTGAGGAACGTTCCATCTGCATCACTGGAGGAAACCAGGCAAGCACACCGTTCACCTTCTTCCCCCAACCCTGAGCCGAGGCAGGCACCGGGGCCCGAGCAGGGCACTTGGCAATGCCCAAAGCCCACTCCCAGATTTGGCCGCCGGAGGGCCGAGAGCTGATCTGAAACGGGGCAGGGTCCGGGGCAGTGGGAGGCGGTGAGCCCCCCCAGGACACGGGCCTGGAAGCACACTCGTGCATGCACCGTCTTCCCAAAGGGCGGCGCTGCTGTCCCGGAGGGAGAGGGACCGGGCTGGGAGAGGTCGTGTGCGGCCGTGACCCAGCTGTCCTTCCCATGTCAGCTGTCGGCAACCTGAGCCGCGCTGCCGTGCCGGCCAGGAGTCTCAAGGCCTAAATTAGGGTCTGAGGAAGAAGCCACGGGCATCATGGGGATGCCTGAGCCACCCCAGCTACAGAAATGTCAGGTCCCAACGCCAGACAGGCCCGTCCACCCCAAGGGTGGGCCAGAGACAGGCATTTCCAGGGAGATCCAGGCCGGCCACGATGGGGGTGGCCCCAGCCTGGGCCCCGTGCTTTGGCCGCCTCCCCAGCCCGCGGCCACTCCCTGGGCCGGAGGGATCCGGTTCTCCGCTCCTCCTGGGCTGTGTCTTATCTCTGGAAAGAGGTTATGGGTCTCCGACATTAAATCTTCGTGCTCAAGTTTTCAGCTGTAATTTGAAAAGTTTTGTGTGTTTTTTTGTTTTTGTTTTTCCGAACAGCACCTGGAAGGGAGGGACGAGGACGCGGGGCGCGCGGGGCTGAGCCCGAGAGGGGCAGGACGCGCTGCGTGGTCACCACCCCTTCCCCCAACACCAGTTAGTGACTCGGCTCGGACACGGGGCCCCTCTGTGTCTGGGACTCGGCCCTACCCGGTGCCAGCCCCGCTCGCGTCCGCTGGAGTGAGCTCAGCTCTGCCCCGGGATGGGGGAGCCTCAAGGATCCTCGGGCAGGGGGCGGCCCTGGGGCCCCAGGCGGTCCCGGGGCGCCAGAGTGCGTCTGTCTGGGGGGAGACGGTCATCTCAGGGGCCTGGTCGCGCCTGCCCCCACTGCTGGGTATTGAAGGAGCCTGCACGGAAAGCCCAGTGTCGGGCTCCTCGGTTGGGTCATTTCGATTTGGGGATTTCCAAACATCGGGGCCACGAGAGGTCGCCCCGCTGACCCCGGCCGGCCTCATCATGTCTCAGCCAGATTGCTGCGGCACGTGATGGGATCCAGAAGCCCGGGCGGGCAGCGGTGGGCCGGAGGTGGGGGTGGGGTGGCCCACCGGGGCAGGGGGCTGCGCGCTGGCTCTGCTCACCCCGGCCCCACCCACACTGGCAGAGCTGTGCCCCCGGGCCCTGCTGCCCTAGCTCCCCAACCCAGGACCCTCCACCCCAAAGCCGGTCGGGCTCAGGTGCTACCGGCTCGGTTCCGCGTCGGCCAGGCCTGGGTGTCTGTCCTTGCCTGCGCAGGACGCCGCCCGCCTCCCCTCTGAACACCCCGTGCCCTGTGACACACTTTCTTGACTTCCCACCACGGATGGGGCACAGCCCCTAAGCCGTCTTACCCCCCACCCAAGCTCAGTTTGGTCCACCTTTCAGCCCACGGAGCCCTAAGGGCCTCTGTGGCCCTTCTCTGCCTGTCCCCGACCTGGCGGAAAGGACTGGGTCCCCGACACTGCTGGGCCCTGGCCAGGCCCTCTGCGTCCTGCGTCCTCCTCCTCCTCCAGGGCCCCTCCCCCTGCCTCCCATCACACTTGCCTGGGATCAAGCTTGGATCCAAGCCTCTCTTCCCCCCGGGAACTCTCCAGGCCCACACAAGGTAGCGCCTGGAAGAAGTCACCCTTAGGTCCGGCTCTGGGCCACACACCGCATTTCTGGATGACCCGGCCTGCCTCTGGCCCGTGACCCCTCCCAAGCCCTCCGCCTTTCCTCCCTCAGGACCCGCAACAGACCCCTGAGCTTGACCCTGTGGAAACTGACCTCACGTGTGGCATGGCCCACGCACTTGTCTGTGACCCTCAGAGAGTGACCAGCCGGGGCCAGAGAGGGCAGCTGAGGACACACAGAGCTCTCCCTGCTGCCCACTGGCCCCCTCTTCCTGGACAGACCCTTGGGGTTTGTCTCTGGGCTGCCCTCCCAGCTCCTCGGAGACCCCTCCCTACAGATTAGGGCCACCCCGGACTGCCCAGCATGACCCTTAGTGTCCGGGGCCTGGCGGGAGCTAGTTAGCCCAGAGGTCCGGCCTTCCTGCCTTGGGTGTGGGGCTCCTGAGAGCTGGAGAGCAGAGGGAAGGCAGGCTGGCAGGCAGGGGTGCCCGGGAGGCGCCCCTGGGGCTAGTGGGGTCGGGCGGCTCCCTCTGCTTTCCTCCCCGTCCTGGTCCCAAGGGAGAGGCATGCTACCATCCAGGGTTTTGGAGGAGGCCGTGGGGAGGCGATGGGGAGGGACCCGGACAGGGACAGCAGACAGGGTGGGTGCCCCGCCGTCTGCCCGGAAACGGCGGACAACCCAGCCCGAGCGATGCGGCGAGCCCGTCCCCGGGCACAGAGCTGGCGGATTTGGTGGCTGTGGTGTCCTAGAAATGTAATGCCTACGTGGGCAGCAAGTTCCTTCCTGTCCCCTCCACGCCTGGCTTCTGGGCTCGGCAGATCAGCACTTTCTACAAACTCCACACACCGCAGAGCCCGGCCAGGCGGTCCGTGGCGCGCCTCCGGAGGGACGACCGGCCAGGACCGCCGCATGCCAGGGGCCAGGACCGCCGCATGCCAGGGGCCAGGACCGCCGCATGCCAGGGGCCCGGCCCTTTCCCCTCGTGCGTGCTGTCCACCATGCTGCCGCCCTCCCTGAGACCCCTTCTCTCCGACCTCTCCCTCCGCGAGCCCTTCCTGTCCACCTCGGCCTTCCCCTGCTCCCAGCGGGGAGTGAACCTGCGGAGGCGCCCTCCCCTCCCCACCCTCCGGCCCGCTTCCTCTTCCAGCCAGCCGCACTCCGGCCGCACAGAGAGGTGGGAGAGCCCGGGGACAGGGCGTCCCGGACCCCCCTGGAACCCGGCGGGCGGCCGTGGCCCCGCGAGGCTGGATCTGGACGACTTGGGATGGGAAGCCCTGTTCAAGTAAGGCCTTGGCCGTCTTGGCCTGGTAGCTGGATTGTTTCTGGATCCCCAGTCTCCCCACATTTCCAAGGACCCCCAATCCAGTCCCACCGGGCTTCCTGGAGGACTGTGAAAAGGCTCCGGGGTGGTGCTCAGGCCACAGTGGGGACCCCACGGTGACTCAGGAAGGGGGCGGCCTGGCGCATCCGCCCAGGGCGACGACATGGTGGGTTCCAGGTCCAAGCTGTGTGTGGTTCCCGTAGCAACCAGCACTCCGTGCCAGACCCGAAGCTTAGGCCCAGATGGGGCAGCCACTTCCCTGCCCGGCCAGACATGGCCCTGCCTGGCTCCAAACGAGAGCGCTTCCCCGGGCCCCTGGCTGGCCCGGGTGTGGATCTCCCTGCAACGGTTCCCAGAGAAACAGCCAGCTCTCCTGCCCTCCGGCCCGCCCGCCTACCTGCCTCACCCCCCATCCTGGGACCTCCTCGGGAGCAGGTCGGCAACATCCCTGGGCCACCGTATCTGCACGGCCCGACGTCCCTCTGAACCGGCGTCACCTGCCGACCCTCTGGCCACGGTGGGAGGAGGGACCAGCAAGGACACGGAAGAGTCCAGGAGTGGAGACCACAGGGCGGTTAGGGTTAGGCTGCTGGTCGGACAAGGCGGGCGGGACAGGTGGGAGAACTTGGGAAGGATGAAGGGTCTTCATGGGGACCATGTGGACGTTAAGGAAAAGAGGAAGGGTGCTGGGGACGAGCAGGGAGGACGGGCCATCGGTCCTGGACACAAGAGTGTCCCTGTGGCTGGAGCCGGGAGTGTGGACGCGGGAGCCCTGGGGGCTGCTCCCTGGGGGACCGAGAGCAGTAGAAGTGGGGCGGGGGCCGTGGAGAGAGGTAGCGGCGCCCACTTGGCCAAAGAGCAGCATCTTTCCTTCTTGCCGAGGGAAGCCAGACGGGCTGCCATTTTGTAATGCCCGCGTGTGCCCGCGGGCCGCCTGCTACCCCGTGGGCTGGAGCAGGCCTGGGCCGGGCAGCGGGCAGGTGGGCAGGCAGGAGTTCCCTCCGGCAGCGGACGCAAAACTTGAACACACCAATTATTTCAGAGGTTGGCGGGATGGGGTGGCGAGCAGCGTGCACGGTGTCTGGAGGGTGCTGGTCCCGGGGCCCCATTCGTCTCTCGTGGCTGCCCCACCAAGAGGCTGGGGCGTCTTTGGGCCCCACGGGGAGCAGGACAGGCCCTGCGGAGACGGTGGTCTCCAGGACTGGCTGAGTGCCCTTCTCCCGGGGCTGGGGTCCAGGGCAGGTGCTCCGCTCATGGCCAGCGGTGAGTGCCCCGGTGAAGGGGGCTTCGTCCCACTCGGCCGAGAGAAAGCCCAGCCCCGCTGAAGCGGCATTGAGTGACTCAGTCACAAGAGATACGGAAGAACCTTCTAGAAAACCTGAGCCACTCACTTGTCCCTGCCCCATCCCCAGGACCCTCCCCTTGGGGTGAGGAGGGCAGGACCCCATCCAGGCCAGTGTGGACCCCAATCCCCTGCCCCTTTCCTCTCTGGGCTTCTGTGCTCTCCTGTGAGGGGACGGCAGCCCCGTCACCCCTCCCCTGGGTTAGAGCTGGATGGCATCCAGAGGAGGTCCCAGAAAAATGCATCGTTGAGCTCAAGACCAGGTTGGAGGGTGGGGGGCAGGACAGGTGGAGTCGTGTGCGGACCGGTCCCGGTTTCTCAGCCCACACTGATTGCTTGCTTAGGTCATAGCTCCCAGCCCGACAGGGCTGGGGCTAGGGATGAGGGCGGGCGGCCCAGGGGTTTCCTCCTGATGAGGTCTGCTTTTCCCAAAGCCACTTAGGCTGCGAGTGGGACCCATGGCAGGAGCTTACTTGTCCCGTGGGAGCTGGGGGCTTGCGTGCTCGTCTGCTAGGAGGGCGCCCTTCTGGGACTCAAGGAGCCTCCAGGAGGGCCCGGGTTCTGCTCTCCATCTCCTGGGAAGCCGGGATGGGAGGAAAGAGGTCAAAGTTCAGTGGCATTGAGGACATTTCCTGCCTGCGGCAGGAGGCGAGCTCCACCCTGGGCCGCGTCTGCCAGGCAGCCGTCTGCAGGTGGGGTCTGGGTACCCTGCGGCCCAGAGCCGGCATCCGGGACTCTCCTCGGGTGATGGTTGCCGAAGGGAGGCATCACCTTCCTCTAGGACGGGAGCCCAGGCCAGCTCTAGCAGTCTTCTCCGAGCACGCAGAGGAGTCCTCACTGGCCCTCCTACGCCCCAGCCGGACCCTGAGGCCCTTCGAGGACTATCTCCCGCCTCGACCTGCAGGGACTGACCTGTCCTGAGCTGGACGGCCGAGACGCGGTGGTGGCCATGCTGGGCTCCGGCCAGGGTGGTCTCCGGGTTGGTTGGTGCTGGGAGTTAGGGGGAGAGGGCTGCTTTTGTGGCTTGGCCGAGAGGACAGCAGAGATGTCTTCCATCCTGGGCCGCGCTCCTCCGTCCCACACAGAACGGCCGCGCGCCGGTCTCCGTCCTGGTCCATCCTGCGCCGTCTCACCAAGACTCAAGGACCCACAGTGGCTGCTTCCACGCCAGCCGGCTGGGCAAAGGCCCACAGCACAGGGGGCACGCCAGGGCGGCCAGGGATTGGTCACTGCCTGAATGTCCCCGGACGGATGCCCGTGTGCCCTTGGGCAGCCTTCCCCTCGGACAGGCTGTCCAGGCCGGGGAAATCCTAAGCCAAAGGGATTAAGAAGAAAGGACAGAATCGGCCGTTCCTTTGGCCGTGCTCGTTTGTGTCTCATTTAGTGTATATTTGCTCAGTGGGTAAAAGCACGGAGGTTCTGACGCCAAGGTGGGGATGTGCTCCCATCACTCAGGTCAGCCACTCGGAGGCCCGCCCCGCCCCGCCCCACCCCTGCCTCTCCCCAGCAGCCACCTTGCACATTCCTGTGGTCAGCCAGGAGGGCCACGGGATCCTTCCCAAGCTCCCGATGACCAGATGGGGATGCGTGTGCAACTCTCACCACCGGCCCCCCAGCCGGCCTCGGGCCCCGGGGTCCTGCCCTGCTGTCTGCCCTCCACCCCCGCCCCGAGCCTCTTCGCTCCGGGCCTCTGCTCCACGTGGGGTCAGAACTCAAGCCTCACTCAGCTTCAGCCAGGGGCCCAACCCCAGGTGGCGACCCCTTCCTACACGGGCCCGCTCGGTCCCTGTAAGCTGAAGGTGTTCGCTCGAAGCCACCTTGAGGGGGTCCTTGGGGACCTTGGGGCCCCTGTGGCGACAGAGTGGGGTCACGGACTCCATGGAGATGCCAGGCCACGGTTGACTTCTCCAGGGTCCCCCGGCCCCATGGTGTGCGGAGGCTTCCTAGGGGTGGGGGGTCTGGGGGAGAGCCAGGAGGGTCTGTCCCAGGCTGGGGCTGGCGGGAAAGATGCCCCAGACTCTCCTGCTTGTCAGCGGTGGGGCGGCGGCGCTAGCCTCGGCCGCATAACGCAGGCCACCGTAGGGAGACAGAGGCCCCGCAGAGCTGGGAAAGGACCAGATCTGGCCCCCGCCCCTTTCTTCCAGCCGATTCTGCCACTGCGCTAAGCCTTCCACAAACGCTCCTTGGGCTCTGAGGGGAGAGCCCGGCTCCGCTCTGCTCTGGCGAAGGGCAAGCGTGCTGGACTTGGGGGCGGGGAGCAGACCCCAACCCTGGAGGCTAATGAGGCCCAGGTGCCCTGCACTAGCCCCAACCCTCGCTGGCTGCGGGGCCCCCTCCCACCCAGGAGCGGCTAATGACAACCAGAGGCTGGGAGGTGACCCCCCCTTTGCTGTCAGGGCGGCCCAGTGAAGCCTCCGGCCGGCAGGTGGGTGGCAGGGCTGGAGCCTTGTCCGTCCGGAGGGCAGGCTCGGTCGCCTGTCTCAGAGACTCGGGGCTCTGTGCCATGTCTCCCCTCCGTCCACCCAGTGGGGGCCCTTCTGCCACATATTTGCTGTGAGACCTCGGGGAAAACGTCTGGCCTCTCTGTGTCTCGGGCGGCTCCTCTCTGACCTGGAGCTGCCTCCCCATCCGTCTGCCCACGGGGGTCAGGGCCAAGGAGGCCAGGTGCGTCCCGGGACCTTCTGCTCTGGGAGAGGCAGGAAGGAGGGGACTGTGCTCGGTGCCACGTCACTGGCCCTTACAGAGGGCGAGGGTGGCCCATGCGGTCACATGTCCGTGACCACAAAGAAAGAGAAACTGTGAGAGGTGGCCCGCGGAGGGCCGGCTCAGGAGCACGTGCGGTCACAGAGTCCCACCATCCGTTCCGGCCCACCGGGCAGCGTCCCCAGCAGAGACCCTGGGCAGGCAGGCATCCTCCCGTGGGCCAGTCTTCAGGACCTCAGCTCCTGCCCTCCCGGCCCCGGCCCTGGCCCCGGCAGGAAACTGTCTCCACTCCCCGCACCCCGATCCCTCACCATCCCAGCGCCCATGACCTCTGTGCCCACCCCTGGGCCACGCAGAGCGGCACCCCGGGCCCCGGCTGTGGCTGCTGGGGTGAGAGGTGGGGTCTGTGGCCTGGGGGCTCCGAGCACCCCCGCCTGTCTCCCGGGGACATGGGGAGCGCATCCTCCGGGAAAATCACGGGGGTGTCTGACGGCCTGGGGAGTGCACGGCCAACAGAAGGAGCGAGGGGCGAGTTGGGGACTGTCCATTTCACAGGCACAGGGGAGAAGACCCTGGAGCACACGGCATGGGGAGGGCTTGGCAATGGCGAGAGGCACGCTTAGGGCCACCGTTCCCAGGAAGGAGGCCATGGCTGGTGTCCGTCAGCTCAGACGGACAGCTGCAGCCACAGTGCCTTGGGGCTCCATGCCAGCCGACAAGGGCGAGAATTCTGATTTTTATCATGAAAAGAGGACAGAAGCACGGGAGGAGAGCTGCCTGCTGCAGGATGCCCAGGGGAAGCCGGAGAAGGAAGGGTCGGCACCAGGTGAGGCCAGGCCCACCAGCTCTGGGGAGTACCAGCTCAAGCCCCAGGGTGGGCCGACTGACTGTGCCCTCCAATCTGAGTGCACCTGGGCCACCATCCTGTGCCAAAGGGCTGTGTGGCCCACCCTGGACTGATCGAGACCTGGGAAGCCCCAGGCGTGTTTGAGAGGAGCCCTGGGTGGATGGTCTGCTGTCCCTCCAGGCTCCCCAGCAGGCAGAGAGAGCCCGACGGATCAGCAGGGACCTGCCCTCGGTCCGCAGGGCCCATCACCCTGTGGCCACACTGTCAGTCTTCCGGCTGTGCTTGGGGACAGTCTGTCCTCTGGGCCTCCTGGACACGACGTCAAGGTGAACCCAGGGGTCCCAGCTCCCGCCGGGGCCTGCCCTGTGCCCCCCCACCCCGGCCGGGCTGCCCCACCCCTGTCCTGCCATCAGGCCCATGCTCCGGCCCCTTCCGGGAGGAAGGCCCTGTGGGAAGCACCTCCCTCCCTGGGCACGTCCTAGGCCCTCTCTGTGGAGCCCGCTGGCAAGCGCGCCGGGGGCGGCCGGGCCCATCCTACATCTGGGGCAACAGGTGTCAGGGCCGGACGAGCGGACGAGCTGGTGCCCGCACTCAGAGCCAGGTACCCAGCCCAGGCAGATGGACATTCCTGGCAAAACCCGTGGCCAGCGGGATGCCGTGGTCCCCGCTACAGGCCCCATCTGCCCCTCTGCACAGAGGGAGCGGAACGGGGCTGCCAGCAGGACGGGCTCTGGGTAGCACTCCCTCGGAGCTTTCCCATGACGCCCCTAATCGGGGCTGTCCTCCTTGGCACCCCCCAAGCTCACAGCTGCCGGCCGGCCAGCTGCTCCTCCCCGAGCGGCCGAGAAAGAGCATGTGTTGGGGCAGTGGAGGCCTTTTCCCATGGCGGGATGGGGCGAGGGGCGAGGAATTTGAGGAGGAAAGAGCAGTGCCGGGGAATTCGGAAAATGCGCGCGAGCCCTGAGTGTTGGGAAGAAGCCGGCGGGGGGATTAGGGGAACCGCAGGATGGCCCTGGGGCCTGGGTGGGCTGTGATGGATGGGGCGCCCTGTCCGGCGGGAAGTGGGGCCTGCAGCTGTCCCCGTCCATCAGCTCGTCCCGCCTTCCCCAGCGAGGCGAAGACCTTCGACCCCAGGCCGCTGCAGGCCAGCCTCCGGCCCTCCCTGTGCCCTCGCCTGCATCGGCTGTGGCTGAGGGACGGGGGTCCAGGACGTCCTGAGCCCCTGGGGTGGGCAGGGGCAGAGGCCGGAGCCCGGGGCCTCCTGTGGCGCCCTCCACGCCGGGGCCGGAGCCCTCCGTGGGGGCGCCCCTCGGAGGAGGGGGCCGAGGCGGCTGTCTGGTGGGTCTGGGCCCTGGGAACCCTCCGGAAGAGCAGCTGTCCCTGCCGCTTGGAGCCGGCTGACAGGCCTGCCCCGGCCCCCCGGGCTAAGCCCTCCATGATTGATTATGGTGGACGTTCACACCAGGCGAAATGGGCCCGGATAAGCCAAGCAGCTGCTCGGAGGGGCCGAGGGGGGCTCAGGATGCCTCCCCCACCCCGCCCCGCCCCTCCCACCCTTGCCTGCCCTGCGCCTCTCAGCTCTGCCTTCCAGCCCCAGCCCCCCTCCCCACCCTCTCTCTGGGGTCTCAGGGCCTCCCCGAGGGAGGCGCCTCTCCCCCAAGGGGACCAAGTGGGGGGCTTTGGTGACCCGAGGTAAACCGAGGCATGCCAGGCCCCACCGAGGCGTGACAGGATGACACGATTACAGCTGTCCCCACCAGGACTGAGCTGACGCATAGCAGAAAATCCCGCTGCCCACACAGGGGGGCTCTGATCCAAGGGGACAGAGGTGTCCCCAGGATGAAGGGAACGTGCGAGGAGAGCTGTCCCAGAGCGGGGAGAAGGGAGTGGTCCTCAGCCGGCCGGGGGTGCCGGGGGTGTGTGTCCGCGGTGCTGGGACCCCTGGGCCCCCGGAACACCAGGCCCTGAAGGGGGGCGAGCTGGATTTTGACCCGGGAAACAGGCCTTGGCCGACGTGGGAAGGCAGGGGACGAGCGGGGCCGCCCATGGAATCTCCCCGACCCTCGACTCCTGGCGTTTGCTCAGCGGACTCTGCGGATGAGACGCTGTGTGCAGAGACCCGAGAAGATCCGCCCCTGGGTCACTGACTTCGGGGCTCCTCACTCTCCGCCCCCACCCGGGGCCCCAGACCCACTCCCCCACACCATGCTTCCCTCCCTCCTGGAGCTGCCGCCAAGGGGCCCGTGGACTGTGGCGACCCCCTGGCCCCCGGCCTCCCCGCTCCGAGAGGCTCTGGCCCCCCCAGGCTGGGGGGTGGGGGTGGGCAGCGGGTCTGTGTGGCTGCCTCACCTCCCCCACCCTGTGGGGCTGAGGGCCTGGCAGGCTCTCCTGGGGCTCCACTGTGGGTGAATCTGGGGGACCGGTGTCCTTCTGCCTGGCCACCACTCTCGGACACAGGCAAGGGTCCAGAGCCCATCTAGGACCCCAAGGCCCCTGGGCCCGGCTGTCTGCTCTCTTTGGGGTGGGACCAAAGCAGGGTCTGCTTGGAGGGGCTGCATTATGTCCCAGCCTGGGCTACTCACTGTTCCCTGGGGGCCAGGCCAGGGACCGAGGCAGGGGCCAGCTCCCTTCCTGCCCACCCTGGGCCTGGGAGCCCCCCCAGCAGGGTAATTGTGGGGAATGCAAGCCCCATGCCTCTGCCTCATTTACACTGACTTCAATATAGTGAGCTTCCAGGGCCTTTGATGTCCCAGGACCTGCGGCCTTTAGTGCTTTGTGGCCTGCGAAACAGGAAGCCACGGGGGTTTCGGGGGCAGAGCCCTGGCGCCTCCTCCCCTCTCCAGGGCCTGTCAGGGACCCTGGGCCTGTCCCCTCCGAGGAGGCAGGGGAGGCCCTCTGGCACCAGATGCACAGGTAGCCTGAGGGCCAACAGGCCAGGGAGAGGGCCTGGGTGCTTGTCCCTGCGCCTTTCCCGGCAACGGTCGAGTGAGGACCTCCTCCAGGAAGCACAGAGAGACACCCCAGGACGGGGAAGTAGCCAAGTCAGGGGTAGCCTTAGCTCACACCCCTGACTCCCTGCCCCCCAGATGGCTTGCTGACTCGCCCCCCTGGCTGTGGATGGGGGTCCCGCAGAGAGGAGCAAGGGCCACAGGCCCGTGGCAGGGGACAGGCTCTGGGAAGCCTGGGTGCTCTCCCAGGGACTGTCCAGTGTGACCTACAGATCCAGCCTCTGCCTGTGGGCAAGAAGGCCTGGACCCTCCCTGCGGGCAGCTGCCCCCTGGGGCAGGCCTGGCTGAGCTCCCTGGAGGGCTTCCTGGAGGTGGGGGCTCCGAGAAGGTGGAGGTCAGAGAAGGCCGCGGCAGGCTGCTGGCCAACGTGGACACAGGACGGGAGCGCAGTGGGCATGGAAGCACGGGGCTGCCGTGTGGGAGGCGCACGGGAGCAAATGTCCAAGAACTCCGAGGCCGGGGTGACCGGTCCAGCTGGCCAAGACAAGCCATCCCTGCTGGGCCTGGTTGCAGGGGGGTGTCAGTGTCCCGCTGGGGACACAGCGCAACCAGGAACAGAGCCCAGATCCAGGACGTGCGCCCTGACCACACAGTGCCAATGTCCCCCAGGGTCTCCCCGGCCCCCTCCCCACAACCAGGGAGCTGAGCGGGGTCTGGGGAGAGGGGACAGCTGTTTCCAGCTCCGCATTCCAGATCAGGGTCAAGCACCGGGGGAGGCTGTTTTTCTTTAAAAATGTCATTTGAAAATAAACACTGTCGCGGGCGCTTTTCTGTTTGCCCTGGATCCCCAGGGAGCAGTGGGCAAGGCAGTGCCTGGGGTCCAGGTGGCCAGGGGGCTTTGAGCCAGAGTGGCCTCTGACCTCCCTGAGTGGGACACACCGCGGCCCCAGGGCCTGGGTCTCTGGAGGCTGGGCAGCCCCGTAGCCACCGCACGCTGGGAAGACAGCAGCCTGGTCGGCTCGCAGGTCTGAGAGGCGACCTTCCTCCCACAGGTGGCCCTGTCCCCAGCGCTGTACGAGGCCCCGCTGGGTCTCATCCCGCATGTCTAGGGGTGTCTAGGGGTTCCCGGCCTGACCTCTCCCGGGTATTGTTCCTGCACGCCTGGGGCTCCGGGGACCAAGGCCCCTTCTCCTCCCTCCTGTGCTCTTTGCTTTGCAGTGAGGGGACTGGGGGCCCCATGCTCCCTGGCCCAGGCTAGGGGCCCTGGGACTGGAAGGCTCTGGGGCATCCTGGGGCTCAGGCAGCCTCAGGCCCTGACAGCCCTGCGGGCTCTGCCGCGGCACCATGGCCCTTCCTCTCCTTGCCACGAAGCCCAGCGGCACCCTTCCCGGCGGTCCCCTGCCCCGGCGCTGCCCGCGGCCACTGTGGGGCGGGGGTGTAGGGGGAGGGAGTCTCTCCCACCTGCACAGGGACCCCCGCGCACAGGCAGCTGCAGGACCCGAGGCTTCGAGCTCCCACAGGGCCCCGAGAAGCATCCGGAATCAGGGATGAGGTCGCCCCTTCTGTTGCCCTGGCCCCGGCTGGCTTGGGGGCTGTGCCGCACCCCTGCTTCTGGACTCGACCCCCGGGACCGCGGGCAGGGGGGATTCTGTAGCCCCCGGGGCCATGTGGAGTTGGGGCAGCTCGTAGGCTGGGCCTGCCTGTGCCGGCCCAGGCTCACCGGAACCCCTGCCCCTGCACAGGGGCCGGCAGTCGGAGAGCCTGTGTCCCACCCGGCCGAGAAGGAAGGGATGCAGGCTTACACGAGCGTCCCCCGCTCATGCTGTTCCTGGAAGACCCTCAGGGGCTGGGCCACCCCCAGAGAGAAAGGCCCTTCCTGGGTGCGCATTGATGGGACCAGCCACCCCTGTCCCCACACGGGATCCACACTACCGTCCTGTAAAGTCAGGCCGTGCGGGGGGGAGTTGGCAGCAGGAGGAGACCCCCGCCCCCCAGCCAAGGTGACCCTCAGGCTGGACAGGGCACGGGGGACTCGATTGAAAGTCAGTAAGACTGGTGAGAGGCCACCAGCTCCCCGCAGGGGCAGACACAGTGCCCTTTTCCCCACTTGGTGTGTGCTGACCCTGACCCCCAGGCCCCCGGGGGGCCCAGCCCCACCAGCCTTGTTTGAGCTTGGAGGTCAGTGTCCTGGGACTTTGCCCAGGGCGGGGGGTGTATCCCAGAGCCCACACGCGAGGCCCCTCTCTGTCCTGCCCACACCGCTGGGGCTGGGGGTGGGCAGGGGGAGGTGGGATTAGACCCGTAGGCCGGCCCTCTTGTGTAGGTTCAGCTGGGGAAGTTTCACCTTCCAGAAAGTTCCTCCTGCTTCTTTATGCCTGCCCCATAGCCTAACCCTCACTCTCTAGCACTGTCTTCCCTCTGGTACATGGCCCCCCGGGCTCGGGGGGCCGCCAGTCACCCCCACAACACGCAAGCACACACAGAGGGTGGTGGGGTCTGGGCCGGCGTCCTGGACCGGGGCCCCGGGCAGTCCCTTAGCAGCTGCAGTAGCCCGGGACACCCTTCACCTCCCCGCCCTCAGGCCCCTCGGCTGCAGAGCGCAGGTGTCCGAACAGCCCCCTTTGTGGGTTGTCTCAAGGAGCAAGGGCCCGTGTGGGCGAGGGGCCCAGAGCCCGTGAGCAAACCGTCGGCCGAGGGGACCGTGGGCATCAGCAGGATGTCACTTCTATTAGACACCTGTCTCTCTGAGTTCCCCTTGCGTCGAGGGGACCCCAAGGTCCCAACACAGTGCTCTCCTGGAGGCTGGGGTCCAGAGTGCCCCCTCACCGCCGCTCACGCCCTCTCCTGCCCAGGGCCACCTGGCAGCACATGCTGGGGCACCCGCAGTCTGGAAGGACCGGGGGCACAGAGGCTGCGCGCGGGCCGGAGGGCCTCTCCCCTGGGGTCTGGCTGTCTGCTCTCTTCCTCGGACAGTAAAACAGAGGAGGGGAGGGTGTGTGGTGGGCGGCAGGGACGAGGGCCCAGAGGGGCAGAGGGAAATGACGACAAGGTGGGCGCAAGCACCACCCTGGCCAGCCGGTTGGGGAGCCTCTGTCTCCCAGGAGCTGGGCCCCTGGCCGAGGCTCGGCTAGAAGGGCTTTCCCGGGGAATCATGCTGTACGGGAGGTTCAGTGCAGCCCCTGGAGGCCTGCCTTGCCTTCGACCCCCTCTCTGTTTTCTCTGCGCGCAGGGTTCTCGGGAAGCAGGCCCTCCCCACCGCTCCCTGTGGCTTGACCCCGGGGGGAGGAGAGCTCACAAGTCCTCTCGAGACGCACGGCTGCCCCCAGAGTCCTGGGAAGCCTGGCCACCCGTGGAGACTTCGCTGCCACCTTGGAAGTGACGGGCCATTTGCTCTCGGCCATGATGGATTGGCTGCCTTCTCACGAGCAGGGCAGAGCCCACAGAGGGCTGGCTGGCCGGATCTGTGGGGCACCCTCTCCCACACGCCCCGTGAGCACAGGCGGGGTCCCGAGGAGGCTCCCAGAGCCAGCCTGGGTCTTTGGGAAAAGTCAGAACAGACGCAGACATGCCTGTGTGCCTCCTTATGCGCCCGGCAAGCGCGCCAGGCCGGAAAGCAGAGCACCTTGGGGGTGGTGGGGGGCCCAGGAGTTGGGAACCGCAGGCCAGTGTATGCAGAAGGACCAAGGGTACACACAGAAGGCCAGGCCGGGAGAAGCCCGGAGCCGACACGGGGCCTGAGCCAGAAAGAGCGTGTGTCTGGAGCCCGTTCTCGGGGGACAGCTGCGTGGGGTAGAGGGGGAGAGCTGGGAGGTCTGGGGCCCGTCCCGATGGCGGGATTGCTCTGGGCCGGGCAGCCTGCGGTCCTCCAGCCTGCCTGTTCCTATCCGACCCCGGGGAAGACCCCGCCAGGCCTGAACGTGGTACCCAGCGGCTCAGCTGGGCCCAGCACCCATCTTGGAACAGGAAGTCTGGGGCCCCTTGGGCCGCCCCCGCCATGCCCACAGTGGCCCGGGGTGGGCAGGCGTGGGACGCCTGAAGGTCCATTTCCTCCGGATCCTGTCCAGATGTCCTTCCCTTCCCACCCAGCCCCCACAGCCCCCCTTCTCCCCACAAGCACTTGCCCGTGACGTGCATATAATGTGAGTCCTTAACCCCGTGGTCCCGGCCAACCTCCCCTGTCTGCCACCCTCCTTCCGCCTGTCACCGACATCCGCGAACTGTCTTCCGCCGGCAGCCCCTTGGGCAGGGGCCGGGCCCACCCGAATCATGGGACCCATGAAATTCGGCCTTAATTAGGGTGTCTCGTGACGGGCTCCCGCGTGCCGGAGGCTCGTGCTCTGGGACCCTCCCCGGAGGGGGTGCTGCGGGCCTGTCCCCCACCACACAGGCCCTGCGTGGCTGCCGCGTACAGGGGCCTGGCTTGCCACCAACCCCCTCCCTTCCTCCCAGAACTCCATGCGGAGGGGGATGGGGGGCGGACAACAGCCCCGAAGGGGAGCCTGAGGCAGCGGGCCTGACCTTGACCCTGGGCTGCCCCTCGGCCCCCCCTGGCTCTGTGCCCACTGGGAAAACAGCAGATTGATCTCTGCCGCCTCCCGAACTGCAAACAGCCACGTGTCCCTTGGGGGCCACTCTTGGCACACATGCCCTCTGCCCGACGTCCCAGGGTGAGGTCACTCACCCTCGGATGGGGGGCGATGGGGGCTGGAGGTCTGGCGGCAGCTCTGACGAGTGGGACCACCTCTGGGGGCCTGCTGATTGGCTGAAGAGACAGGCAGGGGTTGGGGTCCAGGGGCTGGGCAAGGGCTCAGCCCCCAGAGGGCTGCGGGAGGGGGGAAGGACACAGGCAGCCAAGGGCAGTGCAGTGACAACCGAAAGGGACCCTCCTTTGTCACCCCCTCCCTTAGTGACAAGCTCAGTGAGCGGGAAGCTGCAAGGAAAACAGGCCAAAGGGCAGCGGACCCCTCCTCCCTCTCCTCCCCTTCCCTCCTCCCGCTCTCCCCACCTACCAGCGCACAGGACCCAAGGTCTCCCAGGGCCCCTCTGGGGTCGCCCCCGGACCCGGACCCTCCTGCCTGGCCTCCTTGGCTGTTCCAAGCCAACTCATCCCATCCGGGCCCCAGGAATCCTTGCAAAGGGGCTGTGACTTTAGGGGGACAGTGACTTAAAACAAGAGCCCCCCCCACCGCAGGCAACATGGCGGTTTGGCAGCAGGGGTGTGGCGAGGAGCAGGCTCCCCAGTGGGCCCTGTCGCAGGTGTGGGAGTCCGTGTTGTCCGCCCCGAAGTCCCGCCTGTCCCCCAGCCCCAGCCTTCAGGCTCCTGGCCTCACCAGGCTCTCTGTGGCCTGCTGGACATGGGGTCCTTCTGTGGAGAGAGGCCCCTCCTGTGCCCCCACCACGGGCCGTGCTCTCTGGGGGGCAAGGGTGTGGGGTGGCACCCTGCCCTTGGCCCGGCCCCCCTCTGCCCTCCCGGAGGTGGGGGCTGGTGGGGGTCTGGCTGCAGGGGGCAGGCCAGCAAGGGAGGAGCCCGGGAGATGTGGCGACAATGGGGGGGCATCGGGCTGGGCGGGCCGCAGTCACCACGCGGTCACCTTCCAGTCCCCCCGTGCCCTGACCAGTGGCCTGCGGTCCAGGATGACTGTCAGCCAGAGCTTGGAGGCAGGAAGGGGACCCTCTGGCCCGTGTGCAGAGGGACCCACTGGTGCCCCCTCCACTCACGCAGCCGGAGACGCACCGCAGAGGCCATGTGGGCCCCCCCACCATGGCCAAGCCACGGGCCTGTGCCCCGGGGCCCTCCCAGAGGGACCAGGAGCTGGAGGCCGGGCCTGTGGCCCTCCGTGCTTTCTGCTAGGGACGTGGGGGACTTGGGGGTTGTGGAGGAGAGGGCTGTGCCGGGACTCCGTGGCAAAGCCGCCACCCCCAGACCCCAGAACAGTGGGCTAGTGTGTGGGCCGGGGGTGGGGCGCGGGGCGGAGGCCGAGCAGGTCCGTCCTGCTCCATAAACCCCGAAGGGCGCTGTTGACACAGGGCTGATGTCACTGCCGACCAATGGGGAGCCCGTCGGGGCTCTGTGTGTGCTGCTCCGGCCGTGGGCCCCGCCACGCACGGGGTGTGATCTGAAAGCCACCTGAATAAACCCGAGGGGCCCCGCTCAGCCCCCCCCCCGCCTGTCTCCTGCGCGTCCCACCTAACCCACTGCCTGCAGGGAAGGCAGGGGCCAGGAGGGGAGGGCGGTGGCGGGAGGAGGCCCTGTGCCTAGGCTGTGCTCTGCACCCCCACACGTGGCCCCCACAGTCCTCTCCCCCACCCGCCCCCCAAGCCCCAGAGCCAGGCCTCTGTCCTGCAGGGGCGGGTTGATGGTGATTCCCCAAGTCCAGGGAGGAGGGGCCAACCCGGGGAGCATCTGTGTCCCCAGCCCTGCCCTGAGGCCCTGCCTGACCCCCTCCAGTGCATACCTCGCCTGGGGCCTGGGCTGGGCGAGGCAGCTCCGTGCCCCCTTGTCAGGGCAGGCAGCCCTCTGCCCCGGGCCATCCCTCCCACCCCCGGACGTTCCTCCTCCTGGCCCTCTGGGCTGCAGACCAGACCCACAGGCTCCCAACACTGCTGCCCAGGGGTCACCCCCACCCCCAAACACCTGGGGGCTTATCTTCCGATGAGGCTCAAGGTAAATGCTTTGTTAGGCCTCCGTCTCCATCCCGCACACCCTCCCCACCAGCTGCCAGCTCCTGGGGGCTGCCCAGCCTTCCACCCCAGCAGGTGGGTTTCTGCACCGTGTGGGACC
This sequence comes from Meles meles, assembly GCF_922984935.1. Classification (NCBI taxonomy): domain Eukaryota; kingdom Metazoa; phylum Chordata; class Mammalia; order Carnivora; family Mustelidae; genus Meles; species Meles meles. The sequence continues at coordinate 1,527,052 of NC_060073.1, forward strand.
CCCAGGGGTCTGCACAAAGCCCCGACCCCTTCTCAGCTCTGGGCCCGTAGCCACCTCCCAGCCCTGCCGGACAGGCATCCTCGGGGCCTTGGCACGTGCTAGCGTGTGCAAGTTCTGGGCAGAAGCAGGGACGGGGCCCCCCTGCGCTTGGCGCCCATGTCTGTTTACGGGTCCAGCCCCAGGCCCGCACCACCCCCCGAGGACCCGGCGGCCCTGTGTCCGGCCAGGTGTTCGGGGATGGAGCTCTGGCTCCCGGAGGACAAGGCCCTCACTGTCTGCGGGCGCAGCGCTGACAAGGAGCGGAATAGCCACGGTGACCGCTTCCAGGAAGTGGCTCGGGGTGTTGGGGGCCGCCGAGGAGGGGGCCCCTTCCCAGCAAGCCGGCCTGCAGGTGGGCTTCCAGGAAGGGGCCTCCACGGGGTCCCCTCACCCCTGGAGAAGGGCCAGTCACGTCACCAGGTGCAGGCTGGGGAGAGGTGCAGGGAAGGGAGGGAGAGGTAGAGAGGTGGAGAGGTGGGGGCGGCCTCCGGTGGAGGCGGCCTCCGGTGGAGGCCACGGCCTCAGGGAAGGCCAAGCTGGCCACGCTCCTTCCAGAACTTTCCACACCCCTCTTGCAGGTCACACCGTCTCTGCTGGGGCCCTTGGCTCTCTGGGGCTTCTCGGGTACATGCGCACACAGACCCCAAACACGGGGGGTGGCGGAAGGACACGGGTCGGATCAGGTCCCAACACAACCAGCGTCTGAGCCCCCTGGCCCCCTTGTTGGTGAGGGCCACGCGGGGCCTCCAGCCTGGGCCCCTGCCCCTCTGCTCTGGGAACAGGGAGGCCATTTGTCTTCCCTGGAGCCTGGGGCCGGAGGGAGGGAGTCACTCGGCGGGGCCCAGTCCCGTGGTGTTTTTCTCAGACTCCCAGGGTATATTGTAGCGAGACCCCAAATGTCACGTTAGGCCTGTTCAAGAGTTCATTTCCTTTGTATTGTGGGAATGTGTTCTGCCCCCGTTCAGTGGTATGACAAGTGTCTGGACTCCACTCTGCCCCCCCAGCTGTCTGTAATCCCTGCCCGAAAGTGGGCTCTCGGGTCATTAAATCTGTGCAGAGACCAAGCCTCACAAAGGCATAGGACACACACACAGCAGGGCTCAGATGTCCCCCTCCAGGGACACCGGCCCCCACATGGGGCTGGGCCACACAGAAGCCCCCAGACCCCGCAGAGCGCCCCTAAGAGGAGAGGGCCCCCCTGCGTGCCTCCAGGCCTCACTCACAGCCCCGGGGGCACCACGAGGGACGTGTGGACACAGAGACACCCCTGTGGACACGGGCACGGCAGGGGGGGTCTGCAGGGACCCCCGCCGGTGGAGTCTTACTCCCCCCAAGCCGGAGGGTTTGCTCTGCTGGGGGAGGGTCCAGGTTGAAGACCCACTCCCCCAGTTTCCGGGCGGGGCCTCTGGGGGGTGGGCTGGGCTTCCACAGACCCCCTCCTCTCCCCTCCCCCACACCTTCGCTGTGGCCACCACCCCCCCCCCCCCCCCGCGGCGCCCGTGCTGGGGCGGGGAGGGGGGGACTGAAATCCAAGCCCCGGTTTGCTGGAGACACTGAACTCCGCGCGGGCATTCTGAAATTCTGGAAACGCCTCTGGGTGGCGGGGCCGGAGCCTGTCTGAGGCCGGAGCCCCTTCTCTAAAAAGCAGGAAATCGGGTTGGGCCAAAGGTAAACACATTCCAACCTGGCTGTCCGAGGGGCTCTGTCAGCACGGGGGCGCCCCGCCCCCCCTTTCCCTGTCCCCATCCCCGGGGCGAGGCGGGCTCTCTCGGCCTGTTTGCAGAGCCTTGGCCTGTGGCTCCTGCCCCAGCTGCTTATGTCCAGCCCATGGAGACAGAGGACAGGCCACCCCTCACCTCCCCTGCACTCCCTGGCCCCAGGGCCCTCCCCGCACGTGGCCCCGGAGCCTGCTCCAGAGCAGAGCAAGTGGGTGGGGGCCAGGCCCCAGTGGGCCCCTCTGTGCATTCAGAGGGGTCAAGGGGCGCGGACTTGGGCAGCCCAGAGGGGACAGAGGCAGGCCCAGGCACTCGGGGCCCCTGGCCTTCTCCCCCAGGTGGGTGTGGAAAGGGGCGACCTCACCCTCCCGCATTCCAGACCAGATGCACTGGGTTCCCAGCCCTGGGGGCCCAGGTCAGGGTGCAAGTATGGCTGCGACTCGCCGCCAGAAGGCCACAGTACCCGGCCTCGGCCCCACCGCCCTTGGGGGCTCAAAGGATGGCCCCCCATGATTCCCATGTCTCCCCGGAGCATCCCCCGCCTTCTCCCAACCCTGGGGCCACTGCCGCTGGTCACGCCACTGTCCCCCACCACCCCGGAAGCTGGCCCGGGTGCACAGAGCTCCAGCAGAGAGGGCTGTTTATACTAATGGCCGTTTACAGGCCCGCACTGGACACCTAAGGGACGTGTTCCTTCCTCTCACGGGCCAGGGGGGCCCGGAGACCACCGCAGCCGCACGTCCCTGAGTGCTGCGCACGGCTCCAGGGTGCCTCGGGGGCTGGCGGAGGGGCTGGGGAGACCCGGAGGGCCCCACGTGAGGCCCCGTCTGCCGCCTTGCTCCCTAGCATCCACCGGCCTAATGTGGCGTACCAGAAAGCCGGGGAGCCTGCTCTTGGTCCCCAAGACAGGTCTGGTAGGAGGAGCGGGGGTCCCAGACACGTGAGGACAGTGGGGAGGCTGGAGGGGAGCTCGTGGGGGCGGCGCCATGGACACAAAGTCAGGGTGGCCCAGGGGAGGCCCCCTCGTGGAGGCGGGGTTCTCGGGCCTTTGCCATCTGGTCTTTGTCAGCTGGCTGGGGAAGGGGCCGTGGACCCCAGCCCCATCTCCACAAGCTGCTCCCGCACGGTCCCAGCATCTACAGGCCCAGAGCCACAGGGCTAGGAGCTTGGGGTCCCCGACCAGCTGCAATCCCAGAAAGGGACTCCAACCCCAAGCTCCTGGGGCTTCACTCTCAAGCAGGACTTCCCCGACATCCCCTCCCCCGCTGCCCTCTCTGGGGCTTCAGTCCTGCCCGCCCCTCCCAGCCTGGGCTGCACCTGGCAAGCCCACTCCCCTGGGTTGACTCTGCAAACGAATCCCCTAGACCAGGGGACTGGGGGAGGGTGCAGGGAGGCCCAGGGGTGTCGTCTCTAAGCCAGTTAGAGGGGCAGGACCGCGCAGAGGGAGCCTCGGGAGCCTTGGTGTTGTCTGGCTTCTCCCCATTGCTGAGAACTCCCTCGGCCACCCCCACCCCCTCCCTTCCCTGCAGGGGCCCCGGCCCCACAGACCCCTCCCTGGGCCTCACCCCATGGCTCCCTCCCTCTGTCACCCCACCCCACAGGCCCCTCCCTGTCGTCATATGCCCTTCCCTGCCCCCCATCGATATCCTCCTCGGCTCCTCAGCCCAAGTGCGCTCCCCGTGTCCCCTCCCCTCTGTGTGCCTCCCCTCACCTCATCCCTGTGCCCCTCCCCACCTTCTGCCCTTCCCTTCCGGGTCCCCTGTGTGCCTGGGTCATGTCCCCCACCCTGTGCGCGCCCCCCCCCATGCCCGCCTCCCCCAGCCCAAGGCGCCCCCCGCCCCCAGGCAAAGAGCTCGGATTCCAGAGTCCCTGAGACAAATTGCTGTAACTGTATTTATTGATGAGGCCAAGGCTCCTGGTGAAGCCCTGGTGGGGAGGGGCACAGGCGAGGGTCTCCGCAGCGGAGCTGCACGAGGTCTGCTCGGTGCCAGGAGCTTCCAGACCGGGCGAGGGGGGGTTGGGGCCTCCCACACGCGGCCGCACCCAGGCAGCCCGCCTGAGGTGGACGGCAGGAGGGCGCCGGGCACGGGGCGGGCCGCAGGGGCCAGGCGCACTCAGCAGGCAGCTTGCACACCCGCCCGGGGACGCGGCCGTTTCCATGACTCCAAACCAGTGCAAACGACTTAGTGCAAATTGCTTACGGAAGGGACGGGGAACAGAGTCACGGCGGCTGTGCGTGTCCCGGGCACAAAGGAAAGCAAAGAACGGAAATGAGAGAACAGAGGAAAGGAAGAAGAGAAGGAGGGTGAGGGGCGTTGGGGCGTGGCGGCTGGTGGTCGCCTGGCCACGGCAGGGCGGCCACGGAGATGACGCTGCCGGCGGGGGTGACGGTCGCCACGGGGCTCTGCTGACGGTGGTGCAGTCAGGCTGCTCTCGCTCCCTGGGCTTCACCTGCAGAGAAGGAGCGGCAAGCGACTGTGTGGCGGCCGCTGCGGCGGCCAGGGAAGCTTCCGGAACAGGGGCCCGCGCTCACCTTCGGAGCCGGTTCCTGAGTCGGGTGGTGAAGCGGTTGCAGCATGTTTTGAGTCAGAGCTAGAAGGACTTGAAGAAGTCCCGGTTCCAAGGCCCAGGCGTGAGCTGGGTAGCACCATTTCTGCGGGGCGGGGAGAGTCAGCGCCCGGCCCCTGCACCGGGCCCGCTCCCCGCGGCCGCCAGACCCCTCCTCACCTTGTCGATGGGAGGGTTCTAGAGGTCCAGAGAGCAGCAGCGTGTGGACTCCTCCGGGAAGGCCAAGGAGTGAGACCTGTAGGTGTTCTGACACCCCGCGGGCCAGCCTAGAATGTTCTGCGGGAGAAAGAGTGCTCGTGAGGGACGCTATGCAGACGGCGGGCCTGGAGGGCCGTGTCTCACCCCTGCGCTTACCGGGAAGGCCGGACGGCGTCACGTCCATCCTCACCGTCACACCAGACCATGTCATGTCCCTCCGAGCGCAGCCTCGCGCCGGCCTTCGTGGCTGGAGTGCGCGTCACCCATCCTGGAGACCTGGCTGTGGGCAGGTGAACAAGGGGGTGAGTGGGCACAGAGAGCTGGGCCGGGGAGTCAGGCATGTCCATGGGCTGGCACTCACCCTCGTCTCCAGTCTGGGCCGGGAGGCACCGATCCCTGCTCCGTCCTTGCCCGCAGAGGCCCGCCTTGGCCTCGGGCTCTGGAGGCCAGTGCCTCTTCCGGCTCGCCGCCGGTCCCTGCTCGTCCCCTGCCTGCGCCCCGATCCCCCACCAGAGCTCGCACTCACTCCGCCCCAACCTTCTCACCTAGTCCGGCCTCGCCAGTGCCCTTGACTCCCCTGGATGCTGTCTGTCTGTCATGCCAGACCCAGGGGCTGTGCGGGGAGGGCATAAAGCGTCCCCTCTCCGCTCAGTACCTGGGTCACAGTGCCACGTGGGAACGGTCGTCTGCAGGCCGGGCCCGCGGCAGCCTCCTTGCTGCAGAAATGTCCCTGGAGCCCGTACCTGCCGCCGCCGCTCCCTCCGGGTGACGTCCCTCTGCGGGTCTCCCCGCGCACTGCTCCTTCTTTCCCGCTCTCCTGCCCTCGAGGCTCCGACATGGGCCTTAGGAGGCCCATGCTGGAGCCGCTCCTGTACCTTCTACTAAGTGAATTTCAGTGGGTGAGATGTAGTGGCAGCTGGGGACCCTGCTGTGTCCTGAGTCCCCACCGCATCCTTTCCGACCTGGGCCTGGGCCCCCCCAAGCTGGACCCCCTCGGCTACCTGTCACCTCCCTTGCTGGCAGCCCAGCCTCATCTCCCGCCCACTCTCTTGAAATGCTCGCTCTACCCGGGCAGGGCGCACGGCCCCCCCCCAGCCTGCACGGTCTCAGCTCCCCTGAGACGATGTCACCTGTCCTAACCGCCCTCCCGCGTCCTGCCGATCTGCCGGGGGGCCAGCCGCGTCTCCTCACCGCTCCTTGCTCCCTGCCGCCTCCTGCTCACAGAAGGCCAGCAAAGCAAGGCCCAGGGAGGGGAGGGGCTCGCCTGGCCGACAGACCGCTGTCCTCACTTACCCACAGCTGCCTGCTACAGCCCAACTGCCCCAGGTCCCAGGCGAACCCCTCGCCAGCTTCCCCTTGTCCACCAGCCGCCACGACCTAAAACCAAAACTGACCGGGATGAATGTCTGGCTCCCCCCTCTTCCCTCTACACGCCCAGCTTGGGCCCGCCGCGTGTCATGACGATGTCACCCAGACTCCAGGACACCTGGGACCCCATGCCACACTCCAGCCAGGTGCCCACCAGCCCTGCCCAAGCCGGTCCCCTCAACCCTCGGCCACTCCTGCCAGACTCCAGATTTCCAAGGTGATCCTTGGCCCACTCAAGCTCCCCTACACCCTGTCCCCATCTTCCCCTGGTTGCCCCCGGTACCCCACGCTTCCCTGGTTACCCCTCGGCACCCCCGCTTCCCCAGTTTCCCCCGAACCCCCCCATCCCACCCCACCCACCACCCCCTCCCACACCCTGCTCTCCGGCCCTAGCCCGGGCTTTTTCTAACTGGGGTGGCCCCGCCCCGAATTCCCGCCCCTGCCCTGCCAGCCAATCAGAATGGGGACCGTGTTCGGGGCCACCGCAAGGTCCACCTCCGCCCCAGACCGGTCCAGCGCACGTTCCTCACCCATCCCAGAATTCTCCAAAGACGGCATTCTCCACACCCCTGCACTGGCATCCCGTACATAGGGCCTGGCATTGTCCCCAAACGTTCCCCTCCCCTCAAGTCAGAGCAGCCGGGTCCCCTCAGGGCAGACCATGCACACCGCTCCCCATCCAGCCTGCCTGTGGCCAACGCACTCTGCTCCCAGCGGGGGTCTGGACGCTGGCTCTGGGCTTGCGCAGGGCTCGGAGCCCCCTCTGCCGCCACCATGGCTGAGACCCCACACTCCCGCTAGGGTGCCGGGAGTCCGCGGGGAGCAGGCACAGCGGGGTGAGGGTGGGGAATGAGGGCTCAGTTTGGGCCCCGGGAAGCTCCCTGGGGTCCCGGTGGGTCAGGGTGTGTGGGGATCTCGGCTGGAACACCCTCCGGTTGACAGCGGTCATGTTGGGGGGAGAGCAGCTGCCACAGGGCAGGCTTCCCACCACGATGGGTTGCCCCAGGTCCCCTGACCACTGTGTTCCCGTCACCCGCACAAGGCGCGCCCGCCAGGTTCCAGGGCTCACAGGCACGGTCTGGTGACAAGCGTCCCGCACACCCACCCTCCCTGGGGCACTGCCGGCTCAGGAACTGAACAAAGACACAAGAGCGTCAGGATACCCAAGCCCTACCCTTGGCCAGTCCGTCCCTGGGGAGACCACCTCGGCCTTTCTGGGGAGTGTCAGGTCTCCCCAGGTCCCCCCAGAAAAAACCTGCGCGGTCCCCAGTGTTTGCCCACCAAGTCCGGGGTTTTGGCACCATGGGTAGAGCCCATGTAGGCAGGGGAGCTGGAGTCCCCCGAGGTCCGCGGCAGACTCTGCTCCTTGGACCCCACCACAGAGTGCCACGTGCCTCCCACCACCCTGGATACCCCAGGCTTTCTCACCGTGAACCCCCAGATTTCCTGTGCAAAAAACCCAGACTTTGCTATCGGCAGACTCCTAAGTCGGAGTGGTGCGGACCGCCACGGTTCGCCATCCGCAGACCCCAGCCTCGGCAACCTCTGGCGGTGCGCACTGCCACCTCGCGGCCACTGTGGGGGGCACGGCACGACTGACCGGGCGCCATTCGGGGACGTGCGGTGGGATCCGGGGTTGGGCTCGAGGCACAGCAAGAGCCCCGAAATCCTCCTGCGCTCGGCAAGGCGGCACCGGGGACCCTGTGCCTGGGACCTACGGAAAGGTTCTTCCTGTGTGGCAGACACCACGAAACCTCGGCATGGGGGTCCCTCACTGCTCACGAGTATTCCCTCTGGTCTCCCCAAATTCAACCACGCGGGCGGGGGCGACTCGGGTGGAGTGGCTCGGTGGAGCACCCCGTCTTCGCGATGACCCTCGGGAACCATTGCGGCTGCGGTATCAGGCCCGAGCGGATCCGGGCCGCCGCGCGGGCGGACCCCAGCCTCACTCGGGGCTGTGATGTGCGAGTCGGTGCCGCCATCTCGCGGCCACCACGGTCTCCAACACCCCCAACTGACCACCCAGAGAGCAACACCCTTCGGGGCGGCACCCGCATCAGGAGAGACCCACAAACCCCCCACATTTGGGCCCCAGGATCCCACGCTGCCTCACGTCTCGTGGGGTCGGTTTCGCTCTAGCATTTGGGCTCCCTGTCACCCCAGGACATGGGGCCCTAGATTCCCAAGGATCTGCTCTCTGGAAAGGTGGCACCAGGATCTTAGGGTGCGGTGGGGAGTCCACCCTTACAGCGCGTGGGCTCGAGGGCAGACAGTGCGCTCCAGCCGGGACACGCGGCTCCGCACCCTCGCCGCGACCCCACAGCTCGATGTGGGGACCTGGACCCTTGGCCACAGAGCATGCTCGCCACGTAGGATCCCACTTTTTAATGATCCCCTAGGATGCTGGGGTGTCTCCTACACCCCACATCGGTGGCTGTGTCAAGGTGCCCGGGAGATCGGCCGGACCTTCTGCGGCAGGAACTTCCGCAGCAGGACCGGGAGGCGGCGCCCCGCCAGGTCATTAGCATCTGAACGGCAGTGCCCGGGGGCTGGGGTCTGCGGGGCTCTGCTGTTCCCTCGGTGGCAGCCGCCGGCTCCATTAAAAAGCCGAGTCTGGGGGCCGTCTATGGCGTGTGGGTGTGCTGGGTCTGATGTGCGCAGGTCCAGGTTTGGCGGCAGGTGCTGTCGTTGTCATGCCTGGGAGATGCGACGTGAGTCCCAGTCTCTGGCGCCGATGGCTTCCAGCGGATCTGTGTCTGAGGGGCTGCGGGTGTGCCCTAACCTCCTGCCGGCGGGGGGTCGGACGAGCACCCCATCTCCCCGATGACCCTCATGGACCACTGCGGAATCAGGCCTGGGCGGACCCGGGCCGTATTGCGGGCGGACCCCAGCCTCGGCCGGGACACCCACATGTGCGAGTCGGGGCCGCCACCTCGCGGCCACCGCGGTCTCCAACGCCCGCAACCAACTCGGCACCAATCAGGCAGTGCGATCGTCTTGGGCGTTGGCACCCGATGCAAAGGGGAGAACCCTGAAATCCTCCTGCCCTTGGCAAGGAAGCCCCGGGGACCCTGTGCCTGGGACCTGCGGGAAGGTTCTTCCTCTGTGGCAGACACCGCGAAACCTTGGCACAGGGGTCCCTCACTGCCCGCAAGTATTCCCTCTGGTCTCCCCAAATTCAACCACGCGGGCGGGGGCGACTCGGGTGGAGTGGCTCGGTGGAGCACCCCGTCTTCGCGATGACCCTCGGGGACCGTTGCGGCTGCGGTATCAGGCCTGAGTGGACCCGGGCCGCCGCGCGGGCGGACCCCAGCCTCACTCGGGGCTGTGATGTGCGAGTCGGTGCCGCCATCTCGCGGCCACCACGGTCTCCAACACCCCCAACTGACCACCCAGAGAGCAACACGCTTCGGGGCGGCACCCGCATCAGGAGAGACCCACAAACCCCCCACGTTCGGGTGCCAGGACCCCACGCTGCCTCACGTCTCGTGGGGTCGGTTTCGCTCTAGCATTTGGGCTCCCTGTCACCCCAGGACATGGGGCCCTAGATTCCCAAGGATCTGCTCTCTGGAAAGGTGGCACCAGGATCTTAAGGTGCGGTGGGGAGTCCACCCTTACAGCGCGTGGGCTCGAGGGCAGACAGCGCGCTCCAGCCGGGACACGCGGCTCCGCACCCTCGCCGCGACCCCACAGCTCGATGTGGGGACCTGGACCCTTGGCCACAGAGCATGCTCGCCACGTAGGATCCCACTTTTTAATGATCCCCTAGGATGCTGGGGTGTCTCCTACACCCCACATCGGTGGCTGTGTCAAGGTGCCCGGGAGATCGGCCGGACCTTCTGCGGCAGGAACTTCCGCAGCAGGACCGGGAGGCGGCGCCCCGCCAGGTCATTAGCATCTGAACGGCAGTGCCCGGGGGCTGGGGTCTGCGGGGCTCTGCTGTTCCCTCGGTGGCAGCCGCCGGCTCCATTAAAAAGCCGAGTCTGGGGGCCGTCTATGGCGTGTGGGTGTGCTGGGTCTGATGTGCGCAGGTCCAGGTTTGGCGGCAGGTGCTGTCGTTGTCATGCCTGGGAGATGCGACGTGAGTCCCAGTCTCTGGCGCCGATGGCTTCCAGCGGATCTGTGTCTGAGGGGCTGCGGGTGTGCCCTAACCTCCTGCCGGCGGGGGGTCGGACGAGCACCCCATCTCCCCGATGACCCTCATGGACCACTGCGGAATCAGGCCTGGGCGGACCCGGGCCGTATTGCGGGCGGACCCCAGCCTCGGCCGGGACACCCACATGTGCGAGTCGGGGCCGCCACCTCGCGGCCACCGCGGTCTCCAACGCCCGCAACCAACTCGGCACCAATCAGGCAGTGCGATCGTCTTGGGCGTTGGCACCCGATGCAAAGGGGAGAACCCTGAAATCCTCCTGCCCTTGGCAAGGAAGCCCCGGGGACCCTGTGCTGCCGGGGCGCCTGTGGGGTCACCGCCCGAAGCCGACACTGCCACATCCCCGGCATAGGGATCCCCCGCCGGCCCCCGAGTATACCCTCTCATCTCCCCAACTTCTTTTCAGTCTCGGGTGACTCAGAGGGTTGTTGGCCTGGGGTGGCTCCGCCCAGCGCCCGTCTCCTCGATGACCCCCGTGGACCACTGCGGACCCGGGATGCTGTGCGGGCGGACCCCAGCCTCAGGCTCCTTGAGGGGTGATGGACGAGTTAGCAGAACCACCTCGCGATTGCCTCTGCCACCCACAACCAATGCGGTGCGAACCAGGGGATGTGACGGGCTCCGGGGGTCAGCCCAAGAACAAGGAGGAAGACCCAAGCATCCTGCGCTCAGCCAGGCAGCCCCCAGGACCCGGGCCGGAGGCCCCAAGAGAAATGTTTCCCTTTGAGCCTGGATTTTGGTCCCCGGACATCGGTCTCCTGTGCTCCCAGTCACGTCCACCCCAGCACAGGGGATCCTGTGCCTCCAAGCGTTTGCCGTCACCTTCCCGTGGGCCCAGATGATGCGGGAGTCCAGTCAGTGTACAGTCCCGGCGGCACGTGGACTGCTGGGCAGACCTAGGCTGCTGCCTTGTGATGCATCCTTGGGGCATGTGCCCACCACAGTGCCAGGGGCTGGAGGCCCTGCAGGTCCCGATGGAGCTCTCCTGAGCCGGTAGTCACCTCTTTTGTCCCCGGTTGGGGGTGGGGGGTAATCTGTTGGTATTTGCTACAGCCTCAAGCCATTTGCTTCTTGATGGAGCATTTGCATATCCATGGAACACCTGGGAGGGGAGGCGGCACCAGCTTCCCGCCCGTCCTGCTCGCAGGAGGAGTCCCCAGTAGAGAGCAAGCGAGCTGCTGCGTTGGGCCATCTAAAGTCTCAGGGGTGGCCAGGGAGGGACCCCGACACAAGCCACGGCACAAGGTTTGGATAGAGTGCCCCGGGGATGAGCAGAATGCACAGGGCATCTTTTTTTTTTCTTTTCAAGATTTCATTTATTTGAAAGAGAGAGCTCACAGAGGGAGAGGGAGAAGCCGACTCCCCAGCGAGCAGGGAGCCATGAAGCTCGATCCCAGGACCCCAAGATCATGACCTGACTGGAAGGCAGATGCTTCACGCTTCACCGACCAAGTGCCCCAGACATCCCAGGCGGGGGTCGTCTCTGAAGGTGACGCTTGGCAGATAGAGGGACGGCAACACAGCCCAGCTGCCTGACCTCCCGGAGGTCTGAGCGAGGGGCCTGGGCTCCGCGTACGCTTAGTAGGAAACATGGCCGTGACCCCACGGGCTGCCCTGGACCCCAGAAGTATCACAGTGAGCTACCTGGAAACAAAGAGGCAGAAGCCCCTGCCCCCAGCCAGAAGCAACGGTAAGAGCTGTAGGAGCGGCCCTGAGTCGGGGTGGGGGGCAGAAGCGCGTGCAACCGTGGGGAGAACCAGGCGTGGCGCGGAGAGGAATGGGGGTTGCGAGACGGTGCCGGGACCTCCCGTCATGTGCCGTGGGACATTCAAGCCTGCAGCAGCTGACACAGGCCACGGGGCCACGGAGGATTACGGGCCACAGCAGGAACCGCGATCCTCCCGCCACAGCCCGCTGTCCCCCCTGGCTCAGCCCAGCACACCCTGGGACGTACGAGCGAGCTGGCTGGCAGCCCCCCAAGCCCCCAGCCCAGCCGCCATGCCCGCCCCCCGGCCTCCCTCGGTGTTCCTCTCTCAGGGCGCCCTGTGGATAGAACATGTCACTCTGGATCTCAGGGTTGTGAGTTCGAGCCCCATGTTGGGGGTAGTGATTACTTAAAAAAATAAAATCTTTAAAAAAGGGATGCCTGCGTGGCTCAGTCGTTAAGCTTCTGCCTTCGGCCCAGGTCATGATCTCAGGGTCCTGGGATCCAGCCCACATCGGGCTCCCTGCTTGGCAGGAAGTCAGCTTCTCCTTCTCCCTCTCCCCCAGTTTATGTTCCCTCTCTCGCTGCATCTCTCTCTGTCAAATAAATAAATAAAATCTTTAAAAAAAAAAAAAACCTTAAAAAAAAATCTCTCCTGACCTCATCACCCTGATGCTTACTGTCCCTCACCTTCCAAATCCGGTCAGTGCAAGGAAATCACAGCGGCTGAGCCAGTCCCCAACCCTGTAGCTCCATCCTGCCAGCCCCAGGGCAAGGCCACATCCATCAGCAGACTCAGGGAGAGCCTAGGCCTGGCTCCCCTCTCGCCTGAGTACTAACCTCCCAGGTACCAGCCTCCGCCCCAGGTACCAGCCTCCCCCAACCCCTGCCGCTGCCAGCCTCCCCCCCCAGGTGCCAGCCTCCCCCCACCCCAGGTACCAGCCTCCCCCACAGGTACCAGCGTCCCCCCAGGTGCCAGCCTCCCTCCCGGGTGCTAACCTTCCACCAGGTTCCAGCCTCTCAGACACATGCGTATGTTTCCATAAATACATTCAAGGACCTCCTGGACTCTGGCTCCTGCCTTCTTCTGCCCCGTTGATAAACCTTCTCTCCTCTTCCTCAGCGGCCACCTGGACACGGCCGGCCCCTGGTCCCGTAGACCCGCCACGGCGCCCCCCCCACCCCCACCCCGAGCATGCAGTGCTCATTGGTGCCGAGCGACTCGCAGGGAGGGTGCGGGCAGATGTGCGTTGGGTGGGCCCCTGGGAACTGGGTTCTAGCCGCCGTGCCGCAGTCTGCCAGCTGTCTCCCCTCCCCTCCTTATAGACCAAGAGGGTCTTCCATTAGAAGCTTCTAGATGCTATATGTTACATTCATTGGCCTCCCTTGCAGCTAGGTGTGTGCCTGCTATGGTTGCTGAGCAGGTCACCTGTCCCCGGCACACACCTGTACTCAGGGGGGCGTGCACAGATGGGTGGGCTGGGGCAGCCAGCCTGGGTCAGTGCGAGCACCTTGGAGTTGGCAAGGAGGCCCCAGCCTGGGCAGACTCAGCCGGCAGAGACTCTCCCCTTCCTGCCTCTGGAGGCCCGGAGCCAGAAATCAGGGCATCAGTAGGGACGGTCCTGCTGGAGGCTCTCCCAGCGGCCGGGGCGGCCAGTCCTCGCATCCCTGGGCCTGCGGGCACACCCCTCTGCCCTATCTTCCTGTGTGTCTTCGTCTTTTCTCCGTGTCACTCCCCTTCTTGTAAGGACACGGTCACACTGGATAAGGGGATAAGGGCCTCCCTACGCCATGAGGACCTCATCAGTGATCCCTTAGGACCCTGTCCCCAAATACGGTCCCATTCTTTGGTACTGGGGGTGGAATGCCCACATATGAATTTAGGCGGGACACGGTTTAGCCCAAGACAGACCCCAAGACGGCAACTCTGTGTGGGGGTGCAGAGTGGTAAGGCAGGAGGCTGGGCGGGTGACCCTCAGCCCTACAGCTGGGGAGGGTCAACTCTGCCTGCCTGGGGCTCCGCGGACTGTACCCCTGTTGCCGCGGGGGCGGCCGAGCTAACCAGACCCCCGGGGGCCCCCAGAGGACCTGGCTGTGGGATCAAGACAGACACAACTCGGGGGCGGCTGCCGAGAGGGGCCACGCAGGATGGGTCTGGGGGGAGGCTGCTGGGGGGGCTTTGGATGCCTGCGGGGCAGGAGGGCGGGCCAAGCTGAGGAGGAGGCAGCCCCCTGGCTGGTCCGTCCTGGTGGTGACCACGTGCACAGAAAAAGCTGCTTTGTTGACTTCCGCCAAGGCGACCCCAGCTGGGTCAGCTAGCTCTGCGGGTGGACGCCCTGCGGGTGGGCTGCCTGGTCAGGCAGGTCCTTGAACAGTCGCTCGGGGACCCTCTCCAGGCAGCCAGGCAGCCCCTACGGCCCGTTTTTCCTCCCACCAGGAGCAGCCAGAGACCCTGGAGGACTCGGCACAGTCGCTCAGCTCAAGCTGGCTTGGGCAGACAGGCTGGACCCCAGAGGGCTGTCCCCAAGACGCTCCCTACAGCTCCGCGCCCGGCCACTCATCCGACCTGGCGGAAAGAAGGCTTCTCTCCCTGGGCTGTGGCGTGCCAGCCCCAGGCAGCTCCAGGCTTACAAACGCCCCTTCTCCCCAGGGAGCGGCGACAGTGAGCTGAAGGAGGCCCCCAAAAGACGGGTCCACATCCCGATCCCCCACGTCTGTGAGTGCGCCCTTGTCGGGAGCAGGTGCCCACAGTGGGGCTTCAGTTAGAGATCTCGGCACGAGATCGTGGATCACATGCGTGGACCCTAACCCGATGACAGGTGTCCTCCCAAGAGAGGAGCCAAGGCCACGTGACCACAGAGACAGAGGGTGGGGGGACGTGACCACCAGCCCAGGGGCACCAGGAGCCACCAGGAGCTGCAGGAGGCAGGCAGGACCCTTCCCTGGAGCGTCCCTGGCTTGACCCGGGCTGCCGGCCTGCAGCTCCTGGGAGAGTTATTTCCTGCTGTGCAAGCCATCCAGCACGGGGAAACCTGTTCAGCGACTCCAAGAAATGGGTAATGGACAGCTCCTGTCCTCGTGGCCCCAGCAGAGGAAACAGACCTCCTGGCCTCGCTCGGATGCCCGTTCTACACCCATCCCTGTGCCCAGAAACCCAGCTCTAGCGTGGCCGGGCTCCAGAAGTGGGAGACCAGAAACCTCCGTGTTCCTGCCGCAGCCGTGCATTCGCGGCGCAGCCCAGATTCGTGGAGAAGGGGAGCCGCTCCGTGTTTGCCCACGGAAGTGTGTGCAGGCCCCGGGGAGGCTCACGCACGCTGTCCCAACCTGTCACTGCCGCTCAGCCCCCAGGTCCTGCCAGGCACCCCTCGGGTCCCCCGAGTCCGCGGCCAGGTGTGAGGGGCATAAGCGCATCCCAGGAGCCCTCGGTCCTCAGCTCTGAGGGGCCCGTTTGCTTCCCGCGGCTCCTGCCATGAGAGGTTATCACCGACTGGGTGCGTCAAGTCAGCGCAAAGGGACTCTCCCCGGGTTCTTCAAGCCAGAGTCCCACGTCGGGGCGTCCCAGGGCCGCTCTCCCTCCAGAGGCTTCCAGGGATGGTCCTTCTCGCCTCCTCCAGCTTCTGGGGTCCCGGGTGTCCCCCCAGCTCTGCCCCTGTACTCACAGGGCCCCCCCGTGTCCGTGGGTCCGTGTGCAAACTGCCTCTTCTCTTATAAGGACATGGTCGTCGGGCCGGGCCCCTACCGTGTGCCCCCCGCCCCTGCAGGAACTCTTTGTCCAAAGCACGTCACCTCCGCAGTCCCGCGTGGACGGGCGTGTGCTGGTGTGGTGGGGCTCCGGTCCCTTCGCTGTGCAGGAGACGGCAGGGGTAGGCTCCGCGTTGTCCCGTGGGCTCCGGGGTCCTCGTGGCCTTTGAGGCTCTTGCCCTCTCCCTCTCCCCGCCCGTCTGTCCCGAGTGCCTGCCCCGTCCCAGCTCAGGGGCCCATCCCCCACACCCCCTGTTCGTCTGGTTCCGTCTTCCGACCGGATCTTCCTCCATCCCACGCTACGAAACTGACGCAAGACGAGGTACTCGGTCCCACGAGGGAACGGCGTGGAGAGGCCACCTCGCGTGTTGCCGGACCTGTGGCTTTCCCATGACCCAGAAGCACCCATTTCTCTGACTGGGACGCACAGACGGCCCAGCAACCTTGGCCTGAGCCTCGTCCTGCCCGAGCCCGTGCGCGGCCCGCTGCTCCCCGCAGCCTGGCCAGGCCCTAGCCTGGAATCTGGGGGTGCTCGGACCAGCACGACACGCCAGCGTGTGCCGGCGAGACCTCGCAGGGGAGCATCGGGAAGCCTCACGGTTTCTGTGTCTGAGAGGCCCGCCCGGCCAGGGGCCTGCGTTCACGGTGAGGAAAGCCCACGTGGGCCTGCCCCGGAGAGAGGCCCCAGAGCGAGCACCAGGCCTGCCTCCATGACCCCCGGCACGTGCCCCCTCCAGAAGGTCCCCTCAGACTCTGCCAGGGAGCGCTGGGCAAGCGGGCACTAAGCAAACGTGCAGCTGGTTTGGTGGGGTCTGCGGAGGCACCTGCTAGCTGGGGGCCGGGGGATCCCCGGGCCGCTCCCCCCACACGTACGCAGGCCACAGTCAGACCCACCCCAATCCAAGCCCATCCCGGGGCCCCCCCCCCACAGCAGCCCGGTGTAGGCCGCCCCCCCCCCCACCGATGCCCGACCTCCATCCACAGGGACGGCCGCTATCTTGAGTCCCTGCGAGGGCCGAGGGCCGGGACACTTGGGAGGGCCAGACCAAGGAAGGACAGAGAGCGCACCCACTCAGCCGTGTCCTGCAGGCAGGAGCAGCCCCATGGCCCCTCGCCTGGCCCCAGACCCGCACGGGGGCGGTGGGAAGAGAGAGGGCAGAGGGGGCAATGCCGCACGGGGGTCTGTGAGCCGGGTGCCGGACCAGGAGGGACCCCCGAGTGCCAGGGCTGAGCAGCATGGAGCCCCTGGCTGGGAGCCGCCCGCTCTCGGCTTGGTGAGAAAGGCGTGCTTGACCGGAGGGGGTCCGGAGCCCTTGGCCACAGTCATGACGGACGTGCTTGTTGAATGAACAAATGGTGGACGGACAGACGGACGGATGGGCTGACGGGCCGGTGTGCAAGGGGAGGACAGGGACGTGTCCCAGAACTCACAGGGAACAGATGATGCTTTCCTGGGTCAGCATCCAAGAGGGAAGAAGGGCCTTCCTGCTGTAGCCGCAGTGATGACTCCTGGCCTCTTGGAGAGTCATCTGGAAGTTAATCCCTCAGAAAACAAATATTTTAGACATCTCGACACACAAGCCCACCAAAGCTTCCCAGCCACGTCCCTGGGGGACTCAGACCTCAGCCAGGAAACTGTCAGAGCCGCCGGCCACCTGCCTGGGCCCCCACTCCTGGGCCCTTGTCCATCTTCCTTGGCAGCTCCCTGCATGGACAGGACATTCCTGAAAGCTGGGACTGCGTGTCGGGGGTTTGGAGCTGGAAAGGCCAGGGAAGGCCCCCGGCCATCTCGTAGCTGGGAGTCACTTCTGTCCCTCCTTTCCCCCATCCCTGAAGCTGACCCAGGAGTCGGGGCCCTTCCCGAAATGTGTGCCAGGGCCCGAGTTGCAGGCTGCCCTTGGAACCCGTGGGCCCCCTCAGCACTGCCCCCTGTGTTGGGGGCTGCCTCTTTCCTCCCCTCCACACTTGACCTAGTGACCGGCATTTGAGTCTTTTCTCCCACTCGGACTACAGGCTCCCTGAGGACAGACTCAGGGATGGAAGGCTCCCTGTGGGCAGAACCGGCCCTCTCTGGAACTCGAAGCCCATGGGAACGTCCACTGCAGTGGGCCAAGTGCATTCCCAAGTTCCCACCCAAAGGCCAGGAAGCACAGGACAAGGGCTGGCAGGAGAGCAGAGGGATGGGGGCTGCTGGGGGAGACGGGGGGTGCCACTGGTCGGGCCAGGGATGCCCAGTCCCGGGGACATGTCCTCCAGCTCCCACGTAGTGTAGATCCGGCCCCAGGACGGAGTGCGCCCAGGAAACGTGAGCAAAAAAGATTGTGCCACTTCTGGGTCTGACTCCTAAGTTTCCAGAAGGACCTCCCTCCCTTGCCTGGGCATTTCCAGCATTCTCAGGGGTGCAGAGCCACAAGACGGCAGGAGTTTGGGCCTCACAGGCTCCTGGAGAAGAGCCCCCCCACCCCCCGCCACTTCTCCGCCCAGCCACCGTCTCTGAGTAGCGACAGAGTTAGAAATGTGTGTGGGGGCTGCACGGGCGTCGGGGCAGAGAGGACACTGGGGGCAGGGTTGGGGCATTCTAGAAGGTGGCTGTTGGAGGGTGCGGTTTGGAGGTCACTTGTCCCTGCGTCTCTGTGAGTCTGGGGCAGAGGGAGCCCACCTGAGACAGTGCCAGGGCTCAGACCCCTGTCCCACAGCCCCAAGTCGTGCAACCAGGAAGAGGGGACGAGGAGGAAGGTGCGTAGATGAGGGTCTTGAGGAGGAGGGGGCTGGTGGCATGTGGGCTCCACAGTCTCTGTCTCTAGGAACACCCAGGGTCTGTCCTTTACCTCACCCCTCACACTGCATATTTCCAGAAAGAACTAATGTCCCATTCCAAGGCGCTCCATGGAGGCGGGCTTTTCCATCTGGGCTTTGTTGATGAGCTATTTTGGAGAGAACTTCTGCCTTAACTCACTTCCCTTGTCCGAGCTCACATGGGGACCATTAGGGGAAGCAGAGACGTGGCCACGCACCAGGGCTGCTCGGGGGACGGGCGGTGGGGGCACACGCTCCGTCCTGCCCCGGCCCTGAGTGGGCCCTGCCTGTGTGACCGTGAGTCGGGGGTCTGGCTCCCCAAGGCCGGGGCTGGGGGTCGGAAGGTGGGGGCCCCTCTGTGCACGTGCAGCCGCCTCCCCCCACCCCTGCCCCGGCTCTTGAACGTCCGGCTCTGGCTACGCCGCTTCCCACACTGCATGTCCAGCCGCGCTCCCCCGTTCATCCATCACCCTGTCATCCCACCACACCCCAGGGCCCTCAGCTCCCGTCCTGGGGCCTCGCTCGGGGGGTGATGGCCTCCACCGGAGCCCTCATCCACGGCCCCCTCCCCTCACGGCCTGCACACCTGGGCTCGGGCATCTGGGCACCCAGGCTCTGGAAGGCTGCCGTCCCCCAGGCCCCAAGGCAAAGATTGCACCCCCATTCTCTCCTTGGGACACTTCCAAGCTCCCCACTTCCTAGACTTCAGCAAATGTGTCCCTCCGTTCCTGCCCCGTCCCTGTGGCAGCCTCTCCGGCCTTTTACAGTGACTCTCCTTGAAGCAGTGACTGTCATGGCTGAACTGTGTCCCCCAGATTCCTATGCTGGAGCCCCGACCCCCAGCACCCCAGGATGTGGCCGCATCCGGAGCTGGGACCTCTCCAGAGTTGCTGGAGGGGACACGGGGTCCCCGGGGTGGCCCTGATCCCGTGTGACCGGGGTCCTTACAAGAAGAGGGCATCAGGACACGGACATGCACAGAGGGACGACCCGTGAGGACCCAGGGGGAGCACGGCCCCCGCCTTGCCCACACCTGGATCCAGGGCGTTGGCCTCCGGGATTGAGAGAGAATAAAAGTCTGTGGTTGGAGGTTTTTCCACTCCTCGGGCCCAGCCTCCTCATCCTCCAAGGGCAGCTTGCTCTCCAGAGGACCGTCCTGCTGTCGGGCTTCAAGGTCACGCACCCTGCAAGGCTGCGGCTCTGAAGGAGTCCCTGGAGGTCCCCGGGAGGGTCCCAAAGGGCACGAGCCAGACACAGGAGCCTGGGGTCTCCTGGCTGAGGAACAGTTGGGCTCAGGCCCCCGGAGGCCCCACAGCCCACGCTGGCGCCCTCCCTGCCTGCCCCCTTCTCTCTCCTCCCCCAGGAGGGGCCACCCTGCACCGGTGAGGTCGGGACTGGGCCGAGCAGGTGGATGGGCAGGGCGCCCTCAAAAGCTGTCTGGGCCTCTCGCAGCATCCGGCCTGGCCCTGCCTCCTGGGGCGGGCGGGGAGGACCCCGGGGTCCCGGCTTCCCTCCACAGCCCACGCTTGTCTCCAGCTCACTCCATGCGTGCTTCATGGTGCCACGGAGGGGGCAGCCCTTCTCAGAGAAGACTCAGGAGGCGCAGGGAGTCGGCCCTGGGGCAGCCCTCTCCTAACACCACAGGTCTCCACGGCACCCAAACCCCCACACTGGGGGCCAGTAGCACCCAGAAGGTTGTGACAGAGGCCAGCCTTCCCAACGTGGAGCACCTCCGCCCCCAGGACGCCCCCAGAATCTGGCCGCCCCAGCCTGCCCATCTCGGGCCCACGCGCGACCAGGCTGTGTTGGAGGACCCCCGGCTCCAGACCGGGGTCCAGAGCCCAGGCTGCCTTCGTGCACAGCCCCCGGAACAGCCCAGGCCATAGTGGGCACAGCCTACCCCTCTCCGAGTGCTCGTTCCAGATCCCTCTTCTCACCACGGAGCTGCTGGGGCAGAGACAAGGCCCAGGGTGGGGGGTGGGGGGCGGCACAGGCATGAGGCTCTGTGTGGCGTTTTCTGCCTGTGCCCTGGGGAGCCTGGCCTGTAGTGCTCAGCCAGAGTTTCTGCTGGAACGAGAGGCCCAGGCCTGTCTGGGTGGTTCTCTGGTTGCAGGGAGGCCCTGGCCGCCATGGGGAGCCAGGTCCCCCCCGCAGACCCTGGAGGGCTCCTTGGAGCACCTGCCAGAAGTCTGGCTCTGGCCTGGTCGGGCGGGTCGGTCCCCAGTTCCAGCCCCAACCGAAGGCCGGTGGGCAGCAGCTGGGTCTGTGTGTGTGTCTGTGCAGGGGCGGCTGAGTGTGCCTGCATGGCCGAGGGCTGCAGGGTGCTGGGGGGGGCTCTTGCATGGACCCCTCGTGGGGCATCTGCGTGGAGGGCTGGCTCCGAGGGGGCTGGAGATGAGCACAGGGCAAGGGTCTATGGGGAGCAGATTCCTCCCGCAGGGCCCCCTGCCCACTCCTCAGGCCGTGGTCCTTGGACCGAGAAGGGGGGGGTCCTCAGGCCCTGAGTCTCTTGACCAAACTGGAAACACCCAGTGGCTGCGAGCACCCCGAGGGGTCACCCCTCTGCTCCCCTTGGTCTGGTGCTGGCTGCCCCGCTCTGGCTAGAAGCCCCACACCTCTCCCTGTTCTCTGGCCCCCCCAGCCCACATCTCCATACCCCCTGGAACGGGGCGGCCCCTTCCCCGCGGGACAGCTGAGACCTGGCCGTCCACCCCGAGCCCCGGCTCTCCGTGCAGACTTCCTGCACTCCGGCCTCTGGCCTCGGACATGGCTGCTCCGGGCCACTTGCCCTTCACCCCTCGCTCCTCCTCCCCTCCCCCGTCCCCCTGCCTGGTTGGGCCCCAGGCCCAGGGGTGGGCGTCCAGGCTCCGGCTGGGGTGTGGCCTTGCGGAGGCTGGGGGGTGTGGGGGGGGCTCCAAGCCAGGAGAAGGGAAAATGATAAAAACAGGGACTTCTCTCCCCTCCCCCCTCCTCCTCTCCCCTCCCTCTCCTTCGGCAGTGCCCCACCCCCCACCGCCCTCCCTCTTGGTACCCCCCTCCCCCTCCCATCATAAAACGAGGAATTCATTTTTCACGTGGTAGAACTTGGGGGTTGCAAGGGGGTGGGGCCAGGCAGGGGACATGGTGTGTCTCCTGTCACTGTTGCAAACGGGGGGGGGGGGGGGGCTGCTTCAGAAACGCCCAGCTGGGACCCTCTACCCACTCAGGAGAGGGAGACATGGGGGCTTCATTTTCCTCCTTCACTTCCCGTTTCCCTGTTTGGGGCTGAGGTTAAACAGAGGGCAAGGGGGCCCTCGACCTTTACTCCCTGACATCTTTGAACTCAGGGGAGGCTTTGATGTCCTCACTGCTGACCCCTCCCCCACCTCACGGGCTCCCAGAGCACTGCTCTGCACAGACAGCCCTCCCTGGGGGTCCTCTGGGGACCCCCGCAGGCTGCCAGAAATCAGCCTCCAAATCAAGTGAAGCCCATGGCCATCACGCTCAGCCAGCCTGAAGCGGGACGGCCACCCTCCTCCCTCCCTGTCCCCCAGGAGCCCTCAGAGCACCCCACCTCTCCCGTCTTCCTCTGGCCTCTGGCCCCTCAGGACTGTATCCAGGGACCTGCCCTGGTGGCCTCTGCTCTCCAGCCTGACAGAAAGCGTGGCAAGTGCCTTGCGCTGCTCCCCATGACGAAGTCCCTGGGCCCTTGCAGCCGAGGCAGCCGGGAGAGACCCTGAGAGCTGAGACCCGACAGGATCACTGGGCCGAGGCAGGGTAGAGAGCGGCCCCCGCCTTCTTGTCCGCAGCTCCGGGGAGCAGAGCCAGACGCTGGGCAGGACTGCGGCGGCGGGCCTGGGGTTCCCCGTGAGACACCCTCTGGGTCACCCGGGGCCAGGTGTGGGGGACATTGGGACCCCCAGTCTCCTCTGTCCTTGGGCCCAAAGCCCCACCCAGGTCCCCCTTCCCTCCCAGAAGGCCTGGGAAAATGGGGCAGCCGTGGGCGCGGCCCAAGTCTCTCCCGGAGCCTCGGGAGCCCGTCAGCCCACTCCCGCCGCTCATCCCTCCACGTCTGTGCCGGTCCCGGGCATGAGATCCCTGTATCCCACCGAGCAGCCCTTACTCTGCCCACCCACGGCCAACCGGCCTTCTCTGCCCCCAGAACCAGGTGGTGGGCCAAGCGGTCTCATAGGGTCTAGCGGAGTGTGGTGGGTGGTGACCGTCCAGTCCCTCCCCTGGGACGCCAGACATGGTCTGAGTCCTCAAGACCTGAGCATGGCCAGGAGCCCCTCGCCGTGGCTCCAGGTCGTGGGGGCAGTGACGGGGGGTGGGGGGCTGAGAACTTGCTGCCAAGAGTGAGGGAGCAGAAGTCACAGCCATGGGGCAGGGGCGGCTGCTGGGGGGAGGGGCTCCATGGAAAGAGGGCTGGCAGGGAGAGAGAAGAGCGTCCTGTGCTCACGTCCCCTGCACAGGGGCTCCCACCGCAGGCCCGGAGCCATCCATGTGCCCACGGGGCCAGCTGGCTGCTCCACCCAGCACCTGACGGGGAGAGGGTCCCACTCAGCCCTCCTGGCCCTCCAAAGCCCCAGGGCCGTGCCAGCCTGCGGGCCGCTCCCTTTGTACCCACACACCTACCCGGGCCAGGGGCCTGCCTCTAGCCCGCCCCTCTGACCCCAGCCCCGGGTCGAGCTCTGGCTTCTGCTCACACGGGGCTGGCAGGCTCGCCGGTCCCGTGGCCGTGGGGATGCTTGGGGATGCACAGAATGCGTGGCGATCAGGAGTGGGACCTCTCCCTGGGCCCTGGCGGGCTGGGGGGGGGGGTATTCCAGGGAAACTGTCCCCATCCTTCCCCAGGCACCCCACCCCGCCCTCCCCTCATGCCCCCCTTGAACCCATCGTTTCCTGCCCCCTCTGCGGCCTTGGGCCCCCTTATCTCTGGGGGTCTTCCCAGCTGCCCCCCTCCCCAGCAAGGGCGCTGCCTGGGGTGGGGGCTGGGTTGAAGCCCCCCAGGAGGCCCTGGGTGGCCTCGGGGCCTGGTGGGTGGGCAGAGGCTGGGGGTGGGGGACAGGGGCCCCAGCGTGGCCCCAACAGCCTCCCCCGCCCGCAAAGGGCAGCCTCTGCCAGGTTTCTGAGGGGCATTGTTGTGAATATTATTACAGCCGCTGCGAAAACACTGGGCTAAGCCCCTCCAGTGATTTATTTAGCGTGTGGCCGTATTGATTAGGCCAACTTTCCACGGCAGCGCGGCAGACAGCGCCTTGGCTCTGGGAGTCTCTGGTCTGGGGGGCCGCCCGCCGGGCGCCGCTGGGCAGACACGGAAGCCATGGCCCCTCCCACCTCGCCGCAGGCCACCCCCCTGCGAGGGGGAGGCCACCCCCTGCCCCAGAGAGGCCCCAGGCTGAGGGCAGAAGCAGCCTCTGTCCCAGCGAGAGCCTAGTCTGATGGAGGCCCCCCCCTTGCTGACTGTGAAAAGGTCGGGGTCTGTGGGAGGAGGCTGCCCCTGCTCCAAGGGGGCCTGAGCTAAGGCCCAAGCAGGCCACTGAGACTCTAGGGGCAGCAGGCACACACAGGGAAGGTGGCTGGGTGCCCGTGGCCCATGGTTGGAGCCACGCAGGAGACCCGCGGTAGGGGGCTGGGCCAGGGAGGCGTGTTCCTCGGTCCCCAGGCATGAAGATGCTGAGGGCTGGCCCTGGAGGCGTCTGTGCCCACCACCTGGTTGGGGGGGGGGTGGCCCAGACCCGGAGCCTGTCTAGGCCCCTCTGCACGGCCTCCTTCCCCCTTGGGACCTGCGGCCAGACACCTCCTCTTCGGCATCCACCGGAATCTCCCTAGAGCCCTTCAACGACCCCTTTCCTCCTGCACGGGGAGGCCAAGGAGCGACTCGGGGTAGAGCTGGCCTGGAGCCCACGTGGGCCACGAGCCTCCGAGAGTCCCTACCAGGCACCACCGGCCTCGGGGACATCAGGGCCTCAGCCAGCTCCAACACCCCCGCCTCCAGGACAGGTCGCCTAGGGGCTCTCCCCAACCCCCCACAGCCTACCAGGCCCAAAGAAGCCTCGGGCCATACAGGCTGCTGCCTGAGGCCCAGGCGCCCCTTCGGGCAGGCATGAGCAGCTGGGGGCCGCCCTCACAGTCAGGCCAGGGTGGAGAGGACGGGCAGTTTGTCCTGCCTTCTTAGGGCCCCTCGAGGCTGGCCCCGGGGCTCGGCAAGGGGCAGGCGGTGCTCTTCCCAGAGGACAGGGAAGGAACACAAGAAGTCCTGGGGCCTGACTCTGGTTCTGGTGTCCTAGGCAACTGCCACAGGGCTTGGGGGCTCCTGACAGGGCTGGGGAGAGCAGCTTAGGAGGCGGGTTCCTCTCCTTGTTTCAATTTGGGGTACAGCCTTAGGAGAAGGAAGACAGGACACGTCCTGGCTCTCTCTCGGGGTGCTGCCTGAGGTCGGGGTGCCGTCCACAGCAGGTGGGTGTGCAAGGAGTGACCTGGGCTCCGCAGCCCCGTGTGCTGGGAAGGAGGATCAGAAGGGGGGACTCCTTGGGGACAACACCCAGACTGAGGGCCTCAGCCTCTGCCTCCGAAAGTGAGAGGGCGTCGGGCTCCCCTCTGTTCCTTGTCGGCTCCATGCAGGTTCGGTCCCGAAGCTGGGCTACCCCCTGCCCCTCCCCCAGGAACGAGGTCCCAGGGGAATGCGCAGGACCCAGAGGCCGGGGACCCGCGCCCGCGCTGGCCTGTGGACGAGGCAGCTTGTCTCCAGTTCCCACAGGGCTGCGGCCTCCTCCCCTACCCTTTTTATGACTAATAAACGGGATTGTAAACCCTGTTTGTGTACAAAGTGCACCCTATAAATGGCTCCTGGTAATAATCCCCTCCGCCCTCTGCAGGGGGGGCAGCCCGGGGAGGGGGCTGCCCAGACACCCAAGGACAGAGGGTCAGCCACAGCCCACCTTCCGCGGGCACGAGTCTCCAGGACCGGCGAGGACGGTGCAGAGCCCCAGGCCAGCGCCCCAGCTGTAGCAGGGCGGGAGGGAGAGAGCAGGGCCTCCTTCTGGCCTGCCCCACTCCTGGGGTCAGCTCCCTGTGGCTGCCCCCCGACTCCCCTCCACAGGGCGTGTGGTTCCCTAGAACTTCGAGCCTCAGTTTCCTTATCTGACCGCTGGGCGTCGGGCCATGGGGAAGGATGTCAGGCCTGCAGGTCCCAAAGGGAAGCCCTTGCTCCAGGGTCCGTCCCTGTCCTCCACTTGGCTTCCTGCGTGTGGGGCTGTGGCCCCGAGCAGCCCCCCCACCCCAAGGCGGACATGCTGGGGCAGGGGTGGGGGAAGGCGTGGGAGGGGAGGCAGGAGATGGGGGCTGGGTCGTGAGCCGTGCTGTCTCCTCCACAAAGCCCCACAGGAAAGCTCTGGGGATTAAGCCTTGTTTTCCCTGCTCTGACCTGCTCCATCTCGCAGAAGGTGGCCCTGGGTAGACACCGATCACCTTTTAAGGTGAATTTCCTATGAAGATTCTTCTGTTGAGAGAAGGCCCGATGGAATGTGCCGTTACCTAATCCATGCAGCGGGGCCAGCAGGCGCCTGCCAGAGAGTGGCGGGTCCCAGGGACGCCCTGGGGGCTGCGAGCCCTGAACCCCCTTCCCGTGGCGTTCCGGCCCCTCCTGTGTCAGCGGAAGGGCCAGACGGCCTCTCGGGGGTCAGGTCCCCCGTCCTTGTTTCACCGGGAGCGTGCTCTTCCCAGATCTCCCGGGAACAGTCACCGGTTCCCGGTTTTCAGGGATGTGGGCTCCCCCAGCCCCGCGTGGTGCTGAGCCGCTTGCCAGGAACAGGCTGTTTCCGGTGTGTCTGTGGCCTTAGCGCGGTTGGGGGCCGGCGCAAGCCCCCTGCCCACCCGGGGGCCGGTGCGCTAGTTGGCCGTTTGCCCACCACCGTGGAGTAAATAGCGCTCCCGCCCCTGGTTTGCAAGCTGCCCGCAGACCACCCTGGGGGGGACCCGGCCTCTGGAGCCCCTGGCCAAACTTGAAAGTAGAGACAATCGTCCGTGGGGCCTCTCGGAGCCTCAGTGTGTCCTCTGGCTCTCGCCCACCTCTGCTCCCCTCCTGGGGCCCAGAGTCCCTTTGGTCTGTCCTCTGCCTCCCCCTCCCAGCTCGCTGGGTGGGCCTGCTCCCAGGGCCCCTGCGCCCCGGCCCCGCACCCCTCAGAGATGGAGAGGAATCAGCTGGAGCCCGTGAGCCGGAGCAGAGTAGGAAATCACCCCCGGGGCCGACGTTCCCAACGTGCTCTGCTGAGCTAAGCTTCCCTGGGGCAGCCCCGCAGGGCAGGCACCGGGGATCCAGTCCCGCCTTTGCCCTCTGTGGCCGGCTGCGCGGTGGGCACACCGCACGCCTCAGGGTCTGGGGCCGTGGCCTCCTCGCTCAGCACCCCGCTCTGCGCAGCCTTCCGCGGGGACCTCGGGGAGCCTGGGGGGAGCTTCCCACTCCCTCCGGCCCCTCCTCCTCCTCCTGCCGCTGCCCCAAGGCTGGTAGTCATTGCTTTATGCCTGGGCCGCAGCAGTGGCTGGGCCTCGGGTCCCCCTGGCTCTGGGCCCCGCCCGGAGTGGACCCCCTGAGATGGGCCTCAGGACAGTCCCCGGGGCCCTGAGCCTGCTCAGGCTGCCTCGGGCCAACACTGTGTCCCCAGGATGTTCCTGGAACCCTGCCCTCCCCACGCGTTCCATCTCTCCCTCGTTCTCCGCCCACCCCGTGGGACGCCAGTGTCCCTGGTCTGTGTCCAGACAGCCATCTCGGGGTGGGAGGAGGCGCCCCTAGCCTCCACCCCACGTGACAGCAGGGCAGGCCCGCTCAGGGGTCCTGGCCCCCTGGCCTCCAAGCGTGTGCATCCTGGGGCGGGCCGGCGGGTAGAGGGGCCCACCTCTCCGAGGCCTCCCGAGCAGGCTGCTGTCCCCGGCCCCTGCGTGCAGCTCTGACAAGTCCCTTCTTGGGGACCAGGCTGTGGGTCTGTGCCTTCTCCCCAGCTGGGTCTGTCGTACATCCTGGGAGGACGGCTGTCCCTGCTCTGCACTCTGTCGGAGGCTCCCCCCCCCCCCAGGGGCACGCAGAGCAGGGCAAGAAGGGGTTCAGGGAGGTTGCGAAGCCTCGAAGATTTATTCCTTCCTGACTCTGCGCTTGCAAGGGCTGCGTGTCTGGAAGGAAGAGCCCGCCTCTGTGCACATGCGTGTCTGTGTGCAAATGTGTATGTGTGGACATGAGCGTGTGTGTCCGTGCGTGTGGGCGTGGGCATGGGCATCTGTGTGTACGTGCATCGTGACTTTCTGAAGGGAGCAGGGGATGGGCCAGAAGGTCCTCCCCAGGAGGCAGGACCCAGGGTCTCAGTGCACAAGGCAGGACCAGAGCCACCCCTCCAGCCAGCACGATCCTGTCCCCAAGTGCCACCCTTCTGAGCCATAGCGAGGGCACAGGACCCCGGACCCTCAGCGCCTGGGTGCAGGAACTGGCCTTGGTTCCCCAGCTGGGACGTGGCGTCTTCTGCCCTTCTCCTTCTGCTTCTCCTTCTGCTCCTTCCCCGAGAGGGAGGGAGGCCGCAGGGCCGGTACAGCAGAGGCTGGTGGGCGGCTGGAGGGTTCAGAGCGCTGAGGGACCGGGGAGAGGGCAGACATGGCCCTCGATGCCAAGGCCTGTGGGCCCGACCCGGCTGCCTGGTTGCCATCCTCTCCTTGGGGTCCTGTGGGGCCCTGGCTCCCGGGTCCAGGCCGCGGCCCGCACCCTCGTCTTGGACACCTCCTCACACTTGGACCCTTCAGGACTCGCTGCCACTGGGCCCCCAGCCCGGCCCCCAGCCCTGGGCCGGAGGATGAGAGGCCTGTCTGTTCTGGCCTGGCGGGGGTGGGGGCTCCTGAGCTCTGGCTGCGAAGGTCCCCGTGTGATTTGCAAACGGGGATCGTGTTTGGTTACACTGAAGAGAGGGAGAGGGGAATTTTCCCCTGAAACCACCTCGTTGGCCCCAGACCAAGTGTAGGAAAGCAAGGAGGACATCAATCTTTCCCCTTTTAAAACAAGTTTGCTTTTTAATTTTTTTTTTTTTTCCAGAGGAAAAAAATTCCAGGCTCCTTTTTTCCTTATGTGCCTTCCAGACGGGGACCCCTCCCGGGGCCAGGGAACCCAGGCTGGGCGGCTGGCACCACCATGCACACAGGCCTCCCTCCCCCTGCCCCGAGCTGCACCCCTGCTCCCTACAAGGTCATGCATTGAGGCTGCTCCCCCAAACCCACTCCTAATGCCCAGGGTGTCCAGGAGGCTGCAAGCAGGAGCCTGCAGCTGGGCCAGGCGGACGGGGGCCCCCGGGCACCCCCAGTGGCATCTTGGTCCCCACTCCCCAGGCTACCCGTGCCTTCCGCTGCCTTGGTCGCCGGAGCCTCCCACGGGGCGGCATGAAGGGTGGGAAAGGCCCCCTCACTGTGCCTGCCAGACATGGGCATGCACAGGATCGGGCACGCACAGGATCGGGCTGTGTGCAGGCTGCTGGGGTCTTCCCGAGCCCCAAGGGGCTCCCCTGCTCCTCTCTTCAGCCAACAGACATGATTCTGGGGGCAGCCTGCTCAGGTCTCAGGGTCCTGGGGCTCGGAGCCCCTGTCTGCTCTGCTCATGTTCCCTGGGGGTGATGGGGGGGTCTGCCCACCTGGCCCCTGCAGACCCTGAGCGGGGGGAGGTTAGTTGCTCCCGGGGTTCAGGGGCCGCCCGGGACAGAGGCTCAGGAGGACAGCGGCAGAGGGCTACGTGGGCAGAGAGCCTCAGGCTCCCCGTGGACAGCTGGTCCAGACGGTCCTGAGTGTGCTGGCCCGCCCTCTTGCAAGTCTGTGGGAGTGTGCCGGCGTTGTGGGGTCTTCCCCGGTTCCACCCCTACTGCTCTTGAGGGGAAAAGGGCGCCCCTGCACCTACTTGCTCCCCAGATTCGGGAAGAACCGGGATAGACAGTAACATCCCGGAGCGAGCACGACACAGCCTTCTGCCTTCCGCTCGGCCCACCAGCTCCTGCCACCTGATGGGCACGGGGGTGCTCTGTGAGACCCCGGGGAAACCTCGAACACCCCCCTTCCCTCCCACTCCAGTGCTCTGAGCCCTGGCCTCTTGGGAACCGCCGTCCTGTCCCCACAGGGTTCTGGCTGGCGGGACTCTCCCCCTCCCCAGGGCGGCTGTCCCGAGCAGCCCGGGCTGGGGGCCCCGCAAAAGACCCCCCACATGTGCCTGCCCCAGAGGATGGCCCCAGGGTGCCAGTGAGAAAGAAAGGGGCGAAGCTGGGTGCTGGCTGGGAGGACCACGGACTACGGGGGACACGAGCGGGTGGTGTGGCGCCGGGTCCCCATGGGCAGGGGCTGTGAGCCGAGGCCAGAGAGAGCAGGAGGGGCAGCCGTTCCCAGCACCTGTGCCCCAGAGGCCCACGTGACAGATGAAAACACCGAGGCCCAGAGAGGCCTCAGAGCTAGCGGGGCCAGAGCGCCCCCGGGGAGCACCTGTCCCTCTGTGCTCCCCACCGAGGAAGAAGCAGACGTATTTTTGCCGTCTTGACGGGGTCTCCGGGCAAATGAGGGGGTGCGGCAGTGGGTTCCCGGGGCTCCCGGGTGCCGGCGTGGGGCAGGCGAGGCTGGGCAGGGCCGTGCCCAGTGTTCGAGGAAGCAGCCGAGTCGCACGGCGCAGACTCCCCACCGCCCGCTGTCGGGGACCAAGGAAAGCAAACACGGGAAGTGGGACGGAATGGAAAGTGAGAAGCTTCAGCTCCGAGAGCCTCCGGGAGAGAGACATCACGCGCCACACATGGCCCAGGGCCGCCGCCCCACCCAGGCTGCTTGCCCAGCTGCTCCCCGCGGCCCCTCCACTGTCCGGACCCCCCCCCCCCATCCCACCGCCCACCACTGCCTGCAGACCCCAGCCCAGGAGAGGGAGGACGGCCAGAGGGCAGGGGCGTGGTGTGGAGGGCTGAGCCTCCTGGCCGGGCGGGCCAGCCCCCAGCTGCACAGGTGTCCCCGAGGGCCACTTCAGGGCAAAGCTATTTCCGGCCTCTGGCTCACGTCTCCTCCTGAAGAGGCAGGGAGTGCGGGCGCCACGGACAGTTGAGGTCGTCAGGCGCCCCGAGGCCCCAGAAAGGGCAGGAGCTGCTGAGGCGACCAGGACAACAAGAGGCCGTGGCCTTCTAGGGTTTCCCCAGGGCCCCCCCCCCCCCCGCCAGGGCCGGCGTGCGGGGGAGGGGTGCACCGCGCACGGCCGGGCACCAGGCCCACACCCACTCTGCCTGGCGGGGACCACCCGACCCCCACCCAAGCGCTGGGACTGGAGCCGGGTCCTCAGGGGGTGACGGGGTTCTGGAGCCCCTTCCCCAGCCCATGGTCTGTCCCCACGGGGGGATGTCCTCACAGAGCCTTCCTGCCAGCTGTCCCCTTCCGTCCCCACCGGCGGCCCAGCTGCTGAGGCCTGTCTGGCCCCCGGCCCACCGCCAGGCACCGCTGCTCCCGCTCAGAGGGGCTCTGGGCCCTTTTCGGGCCTGTCTGTGCGGGGACGCGGGAGCCCGCCAGAGGCCTGTCCGCGCAGCCGCCCTCGCAGGCAAGAGGCCCCTATTTCAGGCCTGGTGTCGGCTTCCCTCTCCTCTTCCCAAAGAGGAGGGAATGTGGACACTGTGCTGGCTGGCGCCGGCCGTGGACTCCAAGACCCCAAAAAGGGTGGTGAGGGCCGGGCAGGGAGGTCAGCTCGGGCCGCCCGGCCTCCTTCCGGCTCGTAAGCTCACTGGCTTCGGCCCTGGCAGTTTCAAGGTCCCCGGCTCGCCGCCTCCCTCAACCCACGTTCAGGGAAGGTGTGGGGGTTGACCCCTCACAAGGGCACGCGGCTGCCGGGACCCCTTCTCCTGGCCTCTGGGCTGGGGGTGCCCAGCCAACCCCAGCCCTCCAACACCGCCCTCGTGGTCCCCAGACCTGGTCGCAGGCTAGCTTTAGGGCCGGGCTTGCCCGGTCTCAGGACATCTGCATACCAGCATGGCAGGGCCCCATCCCAGGCTATGGCCGCGCTGGGCAGCACCCAAGGGAGGGGCTGGGCTTCCCAGGCTGCCTCCACCCCGAGAGCAGGACACCCCTCCCTGAGGGCTGAGTGATAATAAGTGGGGTTCTCTCGGCCCCACGGCGCGTCTTCCCTCTTTCCCTGTCCTCTGCCCCCGGGAGAGCCGGAGTCGCCCAAACAGGCCTCAGCCAGCCCCGCCCCGCCCCCCCAGGGAGCACGGCCCTCCGCGGGCCCCCCAGGCTGCCGTCAGGAGCAGGTGCCCTGGCCGGGGGGGGGTGGGGGGCAGCAGTGAGCCGCAGAGCGCCCCAGAGGGCAGCGGCCAGCCGGGGTGGGGGCAGCCGTGTGCGCAAGGCCAGGGCAAGCACAGTGAGGGAGACGACTTGGCCAACTTCCCTTGACCGTCTCCTGTCCTCGGGAGACGCTCCCTGGACAGGCCTTCCTGGAGCTGAAAATGCCCGAGAATGTGCCCGTAGGCGGCCTGCCTTCTTCCCAGAAAAGTGTGAGAAACGGACAAGGGTTCGTGGAGGCCGCCAGACCGCTCCTGCCCCTGGCACAGGGCATTGGTGCTGGTACTTGCCAGGGAGCTGGAGCACGGAGGCTCCCAAGGCAGGTGACCCGGGCCCCAGCTTGAGCGAGACCCCTGAAAACAGAGCCGGCGTGGCCCCGCCATGTCCGAGCTCCCACCACGTCCCAGAGCTGCTCCAGCCCCCGTCCCCAGACCCCCGTCCGTGCCTGGGTGCCGCCCCCCGACTCGGGTGACAGGGGTCACCGTGGTCAGCCTGCCGTGGGGCCCATGGAGCTGTGGGAGACACCTGCACAGCCGAGCTGACTTTCGGCTCAGCCCACAGGGTCCAGCACCTTCTGTCTGACTACAGGCCTTGGAGCTGGGGACAAGAAGCATCCCCACCAGCCAGGGGCTCTTGGGGGACCGCTAGCCCAGGTGGCGGACTTGGGGGTTTGGGTTGAACAGGTTTCAAAAGCCCCTCGAGCCCACAGCCGCTGCCAGGGGACCTCTGATGGGGGACCAGCCGGAGCCCTGCCCACGGGGCGCTTGTGGTGTCTCTGCGGGACGCCAGGCCACCTGGACGCGGCACCGGCAGCTTGGTGCCGGCAAACAGGAAGCTCCGAGGCTGGGGCTCCCGACGGACGGGCCCACATTTCTCTCAGACAGAGCCGGGACAGCAGCCCGGGGGTCGCTGACTTGTGACCGCCGAGCCCATAGGTTCCAGCCCTGGCTGTAGCACGAGGACGGGCGGGCCCCACAGACCTGGCAGCGCGCTCTCAATCCTAGCTGTGCCCCCGGGAATGGGGGTGCTTGTGGTGCTCACTAAGGGCTGCAGGGGTGCTCCTGGCCTCCACCCTCCTCTCCAGAACAAAACGGAGGTTCCGTTCACCTTCCTTGCTTTTCCAGACCCTCCCAGGGGCTGTGGCAGCCTAGAGGGCACCTTCTGCCCTTCCCCATGCCAGGCCCAGTGGGCACAGATGGTGTGCCCGTCGAGGGGCCGGTGGGTTGCCAGGACTGGATGAAAGGTTCCCCGGGACTTCTGTAGGGGAGGGGTACGCCGCACGGCTGGCCCCTGGTGTCCAACCCCACTCACTGCCTGTCCTCAGCAAGTGAGACCCCGGCTGGGTCGGGGGCAGGCAGTGCGCCAGGGGTGGGTAGGCCCCAGGGGATGACTTCGGGGCAGAGTGGGGCAAAGACAGACCTCCTAGGAGCCCCTCCTCCTGGGTCTCTGTTCCAGAGAGGGTCCCTGGGGAGCCTGGCAGTCTGGGCTAGCTTTGGCCTCCCTCTGTCTGTCTGGGTGTCCACCCCTCACTCTGCAGGCGCAGATGTCCAGGCCCGGGCCACTCCAAAGAGGGCACAGAAGGCCAGAAGGGGGTGGGGGTGCTGGAAAGGGGGTCTGCCCCCACTGCCCTGCCTGGAGGCCGAGGCCCCAGCAAGACCACCCGGCTGCCCGAGCGCCCCATGGCCCCAGAAGTCCAGGAATGTGTGGTGCCCAGACACGTCCCCGCCAGGAAGTGGCCGCCTTGCCAAAGGTGCCCCGGGCCGAAGCGGCTCCCCTGGCCACAGCTGAAACGGCCCGCTGTGCCGGTGACTGTGCCCAAACACAGGGTGTGCTTCCTGGCGTCCGCGCCGGAAATGCCCCAGAGGCAGGGAGGGCTGCGGGGGGCCTGGGGTCCCGTCTGTGAAATAAGTCATCCGAGCTCCCGGGTTGCTGGGGCACAGGGGGGCACCTCGCCATTGGGGCTCCCTTTGGGGCTCCAGGTGTAGCTCGGGGAGCACAGGGCAGGTCTGGGGGTGGGACGGGGTAGGGATCCTCTGGGGTTAAGAGGTGGGGACGGCAGAAAGCGCTGAGCGTGGACAGTGACAGGAGTCCCGGCCGTGGGGCCATTGACCGCAGTGCCCCAGCCTTGGGTGGTAAATGGCCTCCCCGGGAACCAGGCGGCCCTGCCAGCCTGCCCTCAGACATCCCCATTCAGCCTTGTTGGCCCTGAGGCCCACGGGGCTGCACACAGGCCAGCTTTGTACACGGGGCGGTGATTCGCAAGGTGCTGGTTCCCATGGGACTGTACATGCGGGGCTGGCCCGGGGGGAACACAGGGTGTCCTGGAGGCTCTGCTAGCCCGGGCTGGGAGGCTCAGTGTCCCACACAGCCTGGGGGCCCTGGGGTGCCGTGTCTGAGCTCAGTGTTCCCCGCCCCCAGAACCCCGAGGCGGGCGAGGGCTCTGGAGACTGTTGTGGGACCCAGCGGGCAGCCTGGCTTTGTCAGGCTGTGGACCCCGCCGTGTCACAGGGGGCACCCCATATCTCCCAACTTGGTCCTTGGGCCTTAGAGGACAAAAGTGGGGTGGAGAGCCGCATAGAACGTGACGGCCGCCCTGACACCCCGTCCCTGCCCACTCGTAGTGAGCCCGCACCTGGGAAGCTTTCGGGGGTGGCCCCAGACCCCACAAGCTCACTGGTGCTCAACCCCAGTCTGCCCCGTGGTGCTCAGCGACCTTTGCAACCCCCCCCCCCCAGCTCTCTGGGGTTTCTCTCACACATATCCCTCCTCCAGGAAGCCCTCCTGGTCCCTCTGACCCCTAGCAGAAGCCAGCGCCCCGAGAAGAGAGCCCCGGTTGCCACCGCTGAAGTCAACAGCCCACGGTAGCCCATCCCCAGGAGGACCCACCTCCTGGCCCATGCCCGCTGTCTGGGCCCCAAGTCGCATGCACACCCGGGGACCTGCGGCAGTGGGGAGTGGGCTGCCATGAGGCCCCCTTTAGTCTGGACTCTCAGAGACATCCTCGGGTGCCCCCACACAGGGCCCTGGGAGCTGGAGAGGAGAGGCTCCGTGCTTCTGGGCGACAGCCGGAGTTTGGGTAGGCTGGCCGCCTGCGTCCTTGGCTCCCTGGGACCCGGCGTTCCTGGCGGGGAGGATGTGGGCTGGGCTGGCCTGGAGTCTCCTGGACCTCATGGGCCTGCGGCTCTCTCTAATTGCTCTTTCTAAGAAATCCCTCAAAATCTTTTTCAGGGAGAAGCAGCCTGGGAGGAGTGGGCTGGTGGCGGGAACAGGTGGCTTTGAGGTCCGGAGGGGCCTCCAGCTCTGAGCCAGACCCAGAAATGACTTTCCCGGATGCCACACACCGGCTCTGGGCACCAGGGCGCCCCACGCTGCACCTCACTGGCTCACGGAGGCTCCCGTCTCCAGCCCTGCTGTCGCTCTGTCCTCCCCACCCCCGCCCAGCGGACCCGTCCCCACTGGGCAACCCCAGGGCTGGAGCAACGGCCAGGGAAGGCCGGACCTGCTCTCCACGCGTGTCCACTGATGTCCACGTGCAGGTTTCCATGCTGCCCCGTGGGACCAGTGGAAACCATGAGTGGGTCTGAGCAAAACCATCCTCACCCCATTCTGGCTTGGACCAGGCAATCTAGAGCACCAGGACCCTTCCCACCAGGGCCAGGCCCCAAGGAAACCAGGGCAGGAGGGCCTGGGTACATTCTCCAAGAGCTCTAGACGTCTGAGAGCAGCCCTGCTGCTCCCCCATCCTGGGTCTGCTTCGGTGCCCCTGGCCCAGGACCCCAGCCTCCCCAGAACCCCACCGTGCCCGGGCTTGCTCTCCTGCTGATCCCCTGGAGCAGCACCCCTCGCCCTGTCCTCCCTGACCCTGCCCGGCCCATCTTCCTTCGGCCTCTCCCCGCAGGAGCAGTCTGTACACCTGGCCTCCACCTTCCCCAACACAACGGGTTTCCCCATCATGCCCCCACTGTCTCCTGTGAGGGGTCACCAAAGTCTGTACCACTGGAGACCAACTGGCAAGGGGGCCCCACTGCGTTCCCAGAGGGGGAGGGGCTTAGCAAACAACCCCTAGGCAAGCCCAAGGGAGCCCAGGGCCAGACCGCAGAGGACCGCAGAGGACCGCCAGGAAGCAGGATCAGGGACAGGACAGCCAGGCAGGGGCTCCAGACCTGCTGCCCGCGGGGGAGATGAGTGGCTGACGCAGGGGACAGACGGAGGGTGGCTGAGCGTGCTCAGCGGCACTGAGAGCCCCTACCCTTGGGGATGGGGTCCTTTGGGGTGGAGGCCGGCAGCCCTGTAAGCTGTCCCCAGAGCAAGCTGGGAGGTGGAAGGGTGGACGAGGCCACTTTGGGGACAGCGCTGGGGACACTTTCTTTCCCAGCACTCCCCCCGCCCCCAGCCCGCCGGAGCGGGGACGTGTGTCCCGCTGTGGACAGTAGGGAGTCCCCTCCTCCGACTTTCGTTTGGCCTTGCCCCCAACTCAGGTGCTGACACCCCAACCTCTGCTCCGGTCCGGTGGGCTCCACGGTGGCGCCCACTCCCTCCCGCAGTACAGCTGGGGCCAGGGTGTCCAGGTCCGGCCACAAGTTTTCTCAGGGACAGGTATTTCCGAGCTGAGCCCTGGAGAGGCCTTCTCAGGGGCCTGGCTTCCCCTTCCTCACTAGTCCTGTTTCCTGTGTTTATCCCGCTAGACTGAGAAGGAAGCAGCCTCGGGCCGCACGGGAGGGAGGGTCCCGTGGGTCGGGGGCAGCAGGCCGCTCAGGAGACGGCCCACTTCCTCGGGGCCTCGGGGCTCCGACAGGGCGAGAGCGCACGGCGCACAGGGCAGCAGACGGGGCAGGACAGTGGGCAGGACCCCCT
This sequence comes from Meles meles, assembly GCF_922984935.1. Taxonomy (NCBI): domain Eukaryota; kingdom Metazoa; phylum Chordata; class Mammalia; order Carnivora; family Mustelidae; genus Meles; species Meles meles. The sequence continues at coordinate 1,563,476 of NC_060073.1, forward strand.
CCCTGAAGAGTCAATCCAGGCCGGGGTGGGAGGAACGGGGTGTGGGGGGCTCAGCAGGGGAAGGGGGCGCTGGGTTTGGACAGAGTACACGGGGTGAGGAGAGCGACTGGCACTGAGTGGACGGGTGGTCAGCCGGGTGCTGGGGCTCTGGCTCGGGGGCAGACAGTGTTGCTGGGGGTCCTGGGCCAGCCACCCAGGACCTGAGGCTCCAGGGGCTTGCTTGGTCCTTGTGGCTCAGGCCTCAGGATCCGTGGGAGCTGCGGCCACAGGGCCCGGGCACTCTCGTCGCCTGGACGAGACAGCTCAGGGCAGCTCCGAAGGGGCTCTGCCTTCCAAATGCCCCACAGAAGCCCCACTGTTTCCCCTTAGGGCCCCGGGGGCCCACGCTCCTGGGCTTCCAGGATAGCCCAGAGGAAGGTCACAGGGCCTGAGGACCCTGCCGGGCTGGGCCGAAATCTGGAGCTTCTCGGGCTCCGGCCCAGGTGGGTTCCCTCCTCACCAGGGTTCCGGCTCAGCGCTGGAGGGTCGATGCCCACCCCCAGCCCGTGGGGATTCCCCTTCCTCAGGCAGAGCCAAAGGGACGGGCCCCGGGGCCGCTGGGCCTCGGTCAGAGAACCCAGATAACCGCTCATTGTCCAGGTCAGGCCCGAATTAGCTTCGGCCTTGGCGTGGGGAAAAGCGGGTCTGGCCGGGAAGAGGCCCCGGGGCGCTGGAGTTCCGGACATAGGCCCAGAGGCCGGATAAGCCTGAGGCTGCAGCCTGGGCGGCAGGAGGCCAGTCCAGCCCCAGCCTGAGCGAGTGCCCAGATGTGAGGGGGTGCGGCTGGGCGGGGTACCCTGCTCCTTCCGGGTCCTGATGTCCAGAGCCGGGCGCAGACCCGTGTGCCCAGAGGAAGCCCGGGGGATGCCCCCCACCCCCCGGCGCTGGTGGGAAGGGGACGCTTGGACAGCTCTTAGAGCCACACACAGGAGTCAGGCGAGCCGCCCTGAAGGTGACCGGGGGGTCTGGGGCGCTGGTAGCCAGAGCCGGGCGCTTCCCCTGTGGGCCATGCCTGTAACCTGGGCGGGAGGGGACCGTCCTTCTAGAGGCCACCGCTCCTCCTGGGGCCTCTGCCGTGGGAGCAAGCACGGGAGGAGGGACAGCCCTGTCCAGAGGTTGGCCTGCCACAGGGCAGGCTGAGTCAGTGCTCAGACTGGGAGTGGATCCCGAGTGCCTGCGGAGACGGGCCCTGACAAGGCCCTGGCCGTGATGGGGCAGATCCCCGGCCCCGGGGCTACTCGGGGACCCATAGCCTCGGCCTGCTGGGAGCCTGGTTCTGCCGGTACCGAGCGATGGCCTCGCCTCCTGCGTCTGGCCTTGGTCGCCCGGGAAAGTCAGAGTCCCCGAAGGCCTCTTGGTGCTTCCAGAGCGTGGGGCTCGGGGGACGGCACCTGGACCAGGAAGGGGGCTGCGACCGACCCACTGGGGCCCCGCTGCCAAGACCCAGCCGTGGCCGGGGGTCTGTGCTGAAGGGACCCGCACAGCCACCCTCCGTCTGCCGCCACAAGGGACAGGTGGGCAGAGCCTCAGCAGCCCTGCACGCCCGGGGCCTCCCTAAGGGTCCGTAGTCTGCACAGGCCTCCCCCGGGGCCTCCCACGTGTCCGTAGACTACTCAGGCTCCCCCGGGGCCACCGGCTGGGTGACCGGCGCCGTTCGGGCCGGCATGAGCTGAAGGGGAGGATAGGAGGCAGGCGGCCGAGGGTGGGTTTTGTGGGGGGGGTGAAGGAGGCTCTGGGGCCCGTGTGGCGAGGACTGCCTTCCCGACGCGCCCCCTGCCCCATCTGTCCTCGGCTGGGCTGCCCCCCTCCACCCCTCGGAGCCCCAGCCCCCGCTCCCTGCCCTCAGGCTTTGGGGGAGGGGAGGCAGGGAGGGTCAGGGAGCAGGAGGCAGAGCCCCCACAGAGACATGGGGTCTGGGTGAGTGGCCTGAACTTCTGCTGAAGGTGACCCCCGCCCCCCACAGTGGGGCCGACAAGGCCTGGCCCTGCCCCCGTGCAGAGAGCAGAGAGATGCCGCACACCGGGTGGGACAGCAGCCATTCGTCCGAACCCCGAGGTCAGCAGGGCCTGGATCCCCACACGGGGCGGCTGAGGCCCCAAGCGTTGGAGGACAGGCCTCCACGGGCCTGCTCTGGGCGGGGTGGGGGGGGGCAGCTGCTCCCTCGCGGATGAGAATGTGGGGTCCCTGGGTGGGGACAGCAGCACGAGAAGGATGGGCGTGAGGGTTTGCTGCACACAGCAGGGGTGTCCCGGAGCCAAGGTCAGAGTGGCCCCCCATGTGCAGGGCTGCTCTTGGCAAAGCTGGTGCGTCCTGTATGTCCGGGGGCAGCCGGCCCCCACAGAACCAGAGCGTCCCCAGGCCTGGGCTCCCTCTGGCTGCTGTGCAGCGGGCAGGGACTTTCTCTGTGCGGCAGCCCCGAGCAGAGCTGGGCACTGAGGGCAGAGTAGGACCCCGGCCTCTTAGGCCTCCCTTCCTGTGGAAGCTTCTAGAAGACCAGCACCCACACCAGAAACACCCGCACAGCTCAGAGTCACTCCCAGCATCGTCTCCTCCCCTCAGTGCCCCTTCCCGCCCCCCGCCCTCCCCTCACAAACCCCAGCCTGAGCCTGGGACGCCTCGGGGCCAGGCCCTGGCTACAGAGAGAGATGCATGGCATCTCCCCAGCCGGCCAGGCCCAGCCCCCGAGGCAGGCAAGCCAGGGACAGGGACCCCAGGCCGGTCTGTAGGCTCAGTCCGGCTCTGCACACACCCCTTCCTCTGTCTCTGCCACGGTCCCAGATCTGTCCAGCAGCTGGACCTGCGGAGAGGAGTGAGAGCCCGTCTTCCGGGAGGGTGGGCTGGGGCAGGCCCCCGTTCTCAAGGGGGGCCCACAGTCCTTCCCAGAATCCACCACGTGTCTTCACCTCCAACAGCGCAGGGGAGCCAACCTACTGCTCCTCTGGTGAGTGGGGCCGGAGGCCCGCAGGGGAAGAGTCTGGCCCAGCTCCACTGGGCTCCTGGGGGCCTCCTGCCCCTTCTCCGCGGGGACGCCGCCTGTTCCTCTGTGTCCTACCCTCGGGGGAGGGGCGTGCCTGTGAGCAGCACTGCACCAGACCTTCCTTCTGCTGTCCTTGGAGGCCACCCCTGGCCTCGGGTCTCTCAGGATCCCCCTTGCCCTGCGGCCCACAGGACACATCCGGGGATTCACCAGAGCCAGGGGCGCATGTCGTCCCACAGATCCTCCCTTGGCGATCCCCGAGAACAGGCACCTGGCCTGCAGACCTCGAGCTGCACCTCCTGCCCCACGGCCCCAGGAGCGAGGAGGTGGGGAAAGGAGGCAGTGGGGACGGTGGCCCCTCCCCGGGGGTCTGAGCCTTGAGGCCTGTAGTGCTGGGAGGCTGCGGGGAAGGGGTCAGTGGGCCGTGAGCAGGTCTGGGCCCCCTGACTGCGCCTCCTCTTCTCAGGGTTGACTCTGGACTCAGCGCTGCCGGCAGGTCCTGTGGGGGCCGCTGCTCCTGCGTGAGGGTCCTGGGAGGGACGGGCCTTCTCGGGAGACCCTCCCATAGGCCCCGGCTTGGGGTGTCTGCCCTGAGAACTCGCCTTCCGGCACTCCCAGGAGGAGTCCCGTGTCCCTGAAAACTCGAGCAGTGAGAACCACCAGCGGGGCTGGGGGCTGCTGGGCTCATCCTCTGGCCGGAGTCGGGGCTCTGCCGAGGCCAGATTTGGGGCTCCCTTGGGGCCCGAATGGCAGGTGGGCCGGGCCCAGTAGCCGAGGGGCCTCCAGCTGCCGGGATGAGGGTCCTGGTCTTGGGGAAGGGAGAGGAGGCAGGGTCTCTCCTGGCCCCTAGACAGCCCAGCTCGGTGGGGGGAGGGGGCTGGGGTTGCTTGCCGCCTGCACCCCCCCAGAAGCCCCACCTCAGTGGCCAACGTGGATGTCATGATGTCCACTGACCTCACGGGGGCGCAAGAGACAACAAAATTTCCGAGGCTCCCGGGGAAGGCCTTTTGTGACAGGAGCCTCCTGGGACGCGCGGGCTTCTGGTGGCCCCAGCTCTGTCCCCAAGATGGGAACAAAGCCCACCCCTGCCAGCCCATCCCCCAGCTGCTCCCCAAAGCCACGGCTTACCCCTGCAGCCGCTTTGCCCCTGACCAGGTCCTCCTCCCCGAGCGCTCCTGCCCCTCCCTCCTGCTCCCTCCCCACCCCCCAGGGCCAGTCTCCAGGGACAGGGAACTGGGAAGCCCCACCCTGGGGCTGAGCTGGGGCCGGAGACCTTCGAGGGAGGGGGCTCCAGAGCACCTGGAGTGGCATTTAGGGGGCAGGAAGGAGGAGACTGGGCAGCTCTGGAAAAGGCCTGGGAGGGAGGAGTGGGGCTGCGGTGCCAGGGGCCTGGGAGAGGCTGCAGGGGTGAGGCTGGATGAGTTGGGCCCCAGAGCTGGGTGGAGGCCCAGGGCGGGGAGGGGGTGGAAGACCGGTAGCGGCAGAATCCAGGAGCAGATGGGGTAGGGACAGGGGAGGGAGCCGCCCCGGGCTGGACCGGACAAGGGATTCCAGGAGCGAAATAGGGAGGAGGGGCAGGAGTCCTGGGGGGCCCTGGGGGACGTGGGGAATTGTTCAGCGGTTGCCCAGTGCAGGGCCCTTCAGAGGCGGTGGAGGGGGACTGTCCAGGAGCAGCTGGAGACAAGGACGCCAAGGGGAGGCCGGAACAGCCAGGAATGCGGGAGAGACACATTCTCTGGGCTCTGTGACTGACAGGTGCGCGGGTGGGAACAAATGCAGCCCGTCCTCCATAGGTACTGGGCAGCCATAGAAGGCTGCGGAGCATGGGCAGGGACTGGACCAGAGGCCAGCAAGCTGTCTGGAGGAACTGCAGGGTCCGCTGGAGCGCTTGCCCTCCTGCCTCCAGGCCTCAGGTCCCCCCCCCCCCACCCCGCAACAACCACCAAGGTCAGTCCCCAACGCCAAGGAGTAGACAGGCCTGGTGATCCCAGCCAAACTCCACAGTCTCCTCTCCACCACCCAGAGGGAAGTTGAGGCCTGGAAGGACCCCTCCCCACCCCCTTTTGGACCTCCAGGCCACTGGGCCTCCTCTTTGAGGCCAGGGGGAGCCCCTTCCGCATGAAGGCCTCTTCCCCCAACTTGCTTTCAGTTCCCCGTGGCCAAGGGGGGTTGCCCTATGGTCTTGCCATTCACGGAACTGAGAAGCCCCTGGGAGGGCAGCCCTGGGGGGGCGGGCAGGGACGGGACGGGGAGCAGAGCCTGCCCCTGACACGGGGGCCCCTGGGTCACGGGCCTCCAGCTGCCTCTCTTCCCCGAGAGGTCCTGCCACATAGACAGGGAAGACAGGAGGCCGTCGTGGGGTCCAGGCCATTCCCCGCAGGAGACCGCTGCCGCAGGGGGCACGGGGCCTGCCGGGTGAGGGCCAGCGGGCTTGGCTGGCATCCCTGCTGGCCACACGGCGAGGACCAGGAGGGCCTTTTCGTGGAAAAGCTATCAAAAGCTGCCTTACCACGTTTGTTTTCTCTCTAACCTTTGCTTCCCTTGCTTATGCAACATGCCCCTGCCCGCCCTGCTCCGGCCTTCACCTCTGTCCGGGAGTGAAGCTCGGGGAGCCCCGGGGCACCCGGCCTGCCGCGGGCAGCTCGAGGGGTGCTCGGAGCCCCTGGGAGACTGGGGAGGGAGGCCATGGGCCACTTGCCCCGTCAATCAGCCTCCCCAGCCAGGCTGGCAGCCGTGCCTTTGAGGGATTTTTTGTAGGCTTGGGGGTGGGGCTGGCTGGGTGCAGAGGCGCACCCCGAGGGCAGTTGCGGGAGGAGGCCCACGTCTGAGTGTGTTTGGGGCCGTTTTAGGAGGGTTGGTGAGGGTCCCCCGTGAGTCTGCTGCCACGGGAGCTCCTGAGTCTTCTTAAATCAGCAAACCCTCATCGTTCTAGACAGGATTTGGCTTGTGGAGATGGCCCGGAGGCTCCGGAAGCCAGATATGGGGAGGCCCCAGGTAGGGGAGCGGGTGGGATGGGAGGAGTGGCCAAGACAGAGGAGAGGCCCAGGGAGGGGAGAGGCCAAGACAGAGGAGAGGCTCAAATGGGGTAGAGGCCCAGGTCAGGGGAGAGGCCCGGGTCGGGGAGGGTTGTTGCTGGATTGTAGGACTTGTCTCCGTGTTTGGGCAGCTGCCCCTCCGCAGGCAAGTGGTTTGCAAGGGCTCTCTCGAGGCCCTGGTTCCTTCGTCCCTCGGACTATCTCCCAGCAGCTTCTGGACGATGGCCAGAGGCACTAGGGCGAAGCTGAGCAGCTCTGCGGTCACCCGCTCACAGGGATGTGATCTACGGCTGGAGTGATCAGTTCTGACCCCCCCCCCTCGCCAAATCAATACTCAGTCACCACTGACCTGAGCTTCGGGCAGAGACGCTATTCCTGGAGACACGGCGGTGCTGAGCCATGACACCGTCCAGACCCGTCACAGGGTCCCGGACCCGTGAACAGGTTGGAGGCATGAAGGGTGTCACCATGGGTCCCAACAGGTGGCGCGAAGCTCTGCCCATCTGCCCAATTCCATGTTTCTGATTTCCTCTCGTTACCAAGGCAGTGCGGGGGAGCCCCCTGGGATCTTCCCCCCGGACCTTTGCTAGTTTCGACCCCACAGACCTGGTGTCTCAGTGACGGGGACACACCCAGGGACCAACAGATGTCACAGGATGCGTCCGTGAACCTCGCCGGCCCAGTAGGAGCCGGACTTTGCCCAAGACCCCATGCATTTCTTGGGTCGAGAACACACCCTCCACGTCCTCGTGCCCCTCAGGATCCCTCCCTCGTTCCTCTCAGCCGGTCCCCCAGCCCCCACCACTGGCCTCATGGCTGCCTTTTCCAGAGTTTTCCACAAACCATTCACCCAGTCGGCACCCTCCCTGCTCCGGCTGTGTTGTTCGGCACCACCGTCCTGCCATTCGCCCGAGCGGCCGTGCGCATCGGGGTTCGTGCCTGTTTGTCGCGGACCGGGATTCTGTCCCATGGATATGCCCCTGCTGATTTTTGTCGGCTCATTTGGCGATGGGCAGGTCGGCTGTTTCTGGGTCTGGGTTGTTGCAGGTGATGATGCTGTGAGCAACCACTCGGACTGTTGCTTCCTCTTGGGGGATGCCTGGCTACGGGATGCGAGTCCCCAGCAGGCATGCGCCCGGCCTCTGAAGACCCCCACTGTTTCCCGGAGGGGCCGCGCACGGCGTCCCCGGCCCTGTCTGCGGACAGCTGCCCTCTCCCTGACGGCAGACCCCGCTGAGCGTCCTGGCGTGCATCTAACCCCACCCGGAGGTCTTGTCCCGCAAAGCATTCAGGTATTTCCTCGCTTCTACATCGAATCGTCCGTCTCCTTGTTGTTGACTTTGGGGGGAGTTTTTTATACTTTCTGGGTACAAGTCCTTCATCAGACGCAGGGTGCAAAGATTCTCTCTCTGTCTAAGAACGGGGCCGTAAGGGATGTGTGGCGTCACGTTAGTCAGCCCCGCGTGTGCAAGGGAACGGCTCCCCGTTTGTTTCTGCCGCGTCTGTCCGTGGATCCAGGGGATGCCGTCCGATCGCAGAGGGACACTTTGTTTTCTTGCCGGAACTCCTAAGACCTTCCCCCCGAGCAGCTTCCACGTACGCCGCGCTCGCCAAGCGGCACCGCAGACCCCCGTGCGCTAGTCATTTTATACCTGCACGTTCTAGCCCCCGACCCCCCTCGCCCTCGTTGCTCCCTCCCCCCACCCCGCACACACCTCCAGCAGCCACCGCCGCTCTCTGCATCCGTGAGTTTGGTTTCTGGGTTTTGTGGGTGTGTGTCTGTGTTTTAAAGATTCCCGGTACAACTGAGAACCTCAAGTATCTTTTTCTCCATCAGACCTGCTTCACGTCACCTGGGACCCGTCAGTTTTACCCAGGTGGTGCAAATGGCAAGATTCCCTTCTTTTTTTTATTACGGAGTCAGAGTCCACTGTGTGTGTGTGTGTGTGTGTGTGCGCGCGCGTGTGCGCATCTCCTCTATCACACACCGGTGGTGTAGGTGGTCTCCACATCTTCGTTCTTGTACGTCGCGCTGCCGTGAGCACGGGGGGCCAGAGCGCGTTCCGAGTTAATGTTTGTGTTTCCTCCGGGTGGGTATCCAGGAGTGGAACCGCGGGGTCTAGGGGTGTTCTGCTTTTAACTTTCCGAGGACCGTCCACGGGGAACGACTGCTCCAGCCCGCACGAGGCTGCCCCTTCCCCGCGTCCTGGCCAACACCTTTGGTTTCTCGTGTTTTCATTCCGACTGTTCTGACAGGTGCGAGTTCTTACCTCCCTGCGGTCTCGATGCGTTTGCCCTGATGCCGAGTGAGGCTGAGCATCTCTCCCGTCTCTGTGCGCCGTCGGGGTGTCTTCGGAGAAATGTCTGTCCGGTCCCTGCCCATTTCTCAGTGACCTGGTTCCTTTCTTGCGCGGAGTTGTAGCTCTTTCTCTGTTTTGGAGGTTAGCCCTGTTATCAGACATACGATTTGCAAATATGTTCTCCTGTTCTGTAGGTTGCCTGTTCATGTTTTGGTGCCAAATCCGTAAAGTCACCGCCAGGACCGATGCCAAGGAGCTCGACCCCTGTGTTCCGTTCTCGGAGTTACGGTTTCGGTCACACATTTGTGTCTTCAATCCGGGTGATTTGTGTGCGTGCTGCGAAGTAGGGTCTGGTTCCGTTCTCCCACATGGGGCTGTGCATTCAGAGTCTTCGCGGTATCTTCTGTAGAGCAGGGTTTTATCGGGATAAAAGCCATTTTAGCCACTAATGCATCTATGGGTCATCATTTCGCTGTCATATCTAAGAACTCTCTGCTGGACTCAAGGTCACGGAAATTTAGGCTTCAGGTTTTACACTGATCTGTGGTTCACTCTGGGTTAGGCTTTGTTTTATTTTGTTTTTTTGGAGCAAGGGTTTGTATGTGGTGTGAGGCAGGGCTCGGCTCGTCTTTCTCGCGTACCGTACCCTCCGCCAGCACCACCCACCGGGAAGTCACCCTTTCCGCACTGCAGGCCCGTGTACTCAGGTCGAAGCCACATGGTGGGTAGCAGGACTTCATGGGTCACCGACACCTCAGTTTAAAAAGGGACCGAGGTCTGTGCCGTCCAGAGATAAAGCACGAGGCACGCGTATCGTGCGGATTTGTTCCGGGGTCCGCTGTTCTGTCCCACTGATCTGTTTGTCCGTCGCCACTCCAACAGCACCTTGTCAAACCCTCCTTCTCCGGGGAGCCGCGTCCGCCCCTCCTTTCTGAAAAAGAAGAAGTTGTTTGACTTTTCTAGAACCTTCCCGTTTCTGCACCAACCTTAGACTCAGCTCAGCCTTTTCTGCGCCGCAGGCGGGCGGCAGGGCTGGGCTTCTGGGAGGAGAGCTGCCGTCGGGACGTTTCCGGGTCTCCCGACCCGCCAGGAAGGTCTCTGCCCGCGGGCTGCAGTGTTTCACTCCTCTCGGGAACCCTTCGCGGTTTTCAGCGCGTAGGTCTCTTCCGTCTTCTGTGGAAATCCCAGCCTCTGCTTGTTCGTCCCTGTGCTCTACCACGTCCGCGGTGTCGGCGCCGGCGGCTGGCGGCTGCTGGGAATGCTCTCGCGGGCTCTCTGCGCCGTCCACACGACGTGCGGTGATGTCATCTCTCCCGTTTCTGATACTTGGAACGTGTGTCTGTCTGTCCCTCTCCTCCTTTGTGAGACTCTGCGTGTGGCTGGTTGGGTCTTACTTGACTTCTGCTTGGTCTGGGCCACGAAGCCGAGAAAAGACGTGGCTCCTCGTGGAAGGGAGGCCGCGTCTGCAGGCTCCGAACCATCGGAGGCGTCAGAGACTCTGGCTCTCGCAGCCGCAGGCTGGGGCGCCCTGACCGTCGTCATGCGGCTCTTGCCCTGGTGAGCCGGTGGGCCCGCTGCGGGGGTAGAGGCTTGTTCACGAGCTGCCACAGACCGCTTTTCCCGTCCGGTTTCCAAGAGCTGATGGGGGGGCTCGCGTCTCGGGTCCTCCCGTGTCTTCTCATGCGGCAACTTGGCTGTAAGCAAGTTCTCTCCCTTTATGTCGTCGGGCCCACTCCTGCACACCCACGCTCCGAAAGATGGGACGCGGCTCCGGGCGAGCCATCCCCGCTTGCGGAGGAGAGACTGGAGGGAGACGCAGGGCCCCTCGAGGTTGTGCGACGCGGAGGGACCTTCGCTCTTCCCGTAACGCGCTTCTCCACCTCCCAGGTTCATTCCCCAAAGGCGCGTCCTTTGTATAATCTGAAAAAAAATCTCTGTCTCTTTATAAAACACGTGGGAAGTTCCCTGAGAAAGAACAAGTGTTACTAATGCATGTGGGTGACAACATGACGGCCCCCAGCCCCAAGGGGTTCCCGCACCCGATGGAGTGCCCGTGGCTCAGCACAGCCCGGCCCGCCGGGGCCCTTGGCATCCATCCCGGAGAGGCAGGAGCCCGCTGGGGTAGCCGACTGCTGGTACACAGAACCACACTTCCTGCCCAGCTCACAGCACAGCTCAGGGCGGGTGTCCGAGGGTCCTTCCCGTGGTGACTCGGGGACCCGGGCCCTTCCCCACTCACTGCACTGCCACCCTCCAGAGCACCGGCCTCCTGTCTTGTTCTGACGCACGGAATTTGAGGTGCTTGGGGACATCCTTCTGTGCTGTGCTGAGTTCAGGCTCAGGGATTGGGTGGACCAGACCGTCCGAGAGGCCCAGGGACATGAGGGTGGGTGACGTCCACCCAGAGAGGATGGGAAGAGGACCAAGGTCCAAATGCAGAAGACACAGTGTTTTGGGGTTGGGGAAAACAGACTGGGACACGCTACGGGCTTTGGCTGTCAGGCCATGGAGACCCATGAGAGGGTGTTTAAGAGAATGTTCCAGAAAGAGAAGGAAAATGGGGAGGCAGCTGGACAGGGTGATAGGCGTAGGGCGTTTGGAGAGGACGCGATTGCTTACAGCACAAAGCAACAGTGAGGAGATGGCGAGACCTTGGTGGCCGGAGCTTCAGGGCCGAGGAGGGTCCAGGACCCCCAGCCGCCAGCCCGCCGGGACCCCTGCCACACCCCGAGGCCTGCCTCTGGGGAAATCTGATGACAAGGCAAAGGGGGAGAACTTTCTTGGGCTTCCATCGCCCCAGGTGGAATGTGTTCCCCTCGGAGGTACTGGTAGGATCCTCTCTGGGCAGGAATTTAGGGACTGCGTTGAGGCTCTGGGTATGGAAGCCTGGACCAGAAGGGGCCGGTGGACGCCTGCTGAGAAGCAGCTCGATCATTGTAGGAAGAGATGATGGTGCCCTAAAGAGGCCGCTGGCCGTGGAGACAGGCAGGTGGGACAGGAGGCGAATGCGAGGCCGGCAGGGGCATGGCTGCTGGAGGGTGACGTCCAGCACCGCCCCCCGACCCTGTGCCAGGGCGTGGATGCTGTGAGCTCCCGGAGGCCAGGCCCTCGGGACGGGAAATGAGCAGAAGTTTGGCTCTGAATGGGTTGAGTCTACGGCACCTTTGAGAAAGCCCCAGGCTCAGAGGGCTGACCGGATCCACACACCTCCGTGGGGGTCCCCACTGTTTAGACCATGAGTGATTTGGGGGTCCTAAATGTGATCATCTCAGGGAGTCTGGGGGAGGGACAAAGCCCTCTATGACTCCAGGGTTTATAGGCAGGGGCCAGGGAATGAGAGGCCTCCTGGGGCAGGGGACAGAGGGGACTCTCCCTCAAAGGGGTCACTGTTTCAGGTGCGACTGACCAACCAGGAGGAGGTTGCCAGATGCAGAGGGGGCTTGGGTGCTCTGGAGCACAGGACAGTCTGTTCCGGGCATGGAGCTTTGAGGGGTAGCTGGGATGTGGGGTCCCACAGGGCCCTGCGGACCCTGCGAGGGAGCTGGGTGATGGGTTGGAAGCACCGTGGTGACCCAGCCTGGAGAGGACAGATGGTGGACAGAGGCAGGGGCGGTGCTGGGGGCTGCCAGGAGCCTGGACCATGCTCCAGGTGAGAAAGGTTGTGGCTAAGAGGTGCTTCCTAAAGGTTCGACGGTGGGCAAGGCCGGGGTCGGGGGCCAGCGGGCGGCAGAGCAGGGGTTTGCGTCGAAGAGGAGACGCCCTGGACAGGAACTCCCAGGTCTTGAGGGGGATCGGACACGGGGAGCTGGGAGAGCGGGCTGGGGAGAACGGCCCCACGTTCCTTCTGTGCTTGGAGGGACCCCGGGGAAGGACCTGGGCAGGAGCAGTGGCTTGCACGCTGGGGGAAAGCACAGGTGGGCTGTGGCCCAGGGGAGGTCTGCGAGTCAGAGCGGACACCTGCGGGAGAGGGGGACGAGGGGGACGGGCACCACAGCGGTCCCCGGAGATGCCCAGAGGACTGGGCCAGGGAGGCTGCTGAAGCTGTGCCCCCGTGTCCCCAACACGCCCACACCCACACCCACAGTCACACTCAGGCCCGCCCAGGCCGTCCGCGTCCAGCCTCACACTTCCCTCGGACTCTCCTTCGCACGGCTGGGGAACCGAGGCTGAGGGGGCGGGTCTTCCGCAGGACCCGGGGGAGCTCCACTTGGCCGCACGTTGGGCTCCGAACCCCAGACCCTGCGGACAGCTGCCCCAACCCCGGCGTGGCCTCCACGTGCCAGGGGTGGCCGGAGGCTGGACGGTCCGCAGAGGGCCTGAGGACGGCCCCCAGATCCGAGGCCGCGCCTCCTCCAGGTCCTAAACACTTCCAGACCCTGCGCGGCGCGGCCCCGTCCGTCCCTTTGATCCGCTCCATTCATCCTGAGCCTGTCTCCTTCTTCCTGTGCACGCCTGCCCCGCGGGGACAGGAGCCTGTGCCTGGGGCCCCCAGAGGTCACCCTGGGCCTCCCCCGGCCCCAGACGGAGCAGGGCTTCAGGGCAGGGGCCGGACGCCTGGCTTGACTACCCGTCCTCTCTGTCCAGTGGGGCTGGGCCACGTGGTCGGGGGCCGAGGGGAGAAGGCAGATGGGGGGGACAGCGCTTCAGCCCCAGCAGAGCCGCGAGAAGCCAGGGGCCCAGCAGGCCAGGGAGGCCCCGTGCACAGCCCCGTGCCGACGGCCGCCCGGCACTCTGGGGGCTCCCCCGTGAGAACCACCTCTCCCTGCTCCTTGGTGTGGCCGGGAGGGTCCTTGGTGTGTGCCATCCCTGGATGGGGGACGTCCACCCCCAAAGCGCAGTCCAAGCACCCGAGGGTGGGGGGTCCCTGGTCCTGGTCCTGGAACACCAGCACTGTGCACATGGGGTCTGTTCAATCACGGCTGTGTCTCTGCGTCTCGCCTGGTAGCGTCTGCTGGGGTAAATGGTGAGGGAGTGGACGTGAGTGGATGGACCGATGGACAGATGGATGGACAGACAGGCGGGGGGCGGATGGACGGATGGATATGTGCCCTCCTCTCCCCAATTTCTACTAGTGACCAGAGTGGCATGTGTGTGGCATGGTCCCCCACCACTGCTGTCCAGGTCCTCCCCGAGCACCGGCTCCTTCCTAGGATGCCCAGACTCTGGGTGTCACCGTGGGCCTGACCACCCCCTGCTGCCAACTTCCCCATCCGGGGCTCAGGCTGGCCCTCCCAGCCCCTCGGCTTCACAGACATGCTCTGGGGGGCCTCGCCCTCGCCCTGCGCTGCGGGACGGCAGAGCTGCGTCTGGACGCACAGACACCCTCTGGTGAGATGCCCGGCACAGCCCTGGGCTGCCTCCTGGTCCAGCAGAACCCAGGGCTGTCAAGGCCCCCACGGGTGACTATGTCCCTCTGCGAGGACACTCTCCCGTGAAGAAGAGACAGGCCCCTTGAACTCAGCACATTCCTCTGGGCCTCTGGGGTCTCTGTGCCCGACATGCCCAGGGCACTTGGCTCCACCGACCGACCCACTGGCGTGTCCTTCCTAAGGGCGGCATGTGGGCTCAGCGGGTCCGGGCCTCCCCTGTCCCTTCTGGCCCCGCCGAGGAGCGGGGCTCTCAGACGGGACTGCGGGGTTGGTCCTGGCACGGCTGCAGGGCCTTCACCGTCCGAGCAGCTGGAGTCTACCAGCCTCCCCCAGGGCTCTCGGACCATAAAGATCCAGAACCTTCCTTTACTTCAGGCCTGGTAAGGCCCTCTGAGGTCAGGCTCAGGGGGCTGGGCCGGTGCGGCTTGGAGCAGGAAGGCAAGGCGGCCCGCTTGCGCAGAAACTCCCTCTGCCCGGATCCCGGGGAGGTAGGGGGCTGCTTGCAGCCAAGCCAGCCTCCTCCCTGGTGGGCGCTCTCCTAGGGGACAGCAGCCCTGAAACAGGGGCTGGAACCTTCCAGAATCGAGCCTCGGCCTCCTCTTTGACTGCCCGATGGCCGCAGGTCTGGGGCTCCCCAGCTCCCAACTCATGTTCAAGGGCTCTTGGGTCACAGATCTGCCCGTGACCTGTGCACATGGACGGATCAGGGTGGGTTCCTCGGGCTTGCCCTTGTACGCCAAGGAGAAGGAGGGGTGACTCTGGAGAGAAGCCCATCCTGCCCCGCATGTGGCAGCAGGGGTCTCGGGGGTTTGGGTTCAGATATTGTCCTGCTCCAGATCTGAAACGCAAGGGTGTGCATTTGTGAGCTGTTCGCGTGTTTGCGTGTTTGTGTGTTTTCTTTGGGAGACATCACGCTGACCGTGGCCAACAGCCAGCCCCCAGAGAGGGACACGAGGTGGCTGGAGGCCTCTCGGACACTCGCACCCGCTCCTCACTCCCGGCCCAGGTTTTTGTCCATGGTGGTCTGTCAGTGGGGGCTGGACAGACGCTCGTCCACAGCCCCGAGGCCTGGATCCTGGCCAGGAGTCCTCTCTTGGGGGGTGGTCCTGGAACCTGACGGGGTGTGGTGAGGTGCTGAGTCCCAGGGGGCCACAGCCAGGCCACAGGCGCACCGTGGGGCCTCGGTCTGTGGCTTGGGGTCCTCCATGTCCTTGGCCAATGCAGAGAACAGTCACCTGTCCTTGCTCCCTTAGGCAAGGCTCTGGGGAGGAGTGACGTGGTGGTTCCAACGGGGCCGGGCCCTCCCACCAGGCCTCCCAGGTCCCACTGACAGGGCCACACTGGTCCCCAGCCACCAATTCCAGGCCCAGGGCAAGAACGGCCCCAAAGGCAGGGGTGGGGAGGGAGACTAAGATGTCCTGGGAAGCGTCAACTCGAGGACCATCTCGCTGAGACTCTGGTCACTTCCTGGGGCGCAGGGAGGCCCAACACTCCCATCTCCACGGGCCCGTCCTACCGCTGGAGTCTGGGGCAGGGACAGTGTCCGAGGGGCCAGGCGCATCCAGCCTTCGTGGTGGGGGGAGGTGAGAAAGCAGAAGGCGAGGCGGCAGAACTGTCCAGACCGGGGACCCTGACAGGAGTGGGCGGGGCAGGGCGGGCACATCACGGACAGACGGACCGGCCAGGAGCTACGGCTCCTCAGTGCAGGGATGTGCTGAGAACAAAAGGAGTAAGCTCCCCGTGGCCAGGAGCGCTGTGGGAACACCCTCGGGGGTGCTGGGGAAGGACCCCCTTGTGTCCGGTGCAACCGCCGACCCTGAGGGCCGCCGACGCTGCAGTCCAGCACGCTCGCACCAGCAGTCCTCACGAGCGGCCGCAGCGCTCCGCGGGGGCTGTTGCTTGACTGCTGGCTCGACCCGGCTCCGTGGTCCCCTACAGCCAGGAGGCACGGGACACGGGAACCCCAGCCTTGCGGACAACGGACTCGGGCTCCCCAGAAGTGCGGTTGAATGTCTCTCCCAAAGCAGAAACCGCTTGGAAGGTTTAGGCTTGCTAAGGATTTCTCCGCCAGGCGCCGGAATGCCCTCGGTCAACCCACCCCCTCGAGTCCGCGCTGGCTGCCGGCTGAAGGGCTGGCGGGCAGGGGAGGCAGAGGCCGGGACCAGGGTCCTGGGACAACTTGGGACCCCCTGGGCCCAGAAGGCCACCTCCCTTCTCTTCCCCCACAGCCCTCGGCATCCCCCTTCTTACCTGGTCCCCCTGGGTCCCGGGCCCGGGGTGCTGCGTGCCCTCCGCCCCCTCCACCAGGGCCCCGGCCATCAGGTCCCAACACCCAGGCCTTGACCTCCATCCCCAGCGTTCGAGAGTTGGAGCTGGGAAGGCAGAGGCGAGGGTCCTGCTCCACCGGACACCAGGGCTGGCCAGGGGTCTTCCCTGGGGTACCCAAACTCTGCCGCTAGCTGCCCCCTCCCTCTAGGCCAGACCCCCGTCTGTGTGCTCAGTCAGTGTCTCAGGGCAGGGGAGGTTTGGGAAAAGGGGGACAAAACCACATAGGCTGTGGGAAGTGGCCTTGGGCAGGGCCCCGGGCTGCTTGCTGTCCGTCAGTTCATTCCCATGGCCAAGGGCGGCTCCCAGCAGGAGCGGCCGATGCTCCCACCAGGACGCGGAGGAGGTGAGGGCAGCCCCTCCTGTCACAGGCCGTGCGGGACCTGCGTCGGGTGCCCAGGACTGCGTCTTTCCCTTGCCCAGAAGGCTCCAGGGGCCGCAAAGGAGGAGGTCTCTCGGGGCCCCCCAGCTTCAGGCCACAGTGGAAGGGACTAGAGGCTTTGCGTGTCCTGGAGCAGCTTTCTGCCCACCCAGCCGCAGCTGGCGTCTGTAAGGACCGTCCATCCCGGGAGCCCGGACACAGGCCAGCCAGGGTGGTGACGGTCAGTGGGCACCGCGGGCCCCCCCACCCCCGCCCCCTGCCCCCCCGCCGGGCGGGCAATAATGGGAAGGAACAGGGACGCCGAAGCACCGCTCCCCTCAGGGCCTCCGCCACCGGGGCCAGCCCCACCCGAGGCCCAGCGCTGCGTGGTCCGGGCCACCCACAGCATAGCCCCCTTTGCGCTGTTGCCTGAAGGCTCAGATCTGGAGACCCTCCCTCCCTTGGCCACCCCAGCCACGCGAGGAAAAGATCCTTCTCGCACCGTGGGCCTCCGCAGGGTTGGGGTGGTGCTCCCAGCTCTGCAGGGGGAGTCAGGGAGACGACGTCCACCTGCTCCTGACCCTGCCCCTGCCCGCTCCGGGTCTGGAGGGGCTGGTCATGGAGGGTGGCCCGTGGGCCGGACCCCTCCTCTCCTCACAGCCACAGAAGGTCCTTTGCTGACAACCCAGAGGGCATTTCATTCAGAAAAGTGCGTCTGGGTCTCTGGGGATGGCCTGCGCACCCCAATGGCTGAGCGGCCGTCCTGGTCCGGAAGCCACGTGGGAGTCCTGCTCTCCGGGGACAAACGACTCAGCTATTCGGGGGAGAAATTGGATTAGGACTAATTTTAGGCCGGGCCAGATCTAATCAGTTTCCAGGCCGGCTGGGGAAGCCCCGTCGGCTGGGCTGTGAGGACTGAAGGTTTGCTTGCCCACAGCGGTCAGGGCCTGTCCCACGTCCCTCTCCAAGGCGGGACCTCAGGCCGGCGCCCCAGAAACCCCACAGCACACGGCGCCCTGTGGTCGAGTGGGCCACGGAGCAGGATCCGTAGCCGCCCCTGCACTCAGGGAGGACGTCCCCCATCCCTGTCACCGCCTCCCCCCAAGCCTTGCAGCCTGGCCGATACCCAAACATCCATTTCTCAGTCCCCAGAGAGGAGTTTGAACATTGGGCTTTCCTCCCCAAGTTTTTGGTGGAAAATTTTCAACATGAAGCGACGCAGACAAGAACAATGAACTCTCTGGACCCCGGAGACTCTGGCCCCAGACCTCCCCACCCTGGCCCCGCACTAGTTTGAAGCGAATCAGAATGACTTTTCTTTTCTTTTTTTTTTTTAAGATTATTAGAAGCTTTGCTTTGAACGATAGTCTGGTCCGTGCTGGACACGGGGCGGCCAAGGCATGCCCCAGGAAAGCTGTGTTTTGACATGACGAGGTGCGGGGCGCCTGTGGAGCTCAGCCGGTGAAGCGTCTGCCCGCGGCTCTGGTCATCAAGCCCCGCATCAGCCTCCCTGCTCAGCGGGGAGCCTGCTTCTCCCTCTCCCTCCGCTGCTCCCCGGCTTGTTCTCTCTGTCAAATAAATAAATTGGAAAAAAAAAAAGCATAAGGGGACCAGGTATGACCAGATCGTGTTGTGAACACGGTGGCTGAAGCTGGTGGCCGGGACGGCGGACAATCGTCACCCACAGTTGGTAACCGCACCTGCTCTGCCCCAAGCACGGGCCTGGGGGCGGGACAAGACAGGGGCGGGCAGAGGCGAGGCCTGAGCTCGCTGGGCAGACCCCGCGGGTGATGGAAGGAGCACCGGGCTGGATCCCAGGACCCTCAGCCCCGGCACCGAGGAAGGGCGACGGAGGCCCCTGCGTCCCCCCAAGCTTGGTGTCATTCAAGGCCCCACAGGGCCACCTTCCCAGAGCCCTCCACAGTTGGGACACGCACCCCCAGCCCAGCAGGCCAAGAGGTCTGGCAAGAGCCTGGAGAGAGACACGGGTAGGGGTGGGGGGTCTGGGCCACAGCGCCTTGAGCAGCTTCGCCTGCCTGGCCAGCACCACGGCCAGGAGCTCCCCGCCAGGCAGGGGGGGATGCCCTCGGGCCAGCGGACGGCACCCGGCACCCCAGAACTGTCGGCCCAGACAGCGTCCTGGACGTCCACCGGCCACTTTCCAGACCACATCCCAGGCTGGGAAGCCAAGGCGTGGACAGCCAGGGGACAGTTAGCTGAGGGGACGGAGGGCAGCTACACTGCCCAGTACAGGGACAAACCAGGGTCTGAGCAGGTGGCGGGGCCCAGGTGCCCAGGCTGGCCGTGGGGCCAAGACTGCTGTGACCCTCACGAGGAAGGGCGCGATGCCGGCCGAAGCGGCCAGCTGCAGGGCTGCGTCCTGCCTCTGCTGGAGTCTCTGGTCCTTTTGGAGCGTGCTTCTGACCCCCGGTTTCCCAGCTGAACGCGTCAGGCCCCCATTCTGGGCCTCGGGTCCAAGCGGCATTCTGACGGCAGGGTCCCCAGAGTGCTGACCCTCTGGGGGGGGCAGGGGAAGAGCTCGTGTGCGCACGCGGGGCTTGGGCCTCCGTGCTGCCGAGACACTGGTGACTGGGTCCCGGAAGCCGGCAGCCACCCACCCCACGCCCCTGCCCCAGCTTCCTCACGTGCCGCTGCTGGGGTCGCCTGGGAACAGAGCCTGACCTAGCTCCCAGCCTGCTTGCTGCCCGAGCCCCTCTGCGGGCCTGTGGGTCTCTGCTGGCCTTGGAGGTCTGGCCTGATGCCCCTCCATCCACACGCACACACAGCATGCCAGGTGTGGGCTCACACGCGCACACCCCAGGTCCGGCTTTCTAGGGCCGAGAGGCAGCTCAGGGCCCCAGTGGCTCTAAGGACACACAGGCTTCTGAAGGCTAGGCCCGGAGTGACCGCTGCTCTTCCAGGACCCCACCAGGATGCAGCTGGCCCCGGCCCTAAATCACAGAGCCCACCCCACAGCCGCTCCATCGGGGCCTGGCCACCCCAGAGCCGGTGGGGTCTCGAGGCCGCCACAGCACCTGCTCAGCCCTGGGGGACGAGGCAAAGGTCTGGGCGTCTGCAGGGTCCCTCAGAGGGGCCCAAAAACTTGGAGACCTAACTGCCGATCTCAGGCAGGTGCCCCCCAGACTAACCACTACAGCTGTGGGGGGGACAGAGTCACTGCAGGGAGGAGGCCGAAGGGGCTGGAGGACAGTCTGGAGCAGTCCCAGAGCCCCAGGGGCGGGAGCCACCTGCTAGCATGGTCCCGCTCCTGGCCAAGGAGGAAGGCGATGGGGCTCTCAGAACTCAGGTCCTCGGGCAGAGACCCCTGACCTTGGGCTCGTGGGTCTGCTTCGTGAACCAGCCCAGCCCCCGGGCAAGTCCGTAACCGGCAGGCCTACACCTCTCCTGCCCGGCTGCCAGCGCGCTCACTCGTCCTTGGTCAGGGCGGTGGACCAGCCGCCGTGTGGCCCGCAGAGCAGCCGACCGGTTGGTTGGTGTTGCTGGGGGCGTCCTCACCCATGGGGACTTCTCTGGACACCAGGACCAGGGCAGGCAGGCACAGTGGGGAGAGAGGACCTCCAGGGGCCCCTGCCGGTCCCTCCCAGCCCTGATGCTCCTGCCTGAGAGGGAGCACACTGGGGCTTGCCGAGGGGCAGAGCCCGGAGCCGGCCCCTGAGAAGCCGGGGGGTCCCATAAGACCAGCCTGCGGGGCAGCTGCCGGCCTGGGGAGCTCCTGGGGAGGAGGTGGGCTGAGATGGCCCGGATGCCCCCGACACTGTCTGCTTCCCGCAGCTCGGCTCAGCTCAGGGCGCCTCCCCGTCAGCAAACCTGGCCCTTCACGTGCCGCTCAGCCAGCCATCTCCCCCTCTGTCCCCGGGCCCTCCCAGGGACCCCCTGCTGGCTCCAGCCCTCATCCCCTGCACAGAGGTCCCAGGGGTCTGGACCGAGTCTGTCCTGCGTGCGGCCATCCTCTGTGCAGACCGCAGCACCAAGCCGGCCCAGAGCCTGCCGCCCGTGGCGCGGCCCGCGGAAGCTTCTGGGGGCCTGCAGGCAGAGGTAGCTGCCGGAGCTGGCTGGGAGGCGCACCCTGAGTCTCCCGGGGGTGTCGGGCAGGTGGGGCTCCCAGCCTGGGTCCCCCGGGAGGCGGCGATCTTGGGAGGCTGGACCGGAGGGCGTGCCAGGCGCCGCCCCCGCCCGGCCAAGTGCCAGCTCGAGGCCCTTCGTCCGCTTCCAGCCTGGCGCCCTGCCCGGGGAGAGGGGGGCATTCGACTACGTGCCGTCCCATGAGACCCCTCCCCCGTGGGCCCTGTTCCCAGCTCCGTCCCGGGGCCCTTACCTGTGCGGACGACGGCTCCACCGGCAGCGAGCCCGGCTCCGGGCTCCACAGCAGGAGCTCTCGTGGTGAGGCTCCCGGGGGCCGCCGTCTCCGGGAAGGTCCAGCAGGCTCGGCGCGGGTGGTGGGGCGGTGCGGACACTCCAGCCGGGTATGGAAGGCGTGCGGGACACCCCAGGAAAGAGAGGAGCCGGGCACTCCAGGCGGAGTGTCTGGAACAAGCAGAAGCCCCGGCGGCAGGAGTCGGGTGTGGGCACGGCAAAGGGGCACGGCCGTGAGTGCCCGGGGCACCAGGCTGGGGCCTTGGGCTAGCACCTAGGGTGCTGGGGAGCCCCGGAGAGGGCAGAGCCTGCCTGGTGAGCACTCGCTGGGGTCCCATCCCCGGGGCGAGCCGGGCACCTCAACCTCGGAGCTCCTGGGCGGCCGCAGCAGGGGAATCGCCAGAGCCCGTGGGCTGGCACACAGAGCGGAGGGGTGGAGCGGCCAGAGGGCAGGCGTGCGGCGGGGAGAGGGGCACTGCCCCGGCAAAGGGCAGAGACAGGAATGCGCAGGGTGTGTGCTCAGAGGGGGAGGGGCCACCAAACCCGGCCGGGCCCCGGAGGTCCGGAATGGCGAGGGCACCCGACGCCCTGGCAGCCGGCCTGTGGAACGCCCGCGGCTCCTGGCCCACGCGGATCCTGGACACGCAGCCGAGGGGCCACCCTGTGGCCCCCGGAGCCCGTCCTTGGATCCCAGCCTCTGGGCTGCCAGCCCAGACCCTAGCACAGAGAGGGGAGGCCATTCCTGCCCGGGAGGTCTCACCAGCACTCGCCCGTGGCACTCGCCGTGGATCCTGGAGTGACGCCGGGAGCCGCCGCAAGCTAAGAGCTCCAGGGGCAAAGCAAACAGGGGTCTGCTCATGAAAGGGAAAGCTGAGGCTCTGGAGACCCCCGATGGCCTCAGCAGACCTCCCTGAATGTCCGGGAAGGGGGCAGGCAGGACGGACCCAGGGCTGAGGGTTGGCCAAGGGCCAGGCCCAGGTGCAGGAAGTAGGGCTCAGACCTTCAGGGCACGCGGGAGCCGGGCTGTGGACGCTGGCTCTGCGGGCACGTGGGCCACACGGCCACGAGGCCCGCCTGCTCTCTGCAGTCCCTGAGCGGACAGACACCCCTAAAGGGACATGGTCTCTAATGCTGCCCAGCCAGCCCGTCCTGGGACTGAGGGTGCACCCCCGAGCAGGGGGTCCCCAGGGGCCCCCAGTGTTCTTCGGTGGGCGCCATCACCCCTGGGCACCCCCCAACCTCCCTGACCGCCCCCTTGCCCTCAGCAGCCCGAGATTTCTGGTCCCATAGGGGCCCCTCCCCTGAGCCCCACAACAGACCTCAGCTGGCCTCCGCCACCTTCCTTTAGCTCCTGCCGTCCCGCGGCCCCCAGTCCCCTCGGCAGCCCCCAGACCCGCCTTCTGCCCCCAGCCCTCCAGCCCCTGAGTGTCGGCAAGTAGCTTCCAACCTGCTCCCAGGGCTGGGGGTGCCCTCCTGTGTGCTGAGCCCGTCCCCGGCTGCTGGGCAGGCCTTGAAGCCACTGTTTCTCTTGGTTCTGAGGGGCCGTCCCTGCTGCCCGTTCAAGACATCCCAGCCCCCAGCCGCTGCCCTCACACCCACCCGACAGAAGTGGTACCAGCCGTCAGCGGACCCCATGTCCACGGGGCCATGTCCAGCACCTCCCTTTGTCCCTCCCCAGTCAGCAAAGACCCTCCCTGGCCACGGTCCATGGGGAGCACACGTCCACCCTGCCCCGCTCCCTCAACAGCCCTTCTCCCCTCCTCCTGGTCGCCCCTCTCAGATGCCCCGCCCTCCGCCAGTCTCCCCGCGGCACCTAGGACCAGCTGTCCCCACCAGCCTCAGAGGGACTGGGGTCCAGGACACCCTGCCTGGCATCCATATGGGACACTTCGAGCCTCTCCTCCAAATTCTGAATTTGGGAGCCCTGCCAGAGATGGCTGGGGTCTCAGAGCAGCTTGTATTTTTCTCCTGATGGGGAGCTCATCCCTTCGCAGTGTGACTCTTGTCGATTGTTAGAAAGTTCTCCCTCCTGCTGCTGCCCACGCAGGGGCATCGCCCCGGCCCCACGGAGCCAGTCACCAGGGGAAGTGGCAGCCCCAATTTTGAGAGCCTTTTGAAAATGTTTTTCCTTTGTTTTGTTTTATTTAGAAATTTCCCAAATTTTTACCAAGCTAAAGACACAACCACAAGAATGTGTAGCTGGGGTGGACGACTGGTGTAAACAACCCCTCCCCCACGGCCCAGCCCCCCCAAAACCGCTGCCCCCCAACTCGGCGGCAGAAAAATGCCAAACATGTATAAGAATTCACAGTGCGGGACGCCGAGCTGGGACGTGCCTGTGAGCCCACACGTGTGCTCATGCGCCACCACGGCACACCTGTGTCGTCAACACCGTGGATGCCCACTCACACTCGTGCACCACACGGACACGCACAAATAGCACAGAGACACGCGTGTGTCCACGCACGCACACCCACGCACGCGCATGTGCACACAAACACACGCACACGCACGCACTGTGGCGGGATAACCCTTCACCCAGTCCTTCCGGCCAAGCAGAAGTAGCTCTGGCCGGGCTCAGCCGGCCAGGCCCAGCCCCGTCCCCATCCCGCCAGTGTCCTTCTCCTCCGTGCCTCAGTTTCCCCTTCACCGGCCCCCACAGCCTGCGCCCCCCAGGCTGTACTCCTTTCAGCTACAGTCCCCCGAACCCACACCACCGAGAAGGCCCCATCGCCCGTCGGGAGCCCTCCCTGTTGTGCCCAGAGTGAGCAGTTTGGTCCCGCCCACCTCACTGGCCGGGGCGTCCCCCGGAGAGGTCCGGGTCCTTGGTGAGGACACACAGCCTCTGCTGGTGCTCTCAGTCAGGCCTTCCTGCCCCCCGTGCCCCAGTCACTGCTCCGCAGCCCGAGAACTAGCTCCGACGGCTCCGCGCTCCGAGGGGCATCCCAGGAGCCCTCCTGCCCCCCGGGACCCCTGTAACCCTGTAACCCCGGGCAGCGGTGCCAGATGGGAGGTTCAGGGCCGACAGAGGACCCGGAGCCTGCGGGGCACCTCCGGGACGCCGAGCGGCTCCGCTTGGCACCAGACAGGCCGGGCCTGGGGAACGCTGTTGGCACAGAGGCAGGAAGGAGAGGAACCCGGCCTTCCCAAGTGTTTACTACGTCAGGAAGTTAATTCACCGCACGGGCTTCGGTGACCAAGAATAAACACACACACTCACTCGGGACAAATTGAGTCCAGGCCCGCTCAGCCCCTGCCCGGCCAGCACAGGCGGGATGGCCACAGCCCACGAGCTGGGGGTCCGGCGGGGGGGCCAAGAGCAGGGCCCGGTCCCACCCCACCCTCCCTGGCCGCGGCCCGCGGAGCTGTCGCCGTCACACAACCCCAGACCGTGTCTTCGTTAACGTTAACGCCCGCCCCGCCGACCAGCAGGCTCAGGAATGTGCCTGCACGGCGCCCGGGGGAGGGAGCCGCCTGGGCACGGAGGAGCCGGTGAGTGGCTCCGGGCGTCCACAGTGCCCCCCACCGCTGCGCAGGCCGGCCCAGGCAGGCTCTGGCCCAGGAGCTGGGGCACAGGTGCCCATGGGGAGGCTCGAGGGAGCCAGAGGGCGGCAGATGAAGGGGGGCACCCAAGGGCAGCCCGCGCCTCCCTTTTGCCACCAGAGCCGGCTACCTGCTGGGATTCAGAGCGCACCAGCCTCTGCCGGGCAAGGGCCCTGTGCCAGCTGCTCATCTGTCAAATGGGATCATCTCACGCCACCTGCCAGGGCTGCCCGGAGGACTCAGACCAAGACCTCTGCCCTGGCCTTCTCCCTGCCGTCCTGGCACTGGGCCCCTCCATGGCCGCCGCCCACCCCTGATGCGCTGTCCTGACCACACAGTCCCGAGGGCCGACTCCCAGCCCGGGCCCCTGCTGCCTCCTCGGCCGGCTTTCCCAGGGCCGGGGTCCTCCTCTGGGGTCCTCCTGTGGGGTCCGCGCTCACATGCTCAGAGCATCCCTGTGAAGGACAAACGGGGAGATGCCCACCGGCGAGACAGGGCCGCTGCGGCACAGAGGGACAGTTCGCTCCAGGAGGTGGGCATCTGGAGACACTCAGCCCCTGCCAGTCCCCGTTCCAGCCATGCCCCCGACCTCAGCCCCGTCCAGGAGCCCATGTCCCACGCCACCAAGGTCAGCCCCAGCTTCCTAAAGCTGGAGCCGAGTGCAATCCCACCCTGCTCCATCCCGGCCCCTGGGCCCCCGGGGCCTCTGGGGTGACCGGAGCCGGCAGCTGGCGCTAGGAGCCCTTCACCCCCGGCCCCTGCTTCTGCCTCTGAGATCCCTGAGGCCGTGCGTGTCACAGCTCCCGGCCAAGGCCGCTTCTCTCCAAAGGAGCCAGCCCCAGGGCAGAGACAATTCACACTGTCCACCTGGCGGGCCGTGGACGCCAGGGGTGTCCACCCCACGCTGCGGGCGTCAGAGACTGCGGTCTCTGCGTGGCTGCACATACGGTGGTTGGGGGAGGCTCGCGGCTCCAGCCTTGGTTCACGCGGGGGGAAGGGTTACCCACAGCAGCCCCAGGCGGTGTGCGGGCTGGCGGGAGGGACCGACGTGGAGCTGGTGGGGGGGGTCCTTGCTGTGTTCATAGGCAGACAGGGATAGGGACGACGCCTGTGGCAGAATGTGGACCGGGAAGGCCGTCTGCCAGCCTCTGTCCTGCCCACCACAGTCCCGCCCAGCCGGCAGCTGGGGAAAGACACGCACGCCCCAGGCGCAGGGCCGGCAGAGCAAGACAGGAGTCTGGTCCAGGCCCCGAAGGCTCAGGGACACATGGGGGAACTCGCGCCTCTCCAGAGTACAAGGGGGGCATCTGCTTCCGCAAGAGACCCACGGCCCCTCTCCAAGTTCTCTGTCTTGCCAGCCTGGTATGGGATCGTGCTTAGGAGTGACACCGGCCGGGGGTGGCTTCCCCCAGCCAGCGGTGGGCTGCCTGCCTCTCTCAGGCTCCGGCTCACCTCGGCACCAAGGCGGAAGCGACCTGCAGGCCCTCAGCGGCTGTGCCTTCTCCCTCCTGTCTCCTCCCCACGCCAGCGACCCGGCCCGCCGGGCTCCCGTGCCACCACGATGCCCTGCGCTGCCCCGGGCTGCGCCTTCAGGAAAGTGGGGCTGGTTCGCATCTGGGGCTGTGGAGGAACCAGCCCTCGGGGTGCACACAGCTGTCAGAGCACCTGGGGCCGGTCTGGCAAACTGGGGGACGGGGGGGCAGCACCCACGGGACGGCCGGCTCTGCCCTCACAGGCGCGAGGCCTCCCGGCAGGAACCACGTCAAATGGGAGCGAGCGCTGTGAGCCCGGTGCGAGCGGTCGGGGGTCTGCATGCTGTCCTGGGCTGCGGCCGGGACTGGCTCCAGGCCACGGCCCAGCAGGGCCCGGGGATCCGTGGCACGTGCCCTCTAGGCACCCCTTGTCTCCCCTTGACCCCATGGCTTCCTGCTTGTCTTGGCCCCGCAGCCCGCTGCGCCGGGCCTTCTGGATAGCCCGAGGCTCCCCGCTCTGCCCAGGCCTCTCAGAAAGCCACCACAGCCTCCAGAGACCACTCCAAATCCCCGGACCCTGGCCGTGGTCCTGTCCGCTGCCACCGCGTGCCCCAGGACCCAGAGGGAGTGCAGGCCGTCCCGGGCAGCCCCAGAAAACATCTGGACCCTTAGCAGGCCCTTTACCAGTGAAGAAAGGAGGCGTGTGCCTGGGGAAGGGCTGCCCCGTGAGCCTGGCCCACGTCGCACGTTCTGAGCATCCCCTCGGGTCTTCGTGGTTGGCCAAAGGGGCCTTTCCTCAGTAAGAGCACATGGCCTCGCTCGCTTCTTCCTGCTGAGTGACCTGCCGGACTCCCCCGCACCTCCGCCCACCACCACCGCCCTTGTCCTGCTGAGTTCCGGGGAGGGCTCGTGAGCATCCCTCCAGCTCCGCCCAGGTCCCCGGACTTCAGGTGGCTCCGCCCCCTCCCAGAGCGTCTCTGACCCTCCCCTGGACACACCCCACCCTGCAATCTGCCCCAACCTGGCAGCCGCCCAGGCCCCTCACTGTGAACTTCACCCTGCCCTGCTGAGAGCCTTCCGAGGGCCCCCCGGACCCCCGCAGCCACGTGCTCGGGGCTCGGCTGCGTCCGCCCTTGGGTTCGCACGCAGCCCCTGACCTCACGATCCCCTGCCCCGCGACCCCCGCGGGCGGCACCACCAGCCCCCGCCCGTCTCAGCTTAAACGCCACCTTCTCCCAGGCACCCCAGCCTCCTACACGGCCTCGGTTGGGGGGGGTCATCGGGCGGGAGGCCCGGCCCCACTGTGCCCGCCGCCCTCGGGGGCTGCATCCCGCTCTGGGAAGTGGGGACCCCGGCTCGGCGGAAGAACCGCGTTGGGGCCTCACGAACTCTCAGACCGGAGTGTTTAGAAGAGCCGTTGGCCTGGGTGGCCACGTGCTGTGGGGGCCGTTTCTCATGTGTCCGTCGGATGTCAGGGCCGGAGGGAGGGCGGGCCTAGCGTTTGGTGGACACATCGGGGCCAGATCTGAACACCCCCCGTGGACAGTTAGGGCAGAAGACAGCCCAGGGAGCAGATGCCCAGGGCTGGGGACCAGCCCGTGTCTCTAACGTTCAGTGAGTGTCCCGGGTAGGTGGATCCGAGGGGTCGACAGAGGGACAGTGAAGGCTGGGGTGGGGGGGGACGGCCCCAACCCTCCCGAGTCCTAGGACCCAAAGCAGAACCCCATGTGTACCACCAGAAGGCCCGGAGAGGGTCTGTCCCTGGCCTCGGGATCAGCCTGGTTGTGGGAGAGCCCGATGGCCGTGGCTTCCTTCCTGGCCTTCAGTGGGCAGGACCCCAGGCCCTCGGCGGGAGGCCACATGGTAGCCTGACCCCCAACACTCTGAGGCTCCCACAGACACACTGACCACCACGTGGGGTCAGGAGACCCGCCCCCTTGTTGGGGGACACGGTTGCGAGGGGATTCAGGACCCCTAGCCAGGGCAGCCTGGAGTTCTGGGCGCAGTGTCGAAGACTGGGGCAGAAGGCAAAGGGCCTGGGACCCCGCAGTGGGTGACCTACCAAGCACCCAGGCTGGGGAGGGTCCTGCCCGTCCTCCCGGCCCCTCCTTTAGGCCTTCTGAGCCCCCCACACCCTCAACGGGACACATGAGCATTCGCACTGGGCAGGACCCCATCCGTGCACCTGTGAGGTCCCCCCAAGGAGCTCCCATCCACACCGACAGGGGTGCCTCCTCCGTGCCCGCAGCTGCCCTCTCCTCACATGGCTGGTCACCTGGGCCCTCGCCCCCCTCTGCCTCTTCTCCTTTCTGGACAGAACCTCCTTGGGGGCAGGGGCCAAGGGAAGCTCAGCTCAGGACAGCTGGTGTCCATGATGTGGTGCCATAATGCCCCAGGGTCACTGGAGCAGGGGTGGACCCCAGGGCGTGTGGACATGGCCAGACATCCGGGCCCCGCTGCTGGCACGTCTCCTCCCCTCCCCCGGTCCCGCAAGCCTTACCTGAACCCAGAGTGCCCCACGCCCTTCCCGGCTCCCCGTGTGCTCCTGGTGGCTGCAGTCCCATCCCCCAGCCCCGGCCGCAGTCGGCCGCACCCCGCCCCGTCCCCCGTCCCCCGTCCTTGCTGGGTTCGGTGCCTGACATGCCAGACCCGCCCCACTCTCCCTGGACACCCCGACTCCGCGGGACGGCTGAGCTGACCCACCTCCCTCCCAGCTCAACCTGCCCTCCCCCAACGGGCCACCACGCCCACTACCTGGGGCCCTGCCCTGCAGCTGCCCAGCCTAGGGGCCTCGGGACGGGGTCCTCCCTGAACTTGGCCTCCAGAAATGGCTGCTGTACCTGCTGCTTTCACAGAGAACCGTTCAACATCCCTGCGCTCCTGCCAGCTGGCACCGGGCCCCTCACGGGGCGTGGCCTCCGGGCACCAAAGGGCCCTTCGGTGCTAGGCTGCTGGGCTGGGTGCACGCCCACTCGCCTGCCGGCCACACCCCTCACTGCAGCACCTGGAGAGCGCCGGGCCTGCTAGCTGCCCGCCGGTCTTGCCCAAGGCTGGTGCCTGGAGGCCGGCATGGTCACAGTCCCAGCAGGTGCCCGCTTGCCGCTGGCCCCCTTCCCAGCCAGAGCGGGAGCGTGGGGCAGGGTGACAGGGTCGTGGTGGGGGACAGGGCAGGAGGGTCCAGGCCACAAGACATTCCCTGGCATTGGCCACGCCTGGAGGATCCGCCCGACGCTGGCCGCACAGAGGTGTGGGACAGCGCTCCGCCCTCCCACTTGGGGCGTTCACTCCCAGGGCCCTGGTGCCCCGAGCTGTCACCGGCCTGCCCTCCAAAGACAGGCCCAGACCCCCGACTCCCCCTTACCCATAGCTGTCTCTAAAATGTCCTGCTTTTCCCTAAGTCAGGACTCCCTAAGCTTGGTCAGTCTTCATTCTTTCTTCCACGTGTAGTTGGGCATCTCCCGTGAGCCGGACCCTGGGTCCGGCGTGCTGGCACGGAGCGGGGAGTCCTGGGGGCAGCGCCCGCCGCACCCGGGCATCGCATTCCCTCAACCGGAAGCCGGCTCCGAGGGCGGCCTGCCCCAAGCCCAGGTGGCCTCTGTTCCTGGACAGATTACCGGGCCAGTGTGTGGGGCAGGTGCCAGCCCCGTGCCTTGTCACCTCAGACGCTGACGTCACTGTCTGCTGGGGGTGGCGGGAGGTCACTTCCCCGGGGCCAGACAGGAAGCCCGCCCAGTGCTGGGAGGGAGGGGCCACGAGGCTCGTTGCCCAGCAGCTCCCAGCAGCCTCCTGGGCCTACGGGCCACGTCATGGCCTTGGGGATAGCTGCCGGCCCCACATGCTCTGCCGAGCCCCCGGAGTCTGGTTTTGGGGCCAGTTGGCCGTGGGCTGCAGGTCAGCTGTCCTTCTGGATGCCTGTGCCCACCGAGTGGAGAGTGGGGGGCAGGCCATGGAAGCTGGTGACCAGGGGCTCCCGGAGCTCTGCCTCCCAGCAGGAAGGAGGGGCTCGGGCCAGACTCAGAGCAGAGGCCCCCCGACCCCTGATTCAGGGGAAGGATCCGGAGGCTTCTAGACACTGCCTGCCTGAAGAGAGCCTCTGCGGGCACCGGGCAGGAGATACGTGGTGTTCAGGGCGCACCTCCCGGACTCACCAGCTTCCCATATGGAAGCCTCCCCTCCCGCCAAACGCTGAGGGCCCGGGACCCACTCCCCTCCCTGTGCTCCCCCCTCCCCCCGCCCCGCACAGCCAGCACTCACAGCCCTCCTCCGGGAACACTGTCCGGCCCGCCGCTCAGCCCCCCAGGCTCCTGGCCCCATTCAATCCTGCAGCCTCGCTTGGGACAGCCCTGGGCTCCCCTCACCACCCCCACCCCCTTCCAGTCACCGTTACAACTGCTCCAAGCCAGGACGGAATCTGCATGCGTCGACTTTGCAGACCCCAAGCGCAGCTGCCTTTCTGTTCTCTTTGCGTGGAGCGCCCTTCCTGCCACCGTGTGGCAAACTCCTATTCATCCTCCAAAGTGCTATTCAAATGGGATGAGTTCTCAGTACAACGACCATAAAATTTAGAGCCCAAACCCAGATTCCTGAGCGTTAAGCTCATGCTGGGACTTGGGGCCACCTAGCCGTCACCCAAGGCTTCTCCCTCCAAGGCTGTCCTGAGAGTTCCAGGGGCCAGAGCACTGGGCACAGGAGCCCAGGGCGCAGGATTCCTTTCCAGGAAACGGGGCCCCCGGCCAGCCACATCCTTGGGCAGCCACGTGCATGAGGTTGGCATCGCAGGCTTGCACTCAGGATGCTTTGAAAATGCTGAGGCCGGCAGATTCCTGCTCCCTGCAGACCGCCCCCAGCGTCCACGACCCTTCGTACAGAGGAGCATGCTGAGACCAGAGGAGTGGTGTGCTTTTCCGAGGTCACGTGGACCAGGAGAGGCCCTTTCCCACGGGGACCCCAGCCTCCTTGGTGTCTCATGTGTGCTTGCTGTCCCATTTCCATGTGGGAAATGGAAGGTCTTGACGGGATCATTCCATGTCCTGGCCCTGATCTCGACATGAGGATTCAAAATCCGTAAGCCACGGAAATGGAGCCGCACTTTTTCTTTGGCTAAAGGAGTTTATTCAAGAAGGTTTTTTGGGGCGGGGGGCAATGAACTTCCAAGTATCAAACTAAGATGTTACCAAATTGTGATGGGTGGATGGAGGGAGGGACTGACTAGATGCGTGGATGGATGTTCGGCTGAAGGGTTGGGTAGATGGGTGAGTAGATGGATGGATGGACAGACAGATGGACGGCGGACAGATGAGCGTACTGTAGAGGACGGGGTGGATGGATAGATGGACAGACGGATGGACGGCGGACAGATGAGGGTACTGTAGAGGGCGGGGTGGGTGGATGGACGGACAGACGGATGGATGGTGGACAGATGAGGTACTGTAGAGGACGGGGTGGATGGATGGACGGACAGACGGATGGATGGTGGACAGATGAGGTACTGTAGAGGACGGGGTGGGTGGATGGACGGACAGACGGATGGATGGTGGACAGATGAGGTACTGTAGAGGACGGGGTGGATGGATGGACGGACAGACGGATGGATGGTGGACAGATGAGATACTGTAGAGGACGGGGTGGATGGAGAGGTGACTGGAGAGAGGCTGGATGGCTGACGACAGCCATGAGGGCAGGTGTGGACATCTGAGTGGGGAGGTGGGTGAATGAGGGGTCGGGGGGTGCCTGGGAGAGTGGACGGATCCCAAATGGTCCTTTCTTTGCCCACGGGCTGTAGCTCTGAGTCACAGGAAGCGTCCATGGAGGTCCCCCCCTTGCTGCGAGTCTGTGGTCCTGTGCTGGGACTCCTAGGGCCACACACACAGGGCGGCATCTCAATCCCCAAATAAGGTGGACCTACTCCCCTCTGGCCGCCCAGAGAGCAGGAAGCCAGGGGGCGGAGGGGGCCCTGCCCGGGGCTGAAGTCAGTTCCTCCTTTTCCGAACAATGGGCCCGGCCTGGTCCTTGCCCTCCTCCACCCTCCTCCACCCAAGCAGCCTCCACCTCTGGCGGGGAGCGGGGCCCTCGAGCTGGATGCCAGGGAGCCCGCCGTGGGGGCAGGAGGCCAGGAAAGGCCAGAGCCCTGCAAGCCTTGGGAAGAGGCTGTCCTGGGCCTGGGCTCCGGCCTGGCCCCAGCTGCCCCCAGAACAGACGAGAGGGCCAAGTGTCGGTTCCCTGAAACGTCCCCCGGGACCCGACTTTGTTCCCGAGTTGAGTCCTTCTAAAGGTCACTAATTTGAAGGCCCAACACCCCTTTCTCTCCTTCAACCTTCTCCTGCGGCCAGCCCCTCCCCGCTCCCCCCACTGCCCGTCTGGGCTGGTGTCCTCCCACAGAACAGCAGCCGGCGGAAGGAGAGGCTGGTCGGGCAGAGTGGGATCAGGCCAGCCCTACCCAGACGCCAGGGAAGCATGGAGGGTGGGGAGGGGAAACCGAGTCAGGGCCTCATGCACGCCTCCTTGGGTGGAATTACCCCGCCAACCAGCTCTTGGGCCCGAGTCCCGGGAGACAGCCCTGCCCCAGGGAATCCCAACCTGGCGAGGCTGAAGGGGACGGTGGGGTCCGGGGGTCTGCGGTGCGGAGTCCAAGGGCCGCAGCCCCTTTGCTGTCCTCCAGGCCCAGAGCGGGTCCAGGAACCGGGGGTCAGAGCGGAGGTACCCTTCCCATGCACACTGCCCATGCAGGCGCGCCGGCAGACTCTGGGGCGTTCAGAGGCAGACGGCCCCTCCCGTGCTCATGCACACGCACTCACGTGTACACACTCAAACACACGCATGCCCGTATGCACGCGTATGGTGGGCCTCCGGGGCCAAGGCTCCAGGGCTGTCCTTTGTCCGGGCTTCAGGGACCCAGCCGGCCCAGAGCCCAGGCCCAGGGTGAGCTTGCCAGGGTGCCTGAGCCCGCCCCAGCGGCCACAGGCCTTTTGCCGGCTCCCAGCAGGGACCCCACTGCCTACACGCCCTTGGCCTCCTGGACCTGCTAATCTCCTCTGATCCTGACAACCTCAAGGCCAGGACAGCCAGGGGGACACTGGGCAGCCCAGAGTGTACCCAAAATGAGGCCCAAGACAGCCAGCCTTCAGTCCGTGGGGTGCTGGGACGCCGGGAGCCCGGGGAACTGTCGCAGCAAGGCCCCACGCAGGAGGGGCCCCATGCCTGCCAGCATCCCGCCCGCCCGCCACGCAGCCACAGGTGCAGCCCGTTGCTAGGATTAGGGCCCGGATTAGCCCACCAAGTTTCCAGAACCCCGCGTGTCGGGTTTGCGGTGCCATAGAAACCTGGCCGCCTCGGTGAGCAGGACGGGCTCGCGGGCGGGGTCCCTCCTCCAAGCCCCGGCCTCAGCCCCTCTCCCAATGGCCCAGTGGAGGGACAAGGCCCGCCCGGGGCCTGCGCCCCCGCCCCCATGGGGTGCACCTCTTCCTCCAGATCTACGCCCGGGACGTGTTCGGCTTCCAGAACCAGCTGTTTTCCAGATACTGGAAAGAAAACGAATGACCGCATTATTTAGTGCCTGCTGGGCGAGGTGGAGCTTTCCCTCCCTCCCCACACACTCCGTAATGCAGAAAACATCTGAGCGGGTTGATCCCGTGGCCCCAAACACACCTTGGAGCCTCACTTGCCCCCCAGGCCCAGCCAAGAGCTATGTACTCGAAGCCCCTCTCCTGCCCCTCTCCCGGTCCCCTCTCCCCGCTGGCCTCTGCTCTGGGCAGTGCTGGCGCGCCGGCCGGGAACCAAGGCCACCAGGGCCACCGGGGCCACCGGGGCCAGGGAGGCCCTGGGAGTTCCCTCTAACACCCAACACCAGGAGGTTGCCCCGAGGAAGGGTGCCCACGGCTGGCCCACGAGCGCCGCAACAGCGGCCAGAGCCCCATCCCCTCCCCAGCTGTCTGGGCCCCGTGGCCGCGTCCACCCACAGCCCCTCCGCAGATGTCCCTGTGGGTCGCAGATACGCCAAGTCAGTGCCGAGCCCCACCTGTGCCCTGCGGGGCCAGCCGCGCCCCTGCCTCTCCCCCTCCATCCTCCCAGGGGCTTGGGACCGAGCTGGGAGCCACCCTGCGCCCCCGCAGTCCCTCGGCCCGCGTTCTCCGCGCTGCTGTCTCCCGGCTTCCGGTCCAGCCACCGCTTGCCTCCTCGGAGCCCCCCTTCTCCCGGCTTCGGACCTGGAGGCTTCCAACCTGTTCGCTCCGCATCCAGAGGCCCAACCCCTAAGCCAGACCCTCCGCCAGCCCCCGTCTCAGAGGAAAGGCCATACGCTTCTCAGGCTCCCTCACTGGGCCAGTTCCCCTGCCGTCAGGACAGTCCTCCAGGCCCCCTCCCTGCTCCCGCCACCTTCTGACCACGGCCCAGAGACACCACACTGCCCCAGCTCCCTGCCACTGCGCTCTCTCCCCAGAGGTCCCCCGAGGACCTGGTTCCAGACCGAGAGATGGGCCGTGGGGGACGGTGGGGGGAGGGAGGGAGGGAGGAAGCCATGATGGATGGTTGAGCGGATGGTGGGTGCTTGACGGAGGGAAGGACGATGGGGGGATGGGGGATGGGGGGATGGGTAGAAAGAGGGAGGCAGGGATGACGGGTAGATGAATGGATGAAGGGTGGACGGGGGGACGGATGGAGAGACGATGGACAGAGTCACAGAAGGACGGAAGGACGGATGCACGGACATACCCTGCTCTAGCCTTGACCCTGATCTCCAACTTCCCTCTCCAGCACCTCCTGTTTAGCCTGCACCCGGGCCTTGCCCTCCACAGTCTGCCTCCCGGAGGAGCACCCAGACCTCCGCCCCGGCACTCACGGGCCCTTCACCCTCTGAGCCGCACCGCGGGCTTCCCAGCGGCTCTTGCCCGATAGGCCCCAGCTCAAGGAGCCCTGGGCAGCCCTGCCCCAGCTCCCGTAAATGGCCAACCGTGCCCCGGCGGCAACGGGGTCCGGTGACCTCCTCTCTGGCCTCTTAGCGTCACCTCCCTGCCAGGCTCCACCACAAGCTGCCGGGCGTCCTGGGGCTCTCGCCCCAGTGTCCAGCGTTGAGAGAGGATGGGGTCTGCACGGGGTCCACGCGGGACGAGCCCCTGATGGGATGAGCAGTCCGCCCCACAGCCTGGTCCGCCGGCCCCGCTCCTGAGCCCCGGGCGGCTTGTCCGGCTTGCGACCAGGGCTCCAAGACTCCTTGGCCTTCCTTCCTTGCTCCCCTGTCTAAGCCCTCCCGGTGCCAACCCCCATCGTCTGGTTCCCTCCTGAGCGCCCTCCACAGACGCCCCCCACTCTGCCTCTGTCCCTGAGACAGGCTCACCTCTCCCTGACCCTGCGTTCGAGCCCGGGCCCGCATG
This sequence comes from Meles meles, assembly GCF_922984935.1. Taxonomy (NCBI): domain Eukaryota; kingdom Metazoa; phylum Chordata; class Mammalia; order Carnivora; family Mustelidae; genus Meles; species Meles meles. The sequence goes on from NC_060073.1 coordinate 1,598,636, forward strand.
CCGGGAGGAGCACTTGCTGGGGACTCTGTGAGGAAGGCTTCGAGGGTGCTGGGGCACCCGCTGGACCCTGACTGCAGTGCCTCGTGGACAAGCGTCTGTGACCGCTGCCCCCTCCTCCCCCAGTCCTACGGCTCCGTGGATTCCCCCGTCCCAGGGAGGGGCAAGTCCAGCTGTGGTAGAAGGCGGAGGAAGGTGTCTGGGCGCTCCCTGGGCAGCGGATCCTCTCCACCCCAGCCAGGAGGAGACCCGCAACGGAGATCACAGGACCCCAGAGGCCGAGACCTCTAAGGGACGAGCGCTAGGGGACATCAGGGGGTCAGCCAGGGGCTGCCCCCTACCTTTCCTGGACTCAACCCCCTGGGAGAAAGAGGGAAGGAGAGGGGGGGAGGAAGGGACGGAGGGAGGGGGGAGGGCGCCAGGGGCTGGCCTGGAAGTCCTTCAGACCCCCAGCCCCTCCCCCTCCCCCACACCTCAGCTGAAGAGCTGAAGGCTCTTCCCCTCCCTGGGCCCACCTGGCACCCGCCTGCTCCCAGTGCTGACCTGAGGCTGGTGTTCTGTGGCTACGCAGGCGGACAAAGAGGGCAGCTGCCCCCCGCCTTGCCCTCCAGCTTCCCTGGACCACGCCAGCCCCGGGGCCCCAGAGCGCCGATGGCCTTGGCCCCCACCGCCCTCCCCCGGGAGCTCCTGGCTGGCCCTGCGGAGCCCTTTGAAAGTGACGCCTTTTAGGGCCGCGGGGCCGGCGCTGAGCGGGGTCATTTTTTTTATTAAAAAGCAAAATCTAAACCAAGAAAACAAAGTGATTAAGTTTCTCCTCGGAACAGCAGGCCCCACAACAAGGGGGAACGCCAGGCTCGCTGGGCGTTCAGACCCTCGACCCTCGACCGCTGGGCAGGAAAACAGGCCAATCACGGACACAAACAGGAAGCAGCTGGTTTTCCCCAAGCACGAGGGCTGGGCTGGGGTCCCCAGGGCCCGGGCCGTAGAGACAGCCAGGCACTCAGCTGGGTGGGCTGCTCGGGTCCTTGAGGAGCCCGTCAGGCAAGACCCCTGGGCTCGAGCCTGGCCGGAGGAGACTGGGGTGTGTCCGAGGAAGTTGGGATCCTGGCACGCGGCCCACTCACTACTGGGGGGGTTCGGTCGCCCCGCGTGGGCTGCCGTGCCCCGCCTAAGAGCATGTGAGTTGAAGCAGGGGCTCCTTGTGGGGGCAGGCGAGGGGTGGGCAGGGCGTGGCAGGATGCTTGGCAGGTCCAGGGCGGGCCCCTCACAAGCCCGGCGGGACCCAGGGTCTGTAGAGCCGGCTGGGGTCCACGAGGCTGACCGCTCCCGAGAGTCCACCAACCTGCCTGGCCTCCACGAGCAGATTCAGTTGTGGGCCAGGAAGACGTGCACTTCCGCCGTCCGTGGCCATGGGATCCCGGCAGGGTCAGAGCTGTCTCGTCGGGCCCCTTCCTCGAGCGCCGCGGGGGAGAATGTCGCGACAGGCCAAGGGGGACTCCAGAGGGGACTCGGCTCAGACGTGTGCTCAGCTGGGAGCAGGCAGGCTCGGCCCAGCCCCCAGGGGCCCCTGTCTGCTTTGAGGAGGGGGCAGGTGGGGGCCCAGGAGGACAGCCTGGTTCAGGGGCTGGCAGGCAGCAGTCAGCTTTGGGCAGCAGTGAGCTCATTGTCAATGGGAGAGCACAAGGAAAGGTTCACACACAGAGACCTGTCCCCCACAGCCCCCCTCAAAGCCCCACGGAGACACGCGCTGGGGTCCCCCGTGGTGGGGACGGCACGCTGGACGGTGGGGCTGGATGCCCCAGGCTCAGCGCTCAGTGCTCAGCACGCGGCTGGTGCGCAGAAAGGGAGGCCCGGGCGGTTCTGTGGGGCACCGGGTGGGGACTGCGGGACGGATGCACTCGCGGCGGGCCCGAGTCTGGGCACGGAGGCAGGCACGCTCCGGACATCTGCTGCACTCCAGCTGCAAAGTAGCCCAGGAGGCCGCTCCGAGACCCCCCGTCTTGGGGGCAAGGCCTGCAGGTGCTTGGGAGCCAGGGTTTCCCCCTCCAGGCCCAGGCGAAGCCAGGGCTCTGGGCTCATCTGGGCTCTGCTGTGGCGAAAGCACCTGCCCATGGCTCCAGGAGGCCCTGAGCCGGCAGCGGGTTTCGGGATCTCTGGACCGGCCAAGAGCCGCGACAGCTCCTGAGCCCGCACCAGGCCGCCAGAGCCCCCGGCCGCTGGCTCGATGGAGGTGCCTGCAGCGGCCCAAGGTCTGTCTCACATCTCAGGGTCAGAGTGGTGGGGGCGGCCGCCGAAGTCTCCCTGGAGAGGAGCCCCGGACTTCTCCCCACTGATGCCTGGGGAGGAAGGGTCTCTGTCAGCCGGGTCTGGGAGACAAGGGTCAACCCACAGCGGTGATCTCCAACAAGAGCACAGAGAGGGGTTCGGCCAGGCCGGTCGACTGTGAGAACACGTCCATGCAGGGACACCCTAAGGAAGCCCTGCAGAGAGGAGCAGTAGCTCAGGGGCAACGAAGTCTTGGAACAGACCCGACGGTTGGCACAAACAGCATCGAGACGTCAGAGAAGAGAACATCATGAATTTAAAACAACAGCCCATGACCCACAAAGTCCTTCCAACAAAGGGACAGAGAGGAATTGCCTTAAAAATCATTCTGGGGTAACTCATCCGTAATGTGAAATAGGAATTTAGGGAGAAGACCTATCTCCACACGGAAACCCCTACACGGGTGTTTCTGGCGGCTTTGCTCCGGAGCGCGGGATCGGGGACGCCTCCGACACGCCTTCGGCGGGTGGATGGATAAACAGGGACACTGGACGGTGGAATATTGCTCAGCGTTAGTAGGAGATGCGTGTGCATGCGTGCGTGTGCAAAGCAGGTGTACGTGTGCACTCACGTGTCTGTGCGTGGTGGGGGAGTATAAGGGAATTTTCCACACGGTCCCCTGCAATTTTCCCGTAAAGTTGAGCTGGTTTTACCCTTGGCGGGCGGCTTCGAATCGGGCCCGGGGCTGGACCCAGAGCTGGCAGCACCCACACCGAGCCTCCGTGACCTCCGTCCTCTGTCCTGCCCGCCCTGGTATCCCATTCCAGCCCTCGACGTCAGCGAGGGCCTGAGGAGCTCGTGGGGACGTGGGGTTTGCAGCTGCGAGGATTTGCACACACGAGTTAAAATGAAGACGTTAACTTTTTTTTACATTTACATTTCAGAAATTAAAAACAGGTTTAAGTAAATTAAAAGTCACAAAAATAATCAGATACTGCATATGAACATAAATTACTTTTCATAAAAGATAACGATACTTTTCAAAACAAAACCAGTTCAGAAAGAATGGCAGGTGGGTCTCTACACCCCTCAAAGCCCCACGGCAAGCGGGAGAGGAGGATTCCTGTGCGGGCATTGGCCACGCGTCCCTCGGTCCCCGGGCATCGAGAGTAGGAGCACGCCGCCAAGGGAGTTGGCGTGCTCCCGCGGCCTTCTGGATGCACGGGGATTTTCTTTCGGATACCACACCAAAACCCAACAAGTGGTGGTTTCTTTAAGCGAGATGCAATCTGGGCCCTGAGACCACAATGACGACCCCTCCGGTCCCTGTCCCAGGGAAGCCCACCGGTGCAGGAGACCAGGAGACAGGGCGAGGAGAGCAGTATGGGGCCGGGGACCAGAGTGGAAAGAGGACAAGAACGGACCCATCGTGGAATCTACGGCAGAGACCCTCACTGCCCCCTGGAGGGGTCGCAAATGCGTCAGGGGGCAGAGGTGCTCGCGGGAGAGAGTTTGGGAGTTCGACCGCTGCCTTTGCGATTTGTCCGCAGTCTGCGAAACGAAAGGGTTATTATAGGCGAGGTCCCACGGGTCCGGCTTCTCATCCCAGGCACCAGCTTCCCAAAGTTCTGCTTTTTGCTCGGAAGCTCCAAGGAGATCGGAGAGCCCCCCCTCCCCGCCCCCCACCCCAGCTGCTTTTCCTGGAGGGGAGGGGACACTCCGTTCCACAAGCACGGGGCGGTGAGTACCTCTCCGCTGCGGCCACTGGCCACTGCGAGCCTCTCCCGCTGCCGACACCGCACTCCTCCACAGCAGGACCGCCCCTCACGCGGGACGCCAAAGAGGTCCTGCCAGGCCCTGAGTTCTTGGAACAGACAAGAATCTCGGCTTCACCGAGGTAGAGACCAGGAGATAGAGCGCGTGCCCGCACGCACGCGGACGCAGGGGAGAGGGACGGAGGGAGAGAGAGGGTCTCAAGGGGGCTCCACACCCAGCATGAGGCTGGATCTCACGCCCCTGAGACCAGGACCTGAGCCAAAATCAGGAGTCGGGTGCTTAACCAACCATGCCCCCCAGGCGCCCCTCATCAAGGGCATTCTTAAGTGCAGCGGGCTGCCGGGCTGGGTCCCAGCTCTGCGGCTCCCGCTTGGGACACAACCCCCCAAGCTGGGGCACCCGGCCAAAGCCCTGAGCCCGGCCAAGCTCCCCTACCCGTGTAGGGTAGGAGTCCTGCTTCCTACTTCCTTTTTCCTGCAGGAGTCCAGCTTCCTACTTCCTACTTCCTGCAGGAGTCCAGCTTCCTACTTCCTTCTTCCTGCAGGAGTCCTGCTTCCTACTTCCTACTTCCTGCAGGAGTCCTGCTTCCTACTTCCTTCTTCCTGCAGGAGTCCTGCTTCCTACTTCCTACTTCCTGCAGGAGTCCTGCTTCCTACTTCCTACTTCCTGTAGGAGTCCGGCAGGCAGAGCCGCCCCAGGCCCCCTGCCACCCCGTAGGCCCCCCCTCCTCTCTACCACGCCCTCCTCCCGATTCACTTCTCCTTCTCCAAGTCTTTCCTCTTCCAGGGAGCCCTCCCTGACCTGCCTGCCCTAGAGGAAATTGCCTCCCAGGGCCCCTTCAGCACCCTGAGTCCTCCCGGCTACCCCCGCCCAGGGTGTGACTGTCCCCCAGACCCCCTTCCCCCGGGACAGTCTCGTGTTGGACAGCCCTTTGGGGCCAGGGCCGCCAGTACCCTCTGAAGTCTGTCTCGCAGCCCCATTGCCGCCCCATAAGCCTCTTTACCTCAGACGGGGCAGCGGGATTCCTTCGGTTCTGGTAATTCTCCTGACCCCCTGGTGAACCGCCGAGAGCCGGACCTTCGGCAGTCCGCTGGTCACAGGCAAAGCACAGTGGGGGTGCGGGTCTACGCCGTGACAGGCCTTGCCCCAAGCTCTCACCCGCCCGTGCCCAGCACTCCCTAACGAACTTCCTCGAATGTCGTGGGAATTAGCCCTGAAAGCCCAAGCCGGTGTAAGGGTTTCCATGGAACTCACAGTGGGCAGGCCTGGCCAGGATTAAGGGCCCTGAGCCCCAGGGCTTTCCTCTCCTGGGAGCCCCCCGGCCGGGAAAGGGGTCAAAGGCTGCCGGCCAAAGCCGCCCCGAAGCCGCTCCCTTCTCGTTCGGGGAGCTGGCATCCGGCCGGGCCTGGAAGTGGCTCTGGCAGGCGGCGCCGGCCAACACCCCCACTCTTGCCCGGTCGCTGCCGGACCGGAACACGCAGAGCGCCTGCCCCTCGTCACTGAGCCACAGGGCATCTCCCGGGCACGCTGGCCGGGACCTGAGTGATGCAAGTGGATGGGGCCTGGCCGCGGCGGGAGGGCCTCCGTCCAGCCGAGAGCACCGATGGGGCCCTGGCCTGCCCCATGACACAGAGGAGACGGGAGTCTGGACGCAGGCGCTCGCACCTCCCTCCCTCTGCTCGCTCGCTCGCCTCTGAGCTGCTGGCAGTTTCCCCGGGGACAGGAGGGACCGGCGGGTCTCCCAGCCGGGCCCGCGGAGCGACCTCGAGCTTCCCTGCTCTCCTGCTCTGGGCTTGGGTCTCACCTTGACCACGGGGCTGGAGATCCCATCTGGGTCCCAGGTGGTGGGGACCACGCAGGAGGGTGGGCTCAGAGGGCCCCCTCCACGCCCGGAGCTGCGGCAACGGGAAACTCACTCTCACTGGGCACACAGGGGGCTCACGTCTGCCTCTGTGGCAGGAAGTCGCTCAGCACTAGAGGCGAGGCCAGGCCTGGTCGGGGCCGGAGAGCTGACCTCGTCCCCCCACCACAAAGGCCCACAGGGCTGCCCTGGGGTCATGGGGTGACCCCCGTATGGGGGTGCAGAGCTGGTGCCTGAAGGCTCCGGGCTGGAAAGAGCTCTCCTTGGCCTCAGCTCAGCACGAGGCCAACTGGCTGCGCGTCTCTGAGGCCGTCCGGCCGACGCGGGAAGAGAGGGGAGATGTCGCGTTGCACCTGCTCCCGGAGGCCAGACGGAAGATGTCCGGGAGCCGAGTCTGGGACTGCCCAAAGAGATGGGCCCACAGACAGGTCTCGTCTTCGCCCAGGGTAGCAGGAGAACCGAACCCGCCCCTGAGCCTCAGGGGCGTGGGGAGGGTGGACGCGGCCTGCCCATGAGCCCTGTTATTCTCTGCAGCCCGTCATTATGTAATCGGCTCATTAAACGCCTCGTTAGCTGTCAGGCTTTCCCTCCAGACGGTGAGCTCCCGGGGCAGGCAGCCTGCCAGGCGGGCCCTTCCGTGCCCAGCCCAGGCCTGATGAGGGGCACTTGAGAGCGACTGATGGCCTTCTCGGAGCACCGGCCTTCCTCGGTGGGCCATCTGCGAAATGGGGATACAGGCTCCACGTCCGAGGAGTGAGTGCTGGTGCGCATGTAGCCCGGAGCGGCACCCGGCCCCTAGAAACTCTTGCCTAAAGGCCGACGTGGAGGGAGGAAGACAGACCAGACAACAGGCCTCCAGGGGTGTGAGGAAAGAGTGATGGGGCTTTCCAGCTCCCAGGGATTGTGGCTGGGACAACTACATGGCCAGGAGAGTCACTCGTTGAGACGGGGAACCCTGGAGACGGCTCAGGTTTGGGACGGAGGGGACGTGGGACCCATGCCCCTGACCGCAGGCGAGGGGAGCCAGAGGTCCATGACTGGGGCAGTCGGGATGCCGAGTGTGATTCCTAGCGCTGTGGCATGGCGGCCCTCCACGTGGGGAGAAGTCCAGGGAAGGGAGGAGAGGGGATGTCGGGTCGGAACAAGGCTCGGCAACACCCCTCCAAGGGGAGTGAGAAAACCAGAACAGAACAGAGAGCACAACACCAAGAAGACAGGGAGAGTGGACCCAGCGGCCACAGGAGCGCGAGGAAAACATGTTCCAAAAGAATGTTGTCCCGCTGTCCACCAGCCGCCACGGCTCCAGGTGAGGCGCCTTGCTTCCCGCCACACGAAGTTCTGTTTTCTCCTCTTTGGATTTTCCTTTTTAGCGTTCATCAGATTGTCGTGCTCTGAACTGAGCCTCCTTGACTTGTACTGAACTTCCTGAATCTGTTAAACGTTTTTCATCCATTTGGGAGATTTCTAGTCCCTACTTCTTGAGGGTTTTGCTTCTCCCACTCCTCCCCTCTGAGACTACTATCCCCCCGCCAGCCCCCATGTGACCATGACTCTGCTCTGCGTCCAAGCCTCTCCCTCTTCCTCACACCGAGTAGCTCCTTTTGACTGATCTCCCCGTTCACAGACTGTCCCATCCCTGTTCTGACACTCATCTCATCCAGTAGATTTTGTTTGTCTCAGAGGTTGTACTCTTCAGCTCGAATCGTCCATCGGGACATTTTTAACATTTGCAATCTGTCTGCCAGAATCCTGTCTTTCCATTCACTGTGACTACGTTTTCCTTTATCTCCAAGGGTGGCCTTTGAAGACTGTCTGATAACTGCAACATCCCATCCCTCAGAGTTGGCCTTGATTAATTGTCTTTTCCCTTGGGGAGGGGGCAACACCTGTTCCTGGCCCTCACCTATGCCATGTAATTTTGTCCTGCACCCCAGACTCGGTGAACGTTCCATGGCATGGACTGTGGGTGTGCAGCATTTCTCTGCAGAGTGTCGATGTGTTTGTTCGAGCTATTAGCTCGATCAGGCTCCAACTGCGGACTCTGCCCCATGTGGGCCAACTGGTGGCTCAGATCTCCATCCAGACTGCCTTCCTTCCGTCTGCCCCACACCAGCAACTCGAGCTGAGTGTATACATACAATTTGGGATGCCCCCATCTCTGCTTCTTTTGGGGATTCCCATCCTAGTCTCCAGTGACCTCAATTGTCCCACACCCCTCCTGGCACTTCCGGCAGGGTTTCTCTGGGGATTTCAGATGTCTGCACCGTTCTCTGACTACCCTACTTTGCCAACTCTCTAGAGCCCTTGGGGAGTTGTTTGTTCCTTCATCGTCCAGGGTTTAAGGTTGTTGTCGGCAGGAACGCTGATTTTTTAGAAACACTTCATCCAGGAAACAATCTCCATGCTTGGAACCCAGAGGAGTTTCAGGATGGGGGTCAGGATGGGGTTGGCCGCAGCAGAAGCTCCTGAGGGGTCGCATCCAAAAAAAGGAAAAAGTGTCTATTGACAACCACTCCAGGAACGCTCTTGGTCAAGGAGGAGGGTCCTCTTGGAGGGTGACGGGAAGCAGGCTCAGAGGATGGCGGGGCAAGCCATTGATATTCTCTCATGTTAAGGAAGTTTCTTTTTATTCTGAGCATTTGAAACACATTTTATAACTGGGAGTGCATGTTAGACTTTATTAAATATGTTTTTGGCACCTATCAGTATCATCATATGGTTTTTCTCCTTTTGGCCTACAAACACAGTGATATTAACGGATTTCTTCATGTTGAGTCATCCTTGCATTCTTGAAAGTAAACTCTGCTTGGTCATGGTATATTATTACTTTAATTCAATACACGGCTGGATTTAATGTGCTGATTCTTCTCTTTACAATTTGTGCTTCCATCTTCACAGGTGATCTTGGTCTGCGGTTTTTCCTTGTTCTGCACTATCATGATCAGGCCTTGGGATCAGGGTTATATGGACACAGAAAATGAATCGGAATTGTGTCCATATTCTATGCTTGAAACCTTTTGCAGAAGAATGGTCTCGAGCATTAAAAAAAAAAAAAAAAAAAAGGAAACAAAACCAAAAAGCCGTGCCTGTAAAACTCTCTGGGCCCTGTGCCTTTTTCTAGGGTAGGATTTTAGGATTTTTAGTCCACAACCTGGGACTTTTGATCCACAATGGTCTTTAATTTAATCTTTAATTTAATCCACAAATCCATCTTTCATTTAATCCACAAATATCTTTCAACCGATGTTATGCTCCATTCTCTAAAAGTGGGATATATTATAATCTGAATCAGCACATAGAATTTCCATGAGGATGGACGTTCAACACATTTCAGTCTCTCTGCTCTCCTTCCTCATTTCCCACCAGGACAATCTCGAGCAACCACACGGGTAGGTATCTGTTTCCCTGTAGTTGCCATGTACCCGTCTACATAGTCGTCCATCCATGTGCCCATCCCTACCTCTGGCTACCCCTCCGTCCACCCCTGCACACATCCACCTGTCTGTACACATGTACACACGTATAAGTACCCATACACATATACATCTACCCAACCGCCTTCCATCCGTCTGTCTGTTCATGAAGCCTACCCTGAGTCTCTACTCTGTACTGGGTACCGGGGTGGGTATTGTAGTCCATGCTTGGGAGATATGAGCCAAGGGCTTAAGTTCTGGAAAACCAAAGAGAGCATCAGGGCAGTCCCAACCGTCTGCAGCTGCGAATGGAGTAGAATGAGACCAGACGCTGTATTGGGTTCTGGGAAACCAGGGACCCACAGTGGCAGATCTGAGGGGCTAGTTCCCAGGACTGCCACCTCCAAGGCTCAAGCAGGGCGGGTCCACCGTCGGGCCTGCCTAAGCAGGGAGTCAGCTGTGTTCTGTTGGGGCCGCCTGGAGGGAAAGAGGACACCGGGCCCGGGGAGAGGAGCCCCATGGGGTCACGCCCCCACCTGTGTTGGGAAAAATTTGGAAAATGTAGTCTCTGTGCCTCGTGGTGTGTCTTTGAGCTGACACAGCAGCATCCCTCTTCACAGTGACGACCCGATCACCCTGATGGCAGCAACGGGGTCTTCTCATCTCTGTGGCTCCCCAGCCTCACTGGCTGGGGGAATGATGAAGGACGGACGGATGGATGGCAGGCAGCGAGCTCTCATGCTGGTGCTGTGGCCGGTGGAGCTTGGCCGCATGCAGGTCCGGGGAGTGGGAGACTGCTGGTCGGCCCACACCCCACCTGCTGGGATACCTCAGCACCACCGGAGGCCTGGAAAACCTGTCTTCCTCCAAGCGGCCAGGCCAGCGGGCGGGGAGACCATGGCTGGGAGCATCCCAGAGCCCCGGGGGCGAGGAAGGTGGGGGCGGGAGTCCCTGTCCTCACTCCTCCCCCTCCCTGGCTCTGCTGAGAACCAAATCGCCTTATCAGAAAGTCCCTTGAGTGACTGGTTAACCAAATAGCTAGAATTCCTGTTCCAGAGGCACATCTGTTCTTGATCGAGGGGAGGCCAGGGATGACAAGGAGGGGAGAGGGAAGCAGAGGTACAGGCCAGACCTTCCAAAGTGATGCTCTGGCCAGGCGAGGGGGTGGGGGTTGCCAGCCTCACAGGAGCAGCGCAGGCTTCTGTCCAGGACCTGCAGCAGGGTGGGCTGCTTTGCCCACCCCCACTCCCACCCCGGGGAGCTGGGACCTGCCCTCTGGGGCTGGGGGAGGGGTGAGATGCAGCACCCCCCCCCCCCACGCACACACCACGGCACACGTGCGGGACTTCTGCTAACCCTCCGGCTTCAGCTGACCCAGGCTTGGACCATCTTTCTGGAATGCACATCGGCGTGGCTCCCTCTCCCCTCAAAGACCCTTCCCTGCTGCCCCGAGTTCTCCCACAGTCAAGTTCAGCTTCTCGGCTCAGCACTCAGGGTCCGGGGATCCGTGGCCGCTGTGTGCCTTTGTGTCCTCCACGCCCCCAGATCTGGCCTTGCTCCTGCAGAAACACGGGTCACGCCAACGCTGCCGTGCCGCTCCCCCCACCTCGACGCCCTTCCAACCCTCCGCGTCCGGCTAGCCCCTGCGCGCCGTCCAGGGGCCGTCTGTCCTCCTCAGAAGACAGCCTCATCCGCACTAGTGAGTCTGGGGACGTGCCCCCGTGACATTGGAGTCCTTGCCCCCAAGACTCCCTCTTCTTGGGCTCTGGTTCCACAGTACCCAACCTGGGGCACTGGCCAGAGCAAGCGTACAGAAAGGAGCCAAGACCGAAAGGAGACGTGAGGGAAAGGGCAGGGAGAAGACAAGAGGACGGGACTGGTGAGGCTGCGGGGCACTCAGGGGTCCCCAGAGAAATACGACAGGCCTGAGGGCGGTCTGAATGGGACAAGGGCCTAGTCCCTTCTCCTGGCGAGGGACCTCACAGGCCTGCCTGGCCCCACCACTGGGCTCCGAGCGTGCGCCTGGCCCCGCCGAGTCCTGGGAGAAGGAGCCCTGCCTTGCTTTCCTCCTGCCTGGGCTGCTTCACGGGCTCTCCACCTGTCACCCCACCTACCCAGCTCGAGGGGGTCAGCTCCGGGGCAGGGGACGGGCCCACCCGTCCACTCCTCCTGGGCTCCACGGCCGAGCTGGGCCAGGGGATACGGACCTTGGGCATCGGGACAGGAAAGAGCAGGGAGGAAGGCGGGGAGGGGGGTGACGGCCCAGGGACCCAGTGTCGGAGAAGGAGTGGGAGCCTGGGGCTGGGGCAGATGCGGGCACAGTGGGGGATGCGCTGGAGGAAACATGCGGGACGCATCCCGGCTCCTCCCCGCCCGAGGCCGCGGGGAGCCCCTCCAGCCCGACACACAGACCCCCGATCCTCCTGGCCCCAGGACGGTCCAGTCAGCCGCACCCCGCCCCAGCCTGTGCCCCCTCCGGTCTCCCCCTCACCGGGCCGGCGCCCCTTCCAGGGCTCAGCGCTGCGGGCACGGCCTAGGGGAGAGGGCCGGCCGCGGGCAGGAATGTTTGCGGCCAGTGTAAACAGATCGTTTCTGTCTGCCTGGGGGGGCGGGGGGAGGGAGTTGTCTTCAGCTTTGTTATGTTCTGAAAAAAAAGGCAAAAAATTTGGGTCACAAACCACAAACTGTTTTGCTTTCGGCGTAACTGGCATAAACAGGCATTTTCTCTTCGGTTTCTGGCCGGCTGAGGCCTGGGCTGGCTGGGGCTAGGAGCAGGGAGAGAGGCTGAGGGCTGCGAGAGGAGGCCCCGGGCCACCGCCCACTGGGGCCAGAGGGGCTGGGCAGGTAGAGGCTGGGTCCCCCCCGCCCCCACCCCGGACGGCCTGTCCTGGGCCCCTGACCAGGCTACACCTGGGAGGGCGCACCAGCCGAGTGCCCGGCCCAGGCAGGGAGGAGCGGGGACCCCGGGAGCTGCGGCCAGCGGGGCGGGCGGACACAGGTTGCTGGGGATGAGGCCCAGGGGCCAGAGCCAGGCGGGCGGGCCGAGGCGAGGAGGCCTCTAGGAAGGAGAGGGCTTGCAGCGGGCTGAGGGGCCCCCAAAGGCGGGTGTGCCGGAGCCCTTGGTGGCGCTCTCCAGGGCCTTCCTGGCCAGCTCCGCGTGGTGACAGGGTGGGGAAGCACCTGTGTCTGCCCAGCGGGTCTGGCGCAGGTGGAGGTTGCTGTGGGGTTGGAGTGTGCTGGCGGGGGTGCTCACCAGGGGCCGAGCAGACGCCCAGGGGCCCAGGCCAGAGCAGCTAGTGAAGGGGGGGGGTGGGCCTGTGGAACGGGGCGGGGGGGTCGCCGAAGGACAGAAGAACTGTAGGGGGCCGGGGCTGAAGGCCCAGAGAAAGTCTGGTCTGCGTTTGCAGTCTGCCCTGTGGCCCATGGGAGCCATGGAGGGTCCTAAGGCGAGGGTGGCCTCCTTCCGGCCGGCGGAGCGTATGGAAGGCTCGAGCCGGACGGCGGCAGGGTCCAGGGGCTGGCAGACCTGAGGATTTGTCCACGGACTGAATTGTTACGGGGCAAGCAGGGGTCCCTGGAGCGGGTGAGGGTCTGCAGGACAGCGAGGGGCTGGATAGGCCGCGGCAGAGGCCACTTTGCAGCTCCGTGAGAGCCCAGCGGAGACCCCAGTGGGTTCAGGAGCCCAGAAAGTTAGTCCGCGTCTCCAGCTCGGCAAACAGCCCCTCTCCCGCCCACCACTCACAGTCAGCTTCAGCGTCACCCGCGGCGTCAAGCGCATAGTGGGGGGACACGCAAGCCTGATCGCCCTGGTGCGAGCGCGCTGGGCACGGGCTTCCCTGAGGGGAGTGCGAGGCCACAGAACTCGCAGTAAGGAGACCGCGGTCTTGGGAAAGTGGCACAGGCACGGGCCGCCCATGCCAAGGTCCCGAGGCAGAAACACGCTTGGGAGTCCGCCCAGACCTGGGGGTCCCCGTGGGGACTTGGCAGAAGTGGGCCCGCTCTGGCGGTTTCAAAGACCACCCAGGGTCCATGTGGTCGCCAGCGGAGACTGGCAAGAACCGTCGGAGGGAGGGACTGGGTGCAGCCCTGGCTGGTGGGACCGCAGACCCGAGGGTCCTCCGGGACGGGCGAGGCACCTGCTTTTCTCCCCAGTGGCCACCTCCATGGTGGCCTCAGCGCCAGGAACAGGATCTAGGGCAGAGCAGGGGTCTCCTCACGTAATTTTCCTAAGTGACCACAAACCGGGCCGCTGGAAGGACAGAATCCATTCTCTCCCTATTCTGGAGGCCAGAGTCCAAAGTCAGCTCTCCAGACTGAAATGCGAGGGTCCCAGGGCCGAGCCTCCTGCCAGCCTCCGGGGCTCCCTCCTGCCTCTCCCTCCCCTCCCCCACGGGCCCACCCCTCCCCCACGGGCCCGCCCCTCCCCCACAGGCCCACCCCTTCTCTCCTGTCCCAGGGACACCTGTGTTTGCACTGAGGTCCACCCTAATCCGGGTGAGCTCATCCCTCCCGGACCCCCACAGACCCTTCTTCCAAACAAGGCCACGTTCCCAGGCTCCAGGGCTGGGATGCGGACCTGGACCTGTGGTATTTGGGGGAACACCACTCCGCCCGGCCCCGCGGGAATCAGTAAATGTTTGTTGCATGAGTGACAACAGCCTATACTGACCTCATTCCTGCCCTGAGCTCTCCCCAGAGGGAGGCCCCTCTGCACCCCTCCTTCCAGGAGAACCCCACGCCTCCCACCGCCTTCAGGCCTGCACTCCAAAATGACTTTCTCCGGGAGACCCGTCTGCTTCAAAGAGCGCTCCAACATTCCCTCCGTGACACAGCCTGGGGTGTCCTCAACGTGGGGGTGCTCGCCTGCACGGGTGAAGGAAGGAAGGAGCCCTCAGGAGTGAGCTGGGGGTTTGCAGAGCAGAGAAAGGGGACCAAGCCCGGCTGGACAGCCCAGGCAGAGCGGGGCGAGGGCGGCGCCCGCACTGGGGGCGCAGCGGGGTCGGAAGCTAACCAGGAGCTGTCAGGAGCTCAGGCGGGGTGGCAGGGGAGGGTCTTGGGGAAAGCCAGCACAGGCAGGGGTGCGGGCGGGCTGCAGTGCAGTGAACGAGAGGAGGCTGTGAGGGACGGCGCTGGGTGTGGCAGGTGGGGAGGCCATGGCTTGCCCAGAGCTGCGAGGAAAGGGGACCCTGAATCCAGCACCCAAGGACCCCAGGAGAGGAGCCAGGCAGGGCTCTGTGGACCTTCGGGGGCGGAGTGTGCACAGGGCTGGGGAGAGAAAGGCCCAGACCTGGTCTCCAGTGTGGGGAGACCTGGATGGAGGGGAGTCCATTGTGGGCCGTGCCATACCGCTGGGCCCCCTCCCGGAGCCCCCAGCCTCGCCGCTGTCAGCATCGGTCTGCCCCAAGATGGGCACGACGTGGCTCTTTCCCTCACCCTCAGACGCCGACCCCGCCCAGTCACCCTGCTTGGAGTTTTCAGTGCTGCGAGCGTGGGCAAAGTGGCCAGGACCCGAGACAACACCACCCGGGCTCTCGGAGGCCCGGCTTCGAGCCTGTTGTGGCCAGCACCAAGCCAGGAAACAGAAAATACTAGAAACAGAAAGAAACATGGGGTTCAGGGTGGGAGGCCTTCCTCCAACGCAGAGAGCGCTCTGGGCCTGCCACTGACTGCTGCCCGGCCCGCCACCCGCGACCCACCACGGTGCCCCTGCAGACCTGGGGCCTGGGCAGCAGGGCAGGGAAGCGGTCAGCTCAAGCCTCAAGCCTCACAGAGGCCAGCCTGCCCGTCTTCTTACCAGCCTGGGGGCCCTAAACTTCAGCTCAGAGGGCAGAGCAGGGAGGGCTGGGCTGAGGAGTGGAGGGGCTTTCTGCCGTAGCCTCCATCTTGGGAGGCTGAGCGTGTCTGTGTGTGCAACCAGGCAGGCAGGTGACACGAATCCCCACCTCTAGCCATAGCTAGTTTCCAGAACCTTCCAGAAACTTCCAGAACCTGGTGGGCCCCCAACACCCACCCCTGTCCCTGGGATAGGCAGTGAAGGCGCTTCACTTCTCCTCGAAACCATGTCCCGGGGGTTCCTCCTGCCACAGGGCACCCCAGTGCTTGAGGACTCGGTGCCTGAGATTGTCCCAGAGCCACTGGCCCCAAGCAGGTGGCCGTGGTCACTGCTGAGAGAGTGCAGGCTCTCGGGCTGTCCTCCCTGGCCACACGTCCCCTGAGGCAGCAGAGCCCGCAACCCCAGGCGCCCCCATCCCCCCACCTGACCCCCACAGGTGCGTGAAAGAGCAGAGGACTCGGAACCAGGTAAATTTGAATGCTTTATTGGGATTGCGAGCGAGAAATGTTAAAGACAAAACCCAAGCAATGAGTTTTGCCAGAAATACCAGCATGTTAAAGGGGTCGAGAGGAGGCCCGCATGGCCACTGCCAGATGGACCGCAACAGTGGGCAAGGTGACATTTGGTGCGGGGCACGTGGGGGTCTTCAGGCGATGGTGGGGGGACCCAAGAGGAGGTCCCGCTGAAGACAGTTGAGGGCGGAGAGAAGATGGACGGCCACAGCAGGGGCTCAGGAATTCAGAAGGGGGCCCGGTCGGGATGGTGGGGACCCTGCGGGAGCTGCTTGCTGGGGGACACAGAGGAGCGTCGGCGGACGGCCCTGGAGCGCCCATCCCACGAGAGGCGGAAGGTAACACTGTGTGGGATGGGCGTCCGGCAGGACGGGCGGGAAATCTGGGGCGCCTCCGAGTCTTTTTGGATCTCAGGCCAATCCGTCTGCATCCCAATTACAAAAATTTGGCTCTTTTCAGCTCTGCCCAATGTTCCGAATGGCCCATTCCCGGGACACCTGCCGAAGGCCCCTCTGAGCCGCCGGTGGGCTGACACGTACCGCCCCCAGGGTCGTGCCAGCCCCGCTACTGGGGCCCAGAAGCCTCGGGCCTCTAGAATGCTAGTCAGGCTGCCGTGCAGGGGGGCTGAGCTGGGGGCAAAAGTGGGGGTGAGGTAACCCTCCCAGCCGCCCGGACCCCTGCCGCAGCCCGAGGCGCCGAGACGGTGGCTGGTTCGGTACCGCCAGACCCGTGGGCCTCGGGGCCCGAGCAACCCCAGTCGACAGACCGCCGTCACAGCTCTCCCGCTCTGCGGGGCCTGTGCCCTCCTGACCTCCCCGACTCCCCGACCTCGCCCTGCCTGGACCCCCGGACGCCCCGCAGAGCTCTGAGCGTCCTGGGGACAAGACAGGGTGCTGAGCAGGCGGGCAAGCTGTCACCGAGGGGCGAGGGGAGGGCCCCCCAAGTGCACGGAAGGCGGCCACCTGCTCCAGCCCGATGGAGCCCAACTCACACACTGCGGCCCCTTCCCCCCCAGCCAGCCGGGGCCAGCCGGGGGCCCCTTCCTGATGGCCTCCGAGCACCTTCCGGACACCGAGGAGACGCCTCCCCACCCCCTCCTCCGCCCCTCAGGACCTCCGGGGACCAGCCACTGTCCCCGAAGGCCAGGCCGGGCAGCGGCCCGCTCCTTTCCCTCGGGCTTCTCCGTGGGGCCCAGTGGCCAGCGCCCCACGGAGGCCCCACTCTCGACTCAACCCAAGCGACAGGGACAGATCAAAAACAAAAACCGAATCGGGACGATAAATGGCGGAGAGCAGGACATGCGGCTTGGCCGCGGCGGCTGTGGCGGTGGATTGTGTAGCACCGTTTGGTCTCTGCTCCCCTGTTACGTGGGACGGGAGGACGTTTAATTTGGTGTGTGAGCGCGTACAAAGCTAAGGAGGGATCAAAAAAAAAAAGGAAAAAAGCCCCAGGAGATACCAATTAAAGAGGGGAATAGATCAATTGGCGTAAATTTGGATTCCTCATTGGGCCTGTAACTCTGCACTGTGACTCCTGACCGTCGTCCTCCAAACCTCGCGGGACCGCTTCCTCCTGCCGAGCATCCCCCTCCCAGCCCCCACTGCCCCCCACCCGCCCCTCCAACCGCCAGACTTCCCACACTCCCCACCATCGTTGCCGGCCTCCTGGGGGGCCCCCCATTTCTGAGAGGCCCCAGAAGGCCGGCAAGGATGGTCCCTAGGTGTGCTGGGGGTCCCAGATGTTCCTCAAAGGAGCACGCCTAGGGGGTCAGGCTCCGGGGTAGGGCACGTCTTGGTCTCCGCTCGGCTACAGCTGCCTCCAGCCAGGCCAAACCCGGTCCTCGCTCCGCACGATGGTAGGGGGCGCAGGTGCTGGTGGGGCCTGGGGGCACCGGCTCAGCCCACGGGGACCGCGGGGAACGCCACCTCTGCGTCTAAGATGGACCACCCCTCTCCCACCCAAGGAGCGGATCCCAGGAGTCAGGAGGGGAGCACAGGACATGAAAACCTCGCCAATGAGCAAGTCAGGAAGGTCCGTGACGACACAGACGGCACGGGGCTGGGTGAGCCCCTCTGCGTGCGTGTGCGTGGGGTGTGTGTGTGCGTGCGGGTGGAAGCGTGTGTGCGTCCGTGCGTGAGCGTGTGTGGCGTGTGTGTGCGAGCCTGTGTGTGCGTGCATGCAGGGGTGTCTGCAGGGGTGCCTGTGGGGGGGTGTGTGTTTCAGGGTGGAAACGGAGATGTAGAATTTGAGGGCGTGTGGACTTCGGAGGATGGATTTTAGGGTGTCTGGAGATCTGTGCCAATAAAGTTGGTTTTCACAAATTTCGGCGTTCATGTTCGTTCTCCCCTCCTTCAGTCTCCCCGGGAACCCCCTCTAGCTCCACGGTGACTTTGGGGATGGGAAGCAGAGTGAGGAACGCGTCTGGGGCTTTGCTGGTTTGGGGACGCCCAATTCTCCCCATGGCGCGACCGGAGTTCAGCCCGAGGAGGCGGGAGCCGGCTGTGGACCCGGACGTGCCCACCTGCAGACCTGGGGTCCCTTCCTTTCTCCTGGAGGGGATGCCTGAGCCAAGGCCAATCTGACTCGAGGTCCCTGGGAAGAGAAGGAGGGGGGGCGCTAATTCTTTCTCGATTGTTTCTAAGCCAATTCGGTTCTGGTGGTTTTTTTTTTTTTAGCCAATTGATAATTTTAGTTTGTTTTTTTTTTAAGCTAATTAACGTTCCTGGTGTTTCTAAAAAGCCAATTCATTTTAACGGGGCTAATGCGTGTGTGCGAGGCAGGGAGAGTTAGGGGTTCGTAGTTTCGGTTTTTCAGTTACACAATTTGGGGATAATTTGGGGGGATGTTTAAAGCCAATTGAGTTTGCACATTTCTAGAGATGTTGCTAGAGTCTCCTCAGCCCGATGGAGAGGGCCAAGGAGAGAAGAGCCTGACATGGGGAGGTTGGGGCGCGGGGGCCGGGGCTGGGGGAGCCCGCAGAGGGAATGCGATCCCGAGAGGGGTCAGAGGCGGGGCCTGGTGGAACGGCCCCTGGCCAGGAGGAGGGCACTAGGTGGACGGTGCCATCTTGCAGAATTACGCGACATTTTGGCTCACTTCTGATTGCCGGAGGCCTCCGGAGAGGCGCCCCCGTGGGCCGCGGGGTCGTGGGTGGGCAGGGCGATCAGCGGACGATGACGCTTGGCCTCTCTGAACGCCTCGAGCTCCTTGGCGAGCATGCGACCCCGGCGGGCGCGCAGGAGGGCAGGCAGGCCCCTGCGCAGTCGTTGGGCGGACTGCTTCCAGGTGTCATATTGGAAGAACTTGCCCACGGGGTATCTGGGGAAGTTGTCCTGAAGGGGGGAGGCGCCAGTCAGGGGGCGCCCAGCTCATGGGGGCCCCACGGGGCTCAACGCTCGCCCTCCGGTGGGTGGCCACCGGCCGCGCTGCGGGCCCTGGTCCCCCGGCACTGAGGAGACACCCCGCACCCCGAGGCCGGGTCCCCTCTTACCGGAAGCACGGTCGGAAGGGTCGACACGTCCCTCTCGGACTTGGCGGGGGCGGCACAGTAGGTCTCCAGAAGGGCCAGGTCGCAGCTGCGGAAACAGCATTCCTCCACGATGCCACGGCTGCTGCGGCGGCTCGCGCGGCTGGCCGGCCTGCCTGGAAGTCCCACGGGGGGGAAGAGAGCCGCACTTGAGCACCGGCCCGCACGGCCCCCACGACCAGAGCTGGCCTCTGGCCGGCGGCCACCCCGGAGAGGGGGCAGGAGAAGAGGGTCCCTGCAGCAGCAGCCGGGCTCGTGGAGGAGCGGGGAGAGAGCGGGCAGGCGGGGTGCCCAGGAAGGACGAGAGGGGAAGTGGGGGTGCGTGGGCTCCAGGACCAGCCCCTGGCCTCTGGCTGCCCAGGGCGGTGGGGAAAATGCGCCAGTGTGAGCCCGGCTTGGGGGGCCGCCCGCTAGGGGTCCAGCCCCCATGCTGGGGGGCACAGGGTCCCGTCTTGGAGGCCAGGCTGGGACACAAGTGCCGCCCCCCCAACAGAGCAGGAGCCTGGGCGGCCCGCAGCCCTCGAGACGCCGAGACGCCGCAGGCTTGGGAGAAGAAGAGGAAGACGGGAGGGGAGGAGTGAGGACCGACATGAAACCACGCCCTCCTTTCCTCCCGTCCGCCCCGTCCCTCCGCTGCTCAGGCTCCAAGGTCAGCTGCGAGGAAGAGTCCGAGGGCAGGCGCCCTGGGGAGGAGGTCCCACGGGTGGGGGCCCGGCCCGGCCCTCCCGGCAGGGGACCCACTCCCCGGGCCCCAGACCCTCCTGCCCCCAAACAAGGCAGGCGCGAGAGAGAGCACAGCAGAGGCCAGGGTGGGCAGGACTTCAGAAGCAAGGAGAGAGCAGGAGAACTTTGCAGAGAGAAGCGTTGAGATCCCCAGGCTGGCATCTGCGGGGAAGGAGAGACTCCAGGGGGGAGGCCCTGTGAGGAGGGCAGGGTCTGACCGACTCACCCCAGTCACACGCCCCGCCCCCACCCCACCTGCAGGGTCGTCCCCTTCTCCGGATGACCACTCCCCTGTCCCATCCTATCGATGAGAAACTGAGGCCCAGCTTTCTGGGGGGTGAGGGCAAGGACCCACAGCCCCAAGGGAGGGGTCACCTCCAACTGGGGGTCCCACAGAGAGAGACTGGCAGGAAGCAGGGCTGTCGGGGAAAGCCTGCGGGGGGGGGGGGGGTTGAAAATCCAGAGACAAGCAGGAGGAACAGCCCAAGAGCCCTTGGGCCAGCAGGTGAGCACCACACACGCTGACCAGACGTCAGGTCCACGTCCCTCCCTCAGTGCCATCGTGGGGCAGGCTGTCCTCTCCCCCCCTTGTGCCCGGGGGGGGGAGCTGAGCTCCCCTGGCATGTGGGACCGGCCACACACGCCTTTGTGTTCACTGGTCTCCAACCCATTTTATCTAACTTTAAATCAGATGGTCCCACTGTGAAAATGTCAGGCACCATGGAGAGGTCGGGGTGGGGGCACTTCAGTGCTCATAGCACTGCCCCCAAGCCCTCCTCCTTGCCCGACCCCATGCAGCCCACCCTGCACCCCCCCCCAGGCTCTGGCCCCCACGCAGATAACACCTTTCCTGGGAGGAGAGTGTTCTGCTTTGAGTCATGCTGCGGGAAAATCAGGGGGCGTGAGCGCTACCCAGGCACACAGCAGGTGCCCAATAAATGTGGATGCAGTTGGGCTCATGAAGTCTCAGAGCCAGAGAGCCTGGGGTCGACCCTCAGCAGTGGCTTCCCTCTGCGTGGCCTCCCCTGCACCAGGCATCCTGGAGGGTGTCCGTGGGCATCTAGGAAACGGTGTGGAGGACTCCAGCATTTACGGAGCGCCTGCTGTATGTGCCCACCCCTCGCCCCACCGCACACTGAGCGACTTACTGAAGTAAAAGCCGCGGTCCCCACAGACAAACTGGAGGGTGTCCACCAGCTCCCCGCCGCACAGGGTCTCCCTGGGGCGGTAAGCAGCAGAGCAGCACGAGGCCAAGGCCAAGAAGGTCAGCAGCAGCAGCATCGACTTCCCCATCGGGACCCCCGTCGGCATCTGGGGGCGGAGAGAAGAGGCCTTCAGCCCACCCGCCCTGCCTGCCCTTGCCTCCCGCCCCGATGGAGACACCAGCCTAGCCATCTCATCGTTCCCAGTTCCGTTTGGCTCGGTTTAGGTCCTGAACGTGACCGCTTGAATGACAGAAATCACACGTGCTCTCCCTGCCCAAGGCACGGTGCGCGGCAGCCCTGAGGCCAGTGGACGTGTGGAGCCCATCTCTGATCGGCACCAAGTGCTGGCCAGCAACTTCACGTGGGGGCGATCCTCCCCGTGTCACCACTGCAGGGGCTCGGCCACACCCAGAGCTGCGGGGGCCCATGCTGGACGCTGAACCTGGCCTCTGTCCTATGACGTCACGGGGGCGGGGCCAGCACAGGGCAGTGGCCACTCCTTGGACCTCCCAGCATCAGCCAAGATGGCAGACAGCCCCACCCCACCACAGAGCATGTGCATCCCAGAGGGCCGCCCCCCCACAAGCAGCAGGAGGTCCTGCGGGGGTGGGGGGAGTGCAGTCCCACCCCTCCCCCACCCTCCCAGTCTGTGGCTGAGCAAACCTCAGGTCAAGGATCCCTGGTTACCCTGTGGTGCCAACCGCACTCCCAGGGGCCTTGTTCTCCTGAATGGCTCCGTCTCCCCTCCAGGCTGTCCTGGGCACCCCAAAACACCAAGGCTAAAAGCCCCCGCTGCAGGGCTGGCATCACACCACCCAGGGCCTCGAGGTCCCTCGGGATCACCAGACACTCTCCCCACTGGGGGACCAAACCCCACCCTAGGAGCCAGAGGGAACAGGTCAGGCCACCTGGAGGCTGGACACCAGGTCCTCGGGGCCCAATCTGGAAGGACACACCCCCTGCCCCGGGCTGTGCTGCTGCAGGACCCCGGGCAAGGGTTAACCAGGTCCCTTCAGGGTTGGGGGCTCAGGAAGGACCTCGGGCTCTCTCAGAGACAGGGCGAGCAGTCCCTGCTCCCTCTGGGAAGTGGAACCGCCTCCACCTCCAGGCAGGCAGCCCCAGCCTGCCCTCCGCTGGCCCAGGTACGCACCCCTTCTGAGGCGAGAGTCACGGCCCAGAGCCTCTGAGCCCACTGGCACCTGATGCTACCCAAGCCCAGGGCCAGGCAGCCCTTCCCAGGCTCCACACCCGGTGGGCACAGGGGTCCCGGCTGTGTGGCCCTTCCCAGCCCGGCGTCCAGCTGTGGCATGCTAGGCCCAGGGAATTTCTGATGCCTTAAACCGTGCAGGACAGGAGGGGGATGAGAAGGGAGCGCAGTCCCGCTGAAACTCAGGAAGACCAGTGGCCAGATCCCCATCAGGACCTGGAGTGCCCGCCTGCTCACCTCCCCCTGCCCTGGCCGGGCTCCAGCCAGGCTCCCAGGCTGCCCCCACTGCTGTCCCCTTCCAAATGCTAAGAACGATTTGGCACCAGCCTAGCGGCAGCTGCGTCCTTCCACAAGCCTGGCCACTCCGGTGCGGGGTCGTCCAGAGCACCCACGGAGAGCCCAGGCCTGACCACGAGAGAGACATGAGAGGCACGAGGCAGGCAGAGCTACGGGCCAGGTAAGCAAGCCCTGGAGGAGGGAGGGTAGGGGTGAGGAGGGTAGAAGCAGGGAGGAGGGGTGCAGGGGCTGAGGCCCGGGGGGGCCATCAGCAGGCGGGCAGGCCCGAGCCGGAGGGCAGAGGGGTCCTTGGCTCAACAGCCCAGGTTACCTGCAGCTGGACAGGAGGCTTGCTGGGACTGGAGGAGGAGAAGGAGGAGGAGGAGGAAGCTGGAAGGCCGCCTCAGAGGAGAAGCCAATGTCCAGTTTGCAGGCTGGCCAGTGCTGCGGCTTTTATGTCTGAGCCGGCTCCTCCCCGCCGGGGCTCCACCCTACCCCCCACCCCTCTCCCCGCTGACCACTCCCCCCGCCCCCTTTGCTCCCGCCCCCTGCGTCCTCCCAGCCAGTCCCTTCACGCCTGCACCCCCAACAGCTAGCCCTGGACCGTCCCTCTGCGAAGTACCCTGGGGTGGGGGTGGGGGCTCATCCCGCACCCCCAGCCCGTCTAGGCACAAGGCAATGTCGGGGGGCGGGGAGGTTAGGGAGGGGGGCCGCTTTACACCTCCTTGTATGGAAAGTTCCATCTGCCCACTGGGCCGGGGCACATAGTCTCTGGGGGCTGCACACTCCTGCGCTTCTGAGCTTCCAACCAGCCCCTCTCCCCAGATTCCTGCGTGGAAATACTGGGGACAGGGAGAGGGGGAGCGCGGGTGGGGGGGCCGGCTGCAAATGCGGCGCCTGCGGGAGCCTCTCGCCAGCTCGCCCCCTCTTCCATCCTGGCCCCGCCCACCCCGTTTTCCTCCTTCGGTCTCGCTGGCACGGAGTCAGCATACCAGGGTGGGTTTCTGAGCCTTGCGCCCCTCCTCATTACCCAACACTCAGGGGGACAGGACCCTCCCCCACACGGCAGCGGACCGCAGACTCTCCGCAACAGCCCCCTGCACCCACAAACCGACCAGGAAGTCGCCTTTGCAGGCAGCTCACACCTCCCCTGCACTTCCCCAAGCCCCTACCCACCCCCCCTCCACTCTGGCGGCGCAGGGGAGAGCGCGGGCTGGGCCTCGGGGAGCGGGACCCACAGCCCCCCACCCTGGCCTGCGCGGGCCCCTCTCCCCACCCGGCCGGCCCGCACGCCGCTTACCTGGAAGCCGGCGCAGCTGCCGCCCACCTCCCTGCTGCGTATCGCAAACCGAACAGCGGGCGTTGGCCCTCCTGCCGGACACTCCTCTGCCAGCGCCGCTCTGGCCGGGTCGCGGGGGCCGAATGTGCGACGGGGCCGAACGGGGGGATGGCTTTTTTTGGGGGGGGACTCGTCTGATTGTTTGGGGAGGGCGGGCTGTCTGCGGGCTGGGGCGGGCCAGATGTTGTACTTTTAGGGGGGGAAAGGGTATCGGGAAATGAGGTCAGCTGTTGTATCAAGGATAGAGGGGGGCAGAGATAGTGGGAGACACAGAGAGAACGTGAAAGGGGGGGGGGCCAAAGAGAGGGCGAGAGGGAGAGAGGACAGAGAGAGGCGGGCAGGCTCGCAGCGGGGGAGAACAGCGCACAGAGAAACAGAAAGCGTATAATTAATCCACTTCGGGACGGCGAGGCGAGAGGGCGGGCGTGGAGGGGGAGGGCGCTGGAGGCGAGGAGCTGGGGGGGGCGGGAGGGAGCGAAGGGCAGGCTGCGGGAGAAGAGAGCGCGGGCGCCGGGACCAGAGGCCGGAGAGGGGACGGGGGAGCACAGAGAAGCGAGGGCAGCGCGCAACGTCGAGGGCCGGGGAAGGTGCTGAGGGGGGCGGAGTGGAGGGCGTCCCGGGCCGCGGGCGCCCAGCTCGGATTGGGCCGACGGAGCCCTCTGCCGTCGCGAGCCCGGGCCCTGGGAGGGGGGTGGCGGTGGCGGTGGCGGCGCCGAGCCGCTCGGGACGCGGCGAGGAGGGGAGCGGAGGGCCGCGCGCCGGGGAGGGCTGGGGACAGCGCGGGGGATGACAACGCCGGCGGCCTGCGAGCCGGACTGCCTGCGGGGGGGACCGCCTCCTCGGGCGAAGCGGGGAGGGCGTTGAGGTAGATGGAAGAGGAGGCGGCGGGGGTCCGCAGGCCCGGCGGAGCGCGGCCCCGCCGACGGCGCCCAAGGCGGGAGTCAGCAGCGTGGCGGCGGGCGGCGACGACGCGGGACCGCCGGCCGGGTGGAGGCGCTGGCGGGCCGAGCGCGGGCGGGCGTGGGCCAGGAGGCGGGGGCGGCCGGAAGGGGGGGCCGGGGGCCGGCCTGGCCTCACGCAGCTCCGCCGGAGAGCAGGCGAACTGCGGGCGCCAACGCCCGGCTCTTATAGCCGCGCTACCCCGCGGCGCGGCGCCCGCTCGGGCCCCGCTGGCCCCGCGCCCGCGCCAATGGGCGCCCTCCGGACGCTGGCCCCGCCCTCCGGACCGCCCCCGCAGCTCGAGCAGGGAGGGGGGCCAGGGGCTGGGGGGCCCCGGGTCCGGGGGCGACGGTGGTGGGGGGGGCTGTGGGGTGCTCGCGGCAGGATTGGGTTGGGGGCGGGGAGCGGCCGAACGCGCAAGAAATCCCGAGTCTCGGTTCTGAAGTGTGGCCCCCCTTTCGGGTTCCCGGGAACCAGGGGCTTCTAGGCTTGCGCGCGCCAGGGGCGCGAAGCGAGAAAGGTGGGCGGCGTCCCGGGCCCCAGCGCCGGCCCCGACCGCGCGGCGGCGGCGCCCCATCGAGAGTGAGGGCGCAGGTGGTTCGGCGCCGGGTCCGGGGTCCCCGAGTCCCGCGGGGAGCTGTAGGGGAAGGAGGAATTCCCGGGCGCGGGCAGGGCGCGCAGCCGCCACCTGCCCGAGCAGGCGCGGCGCCTGAAGTCGCGGCAGCCGGAGCCCGAGCGCCCCCCGGTGCCGCGCGGGAGCCGGGGTGTAGCCGCGGCGGCCGCCAGGTGCGGTTCCGGGGGAGGGCCGGCCCGGCCAGGCCCGGGGGCGGGGGGCAGCCAGCCGTGGGGCCTGCCGGGGCTGCGCCTGGCCCGGGAGAGAAGAGCAGGGCGGGAAACGGCGCTCAAATCCTACCTGCGTGACCAAACTCACCGGGGTTCGCGTGAGCAGCTCGCCTTTGGGACCCACCCAAAATATCCGGATAATGATTCCCCCGTCCTCAGTGCGTTGGACTTGCGTAGAGTCGGGTTCAGCCCCGGGGGCCACCACGATAATTTGGGGGTCTGGGGAAACCATCTCCTGGAGAGTTTGGACGACGTAAGAAGTCGTGATTTTTACCAAGTCAAAACCACGCACAAGCCCCGGCGCCCCGGCCACCCGCGCCTCTCGAGGGGAAGGGGCCGCCGCCGGCGGAAGCCCGTGCCGACTCGCCCCCTCTCTCCGCCATCAATCACTTCGCCCGCGCTCGGCGCGCGCCTCCCGAAGTCCCCTGACCCGCGGACTTGGAGGCGCTGCGCCGCCCGAACGGGGTGCGCTTCTCCTCCGCGTCCCTCCGACTCAGCGCCCGGCCCTCCCCGCTTCGGGGCCACCGAGGCGCCTTCCCCACGACTGTGATCTTTGAAAGAGCAAACGAAAGCGGCGCAGGTTTCGGGGCGCCAGGTCCCGGAGAGCGCGGCCGCCGAGCCGCAAAGCCCTCAGCAGGCGTCTGCGCCCCGTCCTGCTGTCCCCGGCGGCTGCACGAGGCGAGCGCCAGCCCCGGCGGGACTGCGGCGCGGCGGACGGGGAAGCCGGCCGGGGCCGCGGAGGCGGCGGGGAGCTCACCGCAAGGCTGGAGGCTGGAGGCGGGAAGCTGCGTCCGCGGGCGCGCGAGGAGCCGAGGCAGCGAGCGAGAGCTGTGCGGCGGCGGTGGACGCTGCTGGAGGTGAGCGGGACCCCGGGGGCAGTCCCCAGTGTCCGGGGGCAACGCCCAGTCCGTTGGAAGACCCGGGGACAATGCCCAAATTTGGGGGAAACTGGGGGCAATGCCCAGTCGTTTTCCTGGACGCGGGAGCAGCACTGCCCACGTCCTGGCGGACACGTTGCCGGGCCAAGTGTGCTGGGGAATAGAGAGAGAAATTTCCCAAATCCGAGGAGTTTGGGGGGCCTTCGCAGGAGAGGGAGAGAGGCTGAAATCAGTACCCTCCGCTCCCCGGGTTGGAAAAAGTGCAGAGAGCTGCCGGCCGGCCAGGAACAATGCCCAGATATGGGGGACGCAAGTCAGAGCTCTGTCTGGTTTGCGACTCCAAGCACGAGTGTCCCGACGTAGGAGACCCGAGGGAGGCCCCGTTGGTGTGGGGAACTGTAATCAGTGACTATATTTGAGACTCAGGATCCAGGGTCCAACTTTGGAGGACCAGGGGACATTGCTCAGTGCAAAGGGTGTGGGGGAGGGAACAAGAAATCCAATTCTAAAATAAGGGGGACCCAGCCTCTCAGTCACCAAGCCTAGGGAGAAACCCAGACCAATTTGTGAGAGATAGGTTTGGGGTGACTCCGGGAAAATTCTCAGCATGAAAAGTGGAGGGGGGACCCTCAGACACACATTATGTGAAGTTGGGAGAAGAGAAACACTGAACCCATTCTGGGGATCTAGGCGAAATTTCAGCGTGATGGAGGGAAGTAAAGACTGACTTCCACAATTTAGAAATACAAAATTAGTGACCTGAAAGGTGGGCGGCCAAGGGCTCTGGGGCCAATCCCAGTGTCCTTTAGAAACTCAAGAAACACTGTCTAAACTTGGGGGGAACCTGGGGTGTGATCAGCACATTTGGGAAATGCAGAAAAATCCCTGTCTGCTTCTCCTTTAATTTTTAACTGGTTTCAATTGGTTTGTTTTTGGTGAGCAGGAAAAAATATCCTGTTTGCTTGGTCACTGTCTGCATTTGGGAAACCCTAGCAAAACATGTCCCCAGTTTTGGGGATCCATGGGAATCACCCAATGGAAGCAGATGTTGAAATCTCAGGAACCCCGGGTAATACCCAGGAAGCTTATAGGACACAGGCCCATAAGACCTAGGGTTTCTAGGATATTTTTTGATCCCTGGACATTTTCATATGGGGGGGTATGCAAAGTTACTTAAATTTAAGGGGACTTGGGGAGCAAGGGTCACAAAATCAGGGGGTCCAAAAATCTATGTTCTAAAAAATTTGTTGTTTTGTGGTGGGGGGAGTCCCAATTTATTTGGAGGACTGGGACACATGTCTCAATTTGGAGGTCCCAGGAAACTAATTTTTTAATCTGGGTGTCCAGGGAAGTTGTTCAGAGCCCTCAGGAAAATTGGGGGTCAGTCTCTAAGTTTTAGGGGGAAAGGATTAAGAGTTCATAGGTCTCGGGGCCTGGAGAATCAGGGTCTCTGGTGATCTGCAGGGAGCTTGTAGCATGTGAGAGACCCAGGAAATGTTGCTTACATTTTGGGTGACTTTGCGGGTGTGCAGAACCATCTGGAGTCCAAGAGATCAGTGCCGTTCTGTGACCCGAGTGTAGTCCTGACGGCGTTTTCGGGCTTGGAGGGCAATGCGTGGTGCTGGAGAGAGCTGAGCGTGTTCAAACAGAAGGGATCAGGAAACAGGAAAAGGGCCCAGTGTCAGCCTGGGGTTTGAGATCAGCCTGGGGTTTGAGATCGTCCTGGGGTTCGAGATCACTGCCTGAATTTCAGAAAATCCGGATTTTTGTCAGTAAGCCAGTGAGACACAGGGAACGTTTTAACACTCAATGTTATGGTAAAGAGAACATGTTCCGAATATTGGGTTACTGGGGACACCCAGCAGAGCCTGGTACAGGGAGATGTACATAGGCTTTGAGCAAGGGTTTGTTTCCTGCGTGGTGTGACCCGGGAGAATCTGCCCAGCGCACAGGGCCACAAGGAAGCGCATCCTCATGATTGCCCCCGCGTGCTTTCCAGGGCTCCATGACAGTGTCTAACCCGCCTGGGACCTTTCTGGTGGCGGGAAGCTTGGAGAGTCCTGTAAAGGAGAGCACCGGAATGTTCATGGCTCCCCCCCACACACACAAATATTGCTCAATGAAATCTGGGGTTCGGAAATCATCCTCTCAATTTTGTGGAAGTCAGGAAACCAGAGCTCAGGCCATTTAGGGTTCAGAAAAGGGCCTGGTTTGCACTGGGCGCAATTCCTCCATTTCAGTGAAGGACTAGGAAGGCGCGTTCAGACTCTGAGGGTTTGGGGGAAATTGCTTCGTGTGCTGGGGGAACTGGGAGTCTTTGCGTAAAATTTAGGGACCCCGGGGGCTGGTGTCGGTAATTCGTGGAGGGCCCCCGGCAGACAGTGTCCTAAGCTGTGGTGGGCCAGGAGAACAGGGCTTCCGCGCGGGGGAGCAGAACAGGACAAGGAGTTTTGCCTGGGAGACTCTGCAGTTCCTGCTCAAAATTACGGAGGCTCAGGGAAAAAGCCCCACTTGTTTTGGAGAGGGCGCCCAAGTGCCAGGAAAACCCCGTCCGCCTTCTGGGGAGCCAGGCAGATCGGTCAGCGTGACCACAGCACCCGGGCTTAACGCTGCAGCGGTAGGGACGCCGCGTGGGCGGCAAGTCCGGGCACACGCGGCACTTGAGAGCCTGGGAGAAAGTGCCCGACGAGTTGGGGACCCGGACCACTAGGTGAATCTGGGGAAACCAGCAGGGGCTTGCGTTTCTCGAGATCCCCGGAAACGGATGTCCAAGAAGATTCTTGTGGTCTGGGAAATGCTGGATGTGTTGGAGGACCTGGGAGCAAGCCTTACATTTGGAGGATCCCGGGGAAAATACCGCCCGCAGGGAGGTCGCTCGCTGGGCTGGGACCCCTGGAGGCGGAGGGCTGCGCGGGAGTGGCGGAGCTCCCGGGGCTGGGGACGCGCCGCCGCCGCCGCTCCCCCGCGTCTGGGGGCTCGCGCGGAGCAGTGGCGCCCTCCCCGGGGGACTCGGGGCGCGGGCAGGTAGCGCCGGGCTCCCTGGGCGCGCGCCCCGGAAGGAATGTCGCCGCTCTTTCTCGGGCCTTCTGGCCGCCGTGAGCGCGCGTGCGGCGGCAGCCGGGGCCGAGCAGGCGTGGGGAGGGAGGGAGGAACCCGGGAGCCGCGAGGGAGAGACTTGGGCGCGGCGCCCCGGCGCTCCCGGGGCTCCCGGCTCCCGGCTCGGCCGCCTCCGAGGACGGCCCCGCGCTCCCCGCCGCCGCCGCGCCCCACGCGCTCCCGCGCTGCGAGCCTAGGCGAAGCCGCGGCCGGGCGGCCGCCGCGGGCAGGCTCGTCCCCGGCTCGGCTTGGGGGCCCGGGAGCACCCCAGACGGCCACCCCCGCGCGCCCAGACGTTCCGCGAGCGCCCTTCGGGCCTCAACCGGTCCCGCACGCAGGGGCGAAACCAGTTTTGCTTGGGTAACACGAAGGAGGGGAGGGAATGGGGAAGACGACGAGAGACGTGGGGGAGGACTGGGGGCTGCCCTGCGCGGCGGCCGGGGCGCCCAGGGTCTCCTTTCGTTTTCGCAAAGAGAACGTGCACCGAAGCCTCGCTGCCCGCCGCCAAAGCCCAGTTGCTCACGAGCCGGCGCTGAAGCCGTCGCAGGCGCAAGGCGCTTCTGGGCAGGAACGCGGCCACCGCCTCCGAACGGAGCACTCTTGAGGTGGGGGGCAGCGACCCGGGGGGGCCCTCCGAGGGGTACGGAGCTACCAGGAAGAAGGCATTGCTGGGGGGCAGAGGAATGGTGGGGATCCCCGGGCCACCACAGCCGGCATCGCTCGTCCCCACCGTCACCCCCAGAAGGACCCCGGTTAGAAGGGGACTGCTCAAAGCCTGACATTCTGGGAAGGCAGGGGTTAATGCCATTGGACAGGTGTGGGGACCCAGTCGGGGCTGAGGCAGCCCTTCACATTATTTTGGCAAGACAGGGAGACCCCCCCACCACCACCATGAAAAACAGCCCATTTTCCACCCAGAGCCCCAGGCACGTGGAGAATGTTCCCCCTTCAAATTCCAGTCCGCATCAATCACCCCGTGTCCCATTCCAAGAACATCTGGCCTGTCTCCCCCCACCCATCACCGCCCCCTCCCCTCTCCACCAGCTTCTAGCCTCCCTGTGTCCCTGGCTTTCAGGCCCATGCGGGTGTGCCTGGGGTGTGAGGACAGGGCCTCCAGCAGAGAAGCCCTGAGTGCCCTGAAGTCGCTCCCCACTGCGTGGAGACCTGTGAATTTGGGGGTGAGGAACGGGGCCCCTGGGAGCCCAGAGCAGCTTCCAAAGCCTCGGAGGGCCTTTGCTTCTGGACAAGCACAGGGCTCCCTGGGGCTCTGCGTCGAGCTCCCCACCTTCCCCCAGGCCTGCTGCCCAGCCTGGGACTGGGGATGCTGAGGTAAGAGCCCCTTTTCAAAGCATGGGCTTTCCCCTGGGTTAGGGGTGCACTGGGGGGGACAACAGCACCCTGGTCTCTCAGCGGGTCCCTCCCCTGCTTTCTGCCCATACAGGCGCCTGTCCCGGAGAAGCCCCTGGCCGGTGCTTGGAGATGAGCCCTTCCAGCCTCTGCCTGGACCTTGGAGGTAGGAAGGCTAAGGCCACCCTGGGGTGCCAGGCTGAGCTGCTGGGGCAAGGAGGGGGGCACATGCATGCGCTCCCTCCTCCTCCCCCGCGGGGCTGCCTGCTGAACCCTCGCCTTATTTAGTCAAAAGTGTGGCTAAAGGGGCAGGCTTGGCAAGGGCAGATCCGGGTCACCGTAGGGCTCAAAAAAGGCACGGGCTGCCCCCAGCCAGGACCAGCGTCAGGCTCTCCCCGACTTCCGGCCGTCCACAGGAGGAAGGGAACTTCAGTTGCCCGAGTATTGTGGGACTGGGGTCTCTCCTGCCCAGAGCCTGGCAGAACTTCCAGCCGGAGCGCCAGCCTCCCACCCCCATCCTGCTCCAGACCCGGCGGCCGCACCACCAGCCTCCCCCGCAGACCGCAAACCCCTGCTCCACCAAGAAGAATCGTCCCCCCCAAATTCAGACTCACCCTAAAAGCCTGGCCCCTACGCCCCAGGCCTGCGGCTGCTCTCCAGCCTGCCTCCCGGCTCCCTGCTCCCCACAGGCGGCCTTTCTCTTTCACCGTTTCCTCCCACAGCTCGGGCTCCGGGCTGGCCGCTCCCCGCTCCCTGGGACCAAGCCCAGCATTTTGCAAACTCTGCTCCGTTCTCCAAGGGTCCCTGAGCGCCCCTCCCTAGCCCACCGCAGGGCACCGGGCCGCTGAGGTGCAGACCGTACCCTGGGCTCCAGGAGGGACTCCGGCTCAGCGTCAGCCCCGGCTGGAAGCGAGGGACCGGAGACCCAGCCGGAACCACCAGGACCCGAGGAGGGCACAAGCCACCCAAGGCACAAGGCGCCACAAGCCACTGATCCATAAATCAAAAGCCGAAAGTAGGTGGAGGTCTGGTGGGGGCTGCAGGGGAGGGGGCTGGGCAGGCGTGCTGGGGAAGGACCCAGGCAAGGCCACCACTGTACAGTTTTCCGTAGTGTGGGACATAAAGACACCTTTAAAAGAACCTTCTTGGCCTCTCTCTCAGATGGGCCAACCAGCCTAGAAGGGGGCTACCTGCTGGGTCCCGCCCTGGCGGCTCAGAGGGTGGCCCCACTCACTTCCAGGACACAGACCCACCCCGCCCCCGCTTCCACAGCTGCCCAGGACCCTGAGCCGAGCCCCCCTCCAGGGCCGCTCAGCCTGTGCCCCACCCAGTACCTTGGCCACGAAGCGCCGCGCCCAGCAGCACCGAGTTGGCTCCAGAACTGTCCCAGGCTCTCCGGCCCCAGGGCCTTTCTAGCTGCCCCCCACCCCCCACTCACACTCACAGGAAGCCGCTCCTCGGAGCACAATGGAGTCGGGACACCGGGGGCTCTTGCTCCTGCGGCCGCCGCACTCCCGAGTGCGCGTGCCGCCCGCCCGCGGGCACGACCTCCCGTTCTCTTCCCAGCCCAACAGCCAGGAGTCTGCAACTGCCACCCACTTTGACAGATGGGGACAGAGGTCAAGCCCCCGGTGTGAGGCCCGGCAGCCCGGCAGCCCAGGGCAGGGAGGACCTGGGTCTTGGGCGCCGCTGAAGCCTGCTTGCCTGGGGTCTCCTGCTTCCCCCCACTGATGAGTTCCCCCCTCCCGCCGGCTTTGTTTCTCCTTCCTGCAATTCCGTCCCCACCTTGTCCTCGCGCCCCCCCCCTCCTCCCACGGCTGCTCCCTCCCCTTCCCTTGCCCTTCCTCGGCCAGGAGCTCCCCTCCAAGGACGCCCGGAGGAGCCCGACTGCCAGGAGCAGCTGTACCCACACCCCAGCGGCCGAGGGATGGACACCCAGAGCATAGCAGAGCCCTGGGTCACAGATGCCGGCGGTGGGACTCCGAAGAAACCCAGCTTCCCTGGGCCCTGTGGGGGGTCGCTCCGCGGACCCAAGGACAGGAGGCCTCTGCTGGGAGCTGACACTCGGAGAGCCAAGCCCGCGG
The DNA here is from genome assembly GCF_922984935.1 of Meles meles. Classification (NCBI taxonomy): domain Eukaryota; kingdom Metazoa; phylum Chordata; class Mammalia; order Carnivora; family Mustelidae; genus Meles; species Meles meles. Next base: position 1,631,756 of record NC_060073.1, read on the forward strand.
CCGCAGCCCTGCGCGGGGGATCCGAAGACACTCACCTCTGCGGGTCTGGGGCTGGCGGCCGGCCTCAGTTCTGAGTGCGCGGGGACCGCCTGGGCCACAGGCCGCAGCAGCGCAGCTCCGGGCTGGGTTCTCTGGTGGCTCTGGCCGCCGGCGGCTCGGGCTGCGGGGGCTGCGGCTCCGGCTGGGGGGCAGGCTGGGCAGGGGGCTCTGCTGGATGAGACGCGGGGCCTTGCGGCTGGGGGGCCGCCTCTTCCTCTGGGGGCTCCGCAGTGACTCTTCGGCCCCTGGGGAAACACACAGGTGTTCCTGAGATGAGCACCTTTAAAACAAACCCCCCAAAGCCCAGAGCACCAGCCCCGTCTTCCCTGTCCCCGGGCTGTTCAGTGAGGAGGTCTCGGGTCTCCTTGCCGGGGTTTTGGGTGGCAGCTTCCCTACTTGTCCCTCTGGCTGACTGGCCCCCCTTTTTCAAGGGACCGGGGAAGGGGGAAAGGGGCCCACAGTTGGCCTACAGCTGGGCTTCCCAGCAGCCAAGCCAGCCAAGGGGCCTGTCCATGAAGAGGCAGGAGACCCATCTGTTGGGTGGGCTGCCCCTGCCCTGTCGGTGTGGACTCCTGCCTGGGCACGGGGTGGGGCCGCACGCGAAGGGCCTGCCTTGGGGGATCGCAGCACACATCAGGACACCCCCACACTCCAACATCCCCCCCTTGGGTGGAAGCAAGGAGGGGGCCAGGCACAAACCAAAGGACACCGTTCTGTATGAAGAAATCAGCTGGGTGGTCGGGGCGTTGGGGTGGGACACTGGGCTGCCCTGGGGAAATGAAACCTGCCCCTACACACCATGGCGGCTGTATGGTGAAGTCCGGGACCCCCAGGTGGAGGGGACAGAAGCTTCATGTGCAGAATTAAGCACACCCCTGGGAATCTGGGGTTTCCAGAAACTCACCCCAGCACTCAGTTGAGGGGCTGGAGAGGCCCCAGGAGAACTGGGCAGGCCTTCAGGGAGAGAGGAGCTTTACCCTTTCAGTCCTGCTGTGGCTTATCGCCCTTCTTTGTCCTCTTCCCTCTCCATTCCTGTTACTTAGTGGGATTCTTTGGTTATGCTTGGGAGGTGTGGGGAGTGGGGAGAGGGGAAAGCTTGACTTTTAAAATGGTATAAAAAAAAAAGCCTGCTCCAAAATCTCGGGCCCCTGGGCCCTGTGCACCAGTCTCCTGTTTGTCTCTGGTTGGGATGGGGGGGGGGCACGGCGGCACAGCAACAGCAAACTTCTCACACACAGAAAAAAAAAAACCCTGCCTTTTACATTTGCAAAAACAGCTGTTCACTCCCGCTGAGAAGAGCAGCCCTGCCCTCCACCCCTGCCCCTCCCACTCGGTCTGGCAGATTAGTGAAGGAAAACCTATTTTCCCTACAAAAGCCTCTGTGGCTCTGTGCAGCCCCTTAGAAGACCCCCCTCTCCACTCATCTTCCCTGTCTCCCCCAAAGTTGAGGCCACTCTTAGGTAGCTGGCCCGGGCCTTCCCTCTGACAGCTGAAGTTCTGTTCCTCCTGCAGAAGTGGGGATCCTGTTCGCTGCCCCAGCCCCCAGCCCATGCACACCTCAACACAGCATGCAGTGTTTCTCACACAGAGGCTACAGCAAGAGGGAGGGACGTCCAGTCACCTGTACTCTAGTCGCCGCGTAGTCCCCGAAGTCCCCGGGCGGTGGATAAAGAGGACCGGGGAGTCACTGGTGCCCAGGCCTCTCTGCTGAAGCTGCCCGGCCGGTGATCCGCTGGTCGGGCCAATATTAGCAGTCGCCGCCAAAGTAGGGGGTGCTCTGGCTGTGTTGCCCAGACCCTCCAGCCGGGTTGACGTGGAGGAGGAGGGGGACGAGGCTGAGGCTGGAGAGACGATGAAGGGCACTTTTAGAGTGTGCATTATAAGAGCCCCTAGAAGCAGGAGAGGCTCTCCTCCGCTGAGCACGGCACCTGCTCAAATGCCAACTGAAATTAGTTTTGCCCCTCACCTCCTCGCCCCCTCCACGGCTTTCCTCAAGCCCCTCCAAATTGGGTAGCCTTGCGCCAACTCGGTGGTGCTGGGGCCAATGGGCAGCTGGCTGGGGCACCTTCTCACACCAGGGCACAGCACACAAGGGGGTGGGGACTTGGCCCGCCCCCTGACCCCACGGAGAGGCGTGTGTGGGCGGGGACACAGACCGGAAGCACTCCCCCAGGAGGTGGGACTATGTGGAAGGGTGGGGAGGGGGTGGGGCCTCTTGAGATTGACACTTGGCAGTCACTTGACACCCTGGTATGCCGGTGGGCGTGGCACGGGTAAAATGGCGACGGGCCATATGAAGAAAGAAGCAGGGTTCGAGATTAATCAGAAAAAACTCATTTTAGGTGCTTCCCAGGCAGCTGCAGTGCAGCGCCTTCAGGTAATTTCTTCCTTCAGGGTTAGGGGCCTCATCTAGGAGTTTCCTCCCTTCACCAATTGCTTCTGATAGTGCTCCCGCACCACAAGTGTGCTGGCAGGTGGCAGCTCTGAGCACCAATCCTGCTCATAGGTACTGAGGATGGGATGTTGGGTTCACAGCCTTTGAGTCTGGATGAAACTTCAATCAAGGCACCGCCTCAGAGCCATCAGCAGCCGGGGGAGGCCCCAGGCAGATGTGCTGCCTAACTGGACTAAATCTCACTGGGGATTTAAACCCCTTCTCCAGGCTTGCAGGGAGAGCAGGCAGCAGAGCAAAGACTCACCGAGAAGCAAAGACATGTGCACTTCTGAGAAGGCCACCAGTCCCACATCCCCCCAACACCCTGCACCCCAGTTTACCCAGCTAACTGGCACATGTTAGTGTTTGACTCTCACTGTCCTTTTCTCTCTCAAGCTCTCACCTGAACTCCATTCCTTAGCTGGAGGGATGGGGCATCCGGTAGGGAGGACAGACTTGTGGTGGGAGGAGAGACTTGAGGGGGGACTCAGATCTGGCAGTTGTGTCCCAAAGGATGCAGATGCTCCGCAGCCCCACCACCCTACTGGAAGAAGGCAGGTGGGACTCCTTCCTGGGTTCTTGGATGGGGAGGGATGCAGCGATGCTAAAGGGCCCTGAGCAAGGTCTGGGACACATAGAAGGGAGTCAGTGTGAAGCAGTTCACAGTTCTTGGTGTATGGCAGTCACCTGATCATGCTGGTTCTTACTCTGCTCAGGACTCAGTGGCTTGAAGGCTGTACGTCCTGTGTTGTCCCCTGGTGTCTGCTGCAAGATACCCAGATTTTTCAAGGAGCTACTGCCAGGTCCTTATGGGAAGACTTAGCTGGGACTTGCAAAGCCACAGGTGGAGCTAGGGAGAGTGTAAGGGCTGACTCCAGACCAGACATGAGGCTACCACTGGAGGCCCACCAAACTGAGAAGGTGGGCAGATAAGGGACTGAAAAGGAAGTAGCCTTTCAAACCCACAGATCACTTCCTGGAAATATGGAAACTTCCACCCCCAAACAGAACCTGAGTTCTGCCCTAATCTGGATTCCCATCTCAGGCCTGGCCCCAAGGGAATCAAGCAGGACGATTTTAATCCACCAGAATCTTTGAACCCAGAGTGCTTAAGCAAGGGGAGGGGAGCAGAGGATAAAGGTCAGAGTGGGGAGGGCCCATGGAAGACTAGCTAAGCCATGGCATCACTGAGGCTGGATTAGAGGCACTGGGTCAGGGAGGTGGGTGTGAGGGCTGGGACCCACATCCCTGCATTCCATTTCTTTTCCATGGTGGAGGAAAAGCACATGGCCAATAAGGGATACAGGGAGTGGGAAGGAACACAAAAGAGACAAGTCTGGAGTGCCTGATTGAACTAAATCTCACTGGGAATTTAAACCGCTCACCCAAGCTTGCAGGGACACCTCATAACTAAAACCTCTTTGCCCCACCGCCTGGAAGAGGGTCATCCCGTCCTGGGGTTCTGGCCAGAACCTCATTTATTCAGGAGACTTCTGGGGCACCTGCAGAAATCCCAAGTGTGGAGTTTCCGCTGCTTGGTGGCTTGCATGGCCTCATGCTGACACCTGGTGGTCACTTCTAGAATTACAGAGGAAGAGTCCAGGGCTCTTAGTACAACTTGGGGCACTCTGGGGAGAGGGCTGAGGGGGCAAATAGATGCTTGTCTCTACACAACAGTTCCCCCCTACAGCATCAGCATACAGGTGGGCTCTGCACCTTTGTGTGGTCAGATCAGAGGCTTTTATCTGCCTCCATCCTGGCATTACAGAACAGGTGGTGGAAGGAGGCCTAAGGGAATTCCCCCCTTGGGGGACTCCCCGACACCAGCAGATGTGGCATGGCAGATGTCCAAAACCATAGGTGCAACCTGGGACACCTTCCAGAAGCATGGTTGTGTGTTCTGAAAGTTAGAGGAGCCTGTATTATATTTGTATCTGAATAAAATAAGATCTATTACTGGGAGTCTCCGGGAAGGAAGTTAATGTTAGGACCCCTTCCCAAGGCTGGACTAAGGGTCCATCCCTTCCCGGGTTGGGCTGAATTTTGTTCTCCAAACCCACTGGTCAAGCAGGGGTTTCCAAATCTGACCCGAGCCCGACACCTTGTGGCCCTTTGTGGAAGTGCAGCCACAGCCTCCGAAAGCCTAGTTTCCCTTCAATCCATAATAGTGACGCCTGGGTAAAAACAGGGTCACTTTCGCAAGCCCAGGACTGGAGAGAACCCGGTCCTGAATGAGCTAGGCTTTGTCTCAGAAGCCTGGCACCATCTGATGCCCTCGACTCCCCGCATCTGTGCAGCAGGTGGTCCGACCTCCTGGGGAGACTGCAGGGGCCGCACGCAGGCTGGAAGGCCCCCGGGCGGCATCACTAGGGCCCAGGGGAGCTGGGCATGATGCAGGGCATGGGAGGGGTGGGCAGGAGGAGGCCTGGAGGCTGACCCGGCTCACAATCTGGTTCTGCCCGGGGAGCTTGCCCCCGGGCATCTGCCTCCTCTGATCTCATGAGTCCCTCATGCCAGGACACAGAAGCCTGGAATCAGCGTGGCACAGAGTAACCAGTAATAAACACTCACTATTATACTCCCCTGATGGAAGGTGTGTGTCTGCCCCTGACTCCCCTCGCCGATGGCACTAAAACATCTTTTTCTTGGGGCCGTAACGCGGGGCAGCCTACGAGGCCAGTAGCAGCCTGGGGCCCTGTCCTGGCATCTGCCCCGTTCCTGGCCTCCTTTCTGTCGGGGCCCTCCAGGACCCCAGCCCTGAGGCTCCTCCCTTGGGGAGCTGGGTCCTCCTGGCAAGGCCCCCCAATACACCCATGGGCCACACGGTGGGGACTGCATCCACTTCCTCTTGCCCACGATCCTGGGCGGGCTACCAGACCCATGGCGCTGTCCCTGTGCCACCAAGCGCCAGAGAGGCAAGCAGCTGGTCAGACACGGGAAGCGAGCAGCAGAGTCAGGAGAGATCACCGAGCCTGAAGCCTGGCCTTGGCCTTCCGCGACCCCTCCCCCACATGCCTGGCCCTCTGGGGACGGGGCTTCCTGGGGAGACGGTGGCACAGGGCACGCCACGCTGGGCCTTCCCAGCAGCCAAGGTGGGGACAGCCTCCTCGGTGTCCCTCCGTGTGATGAGGAAACTGAGCCCCAGAGAGCTTCAGTAGCTTTCCCAGAGCAGAGGGAGGACTTACGCCCCTGCCCGCCTGGCCTCCCAGCCCCCCCCTCGGCCTGACCCGGGCCTGGGTGGGCACTCGGGCGGGCCCCATATGCTGAGGCCTGAGGGAGGGGAGGCGCTCACAGGGCTCTGCCGGTCATGGCCTTCAGACCTCAGCCTGTCCCTTCTTTCTGGGCAGGACCAGCCCGTGTCCAAGCACGAGGAGCGTCGTGGGGGCACCTGCGTGAACACAGCAGCCGATGTGGCTCCAGGGAGGGTAGCACGGGCGGCACCCGACCCGTGGCTGTCCCTGGGCTAGGTTTGTCCCGGCCGCAGGAGCAACCTGACGTGGGCCTGTCCTCGAGCTTGAGACGCCTGTGTAGGGGCAAAAGACACCTCCTCCAGGAAGCCTCCCAGCCTGTTTTCTCTTCTGCGCTCTGACCGTGTGTGGCTAGAACTGAGGTGTTTCTCGGCCAACTCTTCTTTCTTCCAGAGTCAGCCTCTCGGCCACTTCCTTTCCCCACAGCTGGGCCAGGGTCCAGAAAGCACCTCCATGGGCAACCAAGGACCCAGCCAGCCTCTAGGCCTGCAGAGGGCCTTCCTGCCCTTTTCCCATCCCTGCCCCTTAAAGATCTCCTTGACGGGTTGAGCATGTCAGACCGCATGAGAGCACCATGGAGGGCCAGGGGGGGCCAAGGAGAGTGTGGGCAGGTGAGAGAGGCCCAGGGAGGCTCAGGGCGGGCCAGGGCGGGCCAGGGTAGGCCAGGGCGGGCAAGGGAGCATCAGTGAGGGCCAGGGAGGGTTACAGAGGGTCAGGGAGGGTCAAGGAGTGTTACAGAGGGCATGGGGCGGGGCAGGGGGGGCTATGGAGGCTTGCAGAGGGTTAGGGAGGTTCAGAGAGGGTTACGGAGGGTCAGGGAGGGCCAGGAATGTTAGGGAAGGTCAGGGAGGGCCATGGAGTGCAGGGAGGACTAGGAAGGGTCAGGGAAGGCTAAGGAGGGCCAAGGAGGGTTACAGAGGATCAGGGAGGGTCAGGGAGGCCAGAAAGTATCACAGAGGGTCAGGAAGGGCCATGGAGGGCCAAGGAGGGTTACAGAGGGCCATGGAGGTCTAAAGAGTGTCAGGGACGGCCATGGGGGCGGAGGTCAAGAAGGGCCCGGGAGGGTTATGGAGGGTCACAGAGGGTCAGGGAAGGTCAGAGGGTCAGGGAAGGTCAGAGAGTCAGGGAGGGTCAGGGAGAGTCAGGGAGGGTCAGGGAGAGTCAGGAAGGGTCAGGAAGGGCTGGAGAGGGTCAGGGAGGGTCAGGGAGAATCAGGGAGGGTCAGGGAGAGTCAGGGACGGTCAGGGAGGGTCAGGAAGGGCTGGAGAGGGCCAGGGAGAGTCAGGGAGAGTCAGGAAGGGCTAGAGAGGGCCAGGGAGTCAGGGAGGGTCAGGGAGAGTCAGGGAGGGTCAGGGAGAGTCAGGAAGGGTCAGGAAGGGCTGGAGAGGGTCAGGGAGGGTCAGGGAGAATCAGGGAGGGTCAGGGAGAGTCAGGGAGGGTCAGGGAGAGTCAGGAAGGGCTGGAGAGGGCCAGGGAGAGTCAGCGAGGGTCAGGGAGAGTCAGGGAGGGTCAGGAAGAGCTGGAGAGGGTCAGGGAGGGTCAGGGAGAATCAGGGAGGGTCAGGGAGAGTCAGGGAGAGTCAGGAAGGGCTGGAGAGGGCCAGGGAGAGTCAGGGAGGGTCAGGGAGAGTCAGGGAGAGTCAGGAAGGGCTGGAGAGGGCCAGGGAGGGTCAGGGAGGGCCAGGGAGGGCAAGAGCCCCAGGCCAGAGCCTCAGCTTCATCACAGGCCTCCCAAATTCACCTCCTCCCAGCCCCGTCCTTATGGCCCCCTGAGCACCACGCAGCCATAGTTCAGAACAGAGGTCTAGGGAGGGAAGAGACTCTCCAAGGTCCCTCAGCAACCGGGCCTGGGGCGTTTTGGGGGGGGCAGGCAAGGTGGCCCCGCGGGAGCTGGGCTGGAGCTGGGCCAGGTTCCGAAGGGAAGACGGGGAGGTCTTTGAAGAACAAAGGAGCGGGCTGGGGTCGCAGCGGGAGTGGCCCCAGCTGGCAGGGCTGCTTGGACGTGGGCTCTGTTTTCCAAAAACACAGATGGGCCAGGAAGGGGGTCAGAGCGAGGCCGGGAACATGGGCCCCCTCCCCCCCAGGTTCTGATGGCTCAGCAGCGAGTCCACATGGGGCTGGAGGGGGCGGAGCCAGTCCAGAGGCTGGCGGGGGGGGGGGGGGGGGGCTTCCGACCCCCAGGCTGGGGACCCTAGGCTGGAGCAGCCCGGCTCTCCCAGGTTCACAGATGGGGACCCCGAGTGTGGCTGAAGGGCTCGGGCTCAGCCCCCAGTGACCTTATGATGTCGGTCCGGGGCTCAGCCTCCCGGGTCTGGACACTGGGAGCCTCTCTGGGTGAGGAGAGCCGGGAAACAGCACCGCGTCCACCCCTGCCTTGGGTGGGGTAGGGACTGCGGAGTGACCTGAGTCTGCTGCCCTACAAGCGGCAGCTTCAGGGACCCCTCCATGGAGCCCTGGAGCCCAATGGGACCTGTCCCCCCCCAGCCACAGATGCAGGGACCTGAGAGCTGCGGGCCCCAGGGGGGTGCGGGGGAGGGTGCGCTGGCGGGACTTGGCGCCAGGGCGGCCTGACTGCGCGGTGGGACAATGGGGAGGCCCCCCCGTCGGCATCCACTTTCGAAGGAATCTGCCTCGCTGTCCCTGTGCCGAGGCCAGAAACAATAGTGCTGAAGGAGGGGGGGCCGGCCCGCACCCCCCTGTGTATCTCTGCGCTTTCCAGACCCCCTCCGCCTTCGACCCCAAAATGTTCTTCCTGGAACTGACCTCTCTCCTCTCGGCGCTGCGTGGGGAAGGGGGTGGACCCGGGAAAGAAATACCCCCGCCCCAGCGGGGCCCTGCCCGAGGCCTCCCGGGTCCCAGCGTCCCTGCCTCACCGAGCCCTCCCAGCTCCAGGGGCCGGGTGGCCTGACAGCAAGCACCGGCAGCCCAGCCCCCAGCCCCCGATTCCTCAGAGCCCCACAGGCCCGTCAGCAGAGGGTCCCACTGTACACGGGGCCGTGACGAGCTCAGCCACCCTGTGGGCTCGGGGCTGCTGGAGGAAGCAGCCCCCAGGAACGCCCCACCCCAGGCCCCAGGTCCCCGCCACTCTGGGGGCCGGGGCTCAGGCTCTCACTGGAGACTCCCAGAATGCTGGGGACCTGGTGCTTTTGTCCAGCTGCTCCCGCGGGGAGGCCCGGTCCCCAGAGGCTGGGGGCTGAGACCATCCCCTTCCTAAACCCCAAGGCCTCTAAAGTCAGAGTCCCGATGCCCCGGTGAGTGACCCTGGCAGGAACTCGGAGGCACGCGGACCCCTTCAGAGCGCACCGGTGGCCTGGCCAGCTCCCAGGGACCGCATCAAAAGTGGGGCTTTGCTGCCCTCTGCTGGCCATGTCTGTGAATGGCCACCCCGGCCCCCTCGCGGGCGTGGACAGGTGCCTGCTCCGGGAAGCCACCCGCGCTGGGGGCCTGCCCCGCTCCGTCTGAGGACGGGCTCCCTAAGGGGGCGACACAGGGGTCTCCCCTTCCAGCTGAGCGGGACGCAGACCCTAGCCGGGGCTCAGCCGGGGCTCTGCCAGGGGGCCTTTCAGGGAGCTCAGCCCATTGGCCCCCGGTCTCACTCCCTCTCCTGGGCCGGCCCCCTGCCCAGCACCAGGCCTCCGAGGGTGGCGGTGGGGGGCGGAGCAACGCTCGGGCATCCCTGCCTCTGCCTCCCTTGCCCCTCAGGGTCTGCTCAGGCCTGGAAAATGGTGAGGACGGTAAATATTTACTGACAGGACAGGGCAAATACTGCCCCCAGGGCCAGCAGGAAGAGCCCGTTTCTCAGTGCCAGGAGCAGGTGCAATCTGGGGAGCCAGCCTGGAGACGGCACCGCCGGCAGCGTGTCCTCCGTGCACGGGCACCAGAGGACACACATCCCGGCTCCAGCCTCAGTCTCCCCACCGCACTGGTGCTCGTGACAGTGGGACACGGGACAGACGTGAGCGCAAGTGTGTGGGCAGGGGTGGGGCAGTGCATCCCTGGGAGACCCCGGCCCTCCGGTGAGGGGCTGGGGGACCCAGAATGGCCGGGGGCTGCCCCTCCACATCCTGCTGTCCGTGGCTACGGGGCATTTGGACAGAATGCCGCTGACGGCAGCGCCCCTGCCAGGCCCGCGGGTGAGGGAAGCCCAGGTTCCAAGGGCAGGCAGGGTCTGAGGCCAGGGGACACTGTCCTCCCAGTTCCCAGAAGGGGCGGAGCCTGGGCTCAAGGTCTGTGGGCCTGGCTTCCCTGGGGTGACCTGGGGGCTCTGGGAAACCGGGACATCTGGGGTTCAGGGCTCGGGGGGTGCCCAGCAGGAGACTGGGTCTGACCCCACCTCTGCCCCTGGAGACCCTGTCGACTGTGGACGTCCACTTCTCCCTGCCTCTGGGATCCACGTGTGGGAGGGGGTATGGCGAGTCCCCGCCCGCCGTGTCAGGAGCACAGCCACAGGGGGCCGAGGGGCTGGTGGGAGGGGCTCGGCAGGAGGCTCTGGCCTTAGGGCAGCAGTAGGTTTCAGGAAGGAAGTGGGAGACCGGCCCTGGGCGGGGGGCCCAAGGGTAGCCATACACCATGAGCAGGTCTCTTGGGTGGGCAGCCCCCCCAGTGGACATGAGCCCTCTCCTGAGCCTCCCCCACAACGGAACACCCCGGCCCCCGGCGGCACCCACGGGCAGCTGCACTGAGAGTCCCACCAGCTGAGAGGGCCCGCACGGTCCTGCTCCCCGCTCCACGGGATTTGCTGGCCCCTGAGGGGGAGGGGGCCCCTGCGACCTCTTTCAGGGTCTTGCCCACGAGCTGGCCAGCCAGGACACGGGCTTGGCTAACCGCTGCTTCGAGGGCACCTGACCCCCGCGACCTGCTTCCCCGTCCCAGAGGCGCCCAGGCCGGCTGTGGGCGCTTACGTACCTCAACTCCCGCAGGATGCCCCTGTCTCTACCCCCGCGGATGGGGCCACCCGGGTGTGCCCATGGACGATTTGCTGCTGATGCCAGCCGCCTCCTCCCTTCTTTTCCAGGTCCCGTGTCAGCCGTGTGCTCCAGGGGCGGAGCTAGCTGGGGACCAGCCATGTCTCAGGAGGGGGGGTGATGTCACGGGGAAGGGGTGGCCCAGGAGGGAACCAGGGGACTGCAGGGAGGCTGCCAAGACAGCCAGGCCCTCCCAGGAGGGGGATTTACTTCTGGCCACAAGGCCGCCCCTGAGTGGTCTGCAGACTCAGGGGTCCCAGATGCCCGGTCCCAGGCCCAGCCATCCCGAGCCCCGAGCCCAGGTGGAGCCTTCAGGAGAGGCGCAGATTGGTTTGGCCTGGGCGGCCGGGCGGCCAGCCGGCCGGGCTGGTGTGCAGCCAGGGTGACCCGCTGACCTCCCAGGCCACAGCCAGTCCAGACAGCCCCCAGGCTCTTTGGCACACCAGGTGATGGCCTAGGCGGGGTGCCCAGTGGACCCACACCAGAGGAACCCTAAAGACCTGAATGCCAAGTGACCTCGTCCTTAAGCCCAAGGGCCCTTCTGGGACTGACCACCATGTCTGGGCTGCTGAGCGGGAGGAGAGGGCCGCAGGGCAGCAGGGACACCTGACCCAGGCACTGTGGGCTGCAGTCCTTGGGGGGGACACAGCCAAGACACCCTTGAATGCTAAGCCCAAGGTCCCTGTCCAGTGCCCACGGGGTCCGAGCCCATCCTGCAGCCCAAGCCTGCCATTTGGTGGCTCCTGATTCCTCCAGGACACGCGTGGGTTCCTCTGGCTGGATCTGGGCTGGGCTGGGGCGTCCCTGGGCCTGCCCAGAACAGGGTGGCCGATGGGCACTAGAAAGGCGGAGCCCCGGGCAGCCTCTCAGGCCCTTCTCTGTCCCCTGCCCCTGCAAGACCCCGTCGTTCACTCAGCCTCCATCAGAAACAGCTCCCAAAGTGGAACACCGCCAGGCTAGAAGGGGGGAACATGCTGTTGTTCTTCTCTTCCCTTGGAAAGAGCTCTGGGGGCCCTGAGAACTCCAGGCTTTGGCACTAAGAGAATGTGCCCCCAGCCAGGGCCCCCAGGCCCCCAGGCCCCCCCCCCAGAGCGCTTCTCTGTTCTGTCCTGGGCAACCAGGGGCCGTGGGGGCCTCCCAGCACCGGGGGGGGGGGGGGGGCGCTTACCCACAGGCACCCAGGGAGCAGGGGCTGAGCTTGGAGGGGCTGGCGCAGAGAGTAGGACGGGGTTCTCTGGAAGGTACCCCCTGCCCCCCCGCCGACACCTCCGTCCCCACACCACACAGACAACGCCAGCCAGGCTCATTCAAGGGTTTATTGACTCTCTTGGGGCACGGGGCGCGGAAGGTCCCGGGGACGCCGGTGGCCGGGGCGCGCGCCCTAGTTGCAGTAGTTCTCCAGCTGGTAGAGGGAGCAGACGCCGGCGCAGCACTGCTCCACGATGCCGCGCTTCTGCGGGGCCCCCTCCGGACCCAGGGCCAGGCCGCCCGCGCCCGGCGCCCCGCCCAGCTCCGCGTCCCTCGCTGCGGGCGCAAGGCGGGCACAAGGCGGGCAGCGGGTCAGGGAGAGAACGCGCGCCCCTGCCCGCCCCCGGCCCAGCCCCCGCCCTCCCACCGGACCCCAGGCCCCCCGGGGCGGTGCCAAGGCCGGAGCCCGCACGCGTCCTCGCCGCCCCACACCGACCGGGTCGCAGGTCTTGCAGGAGGACGGAGGGAACGCTCCCACCTGACTTCCCGGGGCCGTGGCGGGCCTCACCCTGCAGGTCCTCCGCCTCCCTGCGGGCCTTGGGCGCATAGAAGAAGCCGCGTTCCCCACACACCAGGTACAGGGCCTCCACCAGGTGGGACCCACACAGGTGCTGGTTCACGAAGGCTGGCGTCGGGGCCGGCGCCCAGAGGGCCAGCAAGGCCAGCAGGGGCAGAACACGCATCCAGAGGGCCATGGCGGGCGGCGGGGACCTGGGGGATCGACACGGTTGAGGCCAGACCCAGCCAGGAACCCCCACCCTGTGCTCGCCCCCCAAACGCTCTGAGGCAGGAGCTCTCGTGCTTCCGGGGCCCAGACACCCCAGACAAGGAGCCCACGGGGACAGACCTGCTGGCCGTCTGGGACAGGTGCAGCGGGTCCCTGGGGGTTGGCGGCCACGGGGCGCTCCTGGCTTTATAGCCCCTGACCCCAGCTCCTGACCCATCAGGGCCCCCAGGCAGGGCGGCAGATGGCGGGGGGCTGAGGCGGCGATTTCTGGATCATTTCCCCCGTGCTCCCTGCCGTCAGCGCCTCTGGGCTGGGGGTCATTAGAGTCCTAACGAGGGCCCGGTGGCCGCACGCAGCTGTGGCAAACATCTCCACCCCCCGCGGCCTTGCCTGAGCCACATTTTCCACATTAGTCCCGGGGAGCTGCGGCCAAGAGGAGTGGCTTCTCCTGCCTGGCCCCCGGACCCCTCGAAGTCCTCGGTCGGCCCCCGGGCCCCTCGGATGGTGCGAGGCCGTGGGGGTGTGGGAACACCCGTGCCCGCTCACAGCCCCGCCTGCGCCCCAGCGCAGCCTTGCCAGACCCTCAGCTCCCAGGCGCTGCCCTGAGGGCCGAGTGTGGGGACCAGCCGCGGCGTGGACACTCGGGCTAGGCCTCCTCTCTGCTGCAGGGGCAGCGCACAGCCCTGCCCACGCTCCCTCTCCGCGCCGCCCCTCTTTCTGGTGGGCCTGTCCAGCTCCCCCACACTAGCCCTTTCAGACCAGCCACTTTCTTGGCTGTCATATGGTTTGGGCCCCTGGGCCGCTCCCCTGTCCCCTGGACAGGACAAGGAGAGAGGTCAGGACCCTCCCCCTACGCCCCCTGCCCTCTAGCCGTTTCTTGCCACCAGGGTGTGTCTGTGACAAGCTGAGTCCTGCCTTCTCCGGTGGCCTCAGCCCCTCCCCAGGTCTCAGCGGGGGTCACAGCCCTCAAAGACGGCCCCACCGGGGTCTCGTGGGCTGAAGACATGCAGGCACCAGAGGCCTGGGCATGGGCTTAAGGCACAGGTGATGGACGGACAGACCGCCAGGGAGGGCAGGGGAGCGGGGAGCCTCTGTCTGGGAGGGCCTCGACGGATGATTAGGAGTTTGCCGGGACTGACATCCTAAAAGCTTAACGCCAGGGCCCTGGGGGGCAGGGATGGCTTCGGGGAGTGAGCAGGGCCTGGGAGACAGGCGGGCATTTCCCACCCACAGCAGGGGAGAGGGAAGCCCCGGGCTGCTCTCTCTCCGGACAGGGGCACAGTGGGAGGAGTGGGCCCCTGGGCTAGGCCAGCCCTGGAGGATGTGGGGGGCTCCAGCTGGAGGCCATATCCAGACCCCTCGAGGGAGCCGAGGGACATCTTACACAGCCCGGAATCCTGCCGCAGCCGCCTTGCTGGGACTCGGGCCGGAGAGGTCATCTGCGAACCAGCAGGTGGGATGCCTCCGGGCCTGTCCCTGCACCTGCTACGGGCTGGCCCCTGTCCTCTAGTGGGACACCCGGCTTGTGGGTGGGGGGACCAGTCGGCAGCCCTGCCTTGGAATTGCATCCCCCAAATCCGGATCTGTGAGGCCCAGGTGGGGTTCCCTATGCCCCCTGCCCCCATGCTGCCACACCACGGGCCGAGTCGCCCTTCGCCCCCAAGCTGCTGGGGGCTCGGCACAGGCTAGTCCTCTGGGGTGAGCCGGGCGTCTTCTCTCCGGCTGGGGTGGCCCGGTGAGGTCTCGGAGGAGGAGAGAGGCGGAAGAGAGGCCTGGGCGAGGCGGGGAGCAGGTGGGAATGAGGGGCGCACAGAGGCGGAGGGAGGCGCGGGGAGGGCTGTTTCCTTTTATTGAGGCTGTGAGCGGGCAGTGCAGGCAGGGAGACGCGGCGGAGGGGGGGTCTGCGGGGTGCCTTCCAGCAGGGGGGCTCTCCAGCGGGCTCTTGGGCGCCCAGTGACCTCGCCCCTCCCCTGGGCAGCGGCCGGGGGCAGGCCGGGGACAGGCGGGGGGAGACCTCGGGGCCTCTCCCAGGCTCCTAGCCGAGGGCACCCAGCGCGTGCGTGAGGGTGTGCAGCTCGTCCTGCAGGCCCTCCAGGGACCGCCGGACTGCCTGGGGACTGTCCAGCACGTCGATGGCCAGCGTGTACGGGTCGAACTTCACAGAGAAGGGGCGCTGGATGCGGGAAGCGTAGTTCCTGGGGGAGGGGGCACAGATCAGCCGGTGGGGCTTGGGGGCAATGGGGAGGTGGGGTTCGGGGCCAGCTTGGGGCAAGGAGGCGGTCCCCAGGAGAGGGCCTCCTTCATCCGTGCTGGACAAGAGATGTCCGGGCCCCAAAAGCTCCTTGTGACCAACTGATTAGACAAGACGGGGGACCGAGGCCTGCTCTGGGGGGGGCAGGGGAGGGATAGGCCTTTCCTCTGCTGCACCCCAAGCCTGCCCCACCCCTCCGGGAGGCCTTCCTGGGCTGTGTGCCCCAGAGAGCCCCAGGTCTGTTTCTGTCCCCACATTTGCTTGTAGGATCCAGCCCTCCCCTCCTGTCCACTCTGAACGCACGGCCTCTGGGACTCAGTTTCCCCCGGTTGGAAAATAAGGCTCTTGCCGAGGATGAGTGAGTGGGAGGCATCAGGCTTTGCCCCTCCCAGGCGCCGTTGGTCATGCGCCCTCAGGCCCCCGCTCTGGGGACCCCTTGCTCCCTCCAGGCCCCCTGGGCTTCCCCACCCGCCTGCAGCCACCCCTGCCCCTCCTCTGTCCCACCGGGTGCCCCAGCTGTTCTAAAGGCAGGAGGCTGGGAAGGGTCGCACACACCCTTCTTAGAAAGGTCACACTCTGCCTCCTCAAACCCGGCCTGGACCTGGCCTCCGGTCTGGCGCTCTCCCCCTCCTGCCCCCGGGGACTCTTGGGGCGCTTCCTGTGGGAGGGGTGTGCACGCCCCATGCTGCGTGCCGGCTGGCCCTGGCCGGCCCTATCTGGGCTGTAGGGGAGGGTTCTCAGCCCTGGGAGCCCTGGTCCACCTGAGCTTGTTCTTGGCATCGCTGAAACTTTCGGACACAAAGTACACGGACTGGTAGGTCTGGTCCTGGTACGGCTGCACGGCTGCGGCGTCGGGGTCAAAGGCCCGGATCTCGGGCTCCTCAGACAGGGAGTGCTAGGGGGAGGTCGTAGGTCACAGGACCCCCACAGCCCAGGCCTGGGGGATCCGGAGCACAGCGGCCTGACCCCACACCCTCCCGCCCAGGGGTCCTCTCGAGGCCTGGGGATCGTGAGGGTGGGACAGGGCAAGACGAGCTTCCTGGGCAGTCCCTGGCTCCCACCTCCCCGGGAGCCCCAGTGTGAGCACCCTCCGGGCCGGCGGCCACGGCAGGGCCGGCCTCACCAGGAGCTCCCCGTAGGAGGACAGCAGCCCAGCGCCGTAGGCCTTCACCTCGCCGTCCTGCTTGCATAACCCGAACTCCACCGTGAACCAGTACAGCTGGTATGGACAGACGGAGCTTTGGCACAGACAGCCGCCGCCCAGCCGGCCCCCGACGCTCAGCCCTGCCGCACCCCACCCCCTGGCAGGGCCCAGCTGGGTTCCGGGGGTCACAGTGTGAGGGTGACCCTCCTGGACAGAAGTGGGACCTCAGCCCAGAAGGGGTCCCCCCCGCCTGAACCCAGGTGTCCTGAGTGCGCCCCCCAAGGCCCTACCAGGAAGGCACCCACCGTGGACAGCTTCTCGATTTCCTCGTCGGAAGCCCCCAAGGAGGCCAGCCCGATGTCCTGTGGAGGCAGGAGGCCGAGAAGGGAGCGGCTCAGCCCACCCTGCGTGGGTGCCCGCGTGGGGCGGGGATGCTCCAGGGGCCTCCTGGACACTCCCAGAACGCAAAGACCCTCTGGGGATTCGGGGAACCCCCAGGATATGGGGAGCCTCCCAGGATGGGGATCTTTCCACGATGCAGAGATGCCCCTGGGTCGCAGGGACCTTCCCAGGAACAACCAAGGGGCCAGGACCCTTCTCCGCGGTTTTTCGGGCAGCCAGCAGGTGGCAGCACAGGCCCTAAGACTGCCCGCACCCCCCGACCCCGCCACCAACCCCTCCTGAGCCTCCCCCTGCTCCCGGTCTTCTCTGTGCCATGCGGGCTGGCTCCTCATTGTTATAAGGTGGTTTTCCCAGAATGGGACCCCCCCGCCCCCCTATTCCAGGATGATGCCGTCCCCCTGAAGCCTCTGGGACCCAGGCAGGCACCGTCCAGCGTGGGAGGGGCTCAGGCCTGGTGCCGGGGTGGAAGGGGTGGGGCGGGGGGGGGCAAGCAGCACCGATCGCTGGCCCCCACGGCCCCCAGGCTCCAGCCCTGGACCCCAGCGGCCCCCACCTGAGGCCTCCAGGACACACCTGGGAGAACTGAGCAAAGGTGCGGTCGGCCAGCATGGGCACGTGCCCCAGCAGCTCGTGGCAGCAGTCCCTGTGGGAGCGGGGAGAGGGGTGGCACCGGGGGCCGGGGGGGCCAGCAGCCCAGCCCCCGCACCCTCCCTCCGTGCTCCGTGCAGGGCGCGGGGCGGGCGCACTCACGGCTCGGGGGAGTGCATGGGCGCGGACCCGTGTCGGATGTACTGCGTGCACTGGAACACTCGGAAGGCCAGGCTGGCCAGGAAGTCCCGGGCGGACAGCAGGCCGGCCACGGGCCGCAGTTGGAAGCCTGTCCGCTCTGCAGGGACCACGGCGGGGGGTCAGTGCGGCCTGGGGGGCACACCCCCCTCCCGCGGGGCTCTCCCCGGCAGCGCACACACCCTTCAGGAAGCGGGACACGTCCTCCAGCTGGGGGATGCTGTCCTCCCGGTACCCGCTGAAGCGTTCCAGCAGCTGGAAGGCCTCCAGGTGCTCCCGGCAGGCGTGGGTGACGTACAGGCCCTTGAGGGTGGTGTAGACCTCCTTCCTGCGGGTGAGGGTCTCAGGCCTCAGTGCCTGCTGGCCCAGCCCCTCCCCACGTCGGGCGGCCCTCCCTGTGGGAGCTCTGCTCTGCCCCCTGGGAGGCTCTGCGGGGGGCCCCACGGCTGGCCTCTCGAGAGCCCTGAAGTCCCTGGCCGCTGGGGGCTCCGAGGGGCAGAGGGCCATGGGGACACCCGGACCCAGCCGGACGGATGGTCAGGGCCTTCTCACGCGGCCCTCCCTGTCCCCTCCGCCCCAGCAGGGGCCCTGGGGTCTTACCAGGTGGCAATCTCCTCGGCCGTGTACTCCACACGGGGAATGGGGTCTCCACTGCAGACAGGGCGTGTGGTCAGCAGGGAGCCCTCGGGAGGGCGAGCAGGGGGCGGGCAGGAGGGACTCGGAGCCTCGGCGGCTGCCTGCTCCACTCAGCTGGGACGTGGGGGCCCGAGCCAGCGACCACAGGGACGGTGCTGGTGACTGAGATGGCCCTCGCCCTGCTGCTGTGGAGCTCCGGGGTGGGGTCGGGGTCCCCGAGGGCCTTACTGCTTGTACTGGAACGCGATCTCCGCAATCAGCTTCCGGCGCTGGCGGTACGCCTGGTCCGAGAAACCCTGGCCGGAGAGTGTCCGATGTGCTCAGGAGGCTGCCCGGTGCCCCGGCCCTGCCCGCACCCTTTCATGCCCAATGTCCCCTTCCCTGCCCGCCCCTTCCCTTCCTGCCACACTGGTGGGGGGCCTGGGGGCTGCCGCTGAGCCCAGCCTCGGTGGTTCTGCCGGGAGCCGGCAGACAGGCAGAGAGATGCCCCATCTGGGCATGGCCCGGGGCCCACACTCACCGCCCGGCCATGAGAACAGGGACACAGGAGGCCCAGGGGCACCAGCTCACCGGGTGATCCAAGTCCAGGTCAGGGTCAAACTTGGTGACCAGATGGTGGCACTTGTCCAGTTCGGAAACTTTCCTCGGGAACCAGAGGACTTCATAGAGGGCGGAGGGAACAGGGGCCTGTGTGAGCATCAGGCCGGCCCGGAGGCAGCGTCCCCGTGTCTTCCCCAGGGTGAGGGGGGACGTGACAGCTGGAGGGTCCCAGAGGTGCCCCGGCCGGCTCACAGACAGGCAGACGGCCTGAGCTGGCGGGGGTGGGGGGACCCAGGCCACACATGTGGTCACCCCAGGGGTCCCCTGCCGGAGCGTCTGCCCCCATGTCAAGGTCACGGGTCGTCCACAGAGGAAGCAGCCTCACCCTTGCCCTCGCCGGCGCCACGCACGTCTTCTGCTACCCGGCGCACGGAGCTGAGCAGGGCGGGCAGGTCAGCGCTGGGCACCTCGCAGCGCACAAAGTACTCGAGGTGGGGGCCCCCTGCCCGTGGCCTCTGCGCCGGCCGGGTCTCCAGGTGGTGGATTTGGGCTTCGAAGGTCTTAGGGAACAAGCGAGAGACAGAGAGATGGAGAGAGACAGAGAGAAGGAGAGAGACAGAGAGACAGACAGGGAGACAGACCGAGGGAGGGAGGGCAGGTGGGGAGATGGGAAGGAGGAAGCGCCACGGTCAGCTCCCACGCCCCGCTGCCTTGCCCCGACATCCTTTCCCAGGACCACCCCGGCCGTCCTCCAGCTCCGGTCAGAGCCTGCGGCCTGGGGAGGGCTCACGGCCGGGGGATGGGGTCCTGTCCGGTTTGTGGGACGGGGGTCATCCCTGTGGCCCCTCAACCCAGTGTTCCGGGAGACCTGACGTGTCCCTCGGCCATACCCTGGCCGGAGCGGTCCGCTCCCTGCCACCTCCTGTCGCCCAGCAACGGGGGCGTGTGGGTCTTGACGAGCCCTCGGGCCACTCGGCCGTCCAGGAGCTGGAGTCCTGTTCTAATGTCATTTGGACGCTTCTGCCAGGAACCTGCGTCTCGCCTGGCCTGCCGTGACCCAGACACCAGCCACCACATCAGCCGGAGCCCGTCGGGGCAGGCGGAGGAGGGGGACCCCGACTTCCCAGCCTCCCTGCTGGGAGCCACACTTTCTCACCTGTGCACTACCCTGCGTGTGACCCGGTGGGGCGGGGGTGACAGGGGGTTCGGCCTCGGCTCAGGGCTCGGCTCAGGGATTTCCCAAGACCATGAGGGGGACCGTGAGGACCTTGGGACCCCCAGACCTCTCGGGGGTGCAAAGCCCCAGGCCCAGGGCTCCTGGGACCCTCTCCACTCACGGCCCTCAGTGGCCCCGGGCAGCCGTGGAGGGGACACCGTGTCCACACCAGCCATACCTCCCCTGCCAGCCCCACCTCGAATGCCTTCACGGCCCGGGACAGGGACGCAGTCTTGGTGCCACGAAGGGTGAAGAGAAGGTTCAGCGTGGCCTTCCCGTCCTTGTCCTTGAAGACTGCAGCCTCTAGGGGGTCCCCGGGCTCCGAGGACGCAGCCGACGCAGCCTCGGCCTTCTCTCGCTCCTTGCGGGCGTCCTCGATGAGGCTCTGTCGCCGCCCGATGAAGCGCGGGGACTGCGGGGACAGGACATGCCCAGCTCCCCCTGCACGTGGCCGCCCACCCCGGTTCTGACCCCTGGCGTGTCTGAGCACATGCTATGTCCACGGACATGACTGGCCGCCCGGCCAGCGGGGGCACAACGAAGAGCCTGTCTCCACCGATGGGGGGCACAGCCAGGAGGATTCGGGGCCACAGTGCAGGGGCGGGTGTGGCTGGGGGATGTGCCCTCAACACCCACGTGCTGCATGGCCTCTGTCGCCGGGCGCCAGCCGGACGAGGTGACAGGTGTGACTCAGGGCCCTGAGGGGGACTCCGGCCAGAGCACTGGGCAGGGAACGTGGGGCCCGGTTGCCCCCACACCAGCCCCATCAAACGACCTCTCTAGCCCCCCAGCCCCGGCCTTTCCGCCCAGCGCAGGGACACATGGCCGCATTGGGTGCTTCGTCGGGACCCAATACCATGTGCCCCCAGGCTTGCATGAAGGAGCTGCATGTCGGGGGCTGGCCCCTTGGAGCTGAACTTCCAAGAAGGTTCTGACGTCCTTGGGTCTCGGAACACGGAGGGGAGGGGGCAGGAGGGACCCCTCAAGCCCCCACTTGGCCTCGGGGGGTGTGAGCAGAGCAGGGCTCCGGCCCCAGGTCGGGGAGTGCGTGCGAGGCTGGGTGGGCCCCGGGAGCTGGGGGGTGGGGAGGGCGCAGTTCCCTGAGCAGGTGCCGGCAAATCCCGTTTGCAGAACCCAAACCGCGCTTGCATTCAAGACGTAGAAACGAAGCCCAGTGGAAATGCGTGGGAGCTGCGTTTTCTGGCACAACCCCGAGGACGCACAAGACCGCTCTCTGGCCCGAGTGTCCTCCAATCCCCCAGTCTCCTGGAGCCGGGGATGCTGGGCACAGACCTCCTGCCCTCGGGGGTGCCCAAGTGCTGGGTGACGCCTTGGGGACCGTCCTGGGGGTCAGGGGTCCCGGGGTGGCTGGGTGGGGGAGGTGGGGTTCAAGACAGGAGGTCACGGGTGGGCATGAGCGGGTGGCCGGTGGACAGGAGGATGACGACAGCAACCGCCCAGGAGCCCCGATTACTCCTGGGCTTGGGCTTGGGGTCTGACCCTCTGTGTGGCCAGCACCTCCCCCCAGGAGCCGCCTCCAGGGCCCAGGACACTGTCACACACACACCAGGGAGGAGCCCCCCGCAGAGCTTTGACACCCCACAGTGGGGCGGTCAGGGGGCGCCTCCCAGCCTGGGTAGAGCAGGTACTCAGGGCCAGGACCCCACCCCGTGGCCAGGTCTGGGAGTCATGTGGACCCCGAGTCCGGGTCCCCTGCCAGCCTTCGGAGGACACCCCCGTGCTTCCGGCGCGTACTGGCCATCGGGCCCCGGCGGCCGCCTTACCATGATGGCTTCGGCCTGCTTGGCGTCCAGCTCGGAGACAGCCCTGCGGAAGCCCTTGGCCTGTGGCGAGGCGGCGTTGGGCGTGGGCATGGTGCCGGCGTCCGTCCGGGGCTCGCCTCCACAGCCCTCCCGGCCTCTTATAGGCTGCGCTGACGTCAAGGTCCCAGCGGGTCCCCCACCTCCCACCTCCCCGCATCCTCCCTGCCGCCCGCCCGAGGGAGGCGGTGGGCGGGAGCGAAGACGGAAGACGAGCAGGAGAAGGCTCTGTCCCATTAAATCTAATTGCAGCCCCGCCGGAGGCACCCAGCAGGGGCAGCGGCCCTCGCTCTGAATCATCTCGGCTCCAGAGGACGGGCTCTGCCGGGCTGGGGACAGCTGGGTCCCCTTAGCTCCACGCCCTTCGGGGAGAGCGGGTGAACACAGGGAGGTGCTCTCTGGGTGCCCCGAGAGTGCACGTGGCAGGTGGCCCAGAGACCCCCGAGAGGAGAAACCGACTGGAACCTCAGATGCTGGGGGCACGTCTGCTTTTCCAGAAGGCTCTTCAGCAGACTTCCCGGCAAGGCGTCCAGCCTGCTTCCATTAGATGCCTTCCACAGGAGAGTCACGGGTCCCTGGTCCCGTTTCCCTGGGCCTGGATCCCCAGGCACAGCCAGTGAGACCAGGAACGTTCCAGAAGGGCCCATCCCTCCAGTGTGAGGAGCCCGGGAAGCAGAGGGAGGGACGTCTGTAACAACTGTGCCCTGGCCTCTATATCCTGTCTCCTCTGGCCAGCAGCCCACCCTCTTGTGGCCCACCCCAGGCCCCCATCCCCCTATGTCCCCTCAAGGCCCTCTGACCATTTCTCGTTCCAGGAACACACCCATCCCCAAGTGCCAAGGGACCTGGTTCCGGAGACGGGGGGGCCAGGAGGGAAGCCTCTGCGTCAACCTGCCAGGGACAGCTGTGGGCTGCAGGGCGGGGACATTCTGGCCGAGACCTCCTCCGGTAGCTCCCAGGCGATTTGGAGTTCCTCTTGAGAAAGGCGCTCTCTGAAGGCGCATCTCCTTGGGGCCCTGGGCACTGTGGGGTCAGCAGGGACAGTCTAGCTGGAGCCTCCCCGGGAGGTGTGGTGTAGAGAGAGGGAGGACCCCCCACCGGCACACCACCCTGCCTGACGGCCACCGGCACACCACCCTGCCTGACGGGGCTGCCACCGGAGGTGTGCTTCTGCCGTGGGGCAGACCAGGGTCACAGCTCCCAGACTCCCCCTCCTTACCCCCGCAGGTCCGCTCCTGGCAGGCCACCCCTGTCCTCCAGGACCTTCCCCCAAACTGGTCTGACCTCGGCACTTTCTTAATTCCCCACCCTCTATGGCTCCCCACGGTCCTCGGGAAGCAGCTGGGGAGCTCCGTTCGTGCAGGAGGACGCGCCTCCTCCCAGCTCCCCCTGCTGCTCTTCTCACCCTCAGCTGTCCCCACTTCCTGCTCCAGGAGGGCCTGGGGCTCCGTGATACCCAGTGTGCCCCTTCTTCTCCTGGTGAGCTCCTATGCATTCCACAAAACCCAGCTCAGCCGCCGTTCAACCCGTGAAGTCTACCCTTTCTTGTTGCTGATATTAACCTCCCTCTTCTGCTCCCCTGGCTCCTTCCTCCTCCTCTGCAAACACCCTGAGGCCAGGACCCCGGCTGCCGGGCCCCTGTGTCTCTTGGTGCCGTGTTTGGGCGCTGGCCTGACTCATCGCCTAGGCGCTGGGCTCAAGGGCACGTCTCGGCAGCCGCTGCTGCGGCGACCAGGCCCCAGCAGGTCTTCCATGGGGACGTCTGTATACCCTGAAGGCACCAGAAGAATTTGCTCTGAGACCCACAGGGTGCGGGCCAGGGCCAGGTTCTATCCCAGGGCACTAACCCAGAGGCCTGTCCACTCCCACTGTCCCAGCAGCACCCCCCAAGCTCCTGGGGCCCCCAGCCAGCACGCAGGCCTCCTAGAACGCTGGGCAGGCTCTCCTCTGCCCCCTCCAGGGTGGGCTGCCAGCGACCCTCCAGTTTGTCCAGGGGGCGCCGGGCAGGGGGGTCATCGCTGCCCAGGACGGACGAGCAGCTGAGTGTGGATAAATGTCTTCCGCTGACACGAATATTGTTTTTTCATTCCTTTGCCTACCTGAGCCGGCGTGGGCGTGCACGGAAGCTCCGCGGGAGCTTCCTTCCCTGGGGCCTGGTGGCTGTGGGCAGGAGGGCAGAAGCCGCGGCCACCCTCCCTATGGGCACGCTGCCCCTGCTGGCCTCCGGCTTCACCCCACCCGGTGTCTGTCTGTCCACGCACACAGGGGTCCATCCTGGGAAGCCTTTCCCCCACACACCGCCCTCCCGGGCCATCCAACCACACGGGGCCCCGTCCAGGCCCCTCCACACCTTCAAGTCACCCCAGCCAGCGTCTTCTGTCCTGGCTAGACACTGTCTCGTCCTCTCACCTGCCCACGGGCCCCCCTGCAGCCAGGGTCTCCCGGGCTCAAGCCCAGAGGGAGATCTGCGGTGCCTGCCTGCAGATAGCTGAGGCCTCCATAGACCCATTCTGCAGACGGGACACCGAGGCCCCCGGCAGGTGGTTTCTCTGGGTCCTGCAGTCTCTTGAGCCCAGGACCCCCAGCTCCCAGACGTGGTCCTTCTGCGGATCCAGGGCCTTGGGCCACAAGGGGAGGGATCTAAGGGGCAGATGGAGACCAGCGGCCCCTGCCTCCCACCACTACAGACGAGGTGGGCACCAGAGGAGGACACGGGGTCCCTGCAGCCCAGACAACCCGGGGCCGTGCGCTGGTCTTGGGGTGGGGGCGGGGTGAGGAGCAGAGGGGTTGGGGCCGAGGGCAGTGCAGGTGTTCTCTGGGCCTCATCAGGAGGCGGGGCCAGCCCCTGTGTGGCCCCCCGTCACCCTGAATGATCAGAGCCATCAGGCCGGGCCCTTGGGACAGGTGCTGAACTGGGTGCTCGCTCTCGCGGTCTCTGCCTCCAGAGGACGTGATGGCCCATGATGACAGCGAGCGTCTGTCTGGCATCAACCAGGCACTGGGCATGGGGCGGGGCTGGGCTTCAGGGTTGTGGAGCCTGTCGCGAGGCAGGGCTGCTCGCCTACGGCGGGACCCCCGCCCTTCCCCTCCTCCCCAAACCACAGGAGGGCTGAGTCTGAGCTGCAGAGGGGACCTGAGGGGGGCAGCTCTCTGGCGGTCCTCATGCTGGGGCTCTGCAGGGCACCAGCATCGAAAACCACCTGCCAAGAGTCAGGTCCGCGCTCCCCAGCAGTCTGGGACCAAAGGTTGCTTCCACGGCGTGACACGGGGCCACACCACACCCCTCTGAGGCCTTGCAGGGCACTCGGGGTGTCGTGCTGCGCTGGGCCACCCCTGGGTCCCCATGGACCTTGGAGACTGCATCCCATGCTTCCTGCCCAGGCCACCCCCCTCCAGCCTGGCCCTGTGCGGGGACTCTGGGGCCTTGCCCCGTGTTTGGGGACAGGCGGGGGAGCAGTCGCCCACTTTCCCCCGAACTGGAAGGAGACCCAAGACGCCTGTCACGCCAGCCCTGTCAGAGCTGAAATGTCAGAGCAATTAGCTCTAACGAGGCCATCGGATGGAACGGAGCGGCCGGGCGAGCTGGCAGGCGGGGGTGGGCGGTGGGGGGGGCCGCACAGCCGGTCGAACCCGGAGCCGCTGTCCCGCCGGTCGATCTGGTGCACTCAGGATAATTGGGCATTTGGAAGTCAGGCCTGCAGGAATAGACGGGGGGGGGGGGGGGGGGGGGGGGGCCTGCCCTGTCTCCCTGCCCCGCCCCCACCATGCCGGCCCCTGCAGTGACCCTCTTGGCTCCCTACACCAGACACTCCTGCCAGGCCCCAAGGCCCAACGGCTGCCCCCTCCTCCAGGCAGACCTCCCTCCTGCCTCTTCTCTAGGCTCTCTTCCCACGGGGGTGGGGGTGGGGGTTGGGGGCAAGGCTGTGCCTGGCAGAAGGCCGGGCTCCCGGTTCAGGGCTGGCAGTCCACCTTTGGCGGGGTGGGAAAGGGGAGCCTGGCTCTGCCTCCTGTCCCATTGACCCCTGGGATTAGTGCTTTCGGGACTCTGGAAAAGCGCCCCACACCTTCCCTGAGAGTGCCTGTCCTAGGGTCCTTCCAGCCAGGGCTGGGAGCAGGGCAGGCAGGCTGGGCCCCCCGTGCTGACTAGGAGGGAAGGCAGGACCGAGTGTGGTCAGACCCAGACCCCGCATGAAGGAGGGAGCAAGGAACTGTAGGATGTGCTGAGGCCCAGGGGACGGGGCTGGCTGGCTGCCAGGCAAAGGGGACCCGGTGCCCAGCAGGTCCTGGGACCAAGGTGGGGAAGGGTTGGAGGAAGGGAGGGGAAGGGGTGGAGGGGCAGGTCCCAGAGGCCCCAGAGTCAGGCTGCCCCTGCCAGCGAGAGGTGTCTGAGGGCTCGGAGACTCCCAGCCCACAGAGCACCCTGACTCCTCCCTGCCCGGGTGCCTTCGAGGGGCAGATGCTGACCGCACGCCCGGCTCAGGCCGAAGCTGCCACCCAGTGCCCTGCAGGTGCCCACGGCCGTGAGCGCCCCCTGCCACACACCTGCCTGGGCTCTGGACCCACGCTCAGGAGCTCAGCGGGTGGCCCCGGTGGTCCGTGCATGCGTGTGCCCGTGGGAGCGCCCGCGCTCGGGTCCTGCGGGAGCCAGTGCGTCCATGCATTGGGCCACCGGGCCTCAGAAGGCCTGACCGGCCACAGCTGCTGACCCAGGGGGCGGCTCCCGGCTCCACGCCACGGTCGGGGCCTCATCCTCCTGCCAGGAGCTCTGGGTGTCTCGGGGTCCCCCCTTTCGACCCCACCTGGTCCCCTGCAGTGACTCAGCGGGCCGCCCCCTCCCACCGGCTCCCAGTCAGCTAACAGCCGAGCCCGCTGGCTGGAGACAAGAGCAACAACGTGCTGTTCTCATTAGTCACGGGGCGGGCGGCGGGGGGGCGCCCACAGCTGGGTTTTGACATCATGCGCGCTGCACCCCACCAGCCCTGGGGTCCCAGTCACCTGTCCGGGGCCCGCTGCTCTGGGTGATGAGGGGTTGCTCGTCCCTGGACCCCGCCCATCCTTAGGGGGTCGGGGGGAGCCAGCTTCCGGCTGCGTGCCTGCCCGGCCCGGGCTGCATTAACAGAGGCAGAGGGGCCAGAACTCAGGAGGGGACAGAGTGTTCAGCTTGATGTGCCCAGAGCATAGCAGCTGAACGTCTCAACTGAACATCAGGGCAGCCGGCGACCAGGCTCTGCTTGGCTGCACTTACTCAAGGTGCCCAGTGCCTCCGTGGTCCTCTTCCGGCATTCCCGCTGCAAGCGTCCAGGGGGCCCACGCGCCCGCACCCCTGGGCCCCCGCCTGCTGCCAGCACCTCCGCCTGCTCCTGACCCCATCCACCCACGCGCCACGCAGGCTCACCACCTGCCTTCCCCGCTGGGGAGGGCTGGGCTGCCCCTGCCGCTCTCTGTCTTGTTTCAGTGAGTGAGGCCTGGGGAGCTGCTCTGAGGGCCCACCTTGGCCCCCTGCACTGACATTGTGGGATGGAGCTGTGCGGGCCACTCCCGCCCCTGGGGCGTGCGCTGGTCCGGAGGAAGGCACAGGGCTGTCCTCCCTGACTGCCCACAGGAGCCCCGTTTTCCTCCCTCTGGCTCTGGAAGCGCAGAACGGGGCCAGAGCGCCAGCTACACGTGAGGCACAGAGAGAAGGGCCTGCACGGAGCCCCATCAGAGGCCACCAGGTGTCCTGCGGCTTCCCTGAACCCCGCCACCTCGCCCCGCCGAGGACTTCCAAGGGCAGCCCGGCTCCGGCTCCCGCTCCAGGTCGGGACCTAGGTGTGTCCCCCTCCTGGGCCAAGCTCAGCTTCCTCCCCCAGCCTCCCCCGCAGCAGGCACCCTCTCCCTGGGGGACAGGCACAGCAGAGCTGAAACAGAGCCCCCCCACCCCCACCCCCACCCCGCTGGCTGCAGTAACCCTCGGCGCTCCGGGCTCCCTTGGGCAGCAGCTCGACCGGTCCGTGCCTCCCGCTAATCCGGGATGCTCGATCCCCCCCCCCAGCTGACATTTGCAGGCTGCTCACGGATGACCCCGCTCGCCGTGATATTTAGACGCGGCTTATCTGCGCTTTCTTATTCGTGATGACTCTGGGGCCCAGGATGAGCCTCAATCTCCGGTTTCCAATAAACTCGTCCTGGCGGAGCCGGCTCCCTCCGGCCACCGGGTGCGGCCCCCGCCCCAGACCAAGAGCTTGCAACAGCCTTCCTGGGGTGCCACGCGGGCCTCGGCCCCCACCCCAGCGCGGGGACCGCGGAGCCAGCAGAGCCGAGGCCTGGCTCCCGGAAAGGGCGCCGTGGCCAGCAGCGGCTGGTGACAGGCCCCCCCGCCACGTTCGCTGGGCCGCCCTACAGCCCTTGCCCGGTTGCTCTTTGAAAACAGCAGGGCCCCTGCCTTGCGGCTCTCGTCCAGCACTCTGGCTCTCCGTGTGTCCTTGTGGGCACCGCCGTCCCATGCCCAGCCCCGACACGGGGGGCCCCAGGTGTCTGTTAAATGACCGAAGAGAGAGGTTCGGGGGCAGCAGGGCAGCTGGTGACGAGGCAGGGGCTGGCGTCCCGGTGCCCGGGGAGACTGCTAGGCCCTCTCTCCTGACCCCTGCAGGGCATCACCTGGAGGCTGCCCAGGGACGGCCCTCATCCCTGCCGGCCGCTCTCCCTCCCACGCCCCAGCCGCACCACCCTCGCAGTCTGCGCCAGGCAGGGTGCCCCAGGGGCCTCGCGGGAGGCCCAGTGTGGCCTCCTGCCCGTCCCCCCTCCCCCCACAGCTGTTCTCCAGCCCAAATGCTCTTTGAACTGTTGGTTTTGACAAAGTAATTATTTATTTTTTAAAATCACGGTAAAATACATATAACGTAAAAACGACCACTTAACCGTCTCTAAGCCCACAGCCCCGGGCGCTAAGCACGTTCACACTGTCGTGCGGCTGTCCCCACTGTTCGTCCCCAGAACTATCCAAGTTCCAAGTAGACACTCCATCCCCCGAGACACCGGCCCCCATCCCTCTCCCTGCCCCAGCGCCCACCGTCCACTCTCCGTCCCCCTGAGACACCAACCCCCATCCCTCCCCTGGCGCCCACTGTCCACTCTCTGTCCCTGCGAATCTGGAGACTCCAGGGACCCCATCTGGGTGGGATCCTGCAGTATTTGTCCCTCTGTGCCTGGCCTGTTTCACTCCGCATCACGTCCCCCAGCTCCATCCAGCTGTGGCCGGTGTCAGCGTGTCCCTCCGTGGGACCGAGGGACAGGCTGGTGTGTGGATGGATCATGTGTATCTGAGCGTCCGTCAGTGGACGCGGGGGCTGCTCCTGTGTGTCAGCGGCTGTGAACACGGGTGTGCGAGCGTCCACACACGTCCCTGCTTCCCGTGCTCTGGGGCAGCCCTTGGTGGCGGGACACACGGAAGCTCCATGTTTCACCTCGGTGGCCCGTGGTGCAGGAGGGTTTTAGCTTCAGTACGTCTGCGTTATTGTGTTTCAGTTACAGAAGCAATAACAGACTGTCCTTTGGGCCCATTCACACGCGCGCACGCGTGCGCGCGCGCACACACACACACACACACAGAAACCCGGGGTCCCTGAGGTATGGACCTCCTAGTGCCCGAGCGTGCAGGCAGGATGGACCTCAGGCTTTCCTAGGAGCCCGGCGCCCGCCCCGCGTCTGCCGCGCACACCATCGTCGC
Organism: Meles meles; assembly: GCF_922984935.1. Lineage (NCBI taxonomy): Eukaryota > Metazoa > Chordata > Mammalia > Carnivora > Mustelidae > Meles > Meles meles. The sequence continues at coordinate 1,660,915 of NC_060073.1, forward strand.
CAGGAGGGCCTGAGGGCCACGTCCTGCCCCGCAGCCCACGTGAAAGACTTGGTGTCTCGCTCAAGTCACGGGCGTGCGGTGGGACACGCCGGGCCGTCCTTCTCGAGCTTCCTGGTCACATCCCGAGACCGCTTCCTCCGTCTCTCTCAGCCCCGTGGGCGCTGGTGCCTTCCGTGCCGAGAGGGGGAGACGGAGGACCTCTGCTGACCGGGACACCCTCCCTGTCCCGCCAGAACGCTTCCCCGCGCCCTGCCTGTCGGCGTCTCCGTGGTCAGGCTGTCGGCCCTTCTCGCCGCGGCCTTGGCCGCCTGGGTGGTGTCTGGGAGCCGCAGCCCAAAGGGAGAAGCGCCCCGTCAAGGGAAAAGCAGCCTGCCCCCTCCCGTGGCAGCTCTGGGGACCCCGTGTTCCCGAATCACCGTCACCCCGTGATCGTGCGTTCGGACGAGAACGCCGCCACCACAGCCGGGCGCTGCAGCGCGCAGGCCGGAGTCTTGGCAGGATCTTCCGGATTGGGGAGAGCAGTCCCGAGTCCCCATGGACGCGACGGGGCACGTCACGGGGGGCATGACCTCGGGGGGCGGATGCTGAGGTTTTGATGTTTATCAAGAGGGTCAGGGGTTATGGAAGGCAGGGAAACTCCATCAGAGTGACAAGCGTTGAGACAGACCAGACGCGTCCCCGAAGATGCAGCGGACGGAGCCTCGTGCCCCTCTCTCTGCGGGGGGGCGGGGGGCAGCCATTCCAGCCCCCTCGGTAACGGGAGAAGCTTGACTCTGTCCAGACCACCTGCGGCTGCACCTGGGACTCCCAGAGCTCAGACCGTCTGGGGGCTCAGTCTGGGGGACCAGCCTCCAGGCCCAGCAATTACCTTCCCGAGGACATCAGAGCCCAAGGCCTTTGTTCCAGAGACGGAGCTGCAGAGACTCCATCCTCGCAGACGCCCACGGAAGCAGGGAATTAGGGCCGGAGCTGGGGGCTGCGGGATCGGGTCTCACGGGTCGAGCTGGGGGGACACGGGAACTCCAGATGACCTCCTCAGAGGGGAGGACGGCTGCCAGGCCTACCCACTGTCGCCTGAATCCAGGGGCCTGGCTCCCCACAACCTGGGTCTGCCCTTCCCCTGTGCCGGCACCCTGGCCCCCTTCCCTGGCCTCGCCCGTATGCAGGTGGGGCTCCCTGCGGCTGGGCCTCGTGCGCCCCGCCTGATCAACCTGCTCCTCCCCGGGGCCCGCACTGGCCCCCTGGCCTGGGCGTCTTTCTCCTCCACGGCCCCACAGGCATTTGGGGTGCGGCGGTCTACATGGCTTATGCCCCCGAACCCTGAGACGCACTAGGTGGGCCCGAACCCTGAGATGCACCTGGAGGCCCCTCCCCTCCTGCGGCCCCTCCTCCCCTCCTCCCTGCCAACGTGCTCTGACCCTGGTACCGGGCGATCCCACCAGGTTCACTGCCCCGTCACACTCTCACTCGAGCGCCACCGGGGCTCCCGGGGCCTGTGGGCAGGGACAGCACGACCTCATTGGCCTGCGACCCCGGACTGCTCCCCTGCCCCGTCCGCCTGCACCCCTCCACCCTGCGATCCCAGAGGAGGGTCTCCCTGGACCCCATGAGCAGATCCCCAGGTCTTTTCTGACACCGGTTAGAAGGGACGAGGACCTCCAGCCCCGTTCCGGTCCCCCAGGGGACCTTGTCTTCTAAGGGGCACCGGACGCCGTTGCTAGGCTGTCTGTGGGTGCCCCGAGCACATTGGGTGCCCCGCAGTCCTTCTCCAAATTACAAACCGCCCCGCAGAGCCACCTGCACGCGTCCCCCAGGAGCCACTGCAGAGGGAGCCGGAGGGCAGAAGACCGAGCCTGCTCGAGTGCCCGGGGGGGGCGTGCTGCTCACAGAGGGGGTCGCGCTGGAGGGGCTCCGCGGAGAGCCTGCGGCAGCCAGTGCCACTAGAGACCGCCCGGGGCCAGGCTCGGCGGGCACCGCTCTCTGGGATCAGCTCCTCAAACAGGTCCGCATCGACGATGTTCATGCACGCAGATGCACGTGGGCACAACACGCACACGCCGGGGTGTCCTCCGCACGGGCTGCGGGGAGGTCCCGCCACCGGGAGCCTGGTTCCGGCTCTCGTGAGCGTGAGCGTGGACATCCACGGCTCGGAGTGGAAAGGGTGCCCATCCGCAGAGGGAGGGGCTGCCCTCCACTTGACTCTCCTCGGTCCCGTCTGGCCAGCGTCTCCCGGGGGGCAGGGGAGGGCTGAGCTGGGGTCAAGGCTGTCCCCCTTGGCCACCTCGGCAGAGCCCTCTCTAGGAGCCCAGGTGGGCACCGGGCACACAGGCCCACCGTGGGACGCAGAGAGACACACGCCCGAGGGGCCCTCCCTCCACCCCTGTGGGCTGATCGCTGTGGTCCCCAAGGGTGCCAAGCCAAGGGGGCAGTCCCCGGGGAACCTTGTCTCCCAGCCTAGACCCTCCCTCCCAGACAGTGGAGAGATGCCCGGGGCGGAGGGCCCCAGTCACACTGCCCAGCGCAGCCCAGGGACGAAGTGGCAGAGATCCTCCACCCTGGTCTCAGCTGGAGGCAGAGAGGGAAGGAAGAGTCCTTCCCCGTCAGCCCAGGGATGCTCCTGCCCAGCACAGAGGGCAGAGGCGGCCGCCCGGCCTCCGGGAACCAGCAGTGCCTTCTGATCGAATTACGAACTTCAAACCTGGGCCAGGGCGGGCACAGCCCGGGGGCCCTGCGGGTGAGGCAGAAAGCCCCGTCCCTCCAGATGGCCCGGCTCCGTTTCATTTCCTCTGCACCGAGAGCCTCGAGACCGTGTATTGATTTTGCGATAATGGCTGTTACACGGCAGAGTGAATAGGACGAGAGAAAACAAGCAGCAAAGGATGAAGGGATCAGGGCGCCGCCGCCCGCCCTTCTGCGCTCCCCGCACCAGGCGTCTCCGAGCGTCTCTGGCCGTTCCTCCCTCCTCTGTAACTGTCCCCTCCAGCTCTCCCCCTCCCCGGATCCGTGGGCCACAGCGTCTGCCCATGCCAGCCCTGCTTTCAAGGGAGCAGGGTGGCCGGGGGCGGGGGAGCGTGGCCCGGGGCGCAGCCGGGCGGAGGCACAGTGCCCCCAGAGCGGCCCTGGAAGCGTTTGGGAGCGCGCCCCCAGCCCAGCCCAGCCTCTGTCTGCGGAAACAGATCCCTGTAATCCCAGCGGAGAACGTCATTGCTTCTCTTATCTGCCCCCATTGAGCCCGGGGCGGCGGGCGGCACAGCACACTGACTCCTCCACGCACACCGCAGAGTAATTGCTGGGACATGGAAATCTAGAGCCCCCGAGGCCACGCTCATCTGACGGCCTTGCAAGGGGGTGGCGTAACGGGGGCGGGGCTCGGCCGGTGGCGGAGAGAAGCAGGTGCCTGTCCCAGGCGTCTGCGCGGTGGCCTCCAGACTCCAGCGAATGGACACCAGGCTGGCCCCGGAAAGGCGCCCTGGGGGCTGGGGGGGGGGGGGCACAGCAGAAAGAAACTGAATTTCCCACCAGCTCCCTCGGTTGCCGAGATTTTCTCCAGGCACTGGGAACCCTTCGGGAGTCGGGCCAATGGGATGCTTGTGGCGTTGTTTATTACCGAGGAGTCAGTTTTAACTGATGATCAGGGTAACCCACGCTCACTCGGAAAACCGCACAGGTGCAGAGGTGCAGGGAGGAGGAAAGGACAGAAAGCAGCCCCTCCAGGAGCCCAGGCACACCGGGGCGCCCTGTGCGGAGACCCCGTGTGCGGCCGCGGTAGGAAACGCTTCCCGGCCTGAGACCCCAGCTCAAAGCGGTCGCTGTGCCCGGGAGGGACTCGGCTTTTCCGGCCTCTCCTTCTTCCAGGCAGGAGGCGAATGGGGTCGTGGTGTGTCCCGCATGGCCATGCATAGGGCTCCGGGACGCTGGTGTCGCCGTGACGGTCTCTGTGGCCCTAGAGATCTAACCTCCCCCCCCTCCACTGCCGCGCAGAGGAGCAGTGGTGGGCGGCAGCTCCGTGGCTCAGACAAACGGGACCTGCACCCCATGGGCCGCCCCCTCCAGGCTGGGACGTGACCCCGTTCTCTGTGGCCAGGCAGCGAGAGGCCCCCACCCCCAGGCCAGGGCTCCCCCCATATCCCACACCAAAGTAGGGGGTTTCCGTGTCAGGGAGGACGGGGCAGAAGCTGAGGCCCCGGGCACTCCCCACTGGGCGGTCGGCTGCTCCTGGTGCAGACCCCTCGGGTGGCGGGTGGCCTCCTGCCCAGGGCTCCTGGGTCACCTCCCTCGACAGCAGGCCTGTTGCCGGCTCCCACTGCACTGGGGACTCTCCCGGATGGAACAAGAAGGCTCAGGCCCTCCCAAACTCACCCCCGCTTAACAGGGGGGGTGGAGGGCAGGGGACATCTTGCCTGGCCCCGGGGACCCAGGCAGCCTTCCTCGGGGGAGCAGCCGCGGGGCCGAAACGACTCAGCAGCAGGGTGCGCGGGCCCGTGGGGGACAGGGACAGCCCACTGCCAGCAGGGACTGCAGGCCTCCCACTCCCGCGGTGACAGCCAGCCCAGCCCCTGCCCACCCAGGGCTCTGGAAGGCCATTCTGAGCTCTCCTGCCCCCAGCACGGGGTCTAGGGTCCGGGGTTCAATGCTGCCTGGCAGGAAGGAGGCTTGGTCCCAGGCCCACGGGCTGCTCCCAGGCCAGACAGGGCTGTCCCCGACACTGGGAAGAGAGATGGCCTCGCTTGGCCACTCCCGTATGGACCTCGGGGCCTGACCGCCGTGCAGGGGCTCGGCTCGCAGAGTGCGGTGGGAGTCGGGGGGAGGTGGGCTGGCGGTGGTGGCTGGGAGCGAAGGCAGCCAAACCACCGTCCCGGCACCCCGCACCCCGCCCTGCCACTGTGCTGCTGCGGGCGCAGGCACCCTCTCCCGGTGCGCAACCTGACCGCGCCGGCGGGCAGCGTGGAGCCGCTGTGCTTCTCCAGCTGTGCTCCAGGCGGCCCTGCTTTGTGTCACCATGACAGGGGACACTGCTCTGCCACCAGGAATCAGGCGGGCGAGGGGAGCTGGGGAGAGGGAGGAAGGACAGCGCGGAGTCCTGGGGTCTGGGGTGGGGCAGCAGGGACCGCAGGGAAGGAGGGGGTGGTTGGGAAGGGGGGACATGGGGCAGGGCGTGAGCTCCCCTCCTCCTTGCACAGGGGGAGCCGCAGGCCGCCAGGAGGCTCGGCCTCACCAACAGAACCACGAGCGCCGGGAAGGGAAGCGGAGCTCGGCCGGCGATGACCCCGTCCCTGCTGTCTCCTCACCACATGGGCGTAGGGACACAGGCCCCTCCTCATGTCACCAGCCTGGGGCCCTTTGGACTCGGCCCAGTGCTCTTCCCCCCGTGGAACAGTGAACCCCACCTGGTCTCTCCAGGACCCAGGACCCTGCACCCACGGACCCGTCTAGTGGTGGTGCTTCTGGGCAGGGCTGTTATCTGTGGACTGCGTGTGTCTGCGTGTGCTCACGTGCGAGCGTGTGTCTGCGTGTGCTCACGTGCGAGCGTGTGTCTGTGTGTGCTCACATGCGAGCGTGTGTGTCTGCGTGTGCTCACGTGCGAGCGTGTGTCTGTGTGTGCTCACCTGCGAGCGTGTGTGTGCCTCAGCATGTATGTGTGTGGGGGTGGGCATGTGTTTGTATCTGTGAGTGTGTACGTTGTGTGTGAATGTCACGGGGGTGAGTGTGCGCACGCGTGCAAGGGTGTGTGCGTGTGGCAAATGTGCACACGTGTGCCCACCTGTGCGTGTGTGTGCGCATGTGTTGCTGGCGGCGATGGTGCCTGCAAGGGGGCAGAGGCCGGTCCCGGGAAGGGAAGGGGCAACAGACGGGGGAGCACCGGGGTCCTGGTCTGGGATCGGCCCCAGCCACAGTCAGCACGGGCAGGGGAGGGGGGAGGGACCCATCTGTGGCCTCGAACTGGTGACAACCCTCTCTGGGTGCTAGGTCCTGCCTCCAGTGGTGGTGGTGGGGTGTCCCCGTGGAGGGAGGATGGGGTGTTTGGGGGGTCTGGAGGGGGTATCATGGGGGGCACGTGTGGGAGTCTCTGCAGGGAGGAGCGGGAGCCCGTTCGAGTCTGTGGGGGTGAGGAGGTGCGTTGCTTTTTCGGGTGTACGCTGGGAGCGGGACGTGAACGGGGCTGGGTGCTCAGGCCCTCCCGTGCACCTGGAGCTTGCCCCGTGCACCCCTACACCTTGCTCCCACGCAGGCCCCGGCTGCCCAGCCAGCATCCACCGCACCCCGGCCGGCAGGGCTCCGGCCACCCTTGCAGCCACGGGCTCCAAACGGACTGGGCTGCCCACACGGGCACAAGCCTCCTCTTGCGTCGGGGGCTGCAGCTTTCCTGGGGCAGTGACACGCGGGTTGTTTCTGCCAGGCCCTGGGTGCTGGGGGCCGGAGACGCCCCGACCGACCGCCGGCTCTTTCCCTGCAGACTGGCTCCCCCACGCGGCCATCTGGGGCATCGCCTCCCTCCCCGCCGGCCCCTTTGTGAGTGAGAAAAAGGAGGCAGCCTGCCTGGGGAGGGGTCCGGCAGGCAGCCGGGGCCGCAGAGGCCTGCAGTCCGTGCAGAGATGTCTGGGCTCCCTGGCAGGGCCCTGGGCCGGCTAGAAGGGGGGGAGGGCACGGGTCCCCATTTCCCAGATCCGGGGTCACAGGCCACTCTTGTAAACCCAAACACTGGAGGTCCCTGGGTGCTGCTTTCCAGGCCGGGGCCAGCAGCACAGGTCAGTACGTCACCGGTGTCCAGCCAGCCCCGGACAGCTAGGAGGAGCGAGGGACCGCCCAGAGTTCTCTGAGCCGGGACCCCTGCCCTCCCACGGGGCGCCCACTCCCTCTGGGGTCTGCCCAGCCCGCCCACCCACCAGCAGCCATCCAGGCATTTTCAGGGCACCACAGTCCAGTGGGGGGCCCTTGTCACCCTCACGTGACTGATGCGGAGCCGGGCCTGGAACGGCAGTGGGCGGGGGCAGGACCCGGGCCTCTGGACCCCATGGGGCCTCTCAAGAGTCCTGCCTTGTTGGAGGGCGGGCATCGGCTCTTGGCTGTGAGTCAGGCCATCACATCCAGGGGTGGCCGCAGCGGGCCTGTGACCGTCCGGCCCTCATGGGGTAGGGGCCGGGCCGGGTCTGATGCTGGCAGGGGTCTCAGTCTGGCCCCGAGGAGGGAAGGGGCCATCTGTGTGCCACCCACAAGCCCGGCAAGCGCAGGGGACCACTTGCTCGGGGCGCAAGGCTCTCTGTCTGCAGTGGGCGGCCAGGGCGGCAGGGGTGTGGCTGTGTGGCCTCGTCAACCTCCCCGTCTCTCTCCGTCTCTCCGTCTCTCCGTCTCTCCGTCTCTCCGTCTCTCCGTCTCTGAGTCGGCTTCCCGCTCACACACGCAGACACACAGTAGGGAGGAAGATGAAGGTCACAGACAGGACCTTGGAGCTGGTCGTCCATGTGACCAGGCGGCCACACAGGGGAGCCCTTGCCCCATGTTTGGAATCTGCATGCCCAGCCCTGGGGAGGAGAGGTGTTGCTTTCCCCGGGGATGGGAGAGGAGAGAAAGGGTCAGAGGTCAACAGGTGCCAGGGACAGGGGAGTGGGACAGGGTGGGGACTCGCATCTCCATCAGGCTGCTGTCAGGGAGCTCAGGCTGGCCCCAGAACTGAGGAGGAAGGGAGGGGACCCCCAAAAGGCCGAGTGCCAGCCTGTGACTGGGGGTGCCCAGAAGTGGCAGGGAGGGGCAGCTGGGGGGCCGCTGCCCACCAGGCCCAGGTGAGGCGCCGGCGCCCAGAGCCCCCGCCTCAGTCCGCAGCACCAGCCTCGGGGGACACTTCCAGGCAAAATGGGGTCATTCAAGCCCCCAGGAGCAGGCGTGGTTCCCACTGGGGTCCCCACGGGTGGGGGTGGGGGGTCCGCAAACTCCTCCCCAGCCCCATCGTATAGCTCTGGCTCTCCCCTATGGCCATGGTCCGGACTGGGGTGTCATTGGCTGACGGGGGCCAGGCCTGAGGACCAGGGGGCCCCAATACACACACACACACACACACACACACACACACACACACAGGCGCACGGGCGCTGCCCTTCATTCCAGAGGGGAGGGTAGAAGCCTCAGCCCACAAAGACAGAGCCCAGGCCCCAGCCTGAAGGGCCGGCAGACCGCGTCTGGGACCGGGAGAGCCCCACCGAGGCTGCTCCCCATGCAGAAAGTGCACCTCCTCTACAGCGCCCCGGGAGAAGGGGTTGGAACCCTGTGGTGCGGCTGTCTTCAGCCCCAGGGTAGGGAGAGAGGGCAAAGCCGTGGTGACCTCTGCCCCCGCCCCCATCCCTCCCCCGACCGGGCCCTACAACCCTTTTGCACCCAGCAGTGGGCCTGGCCACCGGCTAGAAATACTGGGCCCGGACAGATGACCGGAAGCTGCCTGGACCACCCTGCTGCCTGCTGAGCCCTCTCTGCCCCAAAGTGCCTGTGCTCTGTCCCCCTCCCGGGTGTCCAAGGTCAGCCCAGAATGGGCCTCACAGACATATTCAGGCAGAAACTCTGGCCACACGGCAGGGAGGACCCGGCCAGCTCTGCCTGGCCCATCTGCCCTCGGCTCCCTGACTGCCACAGACAGGTGGCCCGGAGGACGGTGGGCATGAGTGACCACAGCAGCTGGCCGAGGCGCGGTCCTCACTGGCCCAGCACAGCCGGCGCGCAGAGGGGGCAGAGCCTTCCAGGCCCCTCTGGGAGGGGCAGGCCAGTGGGAGAGCTCGGAGCAGGGAGGAGGCCCAGGCAGACCCCAGAGGACCCCTTACACCCGCCTACTTGGAACACCCTGGTCCTTGCTGGCCGGTCGGCCCCGTCTACGGGGCCTCACTGACGACACTCCCTACCCCACACGCCCCCTTGCCCACATCCGCAGGGGCCAACCCATGTGTGCATCGGCGTCTGTGGGAGCTTCCTGCCCCACACTCAGAATCGCCAGCGTCAGGGACCTTCCCTCCTCAGCCTGCGTTTTCCTGAGCCCGGAACCCTCTGGATTGAGCCTCTGGCCAGCTGGGACCCCGGTAGCCATCACACCCACCAGTGAGGAGATGGGCCCACAGCCTGGGAGTCAGCAAGACCCCAGGAGCTCCTATAACTGAGGCTTGCTGCTCATGGCCAAAGTAAGCCACTGAACAGGACCTTGGGCCCGTTCCCACACGGCTCTGCTCCCAGGGCCGCAGGACAAGAGATGGGTCTGGTGTGCATGGCTGGTGCCCAGAGCTGCCCAGCTGGGTGGACCTGGAGGCCCAGAGTCCCCACTGTACCCCAGTCCCTCAATCTTCCAGAACCAGGGGAGCGGGCTCCCCTAAGAAATTCACATCCCCCACCCCCACCCATCACCCATCCTGGCGCGGGACTGGAGAACACCTGACCTGGGGTCAAAGCCTGGCACCCATCCTTTCTCCTGTGACCCAGGCACACATCCTCCTCCTTCCAGCCTCTCTGCAGTCATCTGACCACCGGCCCTGCGCGTGCCCAGCACCCGCCTGTCCTCACACGTTCACTCAGGCACCAGCAGCACCCACACAGTGCATAGGGGCCACCACGTACAAAACCCATGCGGCACCTGAGTCGGCCAAAACTCCAAATTATCTAATCCTTTAGGAAGGTGAAAACAGTTAGTTTCAAAGCAAACGGATTCATACAACAGTCCAAGTGCTTTCGAATACTTTCTTTCATTCAGATTGCTGGGAGCCCACTCCGAACCACACTTTGTATGGGCATAATTACAGAGACAGGTGGACTGTGGCTCCCACAAGCTCATGATTTAATAAGAAATGTTGTGTTTTAACTCATGTCCATTTGCTTAGTAAAAGTGTTGAGATTTAATGGACAGCTAGGTGTGTGAACAGACAGATCACCGGATGAAAACAGGGAGGGAAAGAAAGAGAGATGGAAGGACAGATGGATGGATGGATGGACAGATGGATGGGTGGGTGGATGGATGGACAGACGGTGGATGATGGATGAATGGATGGATGGACGGATGGATGGATGGCTGATGAGTGGATGGATGGACGGACAGATGGATGGGTGGAGGGTGGGTGGATGGATGGATGGATGGATGGACAGACGGATGGACAGTGGACGGATGGATGGTTGGATGTACAGATGGATGGATGGAAGGATGGGTGGATGAGTGGATGGATGGATAGATGGATGGGTGGATGGATGGAAGGATGGATGGATGGACGGACAGATGGACAGACGGACAGATGGATGGATGGATGGATGGATGGGTGGGTGGATGGATGATGGAAAGATGGGTGGATGGATAGATGGATGGATGGGTGGATGGATGGATGGAAGGATGGGTTGATGAGTGGATGATGGTGGAAGGATGAATGGAAGGAGAAACTGAGAAGAGAGACCTTCGCCGTGTTCAGGAGGCCCTCTAAATCTACATTCCTGGTTCAGAAGCTCAAGTCTAGCTTCCTGTGCGCTCCGAATCAATCGCCTTGCAAACAGGCCTAAAAGGCTGCAAAGCCAAAGCTTTCCCAGTATCAAACCTCATGGGCAGTCAACCTCACCCCCAAAGCCCTGGTCACCTGGGCCCTCCCAGGCACGGGCTACACAGCCCCGTGCACCACGTTAGGGTCGAGTGGACAAGTGGACCACAGACAAATGTGTGCACCTGCATGGCTCCCTAAAAGGAACCTCAGGACTCCCCAAGAGAACACTAAGAGCTGTCTGTGTGCCCGGGTCCCTCTTGTCCTCTAAGCCCAGCTGAATGGTCGTCCCCTCCAGGAAGCCTTCTCTGAACTCAGGGGCTCTTCCCCATGAGTCATTGAGGGCTCCCTGAGTTCTGGACCATGTCATCCTCTAGTGCCTGCTTCTGTCCTGGGCACCCACCAGGCTCTGCCCTGAGCAGGGTGTGAAAATGCCATGTCTGTGCAGGTGGGAGCCAGAGGCCAGACCCCTCCCTCCTTGGGCCTGCATCCACCTGGATACAGTCCCCACTAGACCCCTCCCTCCAGACCCAGCGTGTTGGAGCACTCACAGAGGCACAGACATAGCCTGGGGAGCAAGGAGAGGGCAGGGCACCCCAAGCCCCACCTCGCCCCGTGCCTACAAGTGCCTCCTGGGGAAAGCCTCCCCCAGTGGGACCCCTGCACACAAGCCCACACCCACCCAGGATGCCCAGCACCTTGCAGGGAAGAGGGGATGAGGGGCCCTGGGGAGGTGGTTGGGGCTGTCCTGCTGCTAGGACCTGGGACCTTTCAGAGTCGGGCTAGGAGGCTGTCCCAGCCCCGTCCCAGAATTCACAACCCTCCCCTCCCCCTCTCCCCCCAGGAGTTTGCAATCCCGGGGCATAACCTGTTGGTCCTGTTTGGAAGGGAAGGGCCTCCTGATTCTTGGGGAGCCCAGGGCTCAGGCGCTGGCTGGCTGGCTCGGGGACAGGTAAGCGTGCAGGGAGCGTGGAGGCTGCTGGCCCAGGGGCTCATGTGCATAGGGCCCATGTGTGTTGGAGCTCCCGCACACGGCCAAGCATGTGACCGAGTGGACGGAGATGCGTGCCGGGAGCGCCCGGCTGTGTGCGGTACGTGTCGCTGGGTGAACACACGTACCGGCGTCCTCTCTTCCCTGCACCAGCGTGGGCACAAGCGTCCGCGGCGGGAGACATCAGGCTGCAGAAGGGACCCCCAGCTAGCTGAGGCTCCAGGGTCCTGGCTGGTCACCACTGATGGGTGATCCCCAGGAGCCCCCGCCTGAGGGCAGGGCGCGTCTGGCTTCCCACAGGCCCCTCCTCCACGTCGGTCTAACCCCCAAGACCTGCGGTCAGCCTGGCTGGACGTCTGAAGGCCGGGGCGGGGGGGGAACCGTTCACTCTGTTCTGGTGGCCATGAGGCCTGGGCAGGGACCCGAGAGTCTGGGAGCAGCCCTGTGGAAGGCTTTCTCGGCGGGCGCCCCCGCCAAACCTCCTGCCTTCGCCAGACGGCGGCATGCACGGCGGGGTCCCTGAAGCCACGCTCACCCGGAAACCTGTGTGATCCTGGGCCGTAAAGAGGCCTGCCGCTCTGAATCTGTGATTTTACAACAAAATGAAGAGATAAGTCGGCTTTGATTCTAGCTCCGTTTTATGAGCTTACGCTTTTGTTCCCTCTCTTGCTCGGGGAACAAACGGGTTTATGGCAGGCCTCCCCTCTCTGCATCTGCTGCTCTGATAAGGCCGGGCCCTGGCCCCCTCCCACACCTGCCGTAGGTGGCCCCGGACCCTCCTCCAGCGGGACAGGCCTGTGTCACGGGGCGCGGAGGACGGTCTCAGTGGCAGCTCCCACCGACCCCCGAGGTCTCTGGCCTGGGGCTCCCCACGAGTCACCACGATGCCACCCAGGTTCTGCGGTGTGTGGGCCACAGGGCAGTGCCCGGCTTCAAAGAGGCGGGAGGAAGCCTTCGGGCCCCACCCTGCCCATCTGGGGACATCAAAGGGCCTGCCGGGGGGTGGCAGGCGGTCGGGACGGGCACAGAGCCGCCTGCAGCTCCGTCTCCAGAGGGAGCGGCCAGGGCGGGCCAGCCCCACCCTGGGTCCAGCCGGAGGCCCCTCATGGTGACCCCCAGCCACCTCCCGAGGTACCGTGTCTTGGGTCTCTGGGTGCATGCACACCCCTCGGGGCCTGGGCCTTCTCCCAGCCCGTGACAGCTGAGGCAGGGCAGAGGGTGTGTGGGGGGGGCCACCTCTGGACCACCGAGGTCTGGCCCAGAAGGAGCTTCTGGATGCTCGGGACTGGGGGGCAGGGGGGCCTCAAGTCCGGGATGATGGGGCCAGGGACAAGGATCCAGGGCTGTGGGGCCTCTGACATCCCCGTGGCAGGCCAGCCCGGCCCCTCTTCCAGGCCTCTGCCCCCTCTCCATACTCTGAGCCTGTCCAGGTGCCCCCACAGCCCCCAGCTTCCCAGATCCGGAGGAGGACGAGCGACAGGCGTGGGGCAACAGCCAGGGGCGCCCAGCCACCTTCAGGGGAAGCCGCACCCTGGCAGGTGGGGCACGCGCAGCAGGTCAAGAAGCCCCTGAGGGTCTGTCAGGCCAAGCCCGGCCTGGCCTGGGCTCGGGGCCCCGCCGTGTGCAAGGCAGGGGCCTGAGAGCCTGCTCCCGGCGGCCCCGGGACCCTCCCCAACCCTTCCCGGGCCACAGCAGGGTCTGGACGGGGTCTGTCACTCTCCCCCCTTCGCCCCTCGTGCCCGCCGAGGCCAGAGGGCTGAAAGACTGTCCAGCTTCCCAGCCGCGTTCCCAGGACGGCGGACGGAGCTCCAGGTGGGGGTGCGCTCAGCAGCTTCCGGACTCTGGAGGACTGTGGGGTACAGCCGGCTCGACCTCCCTGGGGAGGTCCGCAGAGGTTCCCCCCAACCCTGAAAAGAGGCCACGGCCAGAGGCAGGATCAGCGGCGCCTGGTTCTCCAGGGGAGGGGTGACGAATCACTAATTGACGCCTGGGCTGTTCCTGACTGGGGCTGTCCTCGGGCCGTGATTCACAGCAAAGCCCACGCCCCAGCCTCCTGCCACTCCCCGCAGCTGGCCCGTGGCTCATGGTCTCCCTGCACAGACACACACTGGGACCCCACTCCCTGCCCCGGGGAGCCCGGGCTGGGCTGAGTGCACCCACGGGAAAGGATGCTCAGACAGGACAGACCCCGAGCCAACATCTGGGAGGCAGGAGGGGTCTCGGGGACCGTGGGCAGGAGCCCCGCTTACGGCAGAGGAGCCCTGTGGGACTCTAGCTCTAGGACGGGGCCCGCGCTGCGTGTGGACAGGCACGGGGAGGGGACGCGCGGAGACTCCACGGTACACTCGACTGTGAACCTCCTCATGTTTGTCTGTGACCAGCACCTCGGGCCACGTGGCAGTCGTGACGGGTGGCCACAGCTCACCACGCGCCACTGTGGCTGTCCCTCCTGCTGGGTGACCCCTCCAGGGAAGGATCCAGAGCCCGGAGAGCAGGCGGGAAGCCGGTCCACAGCGGAGGACCCTCCCTTGGGGGTCCTGGCATCCGCGGCACCGGGGACCCTCTAGGGGAACTGCACGGGGGGACCCGGATGTGGGGGCAGCAAGTGGTTTATTTGGCCGGGGTCTCCCTTCTGCGCGTGCGCACCAAGTGACACAGCCCTCGGGCCCTCCGTCGGGCTCGCAGCTGCAGCTCTGAGGGAAGAAACCACCAGTTCCGGCCTCGCTTCGAGGTCTGGTGTCCCTTAGTGATGGCCAAGTCACGGCGCCACCTGACGCGGGGTGCGGAGCGATGCACGGCCCGTCCGACTCCAGGCCCTTCTCGGGGCCACCAGGAGGCAGGAGGCCGGGCCCCCCGGGCTCCAGCAGAGCAGGGCTGGGGTGCCGGCCGGTGGGGCCCTGAGCCCAGGCAGCAGGGACTCACAGCGAGGGCCGCAGGGGGCCACGGCCTGTGTGGGCTCCCAGCGGGGTGGCTCTGGGGACCGCGGGTCCTTGCGCCTCTCACAGCCTGTCCGGCTCTCAGGTCTGGCGCTTGGTGCTGGTTTGGTGGGACTTCCACCGGGACTGGGGACCCGCACACCTCCAGGGGGCTGCCAAGACTCGGAGGCTTAGGGAGCAGCGGCAGTGAGAGGGGGAGGGGGAGGAGGAGCAGTTCAGTGGGGAACATGGCCAGAACACAGAGGGACAGCGATGGGACCATTATGTCCCTATCCCCGCAGGAGCCACAGAAAGACAAGGCCGCCCCTGGGCTCCAGAACCCCTCCCCAATCAAGGGCTCTGAGACCCCTGAGGAGTCTGGTAAAAAGCAGGTCACTGTCCCACTCCCAGTCAGAGTGGCTATGACGAGGCCCAGATGCACCCCTGATGGTCCCGGGGTGTCTCTGGAGCTCCCTAAGTTGGCTGTGGCCTGCGAGCCCAAGGCCTAGGCAACGGGGGTGGGGGGCACGTACGCTAGGGCAGGAGGGTTGACAATAGGAGGGCCTGGGCTGATGCCCCACGGGTGCGGGGGACCCCGTAGCCCAGCTCCATCCTGCAGCGGCCTAAGCTGCTCCGGGCCCTCCCGGCTCCAGGTGGGGGCGGCCTCTGCCGGGAGGACAAGCTGGCTACCAGGCAGAGATGGGGTCACCCCCCACAGCCGCAAGGAAGACTGCAAGAAGCTGGCAGCTGCCCACGCCACGTGCCGAGCCTGGCTGGCCCCACATTCCAGAAATAACCTGTCCCAGGGCTGCCCTGATTGGCGCCACAGAAGCCAGGCCCTGCGTGTCCCAGCATGTCCATCTGGGACAGGGACAGGAGCACCCGCTCCTGTCCTGGCACAGCCTGGCCCTTCCTCTTCCCAGGACAGAGATCGGCAGTGCCCCACGGCGGCCCCCGGTGCAGACCAGGACACGGGAGGGGCCACCAGAGGTCAAAGCAGCTGGTCGGGAGCGGGGAGGGCCGCAGAGCCGGAAAGCCCCAGGAGGGCGACCGAGACACTGAGGCAGGTCTGGGAGGGCAGGAAGAACGAGGAGTCAAGGGGGACCGGCAGAGCCCCGCTGGGCGGTGTGTGGACAGAGGACAGTGGCTCAGTAAGATGGAACAGGCAGGGAGCCAGGCAGGTGGACGGGAAGGGACAGCAGAGGGGCAGCCTGGGCAGGGGAGGGACGATGTGACTCAGGCTGTCAGAGTGGCCTCTCGGGCCCCCTGCCCACCAGGGAGACCCCTGAAGCCCCGGGTGCACTCAGGAGAGGAAGAGGGGGAGAGACTGGGGAAGGCAGAGGGCCAGAGGGGGCCCCTGCTGCGGGGCAGGGGCCTAGCAGGAACGTGGCTCCGTGGCTGTGGATGGGGGCCTGGTAGGAGGCCCCATTCAGTCCTCTCTGTGCTCCCCAGGCCGCCCGCCTCCCCACTCCTGCAGGCCCAGAGCTGCCTCTGACTTACTTTCCACCACCCTGTGCAGGGCTTGTCCTACCAGGAAGAGGCCAGGGTGAGCAAGCCCTGCCCTCTCCATGGCTAGACTCCCCTCTGTGCTTGCATACCCGAGGGACGGGGCACTCACTAACTCGGGAGGCCACCCTCACCTGGAATGTCCTGAGGATGGAGCCCCAGCCAGTACCATCTGCCCAGTGTCCCCAGAGTGGCAGGGACAGCCCTGTAGAGACCTGAGCACAGGCTCTCCTCTCTCCCTCTGACCTCCCCTGTGCCGCCACGTCTCCAGGACGGGGTGTGGGAGCCTTCCACAGTTTGCAGTCAGGGGCTTCCTGCACCTGGAGGCAGGTGTCCTGCTGGCAGAGAGGTCAGAAGACCAACCTGATGGACAACCTCGAGGGAGTGACCCAGGCCTGCACAGGTTGGCCTGCTCCCCGCACCCAGTGGAGGTCTCTGCCCAGCCCCTCGGTGACCCCGTGGACAGTTCCCAGAATGACCCTACTTGGTATGGCCTTGACCCCTCAAGGCCTGCTGACCCACCTCCCCATCCCCATCTGGTGTGATTCCCACCTGAGTGTGGGCGGGGCTTTCATGCTTCTAACCAATGGGAGGCCGCAGAGGGGATGACATCACCCCCGAGGTTGGGTCCCACGGGGCTGCAGCTCTGTCCGCTCTCCCCCAGGGAAGCCACAGGCCACTGTACACGTGGAGAGGTCCTGTCAGGAAGGCCTGGCCATCAGGGAACAGAGACCGTCCATATCTGGGCGTCCCAGCCGGGCGGGACCCTCCAGTCACAGTCTCCCCAGAAACCCTGGTGGGCAGAGTCCCGACGCAGCCCATCTGGCCACGAGGAGGCCAGCTCAGAGGAGGCCCCGGCCCACTCCCCCAGGCTGTCTCTGGCCCTCTGATTTGCACACGGGCCGTCACATGCTGACCCCGGCCGCTCACCACCCATTCCAGAGGAGCTCGGGCCAGAGCACCCACTGGGCCCTGGGAGATCAAGGAAGGCTTCCCGGAGGAGGCTTCGGAAGGCCTGGGAGGGCAGAAAAAGGGGTGCTCTGCATAGGAGGCGGACCCTGAGGGCTCCCCCGCTGGCCCACCCAGGACCCACCTGAGGTGGGAAGTCTCCACCTGCCTCCCAGGGAGGGGTTCGTGGGGGTCAGGGACCAGCCCAGACAGTGGTGTCTTATGTAGGACACGCCGCCCGGAAGAGAAGGGCCTGAGGGCGTCCACGATGCTGGCCTGGGGGATACAGGCACATGGCGGGTGGAGGAGGTGCCTGGGCCGGGGAGTGGGTGGTGTGTCTGGGGTCAGAGGCCGAGGACATGCAGGCCCAAGACCCTGCCACAAGCAGCTGCCCTCCTGGGCCCATCCTAGGCAGGGACCCCAAGCCATTCGCACCCTGGCCCCCTGGCCACAGCCCAGTCCTGGAGGCTGCTCGCCCCTGCGGTGGCCCTAGAGGATGGTGGGCTCACATCCTGTTGCCCCGAGCAGACAAAGGAGCCAGCCTCCTCCCCGGCGGCCTGTGGCTCTATGTGCGTCGGAACGGGGCTGCGAGCCCACCAGGCTGGTGTGGCCACCGAGAAGCAATCAGGGAGCTGGGGTCTAACAAACGGTCCAGGGCCCCCTGGACTTGAGGCAACCCTGACCACAGGGCCCTTCCACGGGGGCTGGGCCTGCTCCCAGCACTCTGGTCACGGCTGGGTTTCCACAGAGACCACCACCCACAGGGCCCCATGGCACAGCCCTGGGACGTCGAGGAGACCCGGGTGGTGGCAAGGCTGCAGGCCTCCTGAGGGATGGGGCACCAGGGCGAGCATCCAGGCCACCCGGCGGGAGACAGGGACAGAGCACCCCCGCCCCAGACACCCGACAGGCTGACGGCCACTTCACCACCTCACGAAGGACCTGCTGGAAGGGCTGAAGGAGACGAAATGCTCCCGCTTGCCACTGGAGCACCGGGGATGGGAGGGGGGGGTTGGAATGCCAGCCCCGCCCCGAGAGCCCATCCACCACTGAGCAGCTGGACTTCAGGCAGCCTCGGCGCGGGTGTGGGGGGGGATGGGTGGGGTAGGCAAAACCCGCGGATGGTGGGGGAGGCCCGGCCAAACTAGGGGGTGTCTGTGGCCACCTTCCAGAGCCCCCCACCCCGGCAGCTGGCCAGGCCCCTGCACCTGCCTCTTTGTTTGCACAAATCCCTTCCTTAATAGACTTAATCATGGAGCTTTGATGGCTGTGCCAGGGCCCCGTGCAGGCCTCCCCGGCCACGGCAAACAAACACACCATTGTCTGCCGTCCCACTGCCGGCTGGCCTGTTAATGGGTAAACCCAGGGGAGAAGGAGGGCCAGGTGGGGAGCTGCTGGGCTTGGCCTTGGCACAGCAGCCGCATCTCACTGGGGAGCTGCCGTCCTGCACCGGGACCCCCATGGGTGGAGAGAGAGCGCCTGGCCTCTCCCCATTCAAGAACCCTGGAACCAGGACACCCGTCCAGGAGACCCGGATGGAGCCACCTGCAAGACAGCCATGCCACATACCCCCAGAGAGGGGTAGGAGGACCAGGCCCCTCATTGTGCACCCACAGGCCCAGGGGACAGAGGGGACACAAGAGTGAGCCTCGTCCACATTGGGGGGGTGGGCAAAACGGTGTGGAAAACCTTCTGGCGGTCCCAGGAAGTCAGGCGCGGAGTTGCCGCCTGACCTAGCAATTCCGCTCCTACGTCCGGACCCACGAGCTGCTTTAGTGGGATGTCCAGGAGACGTTCGCGCGCCTGTGTTCACGGCAGCAGGGCCCACTGCAGCCGAGATGTGGGAGCGACCCACGTGTCCACCAGTGGACGGTTGGACGAACGGACCATGGCCCAAGCAGGGAGTGAAGTTCTACCACAAAAATAACAAACCACGGACTGACTGTGGGTGGGAGGGTTACACTGCTGCTCTCGGGGGCGGGGATCGGGGCAGGGCAAGGGGCAGAGTTTCCTTCTGGGGTGCTGAGAACCTCCCGGAACGAGACGGGCATTGGCTGCAGCAACACGGAGCATGCAGAACGCCACAGACTCGTTCCCTTGAAAAGAGGTCATTTTATGTGAGTGAATTTCACCCGAAAATAATGAACCACCCACAAAGATAGACACTCAGACGAGGGTCCAGGAGCGTGGGCACCCAGAGCGGCATGGAGCCCGAGCCAGGCGCTGGTCTCCCAGGTTGGCTGTGACCCTGGGCAGCAGACCTGGCCTCGCGGGGTCTTCTGACCTCGGGGAGGGCTTTCCAGGGTCGCTGTGCCAGCGAGCCAGCAGCAGGGGCCACGGAGAGCCCGCCGAGTTGTGAAGACCTACAGCCCCTCGTCTGCTGCTCCCGATTCGGGTGGGCACCAGAAGACACGTGAGGTCCCGACTAGGCAGTGAAGCCAGGGGCTAGGGGCAGTGTGGCCCATCCTCGGGCACCAACCTCTGAGGGGCCAGCCCCTCCCCACTCACCCCTCCCACCCTGACCCACCAACCCGCCCACCCACCAACCAGCCTGCAGCCCCTGGCTGAGTGCCAGGGTGGCCCACTCTGACCCTTGGAGTTTTCCTCTAAAATGGGGAGGCTGGAAGTCACCTGCTGTTGCCCAGAGCCCCTCAGCCCTGCCTCCTGCCATCCTCACTGTCCCTGGGAACAGAGATGCTTGTCTGAGCCAGGGCTCCCCAGCTGCCCAGGACACACGTAGTGTCCCCAAGCATGTTTGCTGACGTGCTCTACTGGCTCGCCACCTGGGGGTTCCCCATTACCCGGTGCCACCGTGCTCGGGGGACACCTGGCTCCAGGTCCAGGCCTCATGTCCCCAACCCTGCCCCCCCACTGGCCTCTCGCCGTCCACTCATGGCCACAACTTCCCTGGGGCCCACCCAGAGCCCCTGCTCAACCCTTCCCTCTGGGACTCATCTCGGAGCTTCTCGGGTCTTCCCCAGCACCCCGACCCTCCCTCTGTGCCCGCCTCACCTCCTTGCCCTCCTCACCTGCCCTCCTCCCTCCGAACCCCGCACCCAGGCTCCCTGGCCCACACATTCTCCCCCCACACAGCTCCTCAGCCCCCAACCTCCGTACCCCTGCAAGACCCCCAACTCCCGGAGCACCGCCTGTGGCCTTCCTGCCCCCGCTTCCCCCAGATGGGGCCCCACCGCCCTCTCCAGACTCCCTCAAAGAGACCCAAGTCCGTGCGAGTTTTTCTCTTATTCAAGAAACAGCCGTTATTTTGGTCAGGTCTTCACGCTCCGTGTGAGGCGGGCTTATCTGTGACAACTGACAGTCCGGTCGTCATACGTTACGTTTTTATTGTTATTATTATTATTTTTGAACAGGCTCTAGGCCCCACACGGAGCCCAGCGCGGGCTCAAACTCACAGCCCTGAGATCACGACCTGAGCTGAGAGCGAGAGTCAGACGTTTAACCGACGGAGCCACCTAGGGGTCCCTTTAATTTTATCACAGGAAAATACACAAATATAAAATGTACCGTCTTCCCCATCTCTAAGTCCATAGCTGAGGGCACGAAGCACATTCACACTGTTGTGCCGCCGTCCCCACCGTCTCCAGAACTTTCCATCTTCCCAGACTGGGACTCTGTCCCTGTGAGTCACTGACCCCATCCCTCCCCCTGCCTGGGGCCCACTGTCCACTGTCCACTGTCTGTCCTGAGACACCGACCCCCCTCCCAGCCCCGGCCCCGGCGCCCATCGTCCACTCTCCGTCCCCTGAGACACCCTCCCAGGCCTCGGCGCCCACCATCCACTCTCTGTCCCTGCGAATCTGGAGACTCCAGGGACCCCATCTGGGTGGGATCCTGCAGTATTTGTCCCTCTGTGTCCGGCCTGTTTCACTCCGCATCACGTCCCCCAGGTCCATCCAGCTGTGGCAGGTGTCAGCGCGTCCCTCCATGTTCAGGCCGAGGGACAGCCCGGCGTGTGGGCGGACCGCGTCTTGTTTACCCGCACTGGCACTATTATGTATTAACTGAAGCCCACAGGGCACATCAGGGTCACGCTCAGCAGTGGGTCCTGCGGGTTGAGACAGACGCATGATGACTGTGTCCATCACCACAGGGTCACGCCGAGTGGGGTCCCTGCCCTAAAGCCCTCCGTGCCCCACCTGTTCACCCCTCCCCCTCTCCAACCCCTGAAGACCCACAATCTCTGTACCGGCTGCCTAGTCCTGCCTCCAGAGTGTGGTAGAGCTGGGGTGGCTTCTCGCCGGCTCCTCTCACCCACAGCGATGCTTCCTCTGTGGCCGTCCATGGCTTGAGAGCTCATTCCTTTCATGGGCTTTGGACACACTCATTTCCACCCCATCCCCTACGACCCCCCACGACCGCTCCTCCCCAGAGTCACGTACCCGGTTTCCTCCTCTCACCTCACTCAGATCGCAGGCCCGGACGCTGGGCCCCTGCGTCACCAGACTGGCCCTCGCGGGGGCCCGGCAGCGTGCCCTGGCCTCCAGCCCGAGCCGCTCCCCACGGGGCCTCGCCCCCACAGCGCCCCTCCTGACTGCCTCGCCCCACGTCCATCCTGAGACCTTCCCGATTGGCCTCGAGCTGGTGGAGTGGCCCCTCAGTGGCTTCCCGGTGCCACATCCCCTCACCTCCCTGCTGCTCTCAGACAACAGTGGGCAAACCAGTCTCACTGAGCCTTCCCAGCCGGGGCCCCAGGGCCTCCACGACCCAGCGCTCCTGCAAGATTCTGGGTCTCTGCTGGGGCTCTCCAGCTCATTACCTGCCTGGCCCCCACTGTCCGTTTGCCACGCCTGTGCGTTTTGCCCAACGGCTGTGGTCTCCCTCACTCTCCCATCTGCCATGTCTCCTCCTCTGGGAGGTCGGACTGACCTTTGCAGATGCAAGCGTCCACACACACTCCCTGTGCTGAGAGGCTGCTGAGGCCTCCCTTCTTCCTCTGCACCATCTACAAAGACAACCCTTTTCTGGGCCTTGGTGCCTGGCGGCCAGCCCGCCTCCTCCCCGGGGCCACACACACCAACCCCAGCTCTAGCCATCCTCAGAAGCACCATGCACCAGTCCGCCAAAGGGCCTTGGCACGTGCGACGCCCCAGCCTGGGTCGCCCTGGAGGGCTGCTCTCTTGGGAAGCCTTCCCCTGCCACCCTATCCGGCCCTGAGCCCCGGTCCTCCTTCACTGTTCCGCACCTGCCTCCTTGACGCACATCCCAGGCACCACTCCAGGCATGGTGCCCAGACGAGTCAGTAGCTATGGGGCCTGCTCATGGAGCTACCCTCCATGGAGAAGGGGAGAACCACAAGCCAGGATGCCCTCGCCCGGAGTGGGCGTGGGTGCGGCAACCAACAGCCGGACCCCAGCAGGGCCCTTTGGCCTGAGACACGGGGGCTGGGGAGCATCTCTCTGCTTGTGCTCAGGCTGCTTTCCCAAAGCCCACCTGCCGCGCTGGACCATAAGCTCTGGTCTCTGATCTACCACTGCACGCAGGGCAGACAGCAGGTGCCCCATAAATGCCAGTCAGCTGGCTGAATGCAGTCGGCCTCCGTGGCTCTCTGGCTGTCCCTGGATGAGGGCTGGGGTAGGGGCTTCCCGTGGGAAATGCTTCGGGGTGGTGACCTGATTGCATCCACACGGGGGAGGACACAGGCCCAGGGAGGGGCTGAGGCAAGAGCCCCCCAGGCCCCCGCTGTGCGGCCCGGGTCTGCCCAGCACCCGCCCAGTCTGCCCCATCCTATTCCCTGGGCCTCCGGGGCGGACGGTCCCCAGCAAGCTCTGAGGAAAGAGCTCAGACATCCGCGCCACGGCAGTGACTCCTGGTGTTGGGGGAGGGGTGACCTGGCCCTTCCCCGCCCCTCCCCACCCCTCCCTCTCTCTCTTCTGCCAATCGCCCCCACCCCTAGCAAGCACAGACACAGGCGTAAACGTGTGTGTTCACACCCACCCACACACCCAGAGTGACCCACGGGGAGGGGGAGACCGGTGCCGCTGGTCCCTGAGCCGGGATCCTGCACCCATTCTCCTGGCGGGGGGGGGGGGGGCAGGCACACGCAGGCACACGCAGAGACACGTGCCCAGCCACGGCAGGGGCGCAGCAGTCACACCCGTGCCGGCAGGGACCCAACCCGCCCTGCCCAGCCACGCCCCCTGCAGCGACAGCTTCAGAAGCCGGGGCACACATTCTCAGCCTCGTCCACCCCGCCGGCAGGCTCAGACAGACACCACGCGCTGCAGCGCCGCGGGCAGCCCGGAGCCCCACCTGCCAGGACCGGGAGACCCACAGATGTGCAGACGCACCCGCCCCTGCCACCTGCCCGCCCTGCCTCACTCACCCCGGCGGCTCCGGGACGGGCCTCCAGGGTCCAGAGCAGTTGCCCTGATGAGCCAGCTCTCCCACAGGCTCCCATGACAGACCCGGGCTCTGGGACCTGGAAACCCCTCATGTGCCGGCTCGTGACCCTGCGCCCCGAACCCCAGCCCCCAGTCCCGGCCGCTGACTCGGAGCAGCTACTCCCAGCCATGACTCGCGCTCACACGGGGAGGGGGGGCATGCCTGGGCACCCCCCAAGGCAGCCCCGGCCAGGGAGGGACCTCCAGGGGTAGACAAGGCTGGCCTCTGGCCTCCAGATGAGCACCCTGAGGTACAGTCTATGCCCTAGCTCTCCATGGGATTGTCCCTTGCCTGTCGCTTTTCCCAGTCCCTCCCCTTCTCCGGGGGACACCCCCTCCCACAGAGCCCTAGCAAGCTCAGAGTCTTTCCTCCTGGGGCACCACTGCCAACGGGCTCTGCTGTGAGCCCCCACGGGGCCCCGCGCCGGGAGGAGGCTGGGCCCCGCAGCCGCCTGGAGCAGGACCTTTTGCTGCCTTTGCCCTGGGCAAAGCTGGGCCCAAGCCATGTCCCTGGCACTTGAGAGCCACAGGAAACCCTGAACCCGAGGGCAGTGGAGGGTCCCCTCTTGGGTCAATGGATCCAGGGCGCTCTGGCAGCCCCGGGGAGGCAGCACTGACAGGCCCCACCAGGCCCAGGACCGCGTTGTTCTCTGCCCTGTGCTGCCGAGAAGACGATGAGAGAGAGTAAAGTCATGAGACCCTCGCCCTCGAGAGCTTTGAGCTCCCCAAGACCCTGGAGCCTGCAGAAAAACTCCTCTGTGTAAGATAGAGCCCATGCTTTGCTCAAAGACCCCACGGGGACCTACATGAGGCAGGGCCCCTCCCCACCCAAGATAGTGCCCGCCTCTCCCCCATGTGCCCTGCTCCCTTCCTGGCCCCGACAGGCTCAACACTGTCGTCTGAGATCGGGGCCGACCCAGCGACGCCGGCTCCCACAACCCCGTCTACTTCAAGTTAGAAGTCCCAGCCAGATCAGGGAGAGGAGGGCATGGAATACAATGCATTACAGGTTCCAAAGAAAGAGAGAAAACCTTTGGGCATCCACACACACAAAAATTAGCCTGGACACAGACCGTACACCTTAAAAATAATGACCTCCAAGCAGGTCACACTTAACTGTGTTTAAGTCCCAGCAGGTCACACACTTAACTGTAAAACACAGAACTGCCAGATCTCTCGAAGGCAACGTACGAGAAAATCTACATGACCGTGGCTTTGGTGAGGGCTTTTCCAACACAGGCTGCTCAGGGAAAGATGCCATCAAGAGAACAAAACTCTGAGCCACAGACTGGGGGGAAATATTCTCAAAACACATGTCTGATAAAGGACTTGCCTCCCAGATACACAGAGGGCCTCTCAAGGTTCAACACCAACACACACACACACACACACACACACACACACACACACACACAATTAAAAAAAATGAGAAAAGGGTACAAGCCTCATTTCTCCCTCTTCACCAAATCTGCACAGATGGAAAGGAGAGACAGTGAGATACCAGGAGATACAACTACATCTCCATCAGAACGGCTAAGATCCCAAGTCAATGCCAGTGGCTGGCAAGGACCCTCGGCAGGCGGGAATGCAGAATGGGCAGCCCCTCGGGAAGACAGTGGGCGGTCTTACAGGACTCTCCCCAGTCTGTACAACCCAGCAGTCACACTCAGGAACTCAGCCAGCTGACTTGAAAATCCTGCCAACACAAAATCTGTGCAGAAATACTCACACTAGTTTTATTTGTTCATCACCCAAAACGGGAAGCAAGCAGGAAACCCTACAACAGTGAAAGGATAAAGAACGTGTGGCTCAGGGATGACAAGAAATGATCTACCAAGTCAGAAAATTCCCCACGTTGCCGGTGACAGGAGCCCGTCTGAAAAGGCGGGGTGGGGGGCGGAGGGATGAGAGTTGGGTCTGTAAGGCAGTGAGACGGTGATCAGTGATACTGTAATGCTGAATAGAAGACATTAGGCGTTTGTCAAAATTCCTAAAACTTGATAGACAAAGAGCAAACCTGAACCTATAATAATTTCCTAGGTTGGTCCCAGAATGGAACGCAGATTATGAAAAAAATCATCTAAACATTGGGAACTGCCTCTCTGGAGGGGGTGCTGGCTTAGTCGTTCTGGTGCCAAGCGGAATTTGCGTAAGCGAAGGCGTGGGGACGGCACACAGCACTGCAGTCTGGCTGATAAAGTGGTTCGGGGTGGGGGGGAGGGGGTTCACAATGCTGCTGCACCGAGCAGACTACTGAGCGGAGCACAGAGCAAGTGGGTGGCCGATGGGGGCAGTCCGGGTGCCACAGCCAGAGAGAGAGGTTACAGGGCCGCTGGGAGAGGAGGCCAGAATAATCCAGGTGGAAAAGGCTGGAAAAGGTGGAAAAGTTACCTAGCATAACTTAGATTTCAGCAGCTCTGCATGGAGATATGGAGACGTCCGTGTGGACAGGCCGGTCAGCACGCGCATGGAGCCCCGGCTGTGCCCACTGAGGGCCTGGAGGCCGTGACAGCCCAGCAGCAGTGAGCACACAGGTGCCCAGCTCTTGGCTTCTAACACCATTCCCCAGCAAGAGGAGCCTTGCAGAAATGGCCGGCACGGGAAATAGACAGGATGGGCCTGGAGCATCTCGTGGGGCCGGGAAGTAAGAAAGTGCTCCAGAGAAGAGTCCCGGCCTTTGGGAGGGCACGGGAGCCACCTGGAAGAACCGGCCACTGCCAATGCTGCAAGTACTTAAGCCACAAAATATATAAAGGAATATGGACGGCGGCTCGGATCAGAAACGAAATATCCGTCAGTCCTGGCTCATACAAAGAAATAATGGAATAAACAAACACGTGGCGAGGGGGGAGGGGGAATAGACAAACCTCCCTTGGGGAAGAATTTCAAATCATTGTTGCAGCTCCTCTGGCTTTAAGAGGGCGGAAGCTCACGTCCCACAGCCTCATGTGTGGGCACAGGCCGGGCGCAGTGACTTCCTCCCATAGAGGCAGGACTGAAAGGGACAGATACAGTAAGTCCCGCCGTGGAGAAGCCTGGCCAGAAGGTCAGCCTCACAGTGACGATCCACGCGGATAGCCTGTGGCCACCTTTGGACGTGATGGACGGGGCCCTGAACCCCCGTGGCCTTCCTCCCTCACGCCCGTGATCCCCATTGAATCACAAGAAAACCATCAGACAAAATCCATATCTGGAACATTCTACAAAATACCAGACCAGCGCTTCCTGGAGTGGTCAAGGCAATGGCAAGCAAGCAAAGTCTGAGAGACCGTGTCTGCCAAGAGAACCTGAGGAGACATGCTGATGAAGGAGACACAGGGTCCTGGCGGGGTCCCGGCAGGCCCCGTGACAGATGGGAGGTGCCCGCCGCAGGGGACCACACGTCGGGGATTCAGGAGCTCTCGGGCCCTTCCTTGAACTCTCCGCTCACAGGAATTCTGCAACTCCAAACTGTTCTGAAATTCAACAGTTTGTTTAACAGCCGAAAAAAATCCACGGGTGGAGGAAACACAAACCCACAGATCCAGTAATTTCTCGACGAGCCCCAGCACAGGAAAGACCTGGAAAGAATGATCGCCGGGAGGTGGATCCCCATCCAGTCTCTAAATAAAAGTCAGAGAAGTCTTCAAATCTGCGAGTCAAAGGGAAAAAAGACATGTGACACTTGGAGGACAAAGGTGAGTGACAGTGGAGTTCGGATGGGGGCACGGGTGCAGCCGCCCTGGGGCCGTTGTCCCCAAAAACCCCTCCACAGCGAAGCGGGGATGCCAGCGTCTTCACCGGAGACGCAGCGTCAGCACCCCTGCTCCCGGGGACGGGTAAAGGACATTCTTCAGACTGAAGGAAAGCGATCCGGAGTAAGAACACAGGCGTACTCAAAGCCACAAAGTCACAAAAATGGTAACAGTTTTCAAGGGCCGATAATCACTTTTTCTTGTTACTTATGTATCTTTATTCTATAATCGGTGCTAACAATGAGGGAGACGCTGCGTAGAGGGTATGGCGGTTCCACATGCCCAGTGAAATTTTCCCAAACGTCTGAAACTGTTGGGAAATGACAAGCGTAGCGGAAGTTCGACGGAACAGACTCGGGCGGGGGGGGGGGGGGGGGGGCGTGTGAGGTTCGCGGTGCGCGGAAGCAAAGCACACGGGGCCTGAGCCAAGGCATGCGGGAAGGACGGTGCGTGGGGCACGGTGCTCAGCGATGCGGACTGCGCTCTGCCGCTGCCGCGGACGGCCCCGTGAGGAGAGAACGTGCCCTCGCACCCCCGACCGGCCACAGAATGACGACACAGCTACGGAGAGGACACCGGCAAAGGAGATAATCAGGGGAGGGGAGTCCTCCCTGCCGGGGGAAGAGTGGGCCGGAGAGGAAGGCGACGTGTGACAGCACCAGCTTGCACCGTCGCTCACGGAGGGCTCGGAACCACGCCGACGGGGTGGACTGCTGGCACGGGGTGGACTGCTGGCCTGGATAAGGAAAGCAAGACCCCACAGTCTGCCAGCTGCCAAAAATATGCACTTTAAGGACAGAAATAAAAGAGTGAAAATGAAAAGAATAAGAAAGTATGAACCGAACGAACGCGGAGAGAGCAGAGCCGGAGAGAGCAGAGCCGGAGAGAGCGATGCTGATGGCCGCGACGAGAGCCTGGAGGCCGGCCAGGATCAAGAAGGTCGTGTCCTCACAACAAAGGAGTCGTTTTCGCAGGAGAATATTTCGATCCTGAATGCGTCCGCACCGAATCGCAGAGCTTCAGAACAATCGAACTGCGAGGAAGGAGAGAGAAACGCTCAGTGGGCATCGCAACAGACGGGCTCTGTCCCTGGAGCCCAGACCCGAGTACGCGGGCTACCAGTGAGGACACAGGACACTTGGACGACACGGTCGACCGGTCTGACGTCCCCGGCAGGACACTCCGCCCGCCCACAGAGGGACCACGGATGCTCGCAACGTTACTAACGGGTCTTGGAATCGGTGTGTGGAGAGAGAGAAGCCGGACAGGACAGGGTGTGAGGATGGAGGGGGGGGGCGGGGGGAAGTGCGTGCCCCTCCCGAGGTGCGTCCCGGTCTCCCCGTCATACGCGCAAACTACACCCGGAAATTCGTTCGCAGACTACCTCAGACTCAACCCGGGGAGGTCGTGCGGCTCCCAGAGCCGATGGAGCGAGCCGCGGAGTGTGGGGTGTAGACACCGAGGCGGGGCTTGCGGGAAGCTCAGTATCATCGGAAAAGGGTCCCCGGGCAGTGTGTGCTCCCACGGGATTCGAAGGGCGCCCATCCGTGGTCCTGCTCAGGGAGACGCGGATGCTCGCGCTCTGTCACAGCACCACTCCAGGGGAAGAGGACCTCCGGGCCTCCCGCAGACCATCCCCTCAGCCTGCTACGTGATGCCGTTATATTCCCAGGATTCGATGAGCGAGAGACCCGGGTCCCGGGGGACTCCATGGCCTGTGCCAGACATGGAGACACAGAAGGCAGCTCTTGCTCCCAGTCCTGCGGGGCCGTTGGTGCCGGCTCCATCAGGAAGCTCCCCATTGGGTGGGACGGAAGCCCCGCGCCCTTGCTTCTCCCGCGCAGGAATGCCGTCTGGGGCCCCATCGCCAGGAGACCCAATATGAGGCTCAGTTTAGCTTCGTGAGGACAAGCAGGTCAGCTCTGCTCGACAGGGCCTGGCTCCCCGGGGCGGTCCACCCTGGGCCTGAATGCCACCCTCCTGCGGGTCTGGAAAGGAGGCTAGGACACCCGGTGCCCAGATCTGGTCTGGGCAGGCCAGCAGTCATGGCTTGTGACGCTCCTGACATCCTTTGTGAAGGAGGGCTGGGGTCCGGGGAGGGCGGGAAGCTGGCGGCAGGCCTTTCTTCACGTGCCCCTCTGAGTCTCCGCAGAGGAAAGGCTGGGTGAGATGAGTCCAGAACTTCATTAACGCTCCACGACCCATGGCTGGCTTACCGTGGGGCCGCCCCTTTCTCCTCAGGACCCTGACTCCACAAGCCCTCCCCCACAGTGATGCCCCTAGAAACCACGAGAGAAACCCGCTTGAGAAAGGAGGCTTGCGCTCCAGGCCAGATGCCAGGGCTGCACCCGACCCTGTTCTGGAGTCCTGCTGATTCACCTGGGGACCCCGCAGGGGTGTGCATTGTCCCAGGAGAATCAGAAACCTGACCTGCCTCCACCTCCACACTGGCCCGACTACCTCCCAGGCTGTCAGCAAGGCCCTAAATGCCAAAGTCAACCTACCAGTCTGCCTCCGTTTCCAGGGTTGGGTCCCGGGGATCCTCAGGTGGCATCAGAAGTGATCCCAGGAGAGGGCTGGGCAAGGGCATCAGAGATGTGGGAGAGGCTCCAGACCCCACATGGCCCCAACCTTCCCCTCTGGGACACGTCCCAGGCCATCCCAGCACCTCCAAATAAGAGAGGAATTGAGAACACACAGTTGTAAATTCCTTATGTGACGCACAAAGCAACGCGATAGTATTTGGTAGACCTTGATTAATTAAGGATGTATAGCGTAAGTCTTTAGACAGCTATTAATTTTTTTTAGTGTATGTGCTGCTGAAGCGAGCACAACTTCTCATTTTTTTAAAAGAAATTGAAATAGTAAGGCCATAGAGGAGATCAAACAGAATCACAAAGAAACTCAGTAAAACCGAAAGAAGGCAGGGGAGAAAGGAAGAAAAAGCAAACGGAATGGAGCAGGTAGAAAAGAGCAGGCAAGATTGTGATGTCTAATCCAAATGCATAAATAATAACACTGACATTGAACCAGGCCAGCACACCCGCTCAAAGAAAGAGGTTGTTGGGGTCGTCACATTGACTCAACAAAGAAAGACCACAAGAGACCCACTTTAAACAGAAAGCCGTGAGTAGACTTGAAGGAAAGGGTGGGAAACACATGCCACACAAACACTTGTGAGCACAGAGCTGGAGCAGCTACACCTGTCTCGACGTGAGCTTCGGAACAAGAAATACTGCGAAGAATGAGAAGGACCCACGATGATCCCGGCATCAATTTTCCAAGAAGAGAAAACAATCCTCACAACAGAGGCTCCAAGTACAGGGAGCAAAAACTGATAAAACAAAATTCAGTATGTGTTCGTTATCTTAAAACAACAACGACAAAAAAAAAGAAAAGAAAACCTGTCAGCAAACCAGGAATAAGTGGACATTCTTCACCTAATACATCCAAAACACAGAAGCAAACATACCAAATGGTAAAAGACTGACTGCTCCCCCCACTACGACTGGGAAGAGGGCACTGATACCTCTTTCTTCGACTTTACTCAATGTCTTACTGGAAGCCCTAGCCAGTGTAATAAGGCAAGAAAAAAGAACAAGTGGTGTATAATAATAACATAATAAATGTCATCTAACAATGGTAAATATAAATGTCACTGAAAAGGAAAATAAAACCATCTGCATTCACAGTGATATGAACGCTTATGTTGAAAATCTCCCCCAAAACTACAGAAACTCGGGGGGCGCCTGGGTGGCTCAGTGGTTTGAGCCGCTGCCTTCGGCTCGGGTCGTGGTCTCAGGGTCCTGGGATTGGGTCCCGCATCGGGCTTTCTGCTCAGCGGGGAGCCTGCTTCCCTCTCACTCTCTCTGCCTGCCTCTCTGCCTACTTGTGATCTCTCTCTGTCAAATAAATAAATAAAATCTTAAAAAAAAAAAAAAACCACAGAAACTCCTAGAACTAAGAAGAGAGTTTAGCAAGATCTCAGTATAAAGTTGACATAAAAAAACTAATTGTACATCTATGTACCGGCAACAGATTCTAAATCTTCAAAACAGCTCTACCAACAGCAGCACCCCAGAAATCATGCCTGTGTGTAAATATAATGAAAAATGTGTAGATTTGTAGGTTGAGAAACTCATGACAGAAATTAAAGACCTAAATGTGTAGAAAGATATACTATGTCCATGGATCGGATGATTTGATCTTGTTGAGTTGTCCATTCTCCCCAAACTGACCTAAAGATTCGTACATCCCATCATTTCCCCCATCCGATTTATTTTTTTTTTTTTTTGTAGATGTGAACAAGTTGACTCTAAAATTCATGTGGAAATGCAAGTAAACTAGAACGGTCAAAACAATTTAGAAGAAGGTCAAAGGACTTGCACTACCTGATTTCATTTTATTTCATTTTACTACATATCTACTGCCTGATTTTACTAAAAGCTTCGGTCATGAGATAGTGTGGGTTTGGTGGGGGAGGGAATCACCGATCAGCGGAACAGAACAGAGAGCCCAGAGACAGAACCCACACAAATACAGTCAGTTGAGTTTTAGCAAAAACACAAAGATTATTCATTGAAGAAAGACAGGCTTTTCAACAAATAGTACTTGACCAGTTGCACACGTATATGCAAACAACGAACCCTGGAACATATATCTCACGCCTTAACCAAAACCACTCACATAGCCAGGTAGGAACTAGAAAACTGTAGTTTCATAGACAGGCACCTAGAAGGCACCTAAAAGGAGCCATGGGAGAAAATCTCTGCGGCCTGAGGACAACCAGGGACTCCAGCCTCAGCACAGTGGACGTCTGGGGCCAGATGATTCTTTCTCACAGAGGCTACCCTCGTGGCGTGTTTGATGTAGTGCTCTCCAAATGTGACAGCCAAAAATCCAGACCCTGCCGGACATTCCTCGGGGGCAGAATGGCCCCTAGTCGGACGCCACCGGGTTGGGCAAAGATTTCTGCAATGCGACACTGAAACCAAAACACGGCCGGAAAATGCTCTGATCCGCTGGACTTTGTTAAACGTACAAGTCGTCATCTGCAAACAGCCAAGTTGAGACTTGGCGAGGACAAACCGCGGGCTGCAGGAAATGGTCGTGCATGATCCCACACCGGGGATCCTGAAACGACGGTCCTCAAATGTCACAGTTAAGAAGTCAGCAGTGAGGCCATCCGGGGCGCGGAGAAGCACAGTCAATGCCCAGTACCGTGGCCACCAGGGAAAGGCAGAGCAAAGCCGCCAGGAGACGCTTCATATTAAGACAAAACAATGAACACAAACAAGAAGAACCCTGCCTCCAGCACTGGCCAGGGCGTGGGGTGCAGGGCAGGGGGCGCTCTCGCCGCTGGAGGGAGGCAGAATGGTGCAGCCTGGCCATGCACCCCCTCCCCAGGGGGTCGGGGAGGTCTTGGCACCAGAGCCCATGGGGGGAGGCCAGGATGACCTGAGGGCCGCACCCCCAAACCTGCTTGAGGTATGTGTGTGTGTGTGTGTGTGTGTGTGTGTACAGGGGTGGGGGGCAGGAGGAAGGAGGACTCTGGCTGCCTGACTGTTCTGAGCAAAGGCCCTGGGGCTGAGGGAGTGGAGGGTGTGTGGCCCTCGAGCTGGGCGGAGGTGATGCCTAAAGCCTTCTGGAGCAGAAAGAGAAGCTGGAATCCACCCCCCAGGGCTGTCCTGCCCAGAACAGGTCGGACCTGAAGGAGCAATGCCCGGGGTGGGGGTGCTGGGGCAGGGCGGGGAAGCCAGGGGCAGGGGGGTGGGGTCCCCAGCCTGGCTGAGCCCTGCATCCCCTGCCCTCCCCCTGGGGGCCCCCCACATCCATCCCAGCCTGCTCTTGGGCAGACCATCCGCCTGAAGGTTCTCCGTCCTAGTCCCCGCCTCCAGTAAGCCCTCCCTGCTCACCCGGCCCACCCGGCCCACAGGCTCTGGGCTGCCCCCTGGTCAGTTCACCTTCCAGCCCGCAGAAGGGCTCTGAAGAGACTGGGAATCCACGTGTGTGAGCAGAAGGGTCCTTGCGACCCTCATCTACCCCCCTCCCTTCCGGGTTCCCACAGCCGGGGACTGAGGAACCGAGGGTGGGCCTGGTGGCAGAGGGAGGGGCCTGAGTTCCCCCTGGGCCCGGCACCATGAGGGGGTCCGGACGGGCCTGTGCGGGCCTCTCAGCCTCACCTCCTGGCTGTCTGACCCGGGCAAATGGTCTGGTTTCTTTTTCTCTTTTGTTTAAAATTGGAGCATCTATTCATTTTGACGACTCGACGCCTCATTCCAGAAGGATCGTGAGACTCAGAGAGAAGCCACAGGGCCACATAGGCCTGTGCCCGGCCCCGGAGGGTGCCCAGGGACCCCCGCACACTGGGCAGTGACCGCCCGCTGGCCCAGCCCTGCAGCATCCCCCCCTCAGCACCCACGCTCCCCGCAAATGGAAAGGATAGTCGGGCCGGGCCGGGCCCCTCTTGGGGGCCTGGGAGTGGCGGGAAGGGGAGGGACGAAGCCGGACACAGAGCCCACACTTTGGCTGGACGGCCGTGGCGTCCATGAACAAACCCGGCATCCGGTCACGGGGGCACAAAGGCAGCGGACAGTGAGGGCTCACCCCTTCCAGCGCTCTGGGTGCGGTCCGACGAGTTCGTGAACACACACTCCAGGTTCGTGAATCACACCCAGTTAGAGGACATCACTGTCCTCCAGAGCCCTCAGACCCGCAGCCCAGCCTCCACGCAGCCCCTCGAGGGGAGCCCGGGAGCCTGAAGGGTTAGGGCGTCCCGGTCCCTGGCTCCAAGACAAGTCCCAGAGGCTTGTCCCCCAGCCCACTGCCCACCTTCCGGCCACACACCCCCTCCCGACCCCACCTCCTCCTTCTGGTCACCGAGCCACCAGGAGAGGGATGGCTGTGCTTGAGAGAGGCAGCGCCGGGTCAGCACCGCCAGCCCCATGGGAGAAGTGGAGGGACAGGTCACCTCCGCGTTCCCGGGGGTGTGGGCTCATCAGTCCGGTCCGCCTTCCCCGCCCACCACAGGCCTGCGACACCCAGCCTCTGCGGCAGCCCCCGGGCTCCACCCCAGCCATCACTCCCTGTTCCCTGGGGGAAGGGGCCCCACCCCAGCACCTCGAGGGGCAGCGGGTCTGGGAGCAGAAACCTGCTGCCTGGCTTTTCTGGAACGTTGAACACAGAGGTCATAACTCTAAGCCCAAAGGTGCCAGAGGCCCATTGCCCTTCAGTGAAATCCCCCACAGGCCATCAAAGACCGCCTCACCCTCCCAAGGTCCCTGCTGTGCCCCA
The DNA here is from genome assembly GCF_922984935.1 of Meles meles. NCBI lineage: Eukaryota > Metazoa > Chordata > Mammalia > Carnivora > Mustelidae > Meles > Meles meles. Next base: position 1,695,187 of record NC_060073.1, read on the forward strand.
GTGCTCCCCAGCACCTCCCAGTGCTCCCCAGTGCTCTGTGTACCCTGGGAGCCCAGGGACATCCAACACACAGGGCCCGGGGATGAGTGGGGGTTGGCCGAGCTTCCCTCCTCCTGGCTGCGGGGTCTCCTCCTCCCGGTCTCCCTGGAGAGGAGGCCCTTGCTGGTCCTGCCCAGCTGAGATCAGGAAGGGGTGTATTCCTGGAAGGCTTCCTGGGGGAGAGGGGCCTGGCTAGGTCCCTGAGCTTGTGTTGGCACCAAGGTGGCCCGGCAGACGGGCTGAGGGCGGTGATGGTCCGGAGACTCGTGGCCTCATACAGATGTGGAAATCGGTGTAGGGAATCCCGGCAGGGGGCCCTGGACAGTGCACCTGACCCCAGCCCAGTCTGCCAGGCTACCAGAACCCCACAGTATGCTCCTTCTGCATACTCTCCCTGGTTCTCCTGGCCTGCCTGGCCCTACAGGCTCAGCCCTACTGGCTACGGAGGGGCCAAGAGAGGGGCAGTGGGGAGAAAAGGGACCAGTCCCGCTCCCCGAGAGCGGAGTGTGTGCCCTCCCTGCGAATCCTGTTCCATTCCCGACCAGCCTTGGAAGCCCATCCGACATCCAGGTCTCAGTTTCTATGCCTGTGAAATGGGCATGACCCAGGAGGGTAAACTGAGGCATACGGGCCGGCACAGCCCAGGCGAGTGAGCGGGCGACGGAAAGGCAGGGGCAGGTGCGAACGACAGAAGGGCACCTTCCCCACTGACAGAGCCAGGCCCCCTGGTGGGTCCCAGCCCTGTGCCCACCAGGAAGTGCCCCCAGCCTGCAGGCCACCACACCCCTCCCACAGAACCTGGGCTCTGGCCTGGGGCAGAAGGACCCCTGGACCCTGCAGGAGGCTGGGTGCAGCATGGAGACCGGCTGGGAGGGGAAGGGAGGGTCAGGGAGGGGCCGTGGGGCCTCAAGGCCTTGCCAGGTGGGGCAGGGGGACCTGGGATGGGGAAGGAGGGGAGCACAGTACCGCTCAGATCCCAGAGCTCGCGTGAGTGCATGCAAGAGCCTGGCTTTGTCTGCCTGATGCCTGGGCCCCTTTGCAGTCCACAAAAGGCATTCAAATGAGAGACAAATATTTGAGCCCCGAGACAGAGCCCAGCCCAGCCTCTTGGGCAGCCCAGGCTGCTCCCAGGCCCTCATTTGGGCATTAATTGGATTTCACTTAGAGATTTGCATGCTATCTCGGCAAGCAATGGCCAGGCCCTGGGGCCAGCCCGGGGAGCCCCAGGGCTCACAGGCAAATGTAGGGGGGGTGGGGGGGCAGCATCTCTCACTACTCTCAGGACAGCTGGCGGTGGGGGAGGGGCGGTCACCTACCTACACGGGGACTGGGTCCTGGCCTGGACCCCACACAGAACCGGGACGGGGGACAAGCAGGAAGGGCAGAACGTGTACCTGCAACAGCTCTCTGATGACGCGACCCACGGCACTGGCTGCCATCACCCCAGCAAGAACACAGCTACCCCCTCCTGGGCCGTCCGGCCAGCCCTGGCGGGGGGGGGGACTGTCACGTGATGTCAGAGGGGACAGACGCACAGGGACCCTCCCTAGGAGGGCCTAGGGCCTGGCCTACCACTCTGTAGGCTCCCTGGGTTCCCAGAAGAAGCCCCTCATCCCAGGCCCCCTGGGGAAACTGGGCCTGTGTGTCCTCAGCACTGCCCGCCCTCCCGAGTGGCCTGTGGCCCCTTGCGGACTCAGCCACACTCTGCAGAGGAGGTCTGGAGTGGGTCATGCCTCGCCCAAGGGACAGGAAGGTGTAGGTGGGGCCCTGCAGAGGGGGAGGGGGCCGCTGGGGGCTGGTATTACTGGAAAACCCCTTTGTTTCTGTCTGTCTGGGGCTGGAACGTGGCCTCCCCCAAATTCATGCAGTGGAGTCCCCACCTCCGGGACCTCCTGGGAGCTAGTCTTCACGGAGGCCAGAGGTCATCAGGCTAAGGGAGGTTCCCATGGGGCTCCGGGTCCTATAGGACCGATGTCCCTACATGAATCGTGGACCCAGGCGCACCCAGAGGACCCAGGGAGAGGCCAGCGGTCCACAGGCCAAGGAGAGAGGCCTCAGGAGAATCAAGCTCAGGATGGAGATGGTGAACGGGACCAGGCGACAGTGAGGACGGTGAGGACAGTGAGGACGGGGAGGCGGTGAGGACGGGGAGACGGTGAGGAGGACGGGGAGGCGGTGAGTCCTGCTGGGTCAGTGTCCCCAGCCCCAGCTGTGGTGCTGGACAGCCGCACCGCCTCTCCCGCGGCCCAGGCCCCTGTCCTGCCGAGGCTTTGCCAGGACCACGGTCAGACGCATGAACTTGGGCCTGGTTGTCCCAACTACTCACTTTGCTGGTGGCAGGCGGGCAGGCGGGCCTGGCCCAGAGCCCTGGCTGTCCCCTGACCTTGTCACAGCAGGGACGCACACACACACCCTTTGGCATGTGGCCTTGGGCAGGAGCTGCTCTGGGGGTGCCAGCAGGATGACCGCCGTCAGCAAGCCCCTCCCTGCTTCTGGGAGCTCTGGTGACAAAGGCCCATTTCAGGATAGAGGGGGCTCCGGGGTCCCAGGCTCCGCGGGGGGCCCTGCTGGGGGCCGGGTGTACGGGCCGCAGGGCGCTCTGGGGCATTTGGCACCACCCCCGCCTGGACTGATGGGCCTCATTCATCACAGCCAGAGGCTGGGGGCAGGGGGGAACCCATGGGGCCCCGGGAGGGGGCAGGGGTCAGGACAGGCTCTCTCTGTCACCTCCTTTTCCTCCAGACCCAGCCGAGGAGTCTCGGGATCTCCTCCAGAGCAGGCCCGGGCCTTTGTCCCTCCCCAGGTCCCCGGCCTTGGATAGCCAGGGTGTCCGGAGGCCCGAGCTGCACCCAAATCCCGTCTGTCCCTGCCTGCCAGCACGACCTTTCACATCGGCGCTGCCCACAGAAGAACAGCAATGACGGGGCGGGGGCCCGAGGCAGGCGTGATGGGGGCCTCGACCTAGCTCTTTGGGCACTGAACCCGCAGGCCACTGGGCACCCGTGGGCCTCCGGTCGGCCAGTGAGTCTCCCTGGGCCTGGTGTGGGGGCGAGACCCCTTGGAGGGGCACACGGGGACAGCAGGTCCCTCATCTTCGAGCCTGTGCGTTCCCGGGGGGCCTGCCCCCACCCACGTCATTCCCCAGACGGCAGGGAGAGCTGCACAGCCCAGGGCTCAGGAACGCTGTCCCCTGACCCCTCCCTGGGCTCCCGGGGGCAAAGATGAGGGGGTGGCCATGCCCACTGCCCACCGTCCTGGTGCTCCACGGCTGGGAAAGGGTCAGGAACCCTGTGGACCCCCTTCTCCCTTACCCCCTCCACGGTCTCTCAGGCCCCGATCCTGACCAGCACCCCCAAACCTACTGCTGCAGTTGGGATCCTTCTGTCATCCCCGCGGAGGCTGACTCAGGCCTCCTCCTGCTCTCTCCCAGGCCCCCCAGGAGTCCCCAAAGGGTTCCCATCCCCCACCGCACAGCCAGGTCTCCCTTCCACCCAGGACACTCTGGCCCCCGGGACTTCTACCCTCTGCTCCTGGCCCAGCAGAGCCCCCAATGCCCCAAGGTACTCTCGAGGCTCCACCTTTTCCTTCCACAAAAGTGTCCCCTTGGTCTTGTGGACTTGGTGCTCGAGACCCTCCATGGAGGACGGTCCCTGCTCCCCGTCACAACCAGGCCCTTCCCCAAGGTGTGTCCCCAGACATCTGGTGGAAACTAGACCTGGAAGCTGGGAGGACACCATCCCAGCCCTTGTGGAGGGCCTCCCGCTCCCCAGAAGCCATGCACCTGCACGGCCTCCCCCCTCCTCCCTCCTCCCTCTCAAGGCTCCCCCACATTACTGTGCACACACAAGGGTTGATGTCACTGAGTCCCCCCAGGGGCGAGAGACAGGTCCTCTGGTCCAGCTCCGGCCAGGGGCTCACCACGGGGGAGCCTGCTTCTGGACCGGGCTAAGCCGCAGCCTCTCTGGGTGGAGGAAAGGTGAGTGCATCCGCCAGGGGCGGGAGGGTGAGGGGGGCAGAGCTGCCGGGCCCTCCCTCTAGGGCCGAGTGCAATATCGTGCGCTGTTTGCGGGATCTGGTTCACGGAGCAGGACCCCAGTGCCTGCTGCCTCTCCACGAGGCCCCTTGGCCCCAGCTCTGAGGGGCAGTACCAGGATTGGCCCCGGGGGTTGGAGATCTGCAGATGCACGGGCCTGGTGCCAAGTAGGATCCCACACTCTCCGGCTGCTGGCTTGAAAGTCTCAATCCTTTCACCTTTGAACACGTTTTTGCCGGTGAAGGTCAATGGGACAGAACACACATGCGTTCCTGCCATGTGTGAGTCCATCCCATTCCCGTGCCCAGGAACAGAGTCCACAAGGACCCACGGCACACTCCTCCCCCAGGGGCCCAGTGTGTCCATCACTGGCCAGGTTATGGCCAACCCGTCGTGCTGCTTGTGGATTACATCCCGTGCCCCCACTGGGGTGTAGGGTCCACGAGGGCGGGGCTGCCCTTCGGCACGTTGTCTGTCCTAGGGTCCTTGGAAGGAGGAGGTGCCCATTGAAGGTTTTGGAATGAATGGGAGCGGGACCGGGTGGGCCAGAGAAGGGAAGCCTGGATGCCTGGACCTCTGCACTCGACCCACCACCCTCGGGACAGTCCTGGGGCAGCAGAGCCCCCGTACATCTGTTTTCTGACATGGTCAGGGCAAAGCCACTGCGAAAGTTTGGGCCACAGACACGCCCCCAAGGACAGGAAGGCAGGACTCCTTGGGGTGGCCACTGTCATGAGCAGACAGGAACAAAAGACTGACCCCCAGTGAGAGCTCCCTGGGGGGCTGGTCATCCGGAATGTCTCACCCCTCGTGTCATCCCAGCCCCGCCTGGTACAGAGAATACTGGGTCTGCCTTTGTGCGGGCACCCGAGTGAGGGTGTCCAGCTTCATCTCTGATCCCAAAGCACCATTTCAGCCCCCCGTCTTATCAAGTGGGGTCCCCAAGCTAAATCCACCCTCTGGCCTCTGGTCAGGAATTAGCCCCACCCTCCAGTGGGACGCAAGGCCTGGGCTGCGGGCTCCTGGCAGAGCCCTGGAGCCCACCCCTCCGGCAGACCCAGGCCCAGCTGGGGACCAGGGCTCCTGGGCTGCGGTGCTGTGCCCAGGACGGCCCCTGCTGCCACGCCCTCCAGGAAAGGGAAGAGTAAGGCTTAGATGAAGCCGCCCAGGGTTGGAATCGGATTCCCGTCGTGTTCAGGCTCTGTGACGTCAGGGGCTCGGCCAGGGAAGGACCGATGGGGACCCCCAACTGGGGTGAGTGGGCAGGCCAGCGCGTCCAGGGGACACGCCTAGTGTCCGGGATGAGCGCCGGCTACAGCCCCTGCCCAGTTAGTGACCCCGTCCGGTCACCGCAGGTGTGTCTGCCCATGGAGACGGGGTTGGGACACACCGCACCTCCTCTAAGGGCCCGTGTGAACCTGACCGTGTGTCTGGTTCGGAGCCCTTCCCCCTTCCAGACAAGAAATACGGACACAGACACTCGACAAGTCACATCCATGTGGACGGCGTTGGGGACACCCAGGATGGGACAGGACACAGAGCTGAGCAGCGGCCTCGTGCCCTCCGTGGACAAGGCTAACAGAGGCCAGCAGGGCCACTCAGCACGTCCCACCAGCGGTCCTGCCGCTCCAGACCTGCTGTGGGAGACCAGCTGGTCTGTCCCCCCGAAGGGACCATTCACCGAGTGGGGAGCGGTCCTGGGGTTTCCCTCGAGGCCCACATGAAGAACTCCCAGGCCACACAGGAGGCTGGGATTTGCTTCAAAGCCATGGGCAGACGGGAGAGGCGGGGCGCGTGGGGCGGGGCAGCCTGTGTCCCTTGTGGACGTGGGTGACGGAGGCTCCCCCGCGGGTTATCCGGGACCCCATCAGCAGCCGGTCTGACCACACACTCACCCGCACTGCCGTGTGCCCTCATGGGAGCTCCTGCCACTTCCTGGTACAGAGACGGGGTCCAGTAAGGGTTTGGGAACATTTGCGGACGTTCGGACTAGTCCCGAACACCAGCAAAATGAAGGTGATGATGCTTACGGCTTGCGGGGCCTCCGACAGCGCCGGCTCCGGCCCGCGGCCCAGGGGCCCATCCTCCCAGGGGCCCATCCTCCCAGGGGCCCATCCTCCCAAGCTCTCCTCCCCGACCCAGGTGTGATGGTTCCCACACTGCCCACCACCCTCTGTCCAGGCCTGTCCCCGGGGTTCAGGTGAGGAATCCCAGGACCTGTGGTTCAGTGAGGTCACTGAGCAGGCAGTGGGTCCCTAGGAGAAGGGTGTGGGGTGCCCCCTTCTGTCCCCTGGGTGAGGTCTGGTCACTCAGCCCTGCGGCCCTGAGCCACAGCTGCTCTGGTGACTGTGGCCCAGGCTGAGCCTCCTCAGACCCGCCGACCCCGTCACCATGACCCCGTCACCATGGTCCGGTCACCAGGGTCACCCCGAACCACCTGCCGTCTGCCAACACGGCTGGCTGCACCCCCCCCAAGGGTTCCAACCGCTCTGACCCAGCCGCCGCTCCCTTTCAAAGGATGGGGTGCCTTTGGCACCCTAGAGCAGCCAGGGGGATCCCCGCCAGCCCCGCCCCACCCCTGCAATAAAAGAGAGCTTTGGGCCCAGCCAGACTTCAAAGCATTCAAGGCCCCGGTCAAAGGTAGGGCTGAGTGATGTCCGTGGGCTCTCTTGGCTGGGGGAGCCTGGGCCAGGGGATGGGGATGGGGGGGCGGGGGGGGCGGTTTCCTTGTTCTCAAGAAGCCAGTAAACAGAGGTGGGCAGAAGTCTCAGGCCCAGGGGCCGGGGGGCCCAGCACAGGGCTCAAGGGCCACCACTCAGATCCTCCCACAGCCTCATGGGGCAGCTCCGCTCTCTCCCCCCATGCGTGCGTCGAGGGCCTCGCCCAGGTCACCCAGCGGTGGTGAGCAGCCGGGATGTGAACAAGGCAGCCCTCACCCCTTCCACAGCTCAGACCTCCCCGGGCGCCAGACCCTCATGTCTGTGCCAGGCAGCAGCGCCCCCAGACCTCGGCCTCCCAGCGGGACAGCCACCAGCTCCCTGCCCCACAAGGTGAATTGCTTTGGGGCAGTGGTGACCAGGCTGGTCCCCCAGACCTCACACCTCTGGCCCCACCCCACAGAGCAGGGGTCGGGGTACAGGGAGAGGTGACCCCACCCGCTGGGTCCCACCGTCCCACCCAGGCCCCGCCCTCACCTGGGAAATGGAGGCCTCAGGGCATGAAGAGGGCACCCCCAACACCAGAGACACAGCACTGATCTATTTGTGAAGTCCGCCTGCCCTAAAACGGGTTTCCCATGAAGTCTGGTCCCCGGCGGGAGCCATCCCTCCATCCACCCAGCCACTGCAAGGGGACGCCTCCCGGGGACACAGCCCCTCAGGGGCAGCGGGTGTCCAGATCTTGGCCTGCTTGGAAAATTCCAGTGGTGGGGCGGGGCGGGAGTGGACATCTTTATTGTGTTCCGAGTCTGGGGATTTTTTTGTACAAAAATAAGTCTTCATATGATGGGTGTTCCTGGGCAGTTCAAACTAATAGGCAAAACAGAGAAGTTCTTCGCAGTTCTAACATCCTCTCCCCTCCAGAAGTCTCCGTGTTGGTGCCCCAGCCCCATGCCAGTGGAGAACCTCCCTGGGTAGGGTGGTGGGGGTCTGAGGAAGCTGCCAGCTGGGTGGGGTCAGGCGAGGACCCTTTCCACATGCGCACTTGATCAGGCTGGACGGCACAGGTGACCGACGGCGGAGTCCTGGCTGGGTCTTGGCTTCACCCGTGGGGACAGTGGGCCCGAGGCGCGGGCCACCCACCTGGCTCCGAGGGTGGTGAGCTTTTGCTGGCCACTCAGAGTCCAGGGCTGCTGCTGGGAGGGGAGGAGGGACGGGATGCGCATTAGTGCGGGATCTGGCCGGGCCCCACCGCCCACAAGCCAAGTCTGCAGTTTCGTTTGCTTGGTGGGTTTTCCAGCTCGAGTCTGTAGGTGCCTCGGATTCGGTCTGTGGCCCCGGCAGCGGTGGGGGCGGGGCGCGCTCTCAGAGCTGCAGTGAGTCAGGGCTCCGCACCCGCAGACTCATTTCTGCCACCCTGGCCGGGCGCGCGATTTGCAATGCAAAGTCACCCCGCCTCCCAGCGCCCTGCTCTGCCCCAGGATCCGAGTGCACTCGGGGCCTCACCCGTCAGAGGCCCCCACACCACCCCCCCTCCTTCTGCGCTGCAGCGAGAGGAAGTTTTGCAATCCCGGACAAACAAACGCTGGTCTTGCACAGGCTTGAAAAAGTTTGGGGAAAATGAAGAGTGAGCGAAATCAAAGCCGTCACCCGGGCCTGGCGCTGCGCTTGGCTGCTCTCGGGGACGCTAGCCTCGAGGCTGTCCACCCCACCCCGCCCGGCTGCCCCTGCGCCATCCCCCCAGTTCCCCGCCGCAGGAGGTTACCTCGGGGGGCGGAGCGCTCAGTAGCCCCCTAACCAGCTGGAGAAGTCGAGCAGCTCCCGCGCCACCGGGCTGAGCGCGCCCTCGCAGCCGCTGTCGTCCGAGGAGTAGGCGGAGCGCGGCGAGCCGGGTTCTGAGCTGCCCCCGCCGCCCGGGGACGACGAAGCGCAAGAAGGCGAGCCTAGGGCGGCGGCAGGGGTCCCGGGGGGCCCGCAGGACGCAGGGGGGCGCGCGGCTGGCGCCAGCAGCCCCTCTGCCAACGCGGCACACACACCATCGTGCTCGGCCAGCAGGCGCTGCAGCGCGCGTATGTACTCCACGGCCGAGCGCAGCGTCTCCACCTTACTCAGCTTCTTGCTGGCGCCGCCGTGCGGCACGTGCTGCCGCAGCGCCTGGAACCCCAAGTTCACCAGCTTCACGCGGTTGCGCTCGCGTTCATTGCGCCGCGCCACGGCCGCCGCGCCACCCCCGGTCTCCGTCGCGCCCGGCCGTCGCCGACGGCTGCAGCGCAGCAGCTCTGGGGATGTGGGTCGCCGCCGAGGGACGCAGCCGCCCGAGACGCCAGGCGCGGAGGGCGCGGGCCCGGGCAGCGCGCCACTATCCATCGCGTCCGCATCCACTCGCCCCGCAACTCCTCCGAGCCCCCGCGCGCAGCAGGTGGGGCGGACAGAGGACGGGGGCGGGGGCCGGTGGGAGGACGACAGAACCCCGAGGGAGGCCCTGGCACTGTGCCGCAGAGCGACTCCCCAGGGCACGCGCTCCAGGTCGTCTGGGGCCCAGAGACAGCGAGGCTCAGGAGGCCAGGAGGTGGCAGGCCGTGCGCGCCTCGGAGCGTGGGGCGCTCGTGTCCCGCGCGTGCGGCCGGACGCTCCCCAGGTCTTCCCAGCGCGGCGCAGGCGGCCTGGTTTTAAATGTATAGATAACCCTCCTCCGCGCCGCCGCCGCCTCCTTTCTCAGGCCCTCCTTCCCTCGCCTCGCCCTCCCGCCACGCTTCGCCCTCCCCCTTGCGCACACAACCTGCAAACAGCAGGGCGTGAGCGCGTCCCCCACTCCATCTCCCCGGGCGGAGTCTGCAAGCCCCGGTGGGCCCCGAGCGCCCAACAGGTGCTTAGTGAGCCCCCCAAGACGCAGTGCGCAGGTCCCGTGTGCGCCCCCCGCCCGACCTCCGGGCGCTGTCATCAGGTCTCCGGTGCGACCCCGCTGCCTGAGCGAGTCCACATGCCCCGGGTGCAACCGTCCGGCACCCGCACCCACCCCCACCCCCCGCGCGCAGCCCGCTATCCCCAGAGCTGTGGATCATCCGCACGCGCAGCGCTAGCCGTGGGAGGGGGGCGGGGCCTCGCGAAGACTCAGCTGTCTGGGAGGCGCGGGAGACCCCCGGGGCGGCACGCGCCGGGCCCTCTGTCCCCGCGCCACCACCCCACCCAACCCGCCCCACCCGCCGCTTCCCAGGGGGCGGGGGCCGGGGCCAGGGTCTCAGCCAATCGCCGAGGTCCATTCGGCCAATCGCGGAGGGCGCGGCCTCAGGCCCGGCCCAGAGAGGAAGCGCGTACGCCCGGCGCGTGGCTCCCCGAGCGTCGCTCACAAAGCTGGGTGCTGCCTGGCGGCTCCCCGCGAGCACACCTGCTCCGCGCCCCGCCGCCCACCTGCGTGTTCCTCTGCGGAGCGTGGGAGAGGGTGCTGCGGCCCTTCGGGCAGGAAAGGATTGGAGAAGTGGTTGCGCTGGGGTGGAGAGTTCAGGTTCCTGGTGCGCCTTTCCACCAACCCCGCGCGCACACCTGCCTGGGGATCCAGGTGCCCCGGGGAGGGGGGTCTGGAGGTTTGCACCAGCTGCTGTGGACCCCAGCGCGGTCAGCCTTCGCTCCGCCCCGCGGCTTCATTTCCCAGACTCCCCTAATCTTCCCCGCCGCCCCCCGCCCCGTTCTGCTTTCCTGACCCCTTATGCTGCGGCCCCTCACCTTTGGTGCCGACCCGCTATCGTGGCCCTGGGTCCGTCTTCCTCAGCCCCCCAGCCCTGGCTGGGGCCTCCCTCTCCCACCCCACAGCAGAGATTGGGCCCGTGGGGGAAGGTTTCAGGAAAGCTGCCTCGCCTCCCAAGGCAGGAAAGACAAAAGCGTTTCTCCCTGACAGATGGGGAGGAATGTAGGGGTCTGAGGGGCAGGGACCCGGGAAGGTGCAGAATGAACGCTCAGTGGGAGAGTTTGATCCCCTGCACTGCAGGGGACGGCCTGCCCAGTGGCTGGGCCCTCAGGAGGCCACAGCCCTGCTGGTTTTGCCGAAGGTGACCAGATTCTCCGGGGCGGGGTCTGCTGGGAAAGGAGTTCTCCCCGGAGCCACTTCCCATTCCTGCTGGGGAGGGGCCCCGGATTCCTCCCCAGGGAGCCCCTGGGGGCTTTGCGGTGTCCACTGGCTTCCAGTTACTCTGCAAGATCTGCTTATGAGTCTGCTTGGCTTTCCTGCCACCCTGTCCTCTGGGTGTGACCTGGTGGCTAGCACTTGCCCGGGGCAAGGTAGGGATAGGGCCCCATTGTTGCTGGAGGAAGCTGTCTCAGGGAGGACATGGACTGTGTCCACAGTCACACCTCTGGCCTGTGGAGCAATCCAAGCAGAGATCGGGCCTGGACTCTGGCTCCAGGCGGCTCAGCCTTCTTCCCTGTGCAGGACAGGAGCCTTGGCTCCTCTCACTGGTCAGAAACTCCCTGCCCTTCCCTCGTGGCCATCTGGCAAACCCCAGCCGGAGGTGGATGCCACACCAAAGGGAAATCCCCAGAATCCCGCAAATGGGCTCTTGGTAATCCTTGCCTGGGCTTGGGCTTGGCCTCAGGAGCCCGGAGACCCTCAGGTACCTGTTCCCACACAAGGAACTCCTCTGGTTCCAGTGGCCGCCCCGATGATTTCGTAATTCTCAGGATTCTGTGGTGGTGCCTCTGCTGGCTGCTGTAGCTGCACTCAGCTGGGTCGTCAGCTTGGAGGGCAGCAGGAAGGCTGGGCGGCCAGGTCACTCTCTCCACGTGGTCCCCTTCCTGCCCGAATCGGCTGGCTCTGGTTTCCCAGAGCACAACCTAAGGGTGTGGAGCTTCTTTCTGAGATGGTGCAAATCTTTAAAAATGGTTGCACAACCCTGGGAATATGCTAACAACCTATGAATTGCACATTTTATTTTTTTATTTGACAGAGAGAGAGAGATCACAAGTAGGCAGAGAGGCAGGCAGAGAGAGAGGGGGAAGCAGGCTTCCCGCTGAACAGAGAGCCCGATGCAGGGCTCGATCCCAGGACCCTGGGATCATGACCTGAGCGGAAGGCAGAGGCTAAACCCACTGAGCCACCCAGGCGCCCCTGCACACTTTATTTTTAAAGATTTTATTGATTTATTTATTTGAGAGAGAGAGGGGGTGGGGAGAGGGGCAGAGGGAGAGAGACTCCCTGCTGTGTGTGAAGCCCATTGTGGGGCTTGATTTTAGGACCCAGAGATCACGACCTGTGCCAAAGCGAAGAGTCAGACGTTTAATGGACTGCAGTGCCCCGGTGCCCCAAACTGTACACTGTAAATGGGTGCGCTGGGTGGTATGTGGTTCTGTCACAATAAAGCTGTCAGTAAAATTGCAAACACAAGCATGCTGCCTTGGAGGGGTTCTGCCCTCACCCTGGCACCCTCGCTGGCTGGTTGGCACTCTCCCGGGCTCTGCCCACTCTTGAAACTCCATGCCTGAGAAGTCCGGCAGGGGTCGGTAAGCCCCTTCCTCCTCCCCCAGCCCTTGGCACCCACCATGCCCCTTTCTGTCTCTGTGAATTCGACAACTTTATGTCCCCCAATACGTCGAATCCTGCAACATTTGCCCTTTTGTGCCTGGGTTCTTCTACTCAGTATGATGATGTCCTCCAGGTCTGTCCACGTGGTGGCAGGTGTAAGAATATCCTGCCTTTTTCAGGCTTTGTATGGACGGACCACATTTTGTTTGTGCGTTCGTCCATCGGCGGACACTTGGGCAGCTTCCCCTGTGTCGCGGTTGTGAACGACGCTGCTGTGAACGTGTGTGTACACATCTCTCCCAGACCCCGCAGTCCCTTGTTTTGGGGAGTACATCCGGAAGTAGAATTGTTGATCACATGATGATCCTCCCTTAAGCTTTCTGAGGCCCCTCCACACTGAGCTCTGGACCGGCTCTCCCAGTCCATGTTTGCACCAATGGTGCACGGGAGTTCTGGTTGTCCACATCCTCACCAACTGTCACTCTCTGGAGTTTTCAGTAAGCTGATAGTAGATAATGAATGTTAAAAAAATTTTTTTGACCATCTAAAACCGTGACAAGTGCTCTTGGCTTGTGGGCATACAAGAATAGGCAACAGACTACATTGGGCCATAGCTTGCTGACCCCTATGCTGGATGATGGGCACGTCTCCAAGGCCTGGACCACTCCACGGTCATCATCCCATGGGCTCCTTAAATCCACTCCCAGGGGCGCCTGTGTGGCTCAGTGGGTTAAAGCCTCTGCGTTCGGCTCAAGTCATGATCTCAAGGTCTGGGATCGAGCCCTGCATCGGGCTCTCTGCTCAGCAGGGAGCCTGCTTCATCCTCTCTCTCTGCCTGCCTCTCTGCCTACTTGTGATCTCTGTCTGTCAAATAAATAAATAAAATCTTTAAAAAAAAAAAATCAGGGGCGCCTGGGTGGCTCAGTGGGTTAAGCCGCTGCCTTCGGCTCAGGTCATGATCTCAGGGTCCTGGGATCGAGTCCCACATTGGGTTCTCTGCTCAGCGGGGAGCCAGCTTCTCTCTCTCTCTCTGCCTCTCTGCCTACTTGTGATCTCTCTCTGTCAAATAAATAAATAAAATCTTTAAAAAAAAAAATCAACTGCCAGCAGGCTGAATTGTCTTTCCTGAGCCCATTGCTCCACCTGGTCTCCTCCCCAGCCAGTGCTCAGGCAGTGGCGTGTGAGCTCCCACCTGCTCCCTCACCCTCAGCCATCGGCTGGCACAGCCACCTCTCCCACCACATCCCCATCTGCCCTTGGATGCTGCCTCCACTCCCACCCCGGTCTCCTGGGTTCTGGCTTTGCCTCCTCCCCTCTGTCCACTGCCTCAGAGCAAGAGGGACCTTATGGAGGTGAGTGGGGTCATGCCTTGGCCCTCAGGATTAATCCCAGCCCCTTTGCACATTGCCCCCACCCAGCGGCTGGCGTCCTGTTCAGCTTCGATATCAAATCACTTAGAAACCTGCCCTACCCTTCCAAAGCCCCTGCTTCACACAGCTTGTCCCGCAGCATGCCTGGGGGGGCCATGTCCAGAGGGAAATATACCCTTTTCTCCCTCTGTGTTGCCAGGACACCACCTACGTCTGGTGCCTGGTGGTGATCCACTGAGAGGGCCTCACATCCAGCAAACAGGATCAGGATCTGGCTGTCAGTGGGAGTGGGATGCAGCCCAGAGAAGGGAGATCCCTCGGCATCCAAGGCCAGCTCTGCCTGCCTCTGGGTCCCCAGCACTGGAGCGATGTGGTTGTGTCTGGACCCTCTGGGGTCTTCCCCATCGTGAGATTGGACTGGACCTGCATGGGGGCAGCAGCAAAAGTGCAGGTGACTCCATGACCGTGGGCCTTGTGAGCAGGGGACCACTTGCTGCTTTCGTCTGGGCTCCGTACTCACTCCACATGCAGCCCGAGGCCACTGCCCACCTCCGACTCTGCTCCTCAGAGTTTCTGACTTCCAAGTTGTGTTCTCTGGGTCTGGTCATGAGTGGGGAGATCTCTGGATCTGGTCATGAGTGGGGAGGCTGGGAGCCCAGTTGGGCCGGGCCAGCACTTTCTCCAGACACACAGCTCTGGCTGTAGCTCTCACATGGGTCCCTTCTGGGTGTTCAGGTCACTCAAGAGCCTGGAGCCCTCTGGAATCCAGCTGCAGGGGAAGCAGAAGCCATGGGAAATGAAGTACCCCCAGACGCTGAAGCTTCGGGTCCACAGGTCTGACATGGATGCCCCAGCCAGTGTCCTTCAGAGATGCCACAGGAGGAGACCGAAGGAGGTTCAGGTTACAGACAGGCTCGAGGGCTCAGGAAGCCCGTGATGCCCCAGTGTCTGTCACCTGCAGGCCGGGGACTCCGGAGGACTGGTGGGGTGATGTGGCCTGAGCCCATGGACTTCCACCCCAGGGCGCTGTAACTATGAAACACCCCGCAGGACCCACTCTGGTCCTGCTCCTGGACCCGCTCCTCCTTCCTCCCCCCACTGTGGAGCAGCGGTCCCGTGTCCCTGTGGCACTAGGGTCAGCCCCTCCCCCCCGCCAACACTGGATGTCCCTTCTCTGTCTGCTGGTTGGGGGGCGCGGGGTTCCCCGAGTGGCCGGGCGGCAGTCTGGCTTCCCGTTCGCTGGAGTCATGGCCGTGTCTTCTGACGGAAGCCTCCTCCCTCTGCCACGGAGACCTCAGGGCAGCAGAGCTCAAGGTCGTGGGGGCGCGAAGCGAACGTTCTGCGAGTGGGGCACTCGGGGTGGTAGTGAGGGCGTCCCGGCCCTTTCCACCCCCGCTTGCTGGGCCCACGAATCCCGGCTCTGGAAGCCACAGCCCCAAACGTGGGACGCTCACTCAGAGCACATAGGGCCTTCGGGGACACCGTCCCGGCCCTGCAGGGTACCGCCCCCTCGCTGGGGCTGGAACCAGCCTTCTAAAGGCCCTTCCGCTGTCCCGTCAGCCAGCTGCCGCAGCGTGTGGGCCACGGTGAGACCAGTGAGCCCCGTGAGCGTGGACCCGCGGCCCCAGCCCGTTCGCCGTGGAGCGAGCTCCTGCTCTGCCGGTGGGACACGGGGACGGCAGACGGGGCATTCTGGAAGTCCATGATACCGTTCTGGTGGAGTCCACCTGCGGGGGAGGCAAATCTGTGTCCCGAGTGTGTGTCCATTCCAGGAGCAGAGCCCGGCCCTTCCCACGACGGAGGCCGTCCAGGGCCGGCAGCCTGCCAGCAGGTGGCTGGGTGGTCGCCCCAGGAAGGGCTCCACGAGGGCTCGTGTGGGCGTCTGCCGCTGGCACACGGCGCACACAGTGGGGGCCAGAGCCGGGTGGGCCTTGGGGCGTGAAGTCCCTGTTGCTGGGCCACGCGTGGCCTCCGTCTCTGCCACCACGGCCACTTCATGCCGGAGCCCAGGGGACGATGGTCGGGGTGGCTGGGGAAGGGGCTGCCCGGTACCCCCAGAACGGGCCATCTGCCACCTGATGATGAAAGGCCGCCGGCGACCTCCCCCCGTGGGGGCACTCACAGATATCCACGTTTTACCTGTCCACACACCTCTTCCCCAAATTCCCGTGTCGTCATTTTCCCGGTCACTGTCCTTCCAAGTCCCCGATCGTCCAGCCGAACCACTGGCCGCAGCCATGAATCAGCGTGTAATATCACGTCTGGCCGTTTCTCCTTCCGAGCACGGTGCACGAGCAGGGGCACGACCCAAGTCCTGCCCCCCGGGGGCTCCCCTCCACCACATCCTCCAGGGACGTCCAGGGGAGGGGCTGTAGCGTGGCAGCTGTCCACGCCGGGTGGCAGCTCCTGAGCACGGGGCAGACCCATCGGACAGCCGGGCCTGAGTGGCCCTCCCCGTCAGCTGACCGGAGGAGCCGACCCGGAGCCCACAGGCCAGGCCGGGAAAGAGAAGGGGGGGCCTTGCCCCCCGGATCAGCGCTTTTGTGGCGTGTAGCAGGGCTGGGGCCGTGGGCATTTGGGCCACGTGTTCATGGCACTTACTCATGCCTCCAGGGCCCGTGTGGCCCTGACCACGCACACACCCCTGCCACGGGATGACGGCCTGGTGGCTCAGACCACACGCCGACTGTGAGGACCAGTCCGGGCGTCACGGTGACTCGGGGCCTGAGGCCAAGTGTCTGGTCTCTATGAAGGTCCAGAGCTGTTTCTCAGAGGACAGCGGTCACCTGGGACAGACGGCAGCATCCTGCCCCAAACCCCAGAGGCCGGTGCCAAGGGCTCCCCACAGCACCTCCGTCTACACCGACCCTGCTGGCGCCATGGGCTCTGCTGGGACCCGCGGTCTGGACCTGCCACAGAGTCTCTTGTTCTGGCCCCAGTGAGCAGCTCTGGGGCTCACCCTGTGAACGGACTGGAGCAATGCCCCCATGAGGGATGTCCGCAGCAGCCCGCTGGGCTCGAGCCCACAATTTGTCCTTCATCTCAGGTGACGTTTCTAGACAAGCCCCACACCCTGGGCCTCCAGGAATGTTGCTGAGGTACAAGGCCCTGGACCCCTGTTGGATTTATCTCCCAGTCTCTGGCCCGGGTCTCACCACGAGGTCAGGATGGCGGCTGCTTCTTGCCCACGGTGTCCGCCGGCATCACGGCCGTGCAGCAGCTCAGGGACGGGGCGGGTGACTGGAGTCCCTGGAGCTCAGTTCCAACCCAGGCCTGCATCTGTCCACACCCGAGGTGGGGCCTGGATGGGGCTGGAGGAGAAGGCGTCAGGTCAGCGGCCGCCTTCCAAGGGCAGAGGCGTCATGGGCTCTGCTCCTGAGACCACGTGTGGTGCGGCGGCCGCCACAGGAGTCCCCACTGCAGGGCCTGACGGTAACCCGCCGTCCCGCACCCCCAGGACCCGCCTGGCCTCTGCACAGGCCCCACAGGCGAGGGCCGTGGGGCTGCGGTGGGAGCCGTGGCCCCGCGCCCTTCACGTCCCGGGGAGACTCCAGCCTCCGCACCGCCCCCAGGGACACGGGATTGCCCGACCAGGACCCCTTCCCGGGGAGAGGCGGTTCTGCACGGGGCCCTTCCCACCAGCACAGCCGTCCCTCCGCGGTCAGGGAACCGGTGTGGGAACCTGTCGGCTGCCGGGGCTTCAGCTCCGGAGGAGCCGGAGAGGCCGCCACACAGTGGGGTCAGGACCCCCGGCCCCCGTGTGAGATGGCCCTGGGCTAGAGCTGCGTGGACGGCCCGGCCCGCACCAGCCCCGGCCCACTGGGTGAGGACAGGGACGTTCGAGGCCTCTGGGAGATGGGGTCGGTTCAGAGCAGGGTCCCGCGGTCCCCAAAGTCTGTAAACCACCCCCCAGGGCACAGTCACCCTGGTCAACGCTGCAGGTCCTTTGGGGAAGGCGGGGAGACGGTGACCAGCAGGGCCCCGGGGTCCTCCCTCCAAGCAAGGGGTCGGGGTCCATGATCTGGCTCGAGCCTCGGAGCTGAGCGGGGTGGGGGCCGTGTGTCTCTGTGCGGGGTTCGGGGGGAGTTTTGCTCGCTGCACCCTCGTGGAGGTGGGCTACGGATCCCGGGGCCCCCGGTCGACTTCCCTGCTAGGAACGCCGGGACCCACCAGCCGTCCCGCGGGTCTCGGCCAGCCGGACTGGGCCGCCTGCCGCCTGGACTCGGCCGTCTACCCTGCCGGGCCCCTGTGCCCCCGGGATCCAGCTGCTCTCACGGCGTCTACATTCCAGGTCAGAGGCTGCCGTCCCCCGCAGAGAAGAGTGACTTCGGACCCCCACGGGCCTGCGTCGGGGGGTCCCCTCGGTCGTGGTGTGACGGGCGTGTCCGGGCCCTCTCTCAGACTTACTCCCCGTGGTTCTGAGGAAAGTGATGTCTTCTGACCCCTTGCCGTGTGGGGGTGAGCACATCTCAGAGAGCAAACCCGCTCAACCTCCCTAAGCCTTTGGCCAGGGGAGGTCAGTCCCTCCAGCCCCCAGGGACAGGCCATCTTTAGGTCCCGGTTTCAGCCGCCCGAACGGTGAGAGACCTTCCTCATCCCTCAAGCTGCAACGTTAAATCCCGAATCCCTGCTCCCGAGGCCACATGTGACGTCCCTTCTAGCACCGTACCCCCACCCTCCCACAGTGTCCCCGACGTCTGTCCGCACGCGTTAGGCGTCCCCAGCCAGGCCTTGCGAGTGTGGCGCGCCTTCTCCTGAGTCACACCCCTGCCTCGCCTTCGGGGCCTGCTGGGACTTGCATCTGGTTCTGGCTCTAGAAGCAAAGAGGGGAGGTGGGCGTGGGCCCTGCGGAAAGCCAGCAAGCCCCTGGGGTTGGGGTGGGGAGGCCCCTGCCCACGGGGGGTGGGGGGACTTTCTACGAAAGGGAAGCCTCGTTAGAATCGAGGGTGCGGGATCCCCCTTCCTCAGGGTCGTCCCACTCATCCCCAGCCCAACCTGCAGGACTCCCGTCTGCGTGGCCAGCGCCCTCCAGTCCACAGCAGACGCCCCGAGAGGCTGGGGCTTCTCTCAATGTTGCAGTTCAGCCCTTTGCGGGAGGAGGGTCCACGTCAGACTCGGAGCCGCACCGCCCTGTGGCTGGCGGGAACCCGGCTCTCCCTTAGGGCAGGGCACACACACGGGCTCCCGGCTCATGTCTGCGGCACTGAAGCTGGGAATTCAAATTCCCCAGCTCTCCCTTTTCTTGGACCGCTCTGTCCCCTGCGTCAGGAGCAGCCCGCCGACACTGCGGTGGTCTTTGGTGTTCCACAGAGTTCCGAGCAGTCGGGGTCCTGGCCTCCTGTGGGCGGCTGGTTAGGAGGACGCGGGCTTTTGTGCGTCTCTATTGCCAGGCGCGCCGCGGGCCCTCTGTGCGGGCTTTGCTCTTGGCAATAGATTCATAAGCGTATTTAAATCCGTCCAATCAGGCTGGACAGCCCGTTCCAGAAACCCCGGAACCAACCCAGAGGACTCATCTTTGACATCCTTTTCCTCTAGGTTCACCCTTGGTGCAAAAATCTCCATTAGTCTGGGTCCTGCAGGGATGAGAACCACTGGGAGGGATCTGTCCGTCAACAGGTAGTAGATAGACACGTCGTCACCATAGATCCTACAGGTAAAATGAATACGATAACGCTACGAACCTTGGTGCTGAGAAGGTCAGCAATGTAGATGAAACAGACAAATTCTTTAAAAGACACAAACCACAAAGACTCATTCAAGAAAAATTAAGTGACCAGAATAGCCCCATGTGCATATAGTAAATTAAGTTTATGGTAAAAGAAAAAGTTCCTGTAGAGAAAACTCCAGGCCTGGAGGGCCTGACTGGTAAATTCTTTCAAATACTTAAGGAACACGTAAAACCAGGTGTACACAAACTCATCTGGAACAGTTAGAAAGGCTCAAAAACTTCCCAGCTCATTCCATGAGGCAGGCATTACCATGCGACCAAGTCAGAAAAATGCAACACAAGACAAGGGAACCGTAGGCTGAGATCCTTCAGGGACATAGATGCGGAATTCCTGAGGAAAACCTTAGCAAATGAAACCCAACAATGTGCAAGTGGGGTGTATTCGAGGAATGCAAGTCAGTTTAACACTCAAAAAAACCACTCAACGAATTGGCAATATTAACTTTTAAAAGAAAAACCGCATCATTATCTCAATAGATACAGAGAAACCATCTGACAAAATCTAATAGTCATTCACGATTTTCAATATCCCAGCAAAGTAGGAATGAAAGGAACTTTTCTCAGCCTGATGGAGGACATCTGGCTCCATGCTGAGAGGCCGGATGCCCTCCTTCTGGGACAGGTACCAGACAGGGATGTCTCTTCTCAAGCTTCTATTTAACTTCATTCTGTAGGTTGTAGCCAGTGCAATAAGACAAGAAAAAGAACTAAAGACACCCAGATTAGAAAGAGAGCGCCAACCATTTTTACTCACAGAAAACGTGATCACCTCTGAAGAAAATCGAACTAAAACAGGGTTCTAGTCAAAAGCAGCTCAGCAAGGCTGCAAGTTACGAGACCAGTGCAGGCGACGAGTTGCACTGCAGTATCGGCCAAGAACAATCGGGAAACGAACTTGAAAAGGCCACTAATGGTAACATCGAAACTATTAGATGCATAGATATAAGTACAGCAAAAGCTGTTCAAAACCATACGCCGAGATCTACGAAGCCCTGATGAGAGAAATTATAAAAGACTTAAATACGTGGAGAGAGACACGGTGTTCATGGATTGGAAGATCCATGCTAAGATATCAGTTTTCTCCGAGCTGTTCATTATGTCCGACACGATCCCGATTCAGCCCCCACCAGGCTGTCTTGTGGAGACTCACGACCGACAAACTGAGTTTTTAAAAACCACATGTTCTTTGTGCACATTTATTTTTATTCCTCAGCGCATACACTGTTTTATCTACGGACCTTTGAGGAGGGTATTGTGTTGGGATTGAGCCATCACAATTTGGGTCATTAAACTAATAGGACCTTTTTCATTTAACGGCTTTCCTGTTCACAGAAAGGCTTTCCTGAACACAGAAAGCATTTTGAGTGTGGAATACAGCGTCCTGGCATTTGCCTCCAAGCTGCCCACCCTCTTGTGGGCAGTGTTTGGGACTGTTTTCTATCAGGCTTCCTTCTGAGTCCTTATGTCAGACAAGCAAGTCCCTCTTTGCTGTTCTTTGTGTCAAGCTGACTGTCCTACTCGTGGATCTCTGCTCCTGACTAGCGGCGCGGAGTAAGGACGTCATTGTTTCAAACTCCCAGCTGACAACGCACTTGAGATTGCGCTGGACGTCTCGGTCAATTCAGGGAAGATGGGCCCCTTTGTCGTCTGAAGGCATCCCCGCATGAGATGTCTGTCTGTTCGCTGCAAACAACATCTACCACGGTCCTCGTTTGAGTCTAGGGTTTTCCACAGGGAGGCCTGAAATATTCCTGTTCCGTTAATTTCTAGATACCCCCAGTTCTGTTATGATGGTAAGCGACATCTTCTCTGTGTCTTACTGTATTTTCTCATTGGTGATCGCCGGCCTGTGAGCAGCTACCTGGTGTCCCCGCACCTTCCGCATCTCTCGGTGCACCCGCCAAGATTTGTTTCTCTGCTCTGAGAATATTGTGGGCAAAGCGGGTGTTTCTGTGGCAAATATTCTAGATATTCTGAGGCCTAGTGTTTGCGAAATGATCTTTATTCTACCTTCACATTTGGATAATAGTCAGAGCCCTAAAAAAATCCTCTATGCCGAGGTCTTTATCTTCTGTGCTTTCAGAATGTAATTCTTCGTCCACATCATTCTTGGAGGACATTATGACTCTAATTCTTATCTTGTCGGTGGTCTGCGGGTTACTCTGGAACGTTCCAGAACATTGGCGTTTGCAAGCGTCACCAGGATGCATTTGGGTTCTTCCTCATCTGTCCTCTGGGCTCCCAAGAGCCCTTGCTTGTCTTTCTCTGACGCTGTCGCACTGCCTTCCGTCCTTCCTCCAGCGTCCCCTGCTCTCCCCTCTCGCCCCTGCATGACTGCCCTTGTTCAGTCAGCCTACCTGCGCTCGTCTCCCCGCACCTGTCCGCTTCCTGAACCGCCCGGAGCCCCGCGTGCGATGGTTCACCTCACGGCTGCGGCGTCCCTGAGGCGACATGCCTACTCGGGGGGCCACTCGGCAGCCCTATTTCCACACTCGGGGCGTCACTCAGCTGGCGCCTGGCTCCCGGGATATGCCTTCGCATCCCCTCTTCATGGTGCCAACACCGCTCCTTGCGTTTGCGGGTTTCTGTCGGGATTCCTTGACCCTCTTGGCCCAGCGGTGCCCGTAGTTCTGCTCCGAATGCTGCGTGAGAGTCAGACCGTGGCTTCTCTGTTCCGGTAGTCTGCCTGGGAACTCGTGTTCCTCCTGAAAGGACACTACTCCACTGGGTGACACGTGTCGGGGAGAGCTGACGCCTGGCCTGGTCTGGGTCCCCCAGGTGGTCCAAGAACAGGGGAGGGACTTGTGTTTCTTTCTCTTTTATTTACTTACAACACGCCCGTTTGTTCCTTTCCTCTGAGACAGTCAGGAGGGGGAGAGGAGGCTGGGGGATGGGGCGGGAGTGAAGGACGAGGACGCACCAGCAAGGTCAGGAGATTGGTCAGGAGATTGCTTAACGGGGAGAGGGAAGAACGGGGTGTGTGTGTTGAGGATGATGGAAGCCGGCGTCACAGAGAAAGGATCTGACCCCCTCTAGCGGGCAGAGCTGGGCCCTGGCTCGTGGCCAGCTCCGGTTGGTACCTGCGACCCCCCTCCAGGGCTGTCCGGACAGTGGAGCAGGAGGTAACGGACCGAAGGCAGGGCAGGGGTGCCGACGTCAGAAGCCTTCTGGACGCAGCCCTGAGCCAGAGAAGCCAGTCAGAAGGACCAACCCTGTAGGATTGCCGGCAAGTCAAGTATGGCAGGAGAGGAAGGAATACTGCAGGGTTCCGCTTAGATGAGGTCCCCACAGTCCTCAGACTCTCAGGGACAGAGGGGATAGCAGGCACCAGGGCCAGGGTAGGGCTGGGGGTCGGCGTCTCAGGGGGACAGAGAGTGGACGGTGGGCTCCGGGGCCGGGGGAGGGCCGGGGGTCGGCGTCTCAGGGTTAAGATACGCAATGTTATGTGGTGCACTTGGTACGGCCCTCTTAGAAGCAAGCAGTCTGGAGGACCCGTTGGGACATGTCAGCCCTGGGCTGGGGCACAGGGATCGGGGCTCTGGCTCCAGAAGGACTTAGGGGAAGGCGTCATCTGGAGAAACCCACCGACTCTCCCGTGGGCAGCTGGAAGGGCAGCGTGGCAGGAGAGTCCCTCGGGTTCCTTGATATTAAAGCCGCTGGGTTTAGGAGAGCAGAGCGAGAGGGAAAGGGGCAAGGAGCAGAGCGAGAAGAGAAACGGGCCTGGTTGGACCCCAGCATTTCCGGCTCTGAGACAGTGGGGGGCCGACAGGAGCCTGGGAGGCAGCACCTTCTACAAGGCCTCCCGGGGTCCCCAGTGCTGCGGGCCGCTCTGCAAGGGCCAGCGTGAGGACAGAATGGTGTCTGTCGGGTTTGGGAGCATGGAGGCCCGGGGGGGCAGCAGCCAGACGGCGGGCTCCCAGCAGGAGGAGATGAGAGCAGTAGGCAGGCCTCCGTCACGTCTCCGGGGACCCCACGCACAACTCAGAACCTGGGATTTTGTTTCCCAGGCTGCGGTGTCGACCGTCCGTCCCAGCACCAGCGGGGGAGGCAGGTGCGCCCAGCCCAGCCCGTGGTTCTCGGAGCAACCTCCAAGCTCAGGCAGGGACGGCCGCCACCGCGTCCACCCTCCGAAGCTCACGCCTGCCACCCGACCCGCGTCCCCCGAGCCACGCCCCACGCCCCACGACGTGGTAGGGAGGGGATTCCGGGAAATACACAGAAGGCGACACCTGGCCCCTGCCACGGCCTCCCTCTGCCCCTCGGCTGCTTCTCTTTCCACAAACCGGCTTTATTGACGTGGAATTCACCTACCGGGAAACTCCCTCTTCCAAGTTCTCCAGTGTCCGATGTCTGCAGAGTCAGCAGCCGCTCCCCCTCCTCGCTGCGCGAGGACGCCGCTGGTCCCTGGGTGGCCGCACCCCCTTCGGCCTGGCCCCTGCCGCCGCACCCCTGCTCTCTGTCCTGCGGGCCTCTTCCATCCAACTTCCACGTAAGATAAAGGGAAACTGATCTCCCACCGGCGGGAGGCAGCTGAGGCCGCACGACAGGAACATGCACCCCTGGGAGAGGGCCCACCCCTCGTCCCGTGGAGGCGCACCCCACGGCCACATCCCAGGCTTCCAGGCCTGAGACGGGACGAGAGCAGGGCACGTCTGTGCTGAATCGTCGGGGTGCGGCGCACGGGACCGCACACAGACCCTGTGGTGTCCTGGCCGATAAGGGGGGCAGGGTCCACGGTGGCGGGTCATGGGCTCCCAGCCACGTCGGGAGCACCTCCCCCACTCCCTCACTTGATCGTTCCGTCTGCCCAGACTCTCAGCCACTCGTGGCTCCTGGCCTCCTGGAGGACCCGAGCCTCCTTCCTAGCAGGTCCAGGGCAACGGCTGCGATGTTTGGTTCTAGTCACGGACAGAGGAGTCCGAGGTGCCCCAGGGCATCGCTGGCTTTCCAGACCCCCTCCTGCTCCGCCCCGTCGTATAAGCCTCTCCCTGCAGCAGAATCTGCTCCCCCACTGCGCAGTGAGCCCCTCTCCGCCTGCCCTATCTCCAGCCCGGGGATCCCGACATGGCCTGGTGGCCTGGTGGCTGACTCACTTCCAGCTTCGTGGGCTCCCCATGTGGGCTCCAGTGGGAGCTGGGACACGCGGACAAGGGGAGCCTGGGGCTGGGGGCAGGAGGGCACGGTCTCAGCCGCGAGGCCCCGTATGGTAGCAGCAACCGCAGCCTCTCCCTCCCAGACTCCGCAGCCACACATCGGAGCCACGAAGGAGCCACGAGTACAAACGTGGATCCAGAGTGGACCCCGCACCCTGGGGGATGCTTTCCCCACCCCACAAAGCATTGTCCCTCGTCAGCGGTCCCAGTGGAGTCTTCAAGAGGCCACGTTGCCTCCTACAGGGCCAGCCGCATCAGTGTGACCGGCAGGTCCCATGTGCAGGGACCCATTGCCCCAGCCCACGGACTGTGACGCAAGATCCCTGGTCAGAAAGAAAGTTCTGTGGGACACCGTGGTTACAGAGAAAGCACTCTGTCAGCCCGCGGCTGGGCTCTGGGCAGGAGGGTCATGGCCGGGGAACGTGGATGGGTGCTCAGAGTCGGGATCTGTCCTGGGGAGGCCAGAGTGGTGTCCATGCCCGGACGGAGGCCATGCAGGGAAGGTGGGCCCCCCGCACGGTACTGCCCCTGAGGAGTAGGAGTCCCCGTGCATAACCTCTGTCGCAGCGGCCACGCACCGTCCCTTCACTTGCGAGCCCACCTGCCAACGACAGCGGCACGGAAGGAGGCTGGCCGCCGCCCACAGAGGACCATTCCGTCCACTGATACCTGAGCTTCTCCTCGGCCAAGGAGGTCTCCTCTGTCGCAGGTGTCTCCCCCGTCGCAGGTGTCTTGCAAGTGTCTCCCCCCGTCGCAGGTGTCTCCCCCCGTCACAGGTGTCTCCCCCGTCGCAGGTGTCTCCCCCCGTCACAGGTGTCTTGCAGGTGTCTCCCCCGTCACAGGTGTCTCCCCCGTTGCAGGTGTCTCCCCCCATCGCAGGTGTCTCACAGGTGTCTCCCCCGTCACAGGTGTCTCCCCCATTGCAGGTGTCTCCCCCCATCGCAGGTGTCTCACAGGTGTCTCCCCCGTCACAGGTGTCTCCCCCGTCGCAGGTGTCTCCCCCCATCGCAGGTGTATCCCCCGTCGCAGGTGTCTCCGCATTCTGTGACCTTTTGCAGAAGTCGAACCACACGCCTCCTTCCCTCAGCTCCTGCTACCGATTTTCCAACCGTGTTCCTTCCAAGTCCTGGACCGTCCGCCGAACTGTTAGCAGCTGGTGGTAAATCTGGGAGACCCATGGTCTGGACTCTCCATCCAGGCCGCAGGGAATGACCAGAGCACTGGGCCAATTTCTGCCAGGCCCGGGGGCCTCCCTGCCACCGTGGTCCCTCAGAGGGACAGGAGGCACTGTTGTTCGTCAGGGGATGTCCGCGGATGTGGCAGAGTGTTCATCAGCCGGGCCCCAATTGTTGTCAGGGTCCTGGTCAGGTCGTGGCGAAGTCCCCACGAAGCCGGAGGCGCTGGCCGAGCATCATGGAGCATCATGGAGCTCTGGAGCCGCTTCTCCGTGGGACCACTGTGCCCTCAGAGCGCGCTGTGAGCCCCGGCTATGTCCGCGCCTTCCCGACGATGGTGGGACAGAGCCGCACCTGCCCTGCTCTGCGGGATGGCACGGCGTGCTCGGCGGGGCCAGGCAGCACCCCTCCCTGCGGCTGCGCAGCTCACAGGCTCGCACATCCCTGGTCACCAAGGCCTGACGCAAGCCCGACCCTGTTTCTCGATGGGATGCGGCCCCCTGAGGGTGGCCGGGCCTCCCTCCAGAGGCCGAGGGCACTGGGCTGTGGCTTCCCGACAGCCCGACCAGAGGCTCCGGACGGTGCCCTCCTCTGCCACAGGATGCCGCCAGCGGCCCCCCGGGGGCCGCCGGTCACCCCAGGCCCTGCAGC
Source organism: Meles meles (assembly GCF_922984935.1). Classification (NCBI taxonomy): domain Eukaryota; kingdom Metazoa; phylum Chordata; class Mammalia; order Carnivora; family Mustelidae; genus Meles; species Meles meles. The sequence continues at coordinate 1,721,505 of NC_060073.1, forward strand.
TCACACGGCAGCCCGGATCCGGGGCGGAGACTTCGGTCTCTCCAAACTCTCTGCCTCCCGGGCCACTGGGCACACGGGGCAGGGTCGCCCTGCCTGAGTCTTCAGGCCAGGGGTGGGGGAAGGGCTCTCTACTTACCAGGTTGTCCCCGTGCTCACCACCTGCTCACCAGGCCGGTCCCCGCAACACCGTCAGATACGGGTCCAGCGTGCTGACCTGCAGGACGGAGCACGGGCCAGCGCCTGTGGGCTAGACCTGACCCTGGTAGGAGAGGGTGTGCTCGCGGGAGGGAGCGGCCGGCACCCGGGGTCTGCAAGAAGGGCCGCGAGGGGGGCGGGGGGGACAGGCGCATCGCCTGCACGATGGCCGAGAACGTCAAGGACTGTGGAGAGACCTCAGTGAGACACCGCCTCAGCCCCGTCAGAACGGCCGAAGTGAACGAGCCAGGAGACGATGGGTGTTGGCATGGACACGGAGAAAGGGGAACCCTGAGGTGCCGGGGTAGCTCAGTCGGTTGGGCGTCTGCCTTGGGCTCAGGTCAGGATCCCGGGGTCCTGGGATCGAGCCCTGCATCGGGCTCTCTGCTCAGCGGGGAGCCTGCTTGTCCCTCTCCTTCTGCTCATGCTCTCTCTCTCTCTGTCTCTCTCTTAAATAAATAAATAAAATCTTAAAGGAAAAAAAGAAAGGGGACCCCGGTTACACTGTGGGTGGGAATGCAAGCTGGTGCGGCCACTCTGGAGAACAGCAGGAAGGTTCCTCAGAACGTTGAAAACAGAGCCGCTCTACGACCCAGCGATCGCACTACTGAGATTTACCCCAAAGAGACAGACATAGTTACCCGAAGGGGCACGTGTACCCAAATGTTTATGGCAGCAACGTCCACGAGAGCCAACCTCCGGGAAGAGCCCCGATGTGCATCGACAGATGAGTGGGTCAAGAGCACGTGGTCTATATATATGCAACGGACGGTTATGCAGACATCAAAAAAGGAAATCTGGCCATTTACAGCGACGTGGATGGAACTGGAGGGTGTTATGCTGAGCGAAATAACTCAGAGAAAGACAATGATCGTATGACGTCACTCACATGTGGAATTTCGGGAATGAAACAGAGGCGCACGGGGGAGAAGGGGAAAAACAGAACAAGGCGACATCAGAGAGGAAGACGAGCCACAGGAGACTCTTAACTCTAGGGAACACCGAGGGCTGCTGGAGGGGGGCGGGGGGGCCGGGGTCGCGGGGTGACGGGCGCTGGGCGGGGCACGTGCCGGGATGAGCACTGGGTGTTGTGTGGGACTCGCAGACCCGTGCCTCTGAAGCCCGACTGCAGTGTACGTTAGGTAATTGAATTCATGTTAAAAAAAAAACCCCACAACCCATGGAGACAACGAGGAGACGCGGGGACGGGGAGGAAACACTTGCAAACACACGTCTGCTGAGGCCCCGCACCCCAAATCTACGAAGGGCTCGTAACACTCAGGACAAAGAGAACAGCCCGATGCACCCATGGGCAGAGACGGGGAGCAAAGGGGCCCAGAGTGGCCGTATCCTGCGTCGCCGGGGAAACGGCCTGGAAAACGGTCGTGTGCTCCCTGTGTACACCTGCTGGAACGGCCCAAACCCAGCCCACGGGCGGCCCCGGAGACTGGCTCATCTGTGTGGCCGGTGGGACGCACCGTGGGGCGGCCGCTCGGGGAGACAGTCTGACGGCTTCTCACCCAACGACACACGCTGTCACTGTGCGATCTGGCAGTCACGCCCCCTGATCTCCACCGACGGAGCCGGGAGCAGACATCCACACAAAACCTGCCCGGGGGTGTTCGCGGCAGCTTTATCTACAGCTCACGCCACGACACTCATAACCGACCCAACTTGGAAGCCACCCAGGTGTCCCTCAGCGTGTGGCCCAGGCAGACCCTGGCCTGTGCGTCTGAGACAAGGAGAAAGGAGCCGTGAAGCCGCAGGAAGAAGCTTGCGGGCACCGACTGCGCGGAGGAGGCCGGTCTGAAAGGCCGCGTCCTGCTGGAGTCCAGCTCCGTGAGCCTCCGGGAAGGCGAGAACCATACCCGGTCCGGATACGGGCTCCTCAGGGTCCCCAGGTGAAGGACAGGTAAGCAAGCAAAGCACTCAGCCATTGCGTGATGTCATAGTGGGGGGCACGCGTGTGTCCGGACCCCCAGAGCAGATACCACTGAGGCTGACCCCTCGTGTCCCCTGTCCATCCAAAGCTGCTTAAAAGAGAACCTCTTTCTGGGGGCCCTGGCCGGCTCCGTCGCTGGAGGCTGCAACGCTTGATCTCAGGATCGTGAGTTCGAGCCCCACGGTGGGTGTAGAGATGACTTAAACTACAATTCTTGGGGCAACGATCTGCCTCACTCCGCTGCACGCCCAACGGTAGACTCTGCCTCAGGTCGTGGTCTGGGGTCGTGAGCTCGAGTCCCGAGTCGGGGTCGCAGCCAGCGGGGGGTCTGCTCTCCTCCATCTGCTGTACCCCACGCTCTTGCACGCGCTCTCTCTCTCAAATAAATAAACAAACCTTTAAAAATAAGATAAAATCTGTTCTTTTTTAAAGCCTTCACCAGATCCCTGTAACCCGCCGTCTTGCGCCCCCAGGACCCTCCTGGCCTCCGCACAGGCCCGGCAGGCGAGGGCCGTGGGGCTGTGGTGGGAGCCGTGGTCCCGCGCCCTTCACGTCCCGGGGAGACTCCAGCCTCCGCACCGCCCCCAGGGACGCGGGATTGCCCGACCAGGACCCCTTCCCGGGGAGAGGCGGTTCTACACGGGGCCCTTCCCGCCTGCACAGCCGACGCTCCGCGGTCAGGGAACCGGTGTGGGAACTTGTCGGCTGCCGGGGCTTCAGCTCCAGTTACGCTCTGGGGAACCGGAGAGGCCGCCACACGGTGGGGTTAGGACCCCCGGCCCCCATGCGAGGTGGCCCTGGGCTAGAGCTGCATGCATGGCTCGGCCTGCACCAGCCCCGGCCCACCGGGTGGGGACAGGGACGTTCGAGGCCTCTTGGGGTCGGTTCAGAGCAGGGTCCCGCGGTCCCCGAAGTCTGTAAACCGCCCCCCCCCAGGGCACAGTCACCCTGGTCAACGCTGCAGGTCCTTTGGGGAAGGCGGGGAGACGGTGACCAGCAGGGCCCCGGGGTCCTCCCTCCAAGCAAGGGGTCGGGGTCCATGATCTGGCTCGAGCCTCGGAGCTGAGCGGGGTGGGGGCCGTGTGTCTCTGTGCGGGGTTCGGGGGGAGGTTTGCTTGCTCGACCCCAAGCTTTTCACGTACTCCTAGCAAGTGCGTCTTTATGTCCTGTCCTTCCATTTCGGCTCAAGGGACACAGGGTCCACTGCTGAGACTGTGGGCCGCCATCACGGCCCGGCCTCTCGTGACTGCCACAGGGGCCTCTGGGCTGGGCAGCCCTTGACTCGACAGGGGGGACGTCCTCCTGCAGAAGCAGCGTGGCCGTCCCCTCCGCCCTCCGTGCGGCTCCCTCCGTGCGGCTCCCTCCCTGCTTCCCGAAACGGTGCCCACCTCGACTCGCTCCTCCATCCCCGTGACCCAGAGCTGGGCTGAGAGAGCTCGGACCCCTCCTGACCAGCTGCAAACGGTAGCCCTCGGCCGCCCAGGATCGCTGGTCCTGAGGGTGGGACTGGCCTGGGGGTCCCTGTGGTTCCTCCCAGCCATGGCTCCATGCGGCAGGGAGGACGCTGCTGAGGGCCTCACCCTCCGGCTCCTCACCCCGAGAGTGACCTTTAGGGATCACATATCTGACCTCAAAACCCATCGCTGGGGACAAGGACGGCCGCCGTGCTTCGCCAAACCTGGCTAGGGGTCACCTCTGCAGCCACCGGGCCCCATGCCAGCGTTGTGGGACGGGCAGAACCCCGACAGAAGGGGCACCGCAGGCCAGCCCGTGCTTCTGCCCACCAAGCTGGCCTCTGGGCTGGGCCCTCAGAGTGGGCTCTCAGCTGCCCCCCGACTCCCCGGGGCCTCACTGCCTCCTGCCGCTCGTCCCCATCCCCCCTGCCACCTGGAGCGTCCCCAGCACTTTCCAAACTGTGTGTCATGTAGCCAGGTGAAGGCTGGGCAGGGGTCCTGCCCAGGAGGTGACCGCGCCTCCCAGTTTGCTCACCGCCACCCCTGCACGCCGAAGCCTCTATCCCCAGGACCTCTGCCCAGCCTGTGCGTCCCTGGCCCTCCCGGCCGCTTCCACTGTGGGCCTCCCAGCCCTCCAGACGGGCCCACGGGGCTGTTGGGTCACGTCTGTTGGGTTCACTGGTTTTCTCAGAACCCGCTCAGGGCTGATCGGTGCGCGGGAAGTGAGCGTGGGATGGACGCGGGTTAGTCGGCTGGGCCGCCGCCAGACCCCCCTGCAGGCAGGCCTTTCCCACACAGGTCCATGCTCGCGGCTCTGGGGGCTGGAACCGAAGTTCAGGGCCCCTGCACGCGGTTCCTGCAGAGCCCCCCCTTCCTGGTCTGCAGACAGAAACTTCTCACTGTGTCCGGACGATCGGGGATGCCCTGGACCTTAGCCTCACACCCTCACCTAACCACCATCCGGGGTGGGGCCAGAGCACCGAATCGGGGCGGGGGGCATCGCCGCCAGCGTGTGGGGTGCCGACCCTAAGCCCACCCCCCAGATTCAACACCTCGTCTCCTCTGACTCCTCTCTCGGCCGGCAGCTCTACCTCACCCTGGGCCCCTGCCTCTGGGAGACAGAGCGGCCCATCCAGGGGACACCCCAGTGCGTGGGGTCTGCAGCCCGAGTGGGGCCGGGCCATGAACTGGGTGCTCCCCGGGCCCCCGAGGCATGTGCATGCCTCCCTGGACAGGCGGGTGTTGGGCATCCTCTTACCACGGGTTAGAGAAAATTCCAGGAGCAGGCTGGAAATGTTTGTCGGGAAAGGGGGCCTGGGGACCACCCGGTCATCCCCTTACCCGGGTTCCTGGGGCAGCTGAGGCCAGAGGCAGGAGTGAGCTGTGAAGCCCTGCGGGGTTGATGGGAGGAGAGGGCGCGGGAGGGACCGAGGGGACGGATGGTGGGGCCGGGGTGCGGGCAGGCGGGCAGGCGAGGGGCCGGGCAGTGCCGGCTCCCCTCTGTGCGTGGGCTGGGCTGCCGGACACAGCCACGTTTCGGGACACAGTGTGTCGCAGGAGAGCTGCAGACCTCCGGAAACGCGGCAACTGAAACGCACGGAGTCCGCCCTCCCCTGAGCCCAGCTTGCCCTTGAGCTGACCTCGGGCAGGGGGCCGGGACGTGGCACAGTGAATCAGTGGCTCCTGACCCATGACCGTCCACTGAAGTCCACGCGCTGTCCAAGCCTCTCGGGTTTTCCCTAATAGTCTGTTTCTGTCCCAGGTTCCCACCCGGGGCGCCGGGTCATCGAGTCCTCATGTCTGTGACAGCTTGTGGTGACCCGGACAGTTCCAAGGGGGACAGACCAGGCACACTGGGGGTTGTCTGGTGTGTGCGTCACGGTCAGACTGGGCTGTGGGTCTGGGAGGACTCCGGGGGAGTGCCTCCCCGCCACCGCGTCCGGGCTCGTGCTCCGCCCCGAGTCGTCCCCGTGACGCTGGCCTTGCCCACCTGTCCGGGGTGCGCGTCAGGGGCAGCCTCCCGTCCCGCGGCCCCAGGAGGGAAGTGGCTGTGAGAGCCGCACCTGAGGGGCGGGTCTGGGGCTCCCTTCCACGTGGCACGTCCCCGCAGTGTCTGGGACTCTCCGGGCCGGCAGCTGTCCTGTCTCTGTCACCAGCTCCTCGACTGCACCCGCTGTGAGCCCGGCCCCCGGGTGTCCGTGGGAGAGGGAGGGCTACTGTCCCGCATCGTGTCGCCGCACGGGCTCTCTGGGAACCCCACCGGGGCCGTGGGAGAACTCGCAGTGAGCTCCGGGGACAAACACTTTCTGGTGAGCCAGTCCGTTATGGGATGAGGTCAGGGAGAGGAAGGAGCAAGGAGTTTGCTGGCCCCAGAATAACGTGTCACACACGCGAACACGTGTACACACACACACGCACACACACGTGCGCTCGGGCACGTGGAAGCCCCCATCTTCCGTGGAGAAGAGAACAGCAGGCAGCCCAGACTGGCTGGTGTGGGGCCCGACCCTCAGGACACGGTCTGAGGGGGGCAGGGCGGCATGTGTCCCCCTGGGCCGGCCCCTTGGGAACTGGCCTGCTGCTTTCGGTGCCCGCGGCTCCCACCGGGCAGCGTGGCCCTCAGGAGCGGGTGGCCACCCCAGGTGCCCAGGGAAGGTGGGCATGTGGCTGAAGGCCCGGTAGCCGGGCAGGGCCAGCGGCTTCCCCTGATGCAAGTCCCCTCTTGGGCTGCAGGGGGCTGGAGAGGAAGGCCATGGCTCAGCCGAGGGGGTGGGGGTTCACCGGGGCAAACGTGGGTATGGGGAGAAGGCCCGGGTTTTGAGGGCTGGGCTTTGTCTGGTGCCCACGAGGGAGGCAGTGCTGCTCTCGGAGGACATGCAAGGCCCCCCCCCGGGCACAGTGTCTGGAGCACCGTGCGTGCTCAGCGGGAGCGGCACACAGCCCCAGGCCCAGCTCAGCTCTGGCTCTACAAGGCTCCCTCCAGACTCCGTGCAGAGGCGCCCGGGGGCTGGCCGCGGGCAGGATCTCCCCACCGCACTGGGCCAGGCTGCCCAGCACTGTCCTTGTCACCGAAGTTGGAGAAGAGCCACGGTCGCGTGCAGCAGACCCTGGCGAGCAGCTCAGCCCCACGGACAGAGGGTCGGGCAGGCCAGCCCTCGCAGACCATGCCCTGTCCCCCACTTTCACTCTTGCCACCCCTTGGGTCACACCTGGCCTTCACCTGGACCAGTCCACAGGCACCTGCCATCGGAGACCCCCTTGTGCCCCCCCTATCAGGGTGGGGTCTCCTGGGACAGGGTGGGGGGCCTGGGGTCACCGGCTTGGACGAGGGGTTCCAGCTGCCCTGGCTCTTGGCAGGGAGTGGGAGGAGATGGCCAGAGCTGCTGGTTCCTAGAAGGCCAAGGGGTCACCTCGCCTACAGCTATCCGGAGCACTCCCCCTCCCCCTGCTGAGGTCCCCTTGTCCCAGAGGACCCCCCAAGAGAAGCATAGAAAGTGACAGAGGGGAGGGGTTGCCACCCAAAGGTGAGCCCCCGTCCCCTACCCCGGGCAGCACCTGCTGCCCCAAGGACCACAGCAGGGGCGAGGCAGTCCAAACCGGCCCAAACTGGACCCAGACAGCAACTTCACTGCGTGTCCTCTCCAGGGCACAGAGACCCACACACATCTGAGTCTACGGCCTGCCCCTTCCTCAGGTTTGCGTGGTTTAATTTAACGACAGACTCGGGTTTTGACACAGCCTCCCCGGCGGCCCACCCAGGCACACGGCCCCAGGGCTCTGGCCCACCCTGGTGCCCTCCAGACGCCCTGGTGCCCTCCAGACGGTTCTGCTCCAAATGACCTCTCCCAAAATGTTGTCGTCACAGAACATTTCCGATGGTGTTTCCTCAGATGATACTCCAGCAGTGACGTTCAGAATTGAGCCTTTCTCCCCAGCTCCTCCAAGGATCAAGCCTTGGGCAGGAGTCTGCTTGCTTACTCCCGGGACGAGACGCTCACCCTCTACCCGGGCCCCTCGGCCTCTACACACCACCTCCACCCACCTCCTCCCAGGATGCACTCTGTGGCCACAGCAAGAGCAAGGCCCGCCCTTCGGGGAGGGGGCTCGTAGCCTCGGGGCTCCTTGTGCCTTGGGCCCGGGCTGGAACCTCAGGGGATGGCAGGAGCTCGCCTCCCCGCCCTCCTGCCTTCCTGCCCGTCTTCCGCTTCCGGGGCAGCCAGGGGCTCAGCTCCCCGGGCGAGCTGACACAGAGATCAGCTTACCTCCCGGGAGGGCAGCTGTGGCCGAGGCCCCCACCCAGCTGGAAACCACAATGGGCGGGGAGGGGCGGGGAGGGGCGGGGAGGGACGGGGAGAGGAGAAAGGAGAAGAGATGGCCACCATGGCGCCCTGGAGTCGGGTCAGGGTCGCCAAATGCCAGATGCTGGTCACCAGCTTCTTTGTCTTGGTAACAGGCCGGCCGGGTGGGAGAGGGGTGGAGGGGTGGGGGCCGTGTCCGTGGACCTCTAGTGCTGTGGTCTTTGCACACACACCTGGCCCTGCTGTCCCCATCCTGCCCCAGGGACATGCATCTGGGGCCCCTGGCGGTGGACCGCTGGCCGGTGGCTGTTTGGGCAGGATGTCCTGTGGGCCCCACCAGGCAGCACGGGACGGGGGAGGCGGGTGAACCCGTGTCGGCGGGCACAGCGGAGAGGAGACAATGCTGAGCCCGTCTCAAGCGAGACCATGAAGCCAGAGGGAAGTCGGTCAAGGGACCCAGGAGACCCGGACCCTGCTCTCCGGGCCGCGTCCTGGGTCCAGCCCCGCCCCCACACTCTGGGTCTGCCCCACCCCAGCTCCTGGGCTTGTCCGTGGCCACCTTGGCGGCTCTCACCTACTTCGGGGCCCACTTTGCCGTCATCGGCCGTGCGTCCTCAAACAGGACCCCCTACCAGGCCATGCATCGCTGGGGTAAGTCAAGCCACGTCAGGTGCTCCTGCCGGTCGGGGGCTTCCAGGGCGAAGGCAGCCTGGGAGGCGTCCCAGGCTGGGCGGGTGGAGGCCTCCTAGAGGAGCCGGGCTGGGTCAGGCAGTGAATGGGGGCAGAGAGGGCCACCCTGACATCCTTCTGCACTGGGCAGAGCCGGGGTCTGGGCCCAGCCCCTGTCCCATTCTGGGAGCCTGGGGACAGGTGGGAGTGTCAGGTGGCGTCTAGATGTCCCTGACATCCTGGAGGGGTTGCTCTGGAACAGAAGGGCCCCGACCGGGATGCACTCTGGGGGCTTGGTCTCAGCAGGCAGCCACGGGGGAAACTGAGGCCCAAAGAGTCAGGCTGTGGTCCCAGCCGCATGCCTCCTGACCCTTTGGCCCCGGGTTTTTACCCTGAGCCTGAATCCTGCTGCAGGAAGCTTGGGTCTTGGGCCTGTCCTGATAAGAACGAGCACCCCGCACTTGCCTGGTGGTTTCTGAGATAGCCAGACGGGGGGGTGTGGGGGGGGCAGGGCCTCCGGCCTCCTTCCCTCTGGCCGCTGAGCATGGCAAGGAGGAGGAGTGGGTGGTGGGTTGCCCATCCCGGCCTGAGCGGGGCTCCTGGTCTATTCAGAGCTCCCAGAAGCCCACCCCCGAAGTGTACCCTTGGGTCGGATTTCCAACACGGGCCCTGTGCATTGGGGACCCCTGTCGGGGCACCCCTGACCCTCCTTCTCTCTGTCCCCGCCCAGCTTTCTACACCACCAGCAGCCTGGCTGGGCTCCTGGCCCTGGGTGCCGTCCTGGGTGCTGTAGCCACTGTGAGGGAGGCCGGGGGCCTCATGGCCGGGGTGAGTGCTCCCTGCCCCCAGTCCCCCAGGCTCTGGGATGCAATCAGGAGCAGGCAGGAGGGGGAGCCCAGGGAGCCTGCCCTTCCCACGGTGTCCGGACAGAGAGGCCTGAAGGATGTGTGCCAGCTGGGACTCCCCACCTGCCCCGACCAGGGCCCCTCAGCCAGGCCCTGCTTTACCCCACCATCCACGGGGGCGAGAAAGGCAGCACAAGGCCTCCCAGACCTGGGGGCCGTTGCCCAAGGCCCAGGGAGCATCTGGTTCTGTACGCAGGCCAGGTCACCTGTAGGTCTGGGCTCGTGCAGTGCCCCGGGGGGCCTGAGCCCGCCCTGCTCCTTTGCAGCTGGAGAGAGGCTCTGTGCCACCCCACCAGAGACCCTTGTTGCCCCCATTCCTGCTCGTCCCCACTGGCCTCTCTTGCTGCTCCGCCCGCCAGCCCTGCCCCCGCCCAGGGCCCACCTGTCTTGCCCACTCTAGGCACAGGCCCTCCTCCCCTGCTAGAACCCGGACTCCCTCCCTGGGAGGGCAGATGCCCCACTGCCCCCAGGCACCTGCCCTCCCGGCCTGGCACCTTCTGGGGCTCCTCACAGGTTCGGGACAGAGTCCCAATGAGGGAGGCAGTCCGGGTCCAGGGGCCCAAAGGGCTCCCACAGGACCAGCCGGGAGGGCCCTCAGCTTTGCACGGGACAGAAAGTGAACACAGAGTTTACCCAGGAGCGTGAGTGAGGGAGCGTCTGGGAGACTCAGAAAGGACCAGAGAAGGGTGTCTCCCTCGCTCGGGGCTGGGGTTTACAGTGGAAAAGAGTCCGGGGTACGTGTTCCTTCAGGAAGCCGGGGAGGGTGAGCTGGAAGGCGAGCCATGGGCAGACACTGGGAGACGGTCCACTAATCGCCCACGGCGGTGCCAGTCGATGCCGGCGTTGCCCGGTTTCATCTGGGGCCCGGGCAGCCGTCGGAACTTCTGAGGCTCCCGCCTCCCCGGGAGTGGGACCGTAGCTTCTCTGGTTTGCAAGGGGAGCCAGAGAGCTCGAGGAGAGGGAGACTTTCTGAACCCCAGACCTTCCAGCTTCCAGGCCTCTAGCTCTCTGCTCCGGTCGACTCTTCCCAACCCTGTGAGGGGCTCGTGGACCAACGAGCCCCTGAGCTAGGCCCCCAGGCTCGTGGAAGGCAGCCTTCTGGGCCCCCAGGGCCGGCAGGGTTCTCCATCCAGCCTGTGTCAGCAAATGTCTGTGGACGTGTCCCCACCGGCAGGAGCGGGGACACGGTCACCTCCCAAAGCTGTAGCCCGGGGCAGCCAGCCCGGAGTGGGCTCGGTGAGCAGCATGGGACCAGGTAGCTCCGGCCCTGACCAGGCTCCCGCTGGCTCGCAGGCCGGGCAGTGCTGGTACAAGCAGGCTCTGGGACTCTGGCCGTGGCGGCCTGCCAGTGGCCAGGAGTCAGGGAGGGCAGGGAGACCCAGTGGGAGCTGGCGGGGTAGGCAGACTGTCCCCCTAGAGCAGAGCCCTGAAGCTTGGGGTCTGCCTGAGGGGCACAGAGCCAGAGGACAAGGCTGTCTCGGGCAGGCGCCTGGAGAGGCCGGCGCTGGGACGACAGCATGGCCACCAGGGGACGCCATGGTGCTGGGTCACAGGGCGGAAGGCGCCCCAGTTGCCGGTGGCCGTGTCCTGCCCCCCCAGCTCCTGCCTGCCTTTCCCCCACCCAGATGCTCAAGGGGGCCCCCCCGCCGCCCTGGTCGGTGGGTAAGGCTCAGGAGCGCCGGGGGTCTCGCTTCCGCACGCCCAGCCCCACCGGAGCGCCTGCGGACCGCTCTGGGCCAGAGCCATCTGCTGCCCCCAGACCTCGCCCCAGACCCCAGACCCCCCAGGGGCCCGCACACGCGTGTGCAGGTGCCGGCCCGTCTGTGTATCCGCACACGCGTAGAGGCACATACAGAAGGGCCATCAGGCAGGGAGACGCTTCCCGACCTGCGGGGCACCTGGCCGCTGTCCCCCATCCGCCCCTTCCTGCCCCACCCCCTCCGGCCTGGCCTCGCACAGGCACCGGCCTCCAGAGCAGGAAATGAACCGGCTCGCGGCTGGCTGCTGGAGCACGGCTGGCAGGGCCGGCTGATTTATTTACACATTTTATTTACAAGGAGCAAGAAAATGCCGGGCTGGGCCCAGCTGCGCCCAGCAGGCCTGCACAGCGGGCTCGGGCCCCAGGGACACCAAGGAGACCTGGCCCAAGGCCCCCTCTGCAGGCCGGCAAGGGGAGGTGGGAGGGAACTCGCTCTCTCCTGGGGAATGAAAGGATTTCTGGAAAATGCTGGTCCCCTGAGCTGGCTCAGGGCCTCCAGCCTAGAGGCAGTGGTGAGCGATGATTTCCAGATGGAGAAGGAGGCCCTCGGCCAGGCAGGGAGGAGGAGGAGAGGGAAGAGGGAGGAAGAGGAGGAGGGAGAAAGGGAGGAGGAAGGATAGGAAGGAAGGGAGGGGGAGGAGGAGGAGGGACAGGGAGGAAGGGAAGAAGAGGGGGAGGGGAAGGAGGGAGAGGGGTGAGGAGGAGGGGGAGGGAGGATCCTGGACACTGAGGCCTGCAGGGACCCGGGCTGGAGGGAGCAGGAAAAGGTGAGGGCTGCCCATCCCTGAGCAGAGCCGGGGCCCCGGTACCTGCACGGAGTCTGGGGGCCTGGTAGAGGCAGCCCCCCTCTTTCTCAGCAGCTGGTGGGACTGTTTGTTGGTTCAGCCCTGCCCAGCTGTGTCTGTCTGCCGGCGTCTCTCCACTCCACCGGTCATCCATTCTGCTGGGTGTCCCTCTTCACGAGGAGGCCCCTGGGTGGGGAGAACCGAGCCCCAGGGTGCCCCAGGCTGCGGGCCAGCCAGGGAGGGCTGCCGTGTCAGCCAGACCAGTGACGCGCGGCCCGGGACAGCGGTGCTCCCACAGAGCCGGCACGCTGAGAAGGAGGTGCCGTGGGCCCTCTGGGCGCTGAGGCTGTGTGGCCAGTGGCCCAAGGAGCTGCCCAGTGCCCCAGGAGGAGACCCAGCAGGAGACCCAGGCTGAGGGTCCCCAGCGTGCAGGGGGCAAGCCAAACTCTGGGTGGGGACGGCTTCCCGAGGGCAGTACGTAGGCTGGGGCTCCAGGTCTGGGGTGACGCTCCAAAATGGCCCACGGAACAGCCCTGGGGCCCGTGCTGTGCATTTCTTGGGGCCGGGGTCTGTAATAGCCCCCACGCTTCCACCTGGGGGGCTCAACAGCTCCAAACCGGACCGACAGAAGGACACTGCGGGGGTTGCTGGTGTTAGAAAGACCTTTCCCCCAGAGAGCGCCCAGCTCCAACTCTGGGGTGCAAGGGGGTAAGTCAGGGGACTGCACGGGTCTGAAGACAGGAGAGGGTGCCTCCCTGCCAGCTCACCCTACCTCAGGGTGCCCCACCCACAGGGAGCACCCCCGGGGCCAGGGCCAGGGCAGCCCAGAGCCACACACAGCCCACCTGGAGCCTCCCAAAAAGGGGAAGTTTCTTCTTCTCCGAGGGCCCCTCCCTGCAGGCAGACGAACTGGGCACTGGGCGGGGGCTTCCATCATCCTGGGGACCCCTCCCTCCCTGGGGGACGGGACGTGGCTCTGCCGTTGTGAGCGGGATGGCCATAGGGGTGAGTTCCCAAATGGGCCAGAAGGCCGGGAACAGTGTATCTGCAGGCCACAGCGGGTCTCCCCCTGGAGGGCGGGGCAGCAGCCTGCTGGGAAGGCCCAGGCCCCACCTGCACGTGGCCCGCCAGGTGGCCCACTGGCCGCACACCATGACCCACGCCTCCTCTGTCCCAGGCCTTCCTGTGTTTTGCCCTGGTGTTCGGTGCCCTGGTGCAGGCGGCCTTCTGGGGATTCCACAACCGCACCCAGGTGAGCGCCCGGCCTCGCCCCCATCCCGCAGCGGAGGGGCATGTGAGACGTGAGGGAGGGGTAGTGAGGGGAAAGTCACCCTGTCCCCGGGAGAGACCATTCTGGGGGGATGTCCCTGCCTGAAGGTGGGGCACGGTGGGGCACAGAGACCCGAGGCCCAGGCCTCTTGGGCTGGGGCAGGAGGTCCCAGGGAAGCGGGAGCAGGGGCAGGGTTCCGACCCCCCCCCCCCCAGCCCCTCAGCCCTGCCCTCTGCCGGGTCCTGGGAGGGGCCGGAGTTGGAAAGGGGATGAAGGGCTAGAGGAGGAGGTCCCCGCCTACTTGGGGGGTTGACTAGGGGGGTCAATGCTCCGGAAACTGGCCCAGACGGGACTGCCGCCCCCGACTGGGCCTTGTCAGAGTCTGGTCCCCAGGAGGACAGCCACCCTTCGGTCCTGGAGCAGGGGCGGCCCAGCGGGGGTGGGGGGCTGGCTGTCCTCCCGGCCCCACCCCCACTGTGGGCTCTTCCCAGGGCTTCTGTGTTGGTGGTGATGGGGTGGGGGGGGTGGTGAAGCCCGTGGTCATGGTGGGGATAGAATCCCCCGCTGGAGGTGGTGCCTGCCTTCGTCCATCCGTCCGTCCGTCCGTCCCTCCATCCATCCATCCATTCACTCAGGTGGACCCAGCCATTCTCTGGGCGCTGCCTGGCTCAGCAGGGTGTTGATGGACTCCGTGTGAGAGGCCCTTGTCTCAGTCTGGGAGGCTGCAGGGGGCCCCAGCTCTGGGCTAACTCAGTCGAGAGGACCACAGCCCCCAGAGCCCTACATGAGCAGGACGCGAAGCCTGCAGGCCTCAGGCGTGGACCCCAGGATGGCCTTCCGGAAGTTCTGTCTGAATTCAGGGCCCCGAGGGGAGGCTGAGAGCCTTCCCCGGGGATGGGCCGGCTAGTGCGTGTGTGGAGCCGGACCTCTCCCAGACCAGGCTGGGGGTCAAAGCCAGGCCCCTTGTCTGGGCAGAGGAAGTGGGGACCCAAGAGACTCAGAGAGGGGGGTCCTGGCAAGTAGGGGCCAGCCCCTAGCCCAGCTTCTCCCCTGGCTGAGGCCAAAGGGACAAGGGACAGGCTTTCCCCCAGTCCCCAGCCGTGCACAAGGTCCCGTGAGAGCCCAGACCCAGGCGAGCCCCCTGGGGCGAGCTGAAACGCCAAGGGGCCTGCAGGTGGGACCACAGAGAGGGACAGGAGTGCTCTGCCGCGTTGACCCTGTCTGCCTGACTGGCCGTGGTCCCCTCACTGGGCCTCAGTTTCCCCATGTGCTCCATAAGGACCAGCCCAGGAAAACCAAGGCCAGTCTGCCTGAAACGTGTCCGGCGTCTGGCAAAACACTGTGTGAGTAGCAAGTGACAAGCATGATTTCTCACGTGCGTGTCTCAGTCCCCAGCGGCCCCAGCCTCTCTGCTGCCTGGCCCCCCTGCCCCCCACCACCAAATGAGGGGCCTCCAGGAGCAGAGGCTCGCAGAGGGCAGCTGGGTCGGGACACCGGGCCTGGGTCACACTGTGTGCTTTCGGCTGTGTGATTACCCTCTCGGGTCCTGGCCACCCGTGCCACCCCCCACCCACGCCCGCCCAGAGGTGGGCCTCGCTTCTCCCTCTCTGTGCTCTCTGGCGTCCACGAGGCTGAGTCACCAGGCCGAGCATGGCAGTCATGCCCTTGTTCTGCAGGAGCGGTTCCCAGTCTCGGGGGCTCAGGGGGACCCGGTCACGCTGGCGGAACCAGGCCAGGAGGACCCAGGAGGATCCAGCCCACCCTCCAGTTCCCTGAGCCAATGCGTCTTCTTCCTTCCCTGCCCAAGGATTTCCCCAGACTGCCGCCCGCCACCCTGGCATTTGGGGTCACCCCCCATGACATTTCCTCCGGCCGCGAGGCTCTCGGACGGGGTTGGTGTCCCCACACGATGACCAGGGCCCTCAGCGGGGCTGGCCAGCAGCTCGCCCAAGGAGAGCCAGGCGGGCTGGAATTTCAGGTTCCTTTTCCCCATTCACTGCTCTGGCCCATTCACCCCTGCCGTCCCCCTACATCTCTCTGAACAACCCCGAAGGCACCCTGAAATACGGGGTACCGACTGAGGCCTGGGGCGTCCCCACAGACGGGAGGGCAGAGAATGGAGTCAGAAGGGACCGGCCACATTCTTCCGTGGCCTCAAGCCAGGCTGCAGCCCCCCGGGGGACAGTGAGGGGGTGCCCCGCCCCTCACGGTGTTTCCCAGCTTCCACTCTCCACCCTTTTTGCTCCAAATCCATCTTAGGGGTCACCCCTGGAGGTCTGGAAGTCACGCTTAAGGAGGGGGACCCTGGCAGGACACTCAGAGGTGGCAGGGCCTGGTGGCCTCTGAGAGCACCCGGTCCACCTCATTTTCTCCTGAGGAAATAGGAACTCGGGTTCCTAGAGCACCCCCAAGCCGGTACTGGGGGATAGATGCCTAGGCCCGTGGGAAGAGTTCAGCCTGACCCCCACTGCCAGGTCAGGGGTCTTGGGTGAGGGACGCGGCTTTGTAGGATTTGCCTCTCTGCCTGCAGCGGGGGCTCATATGTCCGGCTTCTGGGGTGGTGGGGACAGAACCCAGCTCAGCTGTCCCTACACCAACGTTACAATGGTGCGAGCTGGCCTCCGGGCGCCCGGCTACTCCCGGGACCCTGGGGCGGGGGGTGGAACCAGGAAGGTGGTCTGAGCTGGCCTCCTTGTCTCGGCCACTTGTCCACTGACCCCAGGCCCGCTGACCCCCGGCCCACTCTACTCAGCCCCCAGCCTCCCCTGACACAGAGGCTTCGTGGTCTCGGCTTCATTTCAAACTTCAGTGGCTGCTAGCCTGACGCCCGCCCTCAAGCCCGCAGTACTTCCCACCTCCCAGCGGGTTGGCTGGACGCCGGCTGACCCAGTTTGGGATGACTTGCGTGCAACGAGGGTTGCGTAGTGCCAGGAGTGGGGCTGGGGGTTGGGATGCAAGTTCCCCTGGTTCCCGTGGAGGCACGGGGGCCCTGGGAGCGGCTGCTTCCATGGCCTCCACGGCCCGTCTACCCTGGCCCCCAGGCTGCCCGCAGGATGGCCACCCCTTCCGGGGAGCGCTTGAGTGGCCAGAGCAGGCATGGGCAGCGGTTCACCCCCAGCCCTTGAGGGCAGCCCTGAGCAGCCATCATCGTGTCCCAGGTGGGAAAAGGGGCAAGCGGATGAGTGCTCAGGGTCTCTGAGGGGACAGGAGGCATTGGAGGGCGGGGGTGGGGGGTGCGCAAAGAAGCCTGGCCTATGCCAAGAGACTGTTGAGGCCAGAGCAGTCAGGGAAGCCTTCCTGGAGGGGGTGAGATTCCAGTTTGTCTTTGTCTTTGGGGGACTAACTTGGCAAGGGTGGGCGTTTGGGTTCGCGGGGAGCAGGCAGAAGGAGGTGCTGAGGGGGGGAGGCAACAAGGTCTGGGTGATGCTGGGGTGCAGTTAAGGCAGAGCCCGGCCAGGCCCCCCGTCAATCCCTTCCTTCCCATTACCTGCCTTGTCTGCCCCGAGCTGGCCCCGGATGCCGGTGGCTTCTTTGGTCAAAGGCCCTTGCCCGGGGTTTTGGGACGCACCAGTGGCTCTGGGGAGACCCAGATCATCACCGGGGAGTGAGCTCCTGGCAGGAAGCTCCTCCCAGGCTCCTCTGCCCAGGCCCAGCTGTCGGCTTCCCTGTCCCACCACCCAGATCGATCGACATCGGGGGGACCTTTCTCTTGGTCAGGCCCTCCACGCCCCGGAAGACCAGGCCTGGAGGCGGGCCGCAAGGCTCAGGGGTCTGGAACCCAGTCCCACGCCGGGAAGGGGGCAGTGGTGGTCACTCTTGTTGGGGGGGTCCCCACACTGGAAGTCTGGGGACCGGCCTCCCCAGTGACCCAGGCTCTGCCCTCAGGGGGCTCTGCCTGGTGCAAGGAGGAGGGGGCTGTCAGGACGGCTCACGGGGGCCAGCCCCACCCCGGGGAGCCGCGTCTCTAGGGAGGGGCTTCACCCACATGGGGTCTTCCCACGGGGCTCTCGGTGCAGGTGGAGGACGCGGTGCTGGACGTCTACGACCTGGTGTATGAGCGGGCGGTGCGGAACTTGTCGGGGACCCCGCGGCAGCAGCTGGTGGCCATCCAGGACACGGTGAGCATGGAGGGTGCTGCCGGCTGACCCGGGGCCCGACGGCGAGCAGGGGGTCCCGGGACACAGGCCACCAACGCCCTCTCGGTGGCAGGGAGAGGGGGAAAGACCGCTTGTCTACTCCCTGTGACCTGGGCGGGGCTGGCTGCCTCACGGGGGCCAAAGCAACATGGAAATGTTTCTCGTCCAAAACTGCAAAGGACATCAGGTTGGTGACAGCACCGTGTGAGGCAAGGCCCTGTGGCCACCGGGTGGGGCCTGTGACAGCCTGCAGGGGCCGTTCCGGGGGGGCTGGGAGGGCCGGGCTGCCCGGTGCCTGCGGCGCCTCCCCTCATGCAGCCCGCGACCCAACCTCTGGGGACAGCTCTGCGGGGCTCCCCTCGCAGGGGCTCCTTGCGCTGTCCCCCCCTCACAGCCCTGTCCCGCCCTGTTCTTGCAGTTCCTGTGCTGCGGCAAGAGCTCCCCTTTCAGCCTCCTGGGGGACACAGAGGCCAGTCTGTGTCGGGGACAGCAGGCAGCCAGACAGGTGAGGAGGAGAGGCCCGGACCCTGCGCTCTCCCTCCCTAGGCCTTCCCCGGCCCGTGCTGCTGGTTGCAGGCAGAGGCAGCAGGGAGGGCCGGACTCAGCCCCACGCTCGTTCACTCCCTCGGCCCCTCACCCAGCTCCAGCCTGGGGCTCCCCGAGGCCAGGCCTGCCCTCGGAAGCCTCCAGAAGCACAGGGAAAGGTGGAAGACAGACACCGGTCTGGAGGGCGCTGGTCCAGAAGGAGCCAGGAGGACATTCCAGGGAGGGGACGGGGAGGGTCGGTGGCAGGCAGAGGCAGGGAAGGCCCGTCTTCCCCAGGGCCCGGAGAGGGGCCTGGCACCTCCCCCAGCCCCCTCCCTCCCGGGCTCCCCTCCCCCGCTGTCCACTGTCCGGGAAACAAACCCACCCCTATCTCTGGGCGAGAGGCTCTTGGCCGTCCTCCAACATCAAGACAGGAGGATACAAATGGCTCCCGGCCCAGCAAGGGAGGGCGCCCACCCAGCACCACTGGCCTCAGAAGGGAGGCGTGTGGGGAGGGGTGCAGCAGGGAGGGCCCAGCACGCCGGGAAGGGGTATGAGAGGGCATTCCTCCCAGGGGGAGGCCTCGGGTGCCCATCTGCAAAGCGGCTGAGGGACTGCTCTGTGGCCTTCCTGAATGGCGGGGTCCCCCCCGTAAAGGCCACAGAGGGTGGGCATGGGCGCTGGAGCCTCCCTCAGATGGGCCTGGGTGGGGCAAGCATGGTGTCCCAGGTGGTGGTCAGGCCCCGGGCTGCCCCCCTGGAAGAAGTGTGGCCACACGGGGAGTAGGGGCTGACCAGGGGCCGTTTTCTCACGGGGCAGCCGGGTCAGGCTGCAGAGTTGTGGCCCGGGGCTCCTGGGACCATTTCCAGCTGCCCCTGGGGGCCAGAGGTCCCAACCTCCAGGCCAACCGGTCAGTCCCGTGACCCACGTGTGGGCAGGGCCGGGCCTCCAGCTGGGGCAGAGGCCCAGGTGGCAGTAGGGAGGCTGGAGGGCCCAGTCTCTGTCCAGTGACGGGTGGGCAGATGCCAGCCCGGACAGATGCCGAGCGAGCCTTCTCTCCCTCCCCATCCCAGCCTTAAGAAGAGCGCCCCGGGCATCCTGGGGGGCCTGCCCCAAATGCCAACACCTTCCCCCAATTCACACGCCGCCATCCCACTGGTTCAGAGATGGGGCCTCACCTCCCTCTCCCTGGAGAGAGAGCCCCTGGGGAGACTGGGAGAGCCCAGGACCCCACGCCCCTCCCCCAGCTCCTTCTCTGCCCTCCACTCACCCTGGGCCAGGGAGTGAGGGAGCCCCAGCCGGCCCAGGGGAGCCAGACCCGTGCCCCAGCCCAGGCAGCTCACGGATGCCTAAGAAAGGCACGTGCTGGGCCCTGGGGCAGCGACCTTCCATCGGCCCCATGGAGGCCACTCCCTCCCGCGGGTTTTCGCCTGTGTGTGATGTCCTTCCCCAGAGCCGGGGGCGCGGAGCGTAGCACCCCAGCACACCCCCCCCCCTGCCCCGCTGCACATCACCCCGGCACTTGGCCCCAGGTGGGCACTAAAGGTCCACACCTTGGCGGAGGCCCTTGACCCTGGGTGGGGAGGGGACAGCCAGGACGGGCATCATGGGAGCTGCGCTTGGCTCAGGACTGCCTGCGGGGGATCAGGAGCTTCCTGACGACGCACAGAAACATTGCCTGCACCCTGACCGGCATCAGCCTCGCCATCATGGTACGCGCCACCCCACCCCGTGCCCTTTCCCCACCTCCCACCCCTCCGCCCACGGATGCCCCACCCCAACGCAAGGCCAGGGTCATCGGCCTCGGGGACCGGCAGGGCTCCCTGTGCACTGGGAGCCAGAAGGGAGGCTGCAGACCCCGGGGAGGCCATCTGGGAGGGGACAGTGCCTGCCTGGTTGCCTTACCCAGACCACTGAGAGCCCTGCAGGGGCCAGGGCCTTCCTCAGGGGGCAGGGCACCCCTCCCCTGGGGCTGCTGGTGCCGAAGCCGACACCCCCTCCCTCCAGGTGTACGCGATGCTGCTCAGCTCCTTTCTCTGGTTCGCCATTCGCTCCGGCGGCAGCTTGGACCGCAAGGGCAAATACACCCTGAGCCGGAGGTCAGCCCTCACCTGCCCCCCAGCCACCTCCCCCCCGACGCGGCAGAGACCGGCAGCAGGTGGAGGGGGCCGGGTGCTCAGGCTGGCTCCCTGCCACAGAGCCCTGCCCCTTCCCTCGTCCCTGATGGTGCTGCCTGACCCCAGCCACTAGGACCCCCGGACCAAGAGCCCAGGCTGATTCTCTAGGGCAGGTGCTTTGGGGGTGGCTGGCCACACAGAGGGAGGGGGGCAGCTGGAGAGTTGAATGCACTCCTACGACCCCACAGGGACCCCCTTCTCTTCACCCCACTCCCCTCCAAGACTCAACCTCACAAATGCTCTCCAGGGAGGACCCAGACCGGGAGGGACCCCCAACCCCTCTGCCCTGGCCTTCTGGGTCCCTCCCTGCCCAGGCATCCTGCCTGGCCCCAGTGCATTCTAGAATCTTCTCACAGTCCCCTCTGCTTCCTAGAGTGCCCGGCTGCCAGGCCCCGGAGCGCAGCTTCTTCAGACACTCCCAGGGCAGCCCTAAGCTACAGCCCCCGCCTGGAGCAGATGTTGTCCACGGCTGCCCGGGTACAAGAGGACGCTTGGGGGTCCCTCAGCTGCCCCAGGATGACTGACACCCTTTGAACCGACTGTCCCGCCACCTGTGGGCCCACAGAGGCTCTGTCGGCCCAAACGTGGGCCTTACAAGGACGATGTGAGGTGTTTTCTGCCACATCGCAGAGGGACGGGGAAGGAGGAGGCCAGCGACAGAGGGATCCGGGTCCCTCATAGACCCTGTGGGGACAGGCTGGGAAGTGGTCAGGACAGAGAAGCCACGGGACAGGCATGAACAGACCCTCTGCCCAGTCTCACGAGGTCAGAGCCCAGGGCTGAGCCAGGCCGGGCTCCCCGCACGCTGCAGTCTCCAGGGGCACCTCGTCCAGGCTCAGCCAGGCTTTTGGCAGAACACGGGTCCATGCAGCTGTGGGACCGAGGGCCCCCTCCTTGCTGGCCGTCAGTGGGGATGGTCCTCTGCTCTGTAAGACCACGTCCTTTGTACGAGGGGCCTTCGTCTCCCAGGCATCGAGGGCACCCCAGTCCTCAAGCTGAGAACTTCTGACCTCCCTATCCCTCCAGCGATGGTGGGGGGCCACTCTGCTTTCAGGGGCCCCTGTAGCTGCATGAGGTCCACGGGGAGCCTCCATCTCTCGGGCAGAAATCTCACCCTTTCAGGGACACCGTGATCACAGGTGCTGGGGCTCGAGGCCAGACTTCTGGAGTGAGAGCGGGAGGGCGCTGCGGACACTCCAGAAGCCAGCCCGCTCCCCAGGACACCCAAACCCCCTCTCTAAGTGCCCTGTCCCCAAGGCTGTGCACCCTCCGCTGAGAATCCCAAGCGCTCAGCAGGACCAACAAAGGGGGGTTCCCTCCAAAACAGAAGGACCGTTCTGTAACAAGCAGCCAAGAAAGTGACAAAGTGACAAGTACCCACCCCGGTCCTCCCCTTGTGTTTCCGGTCATAGGCACGCACACATGCACGCACACACACACACACGCCTCCCGAAAGCTAGCACGCTCCCGCCTAATGGAGCACGCTGCAGACCTTGTCCCCCGACAAGGACACCTGCGTCTCACGGGTCCTGCATTGGGGGGGACAGTCCGTCCCTGGACATGCGCACTCCCGCTCTGGTCCTGTTCTGGTCAGCCTGCCTTCTACAGCTCGCAGAATATATGTTACAGACGACAACCAGCAAAGCTGCCGTCCTTTGCAGGGCCGCGGTGGAGCCAGAGGAAAGAAGGGGATCGAGCGAAATTCTGCCAACCAGCGACTCGGTGGGATGGGAACCTCCCGACGGTTATTTGATTTATTTGATAGCGATTGAGAGAGGGACCACAGCAGGGGGAGGAGCAGGCCCCCCGCTGAGCAGGGAGCCCAATGCGGGGCTCGATCCCAGGACTTCTGAACCGAAGTCAGACACTTAACAATGGAGCCACGCGGGCGCCCCTCTCCAGACGGTTGTTAAGAAATCAGACGGATGGCACAGACATGGGTGGGACAGGACAAAGGCCCTAGTGCAGCACCATGGAGGCCCTGTGGGCCACAGGGACGGCCCCCCTGCTGGCGTCCTGCGGGGGCGGCCGGCCGGAGGGAGGTAAGCAGCAGGAACAAAGATCACTGAGAGGAAGCGACTGGGGACCTCGTGGGGTGATCGTCAGATGCCTGATCCAGATACAGGTCCTCGGAGGGCAGGCTCCTGGCTCCACCCTCGCTGGGGTGCCAAAGAGAAGTCCCCTGGACTCCGCGACACAGGAGCCCCGTGCACTGCGGCAGCCAAGTCCACGACTGAGCCTGACCCGGCCCCTGCTGGACCTGGGGAAGGCCACGTGCACAGGCGGGTTGGGTTATGGGAGCGGGAGCAAGTGTCAGGCCTCCTCGAGCTGTCTCCTCTTCTCCTGGACTGTGCTCTGACGCCGGACGTCTGCCTGGGGGTGTCCCCCACCAGGTGCTGGCGAACAGCAGGCAGCCCTGGCCGCTAGCAGGGTCCTTGGGGCCACACGGGGTAGAAGCAGGTGCCTTTTCTGGCCACAGCCCCTTGACCAGGGTTTAAGAGCCTGTGGGCCCCTCCCGGAGACATGGCCCCCTGGGAGTGACCATGGGACTTGCAGCAGTGTGCTCCAGGAGGACACGTCGATGCCCGTCGCAAGGATTCCTTCCAGGTCCGGACGGTGACACACCGGCTCACAGATATCCCCGAGGGCTCCCTGGAGGGGGAGTGGTTGTGGGGGCGGCAGTGCAGAGGTGGGCGCGGCCCAGATACACTCCTTGAGAGCCCACGGAGGCACCAGACGCCAAGAAGAGAGGTCCCGCTGCCTTCAACAGAGCCAGGTGCCTCAGGCCTGCTGGGAAGCCCCGAGCTCAGCTGGCCG
Organism: Meles meles; assembly: GCF_922984935.1. Taxonomy (NCBI): domain Eukaryota; kingdom Metazoa; phylum Chordata; class Mammalia; order Carnivora; family Mustelidae; genus Meles; species Meles meles. The sequence continues at coordinate 1,744,437 of NC_060073.1, forward strand.
GTGACACCGACCTACAGCTGAGGTCCCGAGGCTACGGACGGGTCCTGGCAGGAAGGACACGACCTCTGGGCCAGGCTGTGCGGGCCGGCGGTGAAGGCTTCTGGAGGGCGCTCCTGGAGCAGGAGACGCTACTTGACCTGGGCGGTGGACCGTCATTTCTTCACTCGAAGGGCTCACTCCACAGCCCCCTGCGTCCGAGAGCCCTCCGCCCAGGACTCGTGTGGCAGAGAAGGAACGGGCAACGAGAGCAGGGTTGTACACGCGTACACGTGCGCTCACACGCAGCCCAGTGGAGCCTCACTGAGAGACCCCCGCGTCCCCGTGCAGGGTGTGTTCGTGGTGGGTCCGGGGGAGGGGCGCTGTGGGGCCGCGGGCACGGTGACTCTCCTGTGCCCAGAGGCACCTGCCCAGGAGACCAGGGCCGGAGTGGGGTTCTACAGGAGCCAGAAACAGTAGCGAGGTCTTCAGACCCAGAGTGGGGTTCCTGACCTGACGCCGAGCCCTCACCGCATCTGGCCGAGCCGGGTCGCCGAGAAAGTAGCTGCAATGTCTGGTGGTCGGACAGGGGTGGGTGCAGGGGAGGCGCTCCTGGTGCAGGGGGCTTGGCAGCCGGGCCTGGGGGCCCTTCCACAGACCACAAATGGAGGGGCCTGGGGGGCTCGGGGGTTAAGCCTCCACCTTCGGCTCAGGTCATGATCTCAGGGTCCTGGGATTGAGCCCCACATCGGGCTCTCTGCTCAGTGGGGAGCCTGCTTCCTCCTCTCTCTCTGCCTGCCTCTCTGCCTGCTTGTGATCTCTGTCTGTGAAATAAATAAATAAAATCTTAAAAAAAAAAAAAAGACAATTGGAGAGAAGGGACAGTGGTAGCTGAGGGTCTGGGGACGGGTAATGAACGCGTAACAGCAGACGGGCAGATCACGCCAAGAAAGCAGGAAATGGCGCGGCCTCTTAGCCTCGTGACGCCGGGAGCCGCGGGGACTGGCCGAGGATGACCAGGTGCGCCCCCGCCTTCAGAGCCTGGCCAGACCTCGCGGAAGCCCGCAGATCTGGGCCGGGCGGCCCGGGAGACATCCTCACAGGGCACGACAGCAGACCCGAATGCGTCTCCGACTCTGCCGGTAGCTCGTGGCCCTCATGATTTTTTTCCTGTAAGGGTTCTGGTCAACGACCAAGAATTGGCCAGTGACGTGATGAAAAATGAGTATTTGGTCTTCGTTCTGGCTTGGGACACACAGTTCCTAAAACCCTTGTGATATCCAAAGTCATCAGAGTGTCTCTGTGTGTCCCTGGGATGACTGGTGGCTTTGGGCCAGAGGCTGGTGTCCAGAGAGGCCAGGCGTGCAGAGAGCCCCGGGGAGGGGGGAGGACGGGAGATGGAGTCTCTTGCCCCGGTGATCACCACGCCCACACAGGGGAGCTGCCACGCAGGCTCCAGTCGCCGGGGCTGGTCAAGGACCACATGTGGGTGCTGGGTAGGGGGCACCCAGAGAGCGCGAGGACACCCCGTGGCCCTTCCATTCAGCCGTTCCCGACTTGTCTCCTTTCTAATAACAGGCAGTAGCGAGTGAAGCCCCTTCCTGAGCTCGGGGTGCCGATCCGGGTCATCGTGGAACCCGAGGAGGGATCGCGGGAGCCCCCGTTCCCGGAACTCAGCTGGGCTTGCCACTGACGCCCTGAGTGGGGGCTGCCCTGGGGGCTGAGCCCTTCACCCGCGGGGTCCGACGCCGACTCCGGGCCAGCCGAGGGACCGCCGGCTCGCAGGACCCCGACTGGCGGCCACAGACTCAGAGAATCTGCTGTCGGTGTTGGGAGGCAGCCCGCCTGGGCCCCCCGCGTGCACCCTCATCCGTCCTGGGACTGGTCAGAACGCGCCCACGGGATACAAGTGTCCCTCATCCCCTTGCCCTCGGCAGAACCCAGTCCTGCCCCTTCTTACCTCCCAGCGTTTCGCTGCTTTTGCTTCTCGTGACCTGACTTGCTAGGCTGCTGGTGTTATTGGCCTCCTCGGGGAAGCTTCTGGCTGGGGGCCCTCCCCGCCGCACCCCTCCCCGCCACCATGTCACTGGCCTCTGCCCTCGATGGTGCGCCGTGTGGGTTCTGTGGTGCTTCTTCCGCTTTGCGGCGGGCGGCTGGGCTCCCGGGGCCTCGGTCCCCGGCGAGCACCTGGACCCTGCACCTCCCCCCAACCCCACTCGGCCGCAGCCCACAGGGCCTGAAGGCCGCTTTTCCAACAGTGTTTGCTTCTGGGGTTTACCATCTCCACCGTGACTTCTTCGTGGGCGCTTGGGTTGTTCAGCGGAGAGGCTTTACGTTCTGCTGCTCTCGAGTGCGGCCGCGTGATGCTGAGGCCTATGCTTCGCCGAGACGGTCTCATGGCGGGCGTGGGAGGCCGGGTTCCAGGACAGAGGAGCCCGGGGGAGGACGGCCCGTGCCAGGCCCCACGTTCGCCATCGGCACACAGAGTGCCCCAGCCAGCCCGGCCCGGCTCTCCTCGGCCGCAGTGCATCCCGGCCACGTGGCAACAAGGGCCCCCCCGGCCCGCGGTCAGCTGGGGACTCTCACCACACTGCAGGCTTTGACCCACACCTGGGCTCCAGAGACGGGCCCAGGAGGAGCAGCCCACGCCCCTCGCTGCACCCCTGCCCGCCGTCCCTTATCGGGTCGCACTGCCTCCCTTCAGCACCCTGGCCCGGGCGGTCGCGGGCCTCCCCAGCCTTCCCAGACCCTTCCCAGAACCGCCCTCTGGACTCCCCAGAAAGGGTTCGTGCAAGCTTCCCAGTAGCCACCGCAGGCCTTCCTCAGAAGCTCTGGGCATCCGTGCCCCAGGGGCCTGCGTGTGGCAGCCAGCAGCACCCCTCCCCCCAGCAGCGACCCAGCGCCAGGTCGCTTTCAGACCACAAGGATCCAAACTCCAAAAACGCCAAAGGAGTAGCTGGGAGACAGCGGCTGGGCGCCAGCCAGAGACCAGCTACCTGCTGATTGGAAACAGAGCCCCGAGATCTGCCAGCTGCCACTGCTGCTCTAGCCTCTGCCCTGGCGCTGTTGGGGTCGGGGCGTTGGAGCCTCTGGGGTCTGGAAGGGGTCCTTACCCCCCTGCCTGCCAGGCCCCTCAACTCAGCCCGGGTGGCCCTTCACAGCCCCTGCAAGGTGGGTGCTCAGAGCCTTCCCTGGAGGGGGGTCCTGCCCTTCGCGAGGTGTACCCTGACCTTGGCCGCAGCTGGACCTTTGCTCTGTTCACCCAGCCGGCCCTCATCTGCCCACCCAACAAAAACAGCCCTGAGCCCGGCCTGGGGTGGTGGCAGCGGCCGGTGAGGGAGGGAGACTGCCGGGGGGCCGACGGCCTGGCAGGGCCAGGGACTGGGAAGACGGGGCGGGAGCCAGGGTGGGGGCGGGGGTCCCGGCCCAGCCAGGGGGCGAGCTCTCAGCCTGCCTACTGTTTAATGAACATGTTGGCTGTTGCTTTCTAAATCAAGATTTTCCAAAAGCGCTTATTTTGGACAGAACGAGTATTTTCATTTCTTAGGATAAAGCGAACGCGCATTCCGAGTCCGTTCTCTCGGGGCTCACGCTTCCCCTGAGGATTAGACGTCGCTGGGGTCCTTAGCGCGTCTGCCCGCGCCTGTGGAAGCGCCACGTGTCCCGGCCTCCCACTTTCCCGCCGGGCGCTCCCTTCTGCCTCCTGCACGGGAGCCCGGTGCGCGCAGCTGGCGGCCAGACAGCCCGCGGTGCGGCCCCTCCCCAGCGCGGACGCCTGTGAGGACCCCAGAATCCGGGCAGCGACGCGCTCCAAGCTGTAAGGGCAGCGAGTGAGAAGGCGCACGTGGGCGCATCCACACGTGGGTGTGCGCTCCCTGCATACGAGTGTGCGCGTGTGTGTTGGACGGCGGGACATTCCAGCCAGGGGAAGACCACTGATGGCGAGCCTCCCACTGCGCTGGGGCCACAGAAGCAGACGTGGTGCGTCCTCGAAGCCACGTGGTCCGGGAGCGGAGATGAAGCAGGCTGGACGCCGTCGGGCTGGGGTGGCCGTGAGGCTGTGACACAAGGCGATGGGCCTGGTCCTGCCGCCTCTTCCTGGCCGGGGACACGTGGGCAGGAGTGGCCGCTCCAAAGCCCTTGCCCCGTCCCCCGGCGCTCCCTTCCCCTTGCGTGGCGACCCTGGAGGCCTCTTGTCCCCACTGACATAGCTCAGGACGGAGGACGACCGCCCCGCCCACACCAGACTGTGCCACGAGTGACTTCACAAGCAGCGGAACTGTTCGGGCTTTTTATCCTCCTGTCTGCCTGCCACGCCAACGGCAGCCACCGGGGCTCTCCCGGACGGGCCTTGCCCATCTTCTGACGGTTGCTCCCGTGCCCCAGCTCGGGCATGGCCCCGGCCTTTGCCTCCACAAAGCGTTTAAAATCGTGGCTCTGGAAGCAACTGGCTTTCTGACCTGGCGAAGTTCCGTGTTTCTGGATCTGTCTCAGCGTTTGCTGCCATTTCCGCGCACGAGCGGAGCCTTCCTGCTTGAGCCCATCTCCTTCTTGTCCTGCTAGTCACCGTGAATGGTCCTCACGGAATCCCACGGGCATCGCACCGTCCCCACCGCTCCAGCCTCTGCCACTGGGTGTCCCTGCGAGCAGCCTGGCCGCGAGGCCCAGGTCAGGCCGTCGTAGGTCTCGGGTTTATTTGTTACCACAGCACAACGTGGTCTGTCCTGACTACTACAGAACAGGGCCTCTGCAGCAGGGAGTGACACTGAAAAAACATGTAATTAATTAAATTCCATGGGACCTCGACAGCACACGACAGCAAGCTCATGGGATGGGACTCAGCGTGGCCGGTCTTGGACGGGCTCCCCCCCACGCAGGGAGCCTGCCGCTGTTAGCAGATCTCGGCGGCCTCGCGGGGGACTTGGCCCTGCTCCACGCCCCTCTTGCTCCAGAAGGCGGGCCTGGGTACCTTGTGCCGATGAGCGCAAAGGGTGGTCACATGCCCGACTACCAACCGATGGCAACCGGGAGAAGTGAGGTAAGCTCCTTGCTCCCTTTCAAGGTGACCCTGGAGGACACATGTTCCCAAAGACAGTGGGAAGGTGACCAAGAGCGGGTCCGCCCCCGTGAGGCCACAGAGCGCGGTGGAAAGGGAGGGCTGGGGGGTCGGGACTGAGTGGGGGGGCCGAGCCCGAGCACCGGAAGCCGGGGCAAGCAGCGGACGGCCCGCGAGGAGGCGGGTGAGTGGCGTGAGCTTGTGGCCGCCCGGAAGGACAGGACGTGCTGCGAGCTTGGCGTTTCCGGTCTCCTGAGCGAGGCCACAGTGAGGCTGACGGGGCCCGGGGGAGGCCGTCGGCTCATGCGCGGGCGTGCAGGGATGGTGTGGAGTGGCTTGTGCCTGGGAGGACACGGGGACTGGGCCTGGGAGGGGGAGCATGGGCTGGTCTCCTTGGAGGCGGCCCCTTGGCACCGGCTCCCGCGATGACGGCAGGCTCCTGGAGCAATTCCAAGGGCACAGCACTTCCATCCCCATTCTCCGGAGAAGCAAAAGCCAGAGCGGACGTTTGTTGCAAAGGATGGGCTCATGGGGCGGCAGAGGCTGACGCTCCTGAGATCCGTAGTCAGCAACCTGGAGGCCCGGGGGAGCCGAGGCTGTGAGTGCCGGTCTAGAAGCGAAGACCAGCATGTCTGCATGGGCCTGAGGGCAGGAAAAGACTCGTGGGTCGGCTCACAGGGGCATCAGGAAGAGATCCCTGCACTCAGCCTTTTTGTGCGAGTCAGGCCATCCACTGATTGGGTAAGGCCCACCCACGTGAGGGAGGATAACGTTCTATTCAGTCTACGCATCCCAGTGTTAATCCCATCCAGAAACACGCTCAAAGACACGCCCAGATTGTTTGTCCAAACGTCTGGCTCTCCATGGACACACACAGTCAACCCTCGCACCAGGCTTCTGTCCCCATAACGGTGTGGGTTGCACCGGGCCTCCCCCTGCAGGAACAAGCGCTGGTGCCCGGCTGACACGGAGGAAGCTGCAGGAGCTGGGGGGGGGGGGTTCTGTCAGAGCCCAAGCCGGAGCCTGCTCCCTTGAGGGGAAAGAATATTCAGTTGGACACACGTGTCTGAGCCAGGGCTCGCCCCTGAGACGCAGGGTTCGACCCCTTGCGAGGCTCCTGGAATGCGGCTACGTCATTGCTAGACGTGCTGGGAAGCAGCGCATTGGTCGCTGGGGTAACCACAGCAAACCCACGGACGGGCTCACACGGCGGATGGTCACTCTCCCCCCGTCCCGGAGGCCGACCCCTGGTATGCGGCAGCTGGCAGAGCGGGGTCCCCCGTGTCCCCACGGGGTCATCCCCCCGTGCGCATCCGTGTCCTGATCCCCTCTTCTGGTAAGGACCCCAGTCATGTGGGATCAAGGCCCAGTGACCCTGTGTCCCCCCAGCCCTCTCTCGAGGCACCGATGTGGGATTTTTTATTATTAATTTATTATATAATTTATTAATAATTTATTATTTATAATATTAAATAATTATTATTTAATGTGGATGCAGGGGACGATTCAGTGCATACCACAAAGGGAGATAAAAATGCGGGATGTGGGCACCTGGGTGGCTGAGTCATTACGTGTCTGCCTTCACGTCACGTCACGTCAGCTCAGGTCGTGATCTCAGGGTCCTGGGATCGAGCCCTGCATCGGGCCCCCTGCTCAGCGGGGAGCCTGCTTCTCCCTCTCCCTCTGGCCGCTGCCCCCCTGCTTGTGTGCTTTCTCGCCCTCAAATAAATAAATAAATAAAATCTTTAAAAAAAGCAGGACCTCAGAAAGGCGGGCACACCCACGGCACATTACCTGGTGAGGCCAGCACCTTTGTTTCCTATCACCGCTAGAACACAGATGACTCCCCGCACAGGGCTGGGAAGCCGCATTCCCAGCTTTGCCCAGCTCCAGGGGCCAGAACGGGGCCCTGGGGTGCTGGACGGTCCCATCCCCTGTGCAGACCCCAGGGTGCAGCCCCTCGTTCCCTTTGCCAGCATCTGGAGCTGGCCTGCTCGTCCCATAGCCGCTCCTCCGTCCACTAAGCCGCGAGGCAGCCTCTTCGGATCTGCCTCTGTTCTCCCACCACCTTCTCCGCTGACTGTCCCCCTGCCTCCCTCGTGGGCCTCGTGCTGATGCCTAGCTAGGTCCCCCCAGCTGAGTCCTTAACCACACCTGCAAAGCCTCCTTGGCCGTCGAAGGGGACAGTCCCAGGCCCCAGAGATTCAGATCCGGGTATCTCTGATCCCCAGCTATGTAGCCAACAGAGCCAGAAACCCCGCCAGTTGTCTGTGCTCCATGGGTGACCCCGGAGGACACCGGCTTGCCGAGGCAAGGAGGAAGATCTGGTGAGTGGGGCGCCAGCGCCGCTGAGAGCCGCAAGGAGGCCCGGCGCTGGACAGGCCCATTCGGAGCTGGACTCAGAGGGCAGCCGGGAGGGTGGCGTCCTACCCAGCAGAGGCCAGCAGCAGACCCTCAGAAGCAAGGACAGGGTGCTGTCCTAGGAGCAGCAAGCTGGGAGCCTGGGGCTCCGCAGCCCGCAGAGAGCTCTGGCCCGGTCAGCGAGACGTGACTTTCCTGGGGCAAGACCCACGGGCAGCCGGGAGGGTCTTGCTCCAGCTTCCATCACAAGAGGCAAAGGGTGTTTGCTCGGGAGGCTGAGAGTGGCCGCCCTGTCACTGGCGGAACGATGCACCCAAACTCATATGTGGCCGTCCTGACCCCTGGCGCCACAGAGCTGGACCGTGTTGGAGAACAGGGTCTTCAGAGAGGGGATGCAGGTAAAACGACGTCATCGGGGTCGGGCTCTGTCCCCTGGGGAGACGAACCTGGGGAAGGGCAGGCGGACTTCTGCAGGTCCCCAGGGGCATGGAGGCGGGGGTGGGGGAAGGCAAGCTTGCCCCCTCTCTGCCTGGCTCACGGGCTCCTGCCTCCAGACATGGACCGAACACACGCGGTGGGCTCTCCTGGCGCTCAGGCCTTCCGGTCGCAACCCTCAGGACCCAGCAGCCTCCGTGACTGCGGGAACCAGTCCCCCCAGTCAGTCTCTTGGGGTGTATTCCATCCACGGGCCCTGATTCCCTGCAGAGTGCTGGCCACACAAAGCTCACCAGCTTGCTGCTGCTGGGCCAGCCCTGTGTCCCCACCGGGGCAGACGGCATGGCCAGGAATCACCTGAACGGGCTCTGCCCCTCTCCCATCAAGAAGGCGTCCTGGACGCTTCTGCCCCAGCCCTGGGGAGGAGGCGCACAGGCGGACCCACACGAGTGGCCCTGACAGGCGGGGATCTCGGCAGCACGCGTCTGTCCCCCAAGGGAGACACAGAGAGACCAAGACACAGGACGGGCTCTGACCTCGGCCCCTCAGACGTTGCCCCCCAGGGCCCTGGGGCAGAGCAGCCTTGGGGATAGATGAGGAAGCCCCTCCCATCGAGGCTGCCCCCCAGGCCACTGTCGAGCCCCCCACTGGAGCACCATCCCTCTGGAGGCCCGCGATCCCTTCCGAGACCTTCTCCACCTGCAAGGGGCAGCCGTGGGTCTTCAGCAGAACCGACGCACCGGCCAGGCTGGTCTTCCCTGAGCACAGAACCCTTGAGGAGGGCTGGATGGACCAGCCGGACGGACCAACTGTACGGACCAACTGCCCCAGACCTGGGGACTCCACGTCCAATGTGGCAGGAGGGGCAGCAGTGGGCCTGTGGCCACACGGGGCTGCACAGAGGCCACTCGGCTCAGAAGCGGGTGTAGACAGCGGACCTTTATTCTCTCGCGGTCTGGAGTCCGGGAGTCAGAGACCCAGGTGTGGGCGAGAGAGACTCTGGTCCAGCTGCCTGGAGTCTGTTTCTTGTTTGTAGGGCTGGGCTGGGCGGAATCTTCGGCCGGGTCTCAGCCTCCTCCTTCACACGCCTTTCTCCCTGGGTCTGTCTGATTCCCCTCGGCCCGCTGCATCCCCCAACGGGACCCCCCAAATCAAGCACACGGGTCGCACTACTCCTGGCTGGCCACCCCCATCTCCCTCCGGCCACAGCCTCGGATCAGAACGCGCCTGAGACTTCCCCATTTTCAGCTCCATGGAGACAGAACTCACACGCCATAAATTCCGCTCGTTTCGAGGGTACGGTGTGGGGGCACCTGGCCGGCTGAGGCAGTGGAGCATGTGACTTGGGGTCCCCCCAGTGAGCTCGAGCCCCACGGGGGGTGTGGCATTACGTAAAAAGAAAAATTAAATCTTTAAAAAGAATTACAAAACAAAGCGGAGAGCTCAGTGGTGTTCTGCGCCTCTTTTTTCTCATGTTCACAGGTTTCTCATGCAACCGTCGCCACCCACCTGACACCCACTCTCTGCCCTGGGCCCTCCGGCGCCTGCCGGGGAACCGCCGGGTCACACGGTGACTCTAAGTTTAGCGTCGGGAGGAACTTCTGTCTGTGCCCCGCGGCCGCGGCATTTCCCACCCCGCCAGCCCTGCCGATTGCCTCACACCCGCGCTGACCCGCGCTACCGCCGTGCCGACTGTCTTTCTCACGGTGGCCGTCGGCGGGCGGGAGGCCGTGAGCTTCTGGGCCCTCTCACGTCTTCTCCGAAAAAAAATGCTGATTCCAGGAGCAGGGGGCCGTGAGGACTTCTTCCCATGTCCTAGATACTCGTCTCTTGCCAGACCTAAGGTTTGCAAATTTGTTCTCCCAACTCGTGGATCCCCTTTCCGCGTCCTCCATGATATCCTTTGACACGACAGTTTTGAAATCCGGCCAGGTCCAACCGGGGTGTTTTTTCTTATTTTGCTCGCGTCTTTGCTGTCACAGGTGAGGGACTACGGTCTAACCCCGAGGACCGTGACCCATCGCAGCTCATCCTGTGTTGGTTTTGGGGCACGGCGTGGGGTGCGGCCCCTTGGCTCTGTGGCGTGTGGACACCCAGGGGTCCCAACACCGTGGCTGGAAAGGACTGTTCTTGGTCTCCCTGGATCGTCTCGGGGCCCCCACTGAAGCCAACTGGCCAGGAATGTGCGGTGTGTTGCCGGGCTCTCAAGCGTGCTCCCGGGGACCCGAGTTGGCTCCACGCTGGGCACCACCCTGTCGCAATGGCCACAGCTCCCGGGGGGTTCACGCCGGGAAACACCAGTCCAATGACTTTGTTCTTCCTTGAGGTTGTACGGGGCCTCTGGGTCCCCTGTGAACTTCAGGATGAGCCCGCGAAGAGCCCACCAGGGTTCCGACAGCGGCCGCGTGCAGGCCGTGGGCAAATTCGGGGAGTCGGGGAGCGGCGGCAGCATCGTCTTCGGATCCGAGAACACTGGGTATCGGTCCCCTCCGTTAGACCTTCTTCAGGTCCTTTCCACGGTGTCTTTACGTTTCCAGCGTACAACTGTTACACTTCTTTGCTACATTTTTTGCCGGGTGCGTTGTTGCGTCTGCCGGCGTTCCCCATGGGATGGCTTCGCGGACGGGCCGCTGCTCGCGGCACGCTGCTGTGTTTCAGATTTTAAGCTTTCTTTTTTCTTTCTTTTCTTATCTTTCTTTCTTTCTTTTTTCTTTTTCTTTTTTTTTAACACTAAGGCTGTCCAGCTCTGGGCCTGCCTCCCGGTCTCTGCCCGCTGCTGGGGTGGCGGCCGACTCCATCTGGGAGTACCCGCCCCATAAACAGCCTGTTTGTGTCGTTGGGAGGTCCTTGTTGATTCCCACAAGAGGCCAAGGCGCAGAGGCACGGCTCAGTGACTCCCCCAAGAGAGCATGAGGTCCGTGGGAGCAGTGAGCTCGGGCCCCTGCCGTTGCCCCAGAAGGCTCTGGGTCTAGCAAGCCCAAGGAGGCTGAGGCCCCCTGCCTCCCCCAGGCCAGGCCCTGCTCCACGTGCCTGGACATGTCCCCCCATGGCACCCCCCGAAAATACTGGGAGACGCACTGCCACACAGATGGGGAAACTGAGGAACCAGCATCATGTTACACAGAAGACTCGGAGCCAGACCCAGAGGAGTGGCGGAGGCCGGGTGCTCCCGCCACGCTGCCCCTCCTGCGGCCACCACACCAGCAGCCCAGCAGCGGCAGCTCAGGGCAACCAGCCCCACTCAGGGCAGGGCATTCCCCGTCCCAGGCACAGCACAGGCAGGCCCGCGCCCCACTCTCTAGTGCAGCCCCTCTGGGTGCTTGTCCTTTCCCAGGACGCACCCTCTGGAAACCCATCTGCCCCATCACTCCCACCTGGGTCACGTCACAGCCGCCTGTGATGTTCAGTGTGGCATGTCGGGAGCCTGGCTGCAGGGGGCCCAGAGGGGACGTTATTTCCAGGGGCGTCCAGGAGGGCGTCTCTGGACGACAGGAACTGGAGTTGGCGGACTTGGCAGGTGGCCCTCCCCAGTGCAGGGGGGCCTCACCAGTCTCCTTAAAGCCTGGTTAGACCAGAAGGTGGAGGAGGTGGGGAGTCTCCCCTGTTCCTGCCTGGGGCGTCCCATCTCATCTTCTCCAGCCCTCCAACTGGGACGTACACCGCCGGCTCCCTGGTTCCCAGACTTTCAGGCTTGGGCTGAATCACCCCCCCAGCACTCCGGGGTCCCTGGCTTGCAGGCGGCAGATGCTGGGGTATCCTGGGCTTCCTGAGCCCCGGAGACTGTCTGTAACCTGAACCTCCTTCTATCTCCTCCTGCGGCGTCTCTGGAGGACCCTGCAACACGGCTGGTGGGTCCCCTGCTGTCCTCACAAGGTCAAGTTGGTGGGTCACTGGGCAGGGCACTTCGGAAGCGGACCCACTCTTCCAGGGAGCCCCAGATGCCTGCGGAGTGGTCCCACTGTGGGCGGAGGCAGCCTGCTCTCACCTGTGTCCCCATTCAGTGCAGAAGCCAGGCCCGTGCAGAGACCCTGCGATCGCCCCCACGCACTCAGATCTCACGCAGCCCCGTGCTGGGCTTCAGACCTGAGCGCTGGCCCCCAACCCCACCGCCTGCCCCAACATCAGCCTCTAGCTCTCTTCCCCCGTCTGCTCCCCTCTCCTGGCTCCCTTCCCCTTCCTCCAAACGTGTCCCTTCCCCTTCCTCCAAACGTGTCCCCTTTCTTGCAAAGGCTCCTTCCCAGCACCTTGCGGGGCCGGCTGGCTCCTTCTCAGTCTTCAGGGCCTGGGTCCCCTGTAGACCCCCCAAGCACCCTGTGCCGTTGGAGCGCTCCAGCTGCTACTACCCTTAGATTATCCTTTCCAGCGTTGGCTTGATGGTTGTGGGATCCTTGAGGGAAGGGGTCCTGGCTGTCCAGCTCCCACGGCCAGCGCCCTGGCCAGCACCGGGCACACCGGCGGGACCGCTAACCACCGATGTATGCTAGTCTTGGAACACGCCGACCGGACCTGACCTGACTTGGGGGCCAGCGCACCAGGGGCACAGCATACGAGGTTCTGCCCCTACCACGCTCCCTGAGGGTGGGCTCATGGTCCCCCCTGCGCCCCTTCCGGAGGGCCCAGGGAAGGCTTTTCTCTGAGGACTCAGCCCACAGCTTTGGCAGGCCCACTCAGGTAATCAACGATAAATGTTCTTCCGAGATGTTGGTTTTGAAAGATCTGGGCATTCTTCTGTGTCACGTTTGGGTAAATGGCATTTTGATTCTTCCCCCATTATCCCTGAAGCGGCTGGCCGCTCATGGCCACGGGCACTGCAGTGAGGTACCGCGACAAATCCAGGTCCTGGGGGGTGGCGGACCCCTGCGGGACAGGTCCCATCCCCGTCCTCAGCAGCCAGCAGGGAGGGCGGCAGGGCCTGGCCCCCACTCCTTCAGGAAGCTGGTCTCCCTGTGGGGCCGGCCTCCTGGGGGACTAGCACCACCGGCGTGAGCACAAAGTACACTGTATTTGGAGCTTCTCCTGTAGGTGGTTTGGGGCTCCTAGACATTTAACACTGGTCCAGAGTCACCCTCTCCGGGACCTTTCCAAACACAGACTCCTCTAACAGTGCTCAACGACGTCCCCTTATCCTGGGACAAGGGCTTGGCGGCCTGGAATCGCGTTCCAGGGTCTTCAGGCCAGGCCGGCTGGCTGTGGGCCTCGTCACTCACCCAGGGTCCCCACCGGGGAGCACTCTGGGCAGCGCCCTCACTGGTGCGTGATCACCTCCTCCAGGGAGCCTCCTCGGATAACCAAGCCCAAAGCGCCTGAGGGAGGACGACAGCAGCGGAGGGTCTTCCCAGGGCGCCCCTGGACGCAGGCCCGTCCCCCCGTCCGCCCCCGCGCCGCCCCTCCCTGGCTCTGGCCTGCGGGTTGGGGCGCCAGGGTCTGACCCCCGACCGAGCGCGTGCTCGCGGGGGGGGAGGGGCCGCGCGCTCGGGCCGCGGAGGCGGGGCCAGGGCGGGCCGGTGGGCGGGGCCTCGGCCCGTATAACAGGCGGCGGGGGCGCGCGCGCGGCCAGAGAGCGAGCGCGCAGCGGCGGCGGTCGACCCAGCGCGTCCGGCCCGGCCTCCCGCGCCCCGCGCCCCCGAGTCCCCGCGCCCCGCGCCCCGCGCCCGCGCCCCGGCCCCGCCGCCCGCCAGGCCCCGCGCCCGCGCCCAGGACCGGCCCGCCCCGCTGAGCCGCAGCCGCAGCCGCAGCCGCCGCGCCGCCATGGGGGTGGAGGGCTGCACCAAGTGCATCAAGTACCTGCTCTTCGTCTTCAATTTCGTCTTCTGGGTGAGCCCCGCTGGGCGGGGGCGGGCGGGGCGGGCGGGGGCGCCCCGAGCCCGCAGGCCGCGCGTCCCGCTAGGCCCCGCGCAGGGGGCGCAGCCAGGCCGCCAAGTTGCGGGGCCACCTGTGGGCGCCGGGCGCGGGCGGGGGGCCTGGGCCGGCAGCCGGGGGGAGGTGGGGTCGGCCGGGGCGGGGGTGGGGGCTGCGAGACGGGGCCCTCGGGGCCTCCGCGCGGCCGGGCCGGGGCGTCTGGCGGCCTCATGTCTGTGCCCGCCGGGGGATGGCGGCCGGCGCGGCGGGTGCGGGCTCCGACCGGCGGGCCGCGGTGTCAGGGACCACCCAGCTTCGCGGCGACCGAGGGGGCTCGGGGGCGGGGCTCCCAGCGCCCCGCGCCCCGCCCCCATGAGCTCATCGGGGCCGCCGCCCCTGGATGGGCCGCGGGCGGGGGGCGCGCGCTCGGTCCGAGTCTCGGGAACCGTCTGCTCCGCGCTTGGCCCGGCCCCGCCCAGCGCAGGGTGCCGCCGCCATCCCCCGGCCGGGTCGGCACCCGCACAAGAGGCGCTTCAGCCTCTCGTGGTCTGCGTGCGGGGCGCCCGGCCGCGCTCTGTGGGGCCGGCCCCCTCCGCTCTCAGCCAGTCCGAGCTTGCGGTCCCCGCTCGCTCAGGAGGTTGCGGAGGCTTTGAGGGGACTGGGGCTGGCCCCGGGCAGGGGGCCCCGAGGACCTGAGCGTCTCTGAGCTCCTCGGGGGCCTGGGTCCCAGTGCATGCCCAGGTATGGGCGTAGGTGTGGGCTTGGCCATTGGCCTTGGAGAGAGGTGCCGGCAGGATGGTCAGTCTGGGGTGCACCAGGGTCTGCAGCTCCAGGCTGCGGACCTGCAGGTTGCGTTTTCCTGGCCTGGGTGGAAACTGCTGGCCAGTGACCACGGGTGCTTTGGCTTTGTTTCTGTTTCCTGCCTGTGTTGGAGTTGGGGAGGGGCCTGGAGTGGGTGCAGGAACCCTTCTCCTGGCCCGGCCCTGCTTCCGCTTGGCCAGTCCCCTGGGCAGTGCCTGGAGCCCTCCTGGACCCCTCTGCTGCCCCAGGCTGCTCACCCCTTCTCAGGAAGGACCATGACCACATCTGGCGGGCAGCGTAGTTCTCCAGTAGACTCGGGAGGGTAAACTTTTGAACAGTCCCCTGAGCAAGTGCGTGGGACTGGGAGCATCTGTTTCCCATCTGGACGGCCAAGGGTCCCAGCGGGGAGGACCCCAGTGCGGATGTCGGGGCAGTGAGGTGTTTGGGGTGGGGAGGACAGAGGCTGGACTGAGCTCTAGCTGGGGGTGGAGTGCAGGGGTCACACCCCACCTGAGTGGGGAGGGCAGATTGGGGGCCGCTGTGGCCGCGGGCCTCTGCTTGGGGAGTGGGGGGCAGTGAGGCTGTCAGGAAGGGCCAGGACTGGCCTGAACCATCCCCAAGCCACCCCCTTTGCCGGAGCGGTGGTGTTCAGTGTTTGTTTAGTGTTTGCCTGCTGTGGTTGGGCCTGTAGGGGGTCAGGGGGACACCCAGAGGCCCCTCTGCTGGCCTCTGAGCCCCTCCTCTAAGCAGAGCCTGAGTGTGGGGTGAGGGCCCTGACCACGAGCTGGAGGGTGGACGGAGGTGGAGGATGTCTCGCGGAGCGGGTTCTTGTCCTCAGGCTGAGTGTCCGTGCTGGCTAGGTCCCTCCCCGCTGCCCAGCCTGGGAGGTCTCCAGGGCAGACCCCGGTCACCCCCCAGCTCCGCCTGGGCGAGCCTGGTGGTTCCCCAGGCGGCTGGGGTGGAGGCCTGACCCGTCCCCAGGGGCTGCTCTGTTTTGAAGCTTAAGGCAGTGTTTCCAGGCCTCTCCCCCCAGGCCACCCAGCTGGGCATTGAGAACTGTGACCCCCACTGCCGTGGTGCTGAGCAGGGTGGGGCCCGGGGCCACCAGTCTGGCAGGGCCCCTCTCGGCCCCTGCCCCGGCGTCCGGCCTCCCCTGGTTGGTTCGGGACTGTGGAGCGCTCACCCCGCTGCTCAAGTCGGGTCCTGGGCCTTGGCTTCCGGCCCCCTGACGGTGACGTCCTCCACATCCCATCCCCAGGACCGGCGACCAGCTCACACCCTGAGGGTCGAACTCAGGAAATGGCTGTAGGGCCCGGACGGCCAGCAGGAAGACTGCCCGCCTTGGCCGGCATGGGCAGTGCCCTGGGGAAGGGGTTCCGTGGACGCTGGGTGACTCGCTTGCTGGGCTCCCTGCCCGCAGTGCAGATGTGGGTGCTGAGGGGGAGCCAGGAGACTTTGACAGTGGGTGTCAGGCTGCGTCCGGGCCCTTTTCAAAGTTCCGCGGTAGGAGTGGAAAGGCTCCCACCTGGGAGCGGGCCTCGGAGGCGGTCCAGCCGGCTTCTCCAGGAAGGAGCCGCTCACCCCACAGGCTCACAGGCCTTTCTCTCTCCTCCAGCCAGGACTTCGGGGCCCCAGGCGGTGTGCCCCCAGTATGCCTTCGGGGTTCCCTGGCCCTGCAGGCCTCCAACCGTGAGGCAGGGACGGGAGCTGGAGCAGCAGCCTGGGCCGAGCCTGAGCCTGGGAGACGGTGCAGACACCCTGCCCTGCAGGGAGTGGAAATCCTCCCGGTGCGGGTGGGACCTGGAGAGCTTCCTGGCAGAGGCCGCTGGTCCTCCAGGCTCCTGCTTGCTGCCGCGCATTTCAGGAAGAGCAGGGGCTCCCTCCCCGCGACCTAGGGCTGGAAGCCGGCACGCATGAGCCCCGCGCGCTTTCCTCATCTGTGAAGTGGGTATGATCCCAGGCCTGTCCCTGGAGGCTGGCCAGAGAGAGCACAGTGTCCTGGGCGGGCCACTTGTCCAGCCTAATGCCCTCCGTGGCTGCTGTCCAGAGGTGGGGCAGGCAGCCGAGGCGGGAACAGGGCTGCTGAGAAGCCTCGCTAACTGGCATTTAATTCTCGCTTCCAGACAGCTCATGACCGTCTGTCACTTAGCTGTTCTGTTGCCTTCCTTCCGGGAGAGGGGATGTGTGACCCTGGCAGGCTCGGTGGGGGTAGGGATTTCCTGTGCTGGTTTTAGGGGGTGGGCGAGTGGACGGACTGAGGAGCAGTGCTTTGGGGGAAACGGCCATTGGGCTGGGACAAGAAGAGGAAGTGTGTGGTCTGTCCCTGGAACAGACGGTCTCCCACCCCCCGTGAGCATGTCCAGGTACCAAGTGGCCTGGGACCCTGGTGGGTGCTGCTCCAAGGCTGCCTCCCCCCGCCGCAAGGTACCCACCCCCCCACCAGCTCAGGTCTGCCTCCAGAAGTCGAGTTCATCCCCAATCCCTAGCTCATTCTGGGAGTGCGGTCAGGGAGAGGGACCCAAAAACCCACCCTCCCACATCACGGGCCCTGTGGCTTCGCTCCAGCGCCTGAAAGCCGGAGAGGGCGAGAGCCGGGCCATCAGATCAATACGGCAAAGTCCAGGCACCCATGGGAGGAGCTGATGGTCACCTCCGCACTGGCCCAGCGTTTCAGGGTGGGGACGGGGGAGAGGCAGAGGGCTTCTGCCTCTGGCCCTGGCACCCCAGAGCCCCGCTCAGGGCATGCCGTGAGGGCTGGGTGGTTTTCAGCCCTGGAGCTGCCCCAGGGCTGGTGTGCCTCGTCCTTGACCGAGAACCAGGCTCGTCTGGAATTGGCCCTCAGGACCCTTCTCCCGAGTTGTTTTCCATCTGTCCTGCAGAATGTGGTTTGACCCAGCATGCTTCCAGAAACCTCTAGACTTCTCCGTGCCTGCCCCGCCCCCGGCCCCAAAGCACACAGTTTCTACTCTGGGGCCTGGCCTAAGCCTCTCCTGATGGCCGAGCAAGTGTTGACTTATAAGACCACTTGGGGGCTTCCAGGTGGACTCCCGGATGCTAGGGGAGTGCCCGTGGGCAGGCAGGGGCCATGCCCCTGTACGAGTTGAGGATTTCCCTTGCTAAGCTAGCTGCCAGGGGCGGGGCGGCCGCCTTCTCCAGGCATGAGATGGGAGCGGCCCGAGCGAGGGGCTTAGGAGGCGGGGTTGGGCCGGTAAGTTCTTGAGTTCTTGAGGTTGCTCTGGGCGGGGGGCTGGGAGCCACAGAGGAGGGGGAACCTGGGGCCCCACAGCTCCACCAGGGCCCGGGAGTTCATGCCCCCTTGTCCCTGTTTCTAACTTTGGAAATTAGCGCTGCCCCACCTGTCTACGGGGACTGGGTACCACGGTCATTGTCAAGAAAGTGGAAGACAGGAAGCCGGGCCACCCGCCCTGCTGACTCGCGGGCTGGGTGACCCACACCCGGTTGGCCCCAGTTCCCCTGGGGGAGGGTCGAACAGCTCCCTGTCATCTGTCTTGCCCGTGCCGTCATCTCTGGGTGGGTGCCGAGCTCGGTTCTGCACTGCCGTGAGGACTGCCCACCTTCCTGGGTGTCCAGTCCTGGGCTAGGAGGCCTGAGCCCAGGAGCTCAGTGCCCTTGGTCTTGGGGGGCAGGGGCGGGGGTTTCCGAGAGGCAGCGGGTTTGTCCCACCCTGAGCTCACGGGGGGTCACCTTCTCACACAGCTATGGCTCTGCTTGGTTGAAGGGCCCATGCGGCTCCCTAGCCCAGGGGCTTGGCCACCATCCTTTCGCTTTGTCTCAAGGTGATAAGACCTTCAGGTCCCCCAAGGTAGCACTCCCCCGGCCAGCAACGCCCTGGGGTGGAGCTGTCCCTTCAGCCTCCAGCTGGAGCGGTAGGAGGCTGAGGTCCCCAAGTGACCACATGAGGAGGTCTTTCTGCTGCTTCATGGCCTGGAGGGGCTGCAGGGCTGGGGCGCTCCTGGGACAGGGATCAGGCCACCCTGACCTGCCTTGGGAGTCCTCCCCCTGCTCTCTGGTCCCCTTCCTGAGCCCACCTGCCTCCCGTCTCCCTCTGCAGTCGGTGCCGGGCCCGCCTAGCTCCTCCTTGTCAGAGGCACGGGGCCTGGTCCTGCCACAGCCTGTCCTGGGCCCTTCTCTGGCAGGCCCCTGGGACGGCTGTGTCCGCAGGCCCCTCCCTGCAGGGGCGGAGGGGGCAGAAGGACTCCCAACCGTGGGGTCGGTTTGGGGCCAGGGAGCAGGACACTTCCTGGCTTCACTACCCAGGTATCGGGTGTGGGGTTGGGTCTCTGATGTGCCCCTAGAGGAGACGGCGTGAGGCGGGGGGCCTGCATTCATCTCTTGGTGGGAAGTGGCTGCTGCAGCCCCCAGCAGGGAGGACCCAGGAGGGCCTGGGTCACAACCCCCTTGCTACCTACTCCTCGGTGCCGGGCCAGGCGGCTTCCTGAGGTCTGGGGGCCTCCAGCCAGGCTCCGCTTCCTGGCCAAGGTGGGGGTCCCCGCTCTTCCCTCCACACTTCCCGCCCTGGGCTGCTCCTGGAGGTCACCCACAGGGAAGGCCCAAGTTTGGCCTGTGTCACCCAGGGAAGCGTCTGGCCCTGTCCCCTGATGGTGGGTGGAGAGCAAGGGTCAGTCTGCGGGAAACCAGGACCCCCACCCTGCTCAAGGGGTGGCGCCAGGACCTCCTCCTTCCCCCTCTGACCTTCCACAACCCGTCCTCAGAGCATCTCTGCTGTACCTCTTCCCTCTGACTTAGACCCTGTCCCTGAGGGCATTTCCGGCCTCACTTCCTGCCTCTGGCCCTCACTGCCCTGTTTGGGCGGGTGGGGGTGGGGGGGGTGCGTAGGGACGGTGGGGGGTTGGGACGGTGGGGGGGGTTGGGACGGTGGGGGGGTGTAAATCTCCAGGCCTCCAGGACCCCCGAGCCGCCCAGCCAAGAGCGCCTCCTGACGCGTTCTCCCTTAAGCGTGTGCACCCTTGGGTCGGGGAGCAGAGCTGGGGTGGAGCCAGGAGCCCTATCCTGACACCCTTGGGGAGGAGCCCCCCCCCCACTCCTGCCGCTGGGCGGCCAGCACTGCCGTGAGGGCGTGAGTGACGCAAGCCGGCCTTTCTGCCCCGGGCCTGTGTGGGAGGGGCTGGGGGCAAGCGCTCGGGGTGCGGGGGGCCCGGCCGGGGTCGGGGGGGGCATGGCAGCACCAGGCCTGCCCGGGCAGCACCCGCTGCCTCTTGTTCCCTTTCAGCCACTTCTTGGAAACGCCAGGCGGGCGGGCAGGAACCCAGCGTGCTTGGCAGCCCCCTCCTGTTCCAGCGGACGCCTTTAGTTACTAAATTCTCAGAAACCAAGAAGAAACAGAAACAGATCTTTCACAGTGTCCTGAACCCGCCACACCGTGCCCACTGTGGCACCTTCCCCTGTGGCCCAGCCAGCCGGCGCCCTTCCCAGGGGGCCCCTCGTGGGGCAGGGCCTCCCGGACAGGAGCAGGGGGCAGCCCCGCAGAGGTGGCCCTGTCGGGGGGGGGGGGGGGCTCTGCGGGCTCTGTGGGGCGGGGACACCCGCTGCTCCCAGCACCGGTGCTTGCAGCCACGTGTCACTGCAGCTGGGACCTTAGCTGAGATGACCTTGTGACCCCGAGATGCAAAGGGCACCCTCAGCCACCACGCCCTGGGCCCCACGCTGCGCCGGGACTGCTGCCCCACCTGCAGGCTGGTCTCTGCTGGGGAGTGCACGTCCCGGCTCCGCAGTTCTCCACTCCCTTCTCTGACCCTAAAACCTCCGTTCTGTGGGCGAATCGTCAACACGATGTTTCCACATGCTGCTGCGGGCCCTGGGAAGCCCCCCTCTCCAGGGACCCGGCTGGCCCATCACGGCAGCCGGGATCCTTGGGGGCCCGGACGAAGTTGCTTAGAAGTTCAGACGTCGGGGCCCAAGTGGGGAGTTGGGGGTGTCACTCCGGTCGGTAGAACCCTGTGAAACGGTCGCGGCATCAGGACCGTGGACACATCCAGCAGCCCCAGAAGCACCCGGGGACCCGTGTTGGTCCCCCATCCCCAGGCGGCCGGTGGCCTGGGTTCTGTTACTGCAGTAATTTGCATTTCTGACACTTCTGTAGAAAGGGAACTTCTTCTTTTCGGTCTGGTGGCTGTCACCCTGCGTGGTCGTCAACCGAGAACATTGCGTGGTAGTGCCCGGACCCACCATGTTCTTGTTCCTGCGCCTGTGAGCCGGTTGCAGGACACGTGGGTCGATCCCAGGGGCGGCAGGTGCAGGCCGAGCTGGGAAGGCCACTGACCCCCCTCCTGCCATGTTCCCGCCGCTGCGCGAGCGGGGGGCCAGGAGCCTTAGCTTCCCTGCGGAGGGCTTTCCCCCTGCTCCGGGTTGGGGTGCTGTCTTTGTCCCTCCCTCATTGGCAGTCTGCTCCCTGCCACGTGGGTTTCCTCATCAGGGAACAGGATGGTCCTCGCCATTGCTGCGTTCACCTGGCCCCATTCTGGGGGTCTGTGCGGGGCCTGGAGGGACTGGGGCCCTGGCATGCGGGGGGCATGTCCGCACTGAGCCCTCCGCAGCCCTGAACGCGGGAGCAGCTTCCCTTTACCCCTCAGGGCTGCGGGCCGCGGGGGAGTCAGAGGACACCCCGCCTGCCCCTTCCAAAGCGACCAGGGAGGGGGGTCAGCAGCGTTCCCCGCACACTTCTGTTAGGACCATGCACCCCAAGACCCTTGTCTCCCCAGCTGCTGGGGTGAAGAGGCTGTGTGAGGAACACGGGAGCGGTCCCAGCAGGCCAGGGGCCACGCGCCCCTCCACACTCCACCCCCTCCGCCGATGGGGAGGCTCATCGGGGCTTGTGGCCAGGGCGCCAGGGCTTCGGAGGACCCCAGCGGACGCCCGGGACAGGGGCTTCCCCGCCCCTCCCCCTCCACCCTGGGACATCTCACAAAGGCCGCCAGAGCGCAGTTTCAAAAGAGAACAAGTGATGGTTTCAAGCCAGAGTTACCACGGCAACGCTCAGCCTCGACTCCACCTCCCTGGGAGCCCCCGATGGCAGCCGCCTCAGGAGGAGCCGGGGACTCTGGGGTGCCCGCCCTGCCCCCGCCGTCCCATGGGCCCCCTGGCCATCTCCCGTGGCTGGCAGGGGCCAACCGAGAGGCTCAGGATGCTGGGAGCCCGGGCCCCTGCCCTTGGAGGTCTACGCGGGAGCCAGAGGCCATGGGAGGGGACCCTGGTGGTCCTCCCCACCCACGCTGGAGGAAGGGCAGAGCCTCGGAGCCTCAGCCTGCCCCGCCCCACCAGACCTGGAACCCTGGGAGAAGGGGGCTGAGAAGCGGGCTAGTTGGGGGGCAGCCTCGCCTCAGGGGTGTGGGCCCCGCCAGCTGGACTGTTAGCAGAGGCCGGTGTGGAAGGGCCCGGGAAGCGGTGGGGGTTTCCGTGGGACGGCCCGTGGGGCCCGGGCCCGGAGTCACACGCAGATCCGCCAGCCAGGGGAGCTGCTCCCCAGCAGGGGCCTCGGGTGGGTGCCGGTCTGGCCAGGTGGTTTTCTGGACGGGGTGGGGGGGGATTCTCCTCCCTGTAGGACGTGGAGCTCCAGGCCTGTGTTGGGGTCAGTGTCTGCTGCTGCCTGGGGAAGGCCCCGTTCGCAGCACACGGGTGGTGGGAGGAGGAAGCCTGAGGCTGTGGTCTGGGGGCACGTTCTGGCCGGTGGGGCAGCTGGGGCTGGGCCGGCCTGAACAGGCTGGGGCCCGAGGGCAGCGCACCACGGCCTGTGTTGGTGAGATGCTTGTGTATCGGCCAGGTCCAGCGTGGTCTGGGCTCCCCTTCAGCAGCGCCCCCCCCCCCCGCCCCAGGCCCTGTGCTCGCAGGACCGTGAGTCTGTGGAAGGCCTCCCCAAGCCGGAAGTCTCTGTCGTCCCGCTAGGCTCCAAGCAGAGCCCCCTTCCTGCCCCTGCTGCCCAGGCAGCCCCTCCCTGGCCTCTCTGGGAGCCCAGCTTCCTTCCTCCTGCGGCGGCTTCCCTTCCCAGGCCCGCGGCGGCAAGATTTCTCCCACAAACGGCCCAGCCCCTCGCCCCGTGGCTTCCTGGAGGCCACTGGCCTCGGCTGCCTCCCCTTGTCTGTTGTTCCCTTCACGGGCCCCACCAGGGCCCTGGTGGCATCAGACCCCCAAAGACTGGAGTCCCCTTCCCGGGGTTCCCAGATGAGCTGGGGACAGTTGGAGGCACCCGCTTGGAGGAAGGCCCAGCGGTCCCGGGGGTACTTGGGGCTGGTGTGGACTGCAGCCAGATTTAGCAAACGAAAATACAGGGCCTCCAGCTAAATTGGAGCTTTGGCTGGAAAAATGAACGCTGTTTTGACATGAGTGTGCCCATCCCGGACTGGGGATGTCGCTCCAATACCCGTCCCAAGTGCCGGGTCCCAGCAGCGGGCGTGCGGAGCTGGCAGGCAGCCTGGACCCCAGCGGTGCCTGGGAGCGCCCCCTGGAGAGGGACGCCCTGAGCCCGCCGGCAGGTGGAGGCGAGGATCCAGCCCCTGCCTCCTTGGGTGTCTGGTGTGGCTCGGCCCACACTCACCCCTGCGGTGCTCTGGGCAAGTAACCGTGTCCCCGTTTTGTCCCCAGCTGGCCGGAGGTGTGATCCTGGGTGTGGCTCTGTGGCTGCGCCACGACCCGCAGACCACCAACCTCCTCTACCTGGAGCTGGGAGACAGGCCTGCACCCAACACCTTCTACGTAGGTGAGTACACCTGGCCGACCCTGGGCTTGGGGGCCAGCGGGAGCGACCTGTCAAGATGTCTGATCACAACTGCTGCAGACAGGCGGTCAGGAAGGGCTTCCAGGAGGAGGCAGGGCACGGGCCAGGCCAGCAAGGCTTGCTGGGCTGCTGGGCGGACGAGGCCTGCCAGGAAGGGCTCTCTGGGCGAGAGGATGAGAGAGAGTGTGGGCAGAGTCAGGCCCGCCTAGGGGCCTTGCGGTCCACGGTTCCATGGGGGTCCGCTGCCTGGCTGGCAGGGGGCGGGGGGTGCAGCAGCCAGGCTCCCAGGCAGCACTGGGACAGCACTGGTGTGTGGGCTGTCGAGACCCCACCAGATGGCTCCTGGGGGCCCACTGGGGGCTGGGGCAGGGGAGCCGTGTCTCGTGGTGGGTATTTCGGGGAGGCTCGCAGGGAAGGGGCGGGGCGGGATGCCTGCCTGGGCAGCGGGACTGGCGTCAGCCAAGGCAGCTGGAGCAAGGGGGAGGGAGACTGGGGCCCCAGGGTGAGGCAGGGTCCAGTGTGACTCAGGCCGCCCCCTCCCCCAGCCACACCTTGCTTCCTTATTAGGCTGCCTGCCTCCTAGGCACCAGCTGGGGGCCCCCTCAGGGGATCGCGCCCCCACCCCTGCCCCACCCTGCCCTGCAGAGCCTCCCTCCTCCTCAGGTTGGTCCCCAGCCAGCGGGAGGCAGGGCCTGGCCCTCCTGGGGCTCTGGAAGCCTTGTTTCTGTCCTTTAAAGGAACGGCCTGGCCTGGCCTCTCAGGTCCCCACAGGCCCGGCAGTGGGGCAGGAAGTGTGTGTGGGCCTTTCGGGTTCGGGGCTCCATGTTAGGACCAGCGGCTGCCCTACTGTGTGCCACCCAGCAGGGGGCTGGGTCCTTCCCAGCTGCTGTTCAGGGGAGGAGCACGCACTGGGGGGGGGGGGGGGGGCTGGTTGCTGAAGCAGGAATGGCCCAGGGCCCCCTGGGGCCACAAAAGGGATGTGTGTCCCTTCCCAGCCTGTGCTCCTCTTGGAGCTGCTCTGACTTGGGAGCACTGACGGGGTGACCCCTTTCCTCCCTGGAGACGGAAGCCTGCAGCTCTGGCCACGGACTCCCAGGGCCGGCTGCCCCTGGAGGGGGTCCCGAGCCTCCCCCCTCCAGATCCACAGGCTCCCCCGGGCTGGGAGCCCCCTCGAAGGTTTGAGTCTCCGGAGAAGAGGGCCCGCCCGCCCATTACAAAGGCACCCCCGAGAACTGTCGCCCAGGGTCTGCCAAAGCCAGGCACCCTCGGGAGCAGGGTGGTCAGCTTTGCTCATGTGTCCGAGGGAAGGAAGGGCCTTCCAGACCCGTCAGAGCTGTTTGTCTCCTGCAGACCTCCTCCCAGGCCCCCTCCCCTTCCCCAGGGGCTCGAGCCTGCAACATCCTGTCTGGCGTGGTTCTCCAGGATCTGGGGTGCTGGGTTAGGCAGATGGTTTGGGAAGGGGTCCCCCTCCCACCTCACGGCCGGAGCAGCTCCTGCTCTCACGGTCCTCTGCGTCTGGTCCAGCACGGTAGAGGAGCTAAAGGCCCCTCGGTGCAGCGCAGGACTGGGCTGGGAGGGCTCCGGAACCCCGGTCGCAGGCTTGGGAATGGGTCGGGCACACGGAGGCCCGCTGCTTCTGCTCTGGGCCTTACCAGGGGGAGCGAGGCTGCAGGGCTGTGCCCGGACTCCAGGAGGGATGTGGTCCCACACGAGAGGCTTGTAGGGGGCAGCGCAGGCGCTGTCCCACCGGCCTGTCCCTCACAGGTACCACATCGGGCTGTCACTGTGGGGCCCAAGCCTGGCTTGCAGGGGCCCCCACGTGCCTCTTCTGGCACTTGGCGGAGGGACTGCCCTTGGGGAAGCAGCTTCAGCCCCTGGACTGCTTGGCAGGCCTGCCCGGGGACCTGGGCTTCTGCAGCGACCCCCGTGGGCTGCCGAGTCCCTGCCCATCAAAGACGGGCCTTCTGGATCCGCCCGAGGCAGGCTGGGCCTGCCAGGGAGGCGGGGGAGCAGATGTGGGCGCTGGCAAAAGGGCTCTTTGTCCAGGGCTGGGGGGGGGGGCAGGTTAGGGGCTTCCACAGCATCCAGGACAACACTGCAGGGCCCAGGGGGTCCCCGAGCGCGCCTGTTGGAACCAGACCTGTCTGCGTGGGCCATGGGCCCTGAGAAGGGCAGCGCGGCCAGGCCAGAGGCACCCCCTACCCTGTCCTGGCCCTTCTTGCGTCCCCAGCATATGGGCACCCCCACGTGCTGACCTAGAAATCTCCCTCCCACACCACACGCCATCCTCAGGGGACCGGGTCGCCCCAGCTGCCAGGCCACCTCCGCCGGCAGGTTCCAGTCCTCCCGCAGCCAGCTCGGGCCCATGCCTCCAGCCCAGGGAGCCACATGGAGCCGCTGGATCTGACCCCCTGCCCGGGCACAGTGGGCATGGCCCTGTGCACCAGGAGCGCATGGTCCTCTGTGGCTCCCGCTGAGTCCCAGACTTCCAGGGACCAGAGTGGGCGCAGGCCGTGTGCAGCCTCAGCGGGGAGCGAGGCGGCGCACAGATTGGCAGGCAGGGCTCTCTGAGCACACCGCTGTGCCAGTCAGTCCTGGCCCGGTCCCCGGCGGCCAGTTCCCGGGGTGCAGACCCGCAGCGGGGTGGGGAGGGGGCAGGGGGGCACGGGGCAGGGAGACATGGGAGGGGCACTCGCCCCATGGCCAGGCCGCGGTGCCCTCGCCGCTCCTCTAGGGCAGGGTGGCCCGAGCCCTGGGTGGAAGGTGTGCCCATGGCCAGGGAGGGGGACTGGGACGGGCGGCTCTCGGGGGGACATCGAGCTCTGAGCGTGTCCGTTGCTCCCCCACAAAGGCATCTACATCCTCATCGCCGTGGGTGCCGTGATGATGTTCGTCGGGTTTCTGGGCTGCTACGGGGCCATCCAGGAGTCCCAGTGCCTGCTGGGGACGGTAAGGCCCGGGGCCGGGCGGGGGCAGGAAGGGGGTGCAGAGGCAGAACCCAGAGTTCTGGAGGCTCCCTGTGTTCTGCTCAGATGGGCCCCCCTGCTTGGCAGTGTGGCCCTGGAGCGGGGGCTCGCCGGGTGGCCTAGGGACCTTTCCTGGAATGACAGCCTCTGGGTCCCTGTGTGGCTCAGAAACCCCACCTTGTCCTGTTACTGTGACGTCTGGTTCCTAACTTGTGGTTTTTCTTTGTTTTGAATACAAAGGCCCAGAAGCATACGGGGCGGGGCGTGTCCTGGTTCCTCGGCAACTTTAACGCAGAAGCTGAGGCCTGGCTAGCCCCGGAGGCATGGGCAGTGGGCGTTCATGTCATGATGACCCTCTTCCCACCCGGAGAGGGAGGAGTGGGGTGCGGACAGGGGTCACTTGGGGCCCGAACCCCCCGGGGCTGAGCCCTGGCCTGTGGGGATGCTGAGAAGCTCGGCAGGCCACTGCTGGGACCGAGTCTCCCCCCCCCCATGCGGCTCGTCCCCGGTTGGGGTGGGGGTGGGGGTCGGCTGCCACCACGAGCCACACGAACACTTGCTGGTCACTCGGGCGTCTGTCGCCCGCACACGGCCAGCCCTAAGCTGCCCCATGCCTGCCCTCATGCCTGTGTCTCTGCTCTCCCCTCTGGGTCCCGCACGGCCTTCCCAGTTCTTTACCTGCCTCGTCATCCTCTTTGCCTGTGAAGTAGCTGCCGGCATCTGGGGCTTTGTCAACAAAGACCAGGTGAGCCTGGACGGCAGCAGTGGGCCTGTCCCTGCCGGGCTGGGGTTGGGGAGGGCCTGCTCTTCGGTGGTGGGGAATGGGTTGGGCCTACCCTTGGATTGCAGGGTGCTCTTTGGGGCTGCCCGTGGGCCCTGCCTCACAGAAAGGCCATGGAGGGTTTCTGGAGGAGGTGGCCCCGGGGGCCGAGGGGAAGGCGGGGCGGCCTATCTCCCAGCACCGGGGGGGGGGGGCAACCAGGTCTCCCCTGGGAACATCACTTTCTCAGGAGAGCCAGGAGAACATGTGCCCCCCCCCCAGGGGTGGTCCCTGCGGTGGCTGTGACCTCACCGCTTCCGCACACCCCACCCCCAGATCGCCAAGGACGTGAAGCAGTTCTATGACCAGGCTTTGCAGCAGGCGGTGGTGGACGATGATGCCAACAATGCCAAGGCCGTGGTGAAGACCTTCCATGAGACGGTGCGGGAGGAGTTGCTGGGGGGATGGGGTGGTCCTCTTGGGTAAGGCCCGGCTGGGGCGGAGCCTGGCCCCAGCGCAGACCTCAGGAGCAGGAGGGGTGCTGCGACCTGTCGGCCTGCAGAGCCCTCTCTGGGGTGCCCGGGGGGGATTCTCGGGGACCCACCATAAGCCAGGTGAGCCCGTTAGGCCAAGGCGTGATGGGAGGAAGGGGAAGAGAGGGGCCCCCGGCTCTGTTCTCCCCCTGGAGCCTCCCAGCTCGTAACCCTGGGCCAGGCTGGGGCATCTCCCCAGGCCTCAGCTTCCCCAGGCTGTGTGTCCCTGGCCATCTACCCACGGGTCGCGTGCGCACAAGGGCGCGGGGTGACCCGGGGGTCTTGGTCCCCGCAGCTCAACTGCTGTGGTTCCAGCACGCTGTCCGCACTGACCACCTCCGTGCTCAAGAACAACCTGTGTCCCTCGGGCAGCACCATCATCAGCAACTTCTTCAAGGTACACAGGGCCGGGCGCGTCCCGGGGTATGCCAGGCTGCCTGGGCCCCTGGGGGCGGCACCATCCACGTGTGGCTCAGCTACCTGAGCGGAAGGCCACGCACCCGCCACGTCCCACCCTGCGTCTGTTTTAAAACGGGTGTGAGATAACGGGGCAGAGACCAGGCGCTGGCCACACCTCTTCTGAGGGGCCGAGCCTCCCCATGCTCTTTCCTCAATGAGCCTGTGCTGCGGACTGTGGGGGCCCAAGGGCCCGCACCCCTGACGGTCCGCTGGCTGTCCTCCCCACCCGTCCCCCAGGAGGACTGCCACCAGAAGATCGATGACCTCTTCTCGGGGAAGCTGTACCTCATTGGTATTGCGGCCATTGTGGTTGCTGTGATCATGGTGAGTGCACGGGCCGGGCATCTGCCCAGGGCACCCCCACAGGGCAGCAGGTGCTGACGGCCCCCCCCCACCCCGCAGATCTTCGAGATGATCCTGAGCATGGTGCTGTGCTGCGGCATCCGGAACAGCTCCGTGTACTGAGCGGACGCAGCCGCTCGCGCTGTGGGGACAGGCCACTGGGGACCCTGCAGCGCCCCCGGAGTGACCGGACGTTCCGAGGAGGGCCGTCACCGCCCGTGTAGATAACTTCTCCGGCATCACTCTGCCACACTTATTAGCCTTTTTACTTCTGAGGTTTCGTTTTTGTCCTGAAGTTCCCCGTTTCCCTCGGGGCTGAAGTCACCAGACGGCATGTGAGCGGGCCTCGGGGACTGCGAGGCGGGGCCCCTGCTTCTGCGGCTGGGAGGGGCTCCGCCTGCTCAACCAGGCCTCTCCCGGGGGCCCTGCGGCCCGCGCACCTGCCTCCCGGGCTGCACGGCTCCTGCCTTTTCTAACCCGTTCCTCTGCCGCCGCCCGTCCGGAGCCGGGTCTGCAGCAGCCTTCCGCCCTCAGCGCACCTGCCCTTTCTAACGCGCCTGCCACTGCAGTTACACCTCCGAGTCGCTCAATAAAGACGGAGAATCCGGGCATGCCAACGACGTCCCTGTGCCAGCGGCGTCCAGCGCGGCGGCTGCAGGCGCCAGGGGCTGGGGGGCGGGCCGGTGCCCCGCGCGCGTCGGCGGCCTCCGCCCAGCCTCCCCGACCCCCGCGTGCTTGGGCCCCACCGCCCGGAGGGGCAGGTCCGGGGTAGGGGTGCTTGAGGCGGGGCCTGCAGGACTCCCCTTCCTCCCGCACACGGCCCCCCGCGCCCCGGGCTCTCCCGGCCGGCCGCGGTGCTGGTCCGCGGTCCCGGACAGCTGGACAGCTCCCGGCCCGGGCCTCCGCTTGCGGGGGCCGGAGAGGCGGGTCTGAGCCCCTGCCAGCCGGACCCGGACCCGGGGCGGGGGGGTGCCCGGGGCGCGGGCAGGACCGGTCTGTGCCGAACCCACCCCGTGAGGCCGCGAGCGCCTGGCTGGGGTCGGGCTCGGGGTTCCCAGCGGCCGCCTCGGGGGCTCCAGTTGGAACCGACCCCCAGCCCCGCATTTGGGGTCATCGGGTCTCGGCGGGGCCGCCCTCCTGCCACGTGTGTGCCGCAAGGGTCTCTGGGAAGGCGACCCGGGGCCCGCCCCCACGTGCTTCCCCCGTGGACCCTGGGGCGTCCCGGCCGCGCAGCGCAGCCGCAGTCCGTGCTGGGGGGGTCCCTGGGGGTCCCGACCACGCCTGGGGGCCGCAGGGTGGAGGCGGCGGGCAGAGAGCCGAGGCCGCCCCGACGTTGAGCGCAGCCGCCGAAACCCCGTCCCGCCCCCGACCCCGCCCCCGACCCACGAAGGGCGCGGTTGCGCGCTTCCGCCCGCACCGGAAGCACTTGGCCACGGCGCCGCGCGCGACGATGCACTTCCGGTCTGAGGAGGCTGCTGTGCTCGCGACTTCCAGCAGATGGCGCTGGGGCCCGGGAACGCGGCGCTAGCCGTTAGCCCTCGAGCATTCTGGGAGTCGCCGTGCTGCCTCTTCCTTCTCCCTCTTCCCGACTCAGTTCCGGCTCTTAGCGGGAAGGAGAGCCGTCGTTTCCGGGGAGGAAGGGCTCCGAAAAAAAAAAGCGAGGACGCATGCGCAGGGGCCACGCTGCCCGACGGGCCCTGGCCGTGGCGACCCAGTGCCTTGTGGGAGATGTAGTTCTCCAGGTGCGAACGTCGCGGGGCTGGGCCGGCGGAGGACTCGGTTTCCCAGAAGGCCGAGCGCAGCTGAAGATGGAGCCGGCCAGGCCGCGCCGGTCCGGTAGGTTTGCGGTGAGGGAGTCCGGCGCTGACTGGCGGCCGCGCCTCTGGGAGGTCGCTGTCCGCAGCCTTGCCCAGCCCGGAGACGCCCCCGTAGCGCTTCGCGTCTCCGGCCCCTCGCGGGCTGGGCCCTGGGACCCCGAGGCTTGTGAAGCCCGAACCCTGTCCGGCCCCGGCCCCCGACGGAGCGGAGGAAGCCGGGGTGCGCGTCCGAGCGCTCCCGCGGGGCAGCCAGTGGTTCCGCCCGCAGGGACGGGGCTCAGGCCGCCGAGCTCCCGAAGTGCGCGGAGATCCCCGGGACACGCTCCCGATGGCCCGTCCTGGCGCGCTGCCCCGTTGTCCCCCGGCGCGCCCCCGCTCCGGCTGCTGGTCCCAGTCGGGAAGGCGGCCTTCCCGCCGGTGCGGATCGCAGGGCCGCGTCTCCGGGGAGCAGGAGGCCGGAGCTCCGGCTTTGCTCGCGGCGCGCTGTGTGGCCGGGCCACGGCCCCTCCCTCCCTGGAGCGCGCGGGGTGCTCCGTTCCCTCCGGAGCTGCTCCCTCACCGGGGGACGCGCCCCAGAGCGCCGGCGTCTGTTTGCCCGCTGCGGGGCACCCGCGGCCGCGCCGGGCCCACCCGCCGGGTGCTTCGTGGGCGCTCCGCCGCGGGTCACCCTGGGCCAGGGCAGCTGGATGGATGGGTGAGGCCGGCTGTCCCCTGAGCCCGGAAATACAAGGTGCAAGGTGCCGGCTTGGTCACACGTGGGCCACTTTGCTCCGCGGGGAGCGGGGAGGTGTGCGCAGGGTTGCTGCAGGGCCTGCTCTGCCCAGCAAGGGTGCCCCAGGCGGCCACGGACATCCCGCTTCGCGGTGGGCTTGACCCTCAGAGGCCGAGGACCTGGCTGCGGACGCCCACGGAACTCCCGGGGCCTCTCCCAGCCATCAGGGGCGGCCCTCCTTGCCTGGGACCAGGCAGGGGCGCAGTCTTTGTGGAGTCCTTGCGGCGTGCCACGCGCCACGCTGAGCGGTTAGGAAGGAGCCTACCTGCGTGAGAGCGGTGTCGGCACAGAGCACAGGCTGCTGTTGTCCGCCGGCCGAGCCCTGGCTGGCTGCCCCTTGCCACAGCCCCACCCTCCAGCAGGCCCCTAGACGGGCTCCGAGCCTTGAACGAGGCTCTCATACAAAGGATCTGCCCTAGGCCTGGCCTCTGTCTGGGCTCCGTATCCCCAGGACCGCCCGTCGGGGATTGTGGCGCCATGCCTGCACCTTTGCCGCCTGATCTGACGGTTGGCTTTTCCCACCCCAGCCCGCCAAGGTTGAGCAGCTGGACGGCGCCGGACCCAGGCCACCACGCCTTTGCAGCACTCGCCGACCGGCGCTCCGGCGTCCGCACAGACCGCGTCCGACAAGGGAGGTGAGAGGGCTTTCAGGGGACGGGGATCTCCGTCCCTTGCTCTGCAGGGCGTAGTTCTTCCTGTGGATCCCACCGCTGGCCCAAGGACAGGGGTGTACAGGAGGGACCTCAGACACGAACTTCCTGGGCGGTCTGGTCTGGGTGTGGCGTGCTCTAGGACACATGTCTGAGGCAGGGGCAGGGGAGCCCCTGGAAGCCCAGCAAGGGACAGAGGTCGACGCTCTGCCTCCGGACACCACGTCTCTCAGCGACTCGGACTCTGATGTCAGCCTGCCCGGCCGTGCTGAGATGGAAGCTCTGTCCCCGGGGGTGCTGCCTGGGGAGGCCCAGGGGGTCTCAGACCCCGATGAGGCCCCTTTGTCTGCAAGGGGCCTCCGCACGGCCACGGTGCAGCCGTTCCAGCTGAGGGGCACCAGCTCTACCTTCTCCTGGCGCAGCCGCAACATCTTTGACTTCCTGGAGGGCACAGGCAGGCAGGTGCTGCCCTCTGAGGAGCAGACTGGCTCGGGGGATGGCGGGGACTTCCCACCCCCGCCGGCACCCTCAAGCCGGCCTCCAGGAGAGGACCCGGGCAGGGCGAGTCAGAGCCCTGCCCCTCCGAAGTTGCCCCCTGTCCCTGACTATGTGGCCCACCCTGAGCGCTGGACCAAATACAGTCTGGAAAACGTGGCTGAGGTCAGCGAGCAGAGCAACCGGGCTGCTGCTCTGGCCTTCCTGGGCTCCCCGAGCCTGGCTGCCCCCAGCGACCGTGTGTCCTCTTTCAACCAGGATGCCTCTAGCTGTGGGGAGGGAAGAGTCGTCTTCACCAAACCCGCCCGAGCTGGCGAGGCCAGGCCCGAGAGGAAGAGGGCCCTGAAGACGGCAGGAGGGCCTGGGAAGGAAGGCCCCGTGGAGTTGGCCCACCTGGCTGGGCCTGGGAGCCCGGAGGCTGAGGAGTGGAGCAGCCCCCACGGGGGCCTTCAGGAAGTGGGCATGCTGCAGGGGGCCGCCCACCCCGACTCAGCGGCCGGGCCCCCTGTGGTGGAGACTGTCGGCTTCCACAGCAGCCGGAAGCGGAACAGAGACCATTTCCGCAACAAGCACAGCAGCCCTGAGGCCGCAGGCGCCGAGATCTGAGAGAAGAGACCGGCCAGCTGGCGTTCCCGGACCAGGCTGGCGGAGGAAGGCAGCTGGGGCCACTGGCCACCTGGGGTGGAGTGGGGCCTGGGGCTCCAGCCCTCGGGAGGGGAGCCAGCGGGCTGCCAGGAGGAGGTGTCGGCATCCTGGGCTGGAGCTCCGGGTAGCGGTGTCTGAAGCAGTGCTTGCCGGTGGACGGCAGGAACCCTGGCCCGCCGAGTCCCTGGGCGGCAGCAGTAAAGGTTTCAGACATTCCTCCGGCTTCGGGCCTTGTGTAGGTTCTCAGGTCAGGACCAGTATGGCCGGGCCTTGTTTGCCCCCCGCCGCCCCCACATGCCCTGTTCTCTCATTCGATCCTCCCCCACTTAGCGTCCAGGGGACACGGAGGCTTTTTAGATGGACGCCCGGGTCCAGAGTAGGAGGTGAGGAGGCCTTGGGCACCTGCAGGGGTGAGCTCGATCCCCGCTGGCCAGCCTCTACCCCCTGCCTGGCTAGGGCAAGGAATCCTGAGGAAATGAGTCCCTAGGAGGCCAGCATGTGAGTGGGGGCAGGGCCCCTCCCTGACCTTGGCCACTCTTGCCCCTTGGCTCTGGCCCGCCCAGGCCAAGCGTGACGATGGCCAGGACACTGGGACCACATCACCAGAGCGACTGAGCCGTGTGCAGGGGCACTGCTGCTGTGGCTGGGCCCGGCGGCAGAGAAAGAAGCGCATACCCGAGGGCGTCGGGGTGGCAGACCGGGACAAGCGTGTCCCCTCTGTGCCTGGTGGCAGGACGTAGCAGAGACTGGCTGGTCTGCTGTCCCCGCCCCAGGTCTCGGAGGGAAGGAGGGGACCAACGCGGCTAGCCACTCACCCTAGCTAGGGCCAGCACGGGAGCCTGGACCCCCATCCCATGGGCAGGTAAACCCTCTCACCACCCCCCACCCCCGTAGCCTTTACTGACGCGGGGTGGCTGTGTTCTCTTAGGAGAAAGCGGCCGTGGGGGCAGGGGTGGGTCCCCCTGGGGCCAAGGCCAGGCTGGACATAGTCCAGTGCTTGCTGTGTGAGCACGTGAGGGTGTGCGGGATTGGGGGCCAACACACAGAGTCAAGACTCCTCCAGGTCCAAAAGGGCGAGAGGTTCTAGCCGCCAGTGTTTCCAAGAAATGAGTTTTAACAGGTGATACAGGTTGGGTACGAGATAGGTGCGGACCCCATATTGTGGCCCACCAGACCAGACTGGGTGGTTGTGGATGGGGGCCCCTGGGGCTCCCCCAGTTTGGGAGAGGGTCCACCACCCACCCCCGCACTTCCACGTGGAGAGTGGCCCTGGGCAAGGAGCCAGGCAGGGCAAGGGGTGGCTGCTTCTGACAAGGCCACGAGAGCCGCAGCCCGCTGAGGGCCCTAGCGGAGGCCGGGGAAGTTCGGTGCGTCTCTGGGGCCTGGGGTGGCCTGCCGGCCCACTGTGATCGGGGCGCCGGGAGGTGGGCCCCCTGTGCAGATCCTCCGAGTGCCTCAGGTGTCCGAGAGCCGCGGGCCAGCCTCTGGGCACTCGCTGCTGTCTGCGGCCCCTCGGCGGTCAGCACAGGCTTGCTGGCGTCCACCTTTAGAGGTCTGGGAGTCTGCTGAGGAGGGAAGACCTCTCAGCCGCTGGGTGTCCAGTGGGGCCGGCCCAGGGAAGGGAGGGGGGGCTCACGCACACCACAGAGCACAGGAGCCGGCGACCCTGGCCAGGATGGGGCTGGGGGTGTTGTGGAGGGCGGCCGCCAGGCGGAGCCTCCAGAGTCCACATGGCCATGCTCTCGTGCTTGGTTGAGCCGGCGGCTCCAGCAGAGGGCTCCTGCCCTGCCCTGAAGACCGTTGCCAGCCAAGGGCCATTGGTGGCCAGGGCCAGTCCCCTCCCAGGACCAGAAGGCAGATAACTGGCCACCCACCACGTGACAGCCCTCCACCTGTGGCCCCGCCAGCCTGCGCCCCTGTCTTCCCCGGACACACACTTACTCCAGGTGGCGCCGCTCTGGGCCATAGAGGACAGGAGCACCGTGCAGTAGTCGACCTGGGGGACGGAGAGGCGTCCGGGGCAGCCGGTGGGCCCTGCCACCCCGTGGGCCTCCCCTCCCGTAGCTGTGGGAACAGGCGTGAGGGCAGGGTTCCGGGTGTGCAGAGTGGACAGTGAGGGGATCTGAAGGACAGGACCCCCTCCAGGGAGGGCACACTGTCCCCAAAGTCCCCTATGGAGGCAGGTACAGGGACCGTGCCCCCTCCCCGGGGCCTTGCCCTGCCCTGCCTGGCTGCTGGGGTGCAGAGCTGCGGGTGAGGGTCCCCCGGTCAGAAGAGCGTGAGGCCCAACTGCCTACCTGGGACTCCAAGCGCTTGATGCACCTTTCTTGCTCTCTCAGCCCCACGAGGTGCTGGGCAACAGAGTCCACCCTGCGACAGCAGCCGGTGTGCACGGGGTGCCCCACAGCTGGGCGATCCTCCCGTCCCCACCCACCCAGGCCCTTTGGGGAGGTTTGGGGTCACCGAGGCCTCGCTGGGTGGGGTGGTCTGCCCTTTGCCAGCATCCCCACATCTGGGTGCGGGGTCCCCCCATCCTCCCTGGGCTCTCGAGGGGGCTGAGCGGCTGCCAGCGAGAGCGAGGGTTGTGGGCAGGTGGGAGCTGTGGGCTCGAGGGGACCGTTGGGATGGAGCGTGTTGGGCCCAGAGCAAGGAGGACAGCACCGTCGTCGGCCCCTCTGCCCCTCTCAGCTTCAGCCTCCCCAGCTCAGAACTGACTGGCGGGCGTGGGCCACTCCGGCTCTTGGTGGCAGAGGTCCCGGAGGGCCTCTTAGACCTCTGGCCGCCTGGGGGGGGCGGGGAGCGGCCTTTCCAGGCGGGGGTGGGGGTCAGGGTGCCCGCACACCTGTGGGCGGTTTTCCGCAGCAACTCGTCCTTGCTGCCCTTCCTCTGTTTCTCCAGCTTGCCCAGGTAGTTCTCCTTCTGCACCGCCTCCCACGTGACCATCTTCTGGTCCAGGGGCTCCGGCAGGTCTCTCCCTGGGAAGGCCGGACAGCCACGCGCTCGCCTGCAGCCAGGGGGACCTCGGGGCCAGGGGAGCCCGGCCACAGGAGCCCTGGCACCCGTGGGGCCCGGGATCGCTGCCCATGGGCCCGGGGTGTGAGGGGGGAGGAAGGCGATGGGCTCAGCCTGTGCCGGCTGCCCCAGGCCCGGATGGGGGCCCCGCGCGCCTGCCCGCCCCCCTGCACGGGGTCGGGGGCCTCACCCAGGTGCACCCGCTTCTGCTCGGCCCCTTTCCGGAGCAGCCTCTTGAGCAGCAGGCTCAGGTGGCTGAGGACGATGAAGGGCGGCGCCAGGGCGGGGCGCTGGTGGTACTCCACGATGAGGTGGTAGCGCTGGAACTTCCAGAACGTGTCCGCGTTGCCCTGCACCACCTGGAAGGTGTAGCTGTGGGGCCGGCGTGTGGGCGCAGAGCCCTTGCGGCCCGGCTCCTCCGCTCCGGCCCCGCCCAGCCCCGCGCCGCTCCGGGAGGCCCCGCCCCCATCTTCCGCGGGTCTCTGCGGTGCGTCCGGAGCGCACCTGGGGTCTTCGCCGCCCCCTCTGCTCTCCTGGACGGTGCGGACCTGCCCGTGAGCCTCCCTCCCCCGCGCCTGTCGTTCGCTGCACCCTTCCTCGCGGCCCTGCGTGCCCGCGGTCCGGCCCGGCCCCTCTGGGGGGCAGAGACGCCCCCGCAGCCCCAGGTCTGCGGCGCTGGGCCCTGGGCGCCCCCCAGCCCCGCGTGCCGGAGCACAGGGATCAGGCCACCTGAACATGGCGATCAGCAGGTTCATGAGCAGCACGTTGGTGACCAGCAGGAAGGTGACCAGCAGGAGGATGACCAGCCAGTTGGCGTAGAGGTTGGGGCAGGAGGGGGAGCCCTCCTCCAGCAGGGGGTGCAGCGAGCAGTTCACGCGGGCTTCTGAAACACAAGCCGCAGGGCGGGGGCCGCCTGGACCCACAGCCTCCGGCCTTGAGAGCTTCGTCCTCGCGTGGAGCCCGCCCGGGTGGAGCGTGCTGGCGGGGGAGGGGGGGGGGCAGCTGGCCTGGCTGAGCACTGAGAGTTCCTACGTGGGACACTGCAGTCCCACTCCCCCACCTCCTCCTGACTGATCACAGCCAGGGCCGCGGGCTCTGGGGGCAGAGCCCAGGCCACCTGGGGGATGGAGCACAGAAGACCCAAGTTTGTGCTGGTAGATGTGTGCGTTCCCCACCACCACCAGGGGCTCAAAGCCGCTGTGGAGAGAGCTAGCCAAGGGGCGGGATGATCCTGTCTTCCCTGCAGGACTTGTCAGGGCCCTCGTAACACGGAGGCCTGTCCCATGGCACCCAGCTGGAGAGGCAAGTCTGCACCACCTCCATACCTCATCTGGCTGCACCGTCTCTGATCCTGATTGCCACAGGCAGTGTGGACACAGAGCACCTCTGGGCCATGCCAGCTCACAGAACGTTCTCGGGGCAGTGGGAGTGAGTGCCCGATCTGGGAGCAGGCAAGCATGCCCCGGGGGCCCGAGGGTCACAGCGCCAACCCTTCACCAGCCAGCACCCCACACTCATGGGACAGGAGGCATGGGAGGAAGGAGCAGAGCCTGAGTACACAGGCCACGACCGCCCAGGGTGCTTGCCACATCTTCCTTGGGAGGGGGCTCGTGGCCTTGTATGTGCACGTGCCCCGTGGCCGCGTGGGTGCTGCCCACGCCTGCATGCGGGACTGTTTCCACAGCTGCCCCTCTGGCTCTCTGTGCTGTGTGTCCCCGGTCTCTGTCTACGTGGGTGTACCTGCGTCCCCACGCTGTGCGCACGTGTCGGGCTGGCGGGGCCTGTCTTCACGTGTCTGTGGCTCCCTCTCCGGGGGGCTGGCTCCCAATTTCCCGAGGGAGTTTTTGCGCCAGGCCACGCCAGTGAGCTGCTGAGTGTGCAGAAGGGCGCAGCCAAGCAGCCTCCTCCCAGCCCTGGCCCCCAGGCCTGCTGGGGGCTGAGTCCCGCCCCTTGTCTCTCTCCCCGGCGCCCAGGCTCCGAAGCAGTGAGACTCCCGTGTCTCCCAAAGGTTCCACCAGGCCAGGCTGGAAATTAAATTGTCCCTGGAGGGGCGCCTGGGTGGCTCAGTGGGTTAAAGCCTCTGCCTTCGGCTCAGGTCATGATCCCAGGCTCCTGGGATCGAGCTCGTTGCCCAGCGGGGAGCCTGCTTCCCCCTCTCTCTGTCTCTGCCTGCCTCTCTGCCTGCTGTGATCTCTGTCTGTCAAATAGATAAATAAATAAATAATCGTAAATTGTCCCTGGGGCTGAAGCTAGACTGAAGTCAGCCCTGGGGCTTCCTCCTGGTGCTCGGTGGCGGGGGGGTGGCACTCTGGGCCCCAGGCCCACAGGCTACGTGTCAGAGACTCAGTTTCCCCACCACCACCCCTCCCCATGGTGGGGTTACCCAGAGGCCTGAGCAGACAGGAAGCCCAGCCCCAGGAGGGGAAGGGTCCTGCCCGGGACCCCGAGGAAGCCGGCTCAGGCCTGGCCCTGCTGACGGGCTTGGCGCTACAGCACTCTGCCCCCGAGGCAGCCCGGGGGCTGGGAACCCCTCAGGAAGGCCTGCACTCCATCGGCCCTCCCCGGGTAGCCCTGGGCTCCTGGGGAACTGGAGTCATGACCCCACCATACACCCCTGATCCCCAACATCAGTGTGAGGCTGGGGCCCAAGATGGGGCCCCCCCGAGTGACCCGGTGTCCCCTGCCTCCCAAGGGCCCCACAGGACAGGGTGACCAGGGGCCATACGGGGAGGGAGGCAGGGTCTGCTGAAACTAAGGGCCTGGAACACTGCGGCTGAGCAAACACCAAGGGGTCACGGGGGCAGGCCACACAGACCCAGGAAATGGGCCTCCGGCATACCCCAGTTAGCCGATTTCCGCGGCGGCAGCGCCCCTCCCCATCCTGGTGGCCTGTGTTCGCATCACTCACGCTCTCACCCCATTGACAAATCGGCACCACGTGTGGTGGGCACGCTGACCTCGCCTCACTAGCTTCGGGGATCGGGGTCAGGCCTCAGACCTGGCCACGCTCGTGACTGCCCTGGGGCCCTGGGTCGCCCTGGTCCCGCACCAGGCTGAGCGAATGGCCCCTCCCCCGGGCTCCCGGCACTGGCTCACCT
The DNA here is from genome assembly GCF_922984935.1 of Meles meles. Taxonomy (NCBI): domain Eukaryota; kingdom Metazoa; phylum Chordata; class Mammalia; order Carnivora; family Mustelidae; genus Meles; species Meles meles. Next base: position 1,783,202 of record NC_060073.1, read on the forward strand.
TCCTTGAGGGGTCGGTTCCCTCTCCTCCCCCTCCCCACCGAATTCCAGCCCCCTCTGGGGCCTGCACAGGTGTCCCTGTCCCCCACGCCAGGGCTTCCCTGAACCCGTCCCCACCCAGCCCCCCATGGAGGAGCAGCTCCCTCTCCCGCAGTGTACCCACTGTCCTGGGACGTTCTTAGAACCTCCAACAAGGGCCAGCTGGGGACACCTGCACCCTCTGATGGGCCGCACCCACCCGACAGCGGGTGAGGCACACTGGGCCGTGTCCCCAGAAGCAGCAAGGACACGATCAGGAACGGCCTCATGGCAGAGGGTCCTTGCCGGCAGGGGGGCCCAGGACCGGGGACAGGGAGGCCCGCTGTCCAGCAGGTCCGCTGGGGGGTGGCGGGGGTTAGAGGCGCCAGTGCACGGATGGGCCTGTGACGGTTAGGGATGGACTGGGATGGGCCTGCCCACTTTGCAGCCTCCTCGCACCTCGGTTTCTAGCCTGGCGCCCCAAATCTCACGTCCCTGTGACCAACAGAAATCTGCCTGGAGTTGCCCCTGGGCTGTGGGGCCTGGGGGCCGGCCTCAGGGATTCCCCCATCTCAGCTAGTTCCTGGCTAGGATCTCATGTGACCCCGAAAGTTCCCTCTCCAGGGCCCCACGTCCAGGGTGCGATAAAAGGAGACTTTGTAAACCAGACCCCATCTGGCTGCACCCCAAGGGGGGGGCGTCCCTGCAGCAGGCTCGAGGCGCTGCCCCCTCCCCCGGACTGCGTGCTAACCATCGATCTCGTCCAGCGGGATTTGCCCGAAGATCTGCAGGTAGGGCCGGTACAGCACGCGGCGGAAGACCCACTCCAGGCGCCCGTCGTGGGGGTGCAGCAGCGCCTGCGTGGTCACGCCGTAGGCCACGAGCCACACGCTCAGGAAGAAGAGGAAGAAAAAGACGTCCTTCATCTCCGGGGGGGAAGAGCGGAGAGGGTTAGTGGCCGCCCACTGGGGCTTCACGCTCAGCCGCCCCGGGAGCCAGGGCAGGCCCAGGCGCGGCCGGGGGCTCACCATGCGCTCCACGATGATGATCTTGGGGCCCAGCTGCTTGTGCACGGCAAAGATGTGGATGAGTCGGAGCGTGAACACCATGAAGTCGACGGCCAGGACCGTGCGGCCCGCCTCGAACATCGAGGGCACCATCCTGGGGGAGGGTGGCGGGTCGGAAGGGCTGCGAGTGCCCCGAGAGAGGAAGGAGCTTCCTCCAGGACACACGGCACGGGCGCCAGGGACGAGCCGGACCTTCTGAGCCCTTTCCTGGTTTCATCCTACAGGTGACCTTGCCCACTGGCCCAACCGAGGTGGCCCGTTAGGCCTCTGAGCCCCACAGACCTGCAGGTGACCCCAACAATGAAGAGGAAGATGGCCACCATGTCACACTTGTTCCAGTTATCCTCCACGTAGAGCGCAAACTTTTTCACCAGATGCGTGTCCTCGTCCGTGAAGAATCCCTGGCAGAGGGCAGACTGTCCGCTGACGGCTCACGGGACCGCCCTGCCCAGCCCAGGCTGGGGTTGGGGGGGCCAGGGCTCAGCCTGGAGCTGGACTCGGCCCAGTGGGCTCGGCCCACCACTCACCTGCCGGATCTCTTCCAGCACCAATGTAAAGACCCAGAAGTACAGGGTGACCTCAGGCCCTGACGGCCCCTGAGGAGGTGGCCTGAAGTCGACCAGCAGGACGTAGGCGAACAGGAAGAGGAATGCAAAGTACATGACCACGTTCCCCAGGAACACGGTCACGGGCGCGCCCCAAAACATGCGCCAGCGCGTGAGCAGGAAGGCAGCACGGGGCCCCGGGTCCCCCTGAGCCCTTGGTGTCTCGGCCGACTCCTCTGGCCTGCAGCGCGGGAAGACCACAGCCGGCGGTGAGGCAGGCGGCCGGGTGCCCCACGGAGTGAGTGCCGCCCCCTGGCCAGCCCGCCCCACGGCCCTTACCCGCTGCCCGGGCTGCAGAGCAGGCTCTTCTCCGAGTCCAGGCTGTCCAGCTCCTGCAGGCCCTCGGGGCCCGTCCTCAGCGGGGCCTCCTCACTGCAAGCACAGGGGATCCTCAGGGCCCGCGGCAAGGGCACCAGCCAGCAAAGGACGTGCTGAATGCACTGAGAAGGTCTGCACACAGCAGGACCCACAGAGATGCTGGATGCGGGGAGCTGTGGAGATGTGGTACCCTCAGAGCCCACCCCCCGCCACTAGGGGCTGGCAAGGTGGCGGCCGCCTGCCCCCAACACACCTGAAGGTGATGAAGTTGGTGTAGATGAGGGCTGGGCAGAGGAAGGCACACAGCAGCCGCAGGATGGGCGTGCCCGACGCCATGTCCCCCCACCAGATCTTGGTCAGGAAAGCCTGAGACGAGGGCACGGCCGCTGGCCTCCCACCCCACACCGTGGCCCATGCTGTGCCCGGCACCAGGTGCGCCCTCCCAGGCTCCGCCAAAGCCTCGCCCTGCACCCCGGGGGCAGACCCTTCCCGGGGTGAGGGAGATCAGGTTTAGGGGTGCAGGAGAGCCACACAGAGGAGGCGGCCCCTCTGCTGAGACCCACAGCGGACAAAGGGCCGGCCCGGGGCGGCGAGAAGGAAGCCAGGCAGGTGCCTTCTAGGAACAGGGCCACCCGTCCCGCGCCCCTGACCTGTGACCAGGACTTGGGGAGCGGAGGCGGGTGAGGCCGTTCCCCCAAAGCCAGACGCTCACCTGTACCCCGTCATGGGCGAAGAAGGCCTTGGTGTCGGCCTCGGTGGCCAGGTGCAGACAGGTGGCCCTGCTCCAGCCGCGGTTTCTGCGCACCAGCAGGGCGAACGCGCGGTCCTCGCTGTTGCCGTAACACTCGGAGAAGAGGCCTGCGCAGGGACACCGGCCACTGGCCGCCGCGCTCCTCCTCCTGGGCCCCGAGCTGCGTCCACCTCCCCACAGGGACTCTGACCGTGCCTGCCTGCCCTGCCCTGCCCTTCCCTCTCCCGTCGTCACCCCACGTGCCCCGACCGAGTGGCCGTAGGACCCAGGGTGTGCCCAAGGCCATCGCCGAGGACCACCTGTCCCTCTGTGAGAATGAACATTAGGGTCCACCTCCCCACTAAGAGGAGGCTCTGAGGTGGCCCTGGGCCCCCACCTCGTGTGCCCCCCCCCCCAGTGCACTCCTCCCCACCGGGTGCGTCGATGCCCGCCGGGCCGGTGCTCACCCAGGGCCAGCTGCTCGTACTTGGCCTCCCTCACCGGGCGGCGCACCCCCGCCCCCGTCTCCAGGTGCGACATCTCTCTGAGGATCTTGCAGGCGGCCAAAGCGGTGGCCACCCCCTCCTGGCCCTAGGAGGCAGGGTGTGAGGAGGCCGGTATCCCCGCCCCTCCCCGGCCCCCCAGGAGCCTGGGGCCAACCCACCATGGCCCAGAAGTAAGTGGCCATCTCGTGGCGGTTCTGCAGCACGGCCCAGAGGAACAGGTCCCGCCAGGGGTTCTCGCTCCTCCGGTTCAGATCCAGCGGCCACTTCCGGCCCTCAGGCCGCCTGGCCGGTCCCCGCTCCTGGAGGACAGGCCGGTCAGCCTCCTGGGGACCCCTCCCGGCCCTCCCGGCCACCGGCCCGCTCACCTCCTGGTAGAGCCCGCGGCAGGCGTCATGCAGGAAGTCCTTGAGCAGGCGGGAGACCTCGTGCAGGGAGAAGGCGGGCAGGCCCGTGGGCGGCTCGCGGGCCTGCGGGGCGCCCAGGCCGGCCAGGGTCAGCCGGCCCTCCTCGTGCTTGCGCTGCAGCAGGTCGAACAGCAGGCTCTTGGGGGGCGTGGAGCGGTACAGCTGCTGCAGCCGCCCGTACGTCAGGAAGTCCCCCACGTCGGCGCCGTTGTCCACGAAGAGACGCACGAACTCGGGCTTGTCACTCACCAGCGCGTCCATCATCACTTCCTCCAGGTCACAGGACTGGGGCCGCCGCGGGACGTGCCCGGGGGGTGGGGCGGAGACGGGCAGAGTGAGTGCGAGCCATGTGCAGGGAGCCCCCAGCTCCAGCCCCCCAGCCTGTCCCTCCGAGCCAGCTCCGGGCCACCAGGGGCCACGAGTCCTGGGGCATCCGGCAGGCCCGTCCTCCCTGGGGGCCGTGCGCGGGGAGCCCCAGCAGGTGCCCTGGCCTCCCCGCCCCACCCCCGGCCCCAGCGGGCAGTAAGGAACCTGCCAGGAGCCCGAGGGAACACCGTCCGCCCCCAGGCCCTCCATATGGTCCCCGCCCTGGGCTGCCAGAAACGAGGCCCGGGAGGCATCGGCTGGCCGGCGGGCGGGCACCTTCCACTCCACGTCCCCGTTGAAGATCTCGCTCCTGGCGATGTCCACGCGGTCCCAGGCCACGGCCAGCTTGAGCTCGTCCAGGTAGGCCCGCGCCTCCTGGCTGTGGCTCTTGCAGGCTTGGACAGAGTGGGTAGGGGGTGAGGGGCGAACCTCGGGGTCCCCAGAGCTCGTGCAAACAGGGCCCCCCGCGCTGGTCTTCTGGACACACAGTCCAGGTACCACGGCCTGCTCCACACCCTCTGATTAGTGGTGAGAGGCTCCCAGTGTCGCCAGACCCCCAGGAGCCAGGCTGGGAGCCCTGGCAGAAACGCCGGCCCCGGAGACCCCGAAGGAACGGGTGAGCAGAGCAGGAGGGAGCGGCGGCCCGTCCGGAGGAGCTGCCCCTCTCCCCGCTCTCCCTCCGGCGCACCCCGGCCCCAAACTGCCCCTCGGGCCCGGTTCTCTGTCTGGCTTCCTCAAGGCCCATCCCTTGGCACGGCTGGTCTCTAATACGAAAAGCTTATCAAGTGACAGCCAACGGTGACAGCCCAGCGCCGCCGATCGAGGAACAGAAAAACACCTGCGGTCCCTGCGCGCAGCGGGAGATCCCTCAGCCCTAGGAAGCAGTGAGGCGCCCGCACTGCCGCGGCGTGGGCGAGCCTCAAACACGGGGCCCGGAGACAGGAGCCCACGGCGCACCGCAGCCGCTGACGGGAAGGGCCCCAGCCGGGCACACCCGCGCGCGGAAGGCGAGCCGACACCCCAGGGCCCAGGGAGGCAGGGTGCGCCCACGGCTGCTGGCTGGCTCTGGGGGCAGGGATGTTCAGGAATCAGACCGCGGGGACGGCTAATTCGCAGATGGACCAGAAGCCCCTGGACTGACATTTTTTAAAGTTTCTTAAATGACAGTAAAACGCGGCAGACATCAAAGCTGCCGAGCCCAGGCCCGTTGACGGATCCGTGTGTCATCTCTGTGTCATTCCCGTCTTCTTACACGTCCTGCTGGAGACGTGAGCGCTGGGCCGCACACGCGCACCCAGCAGAGCGACGCCGTCGCAGGGGTCCCGGCCGCGGACATCCCAGCTGGGCGGCGGCCCCGCAGGGTGGGAGCCATGATGGGACGGGGCGTGGGAAGCAACCCCGCGCCAGCGCAGAGCCCGGGGCCGTGGGACGCAGCGGCGGTCACCCCGCACCCGCCCAGGGCTCTCACCTTTCACCAGCGCCTTAAGGATGACAGTGTCCAGCTCCTCGGTGCCCTCCTGCTCGAAGTCGTGCACGGTGAGCAGGTGTGGGTGCGAGGTGATGTTCTGCAGCTGGGACACCAGGACAAGGGCCCTGAGGTGGCCCTGGGGGCGGGGACACGCCGGTGGACAGGCATGGACTGGGCGCTCGGCGTGTGAGGTGGGTCTCAGTGAGCGGGCCAGCGGCTGCCCGGGGCACGGGGGCAGCCTCTCCGAGCTCCCTTGCTCCAGGGCCCGAGGCTGAGCCCGTTGGGAGGCTTTGTGGGGAGAGGGAGGACGCCGGGGCCTTGCGCGTGGGGTGGGGGCACAAAGGCACCAGGAGGAGCTCGTCCCAGCCCTGCCGTGCCCGGGAGAAGGGGATGGGAAAGGGAGAGGGGCCTCGGCCTTCGAATCCCACCGTCCCTGGGAGACTCCTACCAGCTCGGTCCAGTGTACGATGTCCTCCCAGCAGAAATGTTCGCCCGGAAACTTCTCTTTCAATTGTTTCTCGGCCACCTGGGGCACCAGCAGGTGGGGCTGGTTCATCAAGGCGGCCAGCACGTCCGCGATGCCTCCCGAGCCGGCCAGGACCAGCCACGGGGCAGCATGCTCCACGGCCCTGGAGATCCTCTGAGGCAGTAAGGTGGCGAGAGCAGACCCCACGTCAGCCTGGGCGCCCTCCTTGGCCCGTGTACCAGACATGCCCTGCCCGGACAGGGTCCTGCCGGCAGCCACGGCCAGCCAGGGGGGCTCCCATAGGGTCTCTGCTGGGCCCCCGCCCCCCTCCCTGTCCCTACCTCCAGGGTGCTGGGGTCGCCGTTGACCAGCAGACAGAGGACGGGGATCTCGATGCTGCCAGTGCCTGCGGACAGAGCACCCGGGAGGTCCGCCCTGGTGCCCAGGCACGTGGTGGGGGGCTTGCACCCGCCCTGCGGGGCGGCCGCGTGCTTGGACCACCAACCCCCTACATCTTCTGAGCAAACGCCGGCCCAGAGGCTGTTTCTAGCGACGTGTGGGCTCCGGGTTGCATACGGCACACACCAGCCCCTCCGCCTGCGGACTGCTATAGTCCCCCACGGCCATTTCCACAAAGAGGAATGTCCATGAAGTCAAAAGTTCGGTCCCCGGCTGCACCGGCCACAGTTTGGTGCCCAGCATCCATCCCCGTCACGGCAGCAAGCTCTCCCGCCGCTCCGCACACCCTTGGAGGCCCCAGAAGCAAACCAAAGACGTAAAGGAGGGGCCTCGGCCAGTTTCGCCCCCAGACATGAACCAGAACTTTCGGCACGTGAGGCTAGCTGGTGCTGGGCCGGCCGCGGCCACCAGGCGCCCTGAGCTGCCTCCAGACGGAAGCTGGAGGCCGCGTCTGGGTGTGTGGGCCGGGCAGACTTCAGCACACCGGAGCCCTGCGCCACCTCCGTGGTCTCCGCGTGGCTGGGTTGTGCGTCCGTTTGCGACAAGCGCTCCGTCCGCACACACTCCACGGTGCTTATGAGCAACAGAAGCCCCACGGGGTCTCACAGACAGCAAATCCCCTTTCGCGCCCCACGCTGCAGCGCGCCGGCGCTCAGGTCACACCGCCCTCTGGTGGCAGCGTACTCGCAGCCGGTACAGGGAAACAGGCCTCTCAAACCGGCAGATCCATTCTCCTCCCGAAGCCCTGAGCCCACAGAAAGAGCCCCTGGCCGGGGCCGCCCATGCAAACACATCCGCAAGGGCTCCGCCGCCATGTGGGGGGGACGTCGCTGCCCTCGGGGCTGCACCCCTGGCCCCAGCCCCTTGGGGCGCTCCGTGCCTCCCGCCTGGAGTGCCCCACCCTGCCCACAGGGTCGGCCTTCCAGCACAGCCCCCGCGCTCTGCCTCGGGACCCCCCCCTCCCCGGGGCAGGCCTCACCCCTGGGACCCCCCCTCCCCGGGGCAGGCCTCACCCCCATAGCCGGTCCTCTGCTCCGAAATGTGCTTCTCCAGCTTCAACCTCAGCTCCGTCAGCCCGTCCCCCTTCCCGGAGGGCCCAGGCTCCACCAGGATGAAGTGCGCCTGGTTGTGGTCCAGGGAGCAGAGCGGGCCCTGGCCGCTGCCCTCGTCCGCGGGGTAGTGGACAGGGCTGTGCTCCTGGACCCGCAGCCCCGCACACAGCATGAGGCCCGGGCCACGTCTGCTCTGCCGGGACCTGCTCCCACCCCAGCCAGGGGGAGGCCTCGCGGCTGGTGTCCAGGGGGCCCCGGGGCGGGGGCGGGGTGGGGGGGGGACCGGGTCCTCCAGATGGAACCAGGGCCGGGAAAAGCTCCCCTCACCCCCCGGCCCTGCCTTAGACAGACCCTGGGCTGGGAGCCGAGGCCGCTCACCCCGGGGTTGCCCAGACTAGCTGGTGACCGTCTGGGCCTCGGTGGGGGTCCTGGGCAGAGGGTGGGTCTGCGCGGGCTGAGGGCCTGGAGGACCCCTCCCCACGCTATTCCCTAGCCAATGCTGCCCCCTGCTGGCCGCGTGCAGGGCTCCCCTCCCCTCCCGCTTCCTTCCCTTCTTCCTCCTCCTTCCCTCTCTCCCCTCCTCCTCTCTCCTCCCCTTTACCTCCTCCCTTCTCCTCCCCCTCCCCTTCCACTGCCTCCCCTCCCTCCCCTCCCCTCCTTCCTCTCCTTGCCTCCTGCTTCCTCTCCCTCCCTTCCCCATCTCCTCCCTCCTCCCTCCTCCCTCCCCTTCCTTTCCTTCTTCCTCCCCCCCTTCTCCCTCCTCTCCCTCTTCCCTCTCCCTGCTCCCCTCCCACAGCTTCCCCTCAGTGTCCCAAGCCTTCAGGGTGCCGCCCCCCCCCCACAGAGCCCCTGAGGGCAGAGGCTACTCTGTCCAGGGCAGGCCTGGTACGGAGGGACTCAGGAGACGTTTGCCAAGTGACCAATGGGCAGCGGATGGGGGGATGTGGTCAGCCTTCGGGACTGCATGGGTGGCTTCCTCGGCAGACATGCCTCCCACCCTGGGGTGGGGGATACTCGGGGGCCCTGGGCTCCTCCCTGCCTTCCAAGCCCACCTTGCCCAGCCGCCGCGATGTTCCAAGACAGACGCTTACCTGGGCGTTGTCCAGAAGCTGACGATGCAGGACGCGGCCCAGCGAGGCCAGGCCAATGGCCACCACGCGGGCCCGGGTGGACGTGCTGGCCAGCGAGTGGTCACGCACGGCCTGTCCGACGTACCGGGCGAGGCCCGCACGCAGCGCGCTGGTCAGGATCCAGGCCCCTGCGGCATGCGGCTCAGTGTGCCCGCGGCCCCCGGGCCCTCCCCCGCCAGCGGGCAGGCCCACGTGCCCAGACCCGTGGGAGCCCTGTGGGACCGGGCCCCTGGGGGCCCCCTGGACAGCAGGCCACGCCTCTGCCCTGTGGCCTGTGCTGGGGATCAGAGCCTGGAGGGTTTCTCCAAATTAGGAAGCGCTCAGCCGCGCGGGGTCTGTCGGGCTCTGTCTCCGCAGGCTCAGGCGGCCTGAGCAGGAAGCCCGATCAGCTGGTTTGACCCAGTCCAGCCAGACCGCCTCCCCCGGGGGGTTCCAGCTACCATCCCTGAGGGTGTCTCGCCGAGGCCCACAGGGTGCCCCTGCCGCTCTTGGGGGGAGGCCTGGCCACGGGGGACCTCAGCCACTGCCCCTCCTCCCGGGGGAGCTGCTCTCATCTCGGCCGCACAGAGGAAGCCACATGGGCCCGCGGGCTGGGGTGCTCCCCACTCGGGGGGCTCTGGGGGAGCCTCACCTGTGCTCTGGGCCGCCTTCACCAGCCCCTTGCGCAGGACGTCCCGCAGCCAGGACTTCATGGTGAACGGACGCTCCTCGCCCACCAGGGACACCACGAGGTTGGGGGCGGGCAGGTGCCACTCGGCCAGCAGGAGGTTGAAGAGCTCGGAGGGGGCCACGTCGCTGGGCACCTTCACGAACTGCGGGCAGGATGGCCACAGCCTCAGGGTGCAGGGCGGGGATGCTGGACCTGGGGGCGCTGGGCATGGGGGCAGGGCACGGGGTGCTGGGCACTGGGTGTGCAGGCATCAGACACTGGGGGGCACTGTGGTACTGGGCACGGGGGCACTGGCTGGGGGGTGCCGGGCACTCGGGCGCTGGGGGGCACAGCACAGGGGACATGTGGGTGCTGGCCTGGAAGAGAGAGGCTGACACCTTTAGGGCAGGGAGCCTGTCGGAAGCCAGGGCTCAGCTGGGTCCTGCCTTGACCTGCCCGCGCCCCCCGCAGCACGGACTCCTGTCAGGGCCTTGCTTCCTTCTCCGTGGGGGGTGGAAGTGTGGAGAGAGGACGGGTCCTGGATGTGCTGCGCGTGTGGGTGTGGGAGACGGGGGCCAGAGGTCATGGGCAGCTCTGCACTCTGCCTCCCCTGGGGGCTCTGGACCCAGCCCCGAGAGCGAGAGCGAGCGGGCCCTGAGCGGCCCGGGGCGCTCGGTGTTCGGGGAGGCGCTGGGAGCTCAGGAGTGGCAACAAGCCCTCGGGGGTCTGTTCGGGCCCCCAAGGCATGAGGGCGCAGCGACGGCACATGCAGGACACCAGCCCCTTACCTTGCCTCGCTTCTTCCCAGACCCTCCAAATTCGATCTCGCCCCGGCACAGGCCAGGCCCTGAGCCCGACGCAGCCATCCTGGGGCCCCCGGGACAGCTGCCCCCGGCCTCCTGCATGAGGACCGCTCTGCAGGGACAGAGCCAACCCATGAGGGCAGGAGAGGCAGACCACGCCCCACCCCCACTCCTGTGCCGGCAGAGATCAGGGCCCACAGCCCTGCTTCAGGGACCCCCCAGCCGCCAGCCTGGCCTGGAAGCCCACCGTGACGTTCACTCTGTGGCTTCAGTTGCAGGAGAGACTCCCACACCCCGCCCCTTCGCAGAAGACAAGGGGGGCGCATCCCGGCCCTGCCACCTGGCTCCCCAGCCTGCCACTCACCCCGCCCTGGGGCGCCCTGGGCTGGCCGCTCCAGTCACCACTCCCACAGAGGCTATGGTGGGGGGCGTCCTAGAAACCCGGAACGTCGGATGGGCTTCTGGACACGCAGCCCACCCACCCCACACCCCCACCGGCCCCAGCATGGGGACGGACATCTTGGCTGTGCCTGGGCAGGGAGGGGGGCTGGCAGGTGCCCACAGCTCAGGAGCAGGGGGCTGAGGGGGGCCCAGGGAAGACTGTGTGGATGTGGGGGAGGGACAGACCACCGTCCTTGCCTGGAGGTCCAGAGGGGAGGGCACCCTGCCCCGGGCCCTTCCCACCCAGCCCATGGGGCCCCACGACCGGCCCAGGTGGCAAGGAGCTGTGGCTCCAAAGGCCCTGCTTGGCTGGGGCACCCCAAGGTCTCCGTGACCCGCCAGCCCCCACCTGCCCCCCACCTGGCTCCAGCCGGTTTTCTCGGCCGATTTGGGGTGGGGAGTGAGCCTGCAGGACAGGCGTCTCCCCAGAGCCAAGGGGCCCCGCGTTCTGGGACAGCCAAGCGGCCTTGCCCCCTCACCCCACCCCCTATGAAGCCCAGTGTCCCCGCCATCTCGGCTGCCCAGCCACGGTCCAGACCCCTCCCTCTGAGCCAGTTTCCCAGCTTCTCCGGGGTGCCCGCTGCCCGCCCCCCCCAGGACATGTCCTTCGGTGAAACCCTTTCCCGTGGCAGCTCCCCATCGGCCTCCTCTGTGTTCGTTAGAGAGGGGCCGCCTGCGTTCACGGGAGGGGGTGCGACCCCGCCTGCACGACAGGGACCTGCACCCCCATGCCCCTCTCCCCCGCTGGGCCCCCAGACGGACACATCCAAGTCCCAGCTGCTGGCACCTGTGGACGGGGCGTCCCGCGGAATGAGTCGAGGTCGTCGGGGCGGCTCCTAACCCGGGCACCGGTGTCCTCGTAAGGAAGGGGTAGAAGCCCACGTGACCTCACAGGCAGAGGCTGGGGCAATGCGCCCCCAAGCCCAGGACCACTTGGAGCCCCGGAAGCTGGGAGAGGAGAGGCAGGACCCCCCGCCGCTCCGCGGAGAGCTTGCGGCCCTGGGAGGTGACGCACAGTGCTGGGTCCTGTGTGAGGCCGTCCGGGACACTCCCGCAGCCGCCAGCCCAGAGGGCCGAGGAAGTGAGGCGGACAGGCTTGCTAGTGTCTCCCCAGGACCCTGCAGACCCCAGGCCAGGGTGAGCTCCCCCCACAGTCCCCTGCATCCAGGCCTGGCTCCGGGTGGGATGCAAATCCTCCTGGCTTCCCCCTCCCTGAGCTGGAGAGCAGGAACTGGGCGGGATTGGAATATGGCTTTTCCAAGCTGGTGACTGTTCACCAGGAGGCGGGGGCCTGGACAAGGCCTGGGTTGGGCCCATGGGAGGGGGGGACAGGGCATTTCCAACAAAGTCCCGCATATGGGATGGCGCAGAGCCCTTGGCTCCCGGCTCCAGGCGTCCCACATCGAGGTGTCATGGGCCCCTCCCTGCCCCCTCTGGCTCCTGGGGGCTCCAGGTGTCCCTGGGCAGTGGTCCCCGGGCCCCAGCCTCTGTTTCCATCCTTCCATGGCCTTTCCCGTGTCTCTCTGTCCAAACATCCCTCATCTCATGGGGACACTGGTCGATGGATAGGGGCTGCTGTCCCCACTCTGACCTCATCTTAACCAGGGACGCCTGTGAAGACCGCATCCCCCTGACCGGTCCCATTCTGAGGTTCTGGGGACAGTGGTGAGGTGGGGAGAGTGTGTGGCTCGCTGGGGGGGGGGGCCAGGACAGGGACCGCGGGGCTGCTGTCTGGGACCAGCCCTCCCTCCCTCCCGCCTGCCCAGGACCTGTCAGGCCAGCTGCCTGGTCTGGTCACTTCTGGCCACATCTGGACATGCGTGCTGCAAGCAGGAGGCATACAGTGGGATGTTGGGGGGGGCTGGGGGTTTGGGGCCTGGGCCCAGTCCTCAGGTTGGCTGGGCGGGGGAGGGGGCCTGGCAGGGATGGCAGGGGGTGGCCGCTGGGCTTCCTCATCTGACCCGGGGCCTCTGGCCTCACCGATGGGACATGGGGTTCCGAGCAGGAGTGGGGAGCGCCAACCTCATCATCCAACCACCACCCCTCAGCCCCCCATCCAGCCTGGGGACGGGGTGGGGCAGCGTTTGGGTGTGGTGCCGGGCGCTGGAGGTGCTGGGGGGGCCGGTTGCCCGAGGCCAGGCAAATGGGCCGGTGGGAAGGGCATGCAAATAGGCAGGATTTGCATGAGCAGGTTTCTGGGGCTTCAATGCCCTCCTTGTTCCTGGGGTGGGGGGAGTCAAGGAAGCTGCGGTGGGATCCTGTCTAACCCCTGGTTGGAATCCTCACCCACACATCCCGATGGGGAAATGGGGGCAAAATCTCCAGTCTTGTCCTCAAAAGTCATGGGGGCCCTCGTGTGAGGGGCGAACAGCCACCGCTTTCCAGAGGCCGTCAGGGAAACGGCCCCAGCGTAGGTGCAGCCAGGCAGCTGGGTCCCCAGAGTCCCGCTCCGCTCCTCCCCACACTGTGTGACCTTGGGCAGGCCCCTCAGCCTCTCTGGGCCCTTCTCTTCCTCCACAAGATGCGGGGGGAGAGCAGTCGGGAGAAGGCCCCAACCAGTCCCACACCAGGCTCTGCGGAACAGAGGGCAGCACCGTAGCCCCCCTGTCCCCGCGTGAGGATGCGGGTGTTGCTGGGACAGGCGTGGATGGCACAGAGGGCCCCCCGTCCCCGCGTGAGGACGCGGGTGTCGCTGGGACAGGCGTGGATGGCGCAGAGGGCCCCCCGTCCCCGCGTGAGGACGCGGGTGTCGCTGGGACAGGCGTGGATGGCACAGAGCAGGGAGAAGGTGGTGCGAGTCTCCCCACCCGGACAGGGGCTGCCTCGGAGCCCCCGCCTCCTCTCCTGGTGGTTTGGGCAGACCAGGACCCCGGGCCTTGGGGTTATCCCTCCTCCCCAGACTCCCCCCGAGCGCTGGCTGTGGGCCGGGGCCAGAGGGGCCTCCCCTTCCCTAAGGCCCCACTTCACCCACAGAGCAGCTGTCCCGCCACGGCGCCGGGAAGGCAGGGCTCCCTCCGGACCCAGTGACTAAAGCCGGAGTCAAGGAGGTGGCCAGAGCCCGTCCCCTCCCACAGCACCCACCGCACCACCTGGGAGCAGGGGACCCCCCCCAGCTCCCACCCGGAGGCTGGCAGCTCGGGGCACCTACCTGCCGTCCCTGTTCCTGGCGCCCTGACATGCAGCTGCTGCCAGCGAGCGGAGCCCAGCAAGCGGATGAGGGCGGCCCACCCCAGGGGACACCCGCCCACCAGCTCCCTGCTCCTCCCCCGCCGCCCTCAGCCCTGGCACCTGCGCACCAATGCCATGACCAGCACGGGCACCACCTGATCAGGGCACGGACGGGCACCACCTGATCAGGGCACGGCAGACCCACAGGCCGGCTGTGCCCAAAGCCGCCGGCTCAGAGGACCAGCCTCTCCGGCCTCTGGGTTCCCACAGGGGCCCCCCGTAGGGGCCGCCGGGCTGCCTCACTGGCTGTCACCGGCTTCACGTGTGGCCGGGGCTGGTCCGGTCGAGCCACATGGACGTCCCTCAGTGTCTCTCTCCAGCCAGCAGGAGCGGCTGACCCTGGGGCGCGGGGTCCTAGAGGCGGCCCGCGAGCCTTCTCATGCGGGCCAGGCGGGGGATGGGTGCTGTCGGGACTCCCAGAACCCGGCGCCCTGAGCATCCTTCAGGCTCTGGAACCACTCTGGGCCTCCGTTTCTCTGAAAAGCGGGTCCCCGAAGAGTCCATCTTCCGGAACCGCTGGGTCACACCTGGCCGCAGAGCCCAGATGACCCTTCTGTAGGCCCCTCCCCAGACCGCCTCCCCCGGACCCCTCATCCGTCCATCGTCCATCGGGAGCTGAGGGAGGACTGCGGACGGCCTCAGGCCCTGCCCTCTGGGACCCCTACGGCCACCAGAGGGCGCCCCAGGACCGCGAGCGCCGGCAGGACAGCAGGACTGCGGAGGTGGTCTGGGTGGCGGAAGCGGGCTTTGCCCCTGGACGGGGGCGGGGGGGGGGGGGGGGGGGCTCAGACCAGCCCCTGTGCTGCAGCCCGGAGCTTTGCCAGGAGCCCACCCAGCGGGTAGAGCATTTTCTGAGACCTCTTAGGAAGTAAGGGGACCCGGGCATGTGGAACCCACAAGCCCTCGGGGCCTCGGGGACCCATGGACCAGATGCTGAACGGGCCACGTGCAGGGGGCCAGATCGCAGCCCTGGTAAGGCAGGGGGCTGGGGGGTCTGCAGGGCCAGTCCCCACCTCTGAAGGACCAGCCTGGGCTCACACCCCCCACCCCGCAGCCTGGGGAACCCTGCAGGTGTCGGGGAGGGTGCAGAGTGAGGGGGTCTCCCCAGACTCTCCAGCCTGTGGGGCAGGGCAGTCTTGGGCCCCTCCCTTCCTCCGTTCCCGTCCTGCCCGTCCGTCTCTGCCTCCTGGACACGCCTCCCCAGCCACCCCCAGCCCAGGACCAGCCGCGCTTCTCTCCTGCCTACAACCCTCCATGGCTCCCTACTGTCGCACAGAACACAAACCAGCCCATGGCCCCTGTCGTCCCCTGGCCATCGCCTACCTCCCTCTCTGCAGGCGTCTGGACTCCCCTTTGCTCCCTTGTCCCCACCTCCCTTCTGCTGTGCCCCCCCAGCACAGGGGTCTACCGGGTCTCTCTGCCTCGATTCCTGGTGGGGTTCTCTGGGAACCTGGCCCTCTGGAGGGACTTTCCATGTACTCGTTTGCTGCCTGTCTGCTTCCTGCTCGAAGCTGTGGGCGCTTGAGGCCGCTGGGGACTCCTGGGCTCAGACCACAGCTGCTGGGGGACCGAGTGAGTGTGCAGGGGCTGTGTCTGTGGGTGAGCCACTGGGGGCAGACAGGACAAGCTCAGCTGGGGCTGGGGGGGGCATCCGGGCCGGCCTCCCTCACCTCGTGCAGTTGGCCGGGGGGCCCAGCACCACACATGACCTTTTGGGGAGTGGCCCCACGGGCAGAGAGCGGGACCAGCATCCCCAGGTCACTGTCCCTCTATGGTGGGGGGGAGGCGGGCAGGCTGGCCACAGAGACCCACAGAGACGCAGCCGAGTCCTGGGAAGGAGGACGCCGGCACTCGTGTGGCCCTGGACGGGCAGACCTGCTCCGTGCCTGCCGCCGGCCACCCAGGGTGTCACCTGCAGGAAGGTCGGCTCCCCTCTGGCCACCTTCGCTCCTTTGTCTCATAGCACGAAAGCCATGGGCACAGCGGGCCCCCGGCCCTGGGTCTCCTCCAACCCTGAGCTTCCCCAGGTCTGCATGAGGTCCAGACTTGGGGACCCTGGGACAGGGAGGGTCCTGCCCCGGCCCTCAGGAGGGCATGCCCCTCTGGCCCCTCCCAGGTAGAGAGGACAGGGCCACCGACCGCTGACCCGAGTGCCCCCAGCAGAGGCCGAGAGCTCCGCGGCTTTCAGGGTCGCCCGTGCAGAACAACACGGACCCCCACCCTCCCCGCGGTCCCGGGTCTGCCGTCCCATCTACACGGCTCAGCAGACGCAGCCCCCCGCCTGCCGCCACAGAGCCCGTGGTCGTGAAGCTGTCCCTCGAGGGCCCTCGTCCCCCACGGCCCCAGCCAGGACACTCCTGAGGGACCATCGGGATCTTAGCCCAGGATCCTGGGTCGGGCTGCTGGGCCCTTGTCCTCCGTGCCCAGGAACAGGGACCAGAAAAGGAAGGAACAGAGGGTGGTGGCGAGGCCCCCGGCGTCCAGCCTCCCGGGCGGCCCCTGCGGTGGCCTCCTCTCTGCCAGGAGCCGGCGTTTCCTCCAACCCTGGACGGGGCCGACGACCTGGCCCACCGTCCCCCCGCCTCGGCTCACGCCCTCTCCTTCCAGTGTCTCCACCCGGAGCAGAGCCTGCGGAGCTGCCTGCCCGCCGGCACACACCCTCCCCAGCCCTTGGAGGGTGCCGGAGGGTCCAAGGCAGAACCACAAAGGAGCGTCTCCTCCAGCAGGTGGGGCCGCCCCCCACTCAGGCCGGCCAGAGCAGGTGTGGCTGCGGGAGGCTGGGCCCAGGGAGGGGGCTCCCCAGGGAGGGGGCTCCCGCGTCCCCTGGGGCACTCGGAGTCTGTCCCTCGAGGGGCCGTGGGGGGGCTGGCTCCCTTGACGGCAGAGACGCCCAGTCCCCCAGCGAGGCGAGCACGGGACAATGCCACCCGCAGGGCTGTGGGGCCGGGACAGCAGTCCCAACCGAGCCCTGCGACCTTGGAGTCACGGCAGCCCTCCAGGCCCCAGGGCCCTGGGGACGTGAGCGTGCGGCCCTGGGGACCCGTGTTTGTGTCTGTGTGTGTGCGTGCGCGCGTGTTTCTGTGTGTCTGCGTGTGTGTGTGCGTGTCTGTGTGTGCGTGTCTGTGTGTCTGTGTATGCGTGTCTGTGTGTGTGTCTGTTTCTCTGTGTGTCTGTGTATCTGTGTCTGTGTGTGTCTCTGTGTGTGTCTGTGTCTGTGTGTGTCTGTGTGTGCGTGTTTCTGTGTGTCTGCGTATGTGTCTGTGTGTGTCTGTGCGTGTTTCTGTGTGTCTGTGTACGTGTGTCTCTGTGTGTGTCTCTGTGTGTGTCTGTGTCTGTGTGTGTCTGTGTGTGCGTGTTTCTGTGTGTCTGCGTATGTGTCTGTGTGTGTCTGTGCGTGTTTCTGTGTGTCTGTGTACGTGTGTCTCTGTGTGTGTCTCTGTGTGTGTCTGTGTGTGTACGTGTGTCTGTGTGTGTCTGTGTCTCTCTGTGTGTGCATGTTTCTGTGTGTCTGCGTATGTGTCTGTGTGTCTGTGTACGTGTGTCTCTGTGTGTGTCTCTGTGTGTGTCTGTGTGTGTGTCTCTGTGTGTCTCTGTGTGTGTCTGTGTGTGTGTGTCTGTGTGTCTGTGTGTGCGTGTTTCTGTGTGTCTGTGTACATGTGTCTGTGTGTCTGTGTGTGCGTGTTTCTGTGTGTCTCTGTGTGTGTCTCTGTGTGTGTGTCTGTGTACGTGTCTCTGTGTGTGTCTGTGTGTGTGTCTGTGTGTGTGTGTCTGTGTCTGTGTGTGTGTGTGAAGAAACCAACTTCCCCTTCCCCGGGCTGGCAAGGCTTATTACAGGCAGGTTCCCTGGACCCCCCCCCCCCCCGGTCCCCGGGCACCCACCTGTTGTCCCCGCCATGCGTCTCTCTTCTGCTCCTTCTGTCACCGGTTATTGAGCAGCTCCCAGGTGCCAACACTGTGCTGGGGGCAGGCGAGACACAAGGAACCATGAAACGTATCAGAACTAAATAAAAGAAAGCACGACTAAAAGGGGCCGTGGAAAGCGCGGGGAAGGACACATGGCTGGGGACATCATTTTTAAATGCCGTGTCAGGGACTACCTCGTCACAAAGGTGATGTTTGTGCGAGTAACGAGGGAAGGGTGGTCCGTCTGTCCATCTTCCATTCACCTACCCACCCCCGTCCATCCATCCGTCCATCCGTCCACCCGTGCATCCATGCCCCTCTCCAGCCACCCCCTCGCCACCATTCGCTGCCTCCTCGTGGGCACCTGGACTCGCAGCCATGAACGAGTCAGTCTCAGCCCTCCGGGGCCCACCTGCCGGCAAGGGCGGCTCTTTCACAGGCTTCGGGGAGCTGCGGGGGAGCAGGGAGGGGCTAGGCGAGGTGCCGCGCACGGTCTCTGAGGTTCCCTGTGGCTTCTCCCTCGGCGTGTGGATCTCCCAGGTGAGACCTCCACCCGCCACGGGCCGGGCCTGGCCTTCCGCTCACCGGGCTTCCCCGGCTCTGGAGCCAAGCGAGGCACCCAGGAGTCCTGGCCCGCGGCCGGACTCATCCCTGCCTCTTTCTCCTCCATTCATCCTGTCTTGCTCTTGGCTGTACTCCCCCCCCCCCCCAGCCTCCCTGCCAGCCTTTGGCCCGAGCTGCTCACCTGCCCCGTCCAAGCCTGCTCTTGGCTGAGGCCCAGGCTGGCTCTGGCTCCGAAGCCCCAGGAGCCCCTTCAGAGGACCCACCCGTGGGCTGAAGTGCTGAGTCAGCCACACCAGCCAAGCGGACAAGGACCCTGGCCAGGAAATGGCCCCGCTGGCCTTGAGGGGTGGCGGACAGACCACCTGGTCCAGGTCCCCCTGCCCTCATTCCCCAGGTGACCGGGGACACCCACCCGCCTGTCCAGCAAGGAAAGGACTACGAGGGTGCCAGAAGCTCCTAGAGCAGGGGCAGTGGAGGCCGGGTGCAGGGGTGAGGGCCGCTGTCTCGGGGGGGGTGCTGCCCTATGAAGGTGGCTCTTGGTCACCAGAGGTGGGGCACGTCCCGCCCCTGGTCCACACTCTCCGGGCTGGGCTGGGCAGGGGAGTGCCCCCCTGGGACCCGGCCTGCTTGGAGGGCTGCAGACCTCACCCTCCCAGGCCACCAGGAAACCAAGGATTAGGGTGAGTGTCTGAAGCGGCACGTTTTTGGGTGATTTCACCAAAGGGCACGAGGCCGCACTTGCTCGTGACAGCCGGACGGGCCGGCAGACGTTGAGTCTCGATTTTGTAAGCAGTTGGCTCACACCCAGCAGAGGTATTAGCAGGGCCGCAGCAGGGGGCTGAGCCCAAGTGCCCAGGCTGACTTCTCCGTCCCGAGGGACGTCCCAGGACGGCTGCAAGCGGGACCCTGCCCCGTGGCAGCCGCTGCCTTGACCCTCATTACTGGGATTCTCGGGGCTGGTCCCCAGGACTTGAGCTCTGAAGGGGAGGGGAGGCTCCAAGGCTGGTGGGGGGATGGGAGGGGACCAGCCCCGACACCCTTCCGAAGCCAAAGCCCCAGCACAAAGCAAGTGCCAGGGGCCCCACGAGCGTGCGGAAGGGCTGCCGAGGGCTGTGCTGGGAGAGCCGTCCCGGGGACTCCCCCAACAGGGAGCAGGAGAGGAACCGGGGAGCCGTGATGCCACGCGAGCTAACCTCAGACCAAAGGAACACGGGGGAGCGCGCCACTGGCCCACGGGACGCTGGGCGGGACTTGGGGTCAGGGGCTGGGCCCAGTGTGGGCGTGTGAGCCCGCGGGCGTGGCCGTCAACCCTGACAGCCCCGGGCCTCTCTTCCCACCGCCCCTCCTTCCTGCCCTACCAGACCCTACTGCCCCAAGGCTGTCCGTAGGGGTGTGGACAGGGCACCTCCGTCCCACTGTGGTCACAAAAGGGCTTGTGTGGGTCACACGCGTACGTCTGTGCGGTATCTGTACACAAGCATGACCCGTGCGCGCCCACGTGCACTGTAACACGCACATACACACATGGGCCCACACACAGCCCTAGCCTAGTGCCCTGGAAGGAGGTGGGGCAGTGAGCTCAGGCGGCAAGTGGAGGGGACAGGGCAGGGGCCTCCCACCTCCCTGGTACCCGTGCAGTGACGGCCTGTCCAGCGCGGTCCGTCCTGCTTGGCCGTGAGACCCACCGAGGCGAGGCCTCTTGCTGGTGGGGCCGGGCGCACGGTCAGAGCTGGCCGGCTCTGTGGCATGACATTGACCCAGCCCACCAGCAGGAGAGACGTGGTCAGCTCGGCGCCGACGGACTCCTGTGCGGCCTCTGTCCTAGTGCGGTGCCCAGACTTGGGGCTGCTCAGTGTCCTCTGCGTGGGAGGAAGAGGAACTCCCTGACATGCTGATTCCTGGGCCCTCCCTGGCCGCCCCGCGTCTGTCTGCACGGGAAGCTCGTGCCCCTCCCAGAGCCCAGGCCGTTCTGTGTCCAGCAGCTGGAGACCCTGCCTCGGGGCTGCTGTCCCCGCCGACCGGGGCAGCAGGGGTCACCGCAGAGGGCAAGTATCAAGGGCCCATGTGCACAGCCGCCCACGGGCGAGACCAGAGAAAAGGCCAAGCGTGGGGCCTGCGGCGGGGGAAAGCCACCTTCCCCAGTGTGCTTCCGAGGGACCCTCACCAGCCAGAGGGTTGCCCCCAGCAGCCTACCCTCCCCCTCACGCCGCTCCCCCCCATGCACCCTAACCCCCAGGAGGGCAGGGCTGCTGCAGAACGACGGGTGCTCAGTGAGGACTGGAGGCCGAATCGGAGGTCGCCAGCTGGGAAGACTCTGGTGCTGCCCCGGCCCACAGACCGCGCGGGAGCCGCACATGCCCACCGCCACCAGCCTCATTTTACCCAACTGTCTTTGACCATCCTCTGGCCCCACG
This sequence comes from Meles meles, assembly GCF_922984935.1. NCBI lineage: Eukaryota > Metazoa > Chordata > Mammalia > Carnivora > Mustelidae > Meles > Meles meles. Next base: position 1,803,790 of record NC_060073.1, read on the forward strand.
GAAGAGGAAGTGGGTGCGGGATGCAGAGGGCCCACCCCAGCCCAGTGAGTCCCAAGCCCACTCCCCATGCCTGCACACCTAGCCTCACCCCTACCCGCTCCCACCGGTCAGCTCAGGGCCTCGGTCCCTCTCCCAGGCCACCCCCGGCTCCTGGGAGCTCGCAGGGAGCTCTCGGCAGCCCCCCAGCCGGCCATGGCCCAGGGTCCCCGCAGCAGCCTCCCACATGGCCCAGGGCAGCCCAAGAGCCCCGTGCTCTCTCCCTTCCATGGTCCCAGCCCGGCGCATGGCCCTCCAAGCCTCCCCAGGTGCGTGGGGGTGGGGGGTGACCTGTCACAATTTAAAAATACAGAAACAGACACAAAAGTCCGGTTGTTCATGTCGCAACCTTACTCAGCGGCCACCCAACAATGGCCAATTCAGCGGCCGTTGGGTCTAATCTCTGCCCCGACTCGGCACCCCGCCCTGCCTGCCGGTGGCTTCAAAGCCGTTTCCGACATCGCAGGACCCACAGGGCAGGAGGAAGTAGCGCCATGCCCGGCACCTGCGGCTCCTTCCCCCTGAAGGTCGGGCAGGACCCGCGCAACCGTCCCTTCCGCACTCGGCTCCAGAACAACGAGCCCCAGCCATCCGCAGAGGGTCTTGTTGCGCCGTTGTGAACGGATGGTTTGTTTAAGATATGGGCGTCTTCTGCTCCGTGATTCTGTTTCACCCTCGGATCGTCCTGCTGTGGACGGGCCCTCCTGAAACTTTTCGGTGCACAGGGCAGGAGACTAACTGTCTGCAGACGAAGGGCACAGTGGTTAACGCCAGTGTTCCGATTCGAACTGAAGGATGGCTGGAACTTCCCGGGTTTCCTCCTCCTCCTTCCCTTACGCGGGAAGTCTAACGTCCCATGCATAATCCCAAAGTAAAATACTAGCCATACTGTGACAGGGGGGCGCTTTGAGTTCCTCCGCCCTCAAACGCTGGTGAAAATACTGACAACAGGGGACCGCGCGTGGCTGTGCGGCTCTCCGTTCAGCTCCTGGAGGGACGTTCCCGTTGTCTGCGAGGCTTCCTGATATGACCAGCGCCGCGTGCCTCACTTTCGTGTTCCATGGGGCTTTGGGTCCGTTCTTGGAAGTGAAGCTAACTTGAGCGCGTGGCCAGTAACGCCCCGCCCCTGCCCACCGGCGATGCACGTGCTTGGACCCCTGGGGCCTCGCCCTCGGGACCTGTGGAAGTTCAATCGTCTGGACGACCGCCAATCCCATAGGGAGCAATGCCATCGGCCAGCACTTTTAATTTGCATTTTACTTGTTACCACTGATGCTGCTTGTTTTTTCTTAAGCACAAAGATCACGGACTCCCCCTTTCCCTGGGAACTCTGTGCGTCTTTGGCCCGCTTCTCTGCAGACTGTCTGCCACGGTCTCTCCCCTGTTGGACGTCCTGCGCCAGCGGCAGGGTTAATCCTTGACCTGCCGTTGAGGTCGTAAACACTCTTCCCCGCCGCTCATTGGTCTTTCCGACTTTGCTAATTTCAGCTATTGTCTCGATTTCCAGCACCATCCGACACATTTTCCCCGCCTACAGGTGGTTGCGGAATTCCCCGGGACCTGCTTACAGAATCCACGTGACCTCCCCTTGACTTTTATATCTAAGCCTCTGATTCATCTGAAACCTGCTCCTTGTGGCCTGGGTGAGCTGGGTCCAAACACACCTTTTCTCTCCTTCCTCCACGGCTCTCCACTCGTTCCAACACCACCCAGTAAAAGATCGTCGTCGTCCTTCGGAGGGCGAAGCGGCCGTGTGAACAGCACTCGCTCACACGTGCATTCATTCAGAAAGCACCGACTGAATGCCCCCTGTGTGCCCCAGCCTGTCCCCTGGGGCGCTACGGAGGCAGACTCTCCATCTCCCTCTGGCTGCCTGCCCGGGTTTGTACTCCCCAGGGAGCTGCCCTAGCCTCAGTGGTCCCGTAGTCTCCGGAGTGCCGGGCACAGGCTGGGGCCCACTTCACTCATTTGTCTGCAAACACAAACGGCTGGCCGTGGGGGCCGTCAGGGGTGAAAGGCCAGAACGGCCCTCTAGCCACCAGCAAGAGCTGGTTTTCTGCTGGGGGACGGGTACATGAAATAAATCAGCCTGGGTGCTCAGGAAGACTGGAGAAGGGTCTCGTACGTTACGGTCCCTTACGGGAAAGTCCTGCGGTGACCCCTCGTCCCTGCGCAACGTCCCCAGAGAGGCCTTTTTTCCCGGTCCCCCTCCCCTATCCTTCACTCCCGCACCCCAATGTGCAGGGAACCAAATGCCTGCCCAGCGATGGCCCAAGGCAGGGTGGAGGACCTCACCCACCTGATCCCATCCTGCCTCTAAACCCCGCACCCCCCCCCCCGCGTCCTTGGAAATCCATGGGGTGCCATGGCAAAGCCAGGGTGGAGCTCCAGGAGGACAAAACACCCATTCTGCCCATCCCTAGGTCCTTGAAAATGCCTTGCGGTGACCTGCCGCGCGGGCAGGCCCGGCCCACACCGCTGATGGGCTGTCTCCAGTGAGCCCCACATCCCCCATGGGCTCCCAAGGGCTGACAGTGGCCTGACCTACAGTGACCCAGGCTTGCCTCCTGTCCGATGGCCCCCAGTGGGCACCGACCCGACAGCATTTTTCTCCACCCACAGGGTGAGTGGGCGGGCACGGGAAGGGGGTTGCTCAGGGTGTTGGAGGAGCTAACAGGCCGCCCTGCGAGTGTCAAGTGAGTCCACGCGTGCCCTAGGGTGCGCCCCCCTTTCTCCCATTAACCCCAGCCTCTCTCCGGTGAAGTGGGTGCCCTGCCCCACCCAGCTCTCCTGCCCTGACTCGGCGCTTAGCAGTCGCTGCACCTGCGCCCCGGCCTTCCTCCCCGGCTCAGCCGGGGGCTCCGCACCTGCACGGGGCCAGCAGGTGGGCGTGGGGGGCGGGGCGCGCACGTGGGGCGGAGCGGAGGAGCGCGGGACGGAGCGGGCGGAGCAAGTGAGGGCGAAAAGGCGGGAGGAGCAGGTGGGCGCCTACCGGGCGGGACCCGCGGCCAAGCGCGCAGCGGCCCGGTGCTTGGGCTGGGGCGCCCGGGAGCGCCGGTTGGTCCGGGCCGGGCGTCCGGCCAGGGGCGGGGCCGCCATCCCCGGGGACCGGCCCGTGGCCTCCGGCCCCGCCCCCACGCCCGGGCGGGGCGGGCAGCGGCCCCCCGCGGCCGGGCCGGCAGCAGCGGCCGCCCGCACTGCGCCCCCGGCGCCCGCCCTCGCCGCAGCTCCCGGCGCCGCCGCCCGCCGGCCCCCCGCGCGCCCTGCCTGGCCATGGCCGCCGCCTCCTCCCCGCCCAGGCCCGACAAGGAGCGCTGGGGCTGCGGCCGCCTGCCCGGCTCCCGGCGGGGCAGCTCGGGCCTGGCCAAGAAGTGTCCCTTCTCGCTGGAGCTGGCGGAGGGCGGCCCGGCGGGCGGCGCGCTCTACGCACCCATCGCGCCCCCCGGCGCCCCCGGGCCCGCGCCCCTCGGGCCCCCCGCCGCGCCCCCGCCCGCCGACCTTGCGGCGCGCCCGCCCGTGAGCCTGGACCCGCGCGTCTCCATCTACAGCGCGCGCCGCCCGCTGCTCGCGCGCACCCACATCCAGGGCCGCGTCTACAACTTCCTGGAGCGCCCCACGGGCTGGAAGTGCTTCGTCTACCACTTCGCTGTGTGAGTCCCGCCCCCGCCGGGGGCTGCCGCGGGCCGCGGGGGGGGGGGGCTGTCTCGTGCCACCTGCTGCTGCGGGGACCGCGCCCGCGGGGACTCGGAGCTGCGGGCGGGAGGAAGAGGTTAGTGGGGGAAACGCGACTCTGAGGAGCCCAGCCGTGAAGTCCAGGGCGGTGTGGGTCCGTCCCGGGGAAGGGGGGCTTCCCGCTGGCTCTGCCCGGGCCTGTGGGGGGCGGCTGCCCGGCCCAGAAGTTGGCTCCACTCCTCCCGGGAAGGACGGTTCAGGTGTTAATCCTCCTGCGAAAGGACGCGTGCCCGGGAGCTTGCCCTTGGGTGCAAAGGAGAGAACCCCTCAGGGTCGGGGGGCACCCAGGACTCAGGAGCCCCCAGGAGGGGAGGGTCCGAGGCTCCTGCTTGTGGCAGCAACATGTCCCCGCTCAAGGCAGGCCACGTGTGGGGCATCTCCTGGGCCAGCGGGTGCAGGGCTGCCCCAGAGGGTGGCAGGCCGAGCGCTGTCCCCTGGGGGGTCCCTGTGGCTGTGGGGAAGGCCCCACCCCCCTCAGGGGACCAGGCTCCTGAAACAGAGGAGGCTGGAGGGGCTCCGGGGAGGGGCGGGATTGGGCCCACGTTTCCAGCCCTCAATGGGTGGCAGCTGTGTCCCAGAGGGTGCACCTGGGCTCTGTCACTCAGGTGGCTCTGATGCTTGCCGTGGCGTGCCTGTGTGGGGCAGGGCGGGCCACTCCATTCCTCGGGCGGGGGATACAAGGAAGTCACCTCCTTGGGGCCACCCTCCTTGCTGCCCGCCCGGAGCCCTCCCCTGGCTTTTTGTGGTTCCACTTCCTGGCTGCCCAGCCCTCAGCCTCTTGGTACAGTGCCAGCTTCTGGCCCGGGAGCCCGCACTTGGCCATCCCCCCACAGGTCATGAGGAGTGGGGGGCTCCCTCTGGCTTCCTGTTGGTGGTGACAGGTGCTCATTCCTGCTGCCTTGGCCCGCCAGTGGCTGGGAGATTCCTGGGAAGGGGGAGGGCAGGGGTTCGGGACCCTTCTTCCTCTTGCCGGAGGCTGCTACTGGGGCCCCGGGGGTGCGGCGGGAGCCAGGCCCCGGCTGGCCTGGAGCAGGGTCTTGGGCAGGTGAGGTGGGGCGGGTAGGGGAGCCTCAGCCTCACGCTTTGGGTCCTCTGTACGCACAGGTAGGATCGGGGGTGCTCCCTCTCTGCAGAGGAGACGGCCTTCGCGGCAGGAAGGCAGGTCTCGGGGACTGTCCCCAGAGTCACGGATGGGCCCAAGTCTTGAAGCCTCCTCTCCCCGCGCCCACCTGCCCCAGTGTCCGGGGGGTGCGTGCCCCGTGACCGCGGCGGGTCTGGGGGAGGGCACGGCCCTGCCCACGCCTGCAGCAGGGGCTTGTCTCGGGGCGCGGGGGAGGGTCTGCATGCACGGACCCCAAGGCACCCCATGAGCCAGACACCTGCTGTGCCAATGTCAGCCAATGTCAGCCTTGCGGGTGCCGCTGCTCACACGGGCTGCTCGCCTCCCAGCTCTCTCCTGAAAAGCCTGGGGTGCGACGGGCTCCACAGCCGGTCCCGGAGAAGCCCCTGCTGAGAGGCCAGCGCCGGGTGCAGGCAGGAGGCATGCCTGGAGGGCCGCCAGGAGGTGTCACGGTGCCTCCCCACCTCTAGACAGCTGCCAGGGCAAGGGGCGGCCCGAAGCCCCACTGGTTTGCGTCCCAGGGGCGCAGGCCTGTGGGTGCACGCCGCCTGAGCTCGCTGGCCGCGGTGGTGCTGTGTGGAGGAAGAGGGCTCGCCGCACCCCAGAGGAAGTCTCTGCTTACACTCGTGTTTTCTTCCTGATTCCGATTGTTCAGCTCTCGGAAGTTTGCTCAGCAGAGTTGCCTTTGCCGGCCTCTCTAGGAGCCAGCCGGCAGGGATGGCTTCTGGAGATAGTGGCTGAGCATCTTCCCCGCGGGGGCGAGCCAGGAAGGAATGATCCTGGAGTGGCCGTGTGACCTTGGGCCAGTCATTTCCTGCTCTGGGCCCTGCTCCGTGGGAGGCATGCTGTGGCCCTGGGGAGTGCACAGCCACTGCAGCTCCCCTGACACGGGCTGGGGGCTGGAGGGGACCCTGGCCAGGCAGGGCATGTGGCTTAGCTGGGGCCTGGGAAGGTGACTGCCCCCCCCCATGAGTCTAGGAGGTCAGCAGGCCCTGGATTGGCCGGTCTTTGGAGGGGACCTCACCTTCGAGGTGGGGTCAAAGCGGTGGCCTGTGGCTGAGTGGCCAGGGCCCAGGGTGGCCACTCTGGCCCTCGTGTGGCTCTAAGAAGTGTCTGAGATAGTGCGAGAGAAGGCCACGTCCTTGTGGAGTCACTCCATGAAAGGGACAGGATTGTTGCTGTGGCTGGCCAGCTTCGTGCCCTTGGCCTTGAAGGGCCGGGCAGGTGGGTGGATGTGGGAGCCATTGTCCCGCTGGGCCCTGCAAGCCTGGGCACGCTCTCCCTGTTGGGGAAGCGAGCCAGGATATCCTGTCCCCCTCCTCTTCGGGGAACCCCTGCTCCCACCAGCCGCCAGGAGAGCAGCCTTTCCTGTGTGCGCCTGGCCTGCCCCGGCTGCCGGGGTCAGGGGGCAGGACTCTACCGCCCTGGTCCGCTCGAGTTTCCTGCTCCCCGGCCCCCCAGACTTCCAGGACCCTTTGTGTCCCCACCGTGAGGCGACTCCCAGTGTAGCCGGGGGGTATGGGGGTCTGGTCTCCCTGCAGTGTGTCTCGGTGGAGCCGGCTGTCAGGGAGATGTGCAGACCAAGGAGGAAGCGGGATTCCCATAGCAACCTCCACACCCTGAGCCTGGACTGGGCTCCCCCTTCCTGGGCAGACCCCCAGGGCTCCCTGTCCTTCCCCTGACTGGGGAGAGGCTTCCAGTTCCAGGAGCTGTGGGGAGCCCACCTCCTCTCCTGCCCCTTCGCTCCCCTCCCCCAGCTCTCGTGCAGACCCTCGTCTTGTTCCAGCCGCTCCTCAGCCTCCCACCCACGCGGCCGGGCCCCGGCTCCTGCACGGTGGATGCTCAGACATGCGGCTCTCCTGCGTCTCAGGTGCTCCCACCCGGGCAGGTGCAGCGCGGCCTCCACGGGCAGCACCCGCTCTGGCCGACCCGGAGCCTGGAGATCAGGTGCGGCCGAGAGGCTTGAGGGAGGGCCCAGGGGACAGGAGAGCGCCCCAGCCCTCGAGCTCTGCTGGGCGCTCCTGGCCGCGGCCTCCTGCCACCCGGCCCGGCTGTTCTGAGGCCCCCGGGTGGCTTCGGCAGCACCTCCCAGCGAGAGAGCGTAGCTGCTGACGTGCCGGAGGTCCGCCCGTGGTTTCGTGGGCCGTGTGGCGGGCGTGGTGCAGAGGAGGACGGCCGTCCGGCGGGCCTCTTCCCCACCGTCCCCTTCGAGCCTCCTCCGCCTGCCCCTCTGCCCCGGTTCCTGGTGAAGCTGGGAGTTCCTTTTGGTGCCTCTCCCTGTGTCTCCTTCTCTGGGGCCGGGTCCTCTGGTCATGGCCTGGCTTACTTGGGGGATCACAGGCCTCCCGTATGTTGCCAGCCTGGGAAGGGGGAGACCTCGGGGCCACGAGGAAGGTGGTGGGAGGAGAGGGATGGTGTAGGGGTCGGAGAATTTAGAGTCTGGATCGGCAGGAGCTGTGAGCACAAGCCAGGGTCTGGGGCCGGGAGGCCTCCTGGTGCGTCCTGTGGGCTGACCAGGCGGTACAGAGTGTGTGGACGGGGGATGGGGCTTCATGTCTGAGCACGGCCCGTGGCTATGCACCCCCTCCTCCGTGGCAGGCCGGACGGGCAGGTAGCCCCTTCCGGCAGGCTTGCTCAGGTGGGAAAGGACATGTCCCTGCGCCCTGAGTCGCTGGCTTCCTGCTGGGCTTTGCCTGCCCTGGTGGGGTGCCGCAGGGACAGAGGGACCCCTTGGCACTCACAGTCCCCCCGCAGAGGGGCCGTACCCTGCAGCGGGCTGTCATGGGGACTGGGGCCAGGCCTGGGGGGCCTTGCTAGGGAACAGAGATGGGAGGTGTCCCAGGTGCTGCTCAGTGCCCTTGGGGTGACCTGCCGGTGACTAGGAGGGGTGGGGACACGGAGGTCTCAGGGCCTGGCCGTCGGGCGTTGTCGTGTGCTGCGGCTGGTGGGGTGTGCTCTCGTGGTCCCCGGGGCTGCGTTCATGTTGAAACCGTTATGGCAAAGCGCTGAGCCATGGGACATACCATGTGGCTGCGTTTAGAGGACGGGCCTTGGAAGCTGGGATCAAGGTGGAATGGGGTCACTGGGGTGGCCCGACCCCATGGGACCGGAGTCCCTATGAGACGAGGGGATAGAAACCCACAGAGGGACGACCCCGTGAGGACCCAGGGAGAGCATGGCCGTCCGCACAGGAGGAGAGAGGGGTTGGGGAGACCCGCCGGTCCATGCCTGCATCCCGGACTTCAGCCTCCAGGACGGGGCGACAGTGAGCGTCTGTGGGGCTTTGTTATGGCCACCCCAGGAAACCCCTGCACCTCCCTGCCTGGCAGGGCTGCCCCAGGGCCCAGGGGCCGGCTTGTCACGGACACAGAAGCAGCGGGTGCTACGGTGTCCGGCCCTTCTCTGGCTCGCGTTCGAAACCAGCTTTCAGCCCGCACGGGTCTGGCTCCCGTGACGAGCCATTGTTGTTGGCTTGCAGTTGGACTGCGTGTCCAAGGACCGCAGTCTGCCCTGGGGGGGTGGCAGGCCCAGGAGGAGCCGGTGGGGGGTGTGCATTGCGTGGCCTGGGCCCCCGCGGCTGGAGGCGGGGACGCAGAGGACTGGACTGTCCACACCCTCTGAACTGTGACCCCGCGGATCCGGTTGCACTGTGATGGGCCAGGTGTGGGTGGCTCCATTCTTTGCACGGAAGGGTCTGGTGGCGAGGGGCACAGCCTGGAGGAGGCTCTGGCCCCGAGAGCATGGGGCGACCGTCCACCCCTCCTGGGGGGCAGTGAGGGCCACCAGTTTCTCTCCTGAGGCCTCCCAGGTGCTGTGAGCAGCCCCGCGTGTCCCGGAGGGCAGGGTGGTCTGGACTGGCCTCAGGTGTGGGGGCTGGGGGACCCGCGCCCGTCCTCACCCGCGCCTGTGATGGGACCTGGGCTCTGGGATGGTTTGTCTTTTGCTGCCCAGCCCGGGTGACACGGGGCCCCTTCTCTGGACTCTTCCGGGCAGTGGCTGGGGTGGAGGTCCCAAGGCACAGGGGTCGGGCTCCCTTTACCCCCCAACCCCATGCAAGGGGAAGGGCATGAGTGGCGCCGTGTGCAGACCTTGGGGGCTCCGAGAGGGGAGGTGATGGGCCCAAGGCCACAGAGCTGCGTGTGCTCAAGGCCGTCTGACTCAGAAGCCCGTGGTTCCCTCCCCCAGCCGGGCTGGAATCCAGGTAGGCCTGCTGAGGCCCCCTTGGGTGGCCGGAGGTTGTGCTGACCCGTTTGTCATGGAAGGAGATGGGAGGAGCCGCCGGGCAGCAGGGAGCAGGCACCTGGGCAAGGCCCTGCCTGGAGGCGCTGCTGTGGCCGGCGAATGGGCCCTCCGGGTCCCAGGACCGCTCCCTCGTGGGGGGTGTAGGGGGGCAGCCTTCACAGGCCTTGGGTCTGGCTGCTCCGGCCTCTGCCTTAAAGCCGTGCTGCCGGGAACCGCAGGCTTCTCCTCCAGGAAACCTTCCTAGATTGCCCCAGGTGGAGCCTTGCCTAGTTTCCCCGGCGCCCCTCCCCAGAGCTGAGACCCCCCGTGGCTCCGCTGCTCTTGGAGGGCAGAAGGGCCTGGAGGATGGGCAGGGCCCCCGGGGGCTGTCTCGGTCTACCCCCCGCCCCGGCAGCCGGAAGGACAGGCACTCAAGACAGGGTCACCTGTGACACCCAGCCTCGGAAGCCCAGGCCCCCTCCAGCCTGGGCCGCGGCGGTCAGCCTGCTGCCCGGCGGCTCCAAGCCCTGAGCCTTGCCGGGCCTGGCGATCCCTGTCAGTGGGTATTTTTATCCAGCGCATTCCTCAGCTGCGGAGAAGGGTGTGCTCGGGAAGGAGGAGAGTCCTGCCAGCTCTGGGGGCTTGGAGAGGGTGTGGGGGTGCTCTGCAGAGCACATCCCTCGGGGATGTCTCCGTGTCCACAGCAGCGTGCTGTCTGGTGGTGGGCGCAGTGCCTGAGGCCTGGGCAAGAGCGGGTGGAAACCTACCCCCCCCCCCCCCCCGCCCGTGCAGGTCTGAGCACAGGGCAGCGCGTCCCCAGCAGGAGCCTGTGTCCTTCCACAGCCTGGGTCCCATTGAAGGACCACCGTGCGGCCCCAGGGATGCGATGCTGCTGTCCATGGAGGGCTCTGGGCAGCCAGAGAGGGGGTGGGTGGAACTCTCTGAACCAGGCCCAGATGGGAGAGCCCCCCCGCAAGCTAGGACTCTGGACCTGGTCCCCGTTCCCCTTTCTTCAGACGCTTGCTGCTGGGGAAACTGAGGTCTGGCCACTTGGCTCCAGCAGCCCCTTTTCTGCCCTGGAGGGTGTGATGCTGATGTCTTCAAGCGAGGCGGGGTCTCGTTCCTGGCATCGTGCCCACAGGCACCCCCCTCCGCCGGCCCTTGCGTCCGGTCCGCGGAGGCTCCCTCTGCTCCCTCTGCTCCTCCGCAGAGCACTGACAGCCACGCTCTGCCGTTGGGGGCCGGGCCTCTGGGAGGCTGGGGCTGTGGGCCTCCCCCCGCCCTGGTGCCCCAGGGCCGGGCCCCCTCCCGGCTCCTTTCCACAATGTCCTCAGGACGGGGGCTCCTCTGCGCTTCCTGCTGACTTGGTGGCCAGGTGCCACGCAGAGAAGGCCTACCCAGAGTCAGAAGACAGGAACTAAGGCCAGGCCAGCTGGACAGAGATCCCCCCCCCACGCACCCCCAGCTCCCTTCAGCCCTGGGTTGCTTTTCTGAACGGAGACCGCCCGGCCCACCTGCTTTTCCTTCACCTGATGGCTGCTTCTTGCCTTCCCAGCTGGGCAGGGGAGCAGGGGGAGCCCCGAGCCAGGGGACAGGCCACTGCCCCCCAGAAGTGACCCCCACATGGCAGAGGGGGTTGCCGGGGGAGCCCAGGAGAGTCTCAGGTGGTGCCCAGGGAGCCACGTGCTGTGAACCTTTGACCTTGATGGGCCGTGGGGTTTGGCCTTCTGTCCAGTGACGTGTCCGGTGCGTCTCTTAGAAAAGTCACTTCTGCGTTCTTGGCTAGGGCAGCCCAGAATGTTGTAAAATGTAAGCTCGGCTAGTGAAAACCGCGTGGTGCCTGCCTGTCACAGGCAGGGAAGCGATGGGACAGGATAAACGCCCAGGTACAGACTCAGCTTCCTGACGTCGCAGCCGGGACCGCCGAACGGGAGCTCCAGTCCGCGGTGCCGGGCGAGTGCAGGCCCGAGGCGGAGCCCCCGCTGGACCCCTGCCACTGCCCAGCAAGTGGACTCTGGGGGCTCCTCCGGGACCCCAAAGCCAGGTGCGTGAGGACACGGGTACAGACGTTTGTGCGAGAAACAACCCCGCTGTGCCCCCGGCGCCTGCAGAGAGAGCAAAGAGCAAAATAGAAAAGCCGGGACGGAGATGTTGTGTTCTCACGGTGGGTTGTCTGTGTGACAGGGACGCCCTCTGCACCCTCAGAAGCCCAGGGACCCCCAGCAGGTGAGCATGGGATGCGAGCAGAGCTCCCCGCGGTCCCGGAGCGGGAAGATGCTGCGCGGGCGGCCGGCGAGGCTGGGGAGCCCGCGCTCCTCTGGCGGGATGGTCTGCGGGATGCTGGCATCTGTGCGGAGGGGGCATTGCGTGCTCTGACCCCCCCCCCCCAGCAGCCCCACGTCCTGCAGCTTATCTCGAAAATATTGGCCAAAAAACCCCCCAAAAACAAAAACCTAAACATCACCCACAAAAGGGAGCAAACGGCACCACGCATGTCCCAGGCTGCGGGTTAGAGCGGGTTAGAGCTCCTTCTGCCAGTGGGAGAGACGGGGACGAGTCAGGCCCCCGCGTGGGGCCGCTGTGTGCAGAGTCGTGGGCGGACTGAGGGAGGCACGTGGGACCCCGTGTGCTTTTACAGCGTGGTCACCGGATGCTGTTTTTAAGTGAAAAAACGCCGGCGGTGGGAGTCTGACCAGCCACCGCTCGTCTAGGACAGGAAGAGGCGCGAACCCGCACCTGCTTGCTCTTTGCTGGGACAATAGAGGCAGGCAGGGGGAGGAGCAGCCCAGAACATCAGCAAAGGTGACCTCTGGGGTGGGAGGGCATGACGGAACCCACGTGGCTTGGGGCGTCCCTCGTCGCTCGGGGCTGACTTTGAAACCACGTGATGGTCGGCGATCCCAGCACGGCTGTGGTGGCCCTTGTCTCATTGCTTGAGGCCTTTGTGCCGGATCTTGGGGTGCAGGCCCGTGAGCGATGGTGGCCGTGTCCTTGATGGCCTAGATTTTTGGCCCAGGGGGACAAAGCCGATGTGAGTCAGAGGAGGTCACGCTCGTGCCCTCTCAGCTGTGTTAGAGAAGTCGTCAGGAGGCGCTTCTTGTGACTTTGTTTAAGAGTTGTTTTTCTGCGGGCTGGCAAGGGCCAGAGAGTGGGGACCAGCAGAGCGTGAGCCCCCAGCTCGCAGACGTGACCTCTCTGGGCCGTTTTCCCTGAGGTCCCATCCATCCCAGTGACGTGGCTGCATCCCGGCCTGGGGCCCGAGAGGCGTGGACGGGTCCCGTCGCCGTAGAAACAGGACGGTTACTGAAACCCGCTGGGGCCACGTCCCCAGGCTTTGGCCACAGCTTCAAGGTGCGTGTCCCCTCCCGCGAGGACGAGTCAGGTCGGGAGCGACGACCACAGTGGACTGAAAGGCAGCGTGTGGACTTTGAAGCCCGGAGCTCGTCCTGACGTTAGGGGCACCGCCGGAAACGCCCTTCGGAAGCGCTTTATTTTGGGCCCCGGCGAGGAAAGGGTCGACCCCGGCTTTCCCCTGCGTGACTCAGGGAGACCCAATAGCAGGTGAGGTCGCGCCTCTTCTTCCGGACTCCGCCTGCTGCCTGGGCAGGCGACCGGGGGCTGGCGAGGTCCTGGGTCCAGTGCTAAGCGTCGCGGTGGCCAGCGACCTCTCCAGCCGCCCAGCGTGCTTTCTTGCCGGGATAGTGGGCGAGGAGACGTGACGGAGCCTCCAGACGGAAGCGGGGGCCTGGTCGCGGGGGCCGAGGAGCACGCAAGGGGACGCTGCGGGGCGCCCCCGATCCCAGCTGGGGGACCCTCTGGAGGACAAAGGCCCGATCGATGTCCACCAGCAACAGAAGGGCAGGAGGAAGAACAAGGGGAACGGGAACCCTCAGACCAAGGGTCCGTGAGGGCCCTGCAGGGACCACCTGTGACGTGGGACCCCAGCCGGCCCGGAGTCAGCCTGACCTCCTTTTCCCGCTGAGCGTTGCCGGCCTCCCGCTGTCCTGTCACCGCCTCTTCCTGGTGCGCCGGCCCCATCGGGGACCCGTTCGTGAGAGGCTCCCTCCCTTCCCTGGGCTGGCGGCCCGGCAGCAGGAGGTCTGGGTTCACCCGCGGCCCCGCAGCTGTAGGCGGGGGAGACGGGCTTCCTCGGGGGCCATGGTGGGGACCCCGTGGCCTTCCGTAGTGGCAGCGTGGTGCCTGCTGACGTGAGGTCAGGGGCTCACGTGTGGTGCCTAGGGGTCGCCCGGGCCTGGGGACGCGGGATGCATGGGACAGCATGGAGTCAGAGCAGACGGGGGCTGGGGAGATGCTGGGGTGCCGGGCTGGCGTTTGGGGTTTGGACGGGTGAGCTGGAGGATTGGGGGGGGACTTGGAGGGTTGTGAACACAGACCGAGCTGGCTGGGCTCCTCGGAGGGCCATGGGAGGCCTCGGCCGTGTGTGTCTCTAAAAGGCTACCTGTCCTGACTTCCTGTCCTGACTCCTGGCTGTTGAGCTGTCCATCTTGGACCTCGCCCTCAATGCCTGACCTGTGTCCCACTGGGAACCTGTCTTGAGGCATCGAGGTGTCCCAGATGGCTCGCAGTGCCCTCCCTCCTTCCCCAGCTCCCTGGGACCCTGGCCCCTCTCGGCTCCAGGAGTGTGGGGCACACGCGTGCCGTCCCTCCGCACAGGCCACAGTGCATTTCCACAGCGCTCACGACTTTCCTTCTCAACAGGTTGTAGAGTTTTCCGGACGGGGCTAGTCTGGGGGCACGTGTTTGGCACTCATGCCCTGGGCGTGGGGCGCGGGTCCCCACGCGAGCTCCCCGTGCGCCTCGCCGCCGTCCCCGGTGGGCAGGGCACCTGCTCGTGCGACGCTGCATGTGGGATGGGGGGAGGGGCAGTGCCCAGAGGGGTTGTGCGCAGCATCGCCGGAACGTGGGCGCTGTCCGAGGCCGGGCACAGACCAGCAGCCGAAATGCTCCGACGGCAGCTCAAGAGGCTGAGCCGCTGTCCTTTTGTCCCCAGCGTCCCCTGCACCTGGAACGGCGGGGGCACGAGACCAGCACGTGGCAAGCATGGGTGCGTGGGACGGTCCGACCTGCTTTTCACACCCCTGCGGTGTCCCTCTCCGTGGCAGTGCCTGGGATCAGCCCCTTCCTGGGGTTTCTGACCTGCCGGGCTCCTACCTGACCTCCCAGCGCTGCTGTGAGCCCTGTGAGGTCAGGGCTGCTGCGGGGCGAGCGGGGGGAGGGGCGCGCCCCTGTGCCGGGCCCAGGTGGAGCTGGGGCCCCGGCGACGGGGGGGGGCAGAGCACGCAGTGGACAGATGAAGGGCAGCCGGAGAGGCAGACACGTGGTGGGGCGGCGAGATGCGAGCTAGTAGACTGGTGGGTAAGTGGAGGGATGGACAGAAAGGCGGACGCATGGAGGTGTGGACAGACAGATGGACAGACAGGCAGACAGGTGTGCCAGCATCCGGCAGGCGCTGTGGTCGTGCTGGACTGACTTTCTGTCAGCCGTGCTGGGCCAACTCAGCCAAAGCCTGGAACTCGGAAGGTGACAGGCTGTCCTCCGTCTTGGGAGACCAGCTCCGTGCAGCTCCTCCGTGACTCTGGGGCCAGTGGCCGTCGTAGTGGATGTTGCTGTGGGAGCTGTGGGAAGCCAGGTGGTGGCCTGGGGCTGTGTGGGTGGGTTGCAAATGGGTCCCTTGGGCCACCTGGCATGGGGCATGAGTGTGGGTGGCCTGTGGGGCCAGCGCTGGGCTGTGGTCTCTGGCCTCCTGACGGTCCTCATCCTGAACCTTGCATCTGCCCCGGGGCTCCTGGCAAAGACCTCAGTTTCTAGAACTACTGCCTCTCAACACCATGGGCACTTTCAGCCTTGATTGGGGCGGCTGCTGTCACAGCCCCAGAGGCCCCCCGAAGGTCCCCCGTTTCCAGTGGTGAGTCAGCCCGGGACCATCCCAAGGGCTCTGCTCTCCCACCATGTGCCCCAAGGTGGGGGGATACCAAGGCCCAGCTAGGGGTCAGGTTTCTGCCCAGTATGGCCAGCGGCCACACAGGGTCCTAAGAGTGAGGGTCCTGACCTGGTCTGAGCCTCTCTCCAGCTGCTGAGTGGGGAGGGGGTTGTGCGTGGGAGAACAGAGGGCAGGGAGTCCTTGGGAGATGTGGGGAGTAGCGTGGGCTCCAGGGGGCCCCGGTTGGCACGTGATCTGAGTGGGGAGTCCTGACCTACCGCTTGGCCCCCGGCTCCTCCCTGACCTGCCCTGTGCCCTTGGGTGACCAGGTGGCCTCCCTGTGTCCCTAGAGGCCCATCCTGAGCTCCCTGGGAAGGGGGTGAGATGGGAGGCCTTTCAGGGCCCCTCACGCCCCTGGGGGTGAGGTTGCTCTCTGTACCTGTTTCCCCCAGGTCAGAGCCTGTTCGAGGTCCCGGCGGGCAGCTCCGCAGAGACCCAGCCCCTCCCGGGCAGCCCTGGAATGTTCTGTCTGCCCTTGGCATGAAGGGGGATGGGCAGGCTGGGGGCTCCTGGGCCGGTTGGCCTGGTCCCCGGGGTGGGAGCCCCGCCTCCCCGCTCTTATCAAGCCTCTGCCCAGAGCTTCCACAGGCCTTCACGGCCTCCTCTGGGCAGGGGCGGGGGTGGGGTGTGGGCTGGCAGTCTCTGTCCCGCCTGCTCCCGTCCCCTCCCCCATGCCGGGGCAGCTCTGATACTCGGGGACCTCTGAACCCAGATTTCCAAGACTCAGATGCCTGCGCAGAAGCCTCCCTGCATCCCGAGACCCCAGAGCGCTGCCTGGGAGGGGGTCCGTGGGTCCCCGGCTTCCACCCAGGGACTCCGAGGCCCCATCCCCCCGGGGGGCCACCTCTCCAGAGAACGCCCGTGAACCTATTCCGGGGAGCATGGGAGCCAGCCCCCGAAGGGCTCCTTGCCCCGGGACTCTGTGTTGGGCACTGGGTTCGGTTCACTGAACGTGAGCCAGGACCAGGGGCTCCGTCTCCGCGGCAGGCGGTGGTCCCCGGCAGCCCGGGTCTGGACAGCGCAGGGTCAGGACACCTTGGGATGAGTAGAGCATGGACTGGGCTTGACCCCGGTGGGAGAGCGGAGCCCTCCGGCCTCAGGGTCCGGCCGGGAGCGGCTGTGCGGGTGGGGGAAGGGCCAGAAGTAGATCAAGACGGTTTCCTCGTCGCCAGCCCCACGTGGTTGAATTTTTTAAACTTTGGCCTACAGGAATTTTCTACTTTGAAAATGTTGGTCGTTTGTGAAAACGAGGAGGCGGATTAAGTAGGCGGCTGGAAGACCCCTGAGAGGTTCCTGGGGCCCCTGCTTCCTGGCTGTCCTGGGGGGGCTCAGAAGACGCGGAGCCAGGGGGACATGGGGCCGCGCACCCGGCCTGCAGGTCAGGCCCCGGGCGCCTTGGGTCCTGGGGGAGGCTGGGGGCTGGGAACAGCGTGGGGCGGGCTGGGCTGCTGTGTAGGGGACCCCCACCTCTCTCATGGGGCTCAGGGCACGTGGCCCATGGAGGGGGTGGCCCATGTCTGCAGTGACCTGCGGGGCTTCCTGCTGGGTGGAAGGACCATCTGGCTGACCCCCGGCGAGTGCGCTCATTATGGGAGGCGGACGCCTGCCTGGGGGGTGGTTTGCCCAGAGGTGAAGCGAGCCGGCTCCGCGGGGGCAGGGAAGGAGGGCAGACGGCAGGCTCACAGCTGGTGCTACGAATCTCCGCTCTGGGATGGGCCTGGGAGCCTGGTCACCTGTCCAGGAGGGAGGCCCAGGGCAGGACAGCGTGATGGCGGGAGGCTGCCCCATGTCCAGCCATGTGGCTGGAGACCGCTGACTCGTCCATGCTCGGGCCAGTCAGGAGTCGGAGTTGGGGGGCCATTGCGCCCACCAGGGCCGAGGCATCCCAGCGTGGGCTGGGTTGGCAGGTCACCGAAGAGGGGTCAGGACCCTGTGGGGACACAGACACTTGCTCAGTGTCACAGCTGGTGGCCGGGCTGGCGTTGGACCCCTCACAAGCCTCTCTCCGGTGCCTCCTGACCTATGTGGGCAGCACCTCAGCCCGCGCCCCCCTCACTCTGGTCCTGTACCCCCGTGGGTGCTGGGCCAACAGTCCCAGCGCAGTGGGCTACGGGCCTGCTGGTGGCTGGACTAGACTCCGTCCCCAGGCCCAGGGAGAGCCTCTCTCCCCAAACCTGGATGTCCCCAGGGACACTCTGGGCAAGTCCTTGTCCAGCTACTAGGGAGACTGGCCCAGGCTGCCAGGGGGCAGGGCAGGGCCATGGGGTCGGGGTCGTAGGGTTCCGGTGGACTCAGTGAGCTGCCTCGCTGCTGTGGTCCTGCAGGGACCTTCCTGGCCAGTGGTTTCGGGACTGGAGAGAGGCTTTTGGAGGGGGTCACTGTGGGGACAGACAGCAGCATGTCCCCCGATGCTAACTCCGTGGCTTAGGCCAGCATGCCGTCGGGCCCGGAGCCTGGGCCGTCCGTGGGAAGGACAACCCAGTCGCTCGCCAGCTGTGCCTCCTGGGAGCTGGGAAGGTCATCGGCAGCCTGGCACGCTGTGGCAGGGGCCAAGCCCTACTAGGCAGTTCTGGATTGGGATGGTTCCTGGTGGCACCTGCCCGGCTGGTAACCGGAGCTGTCCTTGGGGGAGCTGGTGACTGTCTCAGCTGCCCTCCCAGGGGTGGCGGCGACAAGGGGCGGGGGCAGGTGTGGGGAGAGGAGGGACCGCCCCCTTCTATAGCGGGTGGAGACCGGCCATCTCCCTGCCCCAGGAACCAGGGGGTGGACTGTCCTGAGGCACCTGTGCAGGTCGTGTGGCCTGCGAGGCTGGAGGGTGACCTTGCTCGTTCAGGAGACTCAGCCCATAGCCCGAGATTGGGACTCCCACTGCCTGGGTGGGGTGCTGGTCGGTGGGGAGGCCCCCAGTGCCCCCAGGCCTGGCCCCTCCCCACAGGAAAGTCCCCAGTGGGGTTCCCACGTGCGGGTGGAGGGATCACAGGCCAAGAGGCGTGGAGGAATCAGAGCACGGGGGGTCTTCCCCACCGCTGCTGGGGCCTCGGTCCGCAGAGGGTGCCGGGGCTGGCCGGTGTCCCCGGGGCGGCAGCCGCATCTCCCTGCTCAGCGGGTCCCACAGCGCAAGTCAGGACGGCGTCTCGGGTTTCTACATGGGCTTGGGGGGCGGGGGCTGGCCTGCGGTGTCAGCCTTGCCCGGGACAGTGGGGGCCTCTGGGAGCCGGAAAGCCCTCTGGGGACTGTGCTCGTGTCAGGTGCCCCCCAAGGCTGGGCTGCGGGAATGCGGGTCAGCGTTGCCTGGGGCTCCTGCTAGCTAGGTGTGGGGAACGGGCTTCCTCCTTTCCCGGTTTTCTGTGCATGGGCAGGGCTGCTCCAGCTCCGCGCTCTGCTGTTGGGTCCGGACTGTGCTGCGGGTGGGGGGGGGGGTCGTGCTGGGCACTGCAGGTGTCCGTGGCGCCCCTGGCCTCGGTGCCCGTCCATGCCACTAGCATCCGTCTCCAAGTCGTGGCAGCAAAACCGTTTCCAGACTTTGCCCACTGTCCCCTGGGGGACCGAGTGTGGGGCTCAGAGCCTGGCTCCCGGAGTCGGTGTCGGGGGGTAGTTGGAAGGTGAGCGCACATGGGCCCTGAGAGCAGCCGGCTGGGGAAGGCCCCGGCTGGCCCTGCTGAGTGCCGCGGGCACCGTTGGGAGAAAGGCTGTGCTCCCCGGGAAGGAGGGGCCGTCCACAGCCAGCTGAGCCGCTGGCCTCTTCCCCGGCCTTCCCCGAGGTCCCGCAGGGTCAGTGCCTTCTGGGGGTGCAGCAAACCCAGGAGGGGCCCTTGGTGCTGCTGGGTGCAGACGCGGCTGCTCAGGTGCTGAGGCCTGTGGGGCCCCGCTGACCGCAGGCTGTGTGGTTCCCGCACACCCCCGGGCATACAGAGATGGTGCGTGTGGCCATGGGCCCGGTCTGTGCCCCCATGGTGAAGCTGCAGGTGATCCCAGCCCTGCCGTGGAACTGGGGCTCCCGGATAGGTGCGTGCAGCCGGCCCTGCCCGCCTGGGCCCCAGCCCCCATCACCATCAATGCTCTGCCTACAGCTGGGTGTGATGTGGAGCCCAATTCAGCCGAGGACAGGCTTTGCAGGCCAGCCTGCTGTTCTCGCCCAAGGACTGGGCCGGGCCCAGGAGCGCTCAACAGGCGGGGGGCCCTCGTGGACTCATCCCAACACCCAGTGCGTCCTGTCCTGGCCCTTTGCCCTTGTGCCAACCCAGATGCCACGGCTTGCCCATGCCTTCTGCCACCGGTCTGCCAGGCTGAGGCCACGTCCCAGGGGGCCTGCTGAGCTCAGGCTCTATGGCCTGCAAAGCCCGAAGGTCCGTGGGTCCCTGGCCACCTGCACTGGGCAGGCCACAGGTGGTAGGGTCACTCGGGTCCCGCACTGCTTACTGCCGGCCTGCCCGGGGAACGCATGTGTGCCTCCCCTGCCGGGACCGGGCCCTGTTTGCTGTACCGAGCAAGGCCTCGTCGTGGCCCGGGGCCTCCCCAGGCTGTGGGGGGCTGGTGCTTATGCAGGGGCTCCTCGAGGAGGCAGGGCTTGAGTGGGGCGCTGGAGATGGGGGCAGGAGGCGACCTGAGCTGAGGGACCATGTTGTGGCCGAGAGCCAGGCAGGGACGGTCAGCAGGCCTGGGGAATGTGCCTTCTGGGGGGAGTGGGAAAGGAGTGGGTTCATCCCCCCGTAGCTCCTGGGGGTGGGGGTGAGCTGCGGGCACCCCTCGTGGCATCGCAGCATCCAGCAGAAGGTGGGCCCCCCGAAGAGGTCAGGGCTGGCTGTGTGTCTGCTCTGCCCCTCCCACCCTCGGCCTGGATCGGCGGGGCCGGTGGGGGGGTGTGTGCCGTGGCCCGACCGGGTTCTCACAGAGGATGTGGTGCGGCGGGGAGGGTCAGCTGAGGAACCACGGGAAGGCAGATACCGCCGCAGGAAATGGCCCTTGGATACGGCTCCCCGAGCCCTTGCGAGGCTGTCAGGGTCTGGGGGGGAGGGGAGGCCAGGCTCAGGACCACGCGGGGACCAGGACAGGGACGGAGCGAGTGCCGGGAAATGGCCACTTCCCCTCCACTCTGCCACTTTCCTCGAGCGTGGACCCTTCTCCGCGTGCCCTTTCTCGGGGGCGGCTTGATATGGTGACGGCTCCGCCCGCCTCGGGTGCTTGCCGTGCTCGTCCTCAGGGGGGTCCGTGCGGGTGAGTGTGGACTCCACGAGGCCGTCAGCGGGGCGAGCCCCCCC
This sequence comes from Meles meles, assembly GCF_922984935.1. Classification (NCBI taxonomy): domain Eukaryota; kingdom Metazoa; phylum Chordata; class Mammalia; order Carnivora; family Mustelidae; genus Meles; species Meles meles. The sequence continues at coordinate 1,824,158 of NC_060073.1, forward strand.
AGCCCCAAACACACACTCTGCCCTGCCCATGGCCCCCACCCCCGGAGGCCACCACCTGCTCCTGGCTCTGGGGGCCGGTTCGCTGCGGGAGAACTTTGTCCGTGGACGCGCACGGCGGCGCTCTCCGGCCCGGCCTCTCCGGCCCCGCACCGCATCCCTGCACCGCGTCCACGCACCACGGCCCCGCACCGCGTCCCGGGCTTCCTACAGACCACGGCGCGTGCGCTCCCGTGCGGGCCTGTGCACCCCACTCGGGGGACCTGTTCACCCACTGAAGGACATCCTAGTGGGGCCCAGGTCGGGGGCGGACACACCGGGCCACGTTGCGGCCTCGCGGCGGGTGTGGGCGCGGTTGGGGCTGCCCCCCTGCTTCCACCGCAGCACGTCGGCTCCGAGCGTGTCCTCGGCTGTGCCCGGCTCATGGCTCTCGCGTCGGGCCGACCCAGCGGGGGCGCAGGGGCGCTGCCTCGCCCCTGGGTTCGCGCTCCCTGGTGACTCTGCGCGCGCCGTCCCGGGTCTTGGGTCTGCGGGGCTGTTGCGGCCTGTCCTCACTGGCCGCGCAGCTGGTCTGCTTTCTTGCTGGCGGCCCCAGGAGCCGGTTATGTCCTGACACGAGTCCTCTGCCGCCTGCTCGCCCCGCAGAGGCCCGGCAGGCTGCGGCCTCTCATTCCTTCCCTGCCTGGCGGAGGAGGCGAGGCGGCTTCGGGGGGCGTCTGGGACGTCCCTGACCAGCCGGCGGCCTGCAGCCCTTCGTGCTTTTTCTAGAGCTTGTGTGGTTTCGGGCAGCATTAGGCCTGGGATGGACCCTTTCTGGGCCGGGTGTGATGTGGCTCGAGCCTTGTTTATTGGTTCCCAAACGTCCGAGCGCGGTTTGCTGGGAGGGCTTCCCCCACTCCCCTGCCCTCAGGTGCGTCGAAGGGACAGGCAGTGGGGCTGGGAGGGGAGGGTGTCCTGCCGAGGGTTTTGCGTCCCCTGTGATGTGAGCGAGGGGGGTGCAGCGGAGAGGGTGTGGGGAGCCAACTCGGGCTCCCTCCCGCCAGGTGCACTGGGCCAGGCCCCTTCCCAGACCCCTTCCATGTCGGGGGGAGCGCAGGAGACCGAGCCCATCCGGCCACATCCCCCGCTTGTTAGCAGAGCCATTCCGTGCTGTGCTCACGGGCACTGGGAGGACACCCTGACCTTCCCAGGGCCGCCATGGGGTGGCCGGACTCACAGCTCTGGGCCAAGACTTGACCCTGTGCTCCCCTGACACTGCAGGGCCCCCCAACAGCCCAGGGTGCCCAGATGGCCATGGAGAGAGGGCTCTCGACGGGGTGCAGGTGGGTGGGGCATGACCCGAAAGGCGTCTGTGTCCCGTGCAGGAAGACCCTCCTGTTCCTGTGCGCAGTCCTGGTCCCCGGTGGAGAGCACCTTCCAGGCAGAGCAGGGTCCACCCCTTGGTTTGCCTCAGGCGTCTCCCCCCGACACGCTGACCCCCGTGCCATCTCCGGGTGTTCCACACGGCGCTGAGGAGCCACTGGCCAGGACAAGGAGAGCCCCGCGTTGGGGCCAGGCCAGGGCGGTCCTGCCGTTGTTTTCCAGAACTTGGGCAGGAACAAATCACCAAACTGGGAGGAAAATTGGGAGGCTGCGGGTGGGTGTCAAGGACTCAGAGGGCTGGGGGCTGCCAGAGTTCCTGCCCTCGGGGCCGCAGCGGGGACGAACCCTGAGCGGGAATGCAGGTGTCGTGCTGGGAGGCCCTGGAGACGCCGTGGCAAGCGGCCGGCTGAGCCCTTCCCAGGGGCCCAGGCTGGGGAGGGGTCTGTGCTGGGGCCCCAGGAGGGCAGGGCCATCTCCCATGGGGTCTGGAATTGCGTCCCTAGTGGTGGCACAGTGCCCGGGGCGGGACAGACGGTCAGTCATCCTGCATGGCTGGAACTGGCCGGCATTTGTGGCCTGGAGTCACTCTCGGCCTTTCTGGGGCCGGCGGGCATCTCCTCTCCGAGCCGGGAGGGCCAAGGGGCCAGTTTTCCAAGGTGACCGTCCCCCAGCGGGTGCCCCCGGAGAGCCCCTCTGGCCAATGCAGGATGACGGGGAGGGGCTTGGCCTTGCCCCATGGGAAGCCTGGGGAAAGCCTCACCATCGTGGCCCCCGGACTGGACTTCCTCCTTTCCAAACCTGCCGGTGATGCCTGGGGGCAGGAGCCGTGGCGGGTGGGGCAGGCGGCCCGGGGATCCCGTGACAGCCGGGAGCAGGGCCGTGGCTGGGCCTCGTGATCTCTGCTCAGGTGTGGTAAACGTCTGAGCCCCCTGACCCGCTGACCGGGAGCCCCCACCCCATCACCCCGTCTGTAGGCTGCGCCCCCCTCTACAGTGGAGTGGGCCAGGCCGCAGCGGCCAGGTGACAGGTCCCAGAGTGGCTGGCTGCCAGTGAGCACCTGCCAGACGACGGGGCTGGCGGAGGCCCCCGTGTGCCCGCGGCTCTGACTCGTCTGTGGGGCAGGGCGCCCGCCTGAGCACCTGCGCCCGCCCCCACAAAAGGCCCCTGTGGCAGGATGCTCTGCTTTTGGGCTGAGCCACGCATGGTGGCCGGGGAGGCAAGCCCCCAGGGTGGAGGGACACGGAGTGGTTTTGTGCAGCCCGGGGTCCGGGTCAGGTGTGAGGACGGGGGCGCTGATGGGGAGGGCCACGCCATCCATCACCACGGTGCGGTCAGCCCGACAGCCGCTGGGCCCCAGCACGTGTGGGCATTACGGGGGCTCACTTCTCGGAGCCCCCCACAGCCCCACGTCAGCCTTGTTCTGGGGGAGTGGGAAGCTGGGCCCAAGGCACCCCGCTGGTGAGGGGCAGAGCCCGACAGGAACGAGGCGTTTGACCTTGGGGGTGACCTCTGCATGTGTGTGTGTGCTCGCGTGTACATCCACCGCGCGGGCGGCCCTACGCCCGTTAGCAGGGAGCCACCCCAGTCCCTCCCCACGGCCCCAGCAGCGGATCCCGGGTCTGTCCCGGGGACCGGCATGGTCTGGGCGTTGGGTGGGCGAGGGTCCACACAGGGCTTGTCCTCGGGTTCGGGCTCTGTCTGTGGAGCGGCGGCTATGACGTGTCCCTGCTCTCCAGCCACGCGTCTCCCCGCCGTGAGGCCTGCTGGCGTGTTGTTTAAGCGCCTGGGCGGGCTCCCGCTTTGTGAGGCGCGGTGCCGGGAACGTGTGTGGGCTCTTGTTTGAACACCTGCGTCGGCTTCCCGGCTGTCGCACCCAGGGGCGGGCTGGCCGGGTCACATGACCGTGGGTCCCCGTGGCCCGAGGCCTCTCCGAGCAGTGCCTTCACGTGGGGACCCCCGGGTGTCTCGGTTTGGGGTCGCATCAGCTCCCCATCCTGCCCCGTGCTCTGGCCCTAGATGCTATCGCTGCTCTGGTCCCCTCCTTGCCTGCGGGGACGCCATCGTGCTGGGGGCCCAGGGTCTCTCTTCCCGGAGTGCCCCCCTTCCATCTGTGAGACTCTGCTCCTGGGCCCCCGTTAGAAGTGTCGGGGGTTTCACACTGACAGTACCCCAGGCCCTGGTGGGGCGCAGAATGTGTTCTGGAACCGGACCGGGGGTGGGGGTGGCATTCTCCTGAAGGACAGCAGGAGACCCCTCCCCAACCCACAGCCTGGGTAGGACAGCAGCCTCCCAGCCTCTCCCTCCCGCTGCAGTGGCCTGGTCCTCCCTGTCCCCTCTCCTGCCACCAAACCTCAAACTCCCTCCCCCACAGCCCTGCATCCTCCCTCCCCTCCCAGCAGGGCTGGGTCCCCCTGGAGGTTTCTGTACTGCAGAGGGCACTGGTCCTTCTGGACTCACCTCCTGCTTTCTGCTGGGTCTCCTGCAGCATGACCCCTGCCCGGGCGAGAGCAGACCGGAACCTGCCCCCCCACCCGGTTCTGCAGCCCCCCCCCCCCCGCCCCAGGCTGGCGTCCCTCCGCTGCTCCATCTCCACGCACATGACCTGTGGCGGGGCTCCTTCCTAAAAGCCTGCTTCTTCGAGTAGATTCAAAACAAACCCAGATATATGTTGTCTATGAAACTCTCACAAAGTCAGGAACGTCGTCATCAAAACAAAAGAATGGCCGGAGGTTTTCAGGTCCCGCACCCAGGGACAGGAGAGGTGCGGCCTGCGCCTCGGACACTCGCATTGGGGCGAAGGGGGGCACGTTAGTCGTCGCTGCGGGTGGACGGCCGCGTGGCCTCCGGGCCCTGTGACCGGAGGAGCCGGGCCTCGGACCACATCCCCAGGGCGGCCGCAAACGTGGACTGGAGGACACGTCCCAGAATCAACAGACTGGATTTCCCTGATTCCGATCTGCGTTTGAAGCTAAGGACCAGTTTACAAAGGGACAAGTTTAAAGAAGAAAAATCTACTTCACACGGCCGCGGCCTGCGGGTATTGAAGAGCCTGCAGGGGAGGGGTGGGGAGGGACGGGGAGGGACGCGGGTGTCCTTCACACACAGCTGCGGGGCTGGCGGTCCTGGACGAGACTGGAGTCGGCCGGCAAGCCGAAGGTCGTGATAACCGAGGCAGAATGCAGAAATGAGAGAAGACGACAAAACACCACGAAAAAATCAGATCGGCAACCGGGAACAGACTCTTGTTTTTTGAGTCTCCGTTTTGTTTTGTTTTTAGAAGAATGATGACGTAGCTCTAATCAAGGAGAAATGGTAACTACAGAGTTAAAAATTAGACACGAGAGCGCTGTGCAGCCACAGACAGAGCCTTGACTGTGACTGGTGAGCTTGCGCCCCGCCGGCCGGAGGGACGTTGCGGAACGGCTGTGCACCCGGGGAAGATGCGGAGTTAGAGCCGAACGGGGAGGAAGGGCCTCAGATTTGGGACGAAGCAGGCTGATGTCTGGGCGGGTCCCCTGCGCCTGGTCACGGCACAACCCCCACCCCATTCCAAGCGCAGGACGAGGGACACGAGTGAGGTGACATCTCTGAGAGGCGGTTGACGAGTTTTCTCCCAGGAAGCCTGTGGCCGGTGACCCTCTAGGTCCCGACAACACTAAACCAGAAAGCACTGGGAGAGGCCACCGCTCCCCCGAGGTGCTGAGGACCCTTGGAGCTCGGGAGACAAGGGGTGCGGCGTGCGGGTGGCCGGCCCACTCCTGCAGCCGCCCACGGGCCCTGAGGCAGGTGGTCGCCGGTGGGGGCGGCGCTGCCCTGCCGGACGGAGAGGGGCAGGACGGTTCCCTGTCGGCCTCAGAGCATCTCCCTTGAGGGAGGCGCAAGGAAGACTCGACCTTGCCGGGAGGAAACTGCCTGGTCAAAGGGCACATCCCCAGGAAGGGCAGACCGAGCCCAGGAGGCCCCGTGCGGATGTCCTCGGTCAGCCACGGTCTTGCCAGAGGCGCGTCACCTGGTTCTAACCAAGAGGAAACACCAGGTACGGCCGGGTTGAAGGACGCTCCCCAGGGGTACTGGCCTGAACTCTTTGAAAATGTCAAGGTCGAGAGATCGTACAGAGAGACTAAGGGAGCGTTCGGATCACAGGAGGCGTGTGGGTACGATGGCGGCGTGAAGCTGTGACTCGGGGCGGGTGGGGGTCCCGGCGGGGGGGGGGACAGACGCCCGTGCACCAGGGCTGGGGTCCTCGGCCGGCTAACGTCAGACGCAGGTTAGGTAAGGGGTCCCGTGTGCGTTCCGTTTCCTGATTTGGACACCTGTGGCCACAGACCGGAAGGTCCTTCTTCCTGAGATACACAGAAGTACTCAGCAAAAAGCAGGCTCAGTGTCTCCAGCCTACCCCCGGAGGGTTCTGGAAAGCCTAACGGACGGGGGGAGGCAGGGGAGAAGAGGGCGTAGGGGAGGAAATGGGGCAACGGACACGCTGGTGAGTCCCTCGTGCTGCTCTCACAGCCGTCGTGTACGTTCAAGATCAAACGGTGTGGATGAAGTTACCCGAAATCACCACGAGCTCTTTGGATCTCTCCCTGCCGCGTGCGTGGACGGTTTGTCTTCTGAACTGGTCGGATGTGATCTGTGGTCTCCGCGATGCTCATCCCGACCACAGGCTGATCTCTAGAGCTGCTGGACAGGCTTCCGGGGTCTCCCGCAGCGCGTACGAGTGCGCGTTTAGCAGATCGGCTTTTCTGATTGCACAACCCGGACACGTTGAGCGGAGAGCACTGGGAAGTTTTAAAGAGGAAATGAAAATGACTCACTGAACCACAGCCCAGCGGTGCCTGCCGTCGCTCCCTCCCGCTCTCTCCCAGGTCAGCTTGCGGGTGCGGGGGTGCGGGTGCGGGTGCGTGTCCTTGGGGTGCTGGAGAGAGCGTGAGGGCACCTGGTGCCTCAGCGGTGAGCGCTCAGCCTGCCCCCCGAAGCAGCGTGGCCATGGGTGCCCGTGCGGTGGCCTCCAGGAGGCGGGGACAGTGCGAGACGTTGCCCGGCCGATGGCGGGTGAGCGTCTTCAAGTGCCCCGCTGAGCACCAAGGGGTCAGCAGAACGTCACTGCCGCTCTTTGTATCTGCACATGTGACTTTCTTTGAGCAAATCCTGGGAAAACAGAGACGATGCTAAACCACACCACTTGCGTTTCTTTATCCCTGGGCCTGGGCCGGACGTAGCCCACATCGACCTTCTTCACACGTGGCGCCCCAAGGCTGCCTGGTCGTTCCCTCCGGGATCGGACCGAGGCATCCCTCCTCTCCGCTGTTGAAGCCGCGTCATTCCCCACTTTGCTCCCAGAAGATGGTGATGCAAATCCTCGCACGTTCATTTTCTGCCCGGAACCCGGATTATTTCCTTGCGTCACATTTGCAGGAGGGGACCAGCGAGATCAAAGAGTTCCCACGTTTTTATGGCTCTGACACCTTCAGCCCAGCTGCCTTCCGGGAAGCTTTTCCTAATTTAACCTCCCTCCTTGATGCTGGACAGCACTCGGGTTTTTTTCCACCCTCTCTAAAGCTGGGTATTATCGTCAAAACACTTTGCCCTTTTGATGAGGCAGAAATAGCACGTTGTTTTCGTAGTGAGGGGGAAAGCCTTCGTGTTTATCAGCCTCTTTGTACTTGGGCAATGGAGTCAGCTGTCCACGGTGCATCTGATGCATGGGGCCGTCTTCCAGGTTCCTGGCGGACTGAGACAGGATCGCTGTCCCTGGGAACAGCATTCCAGAGAGCGGAGAAGGTGTCAGACTGCAGCAAGAACCTGAGAAGGCATGAAGCAGGGAAGAGGGTGAAGAGTGTGATGGGTGCCCTTTCGTGGGGGTGGTCTGAAGCAGCCTCTCAGACTGGTGGCATCCGAGCAGACACCTGAGGAAATTGGCTGTGCCTGCTAGCGAAAGAGGAGTGTGTGGTCAGAGGAGACAGGAAGTGCAAAGGCCCTGTGGTTCAGCATGCTTGGCGCATGTGGGGAGTGGCAAGGGCTGGGGGCTGGAGGCGGGCCTGGGCTGTGACTCTGAGAGCCACAGGGGACACCAAGGGGCTTGAGTGATGCGCACTGAGGTCTGTCCTCTCAACTCCTATACTTCCTGTTTTTTACTTTTCATTTTGAAGTAAGTGTGGACTTATAGAAAAGTTCTGTAATAGTAGAGAACTCCCATAGGCTCTGCCTCAACTTCCCCTAATGCAAACACCCTCCGCAGCCAGATACATTGATGAAAACCAGGAAGCGAGCATCGGTGTGCTCCTACCAATGAGGCTAAATAAAGGCCATGTTCGAATCCCACCAGTTTTTCCTCTCGCATCCTTTCTCTACTCCAAGAGCCGCACACCGCATTCAGGTGTCCTAGCCCCCAGCCTCCCACGGCCCCTGGCAGCTCCGCTGGGAGCTGGTCTTTCATGGAGTTCCTGGTCTTTCGTGACTTGCATGTTTTTGACAAGTGCCGGACAGTTGCCCATAGACGGTCCCTTGATTTGGGTGTGTCCGATGTGCGTGGCGATCAGATCAAAGTGGTCCCTTTCCTCCTCAAATCTGCCCACTGTCTGGCTTCTGCGGGCAGCTCCTGTCTGCATGGGGCTCCTTCCATGGGTTCCTTCTGTGGGATCCTTCTGTGGGCTTCTTCCATGGGCTCCTTCTGTGGGCTCCTTCCGTGGGTTCCTTCCGTGGGCTCCATCCGTGGCATTTGTCTGATGGGGATTTTCCTATCCCTGCTTTCCTCCCCACATATTAACTGGGGTTCATCCGTATGGGGATGTCTCTTCCCAGAGGTTCCTTTATATCCATGTGGCCTCAGGGATCTTGATTCGATTTATGGGTCATCATCCAATATGATTGTTCCTGACTTCGTGCCTCAAATCACCCCAAGTTTGGGCACTGGTTGCTCCTCCGGCGTGGCCTCTGAGCCCTTCCGGTGTGCCTCGTCTTTGTCAAGTGCACAGTATCCCTCTGTAGCTCCCGACTTTGCTTGCCTTGTCCCTGGCTGGTTTGGAAATTGGCCATGTCTCTGAGGAGCCTGGTTCCTTTGGAGGATGGGATGTGGGTACCAAGCCCAGGGCGCTGGCGGTGTTCTTGGCAGCAGCCAGCCTGTCCTGACCGGCGTGTGCAGGTGTAGACGTGTCTGGCCCTAGACGCACACGGCCGTTTCCGTCTGTGTCTCTCCACAGTGTGTGTGTGTGTGGAACGTCCATCCGGGTTCCTGCCACGCCTCCAGCTCAGTGGGAGCCTGGCTCTCACGCTTGTCTTTTTTTTGACCCTGGTATGTACGCGAAGTAGCCACAGTCATTTCCTTCCTATAGTTCTGTGCTCGAAGGAGCAAATGCACGTGTATTTTCTTCTATTGCCTTTCTTACATGAAGGGAAGCACGCTATAGATACTTCCTGGTCGGACTTTTAATTGTGGTAAAATACACGTAACATACGACTTGCCAGCGTGACCATTTTCAGGTGCAGAGCTCAGGGACACTGATCACATTCACACTGTTCTGAGCCACCCCACCGTCCCTGGCCAGATCCTGTTCATTATTCCAAACTGACCTCTGTCCCCGTGAAACAGCCCAGCCCCTCCCCCAGCACCCCCTGTCCACTCTCTGTCCCCCTGAGACACCGACCCCCATCCCTCCCCCGCATCCACGTCCACTCTCTGTCTCTATGAACTTGATCTCCCTCGGGACTTCATGAGTAGATCCCACAGCATCTGTCCCTTCGTGTCTGGCCTGTTTTACTCAGCACGGTGTCCTCGGTAGCTGTCATGGACGTCAGCATGTCCCCCCTCATTCAGGTTGAGGGACAGTCCAGTGCGTGTTTCTTTATAGTTCAGTTGACGGTCTGTATGTTTCCAGGAATTCACCCACTTTTTCTAGTCCAGTTTTTGGCATGGGCTTGTTCTAGAAGTTTCTTATGACCTTTTGTACCTCCATGTAAATACTTTTTATATCTCCTTTTTGCATTTAGAATTTTATTTATTTGAATCTTTTCTCTTTTTCTTGGTCAGTCTAGCAAAAAGTTTATCTATTTTGTTTATCCTCTCCCCAAAACCAGCTCTTAGTGTTGTTGCTTTTTGTTTTATCTTTTTAGCCCATATTTCGTTTATTTCCATTGTGATCTTTTTCATGTCCTTCCTTCTGTTCACACAGCTTAGTGCTTTTCTAGTTCCTTGAGACGTAAAATCGGGCTCTTCGTAACGTAGATGTTTGTGCTGCGGACCTTCCCCCACGCTCTGCTGTTGCTGCCTCCCACAAGTTTTCATTTGCCTCGAGGTGCTTTTTTCTGCCTCGATTTCTCCTTTGGCCCATGGCTGTTCAGAAGCGCATCGTGTAGTGTGCACAGATCTGTGAATTTCCCAGTTTTCTTCTTGCAAATTTTCTTCTTGTTTTAAAAAGATTTCATTTATTTGACAGTCAGAGATCACAAGTAGGCAGAGAGGCAGGCAGAGAGAGAGGAAGAAGCAGGCTCCCTGCTGAGCAGAGAACCCGATGTGGGGCTCGATCCCAGGACCCTGGGATCATGACCTGAGCCAGAGGCAGAGGCTTTAACCCACTGAGCCACCCAGGAGCCCCTTATAATTTGTTTCTAATTTCTGTGGTTGGAGGAGATGCTTGGCATGATTCTGACCTTCTTAAATTTACTGAGACTTGTTTCACGGCCCACCGTGCAGTCTGTCCTGGAGAGCGTCCCCCGTGCGCTCGAGAAGACCGTGTGTCCTGCCGCTGCTGGATGGGGTGTGGTGTGTGTCCGCAGGTCCATCTGGGCTCAGGCGGGTGGAATCACTGGTTTCCCGTCTGGGTGACTTAGGCAGTGTTCAAAGTGGGGAATTGGATTCTCTGCCATTGTCGGGTTCCTGCGTCTCATTTCAGATCGGTTAGTATTTGTTCTGTATATTAAGGGGCCCTGCACTGGGCCCGGAAATATTCCAGTGTTAGAGCCTCTTGTGAGTCGGCCCCTTATCGTTAGGTAACGACCTTCTTCATACCGCGCTGCCGCCTGTGGCCTGAAGCCGATTTTGGGCGACGTGAGTGGTGCTGTCCCTGCTCGGTCTGGTTCCCACTTGCGCTCGTTGCCTCTTTCCGCCCGTTGGCTCTGACCGACGGGCGTCCCTACTGACAGAGCGCGTCCCTTGCAGGCAGCACAAGGGTGGGTCCTGCCGCCTTTGAAACGAGGCGGTGCTGTCCTTGGTCACTTGTATGAACTCTCTCTCCCCGCCTGCCAGGTGCCATTTCCCCCTTTCCCGATGGGGTCTTTTGCTTCATACAAGTTCGTGGTTCCCATGAGGTCCGACGGGTTCGTTTCCACGTGTGTTCTCGCGGCTCTGGCTGTCGTACCAGGAAACCATTCCAAGTCCAGCATCGTGAAGCTTTTCCCTGCTGCCTTCCTCTAGGGGTTTCACATTTGGGGGTCTCGGGTGCAGGCCTCTGATCCGTTCTGGGTTCCTTTTCACGTGGGGCGTGAGGCGAGGCTCCAGCACAGAGACCCGGACTTCCTGGCGCCGCTGGCTGGGAGGACCGTGGGCACCTGCTTGGACTTGCTTTCCTCGGTGACAGTCCACCCTGGAGACCACCTGTACCAGTTCCTCTGCGTCTCCCTCGTTCTTCCCCACGGCCGCCGGGAGGCCCCCGTGTCATGAGCCGGGGTTTACTCGGGGGCATTGAGTCGTTTCCAGGATGTTGTGATCGCAGATACGATGTCCAGTGACTCACCTCGTGCGTTTGCATTTTCACGGGGTCGGAGGCGTTTAGGGGAGTTTCCAGAAACGGAAGCACCGGGTGGGGGGTCGTTAGGACCAGATTTCCCCGCAAGAGGCCCGTGCCGTGTGTGCCGCCGGCCCGAGGCGGGGGTCTCGCCGCTGTCCCGCAGCGCCCGGCCCCCACCCCGCGGCGTCCCACTCTTACTGTTGCGGGCCTGACAGCCTTGTTTTCGTCCCAGTCGCTAGTTACACCGAAGCCTTTGGGCAGTTTTCGTAGGCCCAGAGGGCTGTTTGCTCGAGTCTTTTCCACATTTTTCTATGGAGGTTTCGGTCCTCGGCCCCTTTATTTTCAAGTCATTTATGTCTGGGACATCAGTCCTTTGTCCGCGGTCAGCGTCGTGAATGTCTTCCCTCAGCCCGTCTTTTGTCTTCTGACTGTCTCGGGTGCTTTTTGGCGTGAAGACACGTTCGGGTTTGCCAGTCTTGAGTTCTGTCGCCTTGGGGTCGCGAGTCGCGCCAGGAGCCTCTGCCCCGCCCCCCGGCGTGAGGACCACTCTCCGTGCTTGCTTCTGGAAGACAGGGGCTTGGCCATCTGCGTCCCGCCGGCGTCCACATGGAGTTCAGCCTGTGCACTCTGAGGTCGCCTCTTTCCGGTGGCCGTCTGGGGTCCCTTCCTTAGCCGTCCAGCCCACTCACCGGCCCTCTGGCCTCTGGGAGCAGCGGAGGCAGGGAGCCCGGGAGCCCAGGAGGCTGCTGCTGGAAGGTGTGGGGACATCTGGCTCTCTGTTGGGATAGGAGTGAGAGGTGAGGGTCCGCCACTGAAGATAGCTGTGTTCTCGGGAAGGAGGCACGGTGGGGGCACGACCCTAAGGTGCTTTCTCAGCATCTGGGCATTGGTGTCTGCTTCTGAGACGGGGAAGGGGCTGGGGTCAGGCGGGGACAGGGCGCCCAGTGTGGGACGTGTCCTGGTGCAGGGGCTTGCCGCTGGGGGCTCGGGGGACGGCCTGGCTGGGCTCACGGGGGTGTGGGAGCAGAGGCTGGGGCCAGAGGAGAGCCTGGGGGACGGTGAGGCAGGAGGCGCAGGCGTCGGGGCACCAAGGTGAATGGGTGCAGGAAAACAGGGCGGCGTGTTGGAAGGTCCTGACGGGTTTCGGAACAGGGGACCTCTGGAGGCCTGGCTGCACCCCAGGAGCTGCTCCGAGGCCGCACCCTCACCCAAAGCACCAGGACGGCTGTGGATCCTGACACAAGTGTCCTGGGCATCGGTGTGGGGAGTGGGAGGGTGATACCCACAGGGTTGGGGTTCTCACCTGGCTCCAGGACACCCTCCTGTGTCGGGGCCCCGGCACAGGCCTCAGGGACTATGGACTGAGGGGGCTTCGTGGCGTGAAGGGTGTGGGGGATGCGGCCTGTCTGAGTCATCTTGTCCCCCTCTCCCTCTAGTGCCCCATAGCCGTGATGATGCAGTGGCTGCCCCAGCTTCCACGACAGGTGCTCCCCGGCGGGTGGGACAGGCGGGAGCTACTTTCATCCTGGCTCGCAACAGTGCACCCCAGGGCGTGGGGGCCAGGCCAGGCCTGCAAACCCCAGCCCTGCCCCAGTGGATGCTGGGTCGGGGTGGGGGGTCCCTCAGGCAGAGTCTCATAAGCCAGGGAAACAAAGCCCCAGCAGAGGGGACGGCAGAGGAGGGAGGCCTCCAGCACTGGACAAGTGTCTATGGTTTGTTTGAGGCACTCGCCTGAGCAACCCAGGAAGGCTTCCTGGAGGAAGCATTGTTCAGGATGGAATCGAGGCTTCTACATCACTGTAACACCTGCCCTATATTGGGGACCCCTGGGGAAAGCTGTGTCTGTGCAACGGGGAGTGCGGCATGCGTCGGGATGGGGCTGTATGCGCCGTGCTCCGCTTTCTGTTTCCCTGAGAGAGAACATTTCCGTCTCTCGTGCAGGTTGGCTTCGGGGCAGGGCTGATGGGACCGTGGCATCGCGGTTGTGTCCCCTCTGCTGTCGCTCAGCATCTCCGATCCAGGATGCCCATGCCTGGCAAACCCGTGCTCCTGTCCACGGCCTGCAGGGGCTCGCTGCTCCGCGGAGGGACTGGCCTCGGGAGGGCTGGTCAGAGCCGCTTGCAGGATGCTCGTCAGCCTTGGGCAGAGGCAGGGGAAGGCAGGGCAGCAGGCGGGCTGGGGTCTGGGCCGGCGGCTCCGAGGACGCGTGGGCTATTCTGGGCGGCAGGCAGGAAGCTGGCCGTGCTCCTGGCAGCTGCCTTGGGGTATAGGCCTGCTGCTGGCGCTTCCGACCCCACATCCGCACCCCGGCCCGGCCGGCTCTTCCTTTCCTCTGCTTTGTTCCCTCGTCGGCCACAGGCTCTCTGGGTCGGGCCGGGAGAGGGTCCCTGGCTGGAGAAGGCAAAGAGGGGCTCTCGGGCCCATAGGGAGATGCCCACCGAAGTGACCAGTGATGGCCAGGAGCGCTCGCTGCCCATCCCTCCTTTCGGATTGGAGGCGTCCTGGCGCCGACTGTCCTTCCTGGTGTGCAGAGGCTCCGGGTTTTCCCTCTGCCTCTGGGCGGTGCACAAGCGAGCAGCACCACTGGTCACCCCCCTCCCGCCCTGCCCGGGCCAGGTGCTCGGGGGTAAACAGCAGATGCCGGCAGGGCCCGTGGCCACTCATCTTGGGAGGCCTGGGGCACCTGGATGCCTCCTCCGCCTCCGAGCGAGGCCTTCCTCTGACCTTGTTGCCGGCGGCCCCCCTGGTCCTCCACCCCGGTCCTGCCACCCTGGCCTTCCAAACCCTACCACAGGCCCTTTGCATGACTGTTTCCTGCCTGGAATATCCATTTCCCAGCCGAGCTGCTCGTGCCCCCCTCCCAGAGCGGCCCCCTGCCCGCGGCGCTGGGACGGCCCGTCTGTTTCCCCGCGGCAGCCGTCACTTCGCCCCTGTGATTTGTCTTCTGGTTTGTCGTCTCTCTTGCCCCGAGTCCGTCTCACTCATGGAAGCCGGCGTGGCGTCCTGCTCCCCACAGGAGCTTTCCACCTGGGGCTCGGGTTGGGGGGCAGACCACGCTGGGCCTTGCAGGCGGGCGAGAAGCGTGCGTGTGGTTCTGAGCCCCAGGGGAGCGACTGGAGGGCGTCCTGGGGGAGCCACACGGCCCGGAATGGGACCAGGGAGGCCTCGCAGGCCCCGGTGTCCTCCGTGGTCAGCCTCCGTGTGCACGGGCCCCGGTTCAGCCAAGTCCTGGTGACTCCAGGCGACTTTACCGCTGTGACCGGTGGCTGGTAGTGGGGGAGGGAGCGTGTTTCTTGCCCCTGCGCGGCCGGCTGGGGCACCGTCCAGGGTTCGAGGATGCTGACACGAAAATAAAACCACTCATGGCATCCGGCGTTGAGTAACACAAGCCTGGGCTGGAGAGAGGAACATCGAGGCCCCGGGCCCGTCCTGCCGCCCAGCTGGCCACTTCCTCCTTGCCTGCTGGCCCCGAGAGCGGCTCTCGCTGGAGGCAGGACCCAGCGGGGAGCCTGCACACCGGGGGAGGCTCGGGGGCACCGCAACCCCTCAGCGGGCCACAGGCCCCATCGGCCTGGGCCCCTTCCGCAGGCACAGGGAGCCGGAGCCGGTGTTCCCGGCGGGGGCACGGCGGGGGAAGCAGCACAGAGGAAGGGCTGGCAGTCCAGCCCGAGAAAGAGGAAATGGTGTCTCCGGAGTCTGGCCTGGCGGGCGAGGCCTCGTCTCGTCCAGGGTGCCCATGGGAAGCGCCCACAGGTGGCGCCCGCCACGTGCCAGACGCCTGTCGCTCGGTGGCTGGGTCCCGTGCGGTTCTCTGACGACACACGCCCTCACCCAGGACTCCCCCCACGCCCCCGCCATGCCCACTCGGGGCCCCTGCTCCTAGGACCTGCGGGGGTACCACGGGGCAGCCGAGGGGCTGGAGGGGCTACTGGGCTGAGCCACCCCCCTGCTCCCATGGGGCCTGAGGACTCGGTGCCACCAGCCCCTGCGGGGCCAAGTCTGGGGGGGCGGGGCTTGGGTGTCAGGGCGCACGTGTGTCCCCCGCGGGCGTAGCCTAGAGCCCAGCTGAGGCCGCGGCAGGTGGGGGACAGCTTTCTTAGCAGCACGCTCACGTGGACGCAGCGTGGACGCTGTCCTCCATGTGGCCCCTGGGGCTTCTGTGCTGGGGAGGGCGGGGTGGGCTCGGGGCTGGGGCCCTGGGTCAGGGGACCCAGAAGTCCTTGGCGACTGACCATACCCACCGTGCCCTGGCCTGGGGTGGAGATGCTGACGGGGCACACGGCCTGGGGGGGAGGGGGGAGGGGTCAGCAGCATGGGGGCGGGGCTTGTGCTGAATTCCAGGGTCAGCAGCAGGGAGGGCCTCCCCATGGAGGTGGGCGTGTCTGTCTCCGCCACCAGGGTCCTTGCGTCCCCTCCTGCCAACATCCCTGCCTCACCCCCACCCCCGCGTCCCTGCCTCACCCCTACCTCACCCCACCCCTGCGTCCCGGCCTCACCCCCATCTCACCCCCACCCCCGCGTCCCTGCCTCACCCCTGCCTCACCCCCACCCCTGCATCCCTGCCTCACCCCTACCTCACCCCCACCCCCGTGTCCCTGCCTCACCCCTACCTCACCCCCACCCCCGCATCCCTGCCTCACCCCCACCCCCGCGTCCCTGCCTCACCCCCACCCCCGTGTCCCTGCCTCACCCCTGCCTCACCCCCACCCCTGCATCCCTGCCTCACCCCTGCCTCACCCCCACCCCTGCATCCCTGCCTCACCCCTACCTCACCCCCACCCCCCGCGTCCCTGCCTCACCCCTACCTCACCCCACCCCTGCGTCCCTGCCTCACCCCCATCTCACCCCCACCCCCGCATCCCTGCTTCACCCCTACCTCACCCCCACCCCCGCATCCCTGCCTCACCCCCACCCCCGTGTCCCTGCCTCACCCCCGCCTCACCCCCACCCCTGCATCCCTGCCTCACCCCCACCTCACCCCCACCCCCACGTCCCTGCCTCACCCCCACCTCACCCCCACCCCCGCGTCCCTGCCTCACCCGTACCTCACCCCCACCTCACCCCTACCCCCCATGTCCCTGCCTCAGTCCCCATCCAGAGGCTTCCTTGCCCAGATAGTCTCTCAGGGCCTGGAGTTGGGCCTGGGCCATGCTGGGGTTCTCGGGGTGCTCTCGGGGCCAGCTCGTTCCTCCCCAGCGTCACACACACCGCAGCGGGAGGCCAGTGGGGCACTGTGCCCGGCAGTCCTGAGCCTCCCTGTGACAGGCGGAGCCCGCTGCAAGGCCCAGGTGAAGGGCCCCATTCAGGAGGCGCGCCCGGGGCTGTGTGGGTTGGCGAGTCCCGCTCCCTGCGGGCTGTCCCGTCACCGTGTTCTTGTTTTGTCAGCAGACGGCTTTCCTGGGCCGGAGTGCCGGGGAGCAGACCGTGGGACTTTCCGGCTCTGCAGGTGGAGGAGGCAGGCCCTGACCCCGGGGAAGCTGCCAGCCCGCCCTTGGCCCCTGCGTCCTGGGGGCCGTGAGGGGAGGGGGATGTCCCGCTCAGGACATAGGCCGTGGCCGGGCTCTGGGGCCCTCACCCCACTCACTAGGGGGTCGTCTCCCTGGAAAGCCTTGAAGCCAGCCCCTGCCCACTCTGGGCCATCTGTGGGTTCCCAGAAGCCAGCCTCTTGTTCAGGGAGCCTGGGCCATGGGCAGCTCCTTCTGGGCCTCCTGGGGCAGGAGGAATCCAGGGGACACTGGTCACCTGGGCCCTCCATGGTGCCAGGCCTGGCAGCTGCCTCTGTACCTCCCCCGAAGCCAGCCTGCTGGGACAAGGGGACCAGGGGCTGGAAGAGAGGCCAGGGGTTACCCCCAGTGTGAGTGGGGTATGAGCTGAGGCCGGGGGGGCCGCCTTGACGGGGAGCTGACCATCTCTGGCTGCCAGCGGTTGCATGGGTTGGTCCAGGGGCTGGGTGGGCCCTGCCTTGGGCTGCGGGTTGCTGGCCTGGGTTTTCCAGCCCCCGGAGATGCCTCTGCCTTCAACCAACTGGGTCAGCATCTTGGGGGCTGTTGGGGAGGAGGGGGGAGGAGGCCGCGAGGCTTGGCCTGACCCCTGCCTCCTCAGCTGCCTCTGTGGGTCGGGTGGGCGCGGGTCTCGGGCCTGAGGATCGACTTCACGGGTGGGCGGCTGTGGAGTCCGGGGTCCCGGCTGGGGAGCCATGGAGGCTAGAGGCTGATCCTGGCATGGGGTGTCTTGGGCTGTCTGGACCGTGAGCTGGACCGTCCCTGGCACGTGGTGTCCCCAGCTCCTGTCTGGGAGAGCGGGCCCGCCTGCCCTCTCTGAGGCTCGGTTTCTAGAGAAGCAGGCGCCGCCGGCTGCCTCTCCCAGACCCCACGCTCAGCACAGTCACGGCGTGGAGGCGCGGCCCCAGAGCGAGGGTGGGGCTGCCCGCCCCACGCTGGCCTTTCTCCTTCCTTGGGGAGCCCCTGGGCTCGGCGTTTCTAAGACTCTGTTTTCCCACCTGTGAGCTGGACCTCAGAATACCTAACCCGCCGTGTCCGTCGGGGGCCCGGGAACCCACGGCTCTCACCGCTGTCCCTCTGCTCGGGGACCACAGGCGGCCATTTCCTGCTGGGCCACCCGCTGGTGTCCAAGCATCAGATGGGGGACCTTGGCCCAGAAAGGCGGGACACGAGAGCCCTTCCAAGGCTGGGACGGCCGTTTCAGCTGGAATTGGCCACGCGGGTGCTACCCCGCCCTCCCCTCACGGTGCCGAGCCGCCCCTTGGAGGAGCCACAGAACCCTGGGGGTCAGGGAGCCCCTCCCTAGGGTGTAGCCCAGGAGCCACCGGCCCGAGGCTCCTGGTCCCATTTAGGGATCCACGGGCGTCTGTGTTGGAAGAGACCGGGGACAGCGGGTGGCCTTCTCTGGCACCCTGAGTCCGGCCGGCGGCTTCCCTGCCTCCCCACAACACCTCCCCCCCCAATGCTTTACTGTCCCCTTGTGGGCCATGTTCTCGCCTCTGCTCTGCCTGGCCAGGTCCCTGCCTCTGAGAAGCCCTCCCTGATCACCCCTCCTGAGGGCAACCTCCGAGGGAGGGGCTCCAGGGGAGAACAGGGCCAGCTGCTGAGACGAGGAGGGTGCCAAGCCCCTTGGGGATACATGGGGAAGCCTCCTTCCCCTGCAGGGCCTTGCTGGTGGTTCTGAATTCAGTTGTGGGGCTGCGGCCTCCCACAGAAGCCCCGTGGTCCTGGCTCCGTGGCTGGGGGGCCACCGGTGCAGGCCAGTCTGATCACGGCCACAACTGAGGCAGCCGGGATTGAGCCCAGGCAGGCTGTGGGGCACCCTTCCCGGGGGGACAGTGAGGCTCAGGTCACATGGCTCTGTTTCAGGGACCCCTCATGTCCCCTGGAACGGGGCCGAAGCCTCCACAGTGGGATTGGAGGTTTTGTCCAGCTGGAAGCGAAACTGTAGCAGGAAGGACTTAGGCTGGATACAGGAGGGACCCCCCCCAGCAGGAATGAGCCCGAGATCCCCATGTCCTCCTGGCAGTGGTGGGGTCGTGGTGACCTGGCTGCCCGCAGCTCTGGGGGCGTCCTTCTGCCCAACCCTGTGCTCGCTCGGGCCCTGGCTGAGGGGTCCTGGGAGTCCTGTGTGTGGCCCTGTGGTCGGGAAGGCCGCAGGCCCCCCACGCTGGCTCTGCTGCCGCTGTCCTCTGTGCTCGGCCCCTGTGGGAGGAGGGGGCCGTCCCGCCCCCGGTAAGGCTGCAGGTCCCAGCTGTTCCCAGGCCGAGGCACCCCCCAAGACACAGGGAGCGGGGTGCAGAGCACAGCTGCAGGCGAGTCCGCGGCCGGACGCCCCCCGGGGAGAGGGACCAGCGTGTCCCTGGGCGTGGGCGTACACGGGCCTGTGCACGCGGTCACTTGAGTTCCTTCTTCCGGCACCTTCCGCAGACACACGAGGAGGTGACCCGTCGCAGGCTGGCCAGGCCGCGGGCTCAGGGTGGGTGCTGCGCTGGGGGCCAGGCCACCCCGGGATCCCTGGGCCTGGACGGCCCGCCTGCCCTGCAGGTGACCCCATGCCTGAGCGCCTCCCGGGGCCTGAGGCTCCTGGCCACGTGGCTGAGCCTGTCTGTGGCCTGTCCTCCCTCTGCCAGGCCAGAACGCAGCTCCTGGCAGGTGGACCAAGGAAAGCCGGGAGCCCCTGCTGCTCCCGGTTGACCCCTGGACCGCTGTTTTCCTGGGGGCGTGCAGTGTGGTCGGAGGAGGCTGGTGCTGGTGTCCTGTCCTCGGCTGGCTGCGTGGTGCTGTGTCACTCCGGGCAGTGACCTGCTGTCTCTGAGCAGCCCCCCTCCTCCCGTGACGAGGCACAGGCTCGCTTCTCGGGCTTCTTGTGAAGACTGGAGTGGACAGGAGGAAGCGGGCTTCCCCTCCGGCTGTGCTGGGGCCTCAGGCCCGCTGGGACATAGGGGGCTGCCTTGGGGCTCCATGGGGGAGAGGACGTGGGGCTGGCACGTGGCTGATCGCTCCTGGGTCAGTCACCCATAGCCTGACGGAGGGCCACGCTGCTGGTGTCCTGACTGTGGACACGGATCCTCTGGGGTCCCTCAGGCCTCACGGTCGTGCCCGCAGGGAGGCCCCCTCAGCAGCCCCTCTGGTGCCCCACAGAAGGTGGGGTGGCAAGCCAAGCTCTCCGCTGAAGTCCCTGCCCAGGCCACCCCCAGCTGGCGTAAGTCTTCGGGTGGCCGTGGGGATGTCCCTGCCCCCCACATACACGGGGCCTCTGTGCCAGGAGGGGCCTCTGTGCGGCAGGAGGGGACCCCGGGCGTTGGGGGTTCACTAGCGCAGCCCTTGCCGTGGGGCCTCGCAGCCGTGGGGGGCTGTGCAGACCCGCCGCAGCCAGGGCCCGGGGCTGTAGGGTGGCGTTGGGTCATCGGCCTGCCGTGCCTCCAGCTGGGGAGCCCCCATCCCTGGGCCTTGTGGCTGAGGGTGTGCGAGGGTGGCGGTTGGGGCGAGCAGCCACTCCTCGTCCATTTGTCCCAAAGGGACAGAGTCTCTGTCTTCGTGGTGCTCGGCTGCGCAGGAGCCGTCCTGGGCCTTCCCAGGAGAGCACGAGCCCGTGCGCATTCAGCCGTCCGGTGCTGCGGGGAGACGCCCGGAGGAGACGGTGTGCGTGGACCCTGCTGCGTCTGCGCTGGGCTGCTGGCCTCGCTGGGCCTTCCCGTCGGGCTCTGTGAGGGCCAGGGGCTGGGGCTGTGGCCCAGGCTGGCGCAGGGTCCCCTGGGGCCACCTCCTGGGAACCACATCCTCAGAGCCCTCCCCACTGCCTCCTGCCCGCATCTGCCGTCAAGAACACCCTCCATCGCTGGGGAGCCCCCCCCACTCCCAGGCCCTTTTCTGCCCAGGGCCCTTGGCTCCCTGCCTGGGGTGCGTGCGTGTGGGGAGCTGCCTCAGGGCCGTGCCCGGCGCCATTGGAAGGCCCCGTCTGGTCCTGGCTAGGCCCGTGGGGTGGGGCGAGGAGGGGAAGAACAGAGCACAAGGATCTCCCCTCTTGATAACTCTGGAGGCCTGCATGGGGGAGGCAGCCCTGAGAATTCCGTTCGCTGAGTCCTGATTGAACCAAAATGTGCCTTCAGTCAGTCGTCCGGCAAAGTGCGCCTTCATAGGGACCCCGGCAGACGGAACCCTGCCTGGGAGCCCCTCCCTGTCTGTGGGGGAGGCAGCCGCAGGCCGCAGGGGGTCGGGGGTCGGGCCCAGGCGGGTGTCAAGAGGGCGGAGGATGTTGGGGGGTGCGACCGGCGGGCAGAGGGGAGACGGCCGGGGCTCACCGGGGGGGTGTCCTCCGTCTCTCCCACTCACTTCTCCCCCTGCCGATGCGGCCTGGACGGTGCCGTGTGCAGAACAGGGACCTCGAGAAGACGCGTGCACGTCCTGACCCCAGCGACCGTGACCTCCTCTGAAGGGGGGTCTTGGACGAATTTCAGAAAGGAGAAAGTAAAAGATGAAAGGAGCCACTGGATGTATCTTGAATTATGTGTTAAAGACTGACGCGACGCTCACTTTTACCCGACACCTAACGCTGGCTTCCGAAGTTCACGGACGCGTCCATGAGAATCATCCTAGTCACGTGGCGTAGTCAACCAGCCTGTGCGTGTGGTGCAGGGCCCGGCGCGGCCCCAAGATGTCCGGGTCCCTGGAGCGTGAGAACGGGACCTTATACAGCGACAGGATCTGTGCAGGTGGGCGGGGTCCAGCATCTTGGGGGCAGAGGTGACCCTGGATGCCTCGGGGGCCCTACGTGCAGCGACGGGCGGGGACAGGCGTCCTCGTAAGTGGCGGGGCGTGTGACCATGGAGGCAGAGGCAGGGCAATGTGGCCACCAGCCCAGGGACTCCTGGGGACCCAGCAGCCGGTCAAGGACAGAGCCCCTGTCGCCCCGGCCCTCCCCGCCCAGGGTGACCCCAGCCCATGGCCCAGCACAGTGCGATATTCCTGCCTGGGGAACCATGGCACCGAGTGCCGAGGCCACGGGGGAGGTTCAGTCTCGGCCTGGAGCTGGGCGTGGGGGGGGCATCCCGGGGCGGCAGCTTGGGCTCACAGCGCCCGTGACCTGGACAGACTCCTGCTGGCTCGGAGCCTCAGTGACCCCATCAGGGGTTGTGACCTTGCTCCATACTCCAGGGCTGCCCGGGATGGGGGGCCAGCGGCACGGCCCAGAACTCCTGGAGAAGGCAGGGCACGTCGCCCCAGACACCGCTGCCTCACGTGGGGTGCGGGACCCCTGCTGCCGGGGCTACAGGAAGCAGCACGGGGCACGGGCTGGGCCAGCAAGAGGACCGCAGTGTCCCTGCTGGGCAGGGTTGTCCCCTACCCTGGGGACAGCCCCACAGGACCTGAGGCCACCCCCTGTGGGAGTCCAGTGCCCTTCGTTTGTCGGGGGTCGCTCGTTGGAACCTTCCTTCAGGGCAGCTTTTGTTCCGAGAGAAGCCCCCATACGGCTGGGGTTGGACACCTAATCTGTTGAATCCCACGTTCAAGACCCTGTCCAGCCTTGGGCTTGAGGTCACCGTGACAAGCCCCTCGTTTCTGTGCCGGTGAAGGTCCTGTCGCAGGCGGGCAGGACTCCGAGCCTCGCTCTGCCCCCCTACAGCCTGCCGCCGTCCACCGCGGCCACAAACGCCTTTACTTCTGAAAAAGTTTGCAGTTGTGGTTAAACACACATACAGGGGACCTTCGCGGCCACGTCAAGTGTGCGTTCACAGCGTGATGTAGCCGTTCGCAGTGTTGGTCCCCAGAGCTTTCCACCTTCCCAAACGGAGACGGCACCCCTCATGAGACACCAAGCCCCATCCCTCCCCAATCCCGGCGCCCACCGTCCACTCTCTGTCCCTGTGAATCTGGGGGCTCCAGGGACCCCGCGTGAGTGGGTCCCCTAGGACTTGTCCTTCTGCGTCTAGTTTCCTCTCCCACGTGAGCTCTTCCTGGGCCGACGGGGCTCAGCCACATCGTCCTCACACACCCGGTAAATTAAGCAGCCTCACATCCCCTGTGACCGCCTTTCGGCTCCCTGGGATTTCAGCTTAAACCCTGGGGTAACCTGGGGGCCCCGAGGGCCCCGGGAGCAGCCCGCGCTTTCTGTGTGTGGGGTTCGCGTGAAGGATCGCTGATGTTGCCGGGAGACGTCTGGGCTGCACAGCTGCCTCCGGCCAGTTGGAGACACCTCCCCAGGGGCTCACAGCTTTCCCGACGGCCCTCCCGGGGGCACAGGGGAGGGCTGTGACCCCCGCGCCCTGGAGTGCCCCCTGCTGTCTTGGCCCCGGGCCCTGGCACACGTCCTGCATTCTTTCCCGTTCCCAGGGCACCTGGCCGCTGCAGGTGCCGCAGCGATGACCGATAACATTCAGGACGTCCCTCCGGCTGGCGCTTGCGGCCCCGGCCCCCGGCCAGCGGCTCAAGCAGGCCATTGTCCCTCGCGACACGGAGCTGCCACCGCTCTGGGGCCAGCATGACCTCTGGGGTTTGGTGTCCCTTGTCCCCCCAGCCAGGCTCCCACGTCCTGACCCAGATAAGGGGTCGGGTCCCTCCTTTCCCAGGGCTGCAGTCTGCCAGCCCTTGGGGTCTGTGGCTGTGGGCTGGGTCGGTCTCTGCCCTGCAGAGACCAGACGGGGGTGTCAGGCACCCCGGGCCGTGAGCTGCCCCCCGAGGGCAGGGGCTGTGTGTCAGCATCTCGGGGGCTCCAAGGCCCACCCAGGACAGGACAGAGTAGACAGATGCACGCTTGTTGAATGGTTCTTTTTAAAAAAATGTTACCTATTTGAGGGAGTGAGAGAGAACACAAGCAGGGGGAGAGGGAGAATGAGAAGCAGGTTCCCTGCTGAGCAGAGAGCCTGATGTGGGGCTTGATCCCAGGACCCCGAGATCAGGACCTGAGCCGAAGGCAGACGCTGCACGGGCTGAGCCCCGCAGGGGCCCCACTGGTGCATGATTCTTTCTGAAACTCGCAGCACGTGCTAAAATGCCTCTGGAGGCTTCAGGGTACAACCGGGCTGGGGATGAACCCCACGGGGCCGTGCACCACCCCACCCCTGACCCTCCAAGGAGAGTACCCGCAGCAGAGTACCAGGCAGGGCCCGGTCCAGAGCCTCTACATGTCTCCCTGTAACTTTGACGGAGAACTTGGGGTGAGGACCCCCATCCTGATGTCCCCTCGGGGCCTGAGCCCAGGAGAGCTGCTTGCCTCCCGACGGTGCCCCCCACCTCTGGGCTTTTGCTTCCTGAGCACAGCCAGGCCCTGGGAGCCAGGTGGATGGGCCCCCGGGGCGGCCGGCCGGCTCCCCACCCGCGGCGTCCCGGAGCTGGGTGCATGGTGTCCCCCAGCAGGGCCTCCGCGCTCCCGCCTGGTGTGCTCCTGGAGGTCTACTGCTTACGTCTCGCGGCTGAGCGCACGGGATGGTGACGGCCAGGGGTGGGCTGCGGCGGCGTCCCCGTGTGCTGTCGGGGAGGGAACCCGGTGGCTGGCAGGGACAGGGCCCGTCCCGATAGCCTGAGCAGCATGAGATGCCTCGGTGGGTCCCTTTACCCCCAGCTTCGGGAGGCAAGAAGCCCTTGGCACCCCCACAGACGTGGCTAAGATGGCAGTGGGAGGGGCGGGACAGAGGAGACAAGGTCTGGGAGGTCAGAGCAGAGCCGTGCTACGGGGGGCGGGGGCGCCCCTCCCTGAGAGCTCAGCCTCCGGGGGGCCCGGCTGTGACTTCTTGTCCCCTCCTGTGGCTTCAGGAAGTGGGGGGCCCCGAGTCTGGGGCCCCTGCTTGGGACACTTGTCGGGTGACAACGTGGTGATGGTCCGGAACTCCGGTTACCAGGTGGGACGTGGCGGGGCGCTTCCTGGGGCCCGACAGGGAGGGAGGGCTACACCCCCAGGCTGCGGAAGGAGAGGGCATGAGCACTCAGCCCGGAGCCCGAGTCCCTGCTTCGGTGTCTGGCTGTGAGCCGGTGGCCCGGGGCCCTGGCTCCTGTCGATGGGAACACTGCGGGCTCCCCCCGGGCCATGTGGCCGTGGAGAGGCTGTGGGTGGGCGCCACGTCTCCCTTGTGTGAGTGCTTCCTTGGCCCCGTCCACACCCCGAGATCCAGAGTGCGGCTGGCTGGGTAGCGGGACTGGAGGGCTCTAGGGTGAGGCTCAGGAGCACGAGGCCCGGCGCACGCAGGGCCCTTTGCCCTTCTGGCCCACGGACGGTGAGCGCCGAGCCCGAGCGGGGGTCCAGCCGCAGACGGGCGCTCACGCTCTCCATCGGCGTTCACCGGTGTCAGCCGATTGACCCCCACAAAGGGCTCCAGGTGGGAGACCTGGCTGTATCTGTTAGAGTGCTTTCTGGGGGGCTGTGGTGCTGGTTCTCCGCAGGGAGGCCAGGCAGGATGGGACTCGCTCATTCCCAGGGAGCGAGAGGGCCCACAGAGCTGAGGTGGTGCGGAGCATGGCTGTGCACGGTCCCTGGCGGGAGGCACCATGCGTCAAAGAACCAGAGTCCGGATGCACACTCAGCAGAGCCCAGGAAGGTTGGGGCGGCAGGGACAGCAGTGGGTGCAAAGGCCCTGAGGCAGGCAGGGTTGGATGTGCTCAGGAAGAAGGGCGGGAGGAGGTGAGTCATCTGGGCTCGGCGTGATGTTGTGCTGGGGGCGGTGCTGGGGCTCACCTGGGTACTTGGGGTGGGCTGTGGGGGTCCAGGGTGCAGCCTGACGGGCAGCAGAGAGGGGTCGGCTGGGATCTGGCTTTGCAGGGGGAGCCGCTCAGCCTGCGTGGGGAGGGAGGCGCTGGTGGCAGGTGTTGGCCAGAGTGGCCAGAGGGCAGGGTGTGGCCTGAGAAATTGGGGCTGAGCTGGTGGGGGGAGATTCAGGGGCTTCTTGGTGGGCACAGGGTAGGCGTGTGGCGGTAGGGGTGGACTGAAAGCCCCCGGGAGCAGGGTCTCGGGGGGGGAGAGGGCCGGCCGTCTGTCCCCGGCCACGCTGTGTTCCCTGCTGTCCAGTCTGAGAGGGGTCCCCTGGATGACCCCCAGAATTGCCCCTCCCCCAGGCAAGAGGAGGGCTGGGGGGCTCTGTGACAACCAGGGATGTGGGGGACATCCTCCAGGCCTCTGGTCCCTGGTGACCGCCAGTCGTCTTCCTGTTCTGTCTCCGTGGCTTCCCATTAAGGGAGCCACACATGTGTCCTGTAAGCGTGGCTTCTTGGCACCAGGCTCCAAGGTCTGTCCCGCGGTCGTGGGGGTCTGAACTCGTCCTCATGGCTGGGTGGGTGCGACCTGCTCTGGGCACCTGCTCCCCGGCTGGCGGGCTCTAGGCTCTGGGGTGATCCGAGTTCTCGGACCGTGGGGTGGGGGCAGGCTGGCTGCCAGAGCTGACCGCCGTGTCCTCCTGCCCCGCAGCTTCCTCATCGTCCTGGTCTGCCTCATCTTCAGCGTGCTGTCCACCATCGAGCAGTACGTCGCCCTGGCCACAGGGACCCTCTTCTGGATGGTACGTAGCAGCTCGAGGGGCTGTCCCAGCTGCTGGGGCTCTAGTCTCCTGGGCGAGTGGGCCATGGGGTGGACTGAGCTGCTCCTGCCCTCTCTGGCCTGCACAGTGACCCTGTCCTGGTGTCCCGTCTGCTGGTCAGCTGCTGTGGGCAATGGAAAACTGGAGGTGTGGGGACCCCCACCCTGACCCCTACATTTCCTAGGATGTGGCAGTCCAGCTCGGATGAGAGGAGCCTGGGAATGGTGGTCTGGGAGGGCTTCCTGGAGGAAGGGGCTTCTGAGCTGGGCTGGGAAAGGACAGCTGTGGGCACAGCTTGCCAAACCTGTGCTGTGGCCCCGCGTCTGGGTGACTGCTGACCTGGGCTGTGGCAGCACCCCGACCCTGGCCTCTGCCCAGGATGCCCGAGGCCGCCGGGCCGGCCCCTCCCATGGACCTGCGTCCGTTCACCCTGAGTCGAGGGGCCGGCGTCACCATAAACCAGAAGTCCGGATGCACACGGGTCTGCTCGGAGACTCTCCTGTCCTGCGGCAGGTCCGACCCCCCAGGGCCATGCTGCTGCGACAGCCTGACTGGCCTTGCTTGTCCACTCTTTGAGGTGACTGCCACCATCCCCCACCCACCTGGCATCAGGACCAACATGACAGCGTCTGCTGGACCCCTCTGGGGACATGACGTCTGTCCGGGGTGAGGTCTTCCCGTCTCTGACCGCGGTGTCTGTTTGTCCGGAGGCCTTAGGGTTTCGTGACGTGGGTCTAAGGCGGTCCCTGTGATGGTTATTCCCGGGGACGCAGGTCCTTCCTCCCACGGCCACCGGCCACCGGACGGGGCTCACTCTTCCGTCGTGTTCTCTGGAGGTCCCTCCCTCCCTCTCCCCTCCCCCTCCCCCTCCTCGCTGCCTCTCTCCCCTCCTCCGTCTCTGTCTCTCTCTGTCCCTCTCTCTGCGTGTTGGAAGCCCCCGATGGCTGTCCCCATACAGTGTGGTTTGCTGGCGGTGTCCGTCTTCTGGTCCCACAGAATTTTCCAGACGTGGGCTCGGCGTGGGGAGGGCTCTGGCGGCCGCTGGGGAGGCCGGCTTTACCGGGCGGCCTGGCGCCAGCAGGGTGTGCGTGTGCTCGTGTTTGGGGTGACCTTCCAGTCCTACATGAAGGTGTTGACTTTTGTCAGCTGGTCCTCGTGTCCATGGAGGTGGTGGCGACGAGTGTCCGAGTGCGTCTGGTGGCCGTCCTGCGTCTGTGCTCCTAGATTGTGCTTTTCTCTGTGAAAGCGCGGCTCGCTTGCCGGCGGCGAGCAGGACGGTGCGAGCGCCGGGCTTCGGGCGCGGCTCTGCTCTTCCTCCCGGTCCTCGGGGCCCAGGGACCCACGGAAGCTGCCACGGGTGGGGCCTGGCCTGAGGCCCCAGGGGCTGCAGCGTCCTGGACCAGGCGGGCCGCTCCTGCGTCTGGGCCCCGTGTCAGCCGCCACCATCCTAGAGGCAGATGTCCCCAAAGCCTGCCCCGATGGGCCCTGGTGCTGGCCAGGGAGTGGGGTCCGTCTCCCCGGCGGCTGAGGGGTGGGCCGAGCTTCTCGCCAGCCGGCACCTGCTGCCCAGGGAGGGGACGGTCCTTCCCAGCCGCCGGCCGGCCGGGGAGCTGCTGGTGGCGGGGAGCAGGGAACGCAGGAGGCTCTCTTCAGCTCGTCCCACAGCCCACCGAGCCCCGGCCTGGACCCCACAGAGCGCGTCTGCCGTGCGAGTTGCTGGTGAGGCCCCTCCGCTCCACATGTCCGAGGGGACCCGAGCTCCCCGAGCCAAGGCTTCGGCCACAGTGGCTGGACTCCACGGCTCCCTCCTCCTGGACGGAAGAGCTGCTGGGCACAGGGGCCCAGAGAGAGACTGGGGCCTGGGACCGGGACCGTGAGCCCCTCGCGCCTGTGCGAGTGTCCTGGGGCGGCCGCAGCAGAGCCGTGCAGCCCTGGGGCTCACACAGCATTTCTCTCCACACCCTGGAGGCCGGAAGCCAGAGATCAGGGAATAGGATCCCCCTGTGGGCGCGGTGTCCTCACGTGGAGGGAGCCCTCCGGCGTCTGTCCTTACAAGGACGTGGGTCCTACAGCTTCTGGCCCCGCTGCAGTGACCTCAGTCACCCCCTTCGTGAGCCCGTCTCCAGAGCCCCATTTGGAGGCGCTGGGGTTGGGACTCCAACCTGTCGTTTGGGGGCACACAGTCTAGCCATCAGCCCCCACGAGTGGCTTTGGGCGGTTACTCTGGTACCGGCGTCTCGTTCTGAGGCTTTAAGGGTGTCTGACGACACCGAGTTTCTGTGTCGACATGGGGGGGCGCAGGGGGTGCCCCTGCATCCGGCGGGCCGTGCACGCCAAGGGTCCTGGGCCCCAGTGGTGACTTACCACGTCCCGTGGGCTGAGGCAGGGCCCGCGGTGCCACAGGAGGGTGGGACAGCCTGGGGAAGCCGCCAGGTTCGGCTGCTCGGACGCTCGCAGATGCGGCCCGCACCCCGGTATGTCGGTGGGTGTGTTCCTTGTGCGGGCATGGGACCCAGACTGCGGGGGTTACGCCCAGGACAGCCCCGTCGCGGGGGGCGGGGGTGGGCCTCCCCTCTCCTCTCCAGGCCGGAGCAGCTCCTTCCCTGGCACGGATTCTCACATTCAGGGCTCAGAGTCGATGCTATGGCCCCGGGGGTGCCCAGAGCTGCTGGGGTGGGGGCAGCCGGGGGCTCCGTTCTCATGCCGACAGCTCCCCTATCCTGCCTGCCCCCCAGCAACCCCAGCAGCCCCCCCCCCCCCCCCCCCCCCCCCCCCCCCCGGCAGCCCAGCATCTCAGCCGTCCCTCAACCTAGCCGCCCCCACCCGCCTTCTCTGCCGAGCCTGTGGTCACAGCATTTCTGAGGTGCGCGTGCCATCTGGTGGCCATTGTCTGAACTGCAGCCATAGTTCCCCAAGCTGAGGAGGGGGGCTCAGCTTGGACTGGGCGGGGAGAGGCGTGCAGACCGGGTCCTGTACCCCTTCCTCTGGGGCCCAGAGTGGGTGTGCCAGTGAACAGGTCCTCTCCCCCGAGCAGAGAGCCTGCCCCTGCCGTGTCCCACCTTCCTTCTTCCCCTTGGAGGACAGAGAACCCACGCAGCCTCCCCGGTCCCCACCTCCTGTCCCTCCAGGCACCCTCTCCACACGGCAGGTCGGGTGGGGTGGGCGGTGCATCCCGGAACAAACCTGACCATTCTCCAAGCTCTCTCTCGTAGAGCGAGAACTTGACTTCTCCCTCTGGACCCCCGAGATGTTTCACACTTGGCAGCCCTGTCCCCGTAGCTCTGTCCTCTCCTCCCTCTACCTCGCTCTCTCCCTCCAGTGCACGGTTTGCGGACCC
This sequence comes from Meles meles, assembly GCF_922984935.1. Taxonomy (NCBI): domain Eukaryota; kingdom Metazoa; phylum Chordata; class Mammalia; order Carnivora; family Mustelidae; genus Meles; species Meles meles. The sequence continues at coordinate 1,853,580 of NC_060073.1, forward strand.
GCGGGTGCTCCTGGCTGCTTCTGGGCCTTTGCACGCACTGTGTTCTTGGCCTGCTGTTTCCTCGACATGCCGCACGACTGGCTTCTCGTCTGCTTCCGGGTCTCAGAGCGCCTGTCGCTGCTTCTGAACCTGCCATCTGGGGCTTCCCCGTTCCTCGGTCCCAGGACACTGCTCATTCCCAGTTCGGCGTGCGGCGGGTGTGAGGAGCTCTGCGGGTGGGTTTCTAGCTTTGTGCCGTTCCTACTCTCCGAGGAGAGGCACCCGGCAACTGCACGGGCCCCACTGACCAGAATGACGCTTCCGGGATTTGGGCTCCCCGCCTTTGAGCCCCTGTGTCCAGATTTGCCCCCACAGGACACCCCAAGGCCTCAGCTCTTCCCCCCGCTCCGTAGATTAGAGGGGGTGGTCAGGACGGCCTCAGACTTAGCGCTCCGGCGGCCTTGCCGGGTTTCCAAGGACTCCCCGGCCCCATGGCTGCGAGCGGCCGGATCTCCAAGGGGGGGTCTGAGCTGGCTGGGTCCGGCTGCCTCCGGAGAATCGTGGCCGGTGGAGGGCGGCGGGCACTGGGGGGACCGCGGCACAGAAGGAGACCGCCGCAGTCCAACCTCCAAGGGCACGTGTGCATCGTGTCCCGTGGTGGGTCCAGGAAGGACGTGCGAGGGGAAGGGGGACCAGGGTGGGCCGTGTCTGCAGAGATGCTCTGGGCTTCTCTGTGGAGGGGAGACGGCTGGGAGGCCCTCAAGGCCCGAGTCGGCAGGGACAGGAAGGGACCCCTTCCACAGCGGCAGCCTCCAGGGTAGACCGGGCAAGCACGGGGCCCCTGGGGAAGTCAGGGGGCTTTCTGGGGTGCATCAGATCCCAGGCAGAGGGAGACCCCCTGCGGGCAAGGGCACCCATCAGGAGCCCTGTCCGATGCCTTGCGGGCGGGCACGGCCACCAGGTGGCGCTGCTGTCCGCGGAATGCGGGCGACCCTGGCCACGGGCCCAGAGCGCGCGGGAGCCAGACCGCAGCAGGGAGCCCGGGAGGGGCTGAGCGTAGGCTCCGAGCGAGCCTGGTGTGTAAATGGTGGAAAAAAGTCACTGCAAACTGCTTTCCCCGAGAGCCCGTGTTCCTGCCTTTCCCTCCCCGCGCTCGGCCAGACGGAGCGCGAGCAGTTCCCGGGCTGGGGCGAGGCAGCCCCGCGGCCTCCCCGGGCGAAGCGATCTGCTGAACTGGGCTCGTTCCGCGCCTGCAAAAGCCATTTTGGGAGGCCACCCCCCTCCGCGGCGGGTCCAGCTCTGTGCGGCCCCACGTGGGGGCTGGGGCTGGTTGGGGGCTTCCCGGGCCCAGGGCACCCCCGCCACGGGGGAGTGAGCACCCTGTGGCCCATGTGGGCGTGTGGGGGCCATGTGTCCCGTGTGTCTGCTTGTGCGTGTGTCCACGCGGCCATGGGCGAGCTTCCCGCCTGTGACCCGAGGGCAGGGCCGGGGCGGGCAGCGGGGACGTGGCAGGCCCAGACGAGGGCCCGGGCGGTCCCTCCCTGCGGGTTCTGGAGCCGCGCACAGAGGGGCTCGCGATGGCACGGCACAAACCGGGGGATCCCGTGCCTGCCGGTGCCCAGCGACCCAGGGAATTCTCCCGCGATGCTGTGGTTAAAAACCCCGTGAGCCACGGCCCGGAGGCCTGGGGGATGAGGTCATCGCTCGCGGCTTCCTCCCTCGCTGCTGCCGAGGCTCCCTCAGCCCCGCCGCGGTGACCCGGCCCTCCTGTCAGCTGGCTGGCCCCCGGGGCTCCTGCTTCCCCAGGACCCTCCCGCCCTGCGGGCCTCCGTGTCCCACCAGCACCAGCGGGACTCCAGACCCCTTGACAGCCCTTGATGGGTCCCCATTTCCTGGAACAAGGTCCAGGCTCTGTCCCCGGCCCCCCTGGCCCCCCAGCCCCAGCTCCAGCCCTGCAGACCCGCATGTTGGCAGCCTCGGCCCTCCCCCCCTCCCCCTGCCGGCAGGGACCGCAGGGCTGACTTCTGGGCTGGCGGAGGCCGTGGTGGGAGGCTGCCGTGCACACACCCTCCGTGGTGACCTTCTCTCACACGGAGCTCAAGCTGCTTGCGGCCGTGGTGTTGCTAACCCCGAGGTCGTCTTTTCTCAGGGGCTCCCTCCCACCCAGAGAACTCTCCCCACGCCCCCCCTCCTCTCTCGGCTTTGGAACCTGGAGTTCCTTTGTGTCTGTCCCCAGCACTTGGGAGCTGCCCAGGAAAGCTAGGGTCCTGCCACGGGCTCCGCTCTGATGTCCTGCCGTAGAATGGGGCCACCCCGCCCGGCTAGGGGTCTCCTGCACTCCCTCGGCCAGCAGACGTTTATTAAGCACCTACTACATGGTGCGGGAAGGTGTGCGGAGAGACGTGGCCCTCCAGGGCAGGACAGGGGCTTCGCCGCCTGCAGGGCCCTGCCCGAGGGGGGCTGGCCCCCCAGTGCGGGGAAACAGCGGCGCCCCCCCCATGCGTCTGCACTCGCGTTCTGCTAGGGCCACAGCTGGGCATTCGGATTGTGCCTCTGCTGGGGGGCTCTCGGCTGACCCTGGGTGATCGGACCCCCACGGGCCGGCCAGGGCCTTGCTGCTCTCCATGCAGACTCCGAACGCAGCCGAAAGCCTCAAGCAGCTACAACCCGCGTTCTGGGTGTTTCCGTGCCCATAAGAGGGAGGAGAGCCGGGGTTCTCTTCAAGGGGTCCTGGCCCGCCAGGGGGGCAGCGGCGCAGTCTGCAGCCAGGGGGTCTGGGACCCCCACTGTACGGCTGCGGTACAGAGCAAGCCCACCCTCGAGTGCCGACCCGGGGTGATGGGGGAAGGGAGGCCGCTGCTGGGCGGGGTGGGGACAGAGGAGGCCAGGAGGGCCCAGGGCCTGGGAGGAGGGCCCTGGACAGTGTGGGGGGGCTGCTTCGGGGTGATCTCCCCTATGCTGGGGCATGGGGGAGGCCCCGGCTGCTCTCCCCCGGTCCGGGTCAGGCCCCAGCACCCCCGTTTGTGTCTGTGAACCATCTTAGGGGCCTTTTTCCGGACTTGGAAACTGTTGCTCTCAAGAGACTTGGTCAGCACGTCAGAGCTCTGGGCCGATGGGGGCCCCCGAGAACAAGCCCCCGGCCCCCTGGTGACAGTGAGCACCAGCCTGAGTCACCCCCAAAGTGGGGCTGCATGCTTAACACCTGCTCACTGGGCTTCACCCCGCCGTCTGGCCCCCGCCCACACTCGGGGCTCCCTGCCCACCCCAGGGCTGCACGCGGTTTCCTCATCAGGCGCGGCTGTCATGCGTTTTGGCCTTCCTGACCGAGACGCCCTGGCCATTCCTTCGTGGCCTTTCTCCCGGGCTTTGGGGGGACAGGGCCGCTGTGCCTGCTTTAGAAAGGGGCCTGCGCCCCAGCCCCCAAGGACATCTGAGCAGGAGCCCCCAGCCCCCAAGGCATCGAGGCTGCGGGGCCCCAGGGTGGCGGCTGGGGCCGTCCCCACCAGCAGGGGACACAGTTTCCGCCCCACCTGGGACCCCGCGCCTGGGGAGGGCTCCAGGGTTCGGACTGGCTGCGTTCCTGGCCTGGAGGCAGCTGCTCCTGCGGGGACAGCTGACATTCCTTCATGCCCGGGTCTGCGCTGTGCCGGGAGCTGGGACAGCAGGAGTCCCGGCTGTAGCTGGGACCTTCCGCCCGCACACCAGGGCCCTGTATGCACAGTCCTGCACTGGCTCGTTTTCTGGAACAAAGACATCCTCTGTGAGGCCCATGGCCAGGCCCGTTATCTGTCTCCAGAACTGTCCTATCGATCAAGTCTGCTCGGGCCAAAGTGGGGGGCTTGGGCGGGGGCTCATGGAAACGGCCCCAGGTATCTGGAACCTCCCTGAGACCCCCCACGTCCCCCACGGATGCCACTCGGGGGGAAAGGGGAGGTGGTCCTCAGCGGGTGTGCGTCTGCTGGCGCGTCTCTGGGGCCTGGGGGAGACTCCACCGGACCCCAAGAGCGGCTGGGCCCGGCTGGCACCGGGGTCTCCTGCCCTAGGAGTCGCCCACGTCTGGGCCTGACCGTGTCCGCACAACACTTCCTGTTTTCCGGCTGCAAAACCCGAGATGCGAGCTGTGCCGGCGTCTTCGCTGGGGGCCCCGTGACAGCCCCGGCCGGCACCCCTGTCCGTCTGCACCGGGCTCCGCCGGCCCGTGTGACCCCGCTCCCCGGGGGACCATCTGCCCCATCCTCAGGTCCCCGAGGACGGAAACGACCGGCCTGCATGTCGGGGAGTAGGAGCGCTGGGGCGGGAAGAGCCAGGGAGTCGGAACAGCCCAGCTGCGGGGTCGGGGGGCCCCGTGGCCATTCCCGGACCTGGGGTGCGTGCAACGCGTGTGGTTTCTGGGCTTCTCTCCCCAGAGTGGCCAGGTGTCTGGGTGGCCTCCTCTTCCCCACCATCCCCTGCTGTCTTTTCTTTCCTCCTTTGGGAAGTTGTGACTATTTAGGTCTAGGTCGGTAGCCAGACACACAGCCGCCCCGGGTTGCGGTGCAGGGGGGTGGGGGGATGTGCAGGGCTCCCCGGCTCTGAGCAGGCAGGGGGCTCGGCTCAGTCTCCTGTCGGCAGGGAAGGAGTCCCTCCTGCCGGTCTAGAAAGTGACGCCCGTGTGGGGGGGGCATGCACCTGCCCCTGGGACACCCACACCCCCACGCCCCCACCCCCGTGGGGAGGGTCCCCTCGGGCACAGCACTCAGGGTCTGCGGGGAAGGTGTGAGCCCGAGAGGGAGGCCTAGGCTTCCTGGTGCTCCCAGGCCGGCCCCCGTGTCTTCCCTCCTGCCTGGCCCGCCAAAACCTGTTGTCAACGTCTCCCCGAGGCCCAGGACAAAAGTCAGACGCCGGGGTGGGGGCCCCTTGCTGTGGGCCCCGCAGGCTCCTCCGTTTGGGACTTAGCGGGATTAGAGTGTGCCGTCCGTGGGACAGGTGTTTCCTTTATGCTCTGCCTGAGGGCTGCAAAGACACTCGTCATTAAGTGCCACATTCAGTGGGGGTCTCCGGCGCGGGGTAGCGGGAGGGCCGGGTTTTGTGAGGGCCTTGTTCTCACATCTGACCCTGGCCAGCTGGAGAGCCTTGTCTGAAGCACGGGGTAGCAGCTGACATAACAGAACGGGGTCCGGGCTGAGCAGGCAGTGTGTCGCCGGGCGCAGGCGCTCGGCGGGGGCTCCCGGGGGGCTGCCCTGGGGAAGGCGTCGGGGTAATGGGATGAGCCCAGAGGGGCCTCGTGGCTGTGGGGCACGGCGTGGCGGTGTCTGCCAGCTGTCGCCGCCCGGACGCGCGCGGGCTGCCGGGGTGGCTGGTCGCCGGGCAGGGGCCACGGGCCCGTGCAGGTGTCCGAGTCACCGCCCCGGGGTACGGCATTCAGACGGGTTATAATCACGTTCTCTGCCTCTCGGGGTCACATGGAATGAAAACCAGAGCCCCGGCTGTGCGGCTGCTGAAGTGTGTCATTGTGTGACTTCACGGGCAGGAAGAAGGGGGCTCGGGGCAGCTTTGCGGGGTCGTGAGCTGCGGCCCCACGCCCGGCCCCCTCCTCCGGCCCCCTGCCGCACTCAGCTGACCTCAGGGCTGGGGCGTGGCGGTCCTTCGCCGCCGTTTTCTGCTTCCTGGTTGTAAGATCGAGCGCTGGTGGGGCAGACCGGGGGGAGCGAGTGGAAGGGGGCTGTCAGGGACCCCCAGAGTTGCTGCCGGCCAGTAAGAACGGGGTGGAGCTGGCCTTCACCGGGACCAGCGCAGTGTGCCGCCTGTCCGCTCCTCCTGCACCCTTGGGCTTGAGGGCCCCCATGGCTCGGAGGAGGCCCGAGAAGCCCATGGGGCATCTTCAGGCTCATAGGAATTGGGGGTGATAATGCCCTCCCCGGTCTGTGGCCTCCGGCCCCCCGGGAAGGCGAGTCCCAGCCCCCTCCCCGGGCTGCTGGCTGCAAGGCACAGACCCCCGCCCGAGGCCCATGGGGAGGGGCACCCACGGCCAGCGGCTCTTCTCCCGGCTCGGGCGAGGTCGAGTTTGAAGGGTCAGGAAGACGGGCCGGGTGTGGGCCCTAGGCCCAGCCGGGAGGCGGGCACACGCCGGCACTCACGGGTACGCCGAGGTGCACGCGCACGTACCGCACGCACGTGGAGGCCCCCGCGTGTGGACACGCTCACGTGGCCGGTTCGCTCAGGCACCGCACACGTGCGCACCCAGCCCTGGCGCTTCGGCCGGCGGGGAGCGGGACCCCCTCGGGGCCGCGTTCCATTTGCACATTTAATCCAGAAACTGTCAGCACGGAAGCCTGGAGGAGAACAAAATGTCAAGTGTGTGCTGAGAGGCGCAGCCTGCCCCCTTTCCTGGCGGGCGATGATCTGGTCAGTTTCCGAGCACGCCGGGCGAGAATAGGCGGTGCATTCAGAGCGGCCGGGCCGGCAGGGGGAAGGGCACGTGTCTCTGCTGCGTTTTCAGCTTCTCGAGCTGTCCCGCGGCCTCTTCCGGGGGCCGCTCTCTGCACCCGGCCGGGGCGGGTCGGGCTCGAGCACCGCGGGCCTCGGGTGTGGGGCCCAGGCCGGGGTCTGCACGTTACTCATTTCGCGGTGTCGCCCACCCCGTGAGGTCCCTGCACCGGGCATTTGCTGGAAAGCCTGGGCTGTACCGCCGTCCCCGTGACCTCGCTGTTTCCAGGGAGCTGGGGAACTCGGAGCAGGGGAGCCGGGCTCAGTCCCACTGTGGGATCTTCTGAACTTTCCCCGACGCGTCCCCTGCTCACATGGGGTCTCTGTCTTCATCTTGGGTTCAAGGTGACGTCCTTTTGAATGAGGACATCTGCTAGGCCACTCGGTCGCTCTGGGACATGGGGAAATGCCGCTCATTCTCGGGGCTCCTGAGAATTTCTAGCTTCTCCCGGGTTCAGAGGCCCCGTCCTAAGAGTCCATCCCTGGCTCCTGGGGAGACGGACCGTGAGGCGCCCCCCCTCTGGAGAAAGGGTGGCACGGGGGAGCTGGCCTTCCTGGTCTGGGTGACGCTTGCTCCTGGACGCGGCTCTTCAAGGCCCCAGACCTGGGGCCCCCCAGGGAGCCTAAAGAAGGTGGTCAGGGTCTAGGCCCCCCGAGACTGCCCAGGGGACCCACACATGTTACTGACCTTCCCTGGGCCTCAGATCCCTCATGTGGGAAAGTTGAGTGATGCCGGCGGCTCCGCACCGGGGGCCGTGGGTGTTCTCGGTCCAGCGGGCCAAAGGCACGGCGGCAGACGGCGGGGGCTGGCAGCGGGCGTGGTGGACGGTGGCGTCCTCGTCCAGGCAGGTGTCCAGGGGCGGGGTGGTGGGGAGCCGGGCAGGGGTGTGGGAGGGCCGTCTGTACCCAGCACGGGTGCCCTGGTCACGAGGCAGCCACCCCGCGGCCACACAGGTTCCTGGACAGGCACGAGAGGCCTTGCCCGATTATCTCCACGGCTCTTACCGCAGACCAGCCATAGTGAGGAGTGATCAGGAGCAATAGGAACCATATTTCAAGTGCCCAGTTTGGTGAGTTTTGACCTGTGTAGACGCCCTGAGACCGTCCGGGCAGCAGACCCCGCCATCACCCCCGAAACATCCCCGTGACCATGGGGTGACCTGCCCCCACGTAGGAGCCACCCACCGACGGGCGCTGACACAAGTCCGCACAGACTGGCTTGTGTTTTCTAGAGTTTTCTAGCGCCGTCCTGCCTGGCTCCTTTCATCTGCCGTCATCCTTCTGAGGCGCGTCCCGGCGGTCGTGGGTGTGCCGGGAGCCCCTGCTTCGTCACCACTGGGTCAACTCGTATTTCCTTTTTCTCAGGTGAACGCCTGGGAAGAGGCTGGCCACACAGCGTGGTAGGTGTTTAACTGTGGGGACGCGGGCAGTTCTGCTGCGTTCCTGCCGCCGCCACCGCCCCAGTACACCTGGTGTGGTCGGTCTCTTGTTTTGACCCACGTGTGTGGGTCGTGGAGTCTTGTGTTCCAGCCTCGATCCTCCAATGATGGATGGAGCCGGGGGCCCTCTCGCGCTCCACAGTCCTTCCTGGAACTTGCGAGGGGAGGTCGCTTCTCCAATCTTCCATTGAAAATTCGAGTTGTCTTATTGTTAAATCGTAAAAAGCTCTTTACATATTGTAGATACGTGGATGTCTGTTCACAGATATTTCTCCCCTGGCTGCGGTTGCCCTTCTCGTTCTTGGAACGATGTCTTTTAAAGACTAAGTGTTCTCCATTTTCACGTGTCCAATTTATTGCTTTTTTCTTTTTTGTGCTTTCCAGGTCTAAGAAATCTTTCCCAAACACATGATTGCTTAGATTTTCTTCTGGTAGTTCTGGGCTTGCGTTGAGGTCCGCGACTTAACGTTTGTCAGCCACGTAAATGACGGGTTGAGATTCACGATTCGATACGTGAGTGTTCGGTCGTTCCAGGGACGCTTGTTGAAAAGAGCGTCCTTGACCTAGTGAACCAGGTGGACGCCTTTCGTAAGAGTCAGCTTATGAGAACATGGGCCTGTTTTTGGACCATCTGTTGGGATGCCCTGACCGGCTCATCTGCCCGTGCTTCGTTACCGTAGCTTTAAAGAAGGCTTGCGCTGAACTAAGATAACCTGCCAGCTTTGTTCCTGTCCTTCACGTTGCTCTGTTTGTCCTACGCTCTTTGCACGTTTGTAATACATTTTAGAAGCCGCTGGTCAGCTTTTTACAAGAAGCTTGGTGGGATATGGTTTGGGATGGCACCGAACCCCGAGACCAGCAGGGGAGGATTGATGTGCCCAGATGGAACCTTCCAGACCATAGGCTTTGCACATATTTATCAAGACCCTTCATTTCCATCCAGATGTCTTGTAGTTTCCAGGACAAAGGTTCTGTGCATCTTTTGTCGGACGCCTAAGTGTTTCCTTTGTTTTGTGCTGTGGCCTGCAGCATTTCTTTCTTGCATTTGGTTTCTGGTTGTTCATTGCTGGTGTTCAGACCATCATTTCGGTATCTTGTGTCTCGAAACTTTCCCAACTCAGTTCTTCTAGCACCTTTTTTTGGTGGATTCTGTGGATTTTATTTGTATTATTATTATTATTTTGCATTGATAATCCCATCTTCAAATAAAGGTCGTTACAGCTCTTCCTTTCCAGTGTGGATGCCCCGCTCGTGTCTCCTGTCAGACTGCATCAGTCGCTAGTGAATTATGTTGATGGATCTTCGATGTTGAACGAAGCTCGTGTTGCTAGATAAACCCTACTTCCTTTGTGTCGTCTTACTCTTTCTATACACTTCCGGGGTTCTTCATTCGTTAAAATTTTGCTAAGGATGTTTGCATCTCAGTTCATGAAGGATATTTTCTAGGTTTTCTGATAATGTTTTGGATTTGGTACCAGGGTAACACTGTCAGGGTCAAGTGAGCTGAGCTGTGTTCTCTCTTCATGCAGAAAAGAATTTGTGTAGAATCAGTCTTATCTCTTCTTTATGCACACGATGGAATCCGTCAGGAAAACCATCTAGGCCCGGGCTTCCCTTTGTCAGATGGCTGTTTGCTAGATGTTAAATGTCCTTAATAAAATATTCAGGCTACCTGTTTCTTCCTGAGTAAGCTTTGGTATTCTGCATGCTTGAAGGAATTTGTTCACGTCATGCAAGGTGTTAACATCTGTGGGACATGTAGTGATGTCTCCTCTCGCTCCCAATGTTGGTAATATGTGTTTTATTTTTGTATTTTTGTTTTTTGTTTTTTGGTGATCAGTCTGGCTACATGTTCAGTGATTTTCTCGATCTCAAAGAACCAACTTTTGAATGGGGTTTAAGTGTTTCTTTTTTGTGATTTCATTGGTTTCTGTATGGATTTTTTTTTTTTTTAATGCTTAGCTAGTTTACTAGGCTGCCCTTTTTCTTGTTTGTTAAGAGGGAAACTGAGGACACTGGCTAGAGCTCCCTCTAATACGGGGACTTGGGGGTACACGCCCTCCCCCTAAAGACTGCAGTCGTACCCCACAGATCTTGATGCGTTACATTAGATTTCATGCCACTCGAAGTATCTTCTGACTTTCTTTCTGTTTTTTCTTTGATGCCTGAATTATCTAAGAGTGGATTCCTTCCCAAACATTTGAGGATTTTCGAGATACTTTTCTGATACCGATGTCTACTTTAATTCATTGGTGGTCAGAGAAAATACTCAATATGATATGATTCTTTTTAAATGCCTGAAGACTTGTTTGATGACCCAGCATGTGGTTTGTGTTGGTGGACCTTGCACCAGGCACGGGGGAAATAGTGTGTATCCTGCTGTTGGGAGGACTGTCCCATCAACCTCGACAAGGTGGCTGCGGTCAGCAGGAAGGGCCTGCTGCGTCCTCCCTGATGTCCTGGCTGCTTGTTGTGCTGATGCCCGCGGGCTCCAAGACCTCCAGCTCCGATGATGAGGCTCCGTGTGTGTTCCTCCAGGGCAGGTCACCCTTGCACAGTGCAGTGTGAGGCTCTGCTGTTGGTGTGTCAGTATTTAGGACCGATATGTCCCCTGATGGATGGGCCCCCTTATCACTCCGAAGCCACCGTCTTTATTCCCCATCACGTTATTTGCTCTGGAATCTACCTTGTGTGATACTAGTGTGGCCCCTCTGCTTTCTTTTCGTTAATGTTCCCCTAGTGTATCTTTTTCGTTTATTTTGCTTTTAACCGGTACGTGTCTTCCCGTGTGAAGGGTGCGCGGGGCCTTACTCGGTCCAGATGTTCTTCTCTGCATGGGTCAGAGTTCAGCTCATTTGCATCGGTTAGCATGACGTGTCTCCTTGGTCTCTGTGCTGTCGTGGTCTTTCAGAACTGGGCTGCATTTGGTCACAGTTGCCGTGTTCTCGTTTTCCCTGCAGGACGTGCAAGCCTTCTTCGGTCCACGGAAACCGTCCGGTATTCGGGAAGGCTCGCACTCCTGTTCTGACGGCTGCTTCCCACACCTGTCACCTTTCCCGGCCTTGCTTTTTCACGTTAACCCATCACAGTGTGGCGTGCTGACCCTCATCCACACCCAGGATGTCCACCAGGTCCCCAAACACGTGCGGCACACGTCTTGTTTCAGACCCCAAAGCCTGGACGGACCTCTGGCTGCCCAGCGGGGAGACTGTGAGGCAATGTGGTTCCCATCCTGAGTAGAGGGGTTGTGCGGAGCCTCACCAAGCAGCGTGGCTCCAGGAGAAGGTGAAGGACTGAGTCGTGCCTCTATTTCCATCAGGGGCGTTCCCGGCAGAGGGGACAGCACGTGGGTCTGGCCCCCGCCTGGCTGGCCCTTCTTGTGCCTCAGCTGGATGGGGCGTCGGTCCCCTTTCTGTGCCCCCTGAGGGAGCCTTTGTATCCCACTGCAGGGTGTGGGGGGCCCCGGAGCTTGTGGGGTCCCCATGTGTAACTGTGGGCTTCACGGGGATAGCAAGACCTGCAGGGACACGTGGACACGAGTGGGCAGGGTGTATGCCAGGATGTCTCTTTAGCCTTTGTTTTATAGAACTGGTAGACTCTTTCCCCCAGGGTTTTTAAGCTTACAGAAAAGTTGTGCAGAATGCACAGAGGTCCGGGATACCTGCAGACTGCACAGAGGTCCGGGATACCTGCAGAATGCACAGAGGTCCGGGATACCTGCGCCCCGTCCCCTGGCCCCTGCCACGGCCATTGCGCGTTAGCCCAGGGCGGTTGTCACGATCTGTGAACCGATGTCACTCTGCTCCTGGGCACTCACGTGCGCAGTTGACATTGGGGTCACTCTTGGTGCCCCTTTCTGGGGGTGTCGACCCACGTGGAAGGGCGCATCCTGTCACACAGAGGAGCGTCTCAGCCCCGAAGGCCCTCTGTGCCCCGTCCGTGCCTCCCTCCCTGCCCTGAGCTCTTACAAGCCCGGGGGCCTCGGAAGCAGACCACGCCGGCCGTGGGGCTCAGCCCCCGGGTTGGGGTGCTCGGCACCCTTGCTGCTCCCAGCATCTCCAGACACAGAGCACGGGCTCCCGCCCAGTGAACAAGTGTGTGCCCTGAGCTGGGCAGGCCGGGGCCGCCATCTGACTCCGCCGTGGGCACGTGCAGAACTGGGGCCCTGGGCCCACGTCGCGGCCTCGTGGGCGGGTTGAGCCCGGACAGTTGGCGGCCTCGAGCCAGCCCGCTCTTCTCCTCTGTCTCCCATAAGCCCTGGCACTCCTTGGCCATGACCTGGGCTGTGCTCTGAGCGTCTCCGGAGGGAGGGCACCGTCCCCACCACCTCCAGCGGACAGGTCTGGGTCTGGCTGTGTTGGGATGAGAGGTCAGGCTCTCCAACCTGGGGCCACAGGGCTCGGTCCCGGGCAGCTGTGTGCCTGAGAGGCCCCAGGCCCGTGTATGCCGTGTCGCATCTGGGCATGGGTTTCCCTTCACCCCTCGTCCGGAGCGTCCTGGCTGCCCGCCTGGCTCTCTCCCGCAGCCAGGCCTCACCGGCACCCACAACGTGGCGGTCGGGACAGACGTCCTCCAAAAGCGAATGAGATCCAGTTGCCTCCTAGAACTCTCCGGAAACTTCCCACGGCCATGAAGGGACGCCCACACCCCTCCCTGTGACCCACAGAGCCCCTCGAGGCAGGCTCTGCCGGCCCCGCCCCCAGACTCAGCCTCCCCGATGTCTGCCTGCACCGCCGTGCGCCCCCCTCCCCGGCTTCAAGCTGCAGCTCTGGGACGCCTGCCCTCCACCGCCTCGTCACCCTGATGCATGCGCCCGCAGTGGGGTCCCCCCGACAGTGAGCCTTTTCTGTCCCCAGCCTGGGGTCTCTGCAGAGGAAGAGCCCCTGATCCTGTGGCTGGCCTTCTCCCGGTTGGGGTACCCTGACGGTCACCCCACCGCCCCCGCGTCAGGTCACTCTAGGGATTAAGCGAGATGGTGTGGGCGGAAGACGGGAGAAGCCACCATACTTCGAAGGTCGCAGAAAGCTCTGAACTCTGCAAATTCCCTACTGAGCAACGCTGAGTGCCCACGTGGGGCGGGTGGGGGCCAGGGAGTCGCCCAGACTGAGCAGGGCGCCGACGCTGGTGGGGCCGGGGCCGTACCTGCCACGGTCAGAGTACCGCGGTGGGGACCCGAGCCAGCGTGTGAGCCCGGGGCCCCTGAAGGCGATTGGAAGTGGATGTGAGTCTGGGGCTGGTGGAGAGGGCTTTCTGGGTGGGGGGCGGCTCACGAGCTGTTGCCAGGAGCCCAGAGACCCCCCCTTCGGCAGCAGGGCAGGCTGTGGGTGGCCCTGGGCTCAGCCCTGGATGGGGTTGCAAATAGGGTTGGGGTCTCAGGTGTGAGGTTCAGACAGAATCTGGTCATGGGGCTTTGTGGGTGCCTCTTTCCCGTGTCTCTTGTGCACCCAGCCCGGTCTGTGGACGTGAGCCCGACCGAGGGTGAGGTGCCCTTGGGAGTGCCCCACGGAGTGTGAGACGGTGAAGGCAGGTGGTCACCAAGACGTGGGGGGGACGGCGTGCCGCACTCGGTCCCCAGGGAAGACACCGAGGAGGACAGTGGGAGGGTGGGGATCCCGGGGGGAGGAGTGAGCAGGGCCAGCAGCCCGAGCCCCGGATGGCAGGAGCTTGGTGGGTCTGCTGAAGGCCAGGCGTCCTCTCCGGGCAGCTGCGCAGCCAATCTCAGACTCGGGATATTAAAAAAAAAAATCTCCCGAAACCACCTCTTTGATTGAGCACATCTCTCCTTTACTGGCGACCCCTCTCTGACACAAGGCTCGGTCTGCTCGTGTGTCTCAGGCGGGCTGCGTCCCTTGTGCCGTTTCTCACGGAGCTCCCACTTCCCAGCGGCGAACCCGCCTGTCCCTGGATGTCCGGGTCAGCGGGTCACGGCACATGGCTGTGGTCCCCCGGCCACGGCCGCAGTCACCGTCTAGAACGTTCCCATCACCCCCGAAAGTGCCTTTGCGCTCCTTGGCAGCTCACCGTCGCCCCTGCGCCCAGCACCTGGTCATCAGGGATGTTTCCTGTCCCCGCGGTCTTGCCTTTTCCAGGACGTCATACGAAAGGCATCTCGCCTCACAGAGCTGTCGTGTCTGGCTCCTTTCAGACGCGGAGCACACTTGAGCCTCGTCCCTGCTCTGGCCTGTGCTCACTACGTGTTTCCTTCTCATTGGAAAGGATAAAACGCACCACGGTTTGTTTATCTGCTCACAGGCTGATGGACACTTGAGCTCTTTCCAGTTTTCGGCTGTTATGATCAAAGGCGCTCCGATTGTTGCGCGCAGGTTTGGAGGAGCCTGGGCCTCCGTTCCCCTCGGGTAGACCCCTCGGCGCGCTCCACGCCCGCTGACCTCACTGAGGGACCGTGGGTGCTTCCCGCACTGTGCTCCATGCCGCGTTCCCTCCATCCGCGCACCACGGTCCTGCTGTTCTGGGGGGGTCCTGCGCACTCGGAAATGCCCGGACCGCCCCGTTGTAGCGGAGCCCATGGTTCCCATCGCATTTCCCCGAGGGACACCCCGGACCTCGGCCACGTGCACACACGGTCTGACCAAGGGCGCGTCTGCCCGCCCGCCGTGGTCATCGTGTCCTTTGTCTCACCCTGAGTCATAGGACTGGTTCCTGTAATCGAGGTGTGAGTCTGGACTTCAGGTGTGGACGGTCAGATACGCCTTTTTCTGATACCCCCCGCCCCAGCCCCCATCTGTGGCTTCTCTTTCCTCCCGGCACTGTCTTTCTGAAGAGCTGAAGTTTTTAATTTTGGCCAAGTGCAATTTTCCAGGGCTTGTTGTTTATTTATTTTTTCTTTTCAAGGTTCATGTTTTCTGTATTCTGTCTAAGAAATATTTGCCTAATCCAAGGTCACAAAGACTGTTCTTCTATATTTCTGTAGAAATTTTCTAGTTTTACGTTCTGTGTTTATATCTGTGATTCATTTCAGGTTTAATTTTATGCGCAGTGACAGGTATTAAATCTTTCCTGCGTGTGGTTATCCGATCGCTCCTGCGCCGTTTTCCCATCGAATTACTTGGACACCTTTGATGAAAGTCAGCTGACCGTGTGCGTGGGTTTGCTTCTGGACTTTCTAATCAGTCCTGCCACTACCACGCTGTCTTGATTAATGTGACTTTTACAGCAAGCCTTGAAATCAGGCTGTGCTAATCCCTCAATTTTGTTCATTTTCAGAAGTATGTTGGCGAGTCTGGCCCTCTGCATTTCCACCGAAAGCCTGGAGGCCGTTTGCTAATTTCAACCAAAACAAAACCAAACAAAGCCAAACAACAAAACCCCTGCCTGAATGCTGGTCCTCCCGCGGCGGACCGCACGCTTCAGTGGGGTGCGTGACTCTGGAACATTTAGCTTTTCTGCTCTCTGAACACGGTGCGTCTCTGTGCCTCCTCGGATGTTTTGCTCACGCTCACCCGTGTTGTACGGCTCTGAGGGCACCGATCTCTCAGTCATTTCTGTGGTTCGTTACTTTCCGTTTCTGACACTGAAACGTGACGGTTTTCTCAATTTCGCTTTTGCACTGTTTGCTTCTAGCATGTCGACCCTGTATCCTGTGACTTTGCTAACCTTATTAGTTCTGGAAGCTTTTTGGTGGGGGGGGTAGATTTTTTAGGATTTTCTATGGAGATGATCGTGTTGTCCCAAACAAAGTCAGTTTTATGGTTTTTTTTCCGTTTTCAGTCTCCATGCTATTTTCTCCGTGTTCTTGCCCGATGCCCGAGCTCCCACCACGACGTTTAGTCCCTAGGAGAGAGCAGCCCCTCGTTGGGTGCCTGGTCCCCGGGGCACGTCTGGCCTCTCCTGGAGAGGTGTGATGCGAGCTGTGGTTTGACAGGCGCCCTGCAAGGCCGGGGACGCTCCCTCCTTCCGTCTGTGGCCAGAAGAGTGACTCTCAGGCCTGGCTGCTGCGTTTCATCCGACGCTTTTTCTGGGTAATTGGGAACGTTGCCTGCCTTCCTTCTGCTGCGCAGGGACGGTGAGCGCCCCTGAGTGATTTTCAGAGCGCACCGACCGCGGGTTCTTGAGAGAAAGCCCACTCCCTCATTTCTGGAACACATATTGCTTCGTTGGATTTGCTCAAACGCAGGGTCGAGTTTTCGCGTCTGTGTTCATGAGGGACACCGTCTGCGGCTGGTCTGCCCGCAGCGTCTGCTTTCGGCGCTGGGTAACCAGTGGGAAGTGTTCCTGCCTCGTGGTTCGGGCGACTCAGGACGGAGCTGCTGTTCGCTTCAGTGTCTCAGAACACGCAAAGCCATCCGGCCTGGGGTTCTCTTTGGGGGGAAGTTTTTGGTTATAAATTATTTCTTTCACAAGTTTAGGGCCATTCCGTTTGTTTCTTCCCGAGTCACTTGGGGTAGCTGGTGTTTCTGTTTTCCGTCCCCGAGGAGCGGGAGCCCCCACCATCTCGTGGCCCACGTCTGTCCCCTCTGTGCGATCGTGGGCACTTGGGGCCGTCCGAACGCGGGGGACCTTCCTCGGTGCCCCGACAGGGGGCACAGGTTTGTGGCTGGTGCCCCAGAGTGGCTCCTGGCCCCCTCCCAAGCCCCTCGCTGCTGGCCGTCCAGCTGGGCAGCCCCTGTAGCCACGCTGGTGACAGGACACGGTGGGGGGAGGCAGGGGCTGGGCCGAAGACCGGACGTCTGTTTCCTTCCAGCCCTGTCCTCGGGAAGGCCGCCCCTTCTCAGAGGAATGAAACTCAAGTCGACGACCCTTGGCTCCCACGGCCCGTCTGCTTTTGTCTTACGCTTTTACCCGGTAAACTGCAGCCTTAAAACAACACACATCCTTCTGAAGCTGTTCACATATTAGCTCTTAAAACAGCAAAATCCGTGCACAATTTCCTCTCAATCCCTTAAAACATTCCTGAAAGGGGGGAAGAAAAACTGTTTAAATTCCCCGCCTGTCATTACAACCTCTGGACGGGCAGAGCCGGCGGGGGTGGCCGGCCGCCGGGCCGCGGAGGAGCGGGGCCACCGTGCGCCCCACAGAGACCCCGGACAGACGCGGGCCCGCCTGCCCTCGCCCAGGGTGGCAGCCCCCCGCCCGCGGGTCCCTGGGGCCCCTCCGCCTCGGCTAAAGTAAACACCATTCAAACCAAGGCAGGGCCTTTCAGCACTTCAACTAGATAATTAGAAAGGGTTTTCATCCCCGAGTCTCTCTCGGTTTGGTAAACTTCTCGTCCTGAGTAAATTCTTAAATAAGACATTTTTAGAAGCTCGGGCACTCAGCAAATAAACCTAGCCCCCCCACCCCGCCCTCGCTCCCCCGTCCCCGCCGGCTAAGGTGCCCATCACAGGGGTGGGGCTTCTCTGGGGTTAACGGCCTCAGCGGTGAGGTTCCGGGGCTGAAAATAAACCCCCTTTAGCCGGCCCGCGGGTGGAACGAGCCCCGTCGGGGGAGACGGGATTTGCTTTAAATACGCGTAAAGCTGGCGGCCGGGCGGCTGACGGTGTCTGCAGCCGGGCTCGGGCGGCCTTTGGGCCTCCTGCTCCCCCACCACAAATTGCAGGGTGGCCCTCCCAGCTGCTCCCGTGTGCGCGAGGCCCCGAGTGTGATTCACAGAGCCCTGAGCCCCAAGGCCATGTGGTGGGGCTCGGGCGGGGTGGGGGGGGGGGGTTCGGGACCTGCTTTCTGGAAAACCCCACCTGCCTTTTTGACTGTTCGGAGCTCTGGACGCTGCCACCCCCCACGCACCCACGGCCAGCTTCTCCGGCCCCCGGGCCTTTGCTTCTGCTAGTTGTCGGCCTGGGATGCCCCCTCCAGCATCTTGGGTTCTTTCTTCAGAGCCGAGATGTTTTCCCCGCATGGGGAAGGCGCAGGCCGGTGTTCACCCGTGCAGAGAAGGACACTGTCTCACCACTGCCTGCAGGGCCCCTCCCCAGGAGGAGAAGGCTTTGGGATTGTGACCTGGACAGCCACGGGGACCCTGATCCAGCTGTCGGTCGGACCTTGGTGATAACCTGGAGCCCCCGGGGTGCCTGTGTTGTCCCCCTCAGGCCAGAAGTGTGCAGTCAAGGTGTTGGCAGGGGGATGGCTTCTGAGGGTGGGGGGGGGGTCTGTCCCCGCTTCTGGAGATTGCTGGCCATCTGCAAGGTTCTTTGGCTCACGGACGCCTCACCCCGTCTCTGCTCCCTCCTCGCACGGCTTTTTCTCTGCATGTGCCCGTCTCCCTCTGTTTGTTAGGACTTACTGGACCAAGGCTCACCCTAGTGACCCGGTCTTAGCTAGTTACACCTGCAAAGACCCTTTTTCTAAATAAGGGCCTGTTCACCGGTGCTTGGGCCCAGGACTTCAGCACATGAGACTGGGGGGCACACTTTAGCACCAGCAATGTCTGGGCAGGAGGGTGGGGCCTGTAAAGCAGAGGACGCCGGGGTCATTCTGACTCGTCCAGTTCTGGTATGAAAGGCACATGGCTGTTGTCACCCGTGGGGCCAGCGCTCCCGGCCTGTACCCTGCGTTTGATGCTGTGCTCACAGCCAGGGACTTGGTCAGAGGAAGGGAGACAAGAGAGGTCCCTGTGCCCAGGAAATCTTGAAGGTGCTGCAGGGTTTCATGAAGTCTATGGAAGTGCTGTTGGAGAGCCATCGGTGGGGGTGAGGGGACGGACAGGGAGGAGTTGCCGTCACACAGAGTCCGGCAAAGCCACCGTAGGGGAAACTATGGCGGGAGCTCTTCCGATTGGAGCAGGCGTGGTTACAGGTTTCGGGAACCGAGGGCACTGAGTGACGGACAGATGGGTATGGTTCAGTGAAGTGTCCACACTCAGGAACGAGGAGAGAAGGGGTAATACGTTGACCACTTCTCCACCTCAAAGGAAAGTGAAAGAAACAACAACATAAAATAGCAAAATAGTGGGGTAGGAAGATTCAAACCGGATGTTCCAGTTTTACACTAAACGTAAATGGCCCGAACACCTCTCTCAAAGCAGAGGACTGTGAGAAAGGTCTTCGTCTTTATTTTTAACAAACACATTGTTGAGAGGAGTTCAGTAAAGCAAACTAATAATGGAAGTTGAAACACAAAGGAGCGGTCAAATAATCCCGGGCCGGTACACGCAAAAGCAGGGTGAGCAGTGCCCACGTCCGTCGAGACAGCCCTCCCTAGGGCACCACTTCTGGAGGAGACGTATTTGTGAACTCTGGTGTGGTAGACGGCAGAAAAAACTGGTAAAATGGAAGCTCCTGGAAATGCAGGGCCACACAATTTAAGTGTGGTCACTGCGGGAGACCTTAATGCACCTCTCAGAACAGGACAGTTCTGGGGCACACAAAATGAGCGAGGGTATGGACAGTTCGTGTTGTGGTGGGTTCTAATGATAACCTGAAACAATGGTCCCTGTTACCTTCAGCCGTGTAACAAGCACCCCAAACCCCGTGCCTCCTCACGCCTGTCCTAAGGAGCTCCCCGATCCATGGTGTGGGCAGGACTCTGTGGGGGCGGCCCTTCCTTGCTCTGCCTGGCTCCGTCCGGCTTCCTTCCAGCTGGGTTCCCAGGACGGGAGGTGCGCAGGCCTGGAGAGTGGGCAGGATCACTCCACCACCTTCTTGTGGTGCATGGAGCCCAGACACAGTGGGAGGAGCGGCAAAGAAGCTCGGGACGATGTTTTAGAGCCGGCACTGTAACTGTGGGTCTTGATAACAGACAGGTTCTTCTTCCTTATGCCCATGGAACACCGGCAGAACCAATCCTTCTGCTTGGCTGGGAAGAACCACGAAACAGGTTTTGAGAGGTTAAGATGCAGTTGGCTGTGATCAAAACCCAGGACGATTAGAAATAAACAGCTGTGAGTTTGCCACACAGGCCCCGCTGTTTGGGAATTAAGCAGTGCTCCTCTCGGTCACCGTCAGGACCAAGAGGAGATGGACGTGAGCGAGGCTGACACGTAGAGTCATGGCAGATCGATCCCCCTGTGTGGTAGGAAGCGTGTTCCAGGCCTGACCCCCCAGCACCGACGGTGGACACCTGCATTCTTCATACCGTTGCCTCCTCTTACTAGTGGCTTCTTTGTGTGGCAAACTTGTGTCAGCATGTGGCTTGAAATTCACTTATTAAAAGCTGGGTCCCAGCCCCGGGGCACCTTGCTGAACCACCTGAAGCACGTGTGGCTGGACTTGTCCTCAGTAGGGCACCTGTGGTTCCCAGGCAGGGACAGTGACCGGAGGGCAGCCTTCACTCAGAGGCCAAGCTGGGCATCTTGCAATCCAAGGATGGTGGGTCTGAGGCTGTTGGGGCCGTGGGTGGGTGGGGCCAAGTGTCTGGTCTTGGTCTTCCCCTCCCTGCCCCCCGCCGGATACACACATTGCTGTGGGGCTTGCTCCCCTCTGTGGTGCTACAGGCGACGCATGTCCCTGTGGATCTATGGACAGAGGAGGAGGAAGCTGGAGGTCCCCGGGAGCTGGGGGGCTCCTGTGGACAAACCAGCCCAAGCTTCAGCTGCAAGGACCACTGGCTTGAAACCTGTCCTTGATTCTTCATGCTCTCCCCAGGGCCATCAGGCCTCCAGCAGAGTCTCCCCAGGCCAGGAGAAGGTGCCGTGTCTGCGAGGCGGGACACCCGCCGCCCACCCCCATCGGTACCTGAGCCCAGGGGGTGAGACTGGGGTTGGGGTTGCAAGGGCAGCCCAGGGGCCTGACCCCAGCCAGGGGTCCGAGGAGAGGGGTCCTCGGGGCCTCACTGCACCCACACACATGAGGGAGGCCACGAGCCTGACAGCAGTCCGCTCAGGCAGTGGCTGGGGTGGGGGACGGTGCCGCAGCCCCTCACCAGGCCAGGGGGCTGGACAGCAGCTGTCGCCCCCTCGCAGGGCCCAGCTGCTGGGTAGATGGGAGCGTCCGTCCCCATGGTGACAGAATAAGTCTCCCGGCCTCTCCTGCTTGGCCTGCAGAACGGCCACCCCAGACAGCTGGCAGGTGGGGCTGGGTCTCGGGGGAAAGTGACCCAACGCCTCCTGAGGCACCCCAAACCCGTGATGACCTCCCACGGGTGGGGAGGCTCCCACAGTGGCTGGCCAGTCCAGGCTTTCGAGCCCCAGGCAGGGGCTTCGACCTCCTCATGGGGCCCTCTTGGGAATTTGGGGTGGCTGGCCCATTGGGGAGAGGCTGCAGGGGGCCCCAAAGTACCAATGACTTTGGGCAGGTGGGCTCCAGACCTCCGTGGGTTTGGGGGTCCATGTGGCACCCACAGGGGCATACTGTCTTACCTGGGGACCCTGTGGGTCTACCTGGGTCCCTCGGCCCTTATACTGTGGCACCCACCCGGGGAAGAAGCAGGCATGGCCCCGCCCAGAGTTTGCCCTATGGCCCTTCTAGTACAGAAGGCTGCCATGCTTGGGCTCGGCGCTGGACTGTGCCTGCAAAGTGAAGGCAGACCCTGGCCTTGGGGAGATGGCCATTGGCGGGGGAGGGGTCCCCTTGGCTGGGATGCATCCCACTACCCTGTCAGGAGCCTGGGCAGGCCAGGGAGACACAGGTCAGGTCTGGATGGAGGT
The DNA here is from genome assembly GCF_922984935.1 of Meles meles. NCBI lineage: Eukaryota > Metazoa > Chordata > Mammalia > Carnivora > Mustelidae > Meles > Meles meles. The sequence continues at coordinate 1,875,000 of NC_060073.1, forward strand.
GTTGACGGCTTGGGATGCCTTATACGGGTTTGGGGGGCGGGTCAGGAGGGGCATCTGAGCCGTGGGCAGCCTGGGGTTCCTGAGACAGGTCTGGGGAGGCCTTGGACGTGCCAGACCCTGACCAGGCGGGGCTCTCCTCCTCCCTGTGCCGCACCCTGCTCCCCGCCTGCCCCCAGGAGGCCCCTCCTGTCTTGAGCCCTTTCAACCCCACCGTGTCCTGTAGGTCCTTCTGTGGCATCTCCACAGCCCCAGGGGCTCTGCTCGTTTCAGACCCCCACTGCCCCAGGAGGTGGGCACCCCCAGAACCCTTGTTTTGTTGATGAGGACGCTCAGGCATTGGAAGGGTTGAGTGGCCCACTGGGGTCCCCGCCCTGGGGGTTCGGCGATGCTGGGCCTTGCTGTCCCGGGGGGCCATGGGGGCATTCGGGGGCCTGCCCCACTGTCCCAGCCCAGAGCTCCCCTCGGGCATCAGGGCCCCCTTCCCTGTCCTCCCGGCGGCTGACTCGGGGCCTGGCCCACAGGCCCTGTTAGGGCCACTTCAGGGAGCCAGGACCTCGGGCAGGAAGCAGAGGGGTCAGGGCCAAGGTTGCGGGGCTACACATTTGGGCGTCTGTGGGGCAGGAGCGGCCGCCGCGGTGGGGGTAGGGGGAACCAACCAGGACAGCAGGTGGGGTACGTCCCCCAGCCCAGCATGGGCCTCCTGCGCCCTCTGGGGGACTGCGCCGTGGTGCCTGTCCCAAGGCGGGGTCACTTGGGGTGGGGCTGGTGTCCCACGGGGTGGGCCGCAAGTGTGTACGGAGGGTCCCAGCTGTGCTCAGCACATGTCACCGGGAGGCCCAGGAGCCCTCGGCACGGGCACGCGGCTGGGAGCAGCTGGCCACAGGCTGTCTGCGAACAAAGGTGCTCTGAGCGGTCTGTAGAGCTGCTTCGTGCTCTCGGGCCGGCTGGGAACGCTGAGACCAGCTCGCCCTGTGGCTTATCTGCTCCCATGTGGAGGGACGACAGCTGGGCCGGCCCCAAAGCCCGCTGTCCAGGCTCTGGGCCAGAGGGACCGCACCCTGCACCCCCCGCCCCGTGGGGATGCCTCCTGGCCCCAGGCTAGCCCCCGGGTTTCCCAGGCTTGTGGGGGGAGGAGAGGAAGGCCCTCACGCTGGTCGCCCACGCCACTGCGCCTTTCCAGGTCCGCTCCCCTCTCTGCCCGGCGATGTCCCGGGCAGAAAGTCTGGGCATCCTTCTCCCCGAGGAGGCCTCTGGGGGGGCTGGGAGTGCCTGCAAAGCCGTCCCCAGGGTGTGTCCCCAAGCCGGCCAGAGCCAGGAAGGAGGCGTTCCTCTTGCCCTTGGCCCTGATTTCTGCGTTCCCCTCCCCCACCAACACCCCACAGGGCCCTCTGGCCCGCAGTCCCCAGCACTTAAGCCCCGGGGGCTGGCCGCCCGCCTCTCCTGAAAATTTTTCACGTAAAGATAACGGAGTAGTAACATCACAGAACCCGCGACCGGCGAGAGGAGGGGTCAGGGAGGCGGCCTTTACTCTTTAGCCAAAGAGAAAATATGTTCCCCCCGAAGCCGGGCTGTAGGCTCAGCTCATCGGAGCGGTTCAACCTTCAGGCCGTCCCGCTGCCTGTCACACGTGAGCAGCTCGTGGCCGGGACGTTCCCGGGGCGTCTGCGGCCCACGATGCCGGCAGCGCCGGGCCTCAGAGCACTCGGGCTTTGGACCGTCTTCCCGCCGAGGACTCGCAGGCTGATAAGGAAGGCGCGTAGATAAGGTGACCAGTGACCTTCGTCCCCCTCCCGGCGCCGCGGGTCCCCAGTTACGAAACGCTTGAGTCATCGCCAACCTTTCCCCCGTGTGCGCTCGCAGGGGAGACCAGATAAGCTCCTGCTTTTCGGAACCTTTATCCCCCTCCCAGGTTTGGCAAATCTGTCACAACCCCGTCACCCCCAGACCCCGAGGGCAGGTGCAGGCTGGTGTGCGGGCCACGTGCACCCCCGTGACTCGGGGCTCTTCTCCCTCAGTCAACTTGGACCTGGTATTTGTCAGCCAGACGGCGGGGTTGGGGGGGCCCGGCCTCTCGGGGCCTGGACTGTGGCACGTCCGTGCCGGCTCGGGGCCCTCAGGGAGCGCCACGCACTCCCGGGCCACACTGCGGTGAAACCGGGCAGGGGGGAAGCGGGGAGACCCCCTCAGTCACGGCAGCACCCTGAGCTGGCCCTCGGCGCCTCCCTTCCCCTGCGGTCCCGCGGGAGGGGGCCCCGCGAGGGCGCGGGCGTCGGGCACTCCCCTCACCCGGAGCGAGCGGCGGCCGTGAAGATGGGGACGCGCACCCCACAGCCGCTCCGAACCGTGTCTGGGTGCCCAGCTCCGGGCACTACGCACATCCGCGCTGTGCGGCCGTCCCACCGCCCGTCTCCGGGACTCTCCGTCTTCCCAAACAGAAACTCCATCCCCATGAGCCGCTGACCCCCCCGCCCCCAGAGCTTCACCCCCACAGCCCCGGGGCCACCCCAGTCCGCGCTGCGGTCGACGGTGGGCGCCGGCTCCCGTGCTCTCCCCTCGTCCGCACGCACCCCTTCTTGCTCCGCTCACCCCGTGGACAGGAGGGCGGCGTGCCGGGTGGCCGTGGTCAGTGCTACGATTGTGAACGGGGGGTGTGTACTTGTGGAATTGGTGTTTTTGTTTCCTTCGGGGGAAATACCCCGCTGTGCAGCGGCCGGGTCGTCGGGTCTGTTTCCACTCTCCGCGGACCCTCTGTCCTGCCCTCCAGAGCGGCTGCCCCAGCTAGGGCCCCCCCCCAGCAGCACGAAAGGGGCCCCTTCCCCGCACCCTTGCCGGCACCTGTTCCCGGTATGGTTTTTTTTTTTTTTGAAGATTTTATTTATTTATTTGACAGAGAGAGTAGGCAGAGAGAGGTGGGGGGGGGGAGCAGGCTCCCTGCTGAGCAGAGAGCCCGAAGTGGGGCTCGATCCCAGGACCCTGAGATCATGACCTGAGCCAAAGGCAGAGGCTTTAACCCACTGAGCCACCCAGGAGCCCCTCCCGGTGTGTGTTTGACGTGAGCCGCTCCGACCGGTGCGAGGTGGAGTTGCATCGTGAGTTTGATCTGGGTCTCCCTGTTGCGGGGCCAGCTGGAGCCTCTCTCAGGCGTCTGTCCCTCCTACGTCTTCTCTAGAGAAACGTCTACACGGATCCTCTACCTGGTTTTTAACTGGGCTCTTGCCTAGGAACCGTGTGCTTAAAAGTCTAAATCGTACCCGTGAGGCCACCGCGGACCAGCCCTTCCGCCTGCCGCCAGGGAGACCCACTGGAGGACCGCAGGAGCGCCCAGGATCGGCCCGGACGGAGGCCCCTGGGACGACACGAGTGGGGGCTGCTCGGCCCCTTGGGGCCTGGTAGGTGCCTCATCTGCACCTCTGTCTCCGCGCCCACTGTGGCTCGCGGGCCCTGCAGCCAGGGGCGGCTTGGTCTGTCTATATGACGGTGTCTGGGGCAGGAGGGGTCCCTCTGTCCCTCTGGTTGGACTGTGGTCTCGGCGAGATCCCGGTCACAAGCACAGCCTCTCCCCTCGTGTCTGCGGGGCAGAGCTCAGGGCCGTGCTCCAACAGACCGGCCTCCTGGCCTGCACCCTTGACCTGGGGGCACTCCCAGGGTCAGGAAGGCCCAGGCGGAGCTGGCCGAGGGCGCCTCTGGGGTGGCTCTCTCTGGAGGGGGGCCAGGCGGCTCCCTAGGGGCTGGTGGATGGGGCTTCCGGGGGCGGGGGCGGGTAGAGCTCGACTGAGAAGGGTGTAAGGACCCAGAGAGGGGCTGTGTGTGGGGGGGGGGGCACAGAGCACTGGGGGGCGGGGGCGGGACAGCACCTGGGGAATGGGGCTGCCTTGGGGCGATGGGAGGCTCTCGGGATAGGCCGGGGTGAGGCCCTGGGAACTTAGGGACACTGTACAGACAGTGAGGAGGGACAGCAGAGGCTTGAGCACAGGGTTTGGGGAGGTGACAGCTGTTGGCGGGCTCTGCGGGAGCCTGAGGCCCCTTTCGTCCACCGATGGGCTTGCTTAGGGCCTGCTATGGGAAGACCGATGGCCCTTGGTCCTGTTCCTGCCAGAGCAGACAAAACTAAGAGTGTGGTGGGCGGGAGTGGGGGTCACCCCTCCTGGGTCAGCCCTTCTACAGGCCCCATGCCGCCCCCGCCCCCGAGTCTCCGCCAGTGCACGGTCAATCCCGGTCACACCCCCATGCTGCCTCCAGCCTGGGGCGGCCAGGGCACCTCCCGTGACATCATCCCCATCTGCTGGCCCAGAGCTGTGGGCTAGCCCGGCCAGCCCTCCCGAGCCCAGGTCGGTGGAAGGCGGCTCTGAGAGAGAGCACAGGGCCAGGCTGGCCAGGAAACCTGTTCCTGGGAGTGCTTGAGCTACGGAGACCCCGGAGGGCCCGGCCAGCAGTGTCTGGGGCTGAGGCCTTGACCCTGTGTGGCACCATACCCAGAGTCTGAGGCTGCCCATGGTAGAGGTCATTTGGTCTCTGAGCAAGCGTCCGTCCTCACCGTCTCATGCCTCTGGACAGTAAAGGGCTCCTCCCCGTCCTTCCTAGCGTGCCGGCCGCACGGCGTCCGTGAACTGGACCCTGCCTGAGTCTGGGCCGGGCTCGGACCCCGCGAGTGCCCTGTGCAGCTGCCCCGCAGCCCGCCAGGCCTCGTGCTGCTCTCTAGCCTCAAACCGGATTTGAGGATTAGCATGGTTTTAAATGATTCCTGCACCTCAGCCCTCCAGAGGGGAACCCACGTTCGCAGACGGCTGGCCCTGGGAGGGCAAGGGTGGCCCTGAGCGGCGGGCCAGCTCTCCCGACGTGTGAGAGCCAGACAGTTTGGGAAGCGGGGGAGACACAGCCACCCCTGATAGCTACTTATTTATTTAAAGGGTTTTGTTGTTGTTGTTGATTTTAACAAGACGTTTCTAGTGCTTTAAATCTCTTTAGGACACAACTGGGGAGGGCGCTTAAGTAATAAGCAAATACATGCAAATGAGACAAGAACCACAGAGCGACGAGCCCGGGTGGCGAGTGGGGTGTGAAGCTGGGATGGAGGCACCAAGGACGGTTCCTCTGGGGACCACCTGGCGGCCAGGGGAGCCCTGCTCCGTGAGGATGCCAGCGCCCGTGTCTGCCCTCCCGGGACAGGGCAGGCGGCCAGATGCCGGATTGCCCTCTCCGTTCCCCGTGAGCTCCTCACTGACCACGGGCTCATCCCGCCGCCCGGGACCTGGCAGAGCCAGGTTCTCGGGGAGCATATGCATGAGACGGAGCCCTGGTCACGGGCCGCGCTCAGCCTGCTCACCGGCCCGTCTGCGCCTCGCGGTCGTTCATTCAGAAGATCCGTGTGGAGCTGGGGCTGGATGGTGCGCGTGGCTCCAGCCCTGGTGGGCTCAGCCAGCCTCTAGCCCAGGCCACGGCCCCCAGAGCCAAGGGCGGGGTAGGACCCGAAGCCGGCCCGAGAGGTCACGGAGCCTGCAGGTTTGCGTTCCCCTGCCTCGCTCGCAGCAGCCCCATGCGGGTTCCACGTTACGGACGGAGAACTTCGCAAGAGGGAGGCGGTCACCTCTCCTGCCCTTCCTCCCGTTATCTGCCGCGCTGACCCCCACCCCGGCTGGCTGGCAGAAGCATTCTAGTTGATGACACTTGGGAGCCAGAGGGCCCTGTCCAGCCTCCCCCTTGTGGCAGGGAGGGCAGTGGTGGGGCCTGGGAGCAGGGGTCCCCTGCCAGGGCCAGACAGCAGGGGCAGGATAGGATGGGGCAGGGGCTGCCCGGAGGCCAGCACAGCTGGTGTCTCCCTCGGCAGCGCCCCGGGATGGGCCCACGCTGGGCAGGTATCAGCCTCTCTTCCGTCTGTGAGGCTGAGTGACAGTCCCTTGTATGGACAGATGGCATTTTATTTGGCTGTTCAGGGTTCCTTGAGATGCCCCATGAAGTTAGGGTAAGTTTTTCTAGTTCTCTGAAACACACAAGCAAAGAAAACAAGCCGTGGGGGCTTGGGGAGCGACGGTGTTGCATCTGTTGATATTTCGGGGGCGTTGGCCTCTCTGGGTCGTGCACTTGGGTGTCTCCTCCCGTTCCTGGTCCCGGTACTTCCGTTTTCACCCTGCAGGTCTTTGGCCTCCTTGGTTAATCCGTGACCGTTTCATTCTTCTTGACGCTGCTGTAAGCGGCAGCATTTCTGTCATTTTGTGGGAAGGTGGTTCGTTGGCGTGGAGAGAGCACGATGATTCGTGCGGCCTGACTCTGTACCCAGCCTCGCGAATTCTAGTAAGATCTGACAGGTGCGTGGGGGGAGTCCATGGAGTTTCCTACGCATAAGGTCACATCCCCTGTGAACAGAGGTCGTTTTACTTCTCCTTTCCAGCCTGGACGCCCTTTCTTTCCTCTCCCGTCTCCTTGCTCAGGTGGGATCGTGGAGCCTGGTGTCGCACGCGCGGGCGGTGGGGGTGTTCTTGCCTCCCTTCTGACCGTGGAGGGGTAATTCCTGTCCTCGGTGGTGTGCTGCTACTGTGGATTTTCGGGCTGTGGCGTGTGTTCGGGGTCGGTGGTCTTCTTGTCGTCCTGCCTTGTTCCCTGCTTGCAGCACAAAGTGCTGTGGGGTTTTCTCACACTTTTCGTGTCAGTGGAGGTCATGTGTTTCTTTTCCTTCTTTCTGTGAACACGATGTGTTCTAGCAATCGAACCATCCTTGTATTCCAGACGTGACTCCCACATGGCCGTGGCGTGGATCTCTCCAACATGCTCCGGAAGCAGCTCGGGTCCTGGGCTGGGTGCCTCTGCTCCTCACGGCTTCCTCTGGCTTTGCTGTCAGGGGCCGGCCGGCCTCATGGGATGGGTTAGGAAGTGCTCCCTCTTCTTCCGTTTTTCAGAGAAATTCGAGGAAGATGGATGCATTCTTCTCTGAACGTTTGCTAGTATTCACCAGCGGAGCTTTAGGTCCCCTCCGTTGACCGACGATAGCTTCTCTTTGATGGGAGAGTGAGGTCCATGGTCCAGTCTCCTCACTAGCTATGGACCTAGTGAGGTTTCCCAGGTCCTTCTGAGAAACCTCGGTAGGGTTGCGTCTCTTGGAACCTGTCCACTTGGTCTGGGTTGTCTGGTTCCCTTTGAACTTGATTCTTATACTGTGTCTTCGTTTGTCCGCTCACCCACCCAGCAGTCCCTGTGTCCATGGCCTGGACGTGAGCCCTTGGCCCTCTGGCTTCCTTCCGCTCCTCGGGTTGGCCTGACCGCAGACTGAAATGTGGAACTGCCGTGGCCGGAGCCCTGACTGTGGTCAGCACTGCCGAGGGGCACTGGTCCACAGCAGACCTGGTACCCGCCCTTCCTTGGAGGGGACGGCCAGAGATGGCCTCTGAGACCCCTCCCCTCCTCCTGCGGGTGCCCACCCACACCCGACCACCCTGGGAGCTCTTGCATCTCAGCCCCAGGGAAGGTGGCCAAGCACCCCTGGATGGGGCGTCCTGGGTGGCGTGGAGGCTCTGAAGCAAAACAGGGACCACCCCATGAGGACGGGTGTCCCCAGCACCCAAATCAAGATGTATGGCCTGAGCTCTGGGGACTCTGTGGTTCATGTGAGTGCTGGCCGGAGAATGTGGGTCCCAGGACACCGTCTTTGTCATGTCCCTGGGGGACGTCCTTGGTGTGGACATCCCCTTGGGCCTGCTTGGGCCCTGGTCGGAAAAGCAAGCAGGTGTCTGCTGCCGGCGGACCCAGCCTCGGGTCGCCGGCCTGTCCAGGTGGGCCCTGCGATCGGCGTCCCCCACCCCCAGCAGACCAGGGCCCGGGCCGTTCCCCTCAGACGTCTCTCATGGAGGCCCCCAGCTCATTCCCCTCTGCCCCACAGGAGATTGTCCTGGTGGTGTTCTTTGGGACCGAGTACGTGGTCCGCCTCTGGTCGGCAGGCTGCCGCAGCAAGTACGTCGGCGTCTGGGGAAGGCTGCGCTTTGCCCGGAAGCCCATCTCCATCATCGGTGAGTCCTGCCTGCCCCCAGGGAGCTTCGCCCCTAGCTTCCTGGCCACGGGCTGGGCACCCACCCCAGGAAGGGGGATCCGGCAGGGTGGGTTCCATCACGAGCGCCAGCAGAGACCCTTTGAGGCCACGGGGTGACCCTCTGAGCCCGGCTACATAGGAGGCAGCTTTAGCCGCTGCTCACGGGGCTGGCTCGGTCGCACTCGGCATGGCGGTGTGGGGGGGTCTGCCGCCCCAGCGGCCTGGGAGGTGGGCGTGGGTGTGCCCGAGACAGAGGGCCAGTCTCGCTGTCCCAGGGGCCATGTCCTCCTGACAGCGAGGCTCCTTCTCCTGAGCCAGTGCCAGGCTGGGTGACATGCCATCCCTCCCCAGACCTCATCGTGGTCCTGGCCTCCATGGTGGTCCTCTGCGTGGGCTCCAAAGGGCAGGTGTTTGCTACCTCGGCCATCAGGTACAGTGGGCCGCAGGCCGTCCCAGCTGGGCTGTGAGAACCGCGGGCAGTGTGCTGGGGGTGGGGAGGGGGCGCAGGCTCCAACCCCACATGGACTTAGGTTTCCCTGGGTCGGAGGCCCAGCATGAGCCCTTCCAGGACTTGGGCTGGGACCTAACCTTCTGGGGACCTCAGTCTGCTCATCTGTCAAATGGGGCGATCCCAGGGCCTCCCCCGGGAGCAGAGGAGTTTGGAGACCTGCGGGTTGGGTGGGGCCCCCCACCCCGTGTTTGAGGGGGCGGTTCTGAGCCAGGCTTTGAGGGGCGGCCCCCGGGCGGGGGCTGAGCAGGTGAGTCGGGCGCGGGGCACAGCGACGTCTCCTCTCCCCCGCAGGGGCATCCGCTTCCTCCAGATCCTGCGGATGCTGCACGTGGACCGTCAGGGTGGCACCTGGAGGCTGCTGGGCTCTGTGGTCTTCATCCACCGCCAGGTGTGCGGGCAGGGCGGGGTGCAGGGCCCGAACGGCGGGCAGGGGGTGCACAGACGGGGTAGCCACACCCTCTCAGCCAAGGGCAAGAAGCCGGGGGCAGAGTGCGGGGCACAGGACGGGAGAAGGGGCTCAGAGAGCTCAGCACCGCGGACGGGAGCCGTCCTGCGAAGGCGAGGCCCGACTGGAGCCTGTGGGAGCCGGCCTGTCCCTCTGGGCAATGGCCGCGGCCCGACACCGGCCTTGGAGGACAGGGGTGGCGTGTGGTCCCGAAGTCAGTGCGGGCAGGGGAACCACGCGGGAACTCATGGGGCACCGTCGGGAGAGCCGGGAGCTTGCCCAGGGCCGGCCCCCCGGCCTGCGATGTCTGTCGGAGAGTGGTCACGGAGGCCGGGCCGCCACGAGGCCTCACCTGCCGTGCCCTCCACCTGCCCTGCCCCCAGGAGCTCATCACCACCTTGTACATCGGCTTCCTGGGCCTCATCTTCTCCTCGTACTTTGTGTATCTGGCCGAGAAGGACGCCGTGAACGATTCTGGCCAAGTGGAGTTTGGCAGCTACGCGGACGCCCTGTGGTGGGGGGTGGTAAGTGGGGATGTGCGTCCCGGGCAGCGGCAGGGCCGAGGGTGTCGGGGTCTGGGGCCCCGTGGTAGACCCTTCATGCCCAGAAGACACCGTCGGGAGGTTCTCGATGTCTCTGGCATGACGGGCGTCTGACGGGGCAGCGGGGTGTGTGCGGAGGCTGGGAGCTCCTGCCTGCCCCCAGACTGGGCTCCGTGTGGCCCGACCCAGGGCACCAGCCATCCATCCTTTGCCCTGGCCACGTGGAGAGGGGAGGGTCAGGCGCAGGGCCTGTCCAGGAGGGTCTGTGCTGGGCCCAGGAATGTCCTTGTGCCGAGGAGCGCAGTGTTAGATAGCAAACAACCCGGGATGTGATGGGTCGAGTCCTTGCGGGAACAGAAGAGAGCTCCCCTTCCCGGACAGTGCACCAGGCCTGTGGGTGCGGCAGCTGGGCCCTGCCCCCCGAGACATGAGGAGCCCCGAGGCTCCCCTGGCTGCAGAGATGGGCTCCTTGGGCCCACAACGGGGGAGCCCGGCACCCCGGATTCACTTGTAAGTGGCCGGAGCCTGGGCTGGGTGGCTCCGGGCTCACTGGGCTGCCAGTTTGCGGGAGAAGTGGAGTGGGGGGGGGGTTCCCAGCAGGCCAGGCTTGAGGGAATGGGGGATATTCCACCAAGGACCGTGCTTGGCTGTGGACAGCCAGGCGTGGCCTCCGCCAGCCACACGCGTCCCGAGTCCTGCCCGCCTCCTTGCTGTGTGGCCCGCGGAGTGACCGCCGAGGGCATGAAGGGCGCCCACGACCACACCCTGCACCGCAGCTTGGCCTTGTTGGGAGCAGGGTCCTGGTGGCTCCCCCCGCCGCAGGGACCGCAACCAGCCCGGCAACCGCGCGGGCAAGGCCGTGCCGCAGCGCGGGGACGGACAGCTGCTGTGGGGAGGGACGGGGTGTGGGCCACAGGCCAGGCCCTCATGCTTCCCAGCGTTCCCTCCTTCAGAGCGCCCGGGGGTGCCGCCGCTAGTGCCCCGGCGGGCTCTAGGACAGAGCCGGAAGCAGCAGAGTGGGAAACAGCGGAGGACAGTGGCCCCCGTTACAGGCTGAGCGTGGCTTGCCGGGGAGCCCCTTGAAGCTGGGGGTGGGGCAGCAGATATCTGGGCTCGTTAGGGTCGGGGGCAGGGACACGAGCTTTGCTGAGGCCTTGGGGGCAGGACAGAGCCTTAGGACGCTGGGCGGGGGCAACGGCCGTGGCAGGCGCCCGGTCTTTTCCCTCCCAGAAAACTTGGGCCTTGCTCTCTCCTGGGGCTCGCCCCCCTCTTCCTGAAAGGAGGCCCATCCCGGTTTGACGGGGGGGTTGGGAAGCCTTGCTGTGGCCCCCCCCAGGCCGGCCCACGCCCCGCTGTGTTTGTGTCTCACGCCTGCGAGGCCAAGCACGCAGGGAGGGCCCCTGATGTTGGCGAGTCTGTGTCTTTTCTGGAAGCTTCCGGTGTGCCAGGCTGCTCAAGGAAGGAAAGGACACGCTGACCCAGCTCTGGGCTGGTTCCAGCCCCAGTTCCGGCCCCGGTTCTGGCATGTGTGAGCCCCCTCGGCCCAGGTGCGGCAGCCCCTAGCAGGTTAGGGCGGGAGGGCTCAGCACCCTGGGCAGCTTGCTGGTGACGGGTGGAGGGGCCGAGTCCCGGTGATGGGCCCATGGGGGCACAGGCTGCCCAGAGCCGGGAGGAAGTGTGTGGGTGATCGCCCGAGGCCCGGCTGATAAGTAGTGCCTAGCCTTGGCGCTGCCCTCCCTGCCTTCGCGGGCGGCTCCGGGAGCAGCAGGCGGCTGAGGCTGCTCCCCTGCCCCCAGCCCGGGGCCGAGCAGCGCCCCCACTCCCACACCTGTGCAAACATCCGCCCGCCGGCCGGGAAAACAGCCCCTTTGTGCCCAGCTTGGCACCGGTGCCCCGGCCCTCGCCGTCAGCTGCAGCGCCAGCCTCGGCCACCGCGGGCCCTGGCCTGGCCATTGTTCCCGCCAGGCCCTGCGCCTCTGGGCCGCCCCGGGCCCCCCGCCCCCCGGGGCTCCGGGGCAAACGGCTCCCATTCATAGCCGCGGCTGCCCCTGCAGCTGTCCGGGCAGGAGCGGCCCCCAAGGCTTGAGTTATGGGCTGTGTTCCTGGCGTGTCTCGGACAGAGCTCAAGAAATGCAAGACGGGGCCGGCCCTGATTGGGGCTCTCAAGCGAGTTTGGTGATTTGCAACTGCGCCCAGCGCACGTTCTCTGCCTCTTCCCCGTGTCCTGGCTCCGTTTCCCTCTCGCAGGAGGGGGCGCTGGCCCCGAGGCTCCCTGTCCGGGGCAGACAGGAGAGGGGGTGCCGCCCTGGGACACCCGTGGGCGGGGGAGTGGCAAAGGCCTCATGCCGGCCCATTTCTGGTCTCCACGCTGTGTCCGTCCCGGGCTCCATGTGCCCTCCCCACGCCCCTCACCCCACAGGCCTGGGCTGCGGGCAGACCAGAAGCCGGACTGGCTTCTCAGGGATGGGCAGGATAGACCCTAAAATGGGCATCTGGGCCACCAGGAGCTGGGATGGGCCATCGCCTGCGTGGGGAGAGCAGGGGAGCGGGCGCGCCGAGGCCCTCGAGCCCGTCCGGGCTGGGGTGCCTGGGGGGTGGCCCTAGGTGTCCTCAGCCTCTGGGCTCAGTGGTGTCTGTGGTACAGACAGGTGACTGAGTTCACGAGCCGTGGCACCGGGGACAGCTGGGTGTCCACCTCCCGGCGAGGCCATCGGAGTCCCACAGTCTGAGGCACTTAACACAAGAGCAGCGTAGCCTGTCCCAGTCTGGAGACCAGAAGTCCGCGACGCGGGCGTGGGCAGAGCCGCAGTCCCTCCAGAGGCTCTGGGCAGGGTCCTTCCTGCCTCTTCCAGCCGCCGGGGCTTCAGGCCTCCCTGGGTGTGTGGCCACATCTTCTGTCTCTTGTAAGGACACTTGTCTTGGGTTTAGAGCCTGCCCGGGGAGACCAGGAGGATGTCCCGCAGCCACCTCGACAGAGGCCGTTTCCAAACACGCTCCTGCTCTGAGGGTCTGCGTGGGCGTGATGCCTGGGAGACACGTTCAGCCCGGGATGGCAGAGTCCCAGCCAGACTTCACGAGAAGCCCCCCCCACCAACAAGCCTTGGTTCTAGGTTGTCTGACGGGGGTGTCCGCTCAATGGCTGAGTGTCTCCTCCCGTCCCCCAGCCCCGGGGGGGGCGCCCGACGCTCCCTGCCCCCCCAGGGGTGGCGCCCCGTGCCCGGCTGCTGAGGCGTTTAAGACTTTACTTCGCCCTTGGAACAAAATGCGTTTGTTTGTGTTAAAGTTTGAGTGGAGGGAAAAGCCGTTTTTGCAAACACGGGCTCCTCTGTTTAGCGCCCGGGGGTCTCTCAAATCCGGAGGCTGCCGGGTGCTGTTTACCCCGTGCTCTAAATTTAGTCTTTTTAGAGCGAATGCGCTGGCAGCCCGTCCCTGCATTTCAACCGCCGTTTAGAGTCTGATTCCCGTTCCCTCTCTCCTCAGCCGGCAGTTCTAGAGGGGTCCAGCCTCCAGGGCTGGACTGCCTCCTGGCCGGGTGAGGTCAGCTGGGCCTGGGGGCTGAGTAAGGGCCTGGCCGAGGACAGGACCCCCCCAAGACATTCACACCCCATCAGCACCGGCAAGAACACAGGGCTAGGGGCGCCTGGATGGCTCAGTGGATTAAGCTGCTGCCTTCGGCTCAGGCCCTGATCTCAGGGTCTTGGGATCGAGCCCCGCATCGGGCTCTCTACTCCGCATGGAGCCTGTTTCCTCCTCTCTCTCTGCCTTCCTCTCTGCCTACTTGTGATCTCTCTCTCTGTCAAATAAATAAATAAAAATCTTAAAAAAAAAAAAAAAAAAAAGAACACAGGGCTAGTGTCAGGATCTCCGTAGCTGGAAAAACTGAGGCTGGTGAGCCCAGGGTTGGCAAGCCAGGACCCCACTCAGACCCCACCTGTTCTGGGGCTTTCTCTGCCAGGAGCTCTCTGCAGAGCCTGCGGGTGCTGGGTGGTTGAGAACCAAAGTCTGCAGGACCCCAGCTTGTGCCTGTAGACCACCGGTGTTGGGGAAGGACTGTGGGCTCCTTCCCTGAGGAAGGACCTTGGCGATGGGTTTTGCAGGTTGAGTAGGAGCCCACAAGGTGAGTGCGGCCACTTGCACCTCCTGCCCACGGGCTGACACCAGGGAGCTGCGGGGGAGTTCTTCTGTGGCGTGGCAGGCCCCGTGAAGGTAGGAAACAGGGTTCATTTCTCCTGAGGTGGGGCTTCAGCTCATGTCTGTGAGGGCAAGAAAGTTCCAGGTTTAGCCTTTTGGGAAGAGACGTGGTCAGCATGAGGGAACTCTGGGAGACAGGATCCAGGTGAGGGACTCCGTGATCGGGAGCTCCGCCACCCACCACCTATGTGGCCTGCACAGGTTATCTGACCTCGCCAGGCCCATTGTAAACTGGGTAGCAAACGAGTGCCCACACCCACCAAAGCTGGAGAAGCCACGTCAGCAAGGACATGGGAAGCCTGGGGCCCCGGGCACCCAGCGAGCAGGCGGCAAAGGCTGGCTATGAACCATGGAGGGCCCTTGCCAGCCACAGCTCTTTAGGCCTTCCCCAAAGCCAGGCACTTGGGTGGGACCCATAGCCGCCTAATTCACACTAAAGTGTTTATGGCTGCCATGGTCCAGTCACAGCCCTGAGCCCTTCTGGTTTGGAGATTCTCACTCTGCCCCTGACCAGCTCCCCACTTCCAGCCCCTTCCGGAGCAGGCGTTTCGGCCCCTGCTGACCCCAAGGGCCTCATGTTTCTGATCCCTGTCCCGAGGACCTGGGCAAGGCCAGCCACACGGAAGGGACTCCTGGATGCCTCAGGAGGGGTGGGGTGGAGATGAGGGGGGAAGACCACAGCGTCCACTTCCAAGGACGTCAACTCAGTGGCACCGTTGACCTGGTCCCGGGGCCAGTGAGCATGGGATTGGTCCGTTCCTCAGTTTCCCCATCCGTAAAACGGCGAGGCCGCGGAGTACCTGCTCGGGCTGGCGTGGGGCTCACCGGGGCCTGAGGCCCGGGAAGGCCGAGATGAGGACTCTCCTTAGACGGTCCGGTCGTCCCAGGCAGGCTGGCTCTTGGCAGGAAAGCCTACTTCTCCACGCACAGATGCGATGGTGCGTTGCTGCTGTCCTGCCCAGCGCCGAGCAGCGACGCGCAAGCAGCGCTCGTCTCCTGCTCTCGGAGCTACAGCCACGGTCTGCACAGGGTGATTTTCAGGGTCCCTGGAGGACCTTCTCTGCCCTGGCAGTTAGGGAGGGCTTCCTGAGGCGGTGACGTCTGAGCTGAGACCTGAAGTGGAGTCACCTGGAGCCCGGAGCCCTGCTACAGGGTGGACACGTGAGCCTCTGTTCTGGGCTCTGGGCTGTGCACAGAAGGGCAGAGAGGGGTCCTGGCCACCCCCCGTCTAGGGCGTGCCGTCTGCGGGTCCTGTCGGAGCCCGGCTGGTGCGTGGGCCCGTGAGCCGCGCGGGGATGGGGCCGGAGCCCGAGCCCCCCGTGAGCGAGACCGCGGACTAATGGGGGGAGAGGCTGCGGGCTGTGCGTGTCTGCGTTCAGGGACTTTGTTCTGCCCGTGGAAGGAAGTCCATTTCTTTTAGGGTGCTTGCTGTTTTTTGACCCATCGTTTGCCTGCCTGGCTGGGCGGTTCCCCAGCCCCCATGTGCCAGCATGTGTCCCCTTCGTGGCTGTTTCCCACCAGCCAGGCCAGGGCCCCCAGGGCAGCCCCATGGTGGCCGGGGCCAAGCGTACCCTCAGGACCGGTGCCCGAGGACCCCTGCTCCCGCCAGTCACGGCCCGAGACCGTCCTGGGCCCCTGACTGCCCTCTTTGTGCCATCCAGGCCTCCTCCAGGCAGGTCGGTGGCCCGTGGTGGCACGGCAGTCTCTGGCCAGGGCTTTGCTCTGCAGCCTTGCCGCGTCGTGCTGTGGACCAGTGGGTTGCGCCCGCTCCGTCACTGACCAGCGATAAGACCTTGCGCACAGCGCCTGCCCTTGTCAGCCTCCGTTTCTCCTCCATAGGCTGGTCCCTAACTCATGACACCATCCCACGTTTGCCGAGCGGGTGCACCGCTGGTGTGAGTCCCTCGGCGTCCACACCTGCTCTGCCGTCAGAGCCACACGCGCACAGATGGCCGCCCGCCTCCCGGTGGGCCGGCCAAGCCCCCAGGGCAGCCCCGGTCTCTGGGCTGGGCCTCCCGTCCCGTTGGAGGTTGGCCTTGCAGAGGCTGCTGTAGAGAGAAGCATGAAACACCGGGGCCAGCTTCTCAGGGGATGGTTCTAGAAGGTTCCCTCAACCTCCCGTCCCTCGAAATGTGAGCAAAGACACAGAGACAAGCAGACACGCCAGCGCCAGCCTCCAGAGGATGAGGACGGCTCGGTTCCCCTCCCGTCTGCCTCCACGGCCCTGTCCCCCCTGTCCCCCGTGTCACACGTCTGCGGGTTTGCATGTGAGCTGCTCTGCCTGGGCTGCTGCCTGGTGGCCGGCCCCCAGGGGAGGGCCGCCGGGGCTGTGCTGTATCTCCCCACGTCTGTGGGCCCAGGATGTGCAGCTCTGCACCCTGGACCACCCTGGCTGGGGGCGAGTGGCGAGCATGGTGGCAGGAGGGGGCCGCCCCGAGCTGCCCGAGTCTGTGATCTCAGGAAGAGCAGCAGCTCTGGGGGGATGGGCCTCCGAGAGCCGAAGGACATCGGTAACTACGTGGGTCTGTGACCTGGGGTGAGAGGCACGTGCCCTCCGCAGGGTGGGGGACGCCTGGCTGGACACCTGGTGTCCGCCGGCCCGCCGCAGGGAGCCCTAGTACTCCAGCTGTCGTGGGGCTGGGGAGGTCGGGGTGCTGGTTGGTCTGCTCAGGGAGATGGTCTTGGGGGCCCTGCCTGTGGCCCCCCATTTGCTTCCCCGTCACCAGGGTTTTTTTTAATATTCATGATGATCATTTAAAATGTATGCTTGAGTTTTCTGGGACGCCCTTAAACCTAGCCCTGGGGTGGGAGCCCCCCACCGGTGGCCCCCGCCTCACCCTGTCCAGCAGCCGCTCGCACACTCACTGGTCTCCGGTGCTTTCTGCACTCTTGGCGGTCGCCATGGACCCCAGAGAGCCTCGGATCCACGCTCAGCACAGAGGAGAGTACCCCTGAGCCATTTAAAGACGTTTTGTTTATTTATTAAACCGGCAATAGGCCTGTTCCACGTTTATATAAATGAAAAGACTTTACGAACGTTTTCACTTTCTTGGGGTGGCTAGGTGCGGCTCTAACGTCGCCCTCCCCCGTTGGCAGCCCCAGACCTGCTGTCGCTCCGCACGCCAGGTGCTCTGCGCGGGCAGCTGCAGCCCAGGCCTCCCGTGGGGGGCGCAGGCTGTGGGAGAGGACGCCCTGCAGACCAGGGGGCTCTTACCTGCCAGCTGGCCGTCAGGCTGGCCCTCAGCCCCGGGGCGGTCTGGTCCCACCCTGCAGGCACCTGTGCCGCGTCCGGGTGTGCCCGCGTGCGTGGCTGTGTGCGCGTGCGTGCCTGTGCGAGCGTGTGTGCGCGTGCACGCGTGTGGTGCCCCAGCTGCGCGGGAGGCACATCTTGGGTCCGCACCCACCTCCACAGGCTCTGGTGTCCCATGTCCAGGACGGGGCCATAGGCAGCACCACGCGTTCCGTGTTGGGGGCTTGGATGTGTGTTTCTGAGGGTTGGTGGCCCTTGTGGAAGTCCCGGGACCCCAAGCAGATGATGGTTAGGCTGCCGTGGGCTCAGCAGCGCCCGGCCCTTGCCGCCCCCAGCGCTAGAAGCTGAGCGCTTGCCCGGACCCACCTGCCCGCCGATGGGCTCGTTGTTCCATCTGCCCCCTCCCCTGCCTGCTCCAGCGCTGTGAGCGGTCCCATGGGTGTCCCTGCCTGGCCGTGGCCGCTGGGTCTCTCCCACCCTCTGAACTCCACATCTGGTGGGGTGCACCCACCGGGGTCCCGGGATGGACAGTCGCTGCCGCAGACCTCACCTTTCCTGTCTGGCCTCACCTTCCGTTGGCGTCTGTTCTGTGGGCTGCCCTGGCTCTCTGCCCCCCGTTGCCCACACTGGCTCCTCGGGGCCGTGCATCGAGGGAAGGCTGTGTGCAGACCTCCCCAGGCCTGCCAGAGGCTATTCTCGCCTGGCCTGGCCTAGCCTGGCCTGGAGGCTCCAGCGGGGAGAAGCCAGGCTGCTCAGAACACGACGCACGTGACGGCAGGGCGGGCAGGTGCTGGCCAGGCTCACCTCCAAAGGCAGGAAGCCACATGGGTGCTCTGGGCCACGGTGCCTGCGGGCGCGAACGTGTGCTGTGGACCCGGGCATCCTTGGTCTGATGGCCAGGCTCAGAGCCCATGCTAGCAAAGCCCACAGCAGCCCCAGCACCCAACATCCAGGCAGGCATGGGCCCGAGGGCGTCGGGGCTGAGCGACAGGCACAGTCAGGCTGGGTCCTCAAGTCCTGCGGGATGTCGTGTTCAGGCTCATGCTGGAGGCCCCCTGCAGCCGATCTCGGATGCTAGCGGGACGGGAGCCTGGGGCGGGGCAGTGCCCGTGGTCCCACCGCCAGCTCCGAGGGTCGGCACCCCCACTGAGAAGAAGGCTTGGGCTGTGTCTGGTTCTCTCAGAAGAAGGGGGAATGAGCCATCTGGTGCCCAGGGTGGCATCAAGAAATGGCGCCTCACTCCTGTCCTCCTGGTCGAGGACCAGCCTCGGTGGGAGCTTCCCGCCTCCGGGACAGCGGCCCTGCTGTGGGCCAGGGCAGGTGGTGCACCAGGGAGTCCCGCTGGGGCACCCGCCCCGGTACACACCCACGGCCTCGCTCCTTGCCGGGCGTCGGCTCTGGGAGACACGGCTCTCCTCTGGGCAGGAGCCCCGTGTCAGCAGAGCGGCGGGCTCGGACCGGACAGTCATGTGTGCTGAGCTTCCGGGCCTGACCCTCGCCCCCGGCCCCTCTCACAGGTCACGGTCACCACCATCGGCTATGGGGACAAGGTGCCCCAGACGTGGGTCGGGAAGACCATCGCCTCCTGCTTCTCCGTGTTTGCCATCTCCTTCTTTGCACTCCCGGCGGTAGGTGCTGCGTGGCGGGGCCGTGCACGCGCTCCCGGCGGGGCTGCCCCGAGCACCGCTCCCCCGAGCACCGCTGCCCCCCTGCTCCCCCGAGCACCGCTCTCCGAGGCGCCCCCGCCCTCCTGCCCCCAGAGCATCCTTGGCAGCAGGTGTGGGCAGCGGTCAGTGGGGGCCTTCAGTAGCAGACAGTGGGGTGCAGGCGTGGATTCACCCCGAGGGGACACGGGGAAGCCCCAGCAGCAGCTGCCTCGTGATGGCGGAGGCGGAGTCCGTGCGCCTGCTGAGACCTGAGCTGGGCCTTGACTCACATCCCCCCCAGAAATTGTGGACCGTGAGGGTTGTACCTTCTAGTTGCCCGTGTGGCACATGTGTCCATGTGTCCCTGTAGAACGTGGGCGTCTGTGACATGTCACTCCCTACGGGCACGTGTGTGGATTCCGTGCCCGTGCCGCCCATGGGAGTACGACTGGTCTCCGCTGTGGACGAGGGGCTCGCTTCCCGCCAAGCTGGTCCCGTCTGTGCTATTGGCAATCCCGGCCATGCAGCCGCAGACCCTCTCAGACGGGGCTACCTTCCGCCCAGGCTGGCAACCAGGCGCCTGCCCTGCGCCCCTGGCGCCGCCGTGTCCCCCAGGCCGGGCCGGGCAGTGGCTGCGCGAGCGGACATGAGCCCCGGTCTCCGCTGCCTCCCAGGGGATCCTCGGCTCCGGCTTCGCCCTGAAGGTCCAGCAGAAGCAGAGGCAGAAGCACTTTAACAGGCAGATCCCGGCGGCGGCCTCGCTCATTCAGGTGAGGCGCGCGGCCTCGCGTCGCCGGGTCGGCACCCGCCACATCTCCGTGTCCGTTCCGACATCCCAAAGCTGCTCTCGGCCGTGGCGCTCAGAGCGGATCCCTCTGGAGTCGAGATGCAGACTGTGGGGCCACACCGACTAGTGGGCCCGGGAGCGCGGGTGCCCGGCTCCCTCCCTACAGGGTCCTGCAGAGGGTCACATCCTTGGGGGGGATGGCCGGGGGACAAGGATGCGCCCTGACCAGTCCCCGGGCGGGGGTCTTCCCGTGGGCCCCTCCCCTCCCAGCCACAGAGGCTGACCTTGGCGTCTTGTTCCTCAGCCTCCTTCCGTGGCCGCCCCCGCCTGCCCCCCCCCCTGCACTGGTGTAGGTCTGCAGGGAAAAGGGAAGGGTCCCCATGTGGCCATCCCCCAGGGGGGCCGGGGCCCTGCTTACGCCGTATGGGCACTTCTGGGTGTCCCCGGCACCCCATGGAGCTTGGACGCCCCTGTGACAGCAGGTGGGACTGGTGAGCCGATCGCATGGCCACACCCTGGGTTCCAGGGCCCCGCAGTGGCTGATCGGGGTCCCAGGGCTGCTGTGATGAGGCCTGGGGGCTGGAGAGACGGAGCCTAAGAGCAGCGGGGAAGGAGGGGACCTGAGTTCCTGAGTGCCCTGCTCCGCCCCGTGACCCAGGGCCCCTGGAACCCACCAGACAACGGCTGGTTCTTTTCATACCAACAAAGGCCAAAAACCATCTGAAAACCGGGTCCCAGAGGGTCTGGGGACGGAAGAGTGGGGAGGAGCAGGCCCAGGGCCGGCCTGGGGAGTAGTTGAGGGGGATCCTGGGGCGTAGGCGTGGTCCGCGTCCAGCCGTGGATGTGCCCCTCTGCCCAGTGGGGCAACTGCACCCAGGACTGGATGCCCCCTAGGGATGCCCTGGGTTCCCCCTCATGACCTTGCCTCCTGTGCCCTGTGTGGCCCTGTGAGGGACGCCGGCCATCAGGCGCTGCTCCACCCGGGAGCCAGAGCTCAGCCCCAGGCTCCCTGCGTGCCTCTGAAGCCCTTCCGGAACCCGCCGTCTGGGGCCTGGACGTGGACCTGGACGGGAAGGAAATAGCAGGGCCATAAAGCGGAGGGGCTGGGCCCCCACAGGCCTGGTTTTATGGCCCCACAGCCTTCTCCTTTCTGGGAGACCATAAATCAGGCCGTAAAACCAGCCCAGGCCGCTGTGGGCAGACTGCTGGCGGGAGGGGAGTGTGGTGGATTCCTCGTGGAGTCTGGGGCCTTGGGGGCGAGCCCCCTGCAAAGCCCACGCTCGGGCAGGGCATTCAAAGGGCCGTGGGCATGCCTCGGGGGGAGGATGGGTCCCCGGGGAGGTGGGAACTGAGCAGTTCCTGGGCAGGACGCTCGTGGGCAGGACACGTGCCTGCCGCCGGGGAAAGTGGGCCTCGGAGCGGTCAGGCCTGTGTGGCCTTTCCCGTAGGTGGCATGAGGGCTGCCCTGTCTGCCCAGGTCCCCATCACGGGTGGTGTCTTGGCCGCCTGGGACCTTGCCAGCCCCGCTGCCAGTACAAGGCCCCCAGCGTGCATCCTCATCGGCAGCTATCCAGCGGCTCCCCATGACTACAGACGGCCCCAGGCCCCAGGACCCCGCATTTGGGACTCTGGGAGGGGCCTTGCTCCCCCACCCATCCTGCCGGGTGCCCAAGGCCTGGGTGTTCTGTTTCTGAGCCCGTCCCTGAACCTGCCGAGCGCACCCGCTGGCTGTGGCCCAAGGAGAGGCAGCCGGCAGGTGTCTTTGCCTCTACGGAGGGATCAGGCTGGGGGAGGGGGGGCAGGTATGTTGGGGTCTCAGACGAAGGCCTGCGTGGTGTCCGAGCTGAGTCCCAGGCAGCGCGTGAGGCCCTGGCCAGTGGGGGGCTGGCCTGCAGGCCGGGGTGCAGGCAGCTCCCACTGGAGGCCGTGGGGCGGCCGGGCCGCTGACCGCATCCCCCTCCTGCTGCTCCAGACGGCGTGGAGATGCTACGCGGCCGAGAACCCCGAGTCCTGCACCTGGAAGGTCTACGTCCGCAAGCCGGCCCGCAGCCATGCCCTGCTGTCCCCCAGCCCCAAGCCCAAGAAGTCCGTCATGGTAAGAGCCCCTGCCTGCCTTCTAGACGGTGTCCCTCGGTAGCAGGCCGGCAGGCCTTGGGGCCACAGCTCCCGGCCAGCCTTTGACCCTGGGCTCAGCTGAGCTCTGCTAGGGCAGGCCCCACTGCTCCGGGTCCGGGCTGCGGTTGGGGAGCATGACCGGGTGCTGCCCTCCCGGGGGCCCCTGACCCCAGGGGTGTGTGGGATGGGGGCTACAAGACCGGGGCTGTGGGGGGCCCGAGAAGGAGCCCCAGGGCGCAGGACGGGCCGGGATCTGGCCTGTGGTGGCAGAGAAGGCTCTCGAGAGGGCCCTGGTGTCAGGCTTTGTCTGCGGGGCACCGTGCGCGTCGCTGGGGGAGGAGGTGGCGTCCCGGCTCGGGGAAGAGCCTGAGGTCGTGGTGCAGGGGGTTGGGCAGGCCTCGGGCAAGGATGTCGTTCGTGATTGGCTGCTGTGGTGAACGAGGTGTCCCTGCCCACACCTGGTGGGGATGCCCAGCTGTCCCCAGAGCCCCTGCACCCTCCCGTCCCCTGGCTCCTCACCATTGACCCCTCAGAGCAGCTCTGCCGGCCACCCCAGCACGGGCCATCGCTCCTGGCGGCCTTGTTGGCCTGCACCCCTGTGCGTTCTGGGACGTTTACCTGTTTGCCAGCTTCTGGCCACCTGCCCCTCGGCCCAAGCCCCCTGCAGGACCCCAGCCTCTCCGCAGGGCCATGCCCCCCCCCCCCCCCCGTCTGCATGCACCAGGCCAGTGCTTGGCCCTGAGGCCTGGCTCTCTGGCCGGTGCCCAGCGGGGACTGCCAAGGGGTTCTGGGGCTAGCGGACGCCCAGGAACCGTTGGCTTTTTGCTCGTCGTTTCAGGTAAAGAGAAAGAAGTTCAAACTGGACAAGGACAACGGGCTGAATCCCGGAGAGAAGATGCTCACGGTCCCCCACATCACGTGTGAGCCCGTCTCAGAGGACCGGAAGCCAGACCACTTCTCCGCAGATAGCTGTGACAACTCTGGTGAGAAGCCCCGGGTGGCGGCGTGGGGACGGGAACTCGGCTCCTGCAGACCCGGCGTCTGCCCCGTGACACCCTGCCCCCCACCCACCAGCTCAAAGGCGGGTCCTCCTGAGGAGGTGGGACCCCACCCCGGAGGGACCCTTCCTCTTGCTCCGTTCCACGCGCTGGGCTGGAGGGACCAGCCCTGCCTCGGTCGCGCCGTGTGGCTGCGCCCCGAGGCTGGCAGGTTGGAAGCGGCCTGGGCATGTTGACCCCCCGTTCCCGGTGGAGCGGGGACGGGACCTCCAGAGCCCATCTGTGCACCCACCCTCGTCCCCTTCCTCAACGCCGCGTGTCTTTGCTTTTCGGGCATTTCTGTGTCTGTCTCTCCCTTCTGGGACCGCTTCCTGGCACCCAGCGGAGCATGCCTGCTTACCGGCCGCTGTACGGGCAGAGCCGCAGTCTCACCTGCGGCAGAGAGGGACGGGCTCACCTTGGTGCTAACGCTTTGTGCTGCCGGCCGCCCGGCCCGCCACATGCTGGGTTCCCAGGCGGCTGACCCACTCATGCGTCCCCCTGTGTGGGGTCCCAGTCCCCTGGCAGCAGGGTAGAAAGTGCTCCAGAAAGGGGCCATGGCCACTCCCTGTGCCTCGGGGCTGCCTGTGGACCGGGCCAGGGCGCCCACCCCGCTGGGCACTGGGCCACCGCGGCCCCATCCCATGCAGTCGGGATTTCGCTCTGGCCTGAATCTGGCCACTTCGCTGGAGAGCCCCCGAGTCGCGCTCCCCGCCCACCCCCCGGAGTGGGCACAAGGGACAATTGTGCCAACAAATGCCCGGGCCCCCCCAGCTCCGGATCCAGGGGCAGGACCATTGTCACGGTGCCGATGGGGGCTGCGCGCAAATGCTACTGGGCGGGTCGGGCGTGGGGCGCGGCGTCTCTGCTGTTCGCTGAATGTGGGCGCCGCATTCAGACTCCTTGCTGGGACGAAGTGCCCGGGACGCCTCCAGAATGGTAATGAGCACGAGGGTGGGGAACCCGGGCTCCCTTCGTGAGTGCTTTTGCACGGAGCGGTTTTGCTTTCCCGCCGCCACCGTAAGTCAGCCCAGCCCGAGCCGCGCCGCTGCCAGAGCCTGAGCTGTTGGCCTGGCCGCCGGGGGCCCTGTGCGGCCCCCAGCCTGGGGGTGGTGGCTGAGACTCTCGAGAGCCTTGGTGGGGGACAGGGGGCCTCATCCCGGGCAGATGCCGTCACCGGGAAGGGCCCTAGCCGGGGTCCCAGCGCAGCAGGGCGCGAGCAGCCAGGCTAAATGCTCCCCCTCCCCGGCCAGATCCACGCCTTGCACCCGAGCCTCGCCACGTGCGCGATGTGGGTGCGCCGAGGGGCGTGGGAGGCAGGCGCCCTCCCCTCCCGGGTCTGGCCTGCGCACGGCTCCCCACTTCTGCGGTTTCTTGAGCCCGTGGAGTCTCTGAGCTTCTGTCCTGTGACACCTAGGGTCCTGGGAAGGGCGGTCCACCCACATTCATGGTCTCCAGGGCCTGGTCTGCACCCCTGTCGTTCCTGAGCAGGTCTCCCGTGTTCGCAGCAAGGGCCCTAACCGGCCGCAGGAGGACCTGTGGTGGCGGCGGGCGGTGTGGACGGCAGGAGCCCTGCCCTCAGGGCCCCTGTCCTTCTGCAGGCTCCAGCCCTCCTGCCCCGGCTGCTCACCCCGTCCAGCTCTCCGGGGTCTGTGGTCAGGAGCCCACCCTGTGCAGGGCAGCGGGACGCCCCGGGGCTGGGGGGCGACAGGGCCTCCTTGGTATCCGGGGAGGAGGAAGGACCCCAGCGAGGGCGCTGGGCCTGTGGGCGTCTGGGGGACAAGTGCCGGGCTCAGCCTGGTGTGGCTCAAAGGCTTCTTGGAAGAGTTGGCGTCAGTGCGGGCTCGAGCTGTCTGGGAGGGAGGGAGGGGGCAGTGGCTGGGATGGGGGAGGGGTAGCCATGCCCCTGTGGCTCCGTGTGCTCGCCAACCTGGGCATGTCGCGTACTTCCTCCTGCAGCCCGCGAGCGAGCCTGCCTTCCCCGTGAAGAGGCCTGCATGGGCTCCTGGCGTGCGGTTGCTGACATGATCCTCCCTTCCAAGACTGGAGCGGGGCCCCGGAGCCTGCAGTTGCTGGACGGGCTGGTCCCCGAAGTCCTCAGAGCGCTAGTGGTCACGACCAGCTTTGTGTTCTCCAAGCCCCACCCAGGATGGCGTGGATGGGGAGGGGACAGGACAAGCCAGGGGGCCAGGCCAGCACCAGCCATGCCACGGTCCCCGTGGGGCTGGGGGTCGGAGGAGCCAAAGCCAGTGGGAGGGGGCCCTCAGCCCCGGGCAGCGTGGGTGTGACCCCAAGGGCAGGGCAGAGTGGAGACTCGGGGGTACCAGGCAGAGGGAGGCCTCCCCTTCCATCGCACACTTGGCAGAGGCGAGCCTGTCCAGGGAGATGTGCCCGGGAGGTGCTGACGCAGAGCCGGGCCCGCGGCGGTCAGGGGGTCTTGATGCTTCTGCTCTCAGGTCATTTCCAGAAGAGCCTAGTTCGTGGTGCGCCGTCGGCAGCCGGCACAGCGCCCCTGGCCACACACGCCAGGCGCCCCCCCTCGCACTCCCCTCTGTGGGCAGCAAGGGTCAGATAGCGCTCTGCCCGCTGCCGCCTGCGGGCCTCCACCCAGGGCCCACCCTCGCCCCAGCCCATGCTGCCGTCCCCCGTGTTTGCGTTTTGCCTTTTTAAATTCTCTGCATTGGTCGCTTGTGTGCCGGTGACCCTGGCTCGTGCTCGCCGGCAGGTTCTGGGTTTCTGCTCCGGAACTGGGGTTTAACGTCCTTCTTCCTGAAGGGCCTTCGGGAGTGCTTCCTTCAGGGCAGGTCTGCGCACGGTCAGCTCGGTTTTCGTTTGTCGGAAATCGTCCTATTTTGCCTCTGCCGTTGGGTGGTGGTCGGTTGGGGAAGAGGTCGCGGGCTGAGGTACGGACGCCGCGGGGTCCGGTGTCCGGGTGTTGTCCAGCTCCTTGGTGCCCCTCTCACCCCGTGGGACTCTGGTGCTAGGTCGTGTCTCCACAGTGGAGCCGGGGCGGGTGCGGCGAGCTCTCTCCGTCACGCCGTCCGCTGCGATCCCTGAATCTGAGGGTCCGTGTCTTTCCCACAGTGTGGACATAAGCGCCAAGGATGGCCGCGCTCGTGGCTCCGATCGGCCCTGGGAGCGTCCGCTCAGCTGTCTCAGCCTGTCCACCTTGGCGGTCCCTCGTGTTTTCCTGCTCTGTCTCCCGGCCACCCCCTCGGTGGCTTCTTTCCGGGTGGCTGGCTGTTGTGATGTGTCTGACCCACTGGGTGGTCCCCGCTGAAATTTCCATTCCCAGGAGCGCCCATCCTCCACGCCGGGGCACCCTCGTGCGAGGGCTTGTTCCGTCCTGGCAGCCGGCATCTCCCTCAGAGCGCACGCCGTCGAGTCGTCACTCGAACGTGCTGTGTTAGCGCCTGTGTTGTGACGTCATCCGTCCACGTCGTCGCGATCTACATCCCAGAGCCATCGTCCCGGTCACGGCGTCCTTCTCCACGTCATGATGTCCTCATGTGCATCACGATGTCGTCATCCGTGCCACGACGCCACTGTCCACCATCCTCGGAGGGTCTGTCTCTGGTAGCGGTGGCTTCTGCAGCGTCCCACAGCGGCTCGTTCCCTGAGGTCTGCGGGGTCTCTAGCGAGGGCTCCCTTGTGTCCTCTTGAGGGGACACTGCTCTGGAGACCTTGTCCCCTGGAGGGGTAGCTCCGTGAGCCGCTCCAGACGTCGACGGGGCAGGGTTTCCTGGACGCCCGCGCACTGTGAACACGGGCCGCTGTCCCGAGAGAACCCGCCCGTCCCCACGTGGCGAGAGCTGACGCTTCACTCGCGCTCCACGATCACGGGCCGCCGCGAACTGGCTTTCTCTCTTCTCTGCGTTCACCGCGCCTGGCTTGGTGGGTTGGTTTCCGCTTCCTTGTTTCTGTGGCTCGAATCTGCTCGCGGCCGTCCGTCCGGCGTCTCTGTCCTCTGCTCCTGCCTCGTGCTGGTGGCAGGCCCGGCTCTTCCTCCGGGGCGCACCGCAGCTCCCCGGGGAGGGGACGCCTGGGAACCCCAGCGTGCGGGGTCAGCGCTGTGGCTGCTGGGGCCCTGGGGTGCCCAGCCGAGCCTGTAGAAGACGTTTGTCACTTCAGTGAGCTTTGTTGGGGAGTTTGTAGAGAGAGGGTTTTGATGGCATCAGTTTCTGGCTGGAAACAGAAGTCCTCGTCTTGGGGACAGAGAGAGTGTCCCAGGCAGGGGAAGCCGGGAGCTCCCTGCTGGCAAAGGGCCAGGCCGTGACGCTCCAGGTCAGAACCCCCCTGGGGCCCCCTCGGACCAGCAGAATTTCAGAGGCTGTACCTGGAGATTCTGAGTCACAGGGCCCGCGGGGAGCCCAGGAGTGTGTCTGTAACATACCCCCCACTTACTCTGGGGACTGTCCCTGGGGACCCCGAGGACAAGGCCCAGCCCTGGCTGCAGAGGACCAGAGCAGGGGTTCTGTGACCCAGGCCTGTCTTATCTGAGCTTTCTCCTGGCGCGAGCCGCGGGGTCCGGGTCAGACATCCATTACGAGAGCTCCCGCAGAGGAAAAGCACAAAGGAGCTCGCTCTGTGCGTACGACTGTCAACATATACACGCCAGCTCGGACGCTTCATCAAGAAAGACGGGATGCTTTCCCCCGAGATCGGGGCACGACAAGGACAAGGGCACACGGCTCTTGTCACCCGCGGTCCGCGTGACCAGGAGGTTCTAGCCAGTGGAACGGTCAAGAACAAGACATCGCCGACGTCCGGGGTGGAAAAGAAGAGGTGAAGCCCTGTCCGTGGGCGGGTGGCACGGCTCTCGGTGTGGAACCTGCTGCGTGGCAGGACGACCGCGGAGTGAGCGCGTGAGCGGAGGCAGGTCCCATGAAAGCGTCCGTTCCACCTCGGCGTTCTGCTGGCAAATACTCTGAAGCGGGCGCCCGGGGGCTCTGTGGTTGAGCACCTGCCTTTGGCTCGGGTCATGATCCCGGGGACCTGGGATCGAGCCCCGCATCGGGCTCCCTGCTCAGCGGGGAGCCTGCTTCTCCCTCTGCCACAGCCCCTCCACTCACGCTCACTCTCTCTAAAATTGTTTTTTTAAAAAGGCCACTTACTGTAATATTAAGAACACGAAATACTCAGAGGACAGTCTGACGGACGATGCGAGCGCTGAGCCCTGGAGACCGTAAAACGTTGCCAGGAGAAGTCACAGAATCCCCAGGGCCGGGGAGGGCTGCGCTGTGCTGCTGGGTCACCAGCCTCGTGCTCATCTCCGTACAGTGCAGCAGGCATGAGGATCCCGCGGGCGTTTTGTGGAAACTAACGAGCCGGGTCTGAAATTTGCATGGAAATGACCCCAAAGTTCCAAAATAACGTTTGAAAAGGAGCAAAGTTGGAGGGCCAGCCCTAGCATGGAGACGAGTAAATAGAACGATAGCAGAACAGAGTCTGCGTAGACCTACGGGCCGTGGGGACAGGTGACTTTTGGCCGAGGCCTGAGGGCAGGTTGGCGGAGGAGGGACGGCGTTCCAGCAAGCCGTGTGGCAGCGACTGGAGCATCCACGTGTCCAGTGGTGAGCTTGGAGCTACATCTCGCTGCATATCCAAGAATCAACTCGAAATTTATCGCGGAAATAGAAGCCTGAGAGTTACAGAAGACGACGCGGGAGACAATCTCCGTGACGAGAGAGCTGAGCTTGTCGAGCACGACCCGGCAGCGTGAGCCCTGATAAGAACCAACCCTTTGGACTTCTCAGAATTAAAAACCTCTCTTTGAAAGACGGTATTAAGAGGATAAAAAGATAAAGCCCAGACAGGGAGAAAATATTTCCAAATCAGCCATCTGATAAAGGATTTGTGTCCAGAATACGAGAGGGATGCTTATGGCTGAGCAATAAGACAAAAACAAAAACAGGCAAACGGTGTAAACAGACACTCATCAAAGAAGAGAAACAGGGGCGCCTGGAGGGCTCAGTCAGTGAAGCGTCTGCCGTGGGCTCTGGTCATGATCCCGGGGTCCTGGGATCCAGCCTCGTATCAGGCTCCCTGCTCAGCGGGAAGCCCTCTGCTCCCTCTGCCTTTCCCCCACCCTACCCCCTCTCGTGCTCTCTTTTTTGCTCTCGCAAACAAGTAAACAAAATCGTTAAAAGAGAGAGAAATGGAGAAGCACCAGAGAATATATTTGATGTCATTCGTTATGAGAGAGACGCAATTTAAAATCACAACGAGGGGCCCCCGGGTGCTTCATTCGGTGGAGCGCCTGCCGCTGGCTCGGGTTGCGGTCTCGGGGTGCTGGGTGTCCCCACGGGATGATACACCATCACTCAGAACTAACTGAGAATGAGCCATGAGCACACACAACGGCTTTGGATAAATGGCAGAATAATTAGGCTGAGTGAAGGAAGCCAGACCAGGAGAAGGAAGGAAGGAAGCGAAGGAGAAGGGGAAAGAGCTCAGGGTGCCTTCTTCTGTTGGTATGAAACTCTAGGAATCGCAGACTGCTCTATAGCGAGGGCCTGGGATGCATGGCGACGGGGCTCGGGTTGGGGGGAGCCCAGAAGGCCACAGAGAGACCCGGGGGGCGGGTGTGACAGGGATGCTCGTGATCCTGACTGCGCCGACAGCTTCCCGTGTCCAAAATCACCAACACTGTACACTTGAATCACGGGCAGTTTGTTGTGTCTCTGTGATGCCTCGATTAAAAAAAAAAACAAAAACCATAGATATTTTGCAGAGCAAAAAGTACCTCAAGTAATTTTTTTTTAATGATAACCTGGGGCGATGGTCACACACATCGGGCTCAGTCATGCCCGTCAGGCTGATTTCATCAGGCTGTGGGGAACCTGTACGTCCTGAGGACAGAAGGATAGAAGGGAGAAGTACAATTCGAGAAAGAAGATACTGAGCTTCGGACAGACGACCAGGGGCTGGCAGCCTCCATCATGATCACGGGGATCAAACTAAAGCTTTGGGGGCTTGACTTCTCTGACGGCTGGTGGCCCGTGGGCCGGCGAGCTTGGGAAGCCTCGACCCAGCTGTGGACGCCGGGAGGATGTGTGGGGGCCGCCGCTTTGGAGGCGCGGAGGCGGTTTGTGTGAAAGCTCTGGACACCCCCCCCCAAAGACCCGTGACTGGGGACTGATTCCTGCAGTTTCTAAACAGCAAAAGATGGCGAACCACCAGCGTCCCCAAGTGGAGCTCCGCTCCCGGGGGGTGTCGTCCGCATACCCAGTAGCCACTGACCCCGCGAGAGGGTCCCCTCCGCGCTGAGGGAAGGCAGCGTCCCCAGCTGCCTGAACCTTGGGCTTGCAAGAGGAGGACACCAGCCCGCAGGTGTGAGCAGATACAGGGTTGGAGGGGGGTAGCTCCGCCGGCCTTTCCCTGCGCCCCGGGACGGCCGGGGTCCACCTTCTCTGAGGCGCGAAGGCGCAGCAAGGCTGGAAAACCGTGTGGGCTGGTGCGTGTGTTAAAAGAGATCTTTAATCTCCTTTTAGTCTGTTTTATGCTAATTTGTTCCAAATCAACGTGCTGCCTCTCGTGGGGGCATATTCATTGCTATTTACTCTGCCAAGGTGGCAATTATGTTGCCACTGGGAGCAACAGTTATTTCTAGTGCCTTCCATTCTTCCACTCTGGGCGGCTGAGGCTCTTACGGTTTTGTGCGCCCCCCCCCCCCAATCTCATGAGTGGTTGGTCTGGTTTGTCTTACGTTATTATAGACTTTCTTATCCAAACACTACCTTTTTGCTTTTTTGCTTTCTGTTTTCCCGACCTGGGCTTTTACACCGATTCATTCCCTTTCTCAGATTAATTCACTTTTTTTAAGAAAAAAGCGTAACGAAGAACGGCAGTGGGCTGATTCGAAGTGTGCGCTGCCGGCGTGGCAGACGTCGGACGCCCCTGACGGCCGCGCCGGCTGCGCTGCGCATCTTGCCGGGAAGCATGCTCCTCGGCTCTGCTTTCTTGGTCGTGTTTATGTTTTGACTTTCTCTTTCATCTGAAGAAATGTTTTCTCACTTTTTAAGCAGAACATTTTTTTTTTTAATCTCTGTTCCAGTTCCTAATTTAACGGGCTTATAGGGAGAAGATATGGCCTTTGAAATAGTTGCGTTTTTCCAGTAAAGATTTTCTCTGAGTCCAAGTACAAACATGAAAGCATTGCTTTTGTAAATGGTCTGCGGGCCTAAGTTAAGATACATTCTCTATCTGCAAAACACAGACTTTCATTTGTATACACAGATTAAACCTACATTGCGACAGATCCCGCTCGCGCACGTGCGCGCACACACACACACGGGTACGCATCTGTGCCATCATTCAGCCCCGTCCCACCTTTCCTGGCTTTGGTCACTACTGTTTTTAAATCTGACACCACATTCTGCCCAGTTCGCGAACAGGAAAATTAAATCCTTCTTCCTTTGCAATTTTGTCTTTAGAAGTTGAGGGTCAGACCCGTGGGGTACTTTTGAGCACAACGTCACAGCCGGGAGCTCTGGCCTTCTCTGCTGTGTGACCCTAAGCAAGCCACCGCTTTCTCTGGGCCTTGGTTTCCGGACTTGCGAAATGGGGATCCTAGCAGGGCCGCACCCCGGGTTGTGGGGTCGACCAAGCGAGTTAGAACATGGGAGTGCCCTCCCTGGGCCTGTGTGTCGCCGGCTTCCTGAGCCGCTGGCCCTCCTCCCCTGCCAGACAGCCCCCTCTCCACCGGCTCCTCACACCACAGATCTTGGGGCTGATCTGTTATGGCTTCTTGAGATTGTCTTGTTTTATACAACTCTGGGGCTGGGTGTGATGCGGAGGCTTTGGTGAGTTCTTTGGTCCTTGTTTGCTTGGTGCCCTTCGCCTCTGGGACCCCTGTGAGTAGTCTGGGGTTTGCTCTGGCTGTCCCCGTGCTCTGGCTGGAACAGGGGCTGCTCGCTGCTGTCCAGGCACGTGGCCTCCGGTCACACCTGCTTTCCTGTCTCTCCCCTTCAGTGCACACACTGACACGGCCTTCAAGGCCGCCAGGGCGGTCCGGCCTGAGATTCCGGTCTCTCCTTCGTCCCCCACAGTGGGCATGAGCCACGGCCTTTCTCCATGTCAGGGATCTCCGTTGCTTCGGGCTGGGCCAGTGTTTCAGAAACCTGACCCGAACCCCACGTCCAAGTCCTCTTGTTTCTTTGCGCTCATGGCCGGGATGCATGAGTTTGCTAGAGGCTACGTAACAGAATACTACCCACCGTGTGCAGCTTAAGCCACAGAAGTTTCCGTCACTGTCCCAGAGGCGGAAAGACCAGATCGAGGCATGGCCTAGGCTGCTCGGTCCTGGGCTGGTGGAAGGACACCTCCTCGCCTCGACTCACAGAGCCCTTCCCCGGTGTCCATGCAGCCCTGCCATCCCTCTATTCCTCGTCCAAATTTCCTGCTTCCATAGAGACGCCAGCTGAAGCGAGAGTGGGAACCACACTAACGGCCTCACCGGACCCTTCTTCGAGGCCCCTTCTCCAAAGGTCACCTGCACGGGTGCTGGGCCGGGGCGCTCAGAACTCTGAGCCTCAGGGACCCGCTCAGCCCCTACCCCTGGAGCAGGTGCGTGACGGACGTCCGTGGGGGTTGCTTGGTGTCTCCCTGCCACAGGGGGCTACCCCGTGCAGCCGCCTGCAGCAGGGCAGCGTTCTCTCTGGCCAGAGGAGGGAAGGGGGCTCCTCCCCAACAGCCCTGCTGACATCTGGGGCCACATCAGACTTCGTGGCGGGGCTGCCGTGGCACCACGGGATGGCGGGCAGCATCCTGGCCTCTGGTGGGGCCTAGCAGCACCGCCGCGGTGTTCCAACGAGTGGGACGTCCCTAGATCGTGCTGAGTGTCCCTTGTGGGGGGGCGGATACCGCTCCCAGTTGAAGACCGCTAGGCTGAAGGGACACCTTGGAGTTCTTGGAGGTTTGGGCCCTTTTAACCCGTTTACTTGGGCGTGATTTTGAACTGCAGGACGACAGCAAGGACACGAGTGAGGTCGGAACTGTCCGCGCGCTCCTCTGTCCGCCGCCTGCCACGGGTCAGAGTAGCGCCTTCCCCTTACCGCGAGAACCCCTGCCAACGTGGACAGCCACGTGGCTGGTGGCTGAGCCCTTGCCTTATAAGCCACACGCCCCACGGACCTTTGCCCCAACCCTTCGGCCAGGCAGTTCCTCAAGGTAAAGGGACCCTGTCTTAAGGTAATGGCACACTTCCCCCCCTCCGCCCGCAGACGTGGGTCCCGTCCTTTCCCCTCCAGACCGTCTGTGTCCCAGTGCTGCCGGCGGCCGTGGCTGAGCCTTTCACATACGTCCCCCTCCGGGCCAGCGTCCAGTCCAGGGGTCCGGGGAGGGGAGGCAGCTCTCTGGGCCTCTCTACTCCGGAGCACGCCCGGTCTCTGCCTCTCATGACATTCAAGTTTCTGGGGGTGACCGCCCTGCCATGGCTTGGGGGTTTTGCTGCATGTTTCCTTCTGGTTGGATCTGGCTTGTGCCTTCCCAGCTGGAATGTCCTGTCAGCGACAGCGTGTCCTTCTCGGGGGGACCCAGCCCGAGGCCTGTGATGCTTTCCAGCCCTCGCTGGTGATGCAGCTTTAATCACCATCAAAGAGTCATTCTGTGCTGCTGATAAGCAACTGGGGGACGTAATCTAAAGCCGTGAACATATCCTGTTGCTTATGAACAAATGTCTCCTGGATTTAGAGCTTTCCTGGAACCGATGTTTATGAGGCTGATTGCAAAACGCGGCTTCTCCAGCCCTCACCCTCTGCCACCAACCTACTCAAATCTGTCCAGTGAGAACGGTATTCCGAGGCAAAACATCTCAACTTTGTCCTGTGGGAAAAACTTTCCTTCTCCCCCGTTTATTTACTTCTTTTGACTTATTATCTATATGCATGGGCTCGTGGATTTTTGTAGGCTCCTTCTTACCGTCCCGAATTATATCTCTACTCAGAGTGTCCCAGATTTGGCCGCTGGAAACCCTTTCAAGCTGGCTTCTGTGTCCTTGTGACATGCTCACATTTTTTAATTTATTTTTTTAATTTATTTTTGGGTGTTTGTTCTTTAGCATTTCTTTATGTTCTGGTAAAACAAGATTCAGGCTTATTTCCTGCACGCTCTGCTCCAACCCCAGAGATCACCAATTTTCCAGGGAGTTCTGGTTCTTTTTAACGGGTGGGAGACCAAACTCTGGGCCCTGGGTGTGCCTGTTGCTACTTGGCGTTTTCCCTTCTCGTCCCTTCTATGTAAAGAGCTAAGGAAATGCACATGAATGGATACACCTACAAATACACAAACGCAGCCAGACACGCGCAGGGGACGTCTGGAGCCCATGCCTGTGTCCCTCCTGCTTCTCTGTCTGCACTGGGTGTCCCTTACCTGGAGCCTCCTCCGTCCCTGGGGAGACGCTGCCGCGGCACCCAGCAGCACACAGACCCCGGCCGAAAGCAGCTAACCTGTCTGCTCCGTCGCTCTGCCCTCGCCGCTGCCAAGTCTCACCTGCCGGCTTGTTAGTAATTCTCGGCCTGCTCCCACTCTGTCCAGATTAAAGTCGATTAATCAAGAACTATGGCCTCAAAGTGCTTGGGATAGCGGTTTTCTTTCCCGCTCTCCCTCTCGCCCTTTTCTCTCCTTTTAGTGTGTTTCTGTCACTCGTTTGAAAATTAGTTCTCTGCCTTCATTTTTTTTTTTTTTTTTACTTATTTTTCAAAACACCACGTCATGGAGGTATAACACGGAGGTACGAAGGGACCACACGGCACCTGACTGGACTTGGCTCTTCTGATGTAGCGTGACCCTCAAGATTCGTGCAGTCTGGGCGTGTTTGTGACCGTTCGCTTGTGTTGCCGGTGGCACTCCGGGGCGTGGACACCCCGGTTGGTTTAACTGCTCGCCCGCCGAAGGACGGTTGGGGGTTCCCAGGGGCACCTTTCACAAGTCCTGGTAGGCTGACGAGCAGCGCCCAGATCTCGGAGGTCCTGAGTCCTGGAATGGTCACTGTTGTCCCACAGGGCAGAGGAGACGCTGTGTACACGCTTAAATTAAGGATATTGAGGTGAAGGGGTGGGTGATCCTCGATTATCCCGGGGCGGGCAGCGTCGGCATGAATATCCTTGCAGGAGGGAGCCAGAGGGGCGAATGGACGACAGGAGGGACACTGACGTATCACCGGAAAGCAGGGGGGGACGATGCAGTGTGGGCGCGAGGAAGGGCCACCAGCTCGGAAAACAGGCAGCTCCTAGAGGAAAGCGAAGCAGGGAGACAGATCCCTGCCTCCCTCCCGAGAGCCTCCGCAAGGAATCACACCTGCCCGGGACGTCCGTTTCCCAGGTCTGGAAGGCGTCTTCAGAACTGTGAAAGGGTCCTCCCTTTCGTGTCGGCTTAAGCCACCTGGTTTGTGATCCTTCGTGCCCGCGGCCCCGGATAAGTTGGCAGGAACCCCCCAGACGGGTTTTGTGTGGATGTGAGTTCGTTTCTCCGGGGTAAGGCCCCGGGGTGTACTCGCTGAGTACGTCCTCTGGAAAGGGCAAAGCCCTTCTGCCACATGGCTGTACTGACGTCCCATCCCCTCCTGCCGTGTAGGGGTGACCCCGTTTCCCCGGGCCCCTGCAGCGTCTGGTGTGGACACCGACTCTCTTCCAGCCTGTTCTCATAGGTGGGCAGCCGTACGTCATCGCTTGAAGTTCGTGTCCTGCCGGCTGGGGACACCGAGCGTGTCAGCCCCGTATCTCCTCCTCGCCAAAACGTCCCGGTCATCTGCCCGCTTTCCAATTGGACTGTTTCTAACTCTTGAGTTGTGGGACGTCGGTACTTATTCTAGATACTAGTCCGAAGGCAGGAATGTCATGTGTACATGTCCTTCCCCAGTCTGGGGTCGTCCTCGTCCTCCTCCTCACCAGGTCCTCCGCAGAGTGAATATTTTAATCTCAGGGAAGCCCGCACCGGCCATTAGGAGCGATGGCACACGCGAGCATTGGTGTAGGAGTCTGTGTGTGGGTGTCTCCCTTCTCCTGGGGAGACGCATGGCCGAGGAAGGCAGAGTCAGGGTAACTCCAGGTCTCGTGTTTTAAGAAACTCACGGAGCGAGTGTGCCGCTGCCCATTCCCTCCCTGGGTGTGAACACGGCCCCGTCCCTCTCTCTGTGTGAGCACTTGTTCTTATCTGGCCCGTTATTTAGGCCACTACGTGTGCGAGAAAGGGAGCTCCTACAGGCTGTTGACTAGCCTTGCCTGCGACTAGTGACACGGGGCGTCTCCTCGCATGCTTCCTGACCAGTTGTGCATCTGGTCTTCTGGAAGAAATGTCTATTCAGATTCCTTTATCTGTTTCTAAAAATAAGAGTATTTTTCTTTTTGTTTTTTGTTACGAGAGTCCTTCATGTATCCTAGCCACCATTCCTTCTCAGATAAATGATTTGCCAATATCTCCTGCCCTCCGAGGGTTTCTTGTTGTTTTCTTTAGGATGTCCTCCGCAGCACAAAGCTTTAATTTTGAGAAAGTCTAATATAGCTTTTCTGTTGCTTACGCTTTTGTTATCTTAAAAAGCATTGCCAAATCTTGGGCCATGAAGATTTATCCCTATGTTCTCTTCTAAGAGCTTTGTTGTATTTTGGTCTTTAATCTAGTTTGGATTAATTTTTGCATATGGTGTAAGGAGGTGGTCCAGATTCTTTTTTTTTTTTTTTTTTCATATAGTTCCAGCATCATTTGCCCAGAAGGTAATTCTTTCCCCATTGAATACTTTGGGCACCCATGGCCAAATTCAACTGACCATAGATAAAAGGCTTTCTTTTTCAGACTCTCATCCTATTCCATCAATCTAAATGTCTCATGTCTTGTCTTATGCCAGGAACCACACCGTTTTGGACACTGTTACTCTGTAGTAAATTTTGAAATCGGGAAGTATGAATCCCCCAACTTTGTTCTTTCTTAAGATTGCTTTCGCTAATCTAGGTCATTAGAACTTCCATATGAATTTGAGAATCAGTGTGTCAGTTTGTGTAAGGAACTCAGCTGGGATTCTGGTGGGTATTGTGTTGAGTCAGCAGATCAGTGTGGGGGGTCTTGCCAACAGGACAGTATTGTCTTCCAATCCATGAACATGGGATGTCTTCCCTTTATTTAGATCTTTTCTTTCAATAATATTTTGTGGTGTTCAGAGTATACATTTTGCACTTCTTTTGTTCAGTTTATTCCTGAGTATTTTTTTTTTTTACTTTCTTTGTAGTAGTAAAGTATATGTAAAACAAAATTTACCATTTTAACTATTTTTAAGTTTACAAGTCTATGGCAGTAAGTACATCTACGTTAGTTGTGCTTTATTCTTTTTTGATAATACTGTACATGAAATTAATTTTCTTAATTTAATTTTCTGTTTATTGAAAGTGTATAGAAATACAATTGTTTCTCTAAATGAATGTATCTTGCAATCTTGCTGAACTTGTTTATTAGTTATCATAATTTTTTAGTGGATTTTTTGAGATTTTTTATATATAAAATCATGTCATCTGTGAATGGAAATACTTTTCCTTCTTTCTTTCCAAATTGGATGCCTTTATTTTTCTTGCCTAATTGTCCTGGATAGAACCTCCAATGTAATGTTGAACAGATGTGGTGGGAGCAGACGTCTTTGTCCTGTTACCGATCCTAAGAGGAAAGCACTCAGTCTTTCACCGTGAAGTACCATAGCAGCTGTGGTTTTGTACCAAATGCCCTTTTTCAGGCCGGGCAAGTTCCTTACTATTCCTAGTATCCTAAATGCTGTTCTGTCCTCAGGGAAGGGTATGGAATTTTACTAAATGCTTTCTCTGTGTCGTTTCTTCTCTGGATAATCATGTCGTTTTGCTCTTTATTGATCTGGTGTATTAGATTAATTGATTTTCAGATGTTAATCCAACCTTGCATTCCTGGAACAAATCCCACTTTGTCCTAGTGTATAATCCCTTCTGTATAGTGCTGGATTTTATTTGTGGGTATTTTGTTGAGTGTTTTGCATCTATTTTTGTAAGAGTTACTGTTCTGTATTGTTCTGTAGTTCTCTTTTCGTGCTGTTTCTCTTTCTGGTTTGGTAACAGGGTAATGTTGCCTTTGCAGACTGTGTTTGGGAGTGTTTCCTCCTCCCCCTCCTCTTTTACTTGCTTCCTGGAAGAGTTTGTAAAGAATTTTTATTCTTGGGACGCCTGGGTGGCTCAGTTGGTTGAGCAACTGCCTTCGGCTCAGGTCACGGTCCTGGAGTCCCAGGATCGAGTCCCAAATTGGGCTCCCTGCTCAGTGGGGAGTCTGTTTCTCCCTCTGACCTCTCCCCTATCATCCTCTCTCTCTCATCCTCTCTCTCTCTCTCAAGTGAATAAATAAAATCTTTTTTAAAAAAAGAATCTTTATTCTTTATATTTTTGGCAGAATTTGTCAGTGAAGCCATCTGGACCTTGCGGGCTTCTGTTTGTGGAGAGTATTTGGATTACTGATCCTGTCTCTTGACTTGTTACAGATTGGTTGAAATTTTCTACCTATTCCTAGTTAGTGTTAGTAGCTGTTTTGCTTTCTAAGGAATTGTCCATTTTATCTAAGTTATATAATTATTGTTATAAAATGATTTATAGCATTTATTGAAATCCTTTTTATTTCTGTAAAGCCAGCTGGGAAGTTCTCTGTCTCCTTTTGAATTGCAAATTCAAAACTTCAAAATTCAAAAATTCAAAATTCAAAAATTCAAAAATTCAAAACTCAGTCATCTGAGTCTCCCTCCTGCCGGCCGCACCAAGGGGTGTCAATTTTGTTGATCCTTCAGATAATGAACATTTGGTTTTATTGACTCTATTACTTTTTCTAGCCTTTATTTCATTAACTTCGTATTTCATTTTTTCTGCTTGCTTTAGGGTTAGTTTTTTTCTCTCTCTCTCTTTCTTTCTTCCCTCTTCCTACAGTGGAGAGTTATGTCCTTGATGTGGGATCTCTTGTCTTCTTTAATGTGGGCACCTGCGACCAGAGATTTCCCTTTTAGCACTGCTGTCCCTGAATCCCACCAAGTTCTGGTATACTGTGTCTGCACTTTCATTCACCTCGAAGAACTTTCTAATTTTTCTTATGAATTTTTCTTTGACGTATTGGTCATTTAAGACTCTACTGTTTAAATTTCACATATTTCTACTTTGGATCCATTTTGTTCAGAAAACAACCCGCATACAACCCTTTAATGCAGCAGATGGTCTCTCTTGGAGAGCGTTCTGTGTGCACCTAAAGATGGCCTGCTCTTTGGTTGTTGCTCGTAGTGCTCTGTCGATATCTGCTGGTTCTGACTGGTTTATGGTATGGTTCACGGTATGGTTCACATCTTCTCTTTATTGATGTTTTGCTTATTTGTTCTATACGTTATTGAAAATGGAGCATTGGCGTTTCCAACAGCTGTCGCTTTGGCTGTTTCTGTGGCTACTTTGATTTCAGGATGGCGCTCCAAGGAGCATGTGGTTAC
Source organism: Meles meles (assembly GCF_922984935.1). Classification (NCBI taxonomy): domain Eukaryota; kingdom Metazoa; phylum Chordata; class Mammalia; order Carnivora; family Mustelidae; genus Meles; species Meles meles. The sequence goes on from NC_060073.1 coordinate 1,913,997, forward strand.
TATTCATGGGATACATAGGTTTCCATCCTCTTACGTTCAGTCTGTTTGTATCTTTGAATCTGAAGCATACCTCCCATAGACCATATTGTTGGACTTTATTTTTTAATTCTGAATGATTAGCTCTGCCTTTTGATTCTTTAACCCAACCATGCTTAATGTTACTGACATAGCTGGCTTTGTCCGCAACTCAGCTTTTTGTTTTCTGTCTCCTGTATTTTTGTTTCCTCACTTCTCCTTTACTGCTTTCTTTGTCATTTAGTGAATATTTTTTAACACATTTAAGGTTCTTTAGTGATTTTTCACTACCGGAGTCATTTCCTTGGTGATTGTTCTTGTATTTATCAAACGCATCCTCACGTCAGATTTCTACTAAGCTAAGGCTGGTAAGGTACAGAAGGGACTCCTATATTGCTTTCTTACATTTTACCCATTTCTGTGGTATTGTTCTTGAATATATTAAATGTACCTGTTATAAGCCTGATAATACACTGTAATAACGATTATATTGTGGAACTTTGTCTATATAGAAGCTGAGGGGAACAGAGTATGTAGTATTTGACTCATCAACCTCCTCATTTAACGTTTTTGATCCTCTTCGTGTGTTCCCATGGATTCAGATTTCCAGCGGGCAGCATCTCCTTAGCTCAGTGCAACTTTGCAACAGCAACTGCTTTGAGTTTGGTCAGTATGTTACATTCTAGACCGTATGAGTGCAACAACACAACTAAATACGTGTTGCTTCGCACAATTACTTTCTTAAAGATTTTTTTTTAATTTATTTGACAGAGAGAGAGATCACAAGCAGGCAGAGAGGCGGGCAGAGAGAGAGAGAGGAGGAAGCAGGGTCCTTGCGGAGCAGAGAGTCCGATGTGGGGCTCGATCCCAGGACCCTGGGATCATGACCCGAGCTGAAGGGAGAGGCTTAACCCACCTGAGCCACCCAGGCACCCCTCGCACAATTACTTTCTAATTCAATTAAAAGAAATGGGATGAAATACGCATTTATATGAATTTATATTATCTTGGATTAACACATAATTATATTTATGGATGCATTTTGTTTAAGATTTGTGTATTTATTTGAGAGAGAGACAGAGGGCACAATCAGGGTGAGGGACAGAGGCTGAGGGAGAGAGAGAAGCGGGCTCCCGATGTGGGACTCAGTCCCAGGACCTCAGGATCATGACCTGAGCTGAAGGCAGACGCTTCACGGATGGAGCCACCCAGCACCCCTCATTCTTGTTTTTTATGTGTGATTTTGATGTACTTTGCGGAGCCACTTCCGGCCTGAAAAATGTCCTCCAGTTGTTCTTACAAAATGGGGGTGCTAACAAGGGATTCCATTTTTGTTTACCTGGAAATGTCTTCATTCTGGCCTCCTTTTGAAAGACAGCTTTTCTGGATGTAAGATTCTTGGTTAGTTTTTTTCCGTGGAGACGTCAAACGTGTTGACGCGCTGCTTTCCGGGGACCATTGTTTCTAACGAAGAGTCACCTGTTAATTTTTGGTGTTGTTCCCTCTTTCCTGTTACTGCTGTCAAGATTTTTCTCCTTGTCTTTGGCTCTCAGTGCTTTTACCATGATGTCATCTTCAAATAGTGACCATTTTTTTTTTAATTGTGTTTGTTTTCTTTGGGTTGCTTCTACTTTTGGCTGTTGTGTTCAAGGCTGCTACAAATATCCTGTCAAGTCCCTGCTCTCGGGTCCCTGGAGTTTTTACCCAGAAGTGGAATTGCGGGATCAGATGGGAATTCCGTTTTTAATTTTTTAAGGAACCGCTTTATTGTTTTCCATGGGGGCTGCACCAACTCCCATCCCTCCGAGCAGCCCATAATAACCATTCCAACCTCCCCACATCCTCACGAACACTTGCTATTTTCTGTTCATGAAAAGAAATATTCTTAGAGTAGCAATCCTAATGGGTGTGAAGTGGTATCTCATTGTGGTTTTGATTGCATTTGCTTAATGATGAATGATTTGAGTCTCTTCTCCTGCGTGTATTGGCCATCTGTTTATTCTGGTGGGAGAAATGTCTGTTCAAGACCTTTGCCCTTTTTTGAGATTTTATTTTGTTGGTTGTTGTTGAATTGTTGGAGATCTTTACATATTCTGGATATTACACAGTTTCATTTTTCTTTTCCAGTATGTATTTCTTTTATTGACTTCTCTTGTGTTACTACAATGGTTATAACTTCCAGTACTACACTGAGTACAAATGGTGAGGGAACATCATTACCCTGTTCTTGATTTAAGAGAAAATCATTCAGTCTTTTACCATTAAGTATAATGTTAGACATGAGGAGTTTTTTGGGTAGATGGTGTTTATCAAATTGAGGATGTTCCCTTTCCTATTTTCTTCTGGGCATTTTTGTCATGAAAAGATGTTGGATTTCGAAAGCATTCTATGCATCAGCTGATATGACGATGTGATTTTTATTATTTACCTGTTAATATTGTGTATTACACTGCATGATTCTGATACTGAACCAACTTTGCTTCCCAGAATAAGTCCCACTGGTCATATCTTGCTGAATCGCATTTGTTAATTTTTTAAAAGATTTTATTTATTAATGACAGAGAGACACAGTGAGAGAGGGAACACGAGCACGTGGAGTGGCGGGGGGGAGCAGGCTTCCTGCTGGGCAGGGAGCCTGATGCAGGACTTGATCCCAGGACCCGGGATCGTGACCTGTGCTGAAGGCAGATGCTTAAGGACTGAACCACCCAGGCACCCCTATTTGCTAATATATATATATATATTTTTTTTTTAATAACAGAAAGAGTTTTTTTTTTAATAACAGAAAGTTTTTTTTTATTTGCTAATATTTTTAAAGAATTTTTCCATCTACATTAATGAGGGATATTGGTTTGCACTTTTCTCTTTTGGTAGTGCCTTTGGTTTTGTTATTGCACAAATTCTATGTAAAATGAGTTGGAAAGTAGTCACCCCTCCTGTGTTTTGGAAGGGGTTGTGCGGCATTGTAATTAATTCTTTAACAGCTTCAGAGAAATCTCCGGTGAAGCCATAGGTATTTGGGAGTTCTTCTTATGAATTTTTAAATTAAAATTTTAATCTCCTTAGAGAATTTAATCTCCTTAATAGTTAGAAGACCATAAAAGTTGCCTCTTTCACATTGGGTTGATCGGAGTCTGCTTTTTGAGGTCCGTTTCACCTAAGTTGTCATACTCATGTGTGTGTGGAATTGTTTGAAATATCCTCGTACTATCCTTTGGATGTCTTCAGTGTTTTTGAGAGAGCAGTTTCGTGTGATTCTCTAGGTAACTGCCCCAGGTGATACAGTGTAAGTCTATGTCCTTTATTGTCATCTGGTATCAGTGTTTTACTTCCTTGAAGTGTTGAAACCTTACTTCCCTTTGGTTCCTTGTATCTTTTTTTTAATTCATTGGATAAATTTGACGTGTAACATTGTGTAAGTTTAAGGCGTACACTGTGTTGTTTTGATACACTCATGTATTGTAATATGATGGCTGATACATGATATTTTTCACAGTATATAATCGTATTCATTATGCAGATATCTGTGGCTTATTACTACTCGTTATAAATTTGTACCTTAAGCACCATCACTCTTAGCCCTACCCCCCACCCCCTTCCCTGGCAACCACCATGTTCCTCTCTGTTTTTCATGGATTTAACTTTTTTAGGTTCCACATATAGGTGATCTCATACAGTCCTTGTCTTTGGCTGACTTACCTCACTTAGCATAACGTGCCCAAGGTCATCCATGTCATCGGAAATGGGCGGATATCTTCCTTTCCCAGGGCTGGGAATTATTGCGCTGTGTGTATATATATCCTTCTTATGCATTCATGCACGGATGGGCACTTGGGTTATTTCCATGCTGTGGCTGTCGTGACTAACTCTGTGATGAACACAGAAGTGTTTGCGTCTCACGGAAATCCTGTCTTTGTTTCCTTTGGATACGTACGCAGTGGTGGGATTGTTGGATTATGTGACAGATCTGTTTTCAGTTCCTCGAGGAACCTTCACACTGTTTTTCATAGTGGTTCAACCAGTTCACATTCCCACCAACGGTGTGTAAGCCTCCCTTTCCCCACATCCTTGGAAGTAGCTGTTGTTTCTTGTCTTCTTGATGAGAGCCATTCCAATGGGTATGAGGTGATGTCTCACTGTGGGTTTGGTTGGGTTTTAAAGATTTATTTATTCCTTTTAGAGAGGCGGAGGCCCAGAGGGAGAGAGTCCCAAGCAGACCCGGTGCTGAGCGCAGAGTGCAACTCAGGGCTCGTTCCCATGACCCCGAGATCATGACTTGAGCCAAAAATCAAAAGTCAAACACTCAACTGGCTGGGCCCCCCAGGCACCCCTCATTGTGGTTTCAGTTTTACATTTCCCTGATGAGCAGTGTCGAGCATCTTTCATGTGTCTGTTGGTCATTTTATGTCCTCTTTGAAGTGTCTGATTTAATCTGGTCTGTTTTTTCAATCAGATTGTTTGGGATCTTTTTTTGTTTTTGAGTTGACTGGGTTCTTTATATATTTTGTATTTTAACCCTTTATCCAATATATGTTTTCCAAAAATTTTCTCTCATTCTATAAGTTGTCTTTTCATTTTGTTGTTTCTTGTGCTCTGAAGCTTTTGAGTTTGATGTAGTCCCATTTCATTTTTTCCTTTTATGTGTTTTGACATCATGTCCCCCAAATTATTGTCATAATATGTTGATGAGATTCCTCCCTACATTTTCATCTCAGAGTTCAGTGTATCAGGTCTTATGTTTAAGTTTTGGTCCACTTCCAGTTAGTTTTTGTAGGAGATGTGAGAGAGGGAGCTAATCTCATTGTTCGACATGTGCTTCTCCAGTTTCCCCAACACCATCTGCTAAAGGGTCTTTGTGGTTCCATAAAAATTGTACGATTGTTTCTTCTATTTCTTTGAAGAATGTCTTTGGTATTTCGCTGGGGATTGCATTCGATGGCCATGTTCACAGTCTTAGATCATGTGATCCATGAATATAGACTGTCTTCCCACTTGTTTGTGTTGTCTTCAGTTACTTTCAGCAAAGATTTGTAGTTTCCACTGTGTAGACATTTTACTTCTTTGCTTAAATTTATGCCTAAGCATTTCCTCTTCTTATACTACTTTGGATGGGCAGTTTTCTTTCTTTCTCAGGTGCTGTCTCATTAGTGAAAGGAATGTGATACATTTCTATATGTTGATTTTGTAATCTGCCACTTTACTGATTAATTCTATTTTTTTTATTGATTCTTTGGGATTTCCTATAAATAAGATCTTATTATCAGCAATAATGACAATTTTACTTCTTCCTTTTCAATTTGGATGTCTTTTATTTCCTTGTCTTGCCTAATTGCTCTGATTAGGACTTCCGGTACTATACTGAGTAGGAGTGGTGAGAATGGGTATCCTTGCCTTGTTTGTGGTCTTAGTGGAACACTTTCAATTTCTCTCCATTGAGTATAGTGTTGGCTGTGGGTTTGTCATATATGGCCGTTGTTATGTTTGGGTACGTTCTTTCTAGACCCAGTCTGTTAAGGGTGCTTATCATGAAAGGATGTTATATTTTGGCAGACGCATCTATTGAGCTGATCATGTGATATTTATCTTTCATTTTATCGATGTGTGATGTATTACATTTATTGATTTGTCTATGTTGAAGCATTCTTGCATCCCAAGGGGTAAATCCCACTTGACCACGGTGTATAATCTTTTTAATGCATTCTTGAATTCCATTTGCTAATCTTTTGTTGAGAATTTTTGCACCTACATTCACCAGATATTAGTCTATGGTTTTCTTGTGGTGTCCTTACCTGGTTTTGATATCAAGGTCATGCTGTCCTGGTAGAAAAGTCTGGAGGCGTTCCCTCCTCCACATTCACTTCCTCGTGCCTCCATGGTTTCTGATAACAGACGTACTGCCATTCAAATTCGTGTTCCTCTGTGAGTGATGTGACATTTCTCTTCTTCCAAAATGGTTTGTCTTTAGTTTTCAGTGACTGGTGATGTGTATTGGTGTCGATTTTTTTTTTTTTTTTTTTTGGATTTATGCTTTGTTTTCAGTTAGCTTCTTGAATTTGCAGGGTTATATCTTTCACCAAATTTGGGGAGTTTTAAGCCATTATTTCTTTGAATAAAATTTTTGTGTCACTTTCTCCTCTCCTTTGGGACTCTGATGATAGGAAGTTTAGCTTTTTTCTTATTGTCAATCAGGTCCCTGAAATTCTGTTCCTTTTTTATTTTCAGCCCATTTTATGTTATCAGATTAGGTCAGCTCTGTTGACCTCACCCGGAGTTCACTGTCTGTCCTCTGCTGTGCCCACTTCACACTGGAGTCCGTTCAGTGAGGGTTATTGTCACTACATTTCTCAGTCTATATTTACGTTTTAATAGCTGCTCTTCCTTTGCTGTGGTTTTCTGTTGTTGTTTTTTTTTATTTGTGTCAAGAAAATTTGTAATGGCTTATTAAGGCATTTTTATAATGAGGTCTTTAAACCTTCTTGAGTAATTCCGACATTTGACTTATTTTGGTTACGGCATCTCTTGACTATCTTTTATCATTCATGCGGTGACTCTCTTGATTCTTGGCATAAGTGGTTTTCAGTTGTGGGTCATACATACAATCAGATTGGTCCCCTGGGGAAGTGTAACAAGAACACCAGGTGACCATGAAAGTTTAGCCTCCCCCCGGGCCCCACCAGCCCCAGTCCTAGTGGGGAGGGTACTGCCTTACACTACCTCGTTGCAGGAGGGGGACTAGAAGTTGTTTCCCTGTATGGGCCACACACATCTTCCTGGTGGGTGTGGGGTTGCCAGCTCACCCTGCCGTGTTGCCCGAATGCAGTGTGAGACCAGCTCCCTAGTGGACCCTGCTGACCCCCGATGCCGGCATGGGTCGGGGAGGGCGTTAGGTAGAGCGGCACGCAGCTTCCTCTCACATGGCACACGGCCTCATTCAGCGGTAGGCGTCAGGCCGTGGTCAGTCCTCTGCTCTTGATATTGACGAAACAAGACAGAAGATCCACAAGGATATAAACGAGGTGAAGACTGTTACTTCCTATTGAATTGTCGGTTGTTGGTGAATTGTCTGCTTCTTCCATTCCGCCGGTTCTCACTGAACATATTTGAGGGCTCCGTTAGCGGCACCCATAACTTGTATGTCTTTGTCATTTCAATTCCTTAGAACTTTCATACTTGATGATTTTTATTTCTTCCTGATGAGTTGATCCTTTTATTATTACAAATGTCCCTCTGTCTCCAGCAAGAGTTTGTTTTAACGCCGATTGGGGCTGATATTTAGATAGCCACCCCCGCCTTCTCGTGTTTGATGTCTGCAGGCCATCTTTTCCCGTCCCTTTACTTTGAGCCTGTTTGTGTCTTTGAATATATAATGTGTCTATTGTAGGCAGTCTATGCTTGGGTCCTGGCAGTCTGGCAATCTCTGCTGCTTTATTGAGTGTTTAATTCACTTACAGTTAATATAATTACTGATATGGTGGGACTTACATCTGCCACTCGCTACTCATTTTCTGGAGGTCTTGTGTCTCTTCTCTTCCTCTCCCTGCCTTCTGTCATCTTGAAGAGATGTGTGTTAGTGCACCATTCTAAGTCCCTTGCTAGTTTATTTTTTTCTGTTTTTAGGTTGTTTTCATAATAGTACATAATAGTTTTCAGGGGGTTATAGTCAGCATTTCGGCTAGAAACAATCTGCTTCGGGTGACTCTGAATAGGTCTTCAAATGTTTTTGTGTGGCCCCTCCCTCCTCTCCTTCTAGGGACTCTAATCACACGTATGCTGCCGCTCCTAATGACACCTAAGGAGCCTCCCAGGCACGGGCTGTTTTGTTCACCTGTTTTATGTTCTTCCACACGAAGCCCATTTACCAGCCTATCTTCAGGTTCATTGATCCGTTCTTTCTTCTGCTCCCATCTGCTGTGTGGCCCCCTGGTTTTCCTTCTACACTGCTGTGCTTGGCAACCTCATGCTTGCTTTATTTTATAAATCATACCTGTTTACTGATGGGCTCCATTTCATGAGTCACCACCACCGTCTTTGCCTTTCGTTATTTAAATATGGTGACTCTGCATTGTTCGAACGGGTTCCTAGTAGCTGCTTTGGAGTCTTGGCCTACAAAGTCCAACGTTTCGGGCCCCTCAGAGATCATTTCTATTGATTGCTCTTTATTCCCAGTGAAGTGTTACACTCCCTGTTTCTTTGCCTGTCTCATAATTTTTTGTCCAAAAAACTGTTTCATTTTGCACAATGTAGGCACTCTGGATTCTGATTCTTCCCCCTAATCAGTGGTGATCGTTCTGCCTGGATCGTGCAGTTTCTGTCTCCTGCAGCGAGGGGCCACTGATGGTCTCTGCTCAGGTTGGTTTCTGTTGGTTTTTTTTTTTTTTTTTTTTTAAGCATGCTTTTGTTTTTAAGCCCGGCTTTCTTTGTGTCACCCCCGGATCGGCATAGCCTGGTGGTCAGGCCAGGATTGGTCAGCAGTTTTGCTGGAACAACTTGAGCCAATGAGGCGTCCTCCCTGGGCTGAGGTGATCTGCATGTGAGTTGAGACACTCATTCAGAGTTCAGGCCGTTTACAAGTGTCTCGTGGCCGTTACTTTTGGCCCACATGGGGTCTCACAGGCAGCCAAGGATAAGCAGATAACAGGTGTCCTTGCTTGTCCCCGCCAAGTGTGCGTGCTGTCTGCCAGATCTCAGGATTCCTGTAAAAATTCTTGCTGGTCTCTTGCTTGTCCCAACCAGTACCTGCAGCCTCTGGAAGCTGTGGTATTGGCCTTCCCTGGGATTTGCTGATTTGCCCCCGAGATTGCTGCTGTGTGACACAGTCCACAGGGTCTCCCATGAGGCTCCAGGTCAGGGGGCACCTCTCTGTTGGCCCCGGGACTGAGGGCCCTCAAGCCTCCTGTGCCACTGAGCTTGGGTGGGGAGACGGGAGCAGCCCCGAGGGAAGGCCACAGACACTGCTGTTCTGAGGTTTCATAGTTTTTTCTCGAATAAACAGCCCTCACTTCACCTTTGGTTAATTTCTGGAGTTCTTGTGTCGCTGTTTCTGACGGTCTTGTCCCGTTTTGTCACTGCCTCCCTTTCTAGAGGTGCGTTGCCTGTTGCTGATTTTGTGTTATTTCTTGGATGAGGAGCCTGTTAATATACTTCCAAAGTCACAACCACACAAGAAGGTCTACTGAGAGAGGCTTCCCTCCTTCCCGGCTTCCCTTATCCCTTCCCTCCCGATTGTTTGCACCCTCCCGAGTAATCGGTTTCCGTATTCTCTGGTCGGTTCTGTACGTGTGACAGTGTGTGTGTGTTCTTTATCAAACGTGTGTGTTTATTTTCTTCTTTCCCCTTCTTTATTCCAAAAACGGGGGTTTTCTATGTCTGTCCTACGTGCTTTGCTTTCCTCCCCCAAAACCATCTCCTAGAAATCCCTCTGCACCCGCTCGTGGAGAGCTTTGCCCTTCTCCGTTACGGGTCCACGGCGTCCCCCGGTGCGTGCGTGCTGTGGTCTTGTCCACAGGGCTCCAAAGCTCGTCTGTGTGCGTGGTCTCCTGAGGGCAGCTCTGCTCACCATTCTGTGGGCAGAGCTTGGATTCGTTTCTGACATTTTGTCATTGCAAATAAAATGCTGCACTGCATAATCTTGTGCATATTTTCACATTTGTTGGAATATCCCTGTAAGGTAGATTCCTAGCAGAGGGACTACCACGTGGGAACACAAATACACACTTAGGTTCGTTGCCAAGTTCCCTCCCCGGGAGCAGTACCATTTTGCACAGCCTCGGCGTGGGCGTAGGTTATCGATATTTTGAATTCTTATCGATCTGATAAGTAAAAACTGATATCCTGATTTAGGTTTAGCTTGCATTGGTTATTTTTTCACAAGTGAAATTGTAATCTTTTCATATGTTTAAGGGCTATTTTTATGGATAATTTCCTGAGCTGTTGACAGCTTTTGCCTATTTTTCTATAACCATTTTGGTCCTTTACTCCTTCCGTTTTTACGTTTCGTGTACATTGTCGCCGGGAGCCTCCCGTCAGTGATATATGCTGCGAAGATGTCCTTCCATTTTCTCATTTGCCTTTTCGTTTTGTTTAAGGTATTTTTTTTTTCCTATGCAAAAGGTTTATTTTCTTATACCTGTAGTCAAATTCACTGGTCTTTCCTGATGACATCTGGATTTCTAGTCGGAGTCAGGAGGGCTTTTTACTGTGTGTAGTTTGGAAAGGAATTCACTCTGTTTTATCCTCATATTTGTGTAGTTCTGTCGAGGGAGGTGTCTGGTACCTCCAGGAGAGATTTTCGTAGGAACGGTTGATAAATTCTTCGAGGTAATCATATGTTTCTTCTTAAATCTATTAATATGGGGAAATATTTAGAATTTTTGCATCAGCAATCACAAATATTACGGGCCTTTTGTTTTCATGCTCTGTGTTTATCAGGGTCACATATCAGCATTACACTGTAGAAAGTATTTGGAAGTTTTCTTTCATTTTCTGCACTTTGAAACCATGTATATAGTATTAAGACTCTCCAGTTTCTACAAGGTTTTGGTAGAATTCCCCCTGTGAAACCGACTGGATATGGCACTTTCTCCCAGGGTAATTCCTTGGTAACTTTTTCTACTGGTTTTTTTGGAAATCATTGTGCGTAAGCTTTCTATTTCTGCTGAGATCAATTTTAGATAAACTGTATTTTGCAAGGAAGTTATCCATTTCATCTGGGTTTTGCAAATTCTTTGCATAGAAGTGTACCAAGAAGTCTGTCGTTATTTAAAAAATTTCCTTCACAGCACGTTCTCTTGTTGTTTCTTTTGTGTGTTTGTCCTTTCTCTCTTTGCTCCCTAATTAAATGGTAGTTTGTCTATTTTATTTCTTTCGTGTAACCAGGATTTTTATTATGTTAATTTGGTCTAGTATTTTACTGTTTTCTGCCTCATTAGTTTCTTTTATCTTTGTTATTTCCTTCCTCGTGCTTTCTTTTGATTTACAGTCCTTTTTTTTTTTAGCTTTTTCAGTTGGCAGTCTGTGCATTTTTTAATTCATGTACTTATGTACATTATGTACATTATGTACTTAGACGTATAAATGTGTGCTCAGAAAAGGGTATTTTCTACCGTCATGGTGCAGGGTTCTCTGTAGATACGCACAAAGGCCCACCTTATGGATTATGCTCCTCAGAGGTTTTATGTCCTTTCCTTTTAGTTTGCCTCGGCTGTCAGACTCTCCGACACGCGCGCGTGTATATCCCCTTCCGTATCTGTAGTTTCTGTTTCATGTGGGTAGTTGCTGTGGTGCTTGCTGCAGAGCTCTCCGTGATCGTTGTAACCCCTCATGAAACACAGCCGTTTGCCTCATGAAGCCTCCTGGTTTCTCTCATTTCATGCTTTCTGAGCGTTTCGTTTTTTCCTGATCCCAGGAGCCTAACCCCTGCTTTCTCCGTGTTCGCGCTTACCTGGTAACTCTTTATTCATTCCTGTATCTTCCGGCCTTTTCAATCACTGGATCTTAGATGTCTCTTTTTTTGTTGGAAATGCACAGGTTGGATTTTGCTTCACAGGCCAGTTTGAACGTCTTTGTCTCGTGAGAGGCATGTTTTTTGCTGTCACTTATCAACGCCACCGATCTGTCTGTATCACCCCGTGTTGCCCTTCCTGCCTCCGTTATGTCCTGCTGATTTTGCTGCTCTGTTCTGCGCGTCTGCTCTGTTTTCTCCTTAATTAGTTCGGTATTTAAGAATGTTTACATCTTCTTTTTCCTGGCGGTTTCCTTCGTACCCCTAGTTTTGTTCTGGCTCAGCTCCCCTTTCTCTTATGCAAGCGATCCTGTGCGGTGCACCAGCTGGGACGATGCCTAGCTGTCGCGTGCGGACGTCCCGCTCTCTGTACACCGTATCGTTCTCTCTGCATTCTCTCAGATTCGTGCTCTGTGTTGTCCGAACATAGGACATTCGTGTATTATTATGCAGCCGTGACTCGAGCTGGGTCTGTGTATGTAATTCATATAAGCATCTTTCCTTACCACTTGCCCTTGCCAGAGCTTCCGCACTGTTTGGTGGTGGCACACAGCTCCTCCCCCGCTAAGCTCCTGAGCGAGGACACGCGTGCACAGTAAGTCTGCTTTTCCATCGCTTTCATGTAGGAAGGTCAGCTCGGCGGAGTAGAAAATCCTTGGTATGCACTTCCTTACCTTTTTTAAAGATGTTGCTCTACTTTGTCCTGCTTTCTGTCCTGTTTTTGATAATCTGTTGCCGGCATACTCCTCTGGCCTCCAGAACTTATTTCACCCTTCTGCTCGGAGGCCATCTTCTTCGCTTGTCAAGTCGTACAGTTTTGCTTGGAAATGTCTCAAAATAGATGATTCTAGATAAATTCCCTGGTACCCACGGAACCGGAAGTGCAAGTGTTAGTTTTTGTTCTTACGATTTTATTTATCTGAGAGACAGAGAGAGCGAGCGAGCACATGAGCAGGGGCAGAGGGAGGGGGAAAGAGCAGAGAGCCCGACGCGGGACTCGATCCCAGGACCCTGAGGTCATGCCCCGGGCTGAAGGCAGACACTTCACCCACTGAGCCACCCGGGCGCCCCACAAGAGTTAGATTTTATTGTATTTATAGAAATTTCCTTAGATAAGATTTTAAATATTATTTCTATTGTATTATTTTTATTTCCCTCTTCAGAGACTTCAGCGATATGAACGCTGGGCTTCTGTGAGCCACAGCCCTGTCGTTTTATTACTTTATGTCTCTGCTTCTTTAAAGTCTTCTGTGCCTCTATTTCTTTTATTTTTTTTTTAATTTTATTTATTTATTTGACAGACAGAGATCACAAGTAGGCAGAGAGGCAGGCAGAGAGAGGAGGAAGCAGGCTCCCTGCTGAGCAGAGAGCCCGATGCAGGGCTTGATCCCAGGACCCTGAGATCATGACCTGAGCCGAAGGCAGAGGCTTTAACCCACTGAGCCACCCAGGCGCCCCCTTTTTTTTCTTTAAGATTTTATCCTTTATTTCTTAATGAAGGACGTTCTCACTACTGACTGTTTTAGCGACAAGCAGTCTGGTGACATTTAGATGTGGCTGTTGTTTACATCGTACCTCGCCATTTATTGCCAGATCCAAGTTAGTATGATTTACCCCGTGTCTTCTTCCGAGAAACTCATGGTTTTAGCTCTTACGTTCGTCTATCAGCTCTATCTCACTGTTGTATATGGCGTGAGGACAGGGTCCGGCTTCATTCTTTCACCGACATGTCCCGGCGCATTTGTCAAAGACACTGTTCCTGCCGACTGAATAGTCGTGACGCCCTGTTGGATCCATTGTCCATGAATGTGAGGGTTTATTTCTCGTGGTCCAGTCTGTCCATTGGTCTGCACGTCTGTCCTTACGCCACGACCACACTGCCACGACGGCTGTAGCTCTCTGTGAGTTTCGAGAGTGGACAATGCGAGCCTTCCACCTTTCTTTTCAACACCGTCTTAGCAATTCGGGCCCCTTGCAACTCGTGAACACTGTCGGATCGGTTATTCCATCTCCGTTTTTTGAAAAGGCCGTGAGAATGTCGGCAGGGATTGCGCTGAATCTCTAGATCGCGGGTGGTACTGTCATCATGAAAATACTCCATCTGCCAGGCCACGACCATGGATGCTGTCGCAAATGGGACTGAAAAGTCATTTTCCTTCTCAGATCGCTCATTGCCAGTGGAGAGAAATACACGATTTCTTGTGTTCTTGACCACGTGCCCTGCAACGTCACTGAACTCACTTAGTAGCTCTGGTAGTGGCTTTTCTTTCATATTTTCTTTTGAAGATTCTTTGGGGTTTTCTGTATATAGGATTATGTCATCTGTGAATAAAAATAATTCCACTTCGTCCTTTCCAAAATAGATGATTTTTTTTTCATTTTTTTCTTTTTTTTTGCCTGATTGCTATAGCTAAACCTTTTCTTACAGTACTGAAAAGCTGTGGTGAGCACAGCATTCTCGCCCAGTTCCTGCTTTGAGGGGGCGAGTTTTCAGTCTTTCCACCATTGAGTATGAGGTAGCTGTGGGTTTTCCAGAAATGTTGTTTATCATGTTGAGGAAGTTCCCTTCTATTCCTATTCTTCTAGGAATTTTTATCCTGAAAGGCTACTGGATATTCATTTCTGCCTTTGAGGTGCTCATGTGGGTTTTTTTCCTTTTTCTGTCAATGTGATATATTACACTGATTGATTTTTCTTGTGTCGAATCAGCCCTCCATTCTTGAGATAAATCCCACTAGGCCATGGTGCGTAATCTTCTTAATATGTCACTGGATTTGGTTTACTGGCATTTTGTTGAGGGGTTTTGCATCTCTAAGGATATTGGTATCTAGCATTTACGTGGTGTACTTGTTTGGCTTTGGTAGCAGAGTAATACTAATTTTATAGATCGTACAGCAAAGTGTCTCCTTGCCTTCTTTTTTGTTAGTTTGAGAATTCGTGTTAATTCATCTTTAAATGTTTGGTGTAATTCACCAGCGAAGCCATCAGTTCCTGGACTTCTCTTCCTTAGGAGCGCGTTGATAACTGATTCAAACTTCTTACTTGTTGTATATCTGTTCAGAATTTCTGTTTCTTCTTGAGTCAGTTTTTGTACTTGTGTGTTTCTAAGAGTTTGTTTATTCCATGTAAGTGATCTAATTTCTTGAAGTATGACTTTTCATAGTATTGTCTTATAATTCTTTTTATTTCTGTAGGGTCAAGCATAATATTCCCACTTTTGTTTACTATTTATATGCATTGTCTCTAATTTTTTTCTTAGTCATTGTAGCTAAAAGTCTGTCAAGTTTATTGGTCATTTCAAAAAAGCCAACTTTTTTTTTTGAGTATTTTGTTTTCCTATTTTCTTGCATCTCTCACCAATCTCATATGTATTATTTCTTTCTTTCTGCTAACTTTGGGTTTACTTTTCTTTTTCTTTTTCTAGCTCCCTAAGCTATAACATTAGGTTACTGGAGGTGTTTTTTCTTTCTCAGTGTGGAACTTTGCAGGTAGAATTTTCCCCGAGCACGGCTTTCATTGCATCCATGTCTGGGTATGTTGTGTTTTCATTTTCATTCATCTCAAAGTATTTTCTAATTTCCCTTATGATGTCTTCTTTGATCCACTAGTTTTTAAAGAGTGTTTGAGTCCCTTAATTTCCACATATTTGTTCATTTTCCTTCTATTATTGATTTCTAGCCTCTTTCCATTTTGGTTGGAGAAGATACTTCATATGATTTAACTTTTGAAATCTACTGAGACTGCTTTGTGACCTAACCTGTGATCTGTCTCGGAGACTGTTCCATGTGAACTTGAGAAGACGTGTTCTGCTGTTGCTGGGTAGAGTACGTACCCTCTATATGTTTGTTACGTTTAGTTGGTTTATAGCGTTGCTCTATAGGTTTTCTCTTTTCTGTTGCTCTTCTGTCTGGCTGTTCCACCCAGTTACTGAGTATGAGGTACTGGAGTCTGCAACTATCTTTACAGAACTGGCAGTGTCTCCCCTCGATTCTGCCAATGGAAGTCTGTTGTTCAAAGTATATGTGTTTGTAATTGCTGTGTCTTCTTTATGACATTCTTCCTCCCTCAGTATATAGTGTCCTTCTTTGTCTCCTATAGCCATTTTTGACCTAAAGTCTGTTTCCCTGGCATCAG
This sequence comes from Meles meles, assembly GCF_922984935.1. Lineage (NCBI taxonomy): Eukaryota > Metazoa > Chordata > Mammalia > Carnivora > Mustelidae > Meles > Meles meles. The sequence goes on from NC_060073.1 coordinate 1,929,646, forward strand.
CACACCCACCCCAGCTCTCTGCTGGACACTCGTTCCGTAGAAGACCATTTCCCATTCTTTCACTTTCAGTCTGTTTGCGTCTTTAGATCTAAAAGGAGTATCCTGTACGCAGTGTAAGTTGTATAATTTCTTTATATCCGTTCTGCCAATCTCTTTAGATTGAAGAATGTAATCCATTTACATTTAGTGTAATTACTGACCAGGAAGGGTTGCCATTTTGCTGTTTTCGTTGTATAGCTTATACCTTTGTTTGTTTCTCATTTCTTGTACTACCTTGTCTTGTGTTTAACTGATTTTTTAGGGGTACAATTATTCTCTTCTTAGTCCTGTTATGTATATTTTAAAATTATTTTCTTGTTACCATAAGGGTTGCATTTAATATCCTAAACTTATTGAACTCGTTTGAACTGATACCAGCAGCTTCAATGGCGCACAAAACCAAGTTTCTGTAGGGCTCCCCCACACGTTGTCATAGCTCATATGCTTATACCTTGTGTTCCCAGTGACACTGATGTGTAATTGTTGTTTTATGTACTTGTTTTTTAAGTCATGCAGGAAAGAAAGGGGAGTTACAAACTAAAGGCATGTTTATGTTTATTTGTTTATGTTTCCCCATGCGGTTACCTTTTCGGGAACTCTTTATTTCTTTGTATGAATTTGAGTAACTTTCTAGTGTCCTACTTTGGCCTGAAGAACTCTCTTTGGCATTTTTGTAGTGTAGGTCTGTAGTGATGAACGTCCTCAGCTTCTCTCTGGGAATGTCTTCCTTTTCCCTTTTTTGTTTTTTATTTAATTTTGTTTTCATTCTGGTGAAGTTAATACACAGTGTTATACCAGTTTCAGGAGCACAGTAGTGTCCCTTTATTGCGGAAAGATAATTTAACAGATATAAAACTCTCGACTCATTTTCCTCTCAGCACTTCAAGGATGTCATCCCACTCCCTTCGGAGCTCCATGCTTTCTGAAGAGAAACGCAGGTCAGTCTTACTGTGCGTTCCTGTACGTGATCAGTCGTTTCTCTCACTCTTCCCACGGTTCTGTCTTTGTCTTTAAACCGTTTGATTATGATGTGCTCCTTGGAGTTCACGGAGCTTCCTGGAGGTGTAGCTCACACGCCTTCAAGAACTTTGGAAGTTGCCAACTAATAATTCTCTAAGATTCTTCCTGCCCCTTTCTCACCTGTCCTTCTGGGATTCTGATGACGGACGTCTTGGTATGCCTCATGGGGTCCCGTAGGTCCTCACGGTCTGCTTGCTCCTTACGCCTTCCGGTGACTTTTCCTTCTGTTCCTTAGACCGGATAATTTCCGCTGATTGGCCAGTCTCCGTGTTCACCGATTCTTCTCCCTGTTCAGATATGCCAATGCAGCCTCTGCCGAGTTCTCATTTCAGGTATTATGCTTTGCAGTCCCAGGATTTCTGTTTAATGGGTCGCCATTCATATTCTCTATTTGTTCATTTGTTCTCCTGGTTTCCTTCACTGCGCTGCCCACGATTTCCTTCAGTTCTGGGTGTATCCGAGAAAGCGGACTGAAAGTGTCAGTGTCTGTACCTCCTCGGGAACATTATCGGTTCGCTTCTTCTGTGAGCGGGCCGTCCTCTGTTTCTTTAAGTGTTTCCTCCCTTTTTGTTGGAAGCAGGATATTCTACACACGACATGTAGTAACCCCCAACGTGAGATTCTTTCTCTTCCTTGAGACCGTGTTGGTCTTGCTGTGCGCTACAGCTGTTTAGTGACGTTTAGTACTGCTCTCTCTGCCGGGGGGGTGGGTGCTGCCCTGAAGGGGGTCCCCCCCACTCTCACTGCCGGCCAGGCTGCGCACGCCCCGAGGCCAGAGACAGTGCTCCCCAAAGCAGCTGGCAGGTCCCGGAGTGCAGGGATGGGGTGTGTCTTTCACTGCTGTGTCCCCTCCGGGAAGCTCTGCCGAGCCGCCTGGCCCACTCCGGGCTTCGAGAACATCAGCCCTGTGCCCCCCCCACTCTCCGGAACCGACTGGTTCTTAGGTAAAGCACCATCTTGTTTCTCCGTGTGTTCTCCGATGATTGGAAATGCCTCGTGTTCAACCAGTTCGACTCCTGGGCCCACAAAGAGGCGGGCGGCATCAGAATGGGGCCCCCGCGGCCATCGTGGGCAGAAGCACCGTGTCTTTTCACGAGGCGGTGGGGTCTGTGCGAACATGGGGGATGGGGGTGGGCGGCGGCCCTCGCCGAGCTCCCCTCGGGGCCCCCTGCCCTCTCCCTGCCTCCAGCAGGGACCGGGTAGGGGAGCCAGGCTGAGTTGATTATTTTTGACATCAGTTGTTAACATAATTTTGACGTTGAGCCTCCCCCCAGCTCTGGGGTGGCTCTGACTGTGTCCAGGCTCCAGCTTGGGGAGCCGTGGGGAGCCTCTCAGCCCCAGATCTGGCCTGGCTGGGAGGCGGCCTGGGAAGGGACCTGCGTTTCTCAAGCCGGTGCCCTCGGGGCCTGGGGGCGGGGCCCCAGCAGATGTCTGGGGTGGGTAGCCAGGGCCTGGAGCCGGATGCTGAGAACGAGGCCTGCAACTCATTTCCCCATTAAACATTCTGAGAACATCTGCACCGGTTTCCAAGGCTTCTCCCTCACTAATTGCTCTGACTATTGTGTGAAGTGCGGTCCTGGCACGTTTCCACGATGTTGTGATGAAGGTGAAAAGATCGCTCTTAATTAGATTAAAAACATTTTTTTCTTCCTCTGTAATTTCGCCTTGAAAATCAAGGCCACTTTTTTGTTTTCTTCATCCAGAGACCTCCAGAAACTTTCCTCCCCACCTCTCCAGAGGTTTCTTGGGAACGTCCTGTGAGCTCAGCTCTTGGAGGAGGCCGCGCTCAGCCCCGGTTCCATTGTACATCGGCGCTGCCAGGAACCAGCCCCTGGAACCGTGTTTCAGGAGGCTCGGGCAGGGCCTCCTGGAGCACGGGGACCCCAGAGGGTCGCAGTGTTGTGGGTGGCCGTGTCGCTCCCTTTCTGCTTCCCGTGCGCGCTTGGGGCCGGCCCCGTCCCGGCGCCGTGGCCGCCCTTCCTCCCCGGTGCCCCTGCCGTGTAGACCCCAACCTCGGGTGCACGGCCCGTGTGTGCAGGGACCTAGGAGCCCTGCTGTGAGGGGAGGCGTGGGGCGAGGGTCCTCCGTGCCCCCCACTTGGGCTCCCCAGGCCCGGCCAGGACTCCCAAGGTCGCCTCGGCCGTTGACTCCCAGGTGGCCGCTCTGCCCACGTCAGCTCTAGCCGCACGTCCCCGACGGGACAGGAGGCCCGAGGTCTCCCACGGTCAGTGCCAGGCATCCAGGCACGCGGGGCACAGACGGGCCTCACGGGAGGGGTGGCGAGGGCGGGCGGGCGTCCCGGCAGGATGAGGCCAGCCCCCAGCTTTTTGGAGCCCCCCGGTGCTCTCTGCCCAGCGCCTCCCCGAGCTCTCCTGGGACCTCAGCTCCCCAGACCCCTCCCTTCGGCTCATGCCTCAGAGGGCTCATGCCCGTTTGTCACACACATTCCTGAGGAGACTGTCCTGGTGACAAATGACGGAACCCCGAACCCCAGTGAGCCGAAGCACAAAAGGGACCTTTTTTGGCTCGTGCGTCTGGACCCGGCTGTTTCAGACACAGCTGGACACCGGGGCTGGGGTGATCCGCTTGTTCTCTCTCCCTCTCCCCCCACCCACCGTGCGCTGTCCCCGGGGATGGGGACAGGGACAGCTGTAGCCTTAGGCAGCCCCTTCCCGAGGGGACAAGATGGACACCGGCTTGGCGAGCACACAGCAGACAGAGGCCTTCTCTTTCCCCCATTGTCCCTGCCAGGGGCCGGGGCCAGGCTCTCATTGGCCCCGACCAGGGTACGAACCCTCCTCAGACCCGGGCCGTGGGCCCCTTCTGGGGACAGCCCGACGGGGCACAGGGTGCCTGACCCCTGCAGCCCGGGGCGTGGGGAAGGCGCAGCTCCCGGAGGGCGACCGAAGGGGCCCTTCCCAGAGCCAGGCCTGGCCGCCGGGCGGGCGAAAACAACAGGTGTCCACTCAAGCAAGGTATTCTCCTCGTAGACCCGGGGACCAGCTGTGGACATACATCCTCGCTCCGCTCCGCGCCCCTGTTCCTGGCAGCTGTGGTGGGAACGGCTGGGACACTTTCTGTCCACTTCTCGCCTCTGAGCACAGACACAGGTGGCAGCCGCGCTGGCTCGCGCCCTGTGAGCCGGGCACAGGCAGCTGGCACGGGCCTGGGGCCGCGGCTCAGCGATGTCACGCAGGGCCTGGCTGCAGCTGTCCGGATGCCCTGGGGAGGGGGTTCCCGCTCACGGCGCTGGATCTGCAGGCCCTTGGCAAATCCGCCAAGAGGGCTGGATTTCTTGGGGGGGGGGCGGCGAGGGGGCTCTGACTCGGGAAGGACAGGGGCAGCTTCTGCTTATCCCTGTGGGACAGGCCGGCCCGGGGAGTGCACCGGGGCCCAAGCCCCGAGGGCCGAGGCGGAGGTGAGAGGAAAGGTCCTGCCAGGCACCCAGGAGCCCGGAGCCCGGCGCCACGGCAGGAGGGCTCTGCAGAGGACTCGGGTTACACCTGGGGGATTACCCAGGATTTGAATCAGTCATGAGGTGTGGCGGGGACGTTACCAGGGAGACTGTTCCCGGGGTGGGGGGCAGGGGACCGTGGGGCCGGGGCAGGGAGGGTGGACTGCAGCCTGGCCGTGGGTCTGACTTGCTGGAGGCCCCAACCCGTCAGTGGGACCCAGGGCACAAGGTTTCGCCCTTTCTGAACCCCTGTCTGCCCATCTGGAAGCAGGGATGGAAGCCGCCACCCTGTGGGGCCCCTGTGATGATGGCATGGGGTCACCCTCGAAGCCACAGAGGGGGAACAGGAGGCCCCCTCCTGCATCTCGGGGCAGTCAGGCATGTCCCGGCGTCAGGGTTGACCTGGCCTCACCGTGGGAACGTGTGGGCCGCGTTGGGAGCCAAGGGACACAAGGACCCCCACAGCTGGGAAGGAGGCCTCAGGCACACGTGGGGCAGGCCGGGGCTTGGGACCCCGAGGGAGCACTCCTGGTAGGAGCCCCCACACCCAGCTGCCTCCCCGACGTGGCAGGTGTCGTCCCTACAGGGAACACGACGCGAGCAGGAAGGACATGGAAGCCACCCACCATTTCTTCACCCAAATTCACACACGGTGACCATTTCGGGCTACTTCCTTTCAGTCTTTTTTTGGTGTCCATATTTCTTTTTAAAGCAACTTGGAATTGCCCTCTGGAGCAGGGCTGCCGGCTGGGAAGAACGCTGCTGGGCTGGTCGGTTCTGGTCGGTTCTGGTCGGTTCTGCTCCGGAGGGAGGGCGAGGCTTGGCAGCCGGGGTGGCCAGCTGTGCCGGCCGCCACGCCAGAGGCCACACTCGCCATCGCAGACCTCCCACTTTCCTAGAAAACAAAATCGTTTTGTTCTGCCCTGAAAACTGAGGCCCGGCTTCTGGCGGTGACAAGGCCGAGGCAGCCAAGGGATGAAAGCATCAGAACACGGGGCCGTCTTATCGCAAGTGTGACTTCCTTGTCACTGGGACATGGAGGGCTCGTCTGGGGGGTGTCCAGCAAGAGCTGTCCCGGCAGGGGTACCTGTGCTCATGGGCCCAGCCTGCTCCAAAGCATGGGGGGGCGCCGGGAGTGCTGGTTGTCTCGTCCCACCTCAAGCTCCTTGGCGGAAGGGGCGACAAGCCCGCTCTCCTGGGCCCTGGCACCTACCCCCCAAGCCCGTGCCTGAAGGGGGCAGCATGCCGCTGTGTCTGCCGAGGACACGGGGCCCCATCCCCCAGACTCCCTGTGCCTCCTGCCGCAGCTTGGGGGTGGTCTGCACCCCTCCCCCCGCCCCCGGCCAGCAGTGGCCTGCGATGAGTGGGGGATGGGCGTCTGACACAGACCCGGGCAGGGCAGCCCGTTCCTTTGGTTCGGAGAAACACACCTGTGGAACCCCTCTGCCCCTCGCCGCGGGCCCCTCGTGCTGTTCCCAGGATTAAATCAAACGGCCCACGTTCCTCTCCGGCAGGTGCAGGCCCCACCCGCTCCGGGCGGGCAACTGATGTGCAGTTTAATTTCCTAAAACGCCAGCGCCGGGCCTTTCTCAGGGGTCAGGTAGCCCCCCTGTCCCGGCCCCGCTCAGTCCGCGGGCTCTGGAGAGGACACTCGTCATCTCGGGAGCTTAGAAAGCAGCCCCGCTGGCCGGCCCTGTTCTGTAGACAAGTGATGCAGACATAAAAATATGTATTTGTGTTCTTTCTCCTTTCCTTCTTTTTTTTTTTTTTTTTGAAAGAACATCTGAATCCTGGACGGGGTTTCGGCTCTGTCACTTGACAACTGTGTAACATAACCCAGGACGCCGGAATCTCGGCCCCGAGGCTCTGAGATGCGGGCGGCCGCAGCTCTCGCCAGCTCCCAGGCCTGGGAGCCGTTGACCGTCCTCGCTTTCTTCCCAGCTTTCCGGTCACTTTCCTTGGCTCTCCGGGAATGTCATGGGCAGAGAGCCCGTCACTCAGAGCCCTTCTCCCGGGTGTGACTAAGTCATGTCTGTGCGGTTTCCTGCTGGAAGTCAGCCCCTCTCCCCCACGGGCCGTGTGCTCCCCACGTTGCCTGACTGCGAGTCAGGCACGACACCTTTGCGTGTCCTTGGGCCGCGGGGTCCTTCTGTGCTGCTGCCTGGTCCGCTCCGCGTCTCGGCGCGCTCCGCTTTCCCTGTGGGCCCGCGGGGCTTCTTTCTACGCCGCGCACTCGCTCCATGGTCGTCCCTTCCCTCCTTTCCCGTCATGCTCGCTGACCAGCTCTGGATCTCGAATGCGGTCGCATGCGTCAGCCTGTCCCTGTTCAGATATTGTTTAAGTTTGAGGAAACCCTTCCAAACACTGAGGTCATGGAGACAGTTCTAGAATCAGTTCTAAAAGCTTCAGAGTTTTGCTTTTCTCTGTACGTCTTCAACCCCCGGCAATGCGGACGATGAGTTCTTGGTGTCCGGCACAAGGGTCCAATGGAACGTGTCTCCCACATGGACAGCCACCTGTCTCTGGTCACCCTCTCCCACCCTGTGCCGGCCACCGCAGACGCGCGGCGAGCACCCCTGTGCGCACAGGCTCTTCCCAGCTGTGCCACCCTGTCCTGCCGGCCCGGCCACGTCTCTCTGTATCGGCGGCGCCCGTATCACAGGCCATGGCGTCGCGTGAGGTGTGGGCACCTGGTAGAGGAGAGCTCTGAGCTCACCGCTCTTCGAGAATATGGCCAGGTCTCAGCTGGTGGCATTTCCAGATCGGGTGTAGAGTCAGGAGCCAGGTGCCCGCCCACAGACCGGAGGGTTTCTGTTATGGCTCGAGGAGGAGAGTCTTTTGTCTGTTGAGTCTTCTAGAAAGTGGAGCAAAGTCTGTCTCCCCCTTGGTTAGGTTATGTCTTCTTGAACGGCTGCCATCGAGGTCTAACCATCTCTCCTTAGGGCTCTGGTACGTCCCGATCCGATACCGAAGAGTGTACTATACTGTTGTAGACAGGACCTGTCTGTTCGTTTAGATTTGGGGCTGCTGTGGGGTTGTTGGATTTTTTGTTTGGGGGCTTTTTTTTTGCTTTTGCTTTTTTTGATTTACAGAAGAGGCAAAATAATACAGGGGCCCCTGTGTACTTTTTACCAGCTTCCCCTAACGCCGGCGCCTCATGTGAGCGTGGTGCAACCGTGGTGAAATCGCGGCAACGCTCGTATTGAGCTAAAGTTTAGCTCCTTTGCCAGGGTCTCCCCGACTCAGCTACTGTCCTTTGTTCCGTCAGTTGTGGTACGTTTACATCCAGTGAGTCTTCGGGTCTTTTCTGAGGTGTGACGCCTCCTCCTCGGTCTTGGCTCAGTTTTGTGACCTTGGCATTGGTGAGGAATGCTGGCCGGGAGTCCGCGTCCTGCCGTCGGGCTCCTCTGGGACCTCGGGGGACACTGGGCTAATGGGTGTGCCAGGAGCAGACGTGAGATGCTTCACACCTCGTCGGGGTTCACGACAGCAACGTGATTCGCTGGTGCTGCTACCCTTGACCTCTGAGCTGAGGTCGTGTCAGATGGCTCCTCCCCCTTTCCGTGGCCTCATTGGGAGTGGGTCACTGAGTCCGCTGTCCTTGAGGGGAGGCGCCTGGCGCGCCACCTCCTGCGGGACCGGGTGGGAACGAGTCAGCGTTAGGACCCCCCAGCCACGAAGGGGCTCCTGTGGGGAGATACTCTGCCTGTTGGCTGCCAGTCCCACTGACCGCTTTGGGCGTTTATCCGTGGAAGTTAGTGTCCTCTCTTCCGGTTATCCACTTGTCTCTATCAGGACGAACTCAGGGATTCTCGGGTTTTGAGCTATAGTTTGATACTAATTGTTATTCGTCTTGTGGTTCAGGCTGCTCTGGCTTCGACCCCAGGATCGAGGGTCCTTTGGCTCCCGTACCCGCTCAACACGCCCCCACCCACGTGGAGCTTTCACTTCCTTCTGAGCCCCTCACGGTAACGCCAGGCTCCTCATCCTCAGCCAGAGCGTGCTGGTTCCCCCAACCGGAAAGGGGATGGTGTTTAGAAACCAGGATCTGGCCCTGGGGGCGCTCATGGCTCTCGGGTCGTCACTGCTTCTGGGGCCTCCCCGCGGACAGAGCAAGGAAGCATATGTACGTCCATAAGCCAAGGACATGCACGTGTCTGCATTTATAGCTGTGCCTACAGGAAGAGCAACACGGGTTCATACGGAAATCTCCACCGCGGGGGTCATTTGTGTCCCTCCTGATGACACACTTTTTCCTACAGCATCTCTCAGAGAGTGAGAAACCTGGTTCCCGTTATCGATAATTTATGTACTTGTTTGACCCGTAGTTTCCCTATGAGAAATAAGATTACCAACTAGAGCCCTGTGTTTATGACAATCTGAGACAGCTTCCCGAGCCTCAGGGACCGCCGTCTTCCCATCCTTTCCACGCTACGTGGTGCGATGTCACACATTCATCACACGGAATTCACTTGTCCCAGGACGCTTCCGTTCCTAGGGTCCTGCGACAGGCTGGTTGATTTTTCCTTTTCTCTCTGGTTTGCATACAGCAACATTCATTCTTGGGAGACGGTTCTGTGGGTTTGACAATGCCTGGATTCACGGATCCACCACCAGAGCGTCACAGAGAGAAGTTCCACAGCCCTAGGAATGCCCTGGTGCAACCTCTGGGGAGTCAGACGCGCCCGCCCCCACAGGCACGAGCAACCCTTGATCTGCTCTAGGTCCTAGTAGCTCTGCTTTTCCAGAGTGTCGTAGAAACGGGGTCACAGAACACGGAGCCCCTACATCTGGCTTCCTTCACGGCCTTGAGAAATGCGTGTGAGGGTCAGCCGTGTTGCCGCACGAACAGTCGGTTCATCTCTTCCGGTTGCTGGGCAGCGTTCCATTGTGTGGCTATTAAACTGCTTGTTTACCCACTCACCTGTGGAGGGACATCTCGGCTGTTGCCAGGTTTGGGCGATTTTGAGTGAAGTGGCTGTGTGCATTGATGTACAGGTTTGTCGAGCGTAAATTTTCCATGTACTTGGGTCAGTATCGGAGAGAAGGACCACCAGGTTGCACGGCCAGCGCACACTGAACCTCAGAAGACACCGCTGAGCTCTTTCCCAGCATGGCTGTGTTACTCAGAACATCTTTTTCCACGCTTACTTGTAATCCATTTCTTAAACTGGGTTGGTGGCTTTCCTGCTCTCATGTTGCCCGGGTTCTTTATATATTCTAGACACAAGTCCTTGGGCAAATAGGAGACATGGAAACACCTTCTTCAAGTCCAGAGCTTACGTTTGCTTCCCTCAGCAGTGAGCCTTTTGCAGAGCAAATACCTTTAATTTTGATAAAGTCTAACTTGTCAACTTTTTCGTCTCACTGATTGAACTCGTAGTGTTGTACTTCAAAACTCACTGCCAAACCCAAGGTCCAGAGATAGACTTCTGTGTCTTCCTCAAGAAATTTTGTATTTTATGTTTTACATTAGTTTCTCAAGATTGTATATGATATAATAAAAAATAAATAAAAGCAAAAATAAACTTAAAAAAAGGTTATAGACGGTACTTTTACACTTTCAGATTGTTGGTGAACACCCAGAATGTTAGGCATAAATGGTAAATGTATTAAAATTCACATACACGACATTCATACATTTATATCACAAGTAAATTTAGGAGATAGTTGTATTCCTTTGCAGTGGGAAAATCTTTCTTTCACATAAAGCAAAACATAGGTGTATTGCTTTAGATGCATAAAATATTTCTTATGATAAAAACAACCATATACAGAGGCTACTAGCCTAGGGAAGACTTCTGTACCTTACATGACAAAAGGTTAGTATCTTTCATCAGTAAACAAGTCCAAGCTGAGAAGCAAAAATGAGCAAAAGATATGAACAGGCAATTCAGTTCTGCAACAGAGAGTCCAAACAGCCTCTGAGAGCCACAAAAAGCCTTCAGCTTGAAAGGAAAAACAGCTTCCTCACCCTCCTCCATGCCCAGTAGGCCCTGGGAAGGGCGCCAAGGGCTGGCTTGGGCGCAGACGTGGGCAACCTGTCACAGTCACGGCGCTGGCGCAGTCTGAATCACTACAGCTTCTTGGGAAAACTCTTGCAACTACCTGGGAAGCACCCCTCACCCGTGCCAACGTCAGGTTCTCCTACAAATGCGGGGTGTGCCCTTGCTCAAAGCAGTAGCTTAAAGCTAGCGGGGCTCAGTGTCCACCTAGCACGAGGGGCTGCAGGAGCTGAGGCTGATATAAACCGCGGGCACCGCCCAGCTGCCCAAACACGGGTCCGCATGCACATACCCGTAGGAAGAGGAGAGCAGTAGTCGCAGCGTGAGAGGCGCAGGGAAGTCACGTGTGTATGAAAAGAGACTCTCACCTGGTGTCAGCAGTTCCGATGAGCAGGGATGGTGAGCTAGGACTCTCCTGGGCAGTTGGCACAGAGGACCTTGGAGGAGGCCGGCCTTCATGAATCTTGGCCTTGTTGTACCTTCTACATGAGCACTCACTTCTCTTACAGCAGAATCTTAAACTGGAGGAAAGAAAAGTTAGTCCTTACTGAACGTGTGGGACGGCGGGTGTTCTCATCAGCACCGCGAACCTGCGTCCGGTTGCTGGGGCACGCCCAGGACTCTGACCCGGGCCATTGGGACACAGTCATTCCCACACCTCCTTTAGGGTCTGGGTGGCCGGTGTGGCTCCATGGCCTGCACGGGGTGGGGGTCCAGGGTTCTGTGGCTGTCCCCCGTCTCCCAGCTTTTGGCTCCTCGTGGGCAGACCAGCTCGGGGCATCCCGGATGCAAGGCTCTCTGTGTGCCCAAGAGTGACAGTGTGGTGGCAGGACTCAGGGTCTCTCGGACCTGTGCTTATCAGCTGAGCTTTACTGACCTGAGTGTCAACTGTGAGTCTGGGGACAGGCCTGGACACCAGCGCCCAGCCTGGGCAGTCCTCCCCCTGCGAAGGCGTCACAGGCCTTTGAGGCCTCAGGCACGTGGGGGCCATTTTCGGCAGCCCGCCCCCCAGATCCTCAGGGTGGAAGCTACACGAGCTGTCCCCAGTCCTCACCCAGCTCTGCGGGTGGATGTCTTACCGGTTTGGGGGAGGCTCAGGGCGTGCAGATCCGTCCCGTTGGGGTGGGCGCCTAAGCCCGGCTCTGGGCCACCGGACACCCTGAGCCTTCTTCGGAGACCTCACGTGCTGCCCCACGCCCTTCCCCACAGCCAGGAAGAGCCCCATGCTGCTGGACGTGAGCCCGGCCCACTTCATGAGGACCAGCAGCTTCGCCGAGGACCTGGACCTAGAGGGGGAGACGCTGCTGGCGCCCATCACCCACGTGTCACAGTGAGTCCCCGCGTGCCCACCTGGGTCGCGCCGGAGGGGCCTGGGGCTCAGAGGGGCCGCCTTGCTGCCGGCCCGGGGCTCAGGCCTGCTCGCCTGGGGGTCTCCACTCGCCGCCGGCCCCCCGCTGCCAGGGGCCAGACCCAGTACCCAGGCCCCAAGCGGGGAGTGGGGGGGTGCGCGGGGTCATTTCCCACCAAGTCTGGGAACACGATCGTCTCGTTGTGACTTATAGAAAACCGAACTGATCATTTTCCGCTTGTTTCTGTGCTTCAAGCGTCCGAGCAGGTTGCTTTTCTCTCCCCGGCTCCTCCCCCACCCCCCAAAAAAGAGACGACTTCGTTTCTCGGCGTTTCCCCCTAGAACCCCGGAGCCGCCGCGGGGCAGATGCCAAGCGCCGCCTGCCAGTCGCGCTGCTGTCCTCAGGGGCTCCTTCAGGTGGAGGAAATGGCTGATTTTCCACGCCTTCCAGTTGGCCGTCCCTCGAGGCACAGCTGGCCTGGGACGCCCGCCCGTCCTCCCCCGCCTCGAAGCCCTGCCAGGCCAGTCCCCAGGGCCCCGCCGCGCTGCAATCCCCTCACGAGGGGTGAGTCAGTGTTCCCTGCAGGGCACCCCGTGGGGACGGCGAGCCATGGGGTCCGTTGGGCACTTGGGCCGGTTCCGGCCACTGCCCTGCAGGCGACTCCCCCAGCGAGTCCCTCTGTGTGGGGATGTGCGCTCCTCTCGGCCCGTCCCAGGCTCGCAGGCCGCACGGGTTCCTCTGCCTGCGGACGCGGGGCGGTCTCGGCAGGCCGTCGGCGTTCCTCCGGGGGTCTCGGTGTTGTCGTGAGCCATGTGCGCGCCTCTGCCAGGGTGAGGCCCTGGGCTGTTGCCTCGCAGGTGACCGAGGAAGCGGGGACCCAGGTCGTGGGGCCTCCTGGCCGCTTGGGCAGGACTGGCAGAGTCGCATAGCCCGAATGAGAGAAAGACGGGACCGTCTCGGGCTGGTATTGTGATCAGGCAGGACCCGCCGGCCAGCTTTCCAGGACCCCCGGGCTCATAGGCAGGCGGGCAGCCCCCTGTGGCTGGCAGGGGGCCCCCAGTCAGTGCTCCCCGGCTTGGAAGAAGCCGGCTGGCTCACTAGGAAGCAGGGGCAACTCGTCCTCCTGGACCGGCCCCTGAGTGGGCTGCTGGGCCCACACCTGTCCTGGAGACGACCAGGCAGGCTCACTGGGTAAGTGCGCGGGAGGGCAGGTGTGAAGCCAGGGGCAGGCCGGTGCCCGCAGGCAGAACGCTGACTCACCGCTTCGGCTCCGGCCTTCCCAGAGTCCAGGGCACGGGAGAGACCACAGATGGTCGCGGTTGGAGTTCTGCGGCCGAGGGTGTGCGCCACACAGGTGCATTGCCCGCTCAGAGCCTGCTGGGACCCAAGACCCTCAGGCAGGGGACCCTCTCTAGGCCTCCCTGGGCCTGCCGTCCCGTCCTGTCCCCCGACCCCTCTTCTCTATTCTCTCGGCCGTGGCTCAGCCCCTCGAACACGCACACGGAGTCCCACCAGGGAGGGACAGGGCTGCCCCCCGCCGTCAACGCAGCCGTGTGGTGAGACCTCTCCAGCTCCCTGACCCTGCGAGACCCTCACGGGGGGCCCAGGGTGAGGCTGACAAAGGACTTGGGACCTGAGCCACCCCCCCGGACAAGCTCACAGCTGCCCCCAACAGGAATCACCCTTTGGCAATCTCGCGTCGGCACACGGCGTCTGGGGGCCATAGGCCGCCCACCCGCTCGGGGAGCCCCGAGAGACAGTCCAGGCCGGCCTGAGCCAGATCTCCAGGGACGCTTGGCCGTTTCTCCTCCAGGACTGTGGCCGTCAGACCGGAGGAACACGGAGCCCCATGCTTGCCGCCGGCCGGCTGCAGGTGTGCTCAGGCCGGCCCCCTGCGTGTGGTGGGCTGGCTTGGCGGAGGGGTCTTCGGTCAGCCCCACGGCTGCCTGGGCCTCTACCCCAGTCCTCGGCCAGGTCCCGTGCCAGAACCTACAAGGGCTTCTCCCGGCAGCCCCATCCAGAGGTAGCGGCTGGGTGCGAACCCACTGTTGGGGGGGCTGGGGGGGAGAAGTGGCCGGTAGGGTCCTCGAGTCTGTGACGCGAGACGGAGGTCAAGGCACCGTGGTCCGCTCAGAGCAGAGTCAAGGGGAGCTGCCGGGGGGGCCTGAACAGATGTGTCCTCGGCCAGGGAACCGTGCCTCGGGGAGCCATGCTAACACAGTGGGACAGAAGCTCAGAGAGATGTGCCGGGCCCTCAGGACCGCGGTGCCCCCAGGGCCGCAGGCAGGCGGATTCCCACCCCACCGGGGTCGGAAGAGCAGGTAGCTCTGGTGGGGACCGCGTCTGTCCAGGGCCCTGCCCGTCCGGTGGACCCGCGTGGAGGCTGTGCACCTTCACCGCCCGCCCAGCGCTCCTGGTGCTCTGTGCCCCTCAGTAAACTTGGCTCCAGCAGCTCGGGGCCATGTGGAGGCTCCTGCAGGCCGCCCAGCCCTGCGGACCCAGCACAGGGGACAGAGGCCCGCGCCCTGGTGTGTGCGCGAAGGTCTCGCAGGGGGCAGAGGGGGGTGGGAGGCAGTCACTGAAAAACAGATTCGTTTTTCTTCAGCATTTTACTGAGGTTAAGGGTATTACCACGTTGGGTCAGTTCCAGAATTCAAATTAAAAGCATAAATAAAGACACATTTTGTTTCCATCTCACGCTCTCCCCACCCGCTGGGCCCCAGGGTGGTGAGGTCACTGCAGCCTTGATTACGGGAAGGTCCCTGGGGCTGGGCGAAGCTCTTCTTTCCGGGGCCTGCTGGCCATTGGTGGGGCAGGGATGGGGGGGGGGGGCCGGTGAGCAAGTCGGGTGCAAACTACGAGTCACCGGGACACCATGGCTTGGGCAGGCAGAGTGGCCTGGGCCCCAGGAGCAGGCCCCAGTGTCCCCGTGCAGCCCTGGGGCCCTCGCCCAGCTCCGGGGGGCTGGGCCGCAGCCCGACACACACACCTTTCCGGAGCCCCTCTCCACCTGGAGCTCTCGGCACCTTGTCCCCCTCACCCAGAGCCTTGCCGCAGGGCTTCCGAGGGCAAGGGTAAGGTAGCGATGGGGCATCTGGCAGGCCAAGACAAGACGGAGCCCCGCGGCCCAGCGGGAGGGGATGAGTTCCTGGGCTCCTGCCCCACCCACTGCCTTCTGCCCACAGGGGGCCACTGGTGGGACAGTGGGAATGGAGGGCCCCCTCTGTCTGCGTCCCTGTGCCTTGCACGTGGTGTCCCCATCTGAAACTGCCTTGTCACTCCGGCACCCATCAGACTCCTCCGCCGTCCTCGCCCGAGGGAGGCCCAGGCAGCCTTGTCCTCCTCTGGCTGTCAGGGCCTCTGTACCAGGTGCCTGAGCCCTCAGCACGGGGTCCCACCCTCTCTGGCTCTCCTGGAGCCCCTGGCCAGAAGGAGCTCCAGGACTGTGGCTCCTGCCCAAAGTCGGGCTGGATCGCCTCAGGGCCAGGCAAGCCTCACCTGAGACAGGGTGGCAAGGGCCTGGGCAGGGCGGGGTGGAGCTGGTCAGAACTGGCCTCAGCACGGGGATCTGTGGCTCTGGTTGGGCCTGCGTACAGGGGAGGCCTGGGTACCCTGTCCTAGCAGCCTTGGGAGACAGCAGCCAAGTCTATGAAGCTCCCCCCCGCACCCCCCCCCCCCGCCCCCAGCTGCCGCGGCAGCCAAGCCCAGCCAGGAATCCACACCCGTCCCCTTGGGTGCACATGAACACCCCAGGCAGGTGGTGTGAGAGGCCAGGCCCGCCACGATCACTGCAGCCTGGCGTTCCCCAGGATTGCTGCCTGGGCCCCTCTTGTCTCCCTGTCCTGGCGTGGCTGGGCAAGGCTCCTGCTGACTGGCTGCCCCCACCCCGTCCTCCTCCGCCGGGGGTGTGCAGAGCCCGATGCCCTGGGCATCTGCATGGGCCCAAGCGGGCCAGGAGCCTTCCAGGGAGGGGAGGCTGAGGGAAGGCAGGGCCAGGGTGGGGGCACCGTGGGGGCCCCCACAAGGTGACCATGAGCACCTCCCCGGCAATGGTGAGCCTGTAGGGCCCCCGTGACAGGACAGCCTGTGCATCCTTGAGCAAACCCAGCTCCGTGTGCATTAATTAGAATTTCCATGTCTCCAACTTTCTCCCGGACCCTGCGGAGTCTCGTGCCAAAACGCTCAAGTGTGTCTTTTCCAACAAGGCCGCTGTGGCCTGGCTTTCGTCCACATCACTACTAACGTCTCCTGAATTCTGCGTTGTCAGCGAGGCCACGGCCAGCCCCGTGCCTTCTGGAAACGGGGGCAAATGTCACCAGGCTCGGCCCTGCGCTCAGCTCCATGGACTGGGGGGCCAGGTCTCTGGATGGGCCCGGCTCGGCTGGGATGTTTCGGGGACCCTGGGGCCTGCTGCAGCTCCCTCCCGAGGCCAACAGAAGCGCCAGGCTCCGCGCCTCGCCGAGTGGCCATGCTCCTTGCTCTGTTTCTCGCCCTGCGAATCTTGGTGGGAAAGGCCGAAGAAGGCCACTCGGGGCCAGTGTCCGGGGGATGGTGGGGGGGCTGCCAGGAACCGATGAGACCAGTGTGTCTTTCCAGACTGGTGTTCTGTCTTCGCTGGAGCTCCAGACCACCTCTGTCTGCACGAGGTGCCAAGGGAGCCCCGTGGGAGCCCCCCCGGGGGGCTGTGAGGGGCCGCGTGAGTCACAGGCCCCGTCGGAGCCTCCCAGCCCGGGCCAGCTCCAGCCAGGCTCTGAAATGCACGGGGGGATTAAATGTTCTCCTAATTGAATTAAAAGCGAGGCGGAGTGGCTCAGTGGGAAAGAGACAGGACTGGGAATCAGATGCCCTCCATCTGGCTCTGAGCCCGCACCGGCCCAGCTGCAGGCCGGCCCCGGGGGCCCCCTAACCTCTGGGAGCCTCACTTCCTGCGTCTGAACACGGGAGGAGGATGCCGCCGGCCTCAGCAGGCCGTGGCTCCGGGGAGCGTGCCCTCGGTCCAGGTAGAAGGCCCGGAGGAAGCGGAGGGTCTCGTACTCCCTCAGCAGCCGTGGCCGTAACTCCCGGTCTGGGGTGTCTGTGCCTCAGGGCTCAGCAGTCCCCACGGGCAGGGCTATGGCAAGGGGCAGTGTCGGAGGGTATGAGGAACGGTATGGCGTCCATACCCTAGACGAGCTGGAGGAAAAAACGACTCACAGAGGGCACCGTGTCGCCACAGAGACATTTCCAGGGGTTGCGGGTCCCCCATGGGCCTGAACCTATAAGGAGGGGGACCCGAGGGCAGGATGGCCAGGAAGCCCGAGTGGGGGGCCAGGCCCAGTCCCTCTCCAGGCCTGGGCTGTCCAGCTCTCGCGTTGGGCCCAGGAAGGCCCATCCTTGCCCATAGGGCGCTTCAGCGTCCCGGCTGAGGGGTGTACCACACGCAGGTGAGTGTCCGTCTCAGCCCCGGCCACGTGAGGGCACCCGGGATGCCCCCGTGCTCCCACTTCCTGTCACGCCTTCGGACAGCCGCCCCGTCTGGGCTTCTGGCAGCAGCACTCGGCGTTGCCCGTTCTGGAACTTTCCATAGAAGCCCCGGCGCGCGCGCTCTCCCCGGTCCCGCGCAGCCGCCAGCCCGCCGGCACAGCTCGCGAGGGCAGCCTCGCGCCATCAGACTGGCATTGTCGTCTGCGGGGACTGGACGGGGAGGCCGCCGCGCCCCTCCCCGTGTTACTGGGTCGGATGTTGTCCTTTGCCAAAATGCTCGCATCTCCGGCCGCCGGACATGGGGCTAGCTCTCCTCGCCGATGTACACTTGCTCTGTCTTCCGTCCGTCTGTCTCCTGTGTCCCGGGGAGGGCTCGTGGGGGGCGGAGCCGATCGTGCCCCCGCGCACCCACCGCAGAACCGCCACCTCGCCCTGCCCCGCTGCGGGCCGGCCCTTCCTCTCGCGAGGGGCGTCTCTGCTGAGCAGGAGAACCGCAGGTGAATCAGACGTTTCCCTTCTGGCCGGTGCTGCTCGCGGCGTATTAACGAGACTTGGACTACTCCAAGGTCATAGCGATACGCTGGTTTTCCTAAAGCTTCGTGAGCTCACCTTCCATGTGTCGATTCACCGTCCATCTGGAATCGGTTTTTGCATCCAATGTGAGGCTGGGGTCAAGGTACACGTTCTCCCCGCTGGATACGCAGGCTGGCTCGGCCTTCAGGGACAAGGCCAGCCTCTTTCCGCCACCCTGCCAGCTCTGTGCCACCCCGCCACGGCCTACGGTCCACACGTGGCTCCGCTTCGTTCCACGGCTCAGACCACAGCATGTCCTCCTCGCCAGGGCCTCGTTCTGTCGCTGCTGGGGTTTGGTAACCGGTCCAGGCAGCTGGTCGAGAAGGCTCCAGCCAGGTCCCCTGCCTCACCCCTTGCCTGTCTCTGTGTGGCCCCCGTCTGCCCCTGCGGCCAGCACCCACAGAAAGCCTCCTGTCGGTACAGGCCGCCTCCCAGATGGGGGTGGGGACAGCCAATGTCTTCTCAACAGTGGGTCAGTAGTGGGTCTCGGCAGCCGTGGCCCCCGGCCCTCGCGTTCCTTACCGTGTCCCGTAGGCTTCGGCACCATGGTCATGCATGGCCGATGTGACCCTTACATCCCACTGGCTGGTGCTCAGGTGTTCACCATGCCCGGAGACGCGGTCTTCCCAGCAACCCCAGCCGGCCTGTATCCGTTCGGCCTGGAGGGCACTGCGGCAATTGAGTCGCCTCTCCGACCCTCGGCATCCTCTCGTGGACTGGAGATGGGCCTCGCGGTGCGGGTGTGAGCCGTGGAGGCTGTGGGGTCGGGGGTCTGGCCCGACTAACTGCGTTAGCGGATGCAAGACCTCGCTTGGGGAGACCCTGTACTTCACTGAGAGCTTCTGAAAGCGCCAGGTCGCAGGTCTCTGCGGGAGGTGGATGGGGTCCGTGTGCAGCCTTGGGGTCCTGTCCCCAACGCAGGCTGCCGTCGGGGACAGCCCACAGCTTCCGGTGGTGACGGAAGGGGCCAGCTCCTGGGGAGGTGCAGGGAGAGACCAGGGCCTCCATCCCGCTCTCTGGGGTGGGTGGCCACACGTGCCCCGACGTGCTTCTGCCGTCGTTCTCCGCACCGTCGGGCCTACCCGCCAAGGGCAGCCACAGGCCGCCTGCAGAGCGAGGGGTGGCGTGGGCCGGGCATCCTGCCTGCCCGCGGCCCCGTGCAAAGGAGGACATGGAGGTGCGGCCGTGGCCCCATTCTCCGGGGCTGCTCCACGGGCAGCCCAGCCAGGACTCCGTGTTCCCAGGCTTCCTGGCCGCCAGGCGCTCCTGTCCCCAGAGGCTACATGTCTGTGTCATGCTGGGTGGGGGGACTGCCATTGGCTGGGACCCACAGCTGTCACGGTGGGTCTGCGAGTGCCGCATGGAAGGGCCGAGCCTTGTCCCCTGAGAGGTAGGGGCCGGGTCGGGGCTCCGTCGCAGACGCGTGTTCTCCGAGGGAGCCAGCCAGTGGAGGCCGAGGGGCCTGGCATCTGGCTGGTCTGTGCCTCCCCCGCTGTTTCTGTGGCCCGTCGGCCGGAGAGAGCCGCGCTGGACACAGAGCGTCTGCTTCGGTTGGAGTCTCTGTGGCCGCCTCCTCCAGGACCTCTGCCGGGTGGACTCCGCACACACCGGGGACCCGGCCCCACCGTGTGTGGAGGGCGAGGGGTCTCATCGACCCGCAGGCCACTCGGGGGCTCCTGGGTAAGGCCGACTTGCCTGTGTGAGACCCGGGGCGGCCGGCCGAGCTTCCAGCTTCGGGGGGTGGCCCAGAGCCCCCGGCTGGGCGGTCGTCCTTTACGTGGGCCAGGCCTCTTGGGACTGGGTGGGTGTCCTGGGCACAGACCATCCCAGGTGCTGGTCCTTGGCAAGGGACTGCCTCCAGGGCGGAGGTCTGACAGTTCCACCATTTCGGGTCTGGTTGGTTCCTGGGAGGCCGGGGGCACCATCTGGGAAGGGAAGAAAGAGAAGCAAAGGGAGAGGGACACAGGAGTCTGGCCTCAGAGCTGGATGTCCCCCGCGTCCCCGGCGTCCCCACGCCCTTCCCCTGAGCCTATGTCTGCTTTGCCCACCGCAGCAGCCCCAGAGGCGCCCTCTAAAGACACTGGGGAGCTGGCCGGCGAGGAGCGGGGACGCCCTCCGTGCTTGCCCGGAGCTGCTCCCACTTTAGGGGGCGCGAGCCACTCAGCGGAGCTCCGGGGGGACGGACACACAGCTCCAGGAAGCCATTTTTAAGGGGCGATTCAAGGGATCTTCAAAGGTAATTTTGACTCTACCTGATCGGTCTCTGGAACCGAACCATCATGTAAGATCAGACTAGGCTGTGCCTTCCGAAGTCTAACACTTGCCACAACGCTGTCCTCCGGGGCCCTGCTGGGGAAACTGAGGCAGAGGTTGCGGTTAGGTCACAGGCAGGAGAGGACACGGGGAAGATGCGGGAGGCAAGGCTGTTCCAAGAGACAGAGCTCAGGGCCCGTCCCCACGGCCTCGTGTATGGTCGTGGACCCGCTGCCCACAGCTCAGCCCCTGGACAGGAGGTGGTAGCTCCCGGCCGCGACCCCGACCCCCTCTTGCTGCTCCGACGGCCGGGCTCCATATCTAGGGGATAAAGTGCAAGGTAAGGTCACGCTGGGACCTTTAGCTTCGAGCCTTTGAACCTGCTCTAGGCTTGTCTGCCTGGCCCTGCCCGGGCTGCTGTGGGGCCCCATGTCATCTTGCCCCCTCCCGTATCCGGCGGCCCAGGAGCATCCCTCGTACCTTCTCTTCTCTTGGGCCTTCTGGCGGCGGTCTAGCGTTTGCGTCGTCCTCAGTTCTGGGTCTGCTAGATCGAATGGAACCTCTTCCAGTTTAAAACGCTGGAATGTTTTTTTTTTTCTTCTTTTCTTGAGCTGCCCCATGGAACCCCAGCTGAGCGGGTGGGCTCCAGGTGGGGGCTCACGGGGCCCTGACTGTGGGACGGGACCACAGCAAGAACAGGGGGCCAGACTCACGAGGTGGGGGCAGCCTCAGGTGGAGTGACGCCCCTGAAAACAGACTCCTGGCGTGACTAAACTCAGGCTGGTGTGTGTAGAGGGACTGGGGTGGGGCCGTCCACAGGGTTCAGAGGACGTCACTAGAGTGGCCTCCCCGGGGACCCCCGCAGCCCACGGCAGCTCCCGACCACGACTCGACCGTCCACCCGGGTTCTGTGCTGGAAGTGGACCACGTCAGGCGGGGGCTGGTGGGTGGGACGGGAAGATCCTTCTGTAGGTGTCGGGAGATGGGCAGCCGGGGACATGGGGGCCCCGACACCAGAGATGAGGGGACCCTGCCCAGAGGCCATGCCAGGTGCTGACAGCTGGGGCCAGGCCGTGGGGCTCCTGACTCCAAGTCCCGTGCTCCTTTGCGGTTCCAGTGGGGGTCGTCTGTCCTCGTGGGACCTGTACTGCAGCCCGCACCAGCCCCAGGCCCCAGCTATTAGGACAGCAGCGGAGCACGTCCTTGAGGCCTTGGTCATGGCTGTGGCCTGCTCCTTACCCTGCTGTTTCTATCACACCAGGCCCCCCACCAAAGGACATGGGAAAAGCATCCCCCCCAGTTCAGTCCACTGTGAGCCACACTCAGAAGGAGAGGTTGGCGGAGTTGAGGCATCAAGGCACGAACACCGAGCCATGAGGTCCAAGCTGGCCAGAAGGAACAAGGAAATTGGCCTCTCCGGCCAGGACAGGAGACCCCAGCGGGCAGGAAACAGGGCAGGGTGGCCACCAGCCCATGCGCTCAGGGTCGCCCCGAGGCTGCAGGCCCAGGGGCCCGGGCAGCAAAGCCACAGGCTTCTCCCCGGGCAGACCGGCCAGGTGCCGGAGCACCCCCGTTTCTGGGCCAGGCCTCCCCGAGCACCGAGCACGTGCGGAGCTGTAACTCCTGCTGCGCGCGGGCCTCCGTGACTCCGACGGCCTGCGGGAGGCTCGCGCTTCCCACCTGCTGCTCCCCGGCCATGCAGGTGGCAAGGTCCCAGCGACTGGGGTCAAAGAGAAGCTAAGCGTGACCAGCCGGCCCCCCGTGTGTGGCTGATCATGGACTTGTCTCATTTACCGGGCCGCTGTCGGTCTCTGCCTGTAAATGTTTAACTCCCCCGGATGCCAGATCTCAGGGCCTGGACGACCCGGCGTGGGTGGGGGTGGGGGGCACGGGTGCGGGGCGGCGCTTCCTCCGGGGCCTGGGGGTCGTCTGCAGCAAGGGAGCCGCAGGTGGGATATGAAGAGGGACTTCCTTCAGGGCTCGGCCTGGGGTGGGCTGCTGGGGGCCCAGGTTCTGTCTGCTCCCACGGCAGCTGACGGAGGCCACGGCTGGGACGCCCGGCCCCTCAGCGGTTTCCGGCCGCCTTGGGCCTGGGGTGCGGCCCCCTCACGTGTGCTTGCCAGCCGCCCCACGCGGGCCTGGCCCCGGTCTCCCCGCGGGTGGGGAGGGAGGTGGGGCTGTGGGGCCACCCAGCGTGGGCTCAGGAAGGGAAGGAATGCGACCAAGGCCGGGTGTGGCTGCGGAGAGCGCAGCCAGTTGTGGGTTTTTCTTGGGGCCCAGATAGACGGGAGCAGAGATGGAGGCCCCTCTCTCGCGCCCCCGCCACACACACTAGGACCTTTCTTCAGTGTCTGGCTGTGGAGCCGGAGGCCAAGGACACTCTGGAAACCTGAATTCCATGCGCTCTTGGCAGAGGGCGGCTTCCTGCCTGGGGAAGGTGCGCGCGCGTGTGCACACAGCCCCGGGGCCGGCGGCGGGAGAGGCACGTGGGCGGAGGGTGCTGGGGGGACGTGGAAGGTGACCCCGTGTTTCGTGGCACTCGCAGGGCCTGGCCTGGGGAGTCAAGGCAGATACCTGGAGAGGAAGACTCAGACACGTGCCAGTACCCGCCGCGTCGGCTTCCCGCAGTCGCGGCTAAACACGGCTTTGAATTTGAAAGCCAGGACTTTTTTGCAAAATAATTCAAAAAGTTTGCTGAGCCTTAAACCTTCCCTGACAATCCCTCCTTCTGAAGTTAACTCGTTAAAGTTGCTCCAATCCTAGCCTGGTGCCAGACCAGCTTCCTGGAAACCCTCGCCAACGGCTGGCCTTTGGAAAGGCTTGTCACCCTAATAGCTGTTGGGGAAAAAAAAGAAGGAAAGAAGGGGGGAAAAAAAGAAAAAGAAAAAAAACTGCTCACTGGGCACCTTGGCTGCAGGGTCTGAAAAGTCCTTTGTGTTCGCTCTGGCTGCAGAGTTTTCCAGGCCTGCTTGCGGGGCTGACTGGAGCGGTTTCTCTTCGTTTCCTCTCACCGCAGCGGGCACTGGGCTGCCTTCTTCCCACCCAGCCCCTCTGCAAGCCGCATGTCCTGGCCTCCCCACACCCGGGCTAGGGGACGGGGATGCCCAGGCCAGAGCCCCTGCGGAGGCCGGGCGTGGATGGGTCCTGAGTGGGTCAGCAGCCTCATCGTCAAGGCCCTCCTTGCCCCCGTGGGGGCAGCGCCCGGTCGAGGAGCACCAGTGGGGCTGGGGGGTTCCTGGGTCAACACTGTGTCACTTCCCCAGAGGATGCATGTTCCAGGAGGCGCCTGGCCGGTGCCATTTCAGACGCGGGGATCACTTGCTCTTCCCAAAGCCAAGTTTTGGCAGAAAAGAAAGGCAGGGTGGTGAGATAGGTCCACGTTCCAGCTTTATTCTTTCCTTTTTCAAAAAAAAAAAAGTTTAAAATGTGACTGTGCGTTAGGAAATGCTTCAGTGAACCCAGACGTGGGGCGGATCAATCGGAAAACAGGTTGTGTTGTTGTCGTGGCCACGCGAATCAAAGTCAACGGTCCCCTGAAGACGGGAACGAGTTACATAAAACTGAGTTTTCCAGAGACGCCGTGGCCAGAACGTGCCATACACATACTCGCTGGTTTCTGGAAGAATCACTCCTCTCCCAACCGCGCAGGGACAGAGCCCACGCAGCATCTCGTTTCGAGGAGAGCCTGGGGCTCTGCAGAGGGCCGGAGGGCACCCCTTCCCATCCGAGTGGGGGTGGGCTCCCTGGGAGTCTGCCCGGGGTCTGCTCTCCCTCTGGTTCTGCCTTGCGCTGTCAAAAACCTCTTTGTGCAGGAGCAGCCCCTGTTCCTCGGACTGACATGAACCAGAGCCCACAGCAGCGGGCGGTGGGGCGGCCTCTTGCCAGGCGCCCCAGCCCCCGGCGCAGGGCTGCCCACTCACTGCCCGGCCGGCACCCGCACGTCGTGCCGGCCTTACCTCTCACGATTGCGCACAAGCAGTACTAATCCCACTAAAGCAGGCTTTACACACACACATGCCGCCGAGCACATTCAGAGCCCAGCAGGGGCCGTGCTGAAAAATCAGGCTGTCCCCAGCCCCAGAGTCCCACGTTTCCTTCCATAGAGGTGAGCCCGGTTCGGTTCGCGGCCTCCGCTCTGTTCCTCCGGCGGCTCTTACACAGGTGAAGGTGTCTCTGCGCCTCTCCTGACACGGACCACCGTTTCCCACACGCAACTGCGTCGTGTGCGCGTCCGTTTGCAGTTCCCCTTCTTGGAACCGATGGCCAAGTGTGCCCCACATCTTTTGGGGCTGCCCAGACGAGGTGCACGCACACAGGGTGGTACCCCCGAGAAGCACTTTCGCCAAGTGTCCCATGCGCACAGGCGCGTGGCCGTACATGCACATGCGGGACAGCCCCGCGCACTGGGCTCCCGCGCACTGGGCTCCCGCGCATGGCCACAGCTCTCAGCCCACTGCCCTGGGCTGCCCCCGCGTGGGGCTGTGCTTGTGGGGGCTGTGGTCTCTACGGCATCGCTTTGATGCCGGTGAACACGGACGCCCCTCCTGCCCGAGAGGCGGCATGCAGATGGTGGGCTGGGAGGGCCATCAGGAGGCTGAGGAGTCGGGCTGGGGGGCGCTGGTCAGCGAGCTTTCCATCCTTGGGTGCAGGGGTGGGCCGCTGAGGGAGGCCGGGCAGACGGCGACAGGACTTCCCTGCAGCCGGCAGGGCAGGGCCAGCAGGGACACACAGTAACCCCAAGAGGACAGAGCCCTGGCCACCCTGCCGAGCTGCACCCCTCCCCGTGGGCGTCCTGCTTCAGCGAGGCCTTTCGGCAGCCCCAAGCGCGTCCACCACTCGTTTCTCGGTAGGCGTGTGCACTGCTTGAAGGCGAGGCGGCGGGGCACTCTGGATGGGTCTGGATCAAGACGTGGAGTGCATCGCCCTCTCGCTGACAGCTGCGGGCGTTCCGTTGTCCCGCCAGTACGGAGCAAGCCCCCATCCATGGCGTACGGGGCCGCTGAAGACCGCCGGGAACCCCTTGGATGGTCACTAAGGAACCTCCCTGTTATGAAATTAGCGCATCGCTCCCTACCAAACCCTGTCCGTCTCCCCCCGGGGCTCAGCCCTGCTCCAGCTCCGTCTGCAAGGTCTCTTTCTAGGCTGCCCCTCACCAAACAAGGACGCTACAAAATGAATCAATACAGAGGAGAACGCTAAGTCTCGCCGCGACGTGAGACTCCACGAGGTCACGGAAGTGAAACGGAAGACTCCAGCAGAGACCAGGCAGAGTTAACCCGTTCCCAGGTGGAGAGACCGTCCAGGCCCGTACGCCGACGTGGGCTGCTCAGGGCACAGCGAATGAAGTAGGAAACCAGAGGTAGGCCCCGGGGTGCCGCATCTGTGCACCCGCGACAGTGGCCCCGTACGTCCGTGTGTCCGTGAAAGCGGCTCCGTGTGTCCGACCGCCCGCGACAGCGGCCCCGTACGTCCGTGTGTCCGTGAAAGCGGCTCCGTGTGTCTGTGCGCCCGCGACAGCGGCCCCGTACGTCCGTGTGTCCGTGAAAGCGGCTCCGTGTGTCCGTGCGCCCGCGACAGTGACCCAGTACGTCCGTACACCCGTGAAAGCGGCTCCGTGCATCCCAGCGCCTGTGACAGCGGCTCCATGAGGCCATGGCCATGAGCATGGCCCAGTGTGTCCCGCGCCTCCCTGTGCCCCCACCCACATGGTCCCCAGCAGACCAAGTCCCGGTGTTTATCTCCGTTCATCGGCTGGACGAGAAATACCATGCCGGAGTTCTGATGTTTCTTTTGTTATGAACGAGGCTTTATCTTTTCAGGTGACTGACAACATTTCTTTTTGTTCTGTGTTCCATCTTCCCGTACTCTGCTCTTTAAGGTCTCTTACTGATTTATAGGTAGTCAATATGTTTCAAACATATTTTACCCCAATTTTTCTTTCGTCTTTTAGTTTCTGTAATATTTTTCTGCTGGTGGGAATTTTAAATTTTGACATGAACTTTCGCAATCTTTTGTGACTTGGGGTCGGTCCTGGCTGTACATTTTGAAAAAACATCTTCGTTCTGAGACTGTTTTCGTGGATTCTCTCCCATTTTCTTCTGTTATCCGTATTCCATCCTTTTTTACAGGTAAATAGTGCTTCCTCTGGGTTTGGTGTAAGAAATCATTAAATGTGGTGTATTTCCTGTGCGTCTACCTGGTGGTCCCAGCATGAGTCGCTCCAGCACGTCACCTTCTCTCCGCCGACTGATCAGACTCTCCTGTTCTCGGTGTCTGCTTGTAGACAGGCTCCTGGATGGCCGACGGGCCCGGGGATAGGCCAGGCGTGGTGGTCTGACTTGGGAATTTTATGATGCACTTGTCGGTGGGGCCAGCCCCCCCCCATTCCTATTACTGGAAAGCCACCTGGTGCCGCCAACCAGGGCATCCATGGCACGGCCTCGGATCAGAACGTTCTTCAGATGGAGACGCGGGATTAGCTCTGGAGTTGACAGGAAGCCGAGGGTTTGGGCTGAGCCCTCGCCTGGGTAACTAGGAATGTCAAGGAGCTGGAATGCGGGCTTCTTCCTCTGCTCGCTCACACAACACACCGCAGAGTCTGGCCGCAGAGGGGTTGCGGGTCTGATCTAGGGGCCCCCTCCCCCGCAACAGACATGATCCCGTGTGCTCCAGGGCATCTCAGGAAATGTGCATTCAGTGATTCAGCAGAGAACAAGAGCGGAAAATAGGCCTGATTCAAGGAGAAAGCTGCAGTGAGAAAAATCTAGAGCATGCAACCTGCCCCTCCCCCACACAGCCGCCGGAAGGAAAACCCTGACCCCATCCAGCGCGCGGGCACTGTGACAACCGTACCGGCCAGCAGGGCTCCACGTCCCAGCCGGAGAGTAGGAACCGTCTCCTTGCCTGGTCTGGGCTCCCTGACCCAGTGCAGCCTTCCAGCCTTGTCCTGATGAAAACAGCCCAGAGGAAGGCCGCCCCCTGCCCCCTGTACCCCTGTACCCTGTCCCCCGGCGCCCCTGCCTGGCGTCGTCCTTTACTGAGTCAGGAATAAGAAGTCACGCTTACAGGCAGATCTGGAGCCACAGCCCAAGTTCGAACACTTGGCCAGGGTCTCGGGCTCCCCATCTGTAAAACAGGGATGACCAGACAGCGTGCCTTCCAGGGCGCTGCTGGGAGGACGGAAGGGGCCCCCGTGCAGAGCACACAGGGAGGCTCCAGCGGCGGCCACAGCCCATGTGCGCCCTCCCCACCTTTAGGCCGCAGGTACCGGGGAGGGAGCCAGAACCAGGAGGCTCGGCTGTAGAAAACAGCACCGTGCGTGCTCACGACCCCGTCTGAGACGACGGGCGCTCTTTGAAGCCCAGGGCCCCTCTAGAGCCTGCGGGGTGCTCCAGGTGATGCCTTTTCAGAATCTTACAGACTTTGGAATCGACGTGTCTGGTTTTTTAAAAAAGCATGTACGCGTGTGTGTGATCCTGTCCATCCTCTTGGTATCTCCATGGAAGCTGCGATCGATTTAGAGGAACTTCGAATATATCTCTTTTACAGCAACAGCCTTGTAGCCACACGCAAGCTTGTCTCCGTGTTTAAGGCAGCTGTAATGCCCCTCAATATTTTTCAGGCCTTTGTTTGTACGGATTTTGTACGTTTTAAAATTCATTATTGGGTATTTTTAGGACTGTTGATTTTCTTAGCATGGGGATCATGATTTCGTTAATTAAACTTTTTATTTTCAGATAACTGTGGGTTCACACGCAACCAGGGGTAATTGATGCCACGTGTCCTTTACCCACGTTCCCCCCACAATGACATCTTGCAGACCACAGGCTCAGATCGCCAGCAGGATATAGACAGTGACCCGGGGTGCTCCTGTCACCCGCACGGTCCCTCATGTCACCCCTTCGAGGCGTACGCACACCCTCCCACCGCGCCGTGTCCTCAGCCCCTGGCAGCCACCCATCTGTTCTGCATTTCGAGTCTATCCCGATGAGAACACTCTGTAAACAGACCGTACACTGTAGGACCTCCTAAAACAGGCTCGCGCTCGACACGGCTCCTGGAGACCTCCCCCCCCAGGCTGCCCAGTGTCCACGCGCGTTCCTGGTGCGATGCTGCTCGGGCTTGGGTCTTCAAAGCCGATTTTTAGTGGGGTTTTGGGGTTCTCATGGATGAAACAGGTGTGGCCATCCGTGGGGCTCCGGCTCCGTTAGGGCAGCTCTGGACGCCTTCATCCAGAATGGGATCACTTTAAATGAGCCTCTCAAAGCAAAGTTTTCGAGAGAAGTTTTTGTTTTGCTTTTCATTTCCTTTTTGAAGCTGCTTTATTGCGGTACGATTGACCGACCAGATCTGTACGTCCGTAACGTGTCCGCAGGTGAAGTCTGGGGAGAGGCACGCGCCCATGAGACGGTCCCTGCGTTCTCAGCCATAGAGCGCCTGTGAGCTCCCAAAGTTCCCTCTCACCGCCTCTATCGCTGGCACTATTATTATTATTGTCATGATCACGATTATTTTAAACGGGCCCTTCCCGCCAGACCTGTCCTCCCAGCAGCCTGTGGGGGACACTGTGCTGTTCACCGGGGCCCCCGCACCGGACCCACGCATCGTGCAGGGCTGACCCTCTGCGCAGGGGTGGGCGGGACCGGCCCACCTGCCACTTCCCGGGCCTTCACCCGCTGCGGTCTGACGGCTCCAGACGCTTCACGTGACTGGTGTCGCGCCGTGTCCTGCTGCGTCTGGCTTATTTCAGTGTCCTCCGCACTCGCCCCTGTTGTCCCACGTGGCAGGATTTCCTTCTCGTCAGAGCATTCTTGGATAGCAGTCCTACTTCTGAATACTAGCAGGGCAGAGAAAGAAAGTCCTTTTATACCGCTGACGTCTGATGAGGAGTGGGAGAGAAGGAAGCAAGTGAGCTCCCTGTGGGGTCGGAGCGGAGCTTTAGGGAACCCTGAGGGGGGGCTGGGCAGCCCGGGGGCCATCCTGTGGGGACTGAGAGGAGAGCTAGGACTCCCAGGACTTCCTGTCTCCCCACCAGCCCACCCAGCTCCGTCTGCCTCCCTCCCTCCAGCTACGTGACCCTTAGTCAAGCTCGCCCTCACCTCACGGAGAGGATGGGTTCTTGGAGCTGGGATAACTGCACGTGAAGAACGGGCATCCCACGAAGTTCTCGGGGCGGGGTGGGATCAGCCAGCCTTCCTGGCCTCAGGCTACCTTGACGGGAAATGGGACCCCCATCTGGTCCAGGCTGGGCCAACCCCCAAAGCCTGGAAGGAACTTGCCTTTCGTGTTTCTGGAGGCTTCTACCTGTCCCCTGCTCACCCCCGACCTTCACACACACACACACACACACACACACACACACACTCCGCTTAGGGTGAGGGGGCAGGTCCAGTCTGGAACTCTGGAGGGGCCCCCAGGACTGGTTCGTACAGGACCTAAGCTGTCAGAGCTTTGAGAAGCTTTGAGACCATTCGGCACAGTGTCCTGCAAGCGAAGGCAATGCCTCTCTTCTCCAGCCAGGAAGGGGTGCGAGCACCCCAGGCCCCATGCAGGCCCCGGGGCCAGCAGGAGCTGGGCAGGCCAGTCCCCGCTCTCTCTGCGGGCCTGGTCTGCGCTTCTCGGGCAGCCAGGTGCTCCCAAGGAGGCCCGGCACTGCCGTCTGGGCGAAGGGAAAACTCACAGGCCCCGCAGTGCTTTGAGGGAGGGAATAGTCTTCCCAGAACCAGAGCACTGGACTCCCCTCAGCCAGGCGCTGCGCTTTCTAAACACGATTTCACTAATCCGCCCATCGGGGCGTATTATCTCTCTTGTTTTATGTATGATCAACCTGAAGCCTGAAAGGTTCAGGTTAGGGCCCAGGGTCACCAAGCGCGTAGTGCCCTTGAGCGGTGGCTCTGAGTCCCGCCGACTCCTCCCCTGTCCCCTGGTGTCCTTTGAAACAAACGAAGCTCCCCGGACCCTCTGGCCTTCCCCAGACTGGGAAAGACGCACCCTCTGGGTCTTGGCTAAAATGTCGCGGCCACAGACGGCGCTGCTGAGAAGCCCACGCCCCACCCCCCATTCTTAATGGATAACTGCCTGTTTGTTTGTGCTCAAGGGCTCAGGGCTGTGTCCGGCGCACGAGGGGCCGGGGAAGGCAGAAGCAAACCTTTCGGCTCGTGTTGTTATCTTCGGGCTTAATCCATGTGGAGCCCCTCACGGCCCCTCTGTGAATGTTTGATGAAGAAAGAGTGAATGAGTAAGCGAGGCAGGTGGGGGCCGGCCGCCTCCACGTAGCCTGCGGCAGGTCTTGGAGCGGCCCGGACGCCCCGGACACTCTCTGGAGCTCCCCTGCCCTTGCCCTTCCTGCAGGGCTCTGGTCACACTCCGCGGCCGTGGCAGCTGCGAGTCCAGAGTCGACCCAAGGTCTCTGATCACAAAGGACCCCTCCCCCCCAGGCCCAGTCCCTTCCGCTGCCGGCCTGGAAATGCAGGGAAATCAGATGTGTCCACGACGATGACCTTCTGGGGGCCTAGTGTGTACCGGCTACTCCGGCTTTTACAGATCGGGAAACTGAGGCTTGGGGGACGGCGGAGGCACCTGGGAAGGGGCTCGGGGCTGTGCGCGCAGAGGCCAGGAGTCTCCCTGCCACCAGGCTGGCCTCAGACACCTTCCACGCGTGGCCGTCCCAGCTCTGTCCTCCCGGCAGAGAGGACATCTCCCCCCTCCCCGCCATGGCAGGCCTCCCCCTGCCAGCCTGAGAACCAGGGGCCTTTCGACCCTCCCGTCCGCAGGGTACTTCTCCGCAGCTCAGGAGGTGAGGGGACGAACCCGCATCCGGAACGGGGCCTACCGGCCGGCTGGCACACTGGGGGTAACAGAGCTGAAGGGGAGGGGCGGAGGGACAGCCCCGGAGCTCCCCAGCCCCGGGGCCTGAGGACGCGCAGGGGTGTCCCCGTTTGCGAGGGGAGCCTCGCCGAGGCCAGGGTTTCCACGCCAGGCACTAGGGCCGCTGTGCCCGTCGGCGCCGCCTGCGGAGGCTGCCCCGGGGCTCTGACGGGTCAAGCGGAAGCAGGAATCACGTTGTGATTCCGTCAAAGACGGTTTTGCTCTGAAAACGTGAGCGTGACGACACGGGGCTCCGTTCTGGGCAACCCCGTCGGGCCGCTGACAGACGCAGAGATTTCTAACCCCGAGCAGGAGTCGGACACCGGAGAGTCCCGGACCGCGGCCCGAGCCCGACGGGGTCCGAGCGCTGCAGGGCACGGCTCCGGCCGGCCGGCTCTCGGGCTCCGCCGCCGGGAGCCCCTCGTGCCCCCCGCGCCCTGGCCCGGGGGCCCCTCTGCGCCGTCTCCCGGGGCGAGCGCCCAGCCGGTCACCTGGGCCCCGGCCGCCGCGGGCTCCGCACACACCTGCTTTGTGGCCGCCCTCGCCCCGGCCCCACACTCGCGGCCGCCTGTCTCTGGCAAACACAAACACAAAAGCCGGCCAGAGGTGCGCGCTCCACGGCCTTGTTCCTAGTCAGACAGGACGCGGCGACTGTCTTTTCTTTCTGTCCACTTGGGAGCATTTCCCCGGCAACCCTGCTTCGCCGTCGTCAACACCCGCTAACTCCCTCCGTGCCCTTTATCAAGACATTGTTGAGAGCAAATAACTCATCGGCCGGCCCGGCAGCTCGGGAAGCCTCTCAGAGCGGCTTCGAGAGGGCCTTGCCCCTGAGAACGGGCACGCCGCGGGCGGAGCAAAAGCGGTGCCCGCGGGGCCGGCCGCCTCCACCAGCAGGCAGCCAGCCGTCCGCTCACCAGCGAGGCCCCCTGCCCTCTGGGTGGCCCGGCCAACTGAACAAGGGGGAGCGGCCGTGGCTGCAGTGACCACCCCAGTTCTGTCCCCACGTCTCTCCTGTGGGTGAGGTGGTCCAGCCGTGCAGACGGGGGACCCGGGACCCACCGCCAGGGCAACGCAAGCCCCCGGGGTCACGTGGGCTCCGCCCTCGCAGATTCCTCAGCTTCCCCGCAGTCTCCGCTTTTCACTGGGAAACGGGCTCCTCTGGTAGACAGACCGCGTTCCAGAACTTTCCAGCTGCCGTCTCTTTCTCCACTTCCACTGTTCGGTGTTGGAAAAGCACTAGGGTTGCTTTCTTGGTGTCCCTGCAGGGACTCTGGCAGCGAGGCAAGTCCTGCGTCGGTGGGCCCGAAGCCGAGGCTGAGCTCTCCCAAGTGAAGAAGAGGTCGGCCAGCCAGGCGGGGAGCTGGTGGCCGAGGGGTCCAGGGGTGGGGGAGGGCCGCTCTAGAAGGGGCATGGGAACGGGTTGCCTCCCACTCTGCGCTGTGGGCTGCTCCGGTCACGGGCAGGGCTGGGGTCTCCCCACGAGGCAAGCCCGGGGCCAGCCTCCTCCAGGGAGCTCCCCGGGATGCAGATTTTCTATCAGGGTACCCTGTGTTCCTGACCCACACAGGATCCAGCGGGCACTCCCGCGGACTCGGGAGTGGAGCAGCTTCCGTTTTTTAAGGTCCTGCTGCTTGTCACCCGTGACATCCTCCCGTCTCTGCCTCCCGGGTCCCCCTCGCTGCTGGCTTGAACACAGATGCCTCTTGGGATAGCTCGGACTGGTATCCCCAGGTCCCCTTGCTCACAGACCTGAACCCCGGGCAGGAAGCCCCACGTGCCTCCCACCTGACAGGCCCTGGGCAGGGGGGCACCACACGAGTAACCAGAGCTTGTGGCCACCGCGGGGTGGGACATAAGCACTCACAGGGCCCAGAGGCCCCTCCTAGACTCGAGTCTCAGAGACCCTGTGTGGGCTTCAGACCTTGGAGTCTGGGTTTCGGGGGCTTGTGGCTGATTCGGGGGAAGGGCGGCCGGGCTCCTAGATGGCCTCCGGTGGCACACCAGGGGCTCGGCCACCACCTGGGCTAGGGGAGGCCACGTGGTCCCTATGGACGAGCCCGCCGGAGCCCTGAGTACCACAGGCAAGGCGTGCATACTGTGGGCCTCGGCCCACTCCCAGGAGAGTCACGGTGGGGCTCGCTCTAGCCCTCCTCGGGCTCCAGGCAGTCAGACAGACGGCGGAGCAGAGAAGGGTGCTGGGTCAGCCTCTGGAGGGTCTGAGTCAATGGCAAAGTGTGGGCCTTCAACCCGTCTCAACGCCCCACTTCTGGGTTTTCATGCTTCCCTGAGAACACAGCTGTGCCCACCCATCCATCCAGCCCCCCGCCGGCTCTGGCCAGACTATGTGACCCTCCTCGGGCCTGGGGATGCAGGCGACAAAGGTCCCCACCCCAGAAATGCTGCGGGGCAGGAACGCGCTCAGTTGGGCTTAGCGGGGCGTCACCCCAGCCCCTGATCGGGAGACCCAGATCCCAACGCCCAGAGCCCCTGCCTGCCAAGTTCCTGTGATTGTTTTGAAACACTTCCCACCAACAGACACCCCCGCCCACCCCCAGGGTAGCCTCGATCGGGCCCGGAACAACGGCTCCCAGTGCCGGGCCGCTCGTTGCCGCGAAGACAGCTGCCGTAACCAGATCGCGAGCCCCGCTGCCAGCACTTTCCACGTGAGCGCGTCTGCTCTTAGGCTGAGCTCCGGGCTGTACAGAGCCCGGCTGCTGGACCAAACGTGGGTCCCCACCTGGATAGCAGGCCTGTATGTGCGAGGGACGTTTCATTCAGCCCCAGGGTCACCCCAGGGCAAGTGGCCTGTGGCGATAAACCCGTGTCTCCTCCGCTCACACCCACCCAACAGCCAAAGGGTCCCGGGTGTGCTCCCCGCTGGCTGGCGGGCTCTGGGGTATGGCTGCCCCGTGGCCTAGAGGCCAACCCAGGTCTAGGAGAGCCTCTGGGACACCTGCCTGCCCGGTCCTCCTCCTGGGGACCCCTTGCCGCTCGCTGGGGTGGGAGCCGGAGCTCAGGGTGGAGACCTGGCAGTCTTAGCAACAGGTAGGGACCCCAGAAAGTGACACCGATGTCCTAAACGGGAGACACATGGGCCCCTGGATCCATCTCACCCCAGCCTGGCCCACTGCATGCACGGTGTGCGGGAGCGCCGGGCTCCCTGATGGCAGTGGGATGAGGGCCGGACAGCCCAGCTCTGCAGGGCTTCTCGTAAGTGCACAGCCCCCCTGGACCCAGCTGTCCAGCTGTGCTCCTGCCCGCCCTGGGGCTGTCCTGGGAACCAGGTCCCAGAGCCTAGGGTGGTATACGGACACACCTGAACCAGCAGCCAGCGCAGCCTGGGGAGACCGAGTGCGGGGTCTTCTGGTGTCCCCGGCCATGCTCCTGAGCCACCCGGCCCAGGAGGATCCCGTCCAGACCCTGGTTCCTGAGGAGTCTCAAAGGCCAGAGTCGGGGTGTCCTGCGGAAATCCTGATGGGGTGGAAATCCCCAGCTGTGGGGCCCCGGGCTCGGCTATGATGCTGGACTTCTCCCGCCAGCTGGGGTCAGCCAGGCTCACTGCTTCCTGCCTCCCTTTGATGTCTCCCACGTGAGGGAGGGGCAGGCACGGCGCACGGGCACGCTCGCTCGACTGCGACGAGGAGCCTGTGCTTCTGGGGCCTGGGCATGCTGGGGTCAGGCCGAGGACCCAGCGGGGCTGAGAGGGAGGCCAATGGAAAAACCCCAGCCCTCGCAGAGAGCTCCAGGGGGAGAGGGAGGGTCTGCTTCGAGGCAGAGCGCACGTTCACGTCCACAGGGCCCTCCCAACTGGCCAGTCTGATCGGGAGGGAGGCGCCACCATGAGCTTCTGTCTAGGTGGGCAAACTGAGGCCTCTGGACAGTCCCAGCATGCCATTCGCAGGAACGCCTGGGGGCTTGGGAGGCGGGGGGACCTTCTGTGAGATTGTGACCCGCGGTCACATCCCTCCTGCCCTGCACAGTGCTCGACTGCCTGGGGGCAGGGGGGTCTGGCCCCCACTTGCCTTTGGGACCCTGAGAAGGGCAAGCCGAGAGGTGCGGGTGACCCGGAAGACCCGAGGGCCCTCTGGGGACCCTCCCCTTTCAATGTTCACAACCGCTGCCGCTGCCTTCGGGGTTGGGGCCAGGAGCAGCTACTCTGAAGCCGGCCCCGGGGATGCTCCTGTTGGCACCCGCAGATCATCTCCCACCAGACCCTGGGACTCAGCACCGCTCTCGGGATGCCCCCCCCCCCCCGCCCCAGCTTGAGGCCTTTCTGGTGGCCTTGGAAGAGGGCCCGGCGGGGTAGGAGAAGCCCCAGCGGGGAAAATGGAGAAGGCGGAGGAGGAGCGCCCTGCCTGCCAGCACACGGGCCCCCCGAGACCGCCGCCCTCTCCTTGGCCTCCCACCCTAGCGAGAGAAGCACGGTGTCTTGAGAACCCCTCTCTCCCCAGCCCCGGCGCCTCATCCCTCCTGGGTTCCTCGCCCAGCGCTCCCTCGCCTGGCCTGCCAGTCCGGGCTCGCGGAGGGGCCCGCCAGAGGCCCCACGTCCCGGCATGAGGCCTGCACAGGGGAACAGAATGAGTGATGGACCAGAGACTCGAGTGGAAATCTGCTGGTGGGAGATCTCTGGGGTCGCCAACACCCACACATTTCAGGAACAGTACAGGCCAACAAGTGGCTCCCAGCCCAGGTGGCGGGAGTGGATGGGACAACCAGGCAAGTGGCCTGCTGGGGGGGGCGGCGCTTGCTGAGTGGCTGCTGGGGACAGCTGCCCTCTGCACCTGGACCGGGCACGGTCCCACTTGTTGACGGGAAGCCGGGTCGGGGGGGGTGGCATCTGGCTCCCTAGCAGCTCAGGCAGGAAGAGGATGCCTTCTCGGGTGGCACTTGGCCCTCCCAGGGGTCCAGCCGGACTTTTGGCATCCCTCTTGGCACCTAGCCCTGCATGTGCAGGGCGGGCCTCTTGGACTCCGGGGCTGCCTTCCCCCACGACACTGACGGGGACCGGCCACACTGGCACCTGGGGACAGGCTGCCTGGGTTGGCCCTGCCTCGCCTCCCCTCCCCGGTTCTACGGCAGGGCGGAAGCCTCCACAGTGTCTGTGTCTGCTTTCTGAGGTCACGATAGGGGGCCTGACAAGGGCCCCGTAGCTGTCCCCGCTCACGAGAGGAC
The DNA here is from genome assembly GCF_922984935.1 of Meles meles. Classification (NCBI taxonomy): domain Eukaryota; kingdom Metazoa; phylum Chordata; class Mammalia; order Carnivora; family Mustelidae; genus Meles; species Meles meles. Next base: position 1,965,840 of record NC_060073.1, read on the forward strand.
TTGATGGGCTGGTCTCCGCAGAAACCTGGCTAACTTCTGCCGTGTCCGGGCCTTGGGCGTCCCTTGGGCGGGACACTTGGCCAGGCTACACCTCCCTCCCCGTGGGGCTGTCACAAGGGCTCTCTGAAGTCGAATGTGAGGACATCGAGTCACTGGACGGTGGAGGCACACTGCTGGGGTGGCTGTCTGGCCCATGGCATGTGCCCGTCCTGAAACACCTGTCTCCCTCCCTTGAGAACATCCCAGGGCCAGGAGTGGGACAACTGTGAGAGCTGAGGCCCAGTGCTGGGGTCTTGGGAAAGGCCGCAGGGGCTGGGGTTGAAGCCAGAAGTGACAAGAGGGGACAGAACCCCAGGCCTTGTGCGGAGAAGGGGGGGGCACAGGATGGGTCCGTGGGTGCACCCTGGTGCGGGAGCTACGGGCTGCGTGTTAGGACTGTGGGCGCGCGGAGGCCGGCGGTTAGAACGACTGAGTGGTTGAGGACGAGGTGCGGTCCCCGGAGCCCTCGGGCCTGGGGCCACGGCCCTGGCCCCCTGAAGGCCACCCCCCACTGCCAGGGCCTGGTGCCGGAGGCCCAGGAGTGGGAGGCACAGCTCCTGGGGGGGTAGGTCCAGCTCCTTTCGGCCAGTCTCGAAGGTTCGTTTGGGAGCGCGCCGTGTGCTGAAGGTGGCCAGGTGGGGACGGAGGGGAGCAGCTCTGGGGAGAACAAGCTGGCGGAGGGAACGGGGAGCCTTTGTTCTCAAGGCGCATGGATTCCTGGCGACACCGGGGGTGGGGGCTGTGCAGAGTCCCTCGCGGGGCCTTCTGGGAGGGGCGCTCGGAGCTCAGCTGTGTTTAAAAATTAGCAAGCAGGGGAGTTCCAGGTTCTGCACTTAACCCCTTTTGAGCCTTGGAGGCCTGTGTGAACTATGAGTCAGGGAGGCTGAGCGGGAAGGCGGCCGCCGCCGCGCCCCGTGAACAACGGGCCTGCTGGGTCTCTGGGTCCAGGCTCTGGGGCCGAGAAGCTGCTGGAAAGTACTGTCTGCGTGGGGTCCGCGAAGCGCCCTGCCCCCGCCCCAGCTCCAACGTTGACAGGCTCTTTGTTTTCTCCTCTCAGCCCTATTCAAGGCTCTTTCTCAGCTTGCTGGCTTTCGAGAAGACTGGGGGGATTTTCCACCCCGTGAGGCTCTGAAAGCGCTCGGCAAGGGCGAGGCCGCCCGGCAGGAGCTGACCGGGCTTCCTCCCGCACGTGCTATGGGGACAGCCCCTCGGTGCCGCGGTTCCCAGAGCAAAAACGACAGGAGGAAGGACAGGGCGTCTATCCTGGGCAGCTGTGGGCAGCACACCCGGGGGGCAGGTGTAGGTCCGTGGCCGTCTGTGGCCCAGAGTCAGGGCAGCAGAGGCGCTGGTCCCAGAGGCCACCACCGGAGGCAGGTGACTGATGCCTCCTTCCCGGGCTCTGCGCGGTCTCCTGCGCGGGCCGCCCTGCCCCGCCCCGCCAGGCCCTGAACACTGAGCTCCTCGGGCCCCACCTACGGCTTTTCTCTCTCGCAAGCGTGACCCAGAGCTGCTCCCCCAGCACCTTCGGCTTCTCGCACGTCCGTGGATCCCAGTCCCCCAGTGTCTCTCTCAGCTCGGCACCCCGCACTCAGAGTCGCATTCCCACCGTCGGCCCCTTCGCTCTCATCCATAACCCCCTGGACAGTTCCCCACCCAGGGTCCCTGCACCCAAACTTGCCGCCGTGTGCACTGGAGCCCCCGCCGGAGCCCCCACCGTCCGTGGCGGCACGTCCCCCTCCAGGCGGCCCGTATCTGCCCCTTACCCTGCCAGGCCAGCTTCGCCCCTCGGGGTCACTGCACGCTTCCCGCTGCTCTGCGTCCCCTCTGCCCCCATCGCTGGGTGTGGCAGCGGCCGTCACCTTCAGCCCTCCGCTGCGAGGAAGGAAATCCTTCCATAAGGCGGATCCGATGGAGGGAGGGGGTCCCCTCCCTGAGTGGGACCTCTCAGTGGCTGCTGGTCTTCTCAGCTCCTCCGCAGCACAGCCTCTCTGGTCTGGCCCTGCCCGCAGCCACGCTTCTCCTCCTCAGCCTCCTTCTGTCCCTTCGTGGGCTTCTTCCCCAGAGGGCCCTTCGCCTGCAGCCCCTGTCCTGTCCCCCACTCCCCAGCCTCCCCAAGGGAGCTCCTAGGACCCGGACTGGCTCCCGGTGCACACCCTGTTCACGGCGGTTCTACCCGCTGAGCACACTCCTCCAGGTGCAGGAAAACACGTTCTCAAGCTCCGTCAGGCCCTCTCAGACCCTCCGGCCTGGGCCAGCGGCCGGTGCCCCGTGTCACGTGCGCTTTCAGCGACAAAGACGTGTTCACTGACCCAATCTATAAAGTGGGGCCGTGGTCATGGCCTTGCCTCTCAGACACAACCCACTGCCTGAGAAAACCTCCACGTCAGTTGCGTCGCAGCCTGTGGTACTAAGGGGTGTGTGGCCGGTGCTACACGGCCTGTCGCTCGTAGGCGTGTGGCACCGTGGCACGTGTGTGGCCTGCGTCACTAGGTGGCGTGCGGCACTAACGGGCACGTGGCACGTGTGGCCTGTCGCTAGGAGGTGTGTGGCACCGTGGCCCCTGCCCCCGGATGCATGTACGGGGTCTCTGGGAGCGTGCTGAACGAAGGAGCAGACTCCTGTGGGGGACTGTGGGGGACGGGGAGGGACAGGACTCCCCTGGCCACACTGGGCAATGGCCCCCCCACCCAGTCTAGGAGTCATTCGCTCTGAAGAGACTTCCTGTCGCACCCCCAGATGCTCCTCGCATCCGTCCTCCCGCACACCCCCTCAGGCACAAGCGAGGAGGGCCCCGTCACAGGCCAGGGTCACCTGTACGGCCCACTGGTCTGAACCACTCCAGCGCACCCCCTGCTGAGACTCCCCAGGGCACCCGGCCTGGCTCCCCCCCATCGCACCCCACCTTGAACTGGGGCCAGGATGTTGGTGGGGGCCAGTAGGCCCCTCTGGGCTACAGCCTGAGGAGCTGGGGACAGCCCTGTGTGCACTGGCCCCCCAGGGAGTCCCCATTCTGTGACACTAATTGCTACAATTAGCAGGAGAAAGGCCTATTAGATCAGTTTCTTCTCCTGGCTGAGGCCGGGCCGCTGGGGAGGGCCAGCCCCAGCACAGGGCTTTTCCGAGGAGCAAGGACCCTTCCATAAATGAGGCCACATTTAAATTGCAAACAAGGGCCTCGCCCAGCCCCAGCAAAGGCTTTAATTGGGCGGGACCGACGTGCTGAGGAGTGGGTGCCAGCTGGGCCTTCTGAGCTTTCCTGGCCGACCCTGGGTCATCCGGACTCTGATCCCCCCCACCCCCAGTCCTGCCCCTGCTGGCCGGCATGGGGGTACGTGGCACCGGGAAGGAAGGGCTCCCTGCCCTACCCGGCCCTGCTTGGAGGCAGGACGCCACGCCACCTCCTCCTGGAGCGCGCCGCAAACCTTCCAGATCTGCAGTCCACGCAGAGCCACTCACTCGCCCGTCCGCACTGAGAGGAGCTGAGCGGGCCCTCCTGACTGCCGCCCAGGCCGCTTCTGATGCTGCCCAGCCACGCTCGCCCACGCCGGGGACGCTTCACGTCTGTGGCTGAAGCCCCAGTGGGCAGCCCATGGGGTCACGGGGCTCGAGGCACCCGCCGCCTGCAGTCAGACCACCGGCCCGGGAAAGGGGTGCTCCAGCCGGCCGGGCCTGAGCCAGGGTCTCTTCCTGAGAGGATGGGGCCAGGGGTGCCAGCTCTGGTGGCCTCCAGGGCCGGAATAGAGACGAGCCCCGTCCCCAGGGCTGGCCTCAGGCAGGCCCTCACTTGGGGTTAGCCCCACGGGGCCCCGGGGAACGTCTTCGGACAGTTTTCCTGGTCACAAGGTGGGGGGGGGGGTGGCTACCGCTTTCTGCTGGGTGGGGGCCGGCAGGCCACCGCCCGTCCTCAAGGTGAAAGACAGTTCCCCGGCAGAGCACGGCCGGCCCCACGCGCCACCAGTGCTGTGGCTGGGAACCCCTGGCCTGAGGAGCAAGGACCCCGTGACTGCTTCCTTTCTGCTCTGAAAATGGACGCACACTTTCCTGGCCTGGCCTCTTCCTTCGCTCCACATATCAATGAAGCCATTCAGCTGCAGTGCGGACCCCACGAGGAGACCCCGGCTCTAGGGAGGCCTCTCTTCGGGGGGGGGGGCACGGGGACTAGAAAATACCGGGGGGCGGCCCACGTCTGGGGGGCTGGCAGCCAAGCGCTGACCTGGCGGGTGGGGGGGCTCCCGGGGCCCCCCGCGGGGGCGGCTGGCAGGGCCCACAGGCAGCGTTTCAGGTGAGACCAGAAAGGGGAGGAGGAGCCGTGGCAGGAAGTGCCCAGGGACGAGGCAGCCAGGCAGAGGGGGCCCCGGGGCATTTGGCCAGCTTGGGGAAGAGGCAGGAGGCTGGCGTGACAGGAACTCGAGAGAAGGACAGCGGGCAGGGCAGATCTTGTAAAACCTGATGGAATTTGAGTATGATTTCCTAGAAATAGAAAGCACTAGAGGGTACCTGGCCGCAGAGTGACGGGATGGGCCCTTGTTCCCTCCTCCTTGGCTCTGGGGACGCGACTGCACAGGCCGTGGGCTGCCTCACAGCCCTGAGTCCGTGACACGCGGTCCCCCTTGGAGGGTGGGTGGGAGGGAGGCCGCGCTCTGCTCCGCTCTTCCCCCCATCTCTGCCCCCCGCCCGCCCGCCTCCTCCTGCCCGGACGGCCGCCCCCGCCGTCCCCTCCCTACACGGTCCTGTGCGGTGGTGTGCGTGTGCCCTGGTCCCGCACGGGCGGCCTGCTAGCTCATTCGAATTTCTGGACAGAGCCGTGCACTGAGGCCCTCGCTGCCTGGCGTCGGCGCCACTCAGCGCCGTGTTTGCGCAGGTCTCCGGTCCGGGAAGTGTACATCCAGTCCTCGCCCCTGACCACAGCGCCGGTTCCAGGTCCCCACCCCCGGCAGGGCCGGGCCCGGCGCGCACACAGCCCCTCGTTGTTCTGCCGGGAGCCGCTCTGGCTGTTTCCCCGGGAGGGAAGCTGCTGGGCCGCAGGTATTCAATGTTTTATTTGAGGAAGAAGGGCTGGAAGGCTGTGCGGAGCGCCTGCGCCCGCCCCACACGGCCACCTGCGGCACACAGGGACGCTTGTTTCCTGCGTCGCCGCCAGCACCTGGCGGGGTCCCACTTTCTAATTCTTCGCTCATGAAGAGCGCCCCTTGCTTTCGTGCGCGCCTCCGACGGCTAAGGAGCCCCGCCGCCTCCCCCCACCCCGCCGCCGGGCAGCGCGCCCCACTTGCCTGCTGCGCTCGGGCTCCCCGGCCTCCTCACGGTCTGCGGGGCCGGTGTACTGCCGCCACCGGCCGGCAGCGGTTTGGTTTCGAGTGGCGCGTCGTCTTCGGCCGCGACCCCGGCGGCGACCCCGGCAGAGTCCCACGAGTGAGCGTGAAAGCCAGCCTCGTCTTCGAGGCACGACACAAATAGTTCAGCACAACCGACTGATGGAGCAGAAGCACTTTATTTGCACGTATTCAAGTCTGTGACTTTTACTTCTGAAGTTTGTGTTTTCTGGGTACTGCGTTCCCCGCCCCCCACCCCCCTCGCCCCCCCCAGGCTACCAAGGCCTGGAGGTTACTCTCCCCCCACCGGCCTGCTGCCCTGCCCCCTGCCCCCTGCCCCCTGCCCCCACGGTCCTAGTAAACGAGCAGCAACTCTTTCGTCCATTCGGAGGCTCAGGCAGGAATCCACATTCCGATTCCTCCACTCGGGGCTAGCCTCCCCCGACCGTCCTCCGCGTGGTCCCCACGGCCACGCGGCGCCACCTCGGTCTCACGCCACCTTCCTCTCGGGCAAGGCTGCCTCTGGCGTCTCTCCTGGGCCGGCGTCCCCCGCCGCTCCTGTTGCTGAGGCTTGGAGCGGGCCCCGGGGTCTGCGGGTACAAGGCCTTCTCTGTTCTCCGGCCGCGGAGCGCACTTGGTGTTTGCAGACCTTTTCCTTTCACGGGCGTTTCAGAACATGTCTGTCAAGTTCCTCAAAAACCCCAACTGAAGTTTAAGCAGAGCTGCACTGAGGACCCGGGCAAACCCTGACCCCTTTCTCTGCTGAGCTGCCCTGTCCAGGAGAACGTCTCCGTAGCACACCATCTTCCCTGACATCCTTCAGCAAAATTTTTACGGTTTCTCCATAAAAGTCTTCTTTGTTAATTCCTGACCGGGCGTACGTGTCGCCACTGTGACTTCTATCCTGCTTCTCACTCACTCACACGGGCTCAAGTGCTGGGGGGGGGGGGGGGCAGGCATCCATCTTCTATCCCAAACCTTTGCTCTCGCCTTTTCCATTCTGCAAGTTGACTCTTTTTCACGCAGCTCAGCAGTTTTCAGAGTGTGGTCTGAGGACCCCAGAGAGCCCCGGAGGCCTTCGCCCAAGGCCAAAACCACTTTCATCCTAATACTCAGAAATTATTTGCCTGTTCTGCTCTCACTCTCACAAAGTTAAAGAGTTTCCCAAAGGCAGCGTGACCCGCCGGAATCCATGCTGGGATGGCCCTGGGTTTGGTTTTTTCATGTTTCTCAGGTCTAGCTTCTGAGGGGCTAACTACCCACCCTCAGATCCAGCCCACGTGAACCAGGTGCTCTGGGGACTTCAACACTTTGTCCGAGAAGCCTCACGGAGGCCACCCGTCTCAGGACGGGCAGTTCCCTCTCTCCTGGGCCTCTGCCTTGGCTCTGTCCCCTTCCCTCGTGGGAGGGGATGCCTGTGCCTGTGGTGGCCCCCTGCGCCTCATCCCCCGCTGGAAGGGACCGAGACAGTCTGCGTTGGTACAGAATCTGTATCGCATCGGGGCATCTCGTCCGGGCTGGCTAAGGGCTATCCCCCCGCCGTAAAATCATGCAGAGGCCTGGAACTGTGTAACTTTTCTGTCTCTACTGAGAGAACCATATGGTTTTTCTCTTCTGGTCTCTCAACATGGTGAATTACACGGGTAGAGTTTCTGATACTGGATCATCTCTGCATTCCTAGGAGAAATCCCCCTTGGTGAAGAACCCTGTAACACACTGCCAGCCTCGGCTAGCTGACGGTGTGCGTGGGACCTCGGCATCCACGAGGGAACTCGCTCATCATGTTCTCGTGCTCTCCTTATTTGAATCTGGACATGCTCTGATTCCCAGTTTAAAAGATCCCTCGAGCTGGAGCATAAATCCTGAAACAGGCCCACTTTTCTCTTTAACATGTTTGGAAACACATTAAAATAGAACCATAATCAAGCAACCCAATCCTTGAATTTTTCTCCCAGTGAGTATCTGGAAAACAGGTGCAGAGATGGGTCATTTGAGACACCGTGGAGATCTGGTTAATCCTGCCTGCCTGCTTTCCTTCCCCCAGTCTTGCAACGCTGTGCATCAGGCTCTGGGGCAGGGGTGTGGGGGAGGGGGGGTGCGCGGGGGCAGCAGAGAACAGGACAGAAAAGCCCCTCCTAGGAGCTCTCGGTCCAGCATGGGCACCGCGAACGGAGAGGGACCAGCAAATGTACCTAAAATGCGAGCGTTACTGTGCTAGCAACGTCCCTCTGTCCCGGGTGGCTCTCCGTCTAGGCAGAGCTCTGGCGTGGAGGAGTTCATGCCTTCCACAACCAGAACCGTCCTGCGGAAAGAAGCCACTCGTCCCCGTTTCGCAGAAAAGGCAGTTTGCTATGCTGAGAACACTGGGGTTGGGGCTCCAGGGAACCCAAGTTCCAGGCTGTCCCCCCCTACCGTCCAGACTGAGAGCCGTGACTCCAGTCGTGGACTCCAATCCCGGGCGTGGCCAAGACTTCCATTCCCCACTCCCCTCCCCTACTTAGACCCGTGATTCCAAACCCCAACTCCCAGCAGACTGTGACTCAGAATCCCCACCCCGACTAGAAACCTCCGTTCCAACTTCTGACTGGGATCCCCAACTTGGACCCCAAACCCCAGCCCCGATCTGAGTCGGACTCCCCACCCAGACCTGACTGGGAACCAGCACTTTCCAGAGCGTCCAGTCCTCACTCGGAACCACCAGTCTGGCTCAAATCCCAGGAAGCCGCCCTGACCTGGACCCCCTCCTCCCACCTCGGAATCTAACTCCGACTCTAGACCCCCCACCAGCCCCCCCACCCCTCACTCACAGCGCAACCCAGTCCCGGATCCCGGCTGGGATCTTGGCTCGGCGCCCGCCCCCAGCCCGCCCAGCCCCAAGTCTGCCACGTCGGCAGGAAGGCGGCCTCCCCGCGCAGACGCAGACCGCTGCCTCGGACCCGCACTCGGACCGCCACGTGGACGCGGATTCCCCACCGCCAACTCCCGCCTTCACTCGGGCAGACTCTGCCCTGACCCCGCAGCAGGAACCCCGAGCCTCGGAATCAGCACGCCGGACTCAGACGGATTCCCGACGATGCAGGACCGCGACACTGGACCGCGGCGCGGGGAGGGGGTCCGGATCCCGGCTCCGATCCCGGGACTCAGAACCACGGGGAGGACCCCGGATCCCGGCTCCGATCTCGGGACTCAGAATCGCGATATGGGACCGCGGGGCGGACCCCGAATCCTGGCTCCGCTCCCAGGACTCAGAACCTCGAGACTGGACCGCGGGGCGGACCCCGGATCTGATCCCGGGACTCAGAACCTCGAGACTGGACCGCGGGGCGGACCCCGGATCCCGGATCCCGGATCCGATCCCGGGACTCAGAACCCCGATACAAGACCGCGGGGCGGACTCCAGACGGCCGCTCCGACCCCCGGCTGGACACCATGAGGCTAGACCGCGAGGCGGACTCCGGACCCCGGCTCCGATCCACGACTCAAATCCACGACGCGGGACCGCGAGGCGGACTCCGGACCCCGGCTCCGACCCTCAACTCTGCTCCCCAAGGCTGGACCACGGGGCGGACCGCGGACCCCGGCCCTGATCCGCGACTCGGAACCACGATGCGAGGCCGCGGGGCGGACTCCAGGCACGGAATCCGACCCGGACTCAAAAACACGAGGCGGACTCCAGGCGCGGAATTCGACCCCCGGATTCGGATCCGCGAGGCAGGACCGTGAGGGCTTCTCCAGATCGGACCGGGACCGAGTCTCGGAACCACGACGCAGAACCGCAGGGCGGGCTGCAGGCGGGGAACCCGGTCCCCGGACTCGGAACCACGACGCGGGCCCCGCCCTGCCCTCGGACTCCGGACCGGGACCCCAGCCCCGGGCCGGCTCTCCCGGAGGCCCTGAGCAGAGCGCCGGCCCCTGCCCGCCGGACGCAGAGCTCACCTCGGTGCGCCGGCGGTCGCCTGGTCGGCCCGCGCCCGCGGCGCTGGGGGAGCTCGGCGCGGGCGAGCGGGCGGAGGGTGCGGCCGTGCGGACGGCCCCGACGACGGTCCGGCCCCGCCGAGAGCTCAGCGCCGACTGCGCGGCGGGGCGACGGTCTGCCGAAAGCCTCCGGCCGCGCCCGGACCCCGGCTGACGTGGCGGCTGCCCGGCCGCGGATTGGACGCGCCCGCGGGGGGGCTGCCGCGTGCCGCCGCGCCGATTGGCCGGGCGCAGAAAGCAGTGTGCCACGCGCTGCCATTGGCCGACAGGGACGAGGGCCGATGCCACCGGGGTTTGGATTGGCGGGGCGGCCAGAGTGCCACGTGCTGCGCCCCGCCCCGCTCCACCCCGCGCTGCAAACGTCCACCCACCGTCCGGTCGCTGGCGCAGGTCCCGCCCGCCTGGGTCCCCCCCGGGACGCTTCCAGCCCTCCGTAAGCAAACGGCCTCTGCAGACCCTTCCCACGCAGGTCCTCGCGGGCAGGCGGGCAGGCTGGCGGCCCCCCCGGGGACCAGACAGGGCGCGTCCCGAGTCGGTGCTGCTCTTCGGGCCTCTGCTGCGGCCGTCCTGTCGTTCGCCCCTCGGGAGACCTGGAGGCGAGGGTGCCCAGACTCTCACAGGCGGGATCCTGAAAGGGAGGACCGGCCCAGGTCACCCCAGAGGAGGGGACCCCGGTGGTCAGCTTCCCACCTGGACCGCTTCAGTTCTCGGGGCAACTTCCTCCTGGGGATCTGCCTGAGCCTGGAGGCGGGATCCACTGTCTCTTGACTCTCTTCCCTACTGTCCACACACCCACCGATCCATTTACCCACCTAGCTGCCCACCCCCCCATCTGTTCATTTACCCACCCACACCTGCCCCTCCAACCACCACCCGCCCTCTCTCCTACAAACACACCTATCCATTCCTCCATGTGCCCACCCACCCATCCACCCACGCACCCACCCATCCATCCACCCATGCACCCATCCACCCGTCTATCCATCCATCCATCCACCCATCCATTCTCTCCACTTATCTTTTGAGCTCCTCTTAGGTGCCAGGCACTGCCATAAACGCCAACAATCTGTAACAAACAGCTGTCGGGAAGTCTGTCCTCATGGGGGTCTCACTCTGCTGAGGTTTTATGTATGTCCAGGGCAAGTCAGACCTTCTGTGAACTCAGTATTTTTTCAGAAGTTGTTACCTCCTATTCTCTCCCAACCAAGGTTGACTTCAAGGGAAGGGGGAAGCGAGAGCCAGCCAAGCAAGAAGCCAGTCCCACACCCAAGGCAAGCAATAAGACCATTCATCTCAACTGCTCTGCCTGAAATATGTGTCTACACAAAGAGCCAGAAATTTCTCCGAGGGTGACTGAGTCTGCTTTTTCTTTTCGGTTCAGCCTGGAGGAGAAAGGGAGAAATGGTGCTGTCTTTTCACACATCTACAGCTCCTTTCTGACCTTCACAAGCAGAGCCAGATTGGTCATTCCTCTGTCCCCTGACCAGCCCATGGGAAGGCCTGTACATCAAGCCTAGGTCGGGACATTTGACAGAGACCTCACCACCTTCCTACCACTTTTGCCTGCCCAGCCTCCTTCTCCCTCTTCCCCCCGAGTGACAACTGGTCCCCTCTGCCCTGGTAGAGGATGGCAGGGAGGGACTGGAGTGGTGGCCCACACTGTACATACAGCTCTGGGTTTCCTACCTGGGAGGGAGAAGGGCCTTGTGCAGCTGTTGACACAAAAACAGGAGGACCCGCCGGCCAAGCAGGGGTCCAACAGGAGGCCGAACGCAGCCTCGGGCACTGCCCTGGTTCTCGCCGCTATGAGCCAGTGGAGTAAGCCTCCAACCTCTGTCTCTAGTGGCCTTCTGTGCCCTTCAGTGGGAGGCAAAGCCCCTTCCCCGGACATTCTCCAGGTGTGTCTGTTTCCACCTCCCCAGGGACGTCAGGGGAGTGAGAGCCCCAGACCCTCCGAGTGATTTCACAGATTTCCTGCCTCCGTGGAGTTATATTCCAACAGGAAAGACAGACAAGAAGTTTTCAAGGTGCTCTGGACAGTCTTCTGTGTCAGAACACACTGGTCCCAGGTGACTCCTGGGAGCTGCGTCTCCTTTCCAATAGTGGACCCTCTAGTCTCTACTCGCGAATGTCAGCTGGTCCCCAACTTTTTTGTTTGGATTCTACGTGTTATCCAAGGCCTTTCAGCATGGGATAAAACGCCACCGAAAGCCAGTCTACTTAAAATGGTGGTCCCCCTTCCAAAAGAGTGAGTTTTGACTGGGATTTCATCTTGAAAACTGATTTTTTTTTTAATTGTGAAAATGCAGTTGATCTGCTCTGAACAAAGTTGGGGTTCTAGTTGTGTGGTTGGGTGGAGGCACGTCTCCTGGGCGTCCAGGATCCTTTGTACGTGTTTCCTCATGGCTGTCCCCACTGAGCCCTCCAGCCTCGGAGCCTGAGATCCTATACGTGTGGGTTTCCTCCCAACAGATAGCCTCATGGTGAAGTTCCAGGGACACGGCATCTTGGCATGCCCGTGGGACCGTGGGACCGTCTTCTCGGGGCCGTGCTTCGAGCCAGGCCCAGGAGCCTGCCACTGCCGATTTTGATGCAGCAGCAGGGAGGATGGTTCGGAGTCACGTGCGGGCCAGCCCTCAGCCCTCACCCCCTCGCCACACACGGGGCGCCGTCAATCAGCGAGTGCGGCCCGCGGGCCCCTGTGCACCTGTTGTGTGCCCACACAGCCCCCCTCCCCTGCTCTAGTCCTTTGGGGGAGACACAGAGGAAAACATTCTGAGACTGAGAGGGGTTTGTTGTCTCGTCGGGAGACAAGAGACACGTGGGAATTGGCTGGAGAAGCCTGTGAGGCTGGGCGGGCCCCAGGCTGGCCTGGAGTGCTGGGGGGGCCTGGAGCTGGCTTTGGCACATCAGAATTCAGGAGGGGGGTGGTGGGCACGGCCAGCTTCCGCCTGAGTGGGACTGGGGTCCCTGGTGAGCCCAGGCCAGCCTGGGGCCTCTCCAGTCCTGGAAACCCCGGGACGTGGCCTGGGACTGCAGGGCGGGAGCAGGGCACAGAGCCCGGGCACCTGGTGGCCTCCACCCCAGCTTCCCGTGGGACAGGGGGCATCTGGCTTGTCTCAGCTGTGCGTGGCGGCACTGACCGAACGCTGCTTGCGCTCCCTCCAGCGCTGATACTCGGGGTTCAGAAGGTCCCCTTGCGGGCCTCTGCCCCGAGTGCACGCACGCACGCACGCACACACAGCTGAAGAGAATTAGGCTCGAAACGTCCACTCGGCTTTTCTCTTGATTCCGAGGTATTTAGGATGGGGGTGGGGGATTAGGAGAGGAAGTCGCTGAGCTAATTCTCCTGCGTTGGCCAACACAGAAGTGCAGATGGGGCCCAGAGCCCCGGGCGTCCCGGGCGGGGGTGGGAGAACCCCAGCCCTCCTCCCACAGGGCAAGGCAGGAGGGAAGGGCTGGGTGGGAGCCCCTCACCCGAGTGAGGGGACACAACGGGCCCCAGCCGGGCTCTCCTCTGGGCCGTGGTTCGCCCCCCACTCCCGCCACCACGCTCCCACCCCCGGAGTCGGAGGGCGGAACCGCCTTCAGACTCAGCCAGGTTCCCAGAGAGCTGCTTTCCGCTGAAGCAGAGAGGCCCAGGGCCACGTGGCCGCCTCGGCACCCTCTTCCCAGGAAAGGTCCTTGCCCTGAGCTGCTCTCGGAAGTGGACTGGAACGTGGAGGGGGCTGAGGGCCCCCAGGCACCCCTGAGTGACCAGTGCGGTTGCCGAGGTGCCTGCTGCTCGGGTCAGCCCGTGCGTGGGACCACCGGTGTCCACGTCCCCAGAGCCAGCGGTGCCTCCACACCGGCACACACCCTTGCGCGCACACCACCGCGGCTGTCCTGGGCGAGGTCTCCGGGCCCCCCGTGGCCATCCAGCAGCTTCTTCGCTGGTCGCAAGTCTCTGCGGACCCCCTTCCCATGTCCCCATTCCAGAGTCCTCCTCCTGCTGTGGTCTCCGTCTGCCTCGGGCCCCCACCTGGGCCTCCTCCTTGCCGACGGCTCTGGGCGCCCCGCTCTCACTCAGCCCTGACCTCTGCTCCCACCTTCCTCCCCCCACAGACCTGCCTTGCACCCAGGGGCGGCACGCCCTTCCCGCCGCGCTCAGAGCTCTCGTCTGCCGGTCTCCGTGCCTTGTGCGCCCCACGTCGGAGCATCTCACCCCCAGTGAGGAGGGCCAGACTCTGGGCCGCACTGGGCTTCCCCGGCCATGGCGGAGAGGAAGTGCCGGGGAGTGTCTCTGGGAGCCTTGGGGAGAGTGGTGGTGAGAGCATCCCTTCTCCCTTCTAGAAAGACCTCTCCAGCGGCTGAATGGACAGAGCACTGGGGAGCAGGGGTGGGAGGGGGGAGGCGAGGAGGTCTTGCCCGTGGAGGGGCTAGAGGCCGCCAGGCGGGGCTCCCGCAGGAGGTGGCTTTGGTGGGACCCTGGGGCTGAGGGCACGGAGGGCTTCAGGTGGCCCCGGAGGGTGTGGAAGGAAGCTGAAGGGACAGCCTGGGTCTTCAGAAACCCACGCGGGAGGTCAGCGTCCGCTGTTCTGCCCACTGTGGTACCAGCTCCAGGGCTACGGGGCATGGTGACCCCTCGGGTGTGGCTAATCCCGGTGCCTTTCCCCAGCTTAACTTCCCAGGGCCCAGGGCGGGACACAAGCCTCTGAGTGTTGCGTGTGACCAGCGTGGGTCCTGTGTCCTCCGGTCCCGGTTCTGGGACAAGCTTGGGCCCCCACGGGAACGCGTCTCCCAGACGGCTGGAGGAGAACGTTAGACCAGCACGCCACGCTGACCCCCACTGTCCCCACCAGCAGCTTTGCTCCCCTGCACTGGGGTCGGCGGGAACGGGAGGCCCAGCGGGTGGGGGGATCTCAGGCCCGGGCGCGCCTGGTGAGTGGCAGCGTGGGGTGTGGGCCGCTTCCCATCGAGAGGGCAGCTGTGCCGTGTGTGTGTGTGTTTCGGCCTTGTACAGCCAAGCCTTGATTAGCCAACCCCGATTCTCCCAGAGCCCCCGCTTCGATGCGGGTTAACTCAGCAGCTGTCTCCGAGCACCTGCTTGGGGCCTGGTTGGGTGCCAGGCATGGGGGTGGGAAAGCAGAGGGAGCTGGGCCCTGCCAGACCCATCGCCCGGAGAGTCTTGTCTACCATTACCTTCCAGAGGCAATTGCTTCCCACCGTGTAGCCCCCCGGGGCCTGCCTGTGCCCCACTTCCTGCCCAGGCTGGCCCTTGGCACAGCCGCCCCTCGGCTACAACCTCCCCAGCTCTCGGGGCGGGATGGGTCCAGGCCTTTGAGGACGTTGGCATGGCCAGGCTCCACCCAGAAAGAATTTCCATTATCTCCGAGGTTCTGGGAAAAGCGTTGATAGGAAGCCGGTTCTCCCGGGCCCTGGTGGTGGTTGTAGGTTGCTTTTTAATGTCAAAGGACCTTCTCCGACAATTGGGTGAGAGCAGGTCCTTGCAGAGAACCCGTCTATCCTTGGCTCTCTGCCTGTAGAGGGCAAGGCTACTCAGGGGGGCCACCAGGCCTCGGGGGAACGGGGAGGGGCACGAACTGGCCCGCCGTGAGAGGCCGTGGGGAAGCGAAGGAGGATGTTCTCGTGGAGCCCAGAGGTTCGGAGGATGGGCGTGACTCGGACAAAAGAGACAAGAATGAGGAGAAAGGGCGTCTGGGGTACCCGTCTGTCTGGGGTACTGTGTGGCCATGTGGTTTTCAGGTCTGTACATGAGGCCTCTGAGACACGTTCCTTCATAAGATGGAGCTTAATTCCCTCCCCTGGATTTGTTTTGGACTTAGTCATTTGCTTCTGATCAACAGGCCACGGGGACAGTGTCCGAGACCACCTCCCAGAGCAGGTGCGTCAGACGCACTGGCGCTGCCTCCGTGCTCTCTGGCTGCGATCCCTCCTTGGGGAGACGCAGGCCGCCATGTTGGGAGGACGCCCAAGCAGCAGTGGTGAGGGACGGCAGCCTCCCACCCACGGCCTCACGAGCCCACCAGCATGGCCGGGCATCCTCCGTTCCCTGTCAAGCCATCTAGTGGCCACAGTCCCGGCCGACATCCCAAGGGCCCCTGAGCCAGACCCACCCCCAGAAACCACGTGAGACAATAAACATCAACTGTCTGAAACTGTGACGTGGTCAGGCCGTTTGTTACGCGGCAGCAGCTACCCGATTTGGCCGCCCGCGCTGGGTTCAGTCTGGCCCCTGACGGGGTAGCCAAGAGGGCTGGGCCCGCCTGTCCACTCTTACCAGTGGGCAGTGGCATCTGGGCACAGGGGACAGAGCGCTGGGCACAAGCCTTGTTTCTGCTTTCCCGGGATTTGAATTCTGCCCTCCAGGCCAGCAGCCGCTCACCTGGGGTGCCTGTGAGAGGACTGTTTGCGACTCAGGAGGCGGTCTCTGGGCAGCAGGGAGCTTTTGGGGTTTGAGCTGGGGAGGGGGGCGGAATCTGTGACAGTGAGAGAGGCCAGTCGTTAGACCGTGACCTGGGGCCTATAACAGATGACTCTTGTCTCCCCCTGAGAACACGCACATCCAGTTCCCCGGCACGTGGGCAGGACGGAGGGCGCTCGCTGCCTGCCTCTCCCGAGGCTGGTGACCGGCTACCCCACACCACCGGGTAGCCTCCAGCGTGTCGGGATGGGGGGCTCCATCGCCAGGGTGCCTTCTTGTCTGTCTCTGAGCAGGTCCCCGCTGGTCCGTTGCCCAGCCCGCCTCAAAGGGCACACACCCGGGGTGGGCGAGAACCCTCACAGGAGTGGAGACGCTCCCTTCCTGCCTCCTTTCCAGCACCCCACCCTCAGGGGCCGGCATGGCCAGCCCATTCCTCTTCCTCAGGGACCCGTGGCCTGTGGGCCCACGGACTGACCTCGACCATCTCCATGCAGGCCTCCTCCACGACGAGGGCCCCGGAGAGGGGGCTCGGCAGCCAGCTCTGTCTGGGTTGGTTTTCTGTGCCCGGGCACGTGGATGACCACTCCCACCCCCGTTAGCCATATGATGGGAACAGGCCTGTCGGGGTGATGGCAGGAGGCCCTGTGCGGGTGGACAGTAGCCCCGGGGACATGGGGGCGGGGGGGAAGCCTGGCTTGTTTTAATTAAGCGACAGTGCACGGTGACCCCTGTGTCACACCCAGCTTAAGCAAGGACTTTGTGACCGTGACGCCTTCAGTCCTGGCAGCAGCCTGCCGTGGTGACGGGGACCCCGGGGCGGGAAAGGGTCAGGGACACGTAGCAGATACGAATGCTGGGCTCTGCTCTTGGGCCTCTTAGAACTGGCTCTGTCTGTCCGTCCTTTCCTCTCTGCCGTGTGACCTCACGGCCTTTCAACCTGCCTAGGCAGCGCTGTCGCAGACACGGTGCTCATGGGGCGTGAGGATGGGCGCGCCTTTGCCCCCATTCCTGGGTGCCGATCCCGCGTGCGTGGCCCCGTCTTTCCTGCAGCAACTCTGGGAGCCCAGTGTGGGAGGGGCCGCCCCTCAGCCCGCTGCCTCGCAGGTGCCAGGTCCCCTGCATCCCAAGACTCCCCCAGCAGAAACCCCTTGCTCGTTAATTGTTCCATTTGGACACAGTGCTTTTTCATGGAGCTGGGGTGACCTCAGAGTGTCTCCTTGGCAGGGAGAGGACAACTCCCGGGCCCAGGCTCACTCCCCAGCCACAAACTCGTTCTCAGCAGAATCTCTTCCTTCCTGGGGTCTGCAGCCCGCCCCCTGACCCCCAGCGTGGCCAAGCAGAACTGGGCAAGGTGGTGAACCTGAGTTTCATTTGGGCGAGGGGTCCTGGCCGACATTTCTGATCCAGCCCTACTCCTCCCTAAGTTCCTGGGGAGGGTGGGGTGGTGGGACATGGGGTCAGCCTTGGCCCAGGTGGTGTCCCCCAAGGGGGTCGGTTGGGAGACACCAGGCGGCCGGCAGCCCGGAGCCTCAGCCCTCGGCCTCGGTCTACACGCAGGAAGTGAGGGTTTCGTGCAGCTGAGCTCCAAGGAGACTGGGGG
Source organism: Meles meles (assembly GCF_922984935.1). NCBI lineage: Eukaryota > Metazoa > Chordata > Mammalia > Carnivora > Mustelidae > Meles > Meles meles. Next base: position 1,983,187 of record NC_060073.1, read on the forward strand.
GTTCAGAGTTAGATGGGGGCTCGGTCTCCCACACGCTGTTCCTTCCCCGGGTCCCCGGCTGGGGCCGGAGTCCTCGGGACACATCGATCGCTGCCAACAGTTTGCAGATGTGACATGTTCGGAGCCTGGCAACAGGGCGTCTGCAGCCGCTGGAGAACGTGGCTGGAGCCACATCCACACCAAAGCACCCCGTCACCTTTCTCTGCTTGGAGCGTAGTCTTTTTTTGGAAGCCTTGCTGGAAAATCTGAATCTCGTGAACCATCAGCTGTTTATAATCAGAGAAGCATATGTTTAAAAGAGCGGAGGGGCCTTATAAACTCTGTGTGCAAATTACCTTTGGGGCTGCCTACCCCGCCGCCCCCCCCCCACCACGGCTGCCATCCCTGGTGAGGGGCTCGGCGCGCAGCACGGAGCGAGCTGTGACCCCGCGGTGGCATGGGGTCTGTTTAACTTTAGTCACGTCGGCTTGGCCCCAGAGCGTGGGAGCCTCCATTGCGGCGGCACGGCTTCCAGACCCCCCCCGCCCCCGCCCTCCCCCCCACCCCAGCTGCACAGGACTCCTGCTCTCCCTGTTCCCGGGCCTTCACCATGAGAAATGTCCAACCTGGGGGCCGTGCAGCAGGCCGTGGTAGGAGCTTCGGGCCAGCAGGGGCCTCCCGGGCCCCCACACTGCGGGGCCGCTCAGAGTCGGCAGGGGGGGGTGCGGGGGGGCCGCCTGGGGGCTTGCTGGCTTGTTTGTCTGGTGTTTTTCATTTTCGTTTCTGCACTAGCTGTGCTCGCTCTCCTCGCATGCCGTACGACTCATCCGTTGAAAGTGCGGTTCGAGGGTTTCTCGGGCATTCAGATCTGTGCAGCGGTCCGCGCTGGACGGTTCCGCAGTGTCTTCGGCGCCCGTAAAAGAAACCCCGTCCCCGGTAGCAATGGCTCCCCGCCCCCATCCCCACCCCACCACGCCCGAGCCCACATGGCCACGGATCTGTCTTCCGTCCGTATGGATCTGCCGGTTCTGGACGTTTCGTAGTGCATCGGATGCCACACGGTCTTTTGCAACGGCTTCCTTGTGTCTCATGACGTCCTCCAGTCCTTCCTTATGCCTCGGCTGACAAGGCTTCGCTGCCGCTTACTGCCGGCCAGTCCTCTGCGGGGTGGCTAGAGCCTGCTTCGTGGGCCCTCGTGTCCGTGGATGCATATCCGGGCTGGTTCCGCTTTCCAGCCGTTATGGGAAATGCTGCTGGGACCGTGGGGAGGCAAGGCTTTCGTGAACGCATATTTTTACTTCTCTTGGGTCTGCCCCAAGTCGCAGAATTGGTGGGTCCTATGGAAGCTTGACTGAACCGCGTAAGGAACCGTCCGGCGACTTCCCACCGTGGCTCCGCCCTCTTGCCCTCCCGCCCGCATCACCGGAAGGCTCCGACCACCCCCTGCCCCCGCCTCGCCAACACCCGTGACGGTGGGTCAGGTTCACGCTGGGCATCTAGCGGGTGTAAAGCAGCCTCTCATGGAGTTGGCTGGTGGCCCCCCAATGGCCAGTGACATCGAGCACCTTCCCCTGTGCTCCTTGGCCACGTGTATCTCTTCATGAAATGTCTACGTAGACCCTTTCCCCGATTTTTATTGATCCCTTTACTATGGGGCAGCTAGAGTTCGTGAGGTATTCTAGACACACGTTCCTTATCAGATATGCCTCCCCCATGTTGTGGGTTGTCCTGTCACTTTCTTGGTGGTGTCCTTTGACTCACGATGATTTTTAACTTGGATGAAGTCCAGCCTATGACTTTTTTCTCTGGTGGCTCGCGTCGTTAATGTCGTAACCAAGTGGCAACGTGCCGATCCAAGGTCACCAAAATTTATTTCTGCTTTCTTCTGGGAGCTGTAGTTTTAGCCTTTACCTCTGAGTTTGTGATCGAGGCCAGTTTGCTCATGCCGAGCACAGTGGCTCATGCTGTGGCGGACAGGTCTAGTGGTCCAGCACCCTTTGCTGGGAAGGCTGTTTTCTCCGCCATCGAGCGACCTTGGCACCGTGTCAGAAACCACTGGCACAAGTGGGAGGGTTTCCTCCTGAGCCTGCGGTGTTCCACTCATCTGTATGTCTGTCCTCCGGCCGCCACCGTACTGTCTTGTTCACGTGGCTCTGTACGCAAGCTTTGAAGTCAGGAGGCGGGAGTCCTGCCGTCTTCACAGGTGTGCGGCTTGCTGCCTGCGTCTGTGCCCTCAGCTGGGGCGGGGCCACACCTCGTGACCCAGATTGGGTCTTCCAGCCTTGTTCCTCCTTTGTCAAGATTGACTGGCAGTTCTGGGTCCCTCGAGTTTCCCCACGAACTCTAGGATCGGCTTGTCACCTTCTGCAGAGAGACCAGGTGGGTTCTGAGTGGGGTGACAAGCCCCGTAGCTGATCCTGGGGACTGTCGGCATCTCAACCACATGAAGTCTTCTAGTCCATGAACATGGGACACCTTTCCTTTTTGTTCACATCGTCTCTTGGTATTTCTTTTGTTGATGCTGCGGGGTTTTGCAACAGTGACCAGCTGCTGTCCTTCCTTCCCACCCAGGGCTCCGGCCAGCCCCCACACTCCTACTCCCCAAAGCCCCCACGTGGCTTCCGGCCCTGAGCCCCTTCCCTGGGCTCCAGCGATACTCGGTGGCCCCAGCTTTGTGCTGGGCACAGTGTGTTTCTCAGGCCAGAGTCTCTCACACCCTTGCCTGGGGCACCTACTGCCCTCTTGGAGCATCCTCATGTCCTGGGGGTTCCTGAGTTGTCCCCCACACCCAGGAGCTCTCTCCTTCACATGCCTTGGTCATCTCTCCCCCAGTGAGAGGGCCACCCCCAGACGGTGGCTCCCAGAGGCCAGGGTATCTCTACCATCCCACCCCCTCTGCCCCCCAAGACTAGGCGCGGGGCGTGAAAATCCCCAAAAGGTCTGCAGGAGTAACTAAACTGTCTCCAGGACAAGACCTCCCCAGCACCATCCCTCGTCCTAATGGAGAGATGGTCCTTAATCCTGAGGGAGGCATCTTAGGGCCTCAACACCAGGAAAAGAGGACTTTGGCAACTTACAAAAGGAACTTGATTTTTCAAATTTCCTTTCAACTCAAAGGTCTCAAATCTGGTCTGTCGAGACCCGAGAGGGGAGGGTCCTGGGGTTGCTTCTCAGGAGGGCGCCTTGGAGGGGAGGCAGAACTGGCTCGTGGTAGCGTGTCTAAGGCTGTTAACGGCTCACCTGGGTCTAGCCCTTGATGCGGCTGGATCAAGCTGTTTAGACCAACTGGGTCATGGACAGGTGGGATCCCCCAGCCTCACTGGGGCTATCTCCCCTCTGAGAAATGAGAGACGTACTCCCTGTTTTGCCACCCAAAAGCCAGGGAGGAGGCCAGCTCCTGGGAGGCGGTGGCTTGCGTCCTTTGGGAACCTGGGGGGGGGACGTGGTGCCTGGGGAGGGCCCAGGGTCATCTGGTTCAAGCCATGAATACGCCTGCTTCTCCTTGATGGTCCATGGATTCTGCACTCTGAGCACCTCTATGAGCCAGGCCCTCTGCTGGGCGTGGCAGGTGGGCGCTGGTGCTCCCTGACCGCAGGCGGCCTGGCCTCCGGGGTGTCACCACGGGCCGGCTGGGGCCCCAGGCAGCATGGGGATAGCAGCACCCAAAGTGGGGGGGGGGCCTCAGAGTCGGGCCTCCAGGGGTCATAGGGAGGTATTCTAGGGCAGAGAAGAGGGCTCCCTGCCCAGCTGCCTCCCCCAGGGTTCCAGGCCGGCTTAGGGGCCAGCCCACAGCCCCCTGCCCCAGCATCCACAGGCCTGGCTGCCAGGCTCTCTGGGCCTCGCCCCACCTCATAAGATGGGGGTACATCGAAGAGCTCTGAGGGCTTCTGCTCCTCTTGGAATGTGCAGATGGGGCAGAAAGAGGCCCGCAGCGGGCGTCGGTCCCTCCCAGCTCCCCGCCATGACCACGAAGGCCCGAGGCCTTCTTCACCCTTCAGCAGCCGTCCCCTGTGTCCAGGACCCCAGAGGGGCGGAGCTCCCAGGCCTTCTCCGCACGGGACTCTTGCAACCTCCTGGCACGTGTGGGGCATGTGCACTCCTTGTCCCTTGGAGAGCCTCCGGCTGGACATGGAGAGGAGGCTATGGGGGACATGGGAGGACGCCCACCTCTGCCCGTGAGCCTCCCGTCAGAGTGAGGTCGGCTCCCTGGGAAACCCCTGGTTGTAAATGGGGTCGGGCTGGGGGATCCGGGAGGGGATGAGGAGCCCGAGGCCCTACCTGTGCGGTCCCAGGAATGGGGGGGCGGCCGAGACCACCCCCCCCTGCAGGAGTCGCATCATAGAACTTTGGCATTTGGGGATTTCACTTTAGGGAGGGATGAACGAGCGTCTGAAATGAGATCCGAGAGTAGCCGGGACCCTGCCTGAGATGTGGCTTCCGTGGATTGCGCGTGGGGAGCCCCCACTCCTCCCGGCGCCCCAGGCCAGCCGGACCTGCATTCCGCTCCTCCTCCCGCCTTCTGGAAGCGCTCCCTGAATCGCATTGTCTGCTGTGCTCCGGCAGGCCCTTCTGGGCTCTTCCTCTGCTGTTCGCCATAAAAACGCTCCAGTCATCTTTTCCGCTGTGGTTTTTATTGTTTTATTTTATTATTCCAGCTATATTAAGTTGGGAAGAGCTATAGAAATGGTTTTTTCTCCCCCAGATTCCAGAACAAGTCGTAGCCATCGTAGATTTTAATTAGTCTCCCCGCCGCACACACACGCCTCTGTGTCCTCCACATCACACTCCTCGCTGTCCATGGCGTGTCAAGGACGGGGACTGGAACAGGTCTCTTTCCCTCGCTCTCATCCAGCGCAAGAAAAAAGTGAGCTCCCATCCCGGGTCAGCCCTGTTTCTGTAGGCCATGACCACAGGCGCTGCCGGCCCCTGGCTGGGCTCGGCTGCCGTGGAAGCCAAGTGCAGGGTGAAGGCCTGGGGAGGAGTCTGGGTTCTCTTGGCTGCCGGTAAGATTATCCATTAAATCCATATTCCCCACTGTAGAGTTCACGTATTCGGAGAATATCCCGTACTCTGGCTGTCTTACGTTTCTGCAATATTGCTTCCAGATGGGCAAACACCCCCTCGGAGCCCGCCCTCGCAGATGCTAAGGCCCCAGTGCTGCTCACCACCGCGCCTTTGTTCTGTCCCCGATCACTTGGGGGTGGGGGTGCCAGGCCCGTGGCCCCGGGCTAGAGCCTCTGAAGAGACTCGGATAACACAGCCTGAGCGGTGGGCCACGGAGGCCTCGTCCCTGAGCCTGTCCCATCGTCAGGGCCTGTAGGGCCACCGCCCGTCCCGGCCCCACCCACGCCGGGGCTGCAGGAGTCCTCCCGTCCCACCCACACCACGGGGGTACACCAGGCAGGAGCCTGCTGGCGTTCTGCACCTGACTGGGATGGGGTAAGCCCCATCTCCCTTGCAGCCCACCCCCTTCAGGCAGCCCAAGCACTGGGGCCAGCCTCCAGGCCTCCTGCCCGGCCCCTGAGAGGCAGCCTGCTGGACCATGGACGCTAGGCTTCCCCCCCCCCCACCCCCGTGGCCCCTCTGGTAAGCCTGAGTATGCTCTGGGAGTCTGGGAGCCGGGGCCGTCCTGCGATCAGTGGAGATGAAGGCCTGCTCTGTGCTTCTCCTGCTCATGTCAGGGTCCCTGGCCAGGCATGGGCTTCTGACCCCATGGGGGCTCCGTGGGGATGGAAGGGCTTCAGCAGGGCCGGGCCGGCAGATGGGTGGGGGCTGAGGGGTCGGCCATGGACGGCTCCACAGAGACAGATTCTTGGAGGGGGAGACAGTGCAGGCAGAGGCAGCAGGCTCGGGGCCTGCACAGCACAGGGGCCCAAGGCCCGGGCAGGGTCCACGGCAGAGGGCCTCGAAGGCCAGCGAAGGAGTCCCATCGTCGTCGTTCAAAGAGCAGCATTCCCGTCTTGAGCGAGAAAGCCGTGCAGACAGACATGCCTTTCTTTCCCCCAAAAGTCTGGGCCCCAGGCCCGGAGCCCTGGTGCCCACATACACGTGTCCTCCCGCTTGCCCGCGTCTTGCCCGGAGCCCGGGCCTGTGTTGCACGCACAGCCGTGAGGCATGGCAGCCCCGACGGGCGCCCGTGGTTGGTACAGGTGAGAGGCACCAGGAGGGACAAGCCGCCGGTGACACTGTGCAGCTGGTGACCTTTCCGCACTCACAGGTACCCGCGGGAAGCTCTTGGCGAGGGCGCTCTGCGGCACCCGCCCCGACTGACACAGAGACGTGCAAGAGCTCAGGGGAGCCCGCAGCCGACAGGCCTTCTCCCAGAGGAGCTGGGGACCCAGGCAGGGCTGGGCCGGCTGTGTCTGTTGGCCAGGTGTGGACCTGCCTGCGGAGGTCAGACCCCTGCCCCTCAGCCACCTCGTCTGTCTTGGTGGCCCAGCCCCCGTTACTTGCTACAACCCCACAGGAGGATATGTCCCTGTGGCCGGGCTGGGGTGGGTGTCCTGCTAGGGAAGGAAGCCGGGACAGGAGGGGGAAGCCGGGGGCCCCTGGACATCCTCAGACATGCCACGGCTCATCAGGGGTCCCCCCGGAGGGATGTGGCGAGCTGGCCCCGGCCACAGCAGAGCGAGGCAGGCCGGCAGTCAACAGTTGGCTCCTGAAGCCGTTCCCGGGTCTTGATGTCAGAGGAGTCCATGAACCCGGACTGGTCCGCGTGGCAGGGGACCTCGCTGAGTAGCAAACATCCCTGAGTGCAGGCTCGCCCTCCTGCCGCTCGGGCCGCACGGGCTGGCCGGGCTGCGTGCACACGGGGGTTCCGGCCACTGTGCCAGGAGGAACAGTCAGCCCGGAGGCATGAGCGGAGGGGCTTGGGGGTCTCGTGACGTCACAATCTATGCCGTGGGGACCTGGAGATCAGGACTGACGCTGGATTTCCAGAGGGGCTCTGGTCCCGAGGCTGAACTGGCCTGTGGCCCCCAGCCACCCCGACCCACGCTGCTCACCGTGGGGATCCCCGAGTTTACACCCTGCCCCCTCGCCCACAGGCCTGACATGTAATGTCCCCGGGCGTCAGCCCGGGGAGCGGGAGCCCTCCCCTGCCCAGCTATGGGTAAGCGTCCCATTTCCCGTGAGAGGCTGGTCCTGTGAGCGTGGAGACTCGCATATCCTGGGGGTCGTGTTGTTCCTGACGTACCAGCCCGGTGGCCTCTGCCCTCCCTGGCACCTTCTCACGGCCCCGCAGGTGTGGAGACTCAGGCACCCGCCCGGGCAAGTTAATGGTCAGCCGGAGTTCCCGCCCCACACCGGCAGTCTTGCTGGCTGGTGACGCAGCCCCACTGGGAATCAAGCTGCCCTGGGGGCTCAGAGGGTGGGGGAGGGGTGGGGGAGGTGAAGGGGACTTGGAGTGGATGAAGGCCGAGTGAGGGGGCTTGGGGGACGGATGGGGGAGGGGGTTAGGAGGCAGGAGGGGTCCTAAGCAGAGTGCCCCTGTCTTCCCACTCACCCCCTCCAGTCGGCAAACCCCCACCCTGCAGGGGCCACTCCCAGCATTGTCCCTCAGACCCGGGGGCTCAGGTGGGCCCCCTCGGCAGCATTCAAGGCTGTGCAGGGGAGGGGGCTTCGGAGAGCCGCAGCGGATCACCCGGCGCGGGCCGGCAGCTGGGCTCCAGCTCCCACTTGACTCGACTCTGTTGCTCCGAAACACTCAGTATTCAAAAGCCTGCAGAAAGGAGACCCGGCCGTGGCCACGGTAGAGTTCTTCCCTCCCCCCAGGCTTTCCGGCCCTTTCCCTGTCCTTCTCAAGAGCCATTACCTGTGCCCGGCCCCGCCGGCCCCCACCGGCCCCCGCCGGGCCCCGCCGGCCCCCGCCGGGCCCCACAGCCCCACTGGGCCCCACCGCCTGGGCTAGAGGCGGCTGGGGCTGGGGGAGGGGAGCTCCAGGAAGTCACAGCCCTCCCCCCACCCTGTATTCAGGAAAGTTCCGCAGGCCCCACTGACTGGCTTCTTATTTTGTTCTAACCACAAGCTCTCAGAAGAGCAGAGGCAAAGGTCCCCCAGGACAGCATCGGGGTGGGGCGGGGAGAGGCAGGAACGCTGCCCTGAGAGGCCAGGGAACAGTAACGGGAGCCTGTCTGTGGCCTGGCAGCCCAGGACCTGTGGGTCTGAGTCCCCCCAGAGTAGGGACGCCTCCTCGGGGGTACTTCTGGGGTCCTAGAGAAAGCACTAAACTTTGCTCCTGTGAGCAGAGGGCCGGGAAGGGCGCGTCCTCCGTAGAAGCATTTCTTGCTTTGTTCTGTTGCAAGGGTGCAGCCCCAGCAGCTCGGGCTCGGGCTCGGGGCTGATCCCGGCTCTCAAGGTGAGCTCGGGGCTGACAGGCCGACCCACCAGGCCTGAGTTCACGCCCTGGAGGAAAGGCCCCAGCCTGCAGGGTGGGGCTCCCAGCCGCTGTCCAGCCCCCAGCCCTTTCCCACACCACCTTCCCTCACGCAAGCACCCTGCGGCCCTGGCACCCCTGAGCTCAGCCTCCCTGTCTTGGGACTGAGGCCCCCTCTCACCCCTCCGAGTCTGCCCCTCCACCAACCGCCACCACGAGCTTTACGGGATTCGGCTCCCAGAACACGGATGCCAGGGAAGAAGGGCAGGTATGGCTTGGCTTGGGGGCTGGCTTGCAACGCTGCAAGGTTGACTGTTGGAAGCTGTCAGGGGAATTCGGGACCCCAAGCCCAAGCACCTCCGAGCATGTGCCCAACATGGGCCACTGTCCAGGGCTGCAGGGGTCTGTCACTGGAAGGGCAGCGGCCACTGAGGACCACACTGAGGTGGGGCTGCCCACCTGGTGATGACCCAGCCAGCCCCGGAAGGGTGATCTGCAGGTGCCCTGCACACAGTCACCCTCCTTGAGTACATGCGGGGGCCACCTCCATGCCGGACGCCCTAGGACGCCACACCGGCTCCCCGAGGCTCGGCTTCCATGTCTCAGGCAGGCTGACAAGCCTCGTGATCAGAGACGAGAGGTTACGAGCACACAGCGGTAGCCTTCCCAAGGGGTGACAGTGACTGACCCCGTTGTCACGCTTGGTACACGGGTTCCCAGAGCTGAGGGGACACGGACCTGGGAGGACGGTCATGGCTTTGCCGACCCCGCACTGACATGCTGACTGCCGGGTAGCCGGCCTTGCCTTGTGACCCCGGGGCCCACCAGTGGCCCCCACAACTGGGGCGGCCAGGCCCAGAACTGTAGTCTGTGAAGCACACAGCCCCACTTTGGCCGTGGCCTCCGGAAGCATCCGCATGTTCTATCGTCTCCAGTCACGGGAGAGCGGATGTGAACACAGATGGGACTCTTGGCACAGACGTGTGATCAGGTCACACGTGTGGGTGCCTGACCCCTCTCCCGCCCCTCAGAGGCGACGGCCTCTCCATCCAAACACACTGAGCCCCACCACCTCCCCAAACTTGCTTCTGAAATGACCCGTGTCCCTACCCCTTGGGGGCGGCTGCTGCGCAGAGCTGTGGGGGCGGCGGGAGCCGGCAAGGGGACCCTCCTGGTGCCTTGGAGGGCACAGGGCTCTCTCAGATTGTCGTGTGTGCCGAGCTTAGTGGCTCAGGACAAAGCAAGGGTCCCTGTCGTGGAGTATCGTGACACAGGGTCGGTGTCCGGAAAGGCCCGTGGGCGTCAGCGGGGCTGTGTAGCCGACAGATAGGTCCACGCAGGCACACCGTCCGACTCAGCTGCCTTCCGGGGCCAAGCTGAGGTCGGGCCTCCTTCAGGCCAAGCCCACGCTGGCCTTGTGCGGGGACAGCTGAAGGCCGGGAGGAGGCCACTGGCCTTGGGAGAGCCTCCCAGAGCAGAGGCAGCCCCCTCGAAGGTCACCTGGCTGCTCTCTGCGAGGGGAGTGGGCCCCAGGGCCAGCCAGCGCCCGCAGTCGGTGGTTAACCCCTGCCTGCCAGAGCTCCGAGCTCCTGCAGGGGCCTTTTCTCTAAGCCGCCTCTGTCGGGGACAAGAGTGGCTTCTCCTTGGCCCCAGAAAACGGAAGCTGAGAGGTGAGCAGAGGCGGCCACTCCCTGATGGCAGGCCTGGCTTCCAGACCCCAAGGGCCTCATGTCTCCAGGGGAGCTCCTAGCAGGAAGTCACGCCCTTGGGGCACTGGGGGTGGCTGTCCCTCATTAAGTAGGGTCTGGGTGCGGAGAGAAGCCCTTGCTGGGCGTTGGAGACCAGCATAGACTCCGAGGCCGCCGGGGCTTGGTACCGAGGGAAAAGAGGGGGTTCTCCTGGGTTTCCCCACCCTAGAGGCCAAGCCAAGGTCCCCCCCACCTGGCCTCGGCGCTTCCCAGACAGTCCTGGGCCCTCGCAGAGGCCCCGTCCAGATGCCAGGAAGGCGTTTTGTCTCGGGAAGCTTGTAAGGAGTTAAAAAGGCAGGGAGGGGGCCGGCAGGGGCCTCTTGCTTTAGGTTCTCCGTTCTGAATGTCAAGAGACAAGCTGCCTGGGCCAGACCAACTCCAGGGAGACAACCGGACAAGTCACAAAACATCCAGCAGCATCCACGACTAATTTCTTCCCCTGTTTGTCCTGCGGAGGAGGCCTGAGTTAAAAGGCAATACTTTGGGGGTTGAAAGGCTCCCCGCGGGGGTCTGCGTGCAAGGGGACCCCAAGCTTTTGCAGCTTTTGTTCAAGGCCGCTAACAAGCCGGCTCCCGCTGGGTGCTTTGAGGGCCTGAGGCCGCCATTCCAGGGCCCGCCTCGGCCGCCCCTTTCCCAAGTGCCGGCCAATGGAGGCTGCGCCCAGCGTCCCCCGTCCGTGGTGTGAGTGGAATTAGCAGATTGTATCAAGAAATATTTCTAGGGATTTACATTCCGGTGGTCAAGAGTCTTCTCGTGGCTTTTCTCCTACGTGCAGGGGTGGGAGGCGCCCCGCAGAGTTGGGCCAGGGGGAGGCGGGGGCGGGCCTCGGGGGTCACCATCCTCGTCCCCACGGACCGAACAGGAGGACCCCCTCCACTCGGCGGCAAACAATGCGGGGCAGTCTGCGCCGGGGCTGTCTGTCCTCCCCAACAGCCGCTGAGGTGGCTGCCCCGGCCGGGCGCCGGCGGAGGCTCTGAGGGGGGCGCCAAGCCCACCCGGACTCATCCCTCCGTCTGTCCCTTCTGTCTGCCGTCCAGGTCCTTCCAAGACCTCTGTTTCTTCGTCCGGCTCAGGGAAGCCACGGAGTGGGCGTGCCTCATGAGACCCAGCTCTGCTGCCCGGCGCCCGGCACGGTCCGGGACCCCTCGGGGACACTCTCACTATAAGCCCAAGGGGTCCTGGTCCGTCCCTGTCATGCCCCCGCCCCCGGGGCACCCCATCAGTGACTGCCTCTGCATCCACAGGGCCTCCTGGCCAACGTCATGAGGCACGGCTGCTGCGTGTGGGGGGCACACAGCCCCCTGGGGTCCAGCGCGGCCCAGGCCTTAGGAAGGCCACACCCCGTCAGCACAGGGCTGATTCCCGAGGTCCCTGCGTGGGCCGGCCTGGGCAAGTCGGGCATGGGGGGTGGGGAACGGCAAAGCCAACACGCCCTGTCCCCCAGAGCTCCCCAGGGACGTGACAGGCAGGTTGACGGGTGAAGAAAAGCAGGCTGGGTGAGGGCAGGAGAGGACAGCGGGGCCCGGGTGGGGCTGGGTGTGACTCTCCAGCCGGGGGTGATGGCTTCCCCATGGGGGTGACGGCCGGCAGGGCCGAGGGAGGCCAGCCATGCTGGGGAAGGGAGCGCCAGCTGTGGGGGGGTGCTCTGGGGCCATGGAGGGCGCAGGGCCCCAAGGGAGTGCTGGAGCGGACTAAGCTGCGGGGTCCCGAGGCCGATGGAGAAGTTGGCCGTCGGGAGAGCCCCGCTCCGGCGCACCCCAGTTCTGCCCTGCCGGGGGCCGTTGCTGCCGCTGAGCGAGCCTGGAGTGCCACATGCCTATGACAACTGGACACCCCGCCCACGGGGGACACACGAGAGGTCCCAGACTCTCAGTCTCCGAAGGGACACTGGGCCTCTCGGGACGGTGCCAGTACGGGAATGCTCCCAGACCAGTCCCAGCTCTGGCCCCCGAGAGCCCCCAGCAAGCCCTTCCCCCTCTGTGCCTCAGTGTCCTCGTCTGTCAGGTGGAACAGGACAGTGTCCTTCAGGCCGTAGGGCAGGGTGGGGAAGGCTCGAGGGTGAGAACGTGCGCTCCTGTCAGTCCGGGGCGATCCGGGGGCCCCGTGAAGACAGCCCCAGGCCGGGTCCCGTTCGTGGATCTGTCTCAGAGCGACAGGGGTACCTGGAAACAGTGACAACCTGTCCGGGGCCAGGCTGACGCTCCAGCAGGCAGTGGGAGCTCCGGCGAGAAGCACGCCCTCCTCAGACCCGCTCACACTTCCGTGGGGGCGGCCCAGCAGGCCGCCTGGGAGGAGTGGGGGCTGGGCGGTCTCGGATGGCCTCACTCGAGGGTCAGGCCCTCGCTGGTGGCTGGGCCTCTCTAGCCGGCTCGCTGAGGCGGTTCACACGGTGGTGGCCCCCGAGTTCCCAGCCATGAGAGAGGACGGCCCCGCGCTCAAGTGCATCCCTGCTCCTGACCCGGTGGCCCGGGTGTGTCACGTGACGGGGGGGGAGGGGCGGGGCGCTGGTCCCCGTGCCCGCCGCCCACTGCAGGTGTGACGGGGCCTGCTCCCTTCCCCGGGCCCTCCATCCACGCGCCACCCCCACTGGCTCCTCCGTGCGGGGCCCCTGGTCAGTCTTCCTGATGGATCACCCCACCCGGACCCCAAATCACTGGGGGGCCACAGACGAGGGGCACAGGAGGGAAACACAGAAAGACACGCCCCCTTGCAGGGCCCAAGCCCGGACTGTCTGCCCACTGGCCGCCAGGGTCCCCGTCCCACCGCAGGGGCCCGTTGGGGGCTGGGGGTGGGGGCGACGGCCTCCGAGGGGGGGAGGTGGAGAAGGAAGGCCGCCCCCCCAGAATGTCCACGCGGCTCCTTCAAGGAGAGGGGCAGAGAGCCCGGTGGGGCCTGCTCGCAGCGAGAGCTCGGCCCAGCCTCCCGCTCCGCCCTCCGCTCGTGCTCCCCGCCCCCATCAGAGCCGCACAGAGGGCTCCTGCAGGATCCAGCTTTCCGCCTGGGGCCTGTCCTGCCGCTCTGCAGCTGTGTGGCCTTGAACAAGACCCTTAAAGACCTGGGTCTTGGTGCTCTCCGTTGTGAAGTGGGAGCGCAGTGGCCTCCGTCGCCTGATCCCGTCGTCTGTGCCGAGCAATGAGTGCAGCGCTTCGTGCAGCCAGCGGCACGAAACCGGCCCCGGGTCCAGAACCGGCACCCAGTGCCACGTCAGGCCGCGGGCCCAGAACCAGCACCCAGTCCCACGTCCCCGGCTGCCCCACAGCCCACGCACAGCGAGCCGCACAGTCGAGCGTGCCGTTTGCCCAAGACCCTCCCAGGAGTTTCCTGAGCCAGGGCTAGGCCCATCGGTGCCCCCATCTCCGCTCTGGGGAACCTCGGTCGGGGCGGGGCACTGAGCATTTGTGGGACGGCCAGGAGCACGGCGCCGGCAAGAAAGGCCGCCGCCGGTGGGCACGGCGCGCTGCCCTCCCTGAGGCCCCAGCGGGCGGCCGCGGCTGCGGGCTGGGCTGGGGAGACGAGCTCGCCGCCCCTGCACGTGGCCTTGGCTCCTCAGGCGAGGCGGTTCAGCCCACCTTTTGTGTCAGAAGAATGGCTCTGCAGCGGAGACGCCCGGCCGCTTGTCTGCCGGGGTCCCTGACCTCCTCCCTGAGTTGAGGGAGCCGCCTCGTGTTTACCTGTGGTTGAGGAAGCAGCCTGGCTAGAGGGACCCCAAGGTCAAAGGGCTGGCCCCGATCCTGCTTGCCTTCACCCCTTCCTGGATGAGCCCACCACACCGTCCTTCCTCCCGTGTCCAGAGCCCCCGGCTGGCCGTGGACCCCACGGCCCGTGCTCCCTCCCAGCTGAGGGGACCCGCGGGCAGGCACGGGTTTGCTGGGCTTTCTGAACCCGCCAGCTTGTGCAAACGCGCCCCCCCCCCCAGCCCAAAGTGCAGGTCACCTGCCTGGTTAATCATCCTGGGGCCCCACAGGTCAAGGAGAGGCGGGAGGCCAGCTCCCTGCTTCTCGGATTCTGCTGAACTAACTGAAACCCTAACGTTCGGGCTTCCCCACTAATTTGTGATAAGGCCTCGCCAAGAAAAACAGCAGGCCAAAGACCCCTGATTTCTTCACGAATTCCAGAGCGCTTGGTTCATTCCGGCAGGGAAGGGGCCCGAGGCGGCCGTGGGTGCGGGGCTGGGGACGGCCTCGCAGGGGCCGGCGAAGGAGGACCACCTGCCCGCTCCGGGGAGATTGCTTCCAGCTGGCCCGGGCAGCGAGGGCCGAGGGTGGGTCGCGGGCCGTGGCTCAGGCCCGGCTGCGACCGCTCATGTGATGTGTGTGCGACGTGGCTGGCTCGGGTGCGGTCTGCGCAGACGCTCGTGCACCCAGGCTCCGGGCCTGGCAACCCTGGGGTCTCCAGGTGGATCGGGGGGGTCTGCCGGTGTCCTCAGGCAGGGGGTGGGCGTGGGGGGCGAAGCACACTGGAGCCAGAGGGTCTCCCTGGAGGCAAGCCTCAGGCAGGTGACGGGTTTTTCAAGGACGCTGACATGACACAGGGGCCATTGCTGTGCTCTAAGAGCGGAGGAAACTGAGGCCCGGGGTGGAGGACTGAGCCCCTCCAAGTCCCACAACTCCCCACCCCTGCCATTCGTAGCATATGGGACAGGACCGTGGCCAGAAGCCCAGAGGGTCTCAGCGTGTGGGATGGCAGTGACAAGCCAGTGAGTGAGGCCACAGAGGTGGGCAAGGCCCTTCCCGGCGGGGACAAGCCTTATGGGATCTTTCTTCCCAGATCCCGGACTTCTCTATCGGCCTGGATAGGAAGGGACTTCAGCGTGAGGAGGAGGGGGCACCTTGAGGCAATGACGCGTCTGCCTGCTGCTGGATCGTGGCGTCCCCCTGCTCGGCGGGCAGCCGTCCCCGGGGTGGGGCCCTTCCCAGCAGCTCCATCGAGAGAGACAGCGAGAACCTGTGCACCCCTGGGCACGGGGCTCCCCTCGCTCGACCCCCAAGGCTGGAGGTCTGCAGTGGTTGGGGGTGGGGCAGAGGACTCGAGCCGCTGGGTGTTCCCAGCCCCGCAGCCCGGCGCTGACTCCGGAGTATCCTGGCAGAAAGGTCTGTGCCTGTTTTCGGCGCTGGTTGCTTGTGCCTCTGAGCTCCGGGCACACATCTGCCCACATCAGCACGAGATACACCCTGGACTCCCGGAGGGAAGGCCCCGGCTTGCTGGGGGCTCTGCGCTCTGGGGCAGACACACCAGGACCCAGATCCTGGCGGCCGAGATTGGGGCCAACTCACAGCGTCGCCAAGATCTCGTGTCCTATCTGTATCACGGAGATGATAAAGGGCAGAACCCTAGAGAAAGCAGGCAGCACTGGGATTACCCGTGTGGGGGTGGGGTGTCAGGGACTGGGTTGGGAACCCAGGGCCAGCGACCTTGAAGAGCCGGCCGTGTGCAGAGGAAGGGGGCAGGGAGGAGTGGCACAGCCCTGGAGAGTGAAGGCTGCGTGAGCGGCTCGGCCGGAGGAGAGGAGCACGGACCGGAGATGGGGGAGTCACAGCTGGCCCTGGGGGGGCTCCACAGCAAGGAGACCCACCGAGGGAGCCGGCAGGGGAGGGCTGTGTGGTCTGGAGGGTGAATGGACAGAGTTGGTGGGAAACGGGCATTACGGCGCTCACGCTGTGACGGGCAGAGACTGCGGTCCCTGTAGGGCGTGGCTTGAGGTGGCAGGGTCACCCCACGTCCCCTGGGACCCCTGCCCCAGTCATGCCCCGTCCTTGTGGCTGGCGCCCAGCCGAGGTACACAGGACCGGGACCGGCTCACCTCCCACCTACGGGCCTTTGCACGTGTTCTCTCCAGGTCTCGCCATGGTGCCGTCCTCCCTGCCAGCCTCTCCTGTCTCCTCATCCCCTGCCTCCTGCTTTGACGCTCATGGCCGCCCCTCACAGCCCTCCCCCTGCCCAGCAGGGCACGGTGCCTCCTCCAGCCCCAGCCCAGGGCGGGGACTCTGGTTCCTGCTCGCCAGGGGTCAGGTCACTTCCTCCTGGAGATTCTCAAACCCCTCCGAGGCCACCTATCCTTAGACCCAGGCCTTGGAAAGGGCAAGAGCAGGGGACGGGGGCCCGGGTCTGGCAGGACCCACAGCAGCCTCCCAGAGGCCGGTCCAAGGGAAGGGAGATGGCCAGTCTGGCCCCTGAGGTCTCAGGCTGGGAAGGAGCTTCCTGGGGGTCCCGGGGTGGGGCAGCGTGTCCACCGGCCCTGGGCAGCCCCTCGCCACCAGAGGGCTGGCCTCTGCGGATGCCACTGAACCGCCAGAAACTTAATCTGTTATTATACAGAAACTTCTGTGAAGTCAGGGGTTTGAACTCCCCAAAAGTGTTCGCCTGATCTGGGGACGAGAGCGGGGTGATGAATGCTGGCGACAAGGCGTTGCTTGGTTCTGGGAGCCGCTGCACACGGGCGGCCACAGAGCTCACCCAGCAGGAGCCCGTGGATCCCACACCACATCTGCCCCCGCACTGGCCCCGGACGGTCAGAGGCCATGCGCCGGCCAGAGCCCAGGAGCCCCTTCTCTGCGGGGAGGCGGCCCGGGGACCCCATGGGCACTTCTCCCTCGGGCCCTCCGTGGGGTGGAGCCACAGGGCGGGTGACAAGATCCCTCTGCCTCAGCAGCCGCACCTGCAGAACGGGAAAGTCCGCTCCCCTCCCCCGGGGGGCTACCAGCCCAGGAAATTAGACCCACCTCGCGAGGCCCCTGAGAGAGACACGTGCGCCTTATTCCCCGGATGCAAACCTGCAACAGCCGCTCCGGGTGCAGGTCAGGACAGACGCACACCGACCCAGAACCGGCACATACCGGAGGGGCCGATACCCCCAAAGCTGGGACCGTCCCCAGAGACCTAAGGAAACGCACTTAGGGCTCTGCTACTCATGGATAAGGCAGATGGCGGGCCCGCCGAAGGGCCTTGCCCTGAATTGGGCAGGGGATGTGGAGCAGGGAGGGAGGGTCACGGCAGCAGGGCCAAGAACGCTATGGACGGGGGCCCCCAAGAGGAGACCGATGTGGCCGGGACTCTGGGAGTCCCACAGGGACCCTGGCTTTCACTCTGAGTGGGGCGCGACCCCGTCACCGAGCCGAGGATGGACCCCCCCCCCCCGCCCGCCAGGGACTGCATTGGGCCTGGGAGAGAGCAGGGCGTGCACGGCCTCTCTGCTCCCAGCCTCATCCCTGCGGAGGCAGGTGAGGGCTGGGGCTATGGGTGTGTGGCCGCAGTGGCCGGAGCAGCAGAGGAGGCGAGGGAAAGGGGGCCAGGCCCAGGAGGCTGTGGACAGGAACTGGGCTGGGCTGCTGGCCAGATGGACCAGAGGTTGCTGTGGTGGGACCGGCCACAGGGACCAGAACCCTGGCCAGGCCTCTTGTGGCTCTGGGAGCTCAGCCTCACTCCCGGGCAAGGGCGGTGGCCTGGTGTGAGCTCCTGATGGCTCGAAGCAGAACCAAAGGAAGATCCTAGGGCCTGGTGGAAAGGAAGGAGAGGAGGGCCACGAAGCCATCCCACCCCCACCGGGACCCCCCAAGAGGAGCCTTGGTCCCTGTACAAGGCCCAGCCTAGCAGGAAGTGGGGAGGGGCCTTCCGGAGGGGGAGCCCAGGGCTCCCTGCTGAGAGGGCTGCCCAATCCCCCAAGGCCGGGCTCAGTCCTGCAGGGTGTCCTCAACCGTGTTCCCCGGAGCTGCCCAGAAAGGACAACACCGAATGCCCTCGTCCCACGGTCGGAACGCCCGGCCCCGGGGGAGTTCAGGCCCTGGTGGGCCCAGCACATTCCAGCTGCGCGTCCGTGGGAGAGTCCCTGAAAAGAGACCCAAGGCTGCCCACCCCCACACCCGCCGTGGTGCTGGGCACGGGGCGTGAGGACCCCCAGCGAGGGGGTGTCCCCTGGTAGGGGACTTGGACGTCCCTCCCTCATCCTGTGTTCCATTCTCAAGTCCAGGCGAGCCCCTCCACAGCCCTGCCCCAGAGGAGACCTTGCCCCGGCCTGTGCGGCCCGTCCGCCTGGAGACACTGCAGTCCCGGGGCTCAGGGTCCCGGCGTCACCCCAGCTGGATGAGGGGCCCGCAGCAAGCTGGGCTCGGGCTGGCCTCCGGCCTGTGTATCCGGCTGTGGCACCATCTCTCTGGAAGAAGCTTCTAGAAGCTCTTCCCTTGGGCCTCTTCTGCCCACCTCCCGGTGCCTAGTCTTCTGATTGAAAAGCAGTTTGGGGGGGGGGTCTCACTCTGCCTGAGGAGGTCCCTGGGCTTCCATGGCAACCTCTCACAGACATCGCCACCTGGACGGCCGTTTGCCCAGACCTGTATGCACGGGAGCTGGGAGGCCAGCCTCCAGCCCCTTCCCAGAACATCCCCTTCCTCAGCCGTCCTGGTTGCCCCGGGTGTGTGTGCACGTGTAGGCCAGCAGGCCACTTGTCCCTGCCTCTGGCCAGTGGCCGAGGCCCCACCGCCACACCGCCCCGTCTCAGGGAGTTTCTCTCCTGGACGGGCATGGGCAGGGGCAGCGTCAGCGTCGAGGGGGCCGTGGCGGGGCGGCGACCACACCGAGGGCTCTGGTTTTGGGGAGGAAGACCAGTTCACGTTCCAGATCTTTGTCCTTCAGGGTCTCGAGATTGGGGTGAGCCAAGAGTCTGGGATGCATTTGCCCCAAAGACGGCTCGCGGCCACCAGCCACATGTCCGGGCACCGTTCTAGAAATTGGGCTGCCGGCAGGCAGAGCCCCCCTTGGCGGGCCCTCGGCTCCTTCTGCTGCGGGGCAGGGGGTGGGCCAGTCCTGCCTCAAGGGCGGGAGTGGGGGGCGGCCGCCGGGGGGTCTCCCCATAGCCCTCACCATGGCGTCCCCGTATATCCAAACCCTGGCCCGCACGGCTCCGTCCGACCCCGAGGGGCAGAGGGCCCCTGCGGTGAAGCCCCCCCGTGCCCAGAGCGGCCTCCCCGCCCCGTCCCTCCCAGGCGCCCGCGGGGCCCTCTGCGCCCGACTCGGGACGCCCGCCCCGGCCAGGCCGGGCAGACTCCCGGCAGGGCCGCCTCGCAGACCTCGCCTGGCCCCTTCCCTCCCGTGCCAAGGCCCCGAGGTGATGCGGACGGAGGGGTGTTACAGCTGGGAGCGGGCAGAGGGGCCCGCGGCACCAGTTGCTTCCGACGGGGCCCGAGGGGCGTCTGACCTTTCCGGCCACGGGGCGGCAGTTGCGTGAGCGCGAACAATCGGCCCAGTGTGCGAGGCACAAGCGGCCTTTTCTTCCCCGCCAGGCCAGCACGCAGCTCCCAGCCTGGCTTCCCTTGAACAAACATATTTATTGTGGCCGCCGCCGAGGGCCTCGCCTCACAGCCGGAGCCCGGGGGCCTCTGTCCCACCCACCGGGGCCCAGGGAGGGGACCCCTGCCCTGGCGGTCTCCCCCGCCGGGTCCCCGGCCCTGCAGGCCCCAACCCCATTGTGCCCTAGGCAGGGTGGCTCCAGTCGCCCTCCCACCCCCTCCCCAGAGGCTGCTGGCGCTCCCGCGGGGAGCCCGTGACCACCCACGGGCAGCAGGCCAGCTGCTGAGCCACAGGCACGTGGGGGAGGGTCTCAGACCAGCCACACCTGAGCCCGCCCCCTACTCCCCCTGCCCCGGGGCCTCAGGTTCCTCCTCGGTAAGATGGGAAGCATCAGCAGTACAGCCCTGCCTGGGGAGCCCCCCCCCCCCGCCTCTCCTGGGCCCTGTTCCCTGTGCTGTTCTGGGCTGCTGCCCCCCCCCCCCCCCCCCCCCCGTCCTGCAGGATGCATCAGGAGGGGGATGGGCTCCTGGGCGCTCCTGAATGCTGAGGTCGGCCCCACTCCGGGCTCCCAGGTCCTCACGGGGCCTCCCGCTGTGGCCTTGCTCTGCCTCAGCCCCCATCTGTCCGCTCCCCCATCCCCCCACCGCAGGCAGATCTGGGCTCTCTGCACACGCCCCAGGACCCTGGGTGCCCCCCTGCTCAGCAGACATGTCCTGGTTCAGAGGTGTGGGCCGGCCATGAGGACCACAAGAGGTAGGGCAGTACCCCTGCTCACCAGCAGCCCTCGGGGAAGGGGAGCCGGGAGACCTCGGGGGTCAGCAGAGAAGAGCCAGAGGCCAGGGAAGCCCTGGAGGGAGGGGCTGGAGTGGGTGCCGCTCTCTCCCTCCCCTCCCTGATCTGTGGCAGCTTCGCTAGCTGAACCACAAACCCACCAGAGGCAGAGGCCACAGGGCCACGGGAAGCAGGAGACTTCCGGGCCAAGGGGATTGGAGAGACGAGAAGGTCAGGACAGGAAGGGACCTGAAGGGGAGAGTCCAGATACCCATCCTGTCCTGAGCCCCGGCCTCCAGAGCTCAGGCCCCAGGGGCTCACCTGTCCTCCAGGTGGCTCAGGCCAGATCCCTGGATCATCCCAGACTTCCCCCCGAGTCCAGAGAGTGCCTCCTCCCGCTGGGGACCATGCTCCTGCAGACCCTTCGGGCACCGCCTCATCCCTCTCCTCACTCCCATCCCAGGCTATAGCCCTATCAGTCCCGCTGACCCCAGGGTCTTGGCACATGCTGTTCTCTCTGTCCTGCCCTGGGTGGTTTTCTCAGCTCACAGGTATGTGCACACACTCCTCACTGGCTAAGTCCAGTTTCGTCTTCTTGCCTCATCTGTCGCTTTCTCTGAGACGCCTCCATGGACAAGCCCCTCGTGGGCTTCTCCGTCTTGGCCTCATCTTGTAGAGTTTCTGGTCTCTGATCACGTGCACCGGGGGGGTTGTCTCATGCATGGCTCCCCCTGAGAGTTGGGAGCAGGGGTCCCTGGCAGGGGAGGTCACTGCTCTGGCCCCGGGGTCTCCGGATGTGTGCGTGAGAGTCCCGAATAAACGTTTGGGGAGCAAGCGAACGAGAAATCACAAGGACCTGAGCGTGAGAGGGCTGGCGGCTTTCAGAACCGGAAAGCAGCTTGGTCAGGCAGGAGCCCCGGTTCACAGCGTGCTGGGCAGTGGTGGCCGAGAAGGGCCGTGATCCCGCCCAGGCCTGTGGACTTCGCTCCAGGTGGAGGGCCGGGAAGCAGTGGGTCACGGCCCTGCCGGCCACCATGGACTGAGGAGAGGGTGACCTGGAGTCCAAGGCTGAGCAGTAGGCTTGGCTCGGGCCCCCACACAGGGAGCAGGGGCCAGCGGGAAGGGTGGAGGCCGGCTCACCGGCAGGTGTGATGGGGGCCATTGAGGCCACGGACAGGCTGCTCTGTGGGGACACAGCAGGGATGTCCCTGAAGCGAGGCCCCCCAGAGAAGGAGCAGGCCTCACTGTGGGGGCTCTGTGGGGTGCCCCAGGTCCCAGGTGTGCTGAGCATCTCTGGCCGGGCACAGGGAGCTGGCAGTTCTAGAAGCTACTCTGTGGACGGAGCGGGAGCGAGAGTGCTCTGCCGGCAGGAGCCGTGCCTTCCCGGGCCGGCTGCCACCACTTCCAGCCTCGGTTTCCCCCCACGGTGAAGTGGGGACTACACTCCCCGTTTGGGTCTGGGCGTGCGGTCCCCCGCGAAAGGTGCCGTGGTCTGAGCTCCAGAACAAGGGCCCCTGGGCTGTGGACAAAGCTGTGGTCCCCCGGCCGCAGGCAGGAGCCACTGAGAAGGGAAGGCCCCAAGGAGGCACAGCATGCTGGGGGCGGCCACACGTATGGGTCCCCTTCCTCACCGTCACCTGCCCCAGGCATCCGGCTTGCTCCGAACTCCCCGGTACGCAGCTTCCGTGGCCGTGGCGGGGTCTGAGCACAGAACCGCCGCGAGAAGACAAGGGGCGTTCGGCTGTCCCCTTGCTCATTACCTCCAGGGGGAGATGCTAGGAGAGGACCCAGCCCGTGGCAGGAGGACACCACAGGCACTGGGGGTGAGGGGACAGGCCGGAGATGCAGACAGGCTCCTGCCACGCGAGGCCCGTGCTTTGGGACCAGCGACCTGTGCCCCCCCCCCCGGCCTCCCCTGTACGGCCCGTGTGCCTCTCCAGCCTTGTCCAGAGCACCCCAGCACTGGCCGGCCTCGTTCCCCCCTCACCCCACCTCTGACCTCAGCCTCCCGGGCCCGGGGCGCCCAGCACCACACCCCACGGACATCATCCCTCACCCCTGCCTAACCAGATCCCACCCGGGGTCCAAGGCCTGGCCAGCCCTCCCCGCCCTCCTCGGCATGTTCCACAGGGCCCCGTGTGAGCTCAGTGGCTGCATCAGCCAGGGCAGCCTGTTGTAACAAACCCCGCAGACGCTCCCTGTCCCCTGGGCCAGAGGCCAACACCTGGGATGCAGGGGCGGGCAGGGCGGGTCCCCCCGAGGCCTCTCTCCTCATGTGCGGGTAGCCATGCTCCGCCTGGGTCCCCGTGGGCTCATCCCTCCGCGCATGTCTGTGTCCTGATGTCCTCTTCCTATAAGGACTCTGGTCACACGGGATCAGGGCCACCCCGGTGACCTCATGGTACCTTGATTTTCTCTCTAAAGGCTCCCGCTCCAGATACGGTGACGTTCTGAGGCAGGGTGCCATGGACGGGAGAAGCCCACCCCATTTCTTCAGGGTCTAGAGGACCACCACTGGCAAGGAGGTGATCTCTGCCCCGGGGTTGGGGGGCCTTTTGGTATGCGGGCGTGGGAGGGCCTGTAAGCTTCCCCGGGGCTGGTGCTGGGCGGGCTGGTCCCGTGCACACCCCAGGTGCTAAAGAGTGGCTCCCTGGCGGGCCAGCCCTCCTGGTGCCCCGGGGCTCCCCCGTGTCCCTCCTGAATGCAGGCTTCTGTGTCCCCCATCCTGGGGCTGCTGGGATTGGGACAGATCGACATCCCATTCTAGCTCCCAGGACTACATAGAACTGAGGAGCACTGAGATTGGGGGAGTACTAGATACTTGTGAGTATTAAGAACCCGGACAGGAGGTGGGCCCTTGAGTCTTAAAATCCCTGAGCATCCGGGGCCCGGGGACCAGCAGAGCAAGATCAGCCTTGGGCTTCCATGGAGGCCTTGGGGCCTGTGAGCACGAGGATCCTGGGGAGCCCCTGGTGTCAGAGGCCAGCGGCTGCCCTTGGATGCAGGGCCGCAGGGGAGCAGGGATTGGGGCCGGGGGCTCCAGGTGCTAGCTGCCTAGAGCGGAGGCCCCTGGCTTGGACCCAGGAGGGGGTGGTCCCTGTGAGGTCCCCGCCGTGGCCGTCTCCTGGTCCCCGAGCTACAGGCTTGCAAATCCCACCCGGCCCCTTCCAGGGGCCCCTCTGTGTGCTCTCACGGGGCCAGCCCTGCTGGGCAGGGGATGTGGGCGTGCCTGGGAGCAAAGAGCAGCCTCCCAGGGGCATCAGCCACTTGCATGTGGCGGCCTCGGGGGGGCTCCTGAGCCATGCCCAGGGCTGGTGCCTGCACCAGGTGGGGCGGGGCCGCTGGACGATGACTCAGTGCCCGTGAGATGCTGGAGGCAGGGTCCCCAGGAGGGGTGTCATGGGGTGAGTCCAGGTAAGGCACAAAGGGGAGGTTTCGGGCCCCTCTGCCGGCCGCTGTGTGGGTGGAGGTCCAGAGCCCCACACCTGGTCCCCTCTCACCTGCGTATCCACCACATGGTTGGGGAGCGGGCCCAGGCCCATTGGGGCAGCCCTGCAGGCCTGCAGGATGCCGAGAACGGGAGCCGACTCCTGGCCCCTTCGACTGGCAAACTCTGACTCCCAAGGCAATAAAGTTCTTGTTTTAAAAATCAGTATATTAGCTTAATTTTATAGATTTCAGAAGTGCTACTTGAAAATAAAAATATCCCAACTGTATTTATGATCCCAACGTGAATCCGTCTGACTCCGTCTGGTGAAGAGCCTTCGTGGAAAGCGCCGGCGAGCCCATGCGCCGACTCGGCCCCAGCAGACTGTAAAGCGCAGCTGCTCGGTTCGGGCTAGACGGCGCCGGGCATTGGGAAAGCTCCGTCGTTCTGCGTCCCCTCGCCACTGCAGGGTCGGAGGCTGGTGACAGGCACCCGATGGGAGGACGGCAGGCCTGTTGCACGTCTTTACGAGCGGGGCCTGCAGCCACGGGCGAAACCCATGGCGAAACCTGCCCAGTCGGGGCGGGCACAGGGATTGGCTCTCACTCCATCCAGAGGGAGGATGTTCCGGGGCCTTCTCGGGTCAGAGGAGAACCACATTAGCCTCCCATGGTGGGGGGTGTGTCCTAGCCTGACCTTGACCAATGGCCTGTGGTCAGTGTGGGAAACAACTCAAAACAAAGAAGGAGAGCAAGGAACCCTTCAAATAGCAGGGAGAGGAGAGGGGTGAAAGGAGGGGGCAGGAGGGAGCCCCCCAAGCAGGGGAGGCTGGGGTCCGGGGTGGAGGCCCTCACAGCAGGCTCCTAGGCCAAGTGGTGGGTAGCAGTGTGGTCACGAGGCCGGGGAGATCAGGGAGGGCTCCCTGAGGAGGTGATGTTTGCATTGAACGTGACAAGAGAGGCAGAAGGCTCCCCTCCCCGCTTCCAGCCTGAAGGCCAGAGTGGCACACGGCGGGTGTCAGGGACACCCGTGCCTGCGGACCTGCTTCAGACATTCCCGGGGGCTCTGCTCACCGTGTGGCTGGGGGAGGGGGTGCAGAGACCCAGCCAAAGCTGTGGGCTGAGTCTGCAGCCAGGAGTCCAGAGGAGGCCAACCTCTGCTCACCCCGGCCCCGCAGGGTCCCCGGTGGCTTGGGAGGCCCTGGGGCTTGGCCTGGAAGGGGCCTACATGACCTCCAAGTGTGTGTGCGCGTCGGGGGGGGGTGTCATTTTCCCGGGGGCCCCGGCTGGGCCAGGGTCCTCTGAACAGACTACACTCCGGGCGCCAGTCGCCCAGACCCCGGAGAGGATGATCCTCCTCCAGCCCCAGCTTCTGCGTGCCGGTCGGCCACAGGAATCCAGAGCAGCCCGCCGAGGGGGCTGTAACCGGACGCCGGGCCGGCCCTGTTGTTCCAGGTGCAGACTGGGTGCCCATGGCCAGGGGGGCGGGCACAGCCCGGGCTGCCACTCAGCAGCTGGCCCACTGTCCACCTTCTTCAGCACGGACTTCCCCGCAGTCTCCACGTCCCTGAGAAGCAGGGCTGACACCAGCCTGCCCTCCCAGGGTGACCGCAAGGGACAAACCATGGGAGCAGCAGGGCCCCCTCCCCAGGCTGGACAGGCGACCCGTGTCCGTGGTGGGGGTGCGTGAGCCCATCCCACATCCCACACTTGCAGGGAGGTGGGTGGCAGGCCCAGGGTCCCTTGAGCTGACACACGATTCAGCCCAAGACCTCAGGCTCCGGACATGGGCTCCTTCCCGCCTGTTGTCCTGTTGGAGGCCCGTGTTGGTCCCGTGCGGCTACTGTGACAAATGACCAACTTCGGTGGCTCGGGACAGTACAGACAATTCATCCCTCAGACCTGGGGGTCACAACCGTGTCAGTGCGGTGAAGTCAGGGCGTGGCCCGGCTGGGCTTTTTCCTGCATCCCGTGGCTGTGGGCCCCGTCCTCTGTCCGTGTGGGCAGCCCAGGCCGGCTGAGAGTCCTTGCTCAGCGTCTCTCTGACCTTCTGCACAGAGTCACCTCTCCTCCTCTGACTTTACCCCTCCTGCCGCTGGCCGTGCAAGGGTCCTCGTGATCGCAGGTAACCCAGGGGCATCTCCCACGTCAGGATCACCTGCTCGGCAAACCTCATTCCTTCGGCAGCCCCTCCCCCACAGCTGCGGAGCTGGATCTGTCCCTGGGCTCCAGGGCACAGGACGGGGGCATCTTTGGGGGCCATCGTCCAGCTCAGCATGGAGCTCTAGGGTCCCCCTGCAGCCCCCCGAGGGCCGCCCTGGGCTGTGCTGCCTCAGATGGGAATTGAAGGACCTCAGACCCTCACGGACCAGGGTGTGGAGGCGGCTGTCAGATTGAGGCCCGGTCCCCGGGAGCTAAGGAGGGACGCGGCTTCCTGGCAGGTCCTAGCCCTCCTCCTCTTAGTCTCCCCGATCACTGACAAAATGTTCCAGAACGTTCTGCGGTTTGCCTGCAGTCTTCAGCCCAGCTCTGTGAGTGGAGGTCCTGGGCCATAGAACATGCCAGGCTCCGCGAAGGAGCAGTCGGCTTTGGGCACACCAGCAGCTGGGGCCACTGTCCAGCTGGGGTCCCTTCCGGGGACCCACCCCACCTCCCCGCTCAGCCCCACTTGTTGGGCAGGTCCAGGGCCCCCCAGAGGCCCCTGGAGGCTCCCCTCCGGCCACTTCATCACCTCCCGGGACTCTGGTCTCGAGTGTGTCCTTGCTGTTCACTGCTGCAGGACGCTCTGCTGGGCGCCGTGACGTTGTCGGGTTTCTTGCACTAAAAGGCAAAAGGAAGAAAAATAAGCTCTAGAACCAGGCTCTCCCGCCCTGGCCTGCACTCAAGGCCAGTGGAGGTTTTGCTCAGAGTGGCCGTCCTCTCGTGCCCCCAAGCAGGGACCCCCGCCGGAGCCACCCCCACGATGGGCAGAGCGGTCTGGAGCAGGGCCTATGGGTTCCTGGGGCTCAGACACCCTGGGCGGGTGGCCGGTGGCCTCAGGGGCTGTGGTCCCCGAGCGGGGCCTACTGTGGCCACGTGCAGCGGGTCCAGGGGGCCCGGCCCCCCACACACCCTTTCTAGGGGCAGTTTGCATTTTGCAGCTGGATCAGAGGCGACATGCCACGGCGGGGGAGGGGCGTTTACTGATTTGGCATTTCTGCTGGGGATGCTCTGTGTTTGTCCAGGCTCTGTCCTGCCAGGGCCTTGGGAGCTCTGCAAACAAGAGCCCCGGGAGGGAAGGAGGCCTCCCCTCCCCCCACCGCTCCAGGGGGCCACCGGGGCCTCCTGTCTGAGTAAATGCAAGCCAGCCAAGCAAACCACGGGCCTTGGGGCCCTGAGGGGGTGGAGGCAGGAACCCCACAGCTTTGAGGCCTCTGGGTGGGTCTGGGGGCCAAACACACAGGGGCTACTCCACAGTCCCCATCGCAGCTGGGCCCTCAGGTGTCGGGGATGGTTTGTTCCTTCTTCGTGTTCCGGGAGAGTGCTCCCGGAGGTGGGGTCCTCCGATTTCCAGCAGACCCGAGCAGCCCTCCAGGAGCGCTGAAACACACTGGAGCCCCCTATGATGTTGGAGAGGGAGGGGGACGTTCTTAACAGTCCCTTGGGGACAACCGGCATGGCCAGCAAATGGGGACAAACAGGTATCTTCACAAAAGCCTGTGTATCCTTCCACTAGATGCGTGGCTCTCTGGGCTCCCCCTCGCCATGTGGGGGCCAATCTTTGTCTCCAGGGGTCTGCCAGCCCCAAGACTCCGTGGTCCTCGAGTGGGGGAGGTCTGGGGCCCGGGCTTCCATGGGTCGTCCGACTTCACTCCTCTCCAAGTGTTCTTCCCCCCAGGACCTGGCCTCTCCCCCTCTCTCAGGGGCCGACCTTGAGGGTGAAATAAGTCTGGCCCTTCCCTGGCACTCAGGTCCCAGGTGGCAGATCACTTGCGGTCCACTGGTCCTCAACCCGCTCTGAGCTCCTCTGTCTTACTCCCAAGAAAGCGTCTTCTCAGGGACGGGAGGCAGGGTCCCGAGGAGAGCAGCCCTCCCTGACCTTCTTTTGCTCTCTACGTGGCTGGGCCCCAGGGCTCTGCGCGCCATGGTGCTCAAGGGGGGAGTAGAGTTGGAGTTTCCTAACCGACATCCGCCTGCCCACCATGTCCACCCCACCGCCCTCTCCCAGGTGCCCTTCGGAAAGTGCCCAGCACACTCTGGCCACAACCCACATGCCAGGCTCTTCTCCCTGGCGGACCAGACCCGTGTGCCCACACGCACCGCGTTCTGTGATGTTCTCCACTCGCTGATTCTACTCTGTCTTGCAGAATTCTATGTGACTGATGATATTGGTACATTGGTACATATGTCCCCCCCCCGTCAGAACAGCTGCCCCCCCAGGACCCCGCTGGGCCAGCCAGGTGGGTGGTGTGGTGGTGAACCCGCAAAGTTCATGGACCCAAGTGCGCGCGCACAGAGGAGGCTTCCAGTCTCGGTGGCGACTTTCACCGGAAAGTCTGGGAAGATTCCGTGCGGGTGTTTTGGGTCGAACGGCTGCGAGGCCCAGAGGGTGCTGCGGGGTTCCGCAGGATTCTGTGCTCAGCTCTCCCCATAAGGGCCTTGAAGTCCTTTTCCACCGAAACGAGAAAGCCTGGAAGTTCTGGATACTCGCAGGGGCGGGTGGTGCCGACGGGACTTTGGTCGACACGGCAGGGTTAGGCAATCAGTCCACATGAGTAGTTTCAGGGTTAAGACAGCGTGTCGTGGTGGCCGTGTATCCGATCCCCCACCTGGGGGTTCCCTCCAAGCTTTCGGACGATCGGCCACCCACGGCCCAAGTGTGCAGAGACCCCGGCCACTTGTCCCCAGCAGCGGCCGGTGCTGCCTGTTCAGCCACACACCGCCTCGGGAAAGGAATGTGCCCGGGGCCGGTCCTTCCAGAGGGACAGGATGTTTTAGGGGAGATCACACAGGTGTCCTCACAAGACATCAGCTGCAGGCCCGCCCTGGTCGGCCAGGAGACCCGTCCCTGCCTGTTCTCACCCGCCCCTGCCTCCCCTGCCCCCAGGCCTGGGCTCTGGGCCCCGGGCGCCTGCCCTGCTCTGTATACCCACAGCCCCTCCTCCGCTGGGTCACCGCAGTCCCATCGAAGAGCCAGTGTGTGTCCCCTTCTGGGACACACCACCGCTCCTCCAAACCATGAGCCCGGCATGCGGGGGGGCACTTCTGGGGCCCCCGAGGGCCACCGCCTTCTGCGGCAGACCCACCCTGACCCACAGGGGAGTGGAAGGCCGCGGGGCGTGCGAGCGGTCCCCCCTCCTCACCGAAGGCCCCTCGCTGGAGCCCTGGGGTCGAGGGGACTAGGGATGGGAAGCCGAGGGACCAAGACCCAAGCTCTCTGTTCAGGGAAGTGCGGGGCACAGGCCTGTCCCTGTCCATTAGCACAGCACATCGTGCGGCCAGCAAGGAACCCCCGGGGACTCAACCGGAAACTGGCTGCATCGCCCTGCTTAGAAGGTTCTGGCTCGAAGCACAAGTTTCCTCCAGAGCAGAAGACAACACCTCACTGGAATGTAAGCGTGCGACCCAGGAAAGAAGGTTCTGGGCCAGGCTGACCCCAGACTGGCTACTCAGCTGGGGAGCCCCTTGGGGCAGCTGCATTCACGTAGCTTCTTCTGGGCCTGGGGAGCCTGGGGTGTCCTTGTCTCCCACTCCAGGCCTGACGAGCCTCTGACACCCGCAGATGCTTTGGGGGCCCCCCGCGGGGCCAGCCAGCGTGAAGACAGGCTTGGAGCCGCTCCTGGGCACAGGGCCTCGCTGTGGCATTGTTGTCCCCAGATCCTGTCACCCCCCGCCCAGGCCAGCTCCCAGACCCTGAAGATACGGAAGTCGACAGAGGAGACGCAATCTCGCCCACAGAGCTTGGGATTTCCCCAGGAGGTCGGCAGGGAGGAAGGAGTTTCCACAAACCGAGGCGGGGTCCCGGCGGCGGTCGATGCTGGGTGGGCGCGGGTCAGCCCCGTGGCTGGGGGAACCTTCCGTCTGTGAGCGACGTCGCCAATGTGACCCCCCCACACGTCCATCTCTGGCCTCATCGCCGGCCAGTGCGGAGATGCCCTCCTGCGTCTTCTCGCTTCAGTTCTAAGTCACCTTCCGCCACGTAGGCCTTTGCTACTTCCAGGGACACCCCAGGGTGCTGGCCGGGGAGCCAGTCCTGCTTCCCTCCCAGCGGTAGCCGCCGCCTCCCAGCCTCTCCAGCCCATCCCTTGGGGGCACGGGGGGGGGGGGCGACATCACCTTCGCAGTCAGCCCCGTCCCCGAGATCACGAGGAGCGTGACCGGGGTCCCTCCTCTGCACCAGTGGTCTCCTTCCCGGGGGACACACCAGTGCCCCGGAGACCTGCTGCTTTGGTTTGCAAAGAGGCCCCATGGCCCTGCACGTGACCTCTGTTAAAGTTTGACTCGCCTGTTCCGGACATTTGTTCCTTCACGGCGACATTATTAAGTTCCTTAATTTCAATAGGAAGTTTGCTTGGGGTCGCATGGATTTACAGGCTGAACGTGGGGGAAAGGGAAACACATATCGTGTTCTCGGGCCCCAGAGTCAAGGCGTCTCTCTGAGCGGCTCGGGTCATCTCCTGAGTCCTCCCCTGCGCCCTGCGGTCTGGGAGCACGGCGAGGGGCCTCCTCTCATGGGGGGCTGCTTTATGGCCCCTGACAACACCCCTTCTCTAGGCCGGTCGGGCACTGGTTTCCCTCGGAGCTTCTTGCCGGGGTGGAAGAGGCTGGTCCTCCCTGGCCACCACGGGACACTTTTGTCAGTTCCAATAATTGATCTGTTGGCCTTGCTGATTTCTTAAGTGGATGATCTTATCAGCCGCAGATAAGGACCGTTTTCTCTCTCCCAACCCTCACGCCTCGATCTTTCTTTTCTTTGGCCTTAAGAGGACTTTACCCGACACAGCGCGGGGCCCCTGGCGGCCTTGTCTTATGGGGGTCTTCCTAGAAATGCATTCTCCTTGAATTATTAAGTGACTGACATGAATGGAAACGTGTCCTCCACGGCTGGGATGGCTTGCCCTGGCTTTCCGTCTCCAACTTTACCAAATTAAGGAAGTTCCTTTCCAGTCCCACACATTAGGAATTTTCATCTAACTTTGGAGCTTTAAGAGATGCTGTCTGTACCGAGGGCTTGTGAACACCTGCCTCCTGTTTTTGTACGGGCCGTAGGAAAGGTTGGAGAAAACAAGAGATCACTAATCGTTCTATGACATGGAAATCGTGATGTTCTGCGAGGCCGGGATGCGGCGGCCAGCCCCGGGCAGCCCCCTGCGTCCCGAGCACAGCGGCGGGCTGGGCGGGGTGCACACACTCTCGCTCCACGGCCAGTCCCGGCACACGGCGCCCAGCCATCAGCCCTGTCTCGCGCCCCCTTGCCCAGCCCGCCCGGCACCGCCGATCCTCCCCACCGTGGGCCGTGCCCCGTTCAGGGCTGGCAGCCGTGGGGCACCCAGACCCAAGCTGACGCGGTCGGGGTGCAGACCTCGCTTGTCCTCAGACGCCGGGCTCCTCCAGCTCGCGCTCGGCACGCGGTGACTCGGGCCGATCTGCGGGCTCTGCCCGTGTCCCCCGGCCTCAGCTGGTTGCGGAGCCACCAGAGCTCACGGCGGTCCTGTGGTCAAGGCCAGGCCGGGTGACGGCGCCCGTGCTACAGAGCGGGAGCCGGAGGCCAGGGCAGTTTGTAGAACAGATTTCGAATTACAGGGCAATTATGAGCATGGCCGGAGAGCTCCCTCACACCGTCCCCGGCTAACTCGTTAGGTCAGGATGGAGCGTCGGGCACAGCGAACGCACCGATGGAGGGACACCACGGCTAACTCGAGTCCCTTCTTCCTTCCGGTTTCCCAGTTCTCCCATCCTGTTTCTGTCCCAGGGTCCCGTCCAGGACCCCACCTGCCATGCAGCTGCCTTGTCTCCCTCGGCCCCTCTGGGCTATGATAGTTTCTGACTGTCCTTGTTTTTGATGACCTTGATGGTTTCGAGGAGGACGGGTTTGGTGTTTTGCAGGACGAGCATTCATCGAGATAGCCTGCGGGCTTGTGGGTCTTGGGGAGGAAGACCGCAGAGGGGACCGGCCCTTCTCCCCCAGTCTGACAGGCACACACCTGATGGACGTGTCCCTAGGGTGTGGCAATGTGTCCCGTGCCCGTGGCGCTGGCCTGGACCGCCCTGTCCGGGGAGCACCTGCCAGGTGTCTCGGCTTTGCCCTCGCCCCTCTTCCCTCTTCCCCCTTGTCCATGTGGACCCGCCGCAGTTTGGCTCTGGAGTCCTGGATCATCCGGTTGACCCCCAAGAGCCCCCGGGGTGGGCAGATTCAGGAAGAGACCCTTGGGAGAATGAGGCCCGGCCTTCGCTCAGATCAGAGCCGTGCCCTGGCGTGCGGGGGCGGGGGAACCAGGCCGGCAGACGGAGTGTCAGGCCAGACGTGGGAATCCGCACATGGCCCCTTCTCAAAGGCGGGTGCTGTCCCCGGGGCCCCCGCGGGGTCCTGGGGCCTCTTTCATCGGGCACATCCGAGCCTCGCCTGGCCCATGGTGGAAGTGCAAATCTAATTAGTCTGGCATCGAGCCCGTCTTAAAAGTATTAACAGAGCCTTAAACTGTGCTGTTGGACGGGGATGAAGAAACGCCCCAGCGAGGAATTACCGGATGGTGACAAAGCCCCAATTTATTAGTCTTCTGCAATGGGGGCTGTGCGAAGGGCGTTCATTACTTTAATGGGACTTATTTTGCTTCGTTGCCCAAAGTAATTGGTTTATTAACCTCTCCTTTCCTTTGGGGGGAGGGAAAGGCGGAGGGCCGAGTGGTGGCCCCGGGAGAGCCTTGCCCCGCGCTCTGCCCCGGCCCAGCACGCCTGACCGGCCGCGGCCCAGCCCCCACCCCCCGGCGGCGGCACCCTGTCCCCGCTGGCCTGCGCCGTGGCCTTGCTCTCGCGCTGCTGGGCGCTTGCTGTGGGTCAGGCACTGGGAATGCAGCCGTGAGAAAAACAGGGCCTCAAGGACTCTGCTGGGGCCCCACACAGGCACCCCCACAGGAAGTTATACAGTTTTGGGGAGGTGCGGGCCCGAGGCCAGAGTGGGCAGGGCAGGCGAGAGGACACAGCAGCAGGGACGTGGGCCGGGGGTGGGGGGAGGCAGGGCAGCCGGGCAGGTGGGCATGGCGGGGGTGGCCAGGGGACAGAGCACACAGGGCAGGTGGAGCTGGAGGCAGGTGACTTCCCCAGCCTCCAGCTGATAGCACTGATAAGGTCTGCATCTCAGCAATGGCCCCAGCTGCTTCCCCACCTCCCACAGGAGGATTCTCGGGGAAGGCCGCTCAGGCCTGGGGCGCTGCACGCGGTATCTGATCTGCAGAAATCGGCATGAGACCCATGCTCGGCCCCTGGGCCTGGGTGAGAGGCCAGCTCGACCCGCCTGGACACCCAGCACTGTCCTCACCGGCTCCTGGGCGGCCCCCGCTAGACAGGAATAACCCTTGACCTGACCCCCAGCTCAGGATGAGGCCGTCTCCTTGTGTCCCTAGACCCAGGTTGGGGAGAGGAGAAAGTGCCCTCGGGACGTGGGCCGAGCCAGCGCCCGTCCCCCACGATGGACCCCAGGCAGCCTGGTTCTCGGCACAAATCCTGGGGAAAGGGGTCGTGTGTGCGTGTGTGTGTGTGTGTGTGTGTGTGTGTGTGTGTGTGTTGAGGGCATGTGGGTTCGGGCCTAGGGTCCTCGGCATCCTGAGGGATCACCCCGTACATGCTTTACCCCAGGGGAGTCGAAGGCCTGACTGGAGGCCTCGTGGAGGCATGGGGCCCGGAGCCCTGTGCCAGCATCTCCGGAAGCCCTGGCCGGTCCCTTGCTGGGTCTCTGTGTCGTCACCTGCCATGTGATAGGGACACACAAGGCCTTCGGCGCCTTCACCGTGAGCCTCGGGGACTGTGATCTGCAGCCCGCCACCCCCCCCCCCCAACACCTGGAGCGTCCACCTCCTCTCCTGGCAGTTGTCACTTTGTCCCTGAGTTCAGCAGTGTGCTGAGGGGCCGGCCCTCGGCCCTCTGTGCTGTGTCAGACACAGGGTAATTGGCCAGTTGCAGGGGGAGGCCTGCAGAGCAGGGCGAGCGGTGTGGGCTGTGCTGGGCAAGTGCTTGGGGGACCCAGAGCACCCCCGGTGCAGGGGGAGGTGGGGTGGGGAAGGAGTTGAAGGGAGAAGGCAGGACGGCGGGGAAGGCCAGGCAGGGGCCCCCGTGCCAGTGCCTCGCTGGGATGCCGGGACCCACCCAAGGTCTGGTGGGTCCAGAGTCCAGCTTTCTGGAGAAAGGCATGGCCTTGGGCCCAGGACTGTGGTCATGGGAGCTCGGGATGCAGCCTGGGGCAAGTGTGTGGCCAGGCAGGTGAGGGTCTCTGGGGGTGGGGGAGAGAGGCAGTGTCCCAGAGGGGCTCCATCCTCAGACGCAGGAGTCTCAGCCCCAGTGCTCCCCGGCAGACCACCCCTCCCCAAGCCCTCCATCCTGGTGCCGAGGGGCTAGGAAGGGGGCCCACGGGCCGTGAGAGTCCCACACCAGCTCTGGGGCGACTTGCAAGGAGGGGGGGGGTGCTTCCTTCTGCAAGGCGGGGCCTGCTTTGCCCCTCCTGAGGCGCCCCAGAGGGCCTGGCAGAACCTCCTGGGTCCGGACCCCCAGGGCTCACCTAGCCTGCGAGCCCCTGCTGCCCACATCTACATCAGGAGATGGGAGCTTGGACGAGGGCTCGAGAGAAGCCCGCGGCGGGCGAGGGCTCTGCGTCCTGCCCAGGGAGCGCGGGCGTCTGCGGCGGCGCTGGCCAGGGCCGGGGCGTCTGGAAGGAAGTGCACACAAATCACTTTTCCAGAAGAAAATCAGTGAGAAGCCCATGTAATTCTTCTTAGACGTGAGGGGTTTTCTCCCCTTGTTTTAATCAACAGGTCCCCAGTAAGTCATTCCAGCGAGGCCATTACCCACGGCTCATAATCTCCGGGGGCTGCGGGCGAATCGGGACCCCCTGGCTCTCTCGCTGAAAACACTTTTCTTGTTTTCTTTCTCCAGTGTGCTGGAAGCGGGCCAGCTCGCCGGTTCCATTAACTTAATGAGGGCTGACAGTCTGCAACAAACGTCCCTCATAATCTTCCCGGGATTTAAACGGGGTCCTCCCCGCCGCCCGCTCACACCCAACCCTTCCCTCTGTCTGCACGCCCAGCCCCTCCCGGGGACAGAGGCGGCACAAAGATACGTTTCTTTGCCGGCTCCTTCCCGGGACCTGCACGGGCAGCATCGGGCGCGAGGACCCTGCTCCCCACCCCAGAGAGCCCAGGCCTGGCCACCGTGCCTTCTTGAGAGCTCAGAGCTGCGCGGCCGTGCCGGCTCCGGGGCTCCATGTCCCTGCAAGGCTACATCCTTTGTTGTGACACAGCCTGGTCCACGCTGTGTCTGTGGGGTCTCTGGCCGCGGAGGCTGACGAAGCCGTGGGGACTTTACGGAAGCAGCCAAGGCCCAGCTGGGAATGGGTGTGGGGTTCTCTCGAGTCCCCCACCCTGAGCTCCCATCTCTCATCCCTTGCTTCCAAGGAGAACTCCAGGCCCTTGGGAGGAAACAGACAGCACTTGGGAGAGGCCCCGGGTCATGGGGCAGGGGTCTCCGCGAGCAGAGGGAAGGGAGGATTGGACCAGATGTCCAACGGGGGCCAAAGCCGCGGGGTCCCACCCCCAGGAAAGCCTCCCCTGGTGGAGGGACTTGGGGGGCAGCAGGAGGGCTGACGCACACACACTTTCCAGAGCCGCCCGTCCCGGGTCACGCTCCGCTCCGCCCCTCGCTCACGTCATGGGCCCTGCCTGTGAGCAGGAGCAGGCATCTGGGGGAGGCGACGTTTGATGGGGCCACAGACAGTGCTGTCCACGTCGCCGGCCACCCCTGTGCGTCCCCTGTTGCCCTCACTCAGACCATCAGCCACACCGGCTTTCTGTCCGTGACTCCTTCCCTCCCCAGGGGTCCTCCCTGCTGACCGCCATCTCACCCCTCTCCTCTCCCTACATGATGTCCCTTCTCTAGGCAGGCCGCTGCTCACCATCTGGGGGGTCCCATCCCCATCAGGGAAAGGTGGCTTCGGCCAGGGTGGGGGCAGGGCCGTTCGGGGTCGGGGTGTCCCCGGCAGGGGTCACTCTCCTGCCCAGCTGGTTTCGGCTCCCCAGGAAGCCCCCCTACCCCTGCCAGCCTCTCCCCCCCATCTTCGAGCTCCCAGGACAAGGTGGGTGGCAGGGGGCGGCCCTCACTTGGGGTTTCTGTGCCGTGTGCCCGAACACTGCCACATGGCACCTCTCTGGGGTCCTTGTTCTGCACCCCATGTCCTGAGAGGCCACGCAAGGCGGGACCTGCTCCTTCTTCCTCGCCCTGCTCCTACCAGAGGCCCCGCTCTTAGCGGGTGCTTGGGCCCCGGGGGGAGGTGCGTGGACTGGCTGTGGGCTGCCCTGAACTGTGCTGAGCTGGAGGGACCTGCGTTTCCCGAGCTCCGCGAGCTGGGCGGAAGCGGGGTGGACCGGAGCTCCACGGGGCTGGGTTAAGGTGGGAAATTGCAGCGAGTGGCTTGTTAGTGTGAACTGTGTCGGGTGTCTCGGGGGCCCAGTAGGAAGCCCTGATCTTGGGGAATCAGAATTCGTTCCTTTCCCTTGGTTCTGGGACGTGTTAAGGCGAGTTCCCCTTGCCAGATCTGTCTCGGTCACCTGTCCCGAGGTCCTGGAGGAATTTCACTGCCAACCGGGGCCCGCATGGGATCGCTCCGATTTCTGGGTCATTGGTATGAGAACAATCTTACAATGACCTCGGAGCCCTACGCATGTGGTGACTGGGGATGCAGCCATCCGAGGGGACGGGACCGCACGTCAGCCCGCGCCCCGCCCGGAGCGCCCAGAGCACCTGCATCCCGTGTGTCTGTCCGGGCACGTCGTGAGGGGACCACGGGCCACCGTCAGAGTCTGGACGGCACTGGGCAGGCAGTCGGGGGCCATGGCAGGATTTGGGGTGGGGCAGGGGGCGTCACGATCTGCGATTCGTCTCTTGGCCCAGGAAGCCCCCATGGCAGCCACACCGTGGTGCACGGGTTGGGAAGGGAGAGGCGCAGCCAGACTGGGGAGTTCGGAGGCCTCCGCCCGGGAAGGGAGCTGCGTTGCTGAGGCTGCCTGCCCGGGGCCCTGAGCCCCCCACGAAGAACTCCAAAGAGGGCTGAGCCCTGGGCAAAGCCAGGAGGGCGGATGTGTTCCCTTCCTTCCCTGTCCACCAGAGAAGCACCCAGGCCCTCTGCGCGCCTCCCCCGCCCCCGCTCTCAGGAGCGGCCTGGGACACTCCCCACACCCCCGTATTCACGGGGAACGCCCACCGCCACCACCTAGTTTTAGAACACTCTGGTCACCCCCAAAAGCAGCCCTGTGCCCCTGAGCCGTCGCTCCCCCTCCCCTGGGAAGAAAGCACTGATCAGCTTTCCGTCTCCAAGGCCTCACGTGTTCAGAGACGTTCACCCAGGCTGTGTCCCCTCACTTTGTGGGATGGTCTTGGGGTTCACATGTGTCATGGAAGGACTCAGGGTGGGCAGAGAAGTCTGTGGGCCCAGTGTGCCCCCCCCAAGGCAGCGAACCCTCAGGCACAAGAGGAGATAAAACCGAACGACTCGCACCCCCGAACCAGGGCGTCCGGCCGCGGGGAGCCATTCCGCTCGGGACACCGGACTTTGTCCCGCGGCTGCGCTGAGCCCAAGCCCCGCTCAGCAGCTCGGTTTACAGGGCGTCCTGAGGGCCTGGAGGGGGAGGCAGGGCCGAGCTGCCCCTGTCCCCGCTCCTGGTCTACACCCACGTCTCGAGGCCCGAGCCCTGTGCCAGGCCCCCTCGGCCCACAGAGAAGGGGGCCGCACGTCCAGGCCTTCCCGCCACAGACGTGGGGGCCGTGGGGGCTCCAAGGCCTCTCAAACCGGGGCGCGTCCCCTGCTTCAGCCCCGGCACTGGGTGCGCGTGATGGGAGCTCGGGCAGGGCTCTGGCCGGGGAGGAGGGCGAGGGCTGCCGTGCACATGACGGCAGCCCCTGGCGTGGAAGGGCTTTGCGGACGGGGTGGGAGGATCGTGGTGGGAGGAGAGTCCAGCCCCCCCCCCCCCCCCGCCTGGCTGGGCCCTCTGCCCCTGCGGCGTCTCTGCCCAGAGGTGGTCACGGCGGACTGCCTCCAGAGCCACTGCATGTCAGCTCAGGGGCAGCGGAAGACAGCGTCACGAGGGCCCCCTGTTTCACCTGACCTCAGAGCACAGTGGCTTCTCTGACCTAGGCAGGGCCATGCCCGGGGAGACTGCTGGTTCCAGTGACCGGGATTGCACAACCGGGGCCCACGGGACGCTGTTTGTGAAGTCACCTGACCGGGCCGCGGACTTTCCCGCCTGCACCCAGAGCCGCAGGCAGGAGCTGCCCCTGGAGGGCAGGTCACGGGGCGGAGGGGGGCAGGTACTGCAGGGCCCAGGTGGACGGCGTGTGGACACAGAGCCCAGCACAGGCCGGGGGAGGCCTGGACACCCACCCCCACCGATGGGAATCTGAGCCCGGCAGGAGGGTCACCCGGCTCCCCTGGGGACAGACCCTTGTCCCTCAAGCCACGTCCCACCAGCAGCCTGAGTGGTGCTGGGGGTTCCCCTGGGAGTCCCAGATGTAAGGAGGCCAGGCCAGGGAGAGGCCCCGCTGAGGCGGGTAAGGCCCGGGGGTGCCCCACATTTGGGCGTGAGCCTTGGCACTATTACTGACCGAGAGGCTTGTCCCCCCGCTTGCCTCCATCCCTGGAGGATGAGGGCGTGGTTGACCACTGCCTCCCGGTTGTCCCGAGGTTAAAATCGGCGAGGGCAGTGCCCAGCTGCCATCGCGTGGGGCGGCAGGAGGCGCTGGTCCGTCTGCGTTCAGGCCTGGGAATGAGAGGCGGACCGCGGAGAAAGACCGGGACAAGCGATGCTGGACGCGTAGGTTGTATTTCCTAAAGGAGGCAACCCCTTTGGGAAGGCCTATGGGAAGTAGAGAGACGAGAACCTTCTCCTCCACGAGGCCCTACAGCTTTTTGGAAGCCCTCCCTGCGAGTCCCCGTCCGCAGGCTTGTGCGGAAAGCTTCCTCGGTGATTTGGCACTACCAGCCTCTGAGGGGTTCCAGGGACACGCCTGGGGCCTGGGACCCACAGGAAGCGGGTGGTCTTGCCTTCAGTGTGGTGACACCAGGGACAGCACCAGACGTGACTGCCAGGGAGGCAGGTGGTCTTAGAGCTTGAACTGAGAGGTCCCTTCTCCCAGACCCCCAGGCCTCTGGGAGACTCAAAGGCTGGTTAAAAGAGATGCTCCCACAGCCCCAGCTAGGGGTCCTGGGTGTCAGCACAGGGCTTGGCCTCAGGCTATGCCAGGGACAGCAGCCCGTCTCAGACGGGGGCCCTCTGCTCTCTGTTTCAGTCATTTCCTGTCACTGCTGTTAATTCCCTCCCATCTGCTTGCTTTGGGTTTGTCTCTAGTTTTGGGGTAGCAACTGAGATCACTGGTTTGAGACCTTCTGTTTCTGTTAGCAGAATTGTGCAACGCTACAAATTTCCCTCTCAGAGCTGCTTTAGCTGCATCCCTTGACTTTTGATATATCTTGTTTTCCCTTTTTTGTTCAGCTTGAGATGTTTGCCTGTGGCTGGGGGGATCCGTGCTGTGCAAGTGTGGCAGAATCGGGGATACGGCCACCTGGGCCAGTGTGTTCTTCCAGGAAGGTCTTTAACTACCCGTTCTGTACCTTTAGTAGTTGCAAGCTTGGTTGAGGCATTTTATCCCATCTTTAGTCAGTTCTAGGGAGTTAGAATTTTTTCTAGGAATGTGCCCAATCCTCTCAAGGTTTTCCAAAGTTGTTGGCGTATAGTCGTTGAGAATGTTCTTTATTATTATTGGTTTTATCCCTCTTTGTAGTAAATTCTAACTTAATTAGGTACTACTTTTATTTGCCCCTGTCTCAGTCAATCTTACAGAGTTTTGCCTGTTTTGTTAATTTTTTTTCAAAGAACCACGTTCTGCTGCATTTAGATTTTCCAGGGAGACGCTCACGAAAGGAAAGAGCAACCACACTCAAGACACTCCACGTTGTAAAGATGTCGACGCATTTCTCCCTACCTGATCGATAGACTTACTGTAATTCCGGTAAAAACCCCAACAGGTTTTCTCGCGGGACTTACACAGAGAGGCAAGAGGAATACACCTTCTGCAGGAAGCAGGGGAGGCCTTTCCCTCCGGGCATCAGGACTTGGTGTGAGGCTGGGGTGTGGGTGCGAGCGTGGACACTCGGCCCGGGGGACGGAGCAGGGAGCCCCGTGGGAGGCTCTGGGCTGTGCCGACGGCAGCCCCAAGGTTAGCCACGAGGGAAGAGGTGAAGGAGTCCCTCAGCCTGCGGACAGCAGCTCAGATCCAATCCTGCCAACTCTCAGAACACGCAGGCCCCTTAGTATCTTCCGGACCCCGGCTTCGGAGCTCTCTCTCGGTCAGGACCCCTGTGCGCTGGCGAGGACCGAGGAAAACGGAGAAAGTTGCTGCGAGAGAGTAAGAGATCCTTTCCCTCAAAAGGCGCCCGCAAGGCGGGGCCCTGATGTG
The DNA here is from genome assembly GCF_922984935.1 of Meles meles. NCBI lineage: Eukaryota > Metazoa > Chordata > Mammalia > Carnivora > Mustelidae > Meles > Meles meles. The sequence continues at coordinate 2,023,450 of NC_060073.1, forward strand.
ACGCTGGGATGTGCATGTGTTTCTGGTGTCACGGCATCCGTGACCCCAAACCTCATGGCTTCGGGCTGCCACGTTCGCGGTCTCTGGGTGCACAGATCTGCAGTCGGGCCCAGTCTGATGGGTCTGAAAGGCGTCGCGGGGCTGGTTCCTCCTGGCAGGGGACCCATCGCCTGGCCTCATCCATCCCCGTCAGCCAGTGGCCCGTCCTCCTCCTGCACAGCCGGGCGGCTGCCCCCATCGGGCCACAGCTCCCTCTAGCCACAGCTGAGGAACTTCTCCTCTTCTACGGGTTCCAGCACCGCACGAGCCCGGCAGAGAACCCAGAATAATCTCTCCATCTCACAGTGCTTAATCTCAGTCCCATCTATGGCCCCGTCGCCTCACAAGGTAGCCTAGTGACAGGTTCTAGGCCTAGGACGTCGCTCAGCTTTTCCCGCCGGCCCTGGGAGCAGGTCTTCCCCGCACGCAAACTGACAGAGAACGGGTGGGGGACCCCTGGGGGGTCCCAGTCAGTGAAGCGTCTGCCTCCAGCTCCGGTCACGACCGCAGGGTCTAGGGATGGAGCCCTGCCTCGGGCTCCCTGCTCAGCGGAATCTGCTCCTCCTCCTGCCTGCCTCTCCCCTGCTTGTTCCCCCCTCCTCTCTCCAATAAATACATAAAACCTTCCAATAAATACATAAAACCTTAAAAAAAAAAACTGGTGGGTCGGTACGTAGACATTACAGACGACCGACATCTAACCCATCCGTAAGAGCCCACGTGAGCCCAACAGAGACGTGGCCCAAGACGTGCTCCGCGTTCCCGGCGGAGCGAGCCCCCCGGGGCCAGCTGGAGCGTGAAGGTCCACTTCACACTCGTTCTGTTGGTGTGAGCGAGGAAGGCTGATCCCTGGGAGTACAGATGGGGCTGTGGGGGCTCGGGGTCTCCCGCACTGCTGGGGCACACGCACGGGGACGTCAGACGTCCCCGGGGCGCAGCCCAGCCAGGGCAGGTGGGCACCCAACTTGCAGCCTCAGCATCTCGCGGGGCCCAGGGCCCGAGGGTGTCCTGCAGGGGCCCCCAGGCCTGCATCCTGTCACCTGTCCACCCGCGGTGCTGTGTCAGAACCACCAGAAAGGGGCACGAGGCCACCACCTTTCTGGGCTGAGCCCAGCCCAGAGAAGAGGAAACCCTCCCCGAACGGAGCTGGACAGGGCTGTCCCTGGCAGAACGCTGGAGCGGTCCCCGGCCTGGTCTCTGGTTTGAGCGCAGCCGGATCCGTGGGGGCCTCCACCCTGAGGGGCCGTGGAGCCCCAGCCCGCCACCTGCTCCCGCGCCACCACGGGTGATTGAAAAGAGGCAGGAACGTGAGGCTGGGTGACGTCCCCTCCCGTCTCCAGCCTGGGTGAGGGGCCTCGAGAGACCAGCCGCCCCCAGCCCAGCAGGGAACCTGCATCCGGGCCTCCCAGAGCCTGCAGCCGCTCCGCCGCGCGCCCCCGAGTGCGTGTGTGAGTCCGGGCGTGCCGGGACGTGTGCTCTTAGCGCCTGCCACGTGGGTGCACAGGCCGGCCTGTGCATCCGCGGCTCCCTGTTCCACTGCCCCTGGGCTCACCCACTCTGTCCTGGGGTGCACCCACAGCACCTTGGGCAGAAAGCCAGGAGGGCTGGGGTGACCGATGGTCCCCTGTGTTGGGGCCGAACTCCGGCTGGCCCCGCCCCCGAGCCAACGTCACCTACAGATCAGAGGGGTCACCCAGCATTGGGGTGGAGCCTATCACTGGCGGGTCCTCCCTCAGGCTCCGCCCACCCCCTCCCAGGCTGCCCACACCGAGGCATAGGCAAGGCTAGGGTCCCCTCAGGTCCTGAAGGTCCCCGGAGCTGCCACACCCCCATCCTCGCCCTCCTGTGTCGTCACCGTGGAGCAGCAGACACAGCCCCCTCGCCCGGTCCCACGGCCCCAGGCCCAGCACCCACAGTCTGCGGGCCTTCCCTTCTTCCCTCCACCCGCCGGCTGCGGGCTCAGCCCCAGAGGCCTTCCAGCCTGATCACTGGGTTTGGGGCTGAGCATGGGCCCTGCACCCTGTCGGGGCTGGAAGATGCTTGGGGAGGGGGAAGGAGGGACGAAAGATCTGTGTGTGTCTGAGCCTCTGTCTTCAAGAGGCCCCACGCCCAAACGACCCTAAGAAGACGGCTTATCCCTCCCCAGTGCGTCCTGGAAGACACCTCAGCCTTATCCCTGTAGTACCCCAGCCTCCTGGTGCAATGATGCCTCCCGTGGCCCTGGGACCCCCCCTTTTTGCAGCTGGAGCCACCTGTGGGCCTGGCTGATGGCGAGCCCAACAGTCAGGGTACGGCGGGGAGAGCTTCAGAACCCCATCACCCTCGGCTGGGTGTCCTCTCCTGCCCATGGGTGCCACTCCCTCCCTGCTGAGGCCACGAGAACCGCCTGGACTTTAGAGGGCCCCTTACCCCGCCGGAGCCCCATCGTGGCACAAGGGGTCCCTGCCCGGCGACCAGGTGCCCGCCCCCAGGGGTTTACCGGCTGTCCCCAGTGGCCGGGGTGGGGGTGTCCCGTGTGGGTGTCGCGGCGTGTTCTCCCGTGCGCCGCATGTTAGTGCATTACAGGAGTACAGCTCCGTGGGCTTCTCTGTGCGCCGTAGTTGGACGTTAGTCACGCTGGGTTTTACTTCCCGCGAGTAAAGTTGCTGCAAGTGTTCCGAGGCTTCCTTTTGGCGGCCGTGCGCACTGACTTCTCTGCGGTGTGTATCTGGAAGGACAGGTGCGGCCAGGACACGGACCCGTCCACGGTTACCGCCGGGCAGCTCTCGGCGTGGCCGACCTGGCCCACGCTCCCACCAGCAGCACACGTGGGTCCGTTGGGCCACGTCGTCCCTAACGCTCAACATCGTCAGTCCTCATTCCGGCCATGACAGCGGGCGAGCGCGAGACCTTCATTGTGGTGTGGACCAGCGTTCCCCCAAAGCGTAATGGTGTTGAGCGCTGGTTCATGGGCGTGTGGCCATCCCTTGTCGGTGAGGGGCCTGTTCAAATTTTTGGTCTATTTTTTTTTTTTTAATCGTGTGGTCTTTTCCTTACTGGTTTGTAGGAATTCTAGATATATTCTGGATACAAGTCCTTTCCCCAAAAGTGTCCTTTCCTAGCCTGTAGAGTATCTGTTCATTCTCTCGATGATGTCTTTTGAAGGAAAGACGCTCTTGAATTTAAGGAAACCCCATCTGTCAAGTATTTCTCTCTTACAGTTAGGGCTGCTTGTGTTTCGTTAAATCGTGGCCTTTCCCGGGGTCGCGGAGATACTCTGCTGTTCCGCTCTCCAGGCTTGATTGCCGCTGCCTTCCTATAGGTCTCTGCCCTGGCTGGAATCATTCCGTAACTGGTTGCAGCAGGGCCCCAGAGCCCACGTCTTTCCATATGGGTGTCCGATTTGTCCCAGGGCTGTTTGTTGGAAAGAACATTCTTTCCCCAGTGGACTGAAACGTGCCTTGGTCATAACCAGGTGACCACACACACAGATTTTCACCTTCGGAAGTTCCATTCTTTTCCACGGACGCGTTCATCAGTCTAATCTAGCAGCCCGTTATTAAGAGGGCGACCCAAGACCGCCTCCGGGGACACCCAGTGTCCATCCCCGACGCTTGACGGTGAGCCTGGCGCTCGGCCGTGTACCTGCTCCGACTTTGTTCTTCAAAATCCCCGTGTCTGCTCTCAGCTCTCCACTTCTCCATAAACACTTTAGAATCTGCTGGAAATTTGCCCCGCAAGAAATACGAAACAAGCAAAGCGGTCAAAGACTGGAGCCATGTTGAATCCCTACCTCAAAATTAGCACCGTTAATTTTGCTCATATTAAACCTCCCAACTCAGAAACCTACCCCGAGCTGATTTCGGGCTTCTTTCCTCTCCTTTACGAAGGTTTGGAGCTTTTCTGTGTAGAGACTTTGCTCGTCTCCAGTAGGTTTATTCTCAGGCATTTTATGGTTCTGGACGCTGATGTCATGGGCATCTTTTTACGCTGTTTCCTAATGGTTACCGGCACGTAGATACGCCGGTAGTTATTGAAACGGCTGTTCTTGCTAAATTCATGGATCAATCAAAGTCTTTATCTGCATGTTCTGAAGATTTTAATATCTGTGATGATGTCATTTGCAAGTAATGTTTTTATTTCTACCCTGTCCCGTGATTCTGTCGTTTCCTTTCCCTTCCCTTGTCACACGGGTTGAGAGTCTCAGGACAGCATCTGATAGGAAGGGTGACCACAGGGCCCCTTAGTGGGCTAAGTGGGCTAAGCCTCTGCCTTCAGCTCAGGTCATGATCTCAGGGTCCTGGGATCGAGTCCCGCATCGAGCTCTCTGCTAAGCGGGGAGCCTGCTTCCCTCTAACCCTCCCATGTCTCGTGCTCTCTCTCTCTCTCACACACATTCTCTCTCTCTCTCAAATAAATAAGTATTTTTTTAAAAAAAGGGTAACCACGGACAACTCTGGCTTGCTCCCTCTCTCAGAAGGAAGGCCCCTAATATTTCACCATTGAGTGTGACGTCTGCTCCACGGGGCTTTGTCTTGTTTCGTGTTTGTGTGTTTTCTACGTAATAGAGTTCCCTTCTGTTCCTGCTCTCCTTAGAGTCGTGTTTCTAATTAGGGACAGCTCTTGAGTCTTATCAAATGTTTCTATGTATCTTTTGAATGGATTATATGTTTTTCCTTAGAGTTATTGTGTGGACTTTATTCTGTGATTATAGAACAAGTATAATTTATTCTTTTTTTAAAGATTTTATTTATCTACTTGACAGACAGAGATCACAAGCAGGCAGAGAGGCAGGCAGAGAGAGAGGAGGAAGCAGGCTCCCCGCTGAGCAGAGAGCCCGATGTGGGGCTCGATCCCAGGACCCTGAGATCATGACCTGAGCCGAAGGCAGCAGCTTAACCCACTAAGCCACCCAGGTGCCCCAAGATGTTCTATTTCTGACACCTGACATTGGTGACTTCCCATCACCAAGAGTGACATACCCAGTCACTCTTGCCAGGACTTTGTCAATTTCATTAGTTTCTTCAAAGAATCACAATTTGGCTTTGGTGATGTTTTTAATGAAATGTTCACTTTTTATTTCGCTGGTTTGTACTATGTATTATCTCTTTCTACCTACTTTCTTGGAGTTTAATTTTTTTAATAACTTCTCTTTTTTTAAGATTTTATTTATTTATTTGACAGACAGAGATCACAAGCAGGCAGAGAGGCAGGCAGAGAGAGAGAGGAGGAAGCAGGCTCCCCGCTGAGCAGAGAGCCCGATGTGGGGCTCGATCCCAGGACCCTGAGATCATGACCTGAGCTGAAGGCAGAGGCTTTAACCCACTGAGCCACCCAGGCGCCCCTTTTTTTAATAACTTCTTGAAAGAGAGTTTGGCCTCCCTCTCCTGGGATGTATACAGTCAAGCTCACAGGTTTTCTCTAAACACTTGCTCCCCTTCATGGCGCATCAGCTGCTGATTTAGCCGGGACATGGGACCTTTTTACCAATTTAAAATACTTTCTGGTTCTCAGCAGACTTCTGCTTGGACCTCGGGCCATTTAGATTAATTTCTAAAATGCTTAAGGACTTCCTGGTTATCTTTTTTTTTAATTTATTTATTTGACAGACAGAGATCACAAGCAGGCAGAGCGGCAGGCAGAGAGAAAGGAAGGGAAGCAGGTTCCCTGCTGAGCAGAGAGCCCGATGCGGGGCTCAATTCCAGGACCCTGAGATCATGACCTGAGCCGAAGGCAAAGGCTTTAACCCACTGAGCCACCCAGGCGCCCCGACTTTCTGGTTATCTTTTTCTTACTGATTTTAGTTTAATTTCCCCGCGGTCAGAGAACGTAGGTCTGTGATTGAATTTGTCTGAAGTCCGTGGGACCTCGCTTCTCAAGCCCCGTGCACAGTCCGTTCGCGTCAACGCTCCCCGTCGCTTGGGAAGCTCACGTGCGCTTCGGCCGCCGGGCGCAGCGTTCTGTTAGTGTCGATTAGGTCAAGTCGCTGCGCGTGTGGCCCAGACTCGTCTCTGCTGAGGGTTCGCCTGCGTCTTCTGTTGGTGGCTGGCGGAGGGGTACCCAAACCTCCGTCCCCGGTCGTTCCCATCCCCTTTTACATGTAATTCTGCCGCTCTCCGTTGTGCATTTGAGGTTATGTTTTCAGGCACATACAGACTTAGAATTAGTATCTTTTCCCCAGAGTGACGGCTTTTTAAAGGATGAAACACCCACCTTCCGCCCTGGTTCTCTCCACAGTTCACTTCGTAGGCTCTGCTTTACCTACCCCGCGCCTGGGCTCCATCTTTTTCTATCCTTTTGCTGTCAACCTCTCTGCGTCTTCGTGTGTACGAGGATTTCTGTACAGATTTATAAGCAACACAAGGTGCCTTTTGAACCGGGTCTGGCAGCGTCTGTCCGTGCACCGGAATGCTTGTCCCCTTGTGGCGCGCACACTCCGTGGTCTTACGCTCGTCCTTCTTTCTTGCCTCCTTCCCTGCTTCTTCTGGACCGATCGAATATTGATTCTATTTCATTTTGTTCGGTTGCCCTGTCGCGTTGACGTACTCTTGTCATCCCACCCATGGCTGACCCGTTGGGGTCGGCCTGGATCAGCCCGTCTGCTGTGGCCCCGGCGGCCCGTGGTGCCCGCAGCTACGCGGCGCCCTCCATGGCCCCCGCCTCTCACGCCGTCTTCCGACGTGTGCTTCCGTTCTGCGCACACAGACGCAAGGACACATGCGGTTTCGGGTGCCTGCAGGGTCAGATCGAGATCTTTCTCCCGAGCCGACCGTTGCTGAAAATTATGAAACGTCCCTCTTTGTCCCTAGTAATGTTCAAACCTCATGAAGCGCTACCGTTTCAGTCGATACCAACGAAAGGTTCTCATAAATCTGTCCTTTCATGCGTTCTTAACCCCTCCCCGTACCCCTCGCGTCCCCCAGGGACCACTTTTCCCAGCCGGGCCCCCGAACGCGCCTTCCAGTGTGGCTCTCCCAGCCATGAATCCTCTTGCTCTTGGTTTCAGCTTCCGTTCTCCTTTTTACCGTGGCAAAATGTACATAACATAAAATACAGCATCTTAACCATGTTTGTGCACAGCTCAGGGGCCCTTAGCACACTCACGTGTTGTGCAGCCGTCCCCAGCCTCTGTTTCCAGAACCGATTCATCTTGGGAAACTGAAAGTCTGGCCCCATGAAACCCGAAACCCCCCTCCGCCTCCCTGGCCCTGGCCGCCGCCGTTCTGCTGTCTGTCCCTCTGAATCCGACTCTTCTAGGGACCTCATCTGAGGAGAATCGTACAGGATTTACTTACTCTCCTTCTTCATTTGTAGGGTCTATTCAGTGGGTCTAGGACGCTAGGTTGGTCGTGATCTTCCTTGAGGAGTTCACAGATGGCACCTGGCAGGCTGTCTGGGGGGCTCAGTCGGCGAAGCCTCTGCCTTTGGCTCAGGTCATGATCTCAGGGTCCTGGGATGGAGCCCCGGGTTGGGTTCTCCATCAGGAGAGAGCCTGCTTCCCCCTCTGCCTCTGTCCTTCCCCTGCTCATGCTTTCTCTCTCTCGTTCTCTATCTCAAGAAAAATAAATAAAATCTTAAAAAAAAAAAAAAAAAAGACGTCACCCAGATTTTATCCTTTCTGTTGAAAAGCCAGTCATCAGGATAACGTGTCATTGTCCCCAACCCCTCCTTCACTACTTCTGTGACGTTCCCTGTGCCTTTGGTCTCGGCAGCAGTACTCTGAGAAGCCCGGGGAGCTACAGGCCTGTTGGCGTCTGCGGTCTGATGTCTTCCATCATTTTAGGGAAGTTCTCAGCCTCTGAGTCTCCCTCTTGCCTCCTCCCCTTCTGGGATTTCATGTGTCTTGGAATCCTGTCTCCCGCATCTTACAATTTTTCTGTATGTTTGGTTCTATCTCGTCTCCCTGCCCCCACCTGGCAATTCCGTTGCTGATCTCCTCTGCTATCAAATTCGTCTGCCGCCTTCTTAATTTCCGTTATTGTCCTTTCTGTCGTAGAATTTCCGGTTTATTATTTTTAAGGTTTTATTTCTCGGGTGAAACACTGCATCTCTCTTCTTGAACAAATTCATCAGGGTTATTTTAAGTCTTTATCTCAAAGCTCGGAAGCAAACCACAGCCATCTGTTTGCTCACAAGTCTGTGGGTCTGCATTCGGGGTGGCTCATCTGGGTGGTCTCCTCCGGGCTCATCCAACTGGCAGCTCACAGGACTAGGTGGTCTCACTCTCCTCCACACGGTTCCTCCAGCAGCCCCGCTCAGACACGTCTGTGTGACAGCAACGTTCTGACAGACGACAGCGGGAGCTCTGAGGGCTCTTGACCACGGCTCATACACGTGGTCCACTTCCGCCGTGGTGGGAACAGACTCCAACTCTTGCTCGGGGGAACTGCAAAGTACCTGCCTTCCTCTTTGATCCATAACAGGCTGCCCTTGGGCCGTAACTTTTTCATTCCTGTCAGCACAAAATTCGCTCACCTCAAAGTCTCATCCAGTTAATGACGGCATCATGCTCTATGTCCAACAACTTAGGGTCCACCATTTTTTCCCCCAGCCTCTGCCCAATGCCCGGTCTCCAAACCAGCTCCATGTGCTTGAGGATTCTGATACGACCAGACCCCTGGCGGGGTCCTAATTTCTCTATCCATAATCCATCACTACCTAGGAAACCACACCTAAATGTCCTGGCTCAAGACCACAGCTCGTTTTCTTGGTCACGATTCTGTGGATCAGCAATTTGCATTCGGCTCCGTGGGGAGGTCATTCTGCTGGCTTTGTGCGTGCGTTCGTGCGGTCCTCTGGGGCAGGATGGTCAGAGGTGGCCTTACTCACGTGTCTGTTGCCTGATACTGGCTCTCGACGGAGCCACCTCTGTTCTCCTCCAAGCCACCTCTCTGGCCACCCAGCTCAGGCTGGATCATGCGGCCACGTTCCAAGAGCACATCAGTTATACACGGTGTGACTTCCCAGCATTCTTTTTCCAGAGTAAGTGTCAAGGTCAGCCCAAATTCAAGTAGTGGGAAAACCAGCTCCCTCTCCTCACAGAAGAGCTCCAAACTTCTGGGCCACTGAATCCGCCACACCTCAAGATCTGTTTCTATGGTCTCTTTTTTCCCTTGCTTTTCTGTGTTTTCAGTGTAAGAATACATAAAGGCTCCATGATACTATGTCCCTAGAGATAATTTTGGTTTTCCTACAGCGTATGCAAGCCACAGGACAGCACACTCTTCCTGGCGGAGGCCTGGTCACATGCAGCCTCGGCAGCCAGAGCCGCAACCCTTCCATGTGCGTGTGTCCTTCTAGACTTTTTCTACACACATTATCGGACATGTTTCCTGTTTTGATGTTTCTAGAAGGATCTTTGTTTCTAGAAGGATCTAGGTTTCTAGAAGGCACTTAACCTCAGGGGAGACTCTTGGGAAGGCGCCAAGTGTCTGAGGTGCCGGGCACAGGATGAGGGCCTCAGGGGCCACTCACACCTCTTCTCCCTTCTCCCCCACAGGCTGCGGGAACACCACCGGGCCACCATCAAGGTCATTCGGCGCATGCAGTACTTTGTAGCCAAGAAGAAATTCCAGGTGAGTCCTACGCTGATTCCTTCCGCCCTGGGCCAGCCCAGAAACTCCTCTCCCACTCACAGCAAAGGCTACAAGGTCCCCGTACCCTGCCACACCCTAGACCTGACCCTTCCCTCACCAAATACCCTGAAACAACGTCGTTTTCTTCTGTAAGACAGCGCGCCCCTGAAGGGGCCCTGCGCCGAGGTCCAGCCTAGAGCTGGATGCACACAGAACCTCGGGAACTCACCCTTCTCTCCCCGAATTGACCGGCAGATGACGCAGGAGTGACAGAGATGCTGAGTCTGTCCCACATCACCTGGGCGGGAAGTAGGGTCTCCTCGACCCCAGAGCCCTGCCGCCTGTGGGAGTCCAAACAGAAGGGTAGCCTGGCACCCCAGGGGGCGGCCCCCTTTCCCGGGAGAAGGAAGAGCTCCTCTGTCGGGGCCGGAGCCGGAGGGGCGCCCTTGCCCACCTCCTTCCCTCCAGGGCCAGGTTTGCGGCAGCCACCCCTCGGAGCCCCCTAGAGCCAGAGGGCCCCAGAGAAAGCCACCTGGTAGCAGGCTCAGCTCCTTCCTTCAGCTGTGGGGACAGTCCTTGGTCTGAGGAGGTCTCCGGCTCAGCGTCCGCTCTGAGCATGTGGACTGCAGAAACGGGGACGCTCAGGTGTGCCCATCCTCCTTCCAGAAGCCCTGGCCACGGCGCTCCCCACCCCCAACGAGTGTCACAGGCAGCCCCAGGGCTCGGCAGCCGGCCGGTCTCGGGCAGCCCACGCACACCGTCCCTCGGCGGCGCTCTGCTGCCCGTCGGCCTGACACCCCCGGGCAGGGAGGCTGCTCACCGCCAAACTGGGACAAGTCACGCAGAGGGTCCCACTAGGGCCGGGGACTTCTCGTTGCCCAAGCACACGAGGCATCGTAAATGCCATTCTTGGCCGGCAGCCAGAGGTCTGCCTGGCAAGATCCTGGGGAAGACGTGGCGGCCCCAGAGGTGGAGAGTATCTGCGCCTGTTGCCCTGCCTTGCCTCCCACAGAGGGGAACGTGGGAGGCAGGGAGCCAAAGGGCGCTGGAGGAGGAGGGACCCACCTGCCGGCAGCACCAGCACCTCCGGGTGGGGAAGGGGCACAGACCCCCTGCAGGGGACTGCGCTGGGCAGCACGGGGGAGGTCCTGGGAAGGGCCGGGATTAGTCCCCGTACTGGCCAGCAGCCTGTCAGTGACAACGAAGACCCCAGACGTCAAATGGGTAGAGCAGGGAGGTCCATAGAGAATCTTCTAGAATGGAGATGGCCCCCGCCCAAGAAGCCAGGCTGCTGAGTCTCCCAAGCAGGGTCCTACAAGACAGGGGGTGGGAGGCTGTGCAGGGTGGACAGTGGGCTTTGCCGGGTTTAGGGGCCCCGAGCACGGCAGGCAGAAACTTGAGGCTCTGACTGCCCAGTTCAGGCGGGCGGCTTCCAACTCGAGACAGAGTTTGTCTTTGGCAGACAGGTGCCCGCTGCGGCGAGAGCTGACTTGGGGAGCTCCCCACCCCCGAAACGCAGGCGAGAAACTCTGTGGGTGTCAGCAGGGGCCCTGTACTTCCTTCCGGGCTGGGGCCCCCTTTCCTGCTGCACAACACAGGTCAGGGCCCTGCGAGTGGCCCCCAGAACAAGGCCGGGCCACCCTACCCTCCCTGCTTTCTGCCCCACGTCTGTGCCTGGGACCCTTGGGGCCCCCGAACAAAGCCGGTAGGACCCTTTGAATGGAGATGCTCCCGGGAGCCTCCCTGTGTGTCCCGGTGGGGCACCGAGGCTCTCGAGCAAGGCAGGGGACCGGGGCGGCCTCAGCCCCACCAGCTGGGCCGCGTTGCCAGTGGCAGGGAGGAGGGACCCCCGGGGGAGCAGCCTGGAGGGAGCGCCTGGCCGCGAGGAGCTCTGAGGGCCCAGCTGTCAGGGAGGCCTTCCCTTCCCCCACAGCAGCCTGCTGGTCTGTCTGCCCGCACCCCGCCCCCGCTCCCCAGCCCCGGGGGCTGCCGACGTGGCGGGTGGCCCCCCGCCTGGCCGATAAGTGCCCAGGGGGCCGCCCCTGTGTCTGGCCAGAGGAGCCAGAGGCTCTCAGCCCTTCGAGTTTGCCTTGAACTCCTGTGTCCACCGTCGGTCAGTCTGGACAGCCCTGCATTATCTCGGCTCATCTCAAGCTCCTGCTGCTGCCGTCAGAGGAAATGAGCTCTGGAGGGAAAGTTGAGATGGTTCCTCCGGCGGGGCCCCAGGCCGCCCCTGACAGAGGCCTCCAGGAGCGTGGACCAGACTCCGGGGGCCTAGCAGCACCCAGATAAGTCTCAGGGCGCCTGGGGCCCCGCCGGGAGGCATGGACCCTTCTGTGGTCTGGGCTCTGAGTGAAGGGAGGCAGGACTCACACGCCCCCCAGCCGTGTCCGGCAGCACCCCCGTCCTGCAGACCCGCGCAGGCACGCGCTCCTGCTCTCCCTCCCTCTCTCACACACTCCCACGCCTTCCCAGAGGCACACGGGTCCCGACACACTCGGGTGCCCACGTCCACCTGCACACCACGGTCCGTGCTCTCCAGCCTCTCTGGGAGCCCATCCCAGGGGTGTGCCCCCCACTCCCCAGGTCAGGCCCGCTCCCCCCAGAGCTCTGAACGCAGCCCATGCCCCAGCCCAGACCTCACTGCCCTCAGCATGCCCCCCGGAGCCCTGAGGCCCGCAGGAGGCTGACCGTTGTGACCCAGGGCCACCTCCCACGTGCATGTGGAGAAGGCCCCATCTTCCAGAAGGAAGACCTAGGTCTGGGCACGTTATCACCAGCCCGTACCTAGATGTTGCTATTACGACGGTCATTCAGCTGGGGAGCCAGAGGCCCACCCCGAGTCCTCTCCCGTGTCCACCCCGTGATCTCGCTACAGGCCTTGGATATCGCCCACAAGGTGGTTCTGGAGCCCAGCACGGACCCCGAGGGAGACGGGTCTTCCTGTGCGGGGTACAGCGGTGCTTTGGGGGTGACCGGGTCCAATCCCTCCCTCCCCCACCCATCTCAGGGGTCCACAGGGGGGCTACGTGTTGCCAGTGAGGGTTGAGGGCCCCACCTGCTAAGTCCTGTGGGGAGACCGGGACCGCCTGGACTTCGGGACCCAGTCCCTGGGAGGAGGGAGGCGTCTGCCGCGGAACTCCCGAGCCCAGAACCTTAGAGGGGACGTGCCAGAACTCCGTTGAGTTGCCACGTGGCTGGCAGAGCCCTGGGCCCGTCAGAAACACAGTTCAGGATCTGAAGAAGGTGACCCCGGGGTACCCCGTGTTTCTGGGAAAACACGGCGAGCTGTGCCATCAGATTAGGGGAGCCCCAGTCTTGGGGGACGGGGTCACCGCAAAGAGGGGTAGGCTCTGCTGGGCAGGGAGGACATGTCCCCAGGGGACCCCAGGGCAGACACCCAGCCTGGACAGTCGGTCTCTAAGGGTCTCTGAACCTCATTCCTCGTGGCCTCTGCCCCAGCCTCCTCCACACTGCCTGGCTGGCCTCCCCGGCAAGAGGCAATGACCCCAGGCTTGTTGCTAATGCGGACTCGAGCGCTGATGAGCCCCACACGGGCCCCCCCCCCCCGGCGACCCCATGGCCCCTTGGATAACGGAGTCGCGTTCCCACGCAGCTCTGGCTGGCTTGCATGGGTGCAGGGCCTGTGGGCCAGGAAGAGCCCGTTCCACTGGCCTGCTGCGACCTTGGGGGAGACCCTCGGCCTGCGGGCTCCTCGGAACGGGGCCGTAAACGTGGCTTGAGGTTCTACGACGTCATGAGAAGCCGCGTGCTCGGCGATGGTTTCTGGCGGTTTCGCCTGAGCCCCATGTGCATTTATGGGCTCCGAGGTGGCGCCAAGCCCAGGGCCCTTGGGGTCGGCTGCCCAGCCCTGCGTGGCCCCAGGCCCACCATGGGAGCGCCCCCTCAGAGCCCCACAGGCTGCCCTGTCAAAGAGCACGACAGACTGTGGCTGTCCCCCGAGGCCTCCTCTGCCGGCCTCTCCCCCGCCCCGAGAATGGTGCTGGGTCAGCGCTCAGCGGGGGGCCGGGAAGACCGTGGCTGCGCAGAGCCCGGCCCCTCCTGGCCCGGCAGCGTGACGGGTTCCTCCCAAGAACGGGGCCTGGTAACCTGGAGAGGGGAGGCGACGGGGCCCTGTGGCGAGTGGGCAGGAAGCTAAGGCCCAGAAAGGCCAAGCCGCCAGCCCGGCGTCCCCCAGCTCCAGGGACCCAGCCCCAGGGCCGAGGGGGCCCTTGTGTGTGCCCTGGGCCGGGACAGCCCCATTGCTCATTGCTCGGCAGCACTGACCTCCTCCGGTCCCCGAGGGGCCCCATGCAGGCAGGCAGCATCACTCTTGCCGGTGGCGCTGGGCGGACAGGGCGCGGCACGGGGTGAAAGTTTTTGTGGCCCGCAGCAAGCCCGGAAACCCTACGACGTGCGGGACGTCATCGAGCAGTACTCCCAAGGCCACCTCAACCTCATGGTGCGCATCAAAGAGCTGCAGAGAAGGTGGGCGCGGGGGCGGGGCGGGGGTGTGCGTGGACGGGGGCAGGACGCGGGGGCGGGGGGGCAGCGCATGGACAGGGGCGGGTACGGGGTGGGGGGTGGCGGGGATGGGGCGGGGGGGGCGTGATGGACGGGGGCGTGGGCACGGGGAGGGGCTGGGGGCTCCCCAGCCAGCCCGCCGCCCCCACAGAGCCAGGGACACCCTCCAGCCCCCCTCCCCCACTGTACCACCTGGGAACCAGGAGGGCCAAGCCTGCCCAGGACACACCCAGTGCCCAGCACAGAGTCCTGCCCCCTGGGCTGCACCCCTGAGGCTTCCCCATCCTGGGCCTGGAATCAGGAACACTAACTAGTGGGACACGCCAGCTTCCGGCCTCCGGCCTGAAGAGCTTGTCCCCACGGAAACACCACGGTCCCCGGGACCTGCTCAGGCTCAGACCGGCTGTACCTCTCCGGTGGGCTAGCCTGGGAACCTACCCCCCGTGTCCTAGGGTATGGCTGGGACACTGTGTCCATCCTGACCTCAACCAGAGGCTCAGGCTGCCCCCGACCACGGCTAACCACGGTAGGGATGTGAAGCCCGCTCAGCTGGGTGATGGGGCCTCACCCTGGAAGGGCCCGCTCCCCGCCATTCTCTCTGAGCGTGGCTGAGGCACCTGGCCTGGGCCTGGCCTGGGTTTCTTACAAGGGAATGACAGGACCCGGGGCACTTGCCCCTGGAGGAAGCTAAGGGATTCTGCCCAGCCACTGCCCCTCGCCCCTGAGCACCCCCCGGAAGTAGTATGGGCCTCTGGAGGACCGTGGCAGGCTCAGGGCAGTGGTGGGTGTCCCCAGAAGGGGTGAGCGGCTTATCACCCTGCCGGGCACCTCATCTCACCTGTCCACTCACCAGTGGGCCAGGTGGGTGGGTGTGGAGCCCGGGCCAAGCACGAGCTGGTCTCCATCTGTCTCCCTCCCTCCCTCCCAGGCTGGACCAGTCCATCGGGAAGCCTTCCCTCTTCATCTCTGTCTCAGGTGAGTTTCCTCATCCAGACACCCTGCCCGCGCCAGACCCGTGGCCTCCCCTCCACCCACGCCCGCCTCTCCCCATCAGAACAGGCCAGGAGGGCCTTGGAAGTGCAGGACAGTCCCACACACCAGCGGACCCCCCGCCCCCCCCCCGCCCAGCCAAGGGCCTAGACACGTGCTTTATAAAGGAATCTTTGGTTCACACAGGATCTCTTTAAACAGGGCCTTTCTAGGCCCTCAGAGATCTGGGTGTGACCTTCAGGACCCCATGCGGGGCGGGTAGCCAGCCCAGAGGGACCTGAGGGGCCGTCAACAGCAGCAGCCGCTGGGCGGGAGCCATTCTCCAGCCCTGACCCCTCGTGTCCCCTGGACCGGGGCTACAGCGCCCTCCAGGGAGGACAAGGCCAGGTCGGTCCCGTGGGTCGCCCAGCCCGAGTCCTGGTGGGAGCTGTGGCTCAGCGGGGGCCGGATGGCCGGGTGGCTGGCGAGGCCAGCAGGGCGCCGGGGGCCGGGGCGGGGGGCGTAGAACCTGCAGGCCCGCGTCAGCAGCCCGGCGGCACATCCCAGGCTGCCGCATCGCAGAGAAGCAGGTCTAAGCGGTTCCAGGGCCTCCCAGCGCAGACAGAAGTCAGGGTTAGGCCTTGGCGCGGTCCACTGCGTGCGCAGCTCCGCGTCTGGCCAAAGCAAGGAGCAGACCTCGCCCCGCAGGACCCTGTTGCTAATAAGCACAGACCATCCCTGAGCGGCCAGCGGGGCTGGATGACGCGTCCCCATGACAAAGGATAATGAAAGCCCTTGAACCTGGCAGGAGCACTAAAGTGGGACACGGAGGCAGGCAGTGAGCACATGCTGCCGGGGAAACGGCGCCCACGGGCTCTCCCACCGCGGGGTGGCCACGACCTGCCATTCCGACGGCATGCGGCCTCCGCACGGCCCAGTCCCACAAGCGCGCCTTTCCCTGCCCCCGGCCCCCACGGGGACGGCCCCATCCTCCCGGGCCGGGTTCCGGAGGCCTCGCGGGACCCCCCGCCCAGCCCACCCCCGTGCCTCCCAGGGTTCCCACCGTGGAGGTGCTCACATGCGGGCCTTTGACCCCGTCACCCTTCCCTCCGGGCCCCTCCCCCGCCGGCGTGCGCCGCTGACTGGGCCGCTCTACCCCGCAGAGAAGACCAAGGACCGCGGCAGCAACACCATCGGGGCCCGCCTGAACCGGGTGGAAGACAAGGTAGGCGCGAGAGCCCCGGGCCGCGCGGGCTCTGGTGGCGGTCACGGTCCTCGGGGCGGCAGCCGCAGCAACCCCCGACTCTCCCAGCGGCGTCGGCGCCGTGTGCGGGCGGCCCTGCACCCCGGCCTGGGCTCAGCGCGTGCCCTGTGGCACCAGGGCCTCCCTGACCTGGGGGCTCACGTCCACTCCCCCACTCGAAGCTGATGTCGGTCGCCGGGGCCCGGGTTGGTAGGACCTCTGGTACGTGGTGTCTTTACTGACAAGTACCCCCTGGTGCCCCCAGGCCCCTCTCAGGAGCGGCTGAAGCTGCCCCTGGCACAGGGGACGGGGTCCTCTACGCCGCTGCCGTGTGCGCTCGGGGAATTCAGCAGTGCTGGGAGCGGCACAGGGGTGCGTCGCGGGGAGCTGGGGCTGCGGGCTCGAGGACCCTCCATGTGGGGTGTGGACCATGCCGGGGGAGCGCCAGGCCAACCTAGGCCCCGCTGTGTATCCAGGTGGGACGTGGGCCTGTGGGTCCTTGGCACAAGCCCTGCCCCTCGGCCACCGGGACGCCCCCGCTTCCAGCAGGCCTCTGGGCCTCTCAGCGTGGGAGCCTCTGCCCGGGGTGTCCTGGGGAGCCGAGGGGGCCTTTCTCGGGCTCAGCCCCACCCTGTGAAGTCTCTGGGGTTCAGACGGGGCCATTATCATGCCCGACAGCTCGTCCATCTACACGGGCTTTATCTGAAAGTAGCCGGGAGACTAAAAATAGAGGGTTTCGCTGGGCAGGGCCTGTGTGTGCCGTTCGGTTTCCCGGGCAACGCCGGGCTCTGGCCTGCTTCCATCCCCGCTGAAGCTGGGCAGGCAGGCAGGGGTGTGGCTCCCTGGGCCCCCCGGCCCGCAGCATCACACCCTCCCCACGTGCACCGTCCGCCTTGGCCTGGTTGGCCACGGGGCCTGACACGGGACGGGACCAGGATGGGAGAGGGAGGGCCGCTGTCCAGGTGCCCACGGGGGTCCTCACTTTCGGCGTGGCCAGCTGAGACTGTGCAACCCCAACGTCCGGCCTGCTGGAGGGTCTGGCCCCCGGGCGGTGCAGGCCCCAGCCAGGCTAGTACCTGGCCTGCTCTCGGGCAGATGGCCTGGTGGCAGATGGCCTTGTCTGGCAGGAAGAGAGCAGGAGAGGTCACGTCCCCAGGCGGCAGGTATCAGAGGCCCAGGGACCCTCCATGGAACCAGGGTATCCTTGGTTCTTCCCAGGGCCTGGGGCCTGGGACTCGGGGCTGGCATAATCCTCCAGGAGCGGCGGGTGGCCAGGTGGGGCAGGCCAGGCACCCCGGCGGGAAGCTCCTAGACAGCAGAGGAAACAGAGGTAGGGCAGGGGATAGACCCGGGCCCTTCTCCAACCTTCTCACCCACCCCTGGCCAAGCAGGCTTTCGCTGACCAACCCCACTGCTGATGGGAATCACGGTGGCCCCTGGGTACACAGGCCTCCCTGCCCCAGGGGACCCGGGGAGTGGCCCCCGTCGCACTAGCTTCCAGATGCGCTCCCCACTCCTTGACCACCTGCCCTGGTGTTCGAGAGTTTTCTTATGGCTCCGCCCTCTGCTTCTCAGGCCAGGCCACCCCTTAAAGCTCAGACTAGAGCCTGGTGTCCTCTGGGGATGACAGTAGGTTGGGGACAGGGTCTCCTGCAGCAGCGGCCCTGCCCAGGCTGGAGAAGCAGACATCCAGCCACCTGTGCGGGTCTGACAACCAGGACGGCCACGGTCAGCACGGCGGGCTGCAGTGGGGCCCCGCTTGCCTCCGAGATACAGAATCACAGACGCGCCCTCATTTCTTCGGGTCTGAACAACAAAGCGAAGTGTCTTCCGGAGTCCCTGACCCCTGGGGCAAGGTTTGGGAACAAAGGAGAGGGGCGGCCACTGGGCTGTGAGGGGTGACCAGGCAGACTGGGTCTGTGCTGTCTCCGTCCCCTTCTGCTGGGAGGAAGCAGTTCGGTCTGAGCCGAACCCAGCTGCTCGCAGTCTCCCAGGTAGCGCACGAGCCGGTGCTCCGTGCCGTGTCGCGGCCCAGGCGGTCCCTCGAGGCGCTGGCCGAGATGGGCTCCACCGGCCCCGGCCCTCCTCGGCGGCTGGCCTGTGCCGCCTCAGCGACAGACCCTGGGAAAGGGCCTCGCCGGATCCAGAGGGCACGGTGGCCCGTCCTAGGCCCCACATTATCGCAGTCATCACTGGGGCCATTGGGACCATAAACAACCCCGGAGGCATCCTGCTGACTGCGGGAAGCAAGAGGCAGGAAGTCCAGCAGCCACCAGCCCTCGGGGGCCCAGGGGACCTGGACAGTGCCAGCCGGCCAGAGGCCCCGGGCCTTCCCTGACCCCACTGGGCTGGCCGAGGGCAGGGAAGGAGTCTGACCCTCGTGTGGGATGCACGGCTCTGGCCGCAGCTAGGATGGCGCTCCTATCCCAGGCCCACGCGCTCCGCTGCGGGACACGGGCTTGGAAAGGACGGGGAGGGTATTTGGGGAGTGCAGCTGCTGGCCCCCATCCTTAGGAGCAGAGCGATTAGGAGGAGCAGGGGCCTGGGGTGTCCACATGCAGGGAGCTGCCAGGGAAAGTTGGCTCGGCTTGTCCAGCGGCGCCTCAGTTTCCCTGCAAGGAGCCCCTCCCCTTACGAGCAGGCCAGGGCCCTGAAGGGGAGAAGGGTCCCAGCACTCCCCAGAGCCCTTGTCACAGCTCCTGCGTGCCAGAGGGCCTCCCCCACCTCAGAGCTCCCCCCGCCTGTTCCTGGAGCACCTCGCACCCCAGTCTGGGCCTGGCCGGGCTGTGAGGGCACACCTCGCTGCAGGGCTGTGACGAGCAAAACTGGCATTGCCACCCGGCAGCCTGCGTCCCCCCGGCCGCCCTTCAGCAGTGAAAGGAAGAGGCCCTCCTCGCCCGCTTCTGTTAGAAATCCCCGGAGCCGCCACGCTCGCTCCCGTTGCCCTTCTGGGAAGGAAGGACCTTCGTTCGCACCAATAAATCCTTCCTTGCAGGTGGGGAAACTGAGCCCCAGGGAGGTTAAGCAGTGTCCCAAGGTCACACAGTGGGTCAGGTAAAGAGCTGGTCCCCATGGGGGCCACCGGGGGGGGGGGGGGAGCCGCCGTGGAGAGCCGGAGGCGAGTGCAAGTGCTTCTGAACCGTTTCGGAAAGAGGCCTGCAGCAGCAGGGCGGGCCAAGCTGGGGACCCCGGGAGGGTCAGGACAGGCAGGAAAGCCAGAGGGTCAGGACAGGCAGGAAAGCCCACGGGCTGGCGCCATCCAGAACAGAGGCACAGACTAGGACAGTCATGGAACAGGAGCTGCGAGAACATGGGTCCCTGCCCACCCTCCCGCCCCCTTGGCTCTCTGGGGAGCAGCGGAGAAGACAGCTCCAGCCCCCGCCCTCGTGCATGTTCTTAGCTCAGCCCCCAGGACAGGCTGCGGGGTCGGTGCTGAGCCCTGTGTGTTTTGCAAGCTCAGCTCATCCTGCTTTTGCTGATATGAGGGGCACAGTGGGCTGGGAGGATTTCTTTCTTCTCTGTTTTTGCCGGAAATATTCATGGCTTAGAGCTGGACACAGGGCAGGCCTGGGCTTGCAGGCCCCGGTTCAGAGGGCGTGGGTGGGACGGGGCCTCACCCCCACCATCAGACACTCCTTGCACCATCTCTTCTCCTCAGACCCTGGCCAGGCACACCTCTCTCCTGGACGCGAATGCCCCCAGCCCAGGGGATCCCCCCCAACACACACACAGCACGCCGGCCCTGGACGCCCCTGCTGAGCACACGTTTGCCCCTCATTGGTACCAGACAAGCCCAGTTACCCAGGACCTGGGGTCTGCCCCAGACATGGCTCCTCCTGCCCCATCCCCGCTCACCCCCAAGAGTCACCCAGAAGCCACTCACCCATCTCTCTGGCCCATGGCCTCCCTGCGGGGTCTAGGCGTTGGTCATCTCCCTCTGTGACCACTGTCCACCCATCCATGTGGACTGCGGTCCCGCCAGCCCTTCAAAGTCTGCGTTATTTCTCAGACACAGCTGAAACCCACCTGCTCGTGTTTTCTTCAGAACTTCGGCACTGACGCTTCTGTGTGAGATACGTGCATCACCGCATTTTCCTTTTTTACACCATCTTCTTCAGGGTGGGGGGTCAAATCTACGGAACCTCCCTGAATGAGTGCAGAAGTGCTCTCTCCTTTTCTCCTTTCTAGAATATTTCATATGGGATTCGGAATTCTTCCCCTCCTGAACGTTAGATGACATTAAAGGTAAAGCCATGCAGGCCTGGCGCTTTCTTCGTGGGAAGACGTCACAGCCCGAGTCAGAGACGTGGCAGCTATAGGACGTGGGTTTTCTATCTCGTGTCACTTTCGTTCAGTCGCATGTTCTAGAAATCTGTGCGTTTCCTCTCCATTTTCCAATTTACTGGTGTATCATTTTAATGTCTGTTCATCCGTAGCTAAGCGCCAGTTAGTAATTTTCAGACTTTCTAGATGTCTAAGGTGTGACTTTAAGGTTCTCCATTTTCGTCTAACGACCCCTGAAAGTGCATCATCCAGTTTTGATACGTAGCATTTAATTCCTACATCCGCTCGCTCACACACCTTTCTCATCTCCGTGATGACCTCTTGTTCGTCCCAGCAGCTCTTCCCAGCATGACTTTTGTCATTGTTAGAATTCTAAGAATTTTCTAATCGCTCACTTGTCAGTGAAAGTGGTTGTGTGGCATCAGTCCTTTGAAATACTATGAAGCCTTTTTTTTTTTTAAGATTGTATTTATTTACTTGACAGAGATCACAAGTAGGCAGAGAGGCAGGCAGAGAGACAGGAGGAAGCAGGCTCCCCACGGAGCAGAGAGCCCAATGTGGGACTCGATCCCAGGACCCTGAGATCATGACCTGAGCCGAAGGCAGAGACTTAACCTACTGAGCCATCCAGGCGCCCCTTACTTTTTATTTTTTGCTTATAGCTATCCAGTGGCCTCGGCACGTTTTGTTGACAACACTGTTTTCTACATTGACTTTCGCAGCACGTTTGTCAGAAATCAGTTGAGCACACATATACGGGTTTGTTGCTGGATTCTCAAGTCTGCTGTGTCTGTATGCCCATCCTCAAATCCGCCTTACGCCGTCTTGATTATTGTAGCTTTATACCACGTTTCGAAGTCAGGTAGTGTGAGTCTTCTAAGGTTTTTTTCTTTCTCAAATTGTTTTGCTCATTCTAAGAATGAAATTCCTATGAATTTCTCTACGAATTTTAGAATCATCTTGTCAGTTTCGACCGAAAGGAAGAAAGAGAAAGAGAGAGGGAGAGAGGGACGGGAGGAGGGAGGGAAGAGGAAAGCTGGGATTTTGATCGGGATTGTGCTGAACCTATGGGTCTATTTGGGGAAAACTGACCTCTTAACAATACGGAGTCTCCTAATCCATGCGTATGGCCCGTGCACACTGCTCACTTGGTCTCCCCAAGTTTTTCCCAGTGATGGCGTCTTTGGCGCACAGTTCTCACGCAGCTTTTGTTGAATTTACTCCCAAACGTTTTATGACTTTGGTGCTATTGTTAAGGGAACTGTTTCCTTCATTTCGTTTTTTCCCCTTCGTTATATTTTTTAATTGCTTACTCCTAGTGTCTGAAAATACTATTAATATTTTATGTCAAACTTGGAAAATGTGACTTGGCTGTTATTAACTTCAGTAAGTTTTGTTATTGTTGTTGATTCCTTAGGATTTTCAACATGTAGAATCACGACAGGTGTGAAGAAGGGCACACCTGCCCTTCCCATCATCCTTCCCATTTGGGTGCCTTTAATTTCTCTTCTTGCCCATTTATGCTGCCTTGAACACCCAGGGAGGTGTTGACTAGAAGTAGCCAGACACTGTCAAACTGAGAAAATACTGTCTGTCCAGTGTGCTGTTAACTGCTGGTTTCCCATGGGTGCTCTTTAGGCTGAGGATTTTTCCTTCTGCTCTTGGCGTGTTCAGAGTTCTTATCATGAAGGGATATTGGATTTTCTCAAATGCCCATTCTGCATCTTTTGAGATGGTCAAATGGTATTTATCCCTTATGCTACTAATGTGGCATAATAACCAGTTTGGGGGGGTTAAACGAACTTTGCGTTTCCCGCTTGGGCAGGGTGGATTGTCTCTGTACACGTTGCCATGTTCAGTTGGCTAACATTTTGTTAAGAATATATCTATGTTCATAAAGGATATTGATCTGTAGTTTGCTGTGATTTTTCTTCTGATTTTGGTGTTTGGTTTTTTAATTCTTGTATTTTCAATCCTTTATACACATTTTGGATGTCTTTTGCAAACAGTTAATGACTGAGAGGGGTTTTTTTTTAATCATTTAACACATTTATACTTAAAGTAATTTCTAATCTGTTTGGATTGACTCCTAGCAATGTATATTGTGTTTTCCTTTCGTACTAAAATTTTTAATGTTTATTTTGCTCCGTGTGTTGGGTTGAGTACCGTTTCTCAGTCTGCCTTTTTTCCTACTGGTTTTGAAGTTATACATTCTATTGTCATTCTTGTAGATGTCAACCCAGAACGTTTTAAATGGATATATAACAGTTAATTGCTACTTCACCCACATCTGTGATGAAAGGACGTTAGAAAACTTTAGACTGTCTCTCCCCCGCTGACTTACAGCCTTTGTTGTATGTTTTAGCTCACTCGTGTTTATTGTTTTTAACCGAGTGATTCATGAATAATAATGCTTTGGACAATCAATATGTGTTTAAACGTACTCGCCTATGTTACCTCTTTCGTCACTCATCATTTATTTTTCATCTCAGATCTTACATCTGGAATCACTTTTTTCCCAGCTGATGTATTTATTAGAATTTCTGTCTCAAAAATCAGAATCTCTCCGACTTTATTTTATTTTTTTTTAATGACTTCTTTTGCTGTCGTTCTTAAAAAATATTTCCGCTGGGAATATAGCTCCAGCCCCTCGGTTACCAAAATGGTTTTCTCTTCGTACGTTGGAAATATTATCCAACTGTTCTTTGGAGTATCCGACTCATCCTGAGAGCAAAGGTGAAGCTGAGTGCTTCCTCCTCAGAAGGCAATGCGTGTCCTCTCTCTGGCTGCTTCGTAGATCGCTCCTGTGGTTCTGGTCTTCTGCATTTTCACCACAGGGTCTGCATGGAGTTTCTCTTGTTGGTTCTGTTTGGAATCGGTGAGTTCCCTTCATCTGTGGTTCGCGTCCAACGTGAGTTTGGAATTACTCTCTGTCATTAGCTCTTCAGATCTTACTGGACGCTGAAAGATAATGAGCTCCTGGTCTCCTTCTGGAATTTTCATGAGGTCTGTGGCAGACCCTTTCCCTCCCCACCACATTCCTTAACCTCTCGTACTAAAATCAGATTGTCTCTGTATACTGTCTTCTGGATGATGTCTTCTGGTCCACCTTCCAATTCACTAATTATTTCTTCAACTGTGTCTAATCTGCTGTGAAACCTGTCCAGGGAATTTTTAATTTCAATTCTTTTTCTATTTATGAAACTTCTATTTGGCTCTTATTTATACCTGATTGGCCATTTTTAATAGGCTTTCTCTTCACCTGTGTAGTTAAACTTTAAAAAATCTTGAAATGCATTGAATGGGGCTATTTTACGTTTTGTTTCTATTAATTTTCCTATCTCTTTGTGAGTCTGCTTCTCTGGTCTTTGTTTTTTCCTGACTAGAATTCATTCATGGTGTTTCATTGCCTTTCAGGGTTTTATTTCTTTAAAATCAGAAGTTTATGTGTCCTAAAATTTATCTGTGGGTATTCCTGAGGCCTAACGGAGTTGAGGGTCTCGGGGGGATCTATGGCTCCCTTCCTTTACTGTACATGTGGGGGGTACTACCATCCTGGACTTCAAATTCTAAGCTCAGAGTTTTCCAGAAACACACCCAGGAAGGGTGTGTTTGAGCTTCCAAGCTGAGCATGGATGCGATTTCTCGGAGCGAACATTGTTCCACTGCCCTTAGCCACAGAGGGTTCTCTTTACAGCCTTTTTGGGAAGTGGGTTATTTCTCACTGACCCTCACACCAAACAGAGTCCTTTGAAGGTCCCAGCTTCATGTAGGGCTGTGCGGCAAGACTCCCTGCCTTGGGCAGGCCCGGGCTTGATGCCATCCGTCACCTGTGAGAGTCGTGTTTGCTCAGCTCATCAGGTGTCTTCAGGGCACCTCTTACGTCCGTGGCTTCCACTCTCCCTGCTCTTCCAGCCTCTGACCTCCCATACGTCCCACTGAGCTCCTCAATGCCAGTGAGTCTGTCTCGCCAACACACAATCAGACAAGCTCCCACCCTCACGCTATGGGCAGAATCAGGATTTGAAGACGGGATTTTTCTGGGAAGCCTGCTGTTCTTGGCTGCAGTGTGCCAGCTCCCTGGGCTGGTCCCCGACTCTGCTGCCTTCCGTTCCCCCATAACTCTGGGAGTGACTGGGTGGTAGTGACAGGTCTGGTTTATGCTGGTCCCTGGGGTCTCAGTCGTAAGTGGATCTCATGCTGGAGCTCCAGGGGGTCCGGGCGGGGCTGCCAACCATCAGCTGGCCGGACTGAGAAGGACCCGCTCCCACAGCCTCTCCACCCCTCAGAAAGGGGGGAATCCCCCCACTAACTTGTACTGAGGCCCACTGGCCTAGTTCGGCTAAGAGCCTCTAGACTAGGGACCAGCAAATTGGGGCCTCAGGGCCAAATCTTGGGCCGGACCTGTTTTCACATTAAAAAACAAGAATAAATAAACAAGTACATAAAAAAGTAAATTCTAAAACGGAACTCAGAGCTTGAACGGCCTCCACATCTGTGATATTTGCAGTCTGGCCCCTTACGGAAAAGTTTGCTGACCCCCAGTCTAGGCCGGGGTTGTCTGGTAGAAATCTAGTGGGAACCACAGATACAACCTAACATTTCCAGAGCGATAGTTGAAAAGATACGAAGAAATCGATCAGATTCACTCTAACCATATACCTTATTGAACCCGGGAGATTGAAAATATTATCACTTCCGTACGTGTAAATATGAAAAGAATCGTTGGGATGATCGACGCTGTTTGCTCAAATGCTGGGCGTGTCTCACACTCACCGTGTGTCCCAGTTTGGATGCGTGTTTTCCTAAGAGCTACTCAGTCCGCGTTTAGATACAAAAGGTGCAGTTAAAAAAGGAGGGTTTCTTACCTAAGTCATTCCAAACATCCTTCAGTTTTCCCATCCCTGAATTGGAGGGTCTGTATTTAAAGTTAAATTTGAATTCGCTTAACTTAAATCTAATTAAAATTCACTTCCTTGGTTTCACAAGCCGCACATCAGCTGCCTCAGGACCCCGCGGGGCTGCTGAGCGGCAATCGCACAAGGCCGCTCTCGTGCGGCGCCCCAGCACCCAACCCACGGGGGGAACGCCTGCAGAGCGGTGCCCGACACAGGCAGATGAAGGCCGCCACCTTGTAAGCCCCGACGTCCCCAGCAAGGGCAAGTCCTTGCGGGCCCCTCAGCTCCCACAGGATGTTCCCCGGGTTCCCTCGCTCGAGCCCCCGGAGCCCGTGAGCCACGCCTCCCTGTCCACTGCCTGCCTGGGACTCCCGGTCCTCCCACCACCTCTGTCCCCCAACAGCCAGGCCTCCCCTGACTGCCGCTCCCAGGGGGCCGTAGGGGCCGTGTCCGGGCCGGAGGCCAGTCTGCAGGCTGCTCGGGAAGCACCAGGCTACCCTGGGCTCCGTCGTGCCCCTCACCGCCAGCTCCGGCTGGTCGCACCAGAAGTCGGGCGTGGGGGGCCTCCCCCCACAGCCCCGCCCCCCCGCCCCGTTCAGAGCCCCCCCACTTGCCTCCACCCCGCCCCGCCCCCGCGCCCGTGCCGGTGACTGGCTCTTGAGTGACAAGGCCGTAAATAGGCGAAGCCGTGGGCTCCGGCTGATCAAAGGGCCCCCTTCAGAAGCCTTCATTAGCTGCTATTCTGGGAACTGGTTATTTTAAGGTTAGTGTATTTTTTCTTTCCCGAGGAGCCGTCTTAGTGGACGGCGAGGGCCTGAGGTGCGGGCTCTTCAGTCAAACCACACAAGCCGTGTTTTGTCTAGGGTTTCAAAGATAAACCTGTAACGAAAGCGCCGCTGCCCCCCTTCCCAGGCCGGGGCGGGCGGGCCGGCTGGGGGGTCCCGAACCCCGCAAGCCACGTGGGAGAGACCTGGCGGGGACCTGGGTCAGAGCCCTCGGGGCACCTGGGCCGTTGTGCCAGGCCTTCTGTGGCCAGGCCCGGGGGGCTTCTTCGGCCCACGGTCTCCCGAGGGAGGCTGCCCACCCTCCGCTGTGGCCGGGGGAGGGGGGGGTGGGGGGGGGCACACGCCGCCGCCACCGTTTAGGAAGGCTGCGCTGCGCTGGGGGCACCCCGGGCCTCACCGGCGGGGACGCGGGTCACGGCGCCCCGGAGCTCTGGAAAGGCGTGTAGCGCCGTGTGCTCCCGCTGGAGAATCCTGTGCCCCCGCGGTTCCCGTGCTCACTCCCGGGATGGCGGAGCACCGGGGCCGGGGGGTTTCACGGGGGACGCTCGGCACAACCCGGTTTGTAGGAGCGGGACGGGCGGGGGGATTGAGTCAACAGAGGCCCCCCAGCGGCAAGAGGCACCCCCTCGTGAGCTGCCGAGGAAGATGATGAGGGCTGGGATAGTGACGGCGCATGGCCCCGGACGGAGGTGGGGAGGACGGCGCGTGCCCGGCGGGGCTGCAGGGTGGGGCACTGGGGGGCACCCGTGCATACCCCTGAGATGCTCCGTCCTTCCTTGGCCAAGGTCGAGATGCCCCTTCCAGGCCGTGTGTGCCTTCCCAGGTGCAGCCTCCCACTCTGGGGCTCTGTCCTTTGTCCGCGGGGGCTGCTCGCCCACCGGGACCCAAGGCTCCAACCCTCCACTCCCCTCTGCAGGCCTCCAAGTTCCCTCTGGGGCTTGGAAGCGGTTCTAGACCTTCCCCTCAGTCTGCAGGGACCGTCCCCCCTCCCAGGCCTGAAGGCCAGCCCAGAAGGGACACACGCCTGGCCTCCATTCCACCCTGTGCGGGAGCACGAGTCGCTGGCCCTTCCCAGAGGAGTGTGGGGAATGGAGTCCCAGCATGGCAGCCCTTTCCAGCCACGTGATGGTCAGAGCAGGGACCTTTGGAGCCGTCCGTGATCAGGACATCTGTCCGACCGTCCACGGGCTTCCGGGGCGGCAGACTCGCCCGTGCCTCGGGCCTGCCCACCTGAGCGCTGGCCTCCGCGGCCGCCTGCCCCAACCCGTACACAGCTCATTGCAGCGGCCCCTCTGCCCCTGGCGGGGGCCTCGGACAGCCCGGCCCCCGAGGGCCTTCATGCTGGGCTTGGTTCTGTAGCTCAAGTCCCCAGCAGGGTTAGGAAACGCCCAGGAGACAGGCCGTGTGGCTCTCCAGCAGGGACTGGCACCCAGCGGGCAGCTGTAGCCCACCGGCTCAAAACAGACCAGAGGGGGCGATGCGAGGGGCCGTGGTCGGCTGCGGGGTCCGTCCTGTCGTCCGAGCAACTCCTCGCGTCACGCTCCGCCCCATGGTCCAGGCAACAGGGCCGGCAGCTGAAGGGAGCCCCTTCACGGAGCTCAGAGGAGCGGTGAGGCCTCACGACCAGGGGTATCAGGCCCTGTCACCCCTGTGGGGCCGAGTCGCTCTCACTGAAATGAAAGCACTGGTCAGGGCGGCCCCTGAGGGACCTGCAGGCGTTCTAGGCCTTTCTCCCCATCAGGGGTGAGACCGGAGCCCCCGGCAGGATCCAAGGGGTTTGGCCGCCAAGGGGCCGTGGTTGTGGGACGGAGGTCAGAGCTGGCCTGGACCTGAGCCCTGGAGCGCACGTCAGGGCTGATGCCCAGGGCAGCATGTTGGCCAGAATGAGCCCTGGGCCTCGTCCGACGTGAAGGCAAGAGGCAGGAAGGCTGACCTCACGGTCAGTCCTTGACTGATCCCAGTCCACTCCCTCCGGGCCAGCAGGAGCAGATGCCCCATGGCTGCCCAGGAGGGACTGTGAGTGCTGCCTTTTGAAGTCTGTTTCTGGCCTTGAAAGGCCCCACAGGGGCCAAAGAGTCTCACCTGCATGGGGACGGAAACGTCTAGAATGCCTGCAGTCCCTCAGCAGCCACACTCGGGCACAGGCCCTGGGGCTCGGGCTGTTCTGCGGAAGCCGTGGTCCCCAGTACAACACTGCTCCGGCAGCAGGTCCCCATCTCTGAGAACCCAGGGCCACAGTGCCCGGGCATGGGGCTGCAGGAGCCCATGGGGAGATGCTCACGGGGCTTGTCTCTCTCTGAGCCTCAGTTTCCCCCTCCGTCCATGGCCTGGTCTCCCGTGATGCCCAAGAGGCCCAGAGCCTGCCCAGAGAGTTGCCAACAGCGAGGCCAACTAGGTGCCTCCAGGGCTGGGTCTTTTCACCCAATTTATGGACCCGGAGCCTCATCCCTCCCTGCTGTCCTGCCTCAGCGGAGGCAGAGCCAGGACCTGAGCCTGGCAGCCAGGCTCCCACGCACACATGCGGGTTCCAGTTGACTGATGGTCCAGGCCTCCCACTCATAGGTGAGAAGGCCCCAAGGACCTTCCCATCTCCCCTCCGCATCTTACAGAGGACAAAACCCAGCCTTCCCTTTGCACCTGTGCCTCCAAGCAGCTGGGTGCAAGCCCTGCCCCTTGGCTCAGTAGCCATGAGAACCAGTGAGTCACACCAGGGCCTCTGTGACCCCATGAGTCAGTCAGCGGAGGGTGCTACTGGGCCAAGTGCTACGGAGAATTCCTAAGTGGATCCACATCCGTACCCGAGGAACCTCACGTGCAAAGGCCCTGTGGCATGGGGAAGTACAGCGAGTTCCAGGACAAAGAAACCTGGGCATCTGATTACAGAGCTCCGAGAGAGTGGGCATGAGAGTGGACCAGCCATCGGGCAGGGGGTGGTGCTCGGGGCCCGTCCGGGAGTTCAAGGTCTGCTCTGACCCCATGCACTTCTGGGCCTGAGCCTCAGTTTCCCCAGCTGCATGGCCTGTTATTTCTGTGGCTTCGGCAGCGGCAGAGAATTGTTCTTTCCTCCGCACCTCCCTCCCTCTCTCCTGGGCGTTGCCCTTCCGGTCTGCCCAGGGACGATACTGCCCTCCCCACCCCTCCCACCGCCCACAACGAGGCCTCTCCTGAATGACTCTATTTATAGGCCACAAATATTGGCCAGAAAGGAAATTTACATTTTTTTGAAAAAATGGAGCTCCGGTCCATGTGAGCTTGCGTGCATTGACTGAGAAGGGCCCGGGACGGGGACCGGCGGGCAGAGACGGCGTGCGGGCCAGCAGGCGGTGGGCGGCGGCCCCCGGCCCCCCGCGAGCACGTCCAGCAGCACCCGCCGGGACAGCCGGGTTGGGCAGGCCGTCTACGGGGGCCCAGGCGTGAGGGCGGCCGGAGCCTCGTCTCTGAGGCGAACCCTGCCCAGCCGCCTTGGCCGACCTCAGAAAAACATGTATTTTGATCAAAATGGGCCCTTTTTTAAACTGGTCACCCTGCGGGTCAGGGCACAGCCTGCCCCCAGCCGGTCCTGCATATTAAGCACTGGCTTGGTCACCACCAAAAATAGATGTCCCAGCCCGGAGGCAGGGCTGTCCCGCCCCCCAGAGAGGGGGCGGCAGGCCCAGGCCCTGGCGTGCGGGCCCCGACGGCCGGCCGTGGGGAGCCCAGGCCCGGCAGTCTGGGGGCCACCGACGCGCGGGGTCCCGGGGCCGGGCCAGGGGCAGGTTGTGCATGTCCAGGAGCATCCGGGGGTGGGACCTGGGTGTCGGCGGCGGCGGCCGGGCCTGCCGGGGGCCCGAGCGTGGCCCTGGCCCGCGGGGCGGGGCGGCAGGTGGACGCCGGCAGGTCCCCAGCCGCAGAGCCACATGCAGCGAGCAGTGGGCGGCCTCCCCCCGCGCGGGCCTCGGGCACCCTCCGGCCTGGGGCTCCCCTTCTCCTCGGAGGCCGAGGCCACAAAATGGCTGACGGGCCGGCCAGGCCGGGCCGCGAACGCAGGGAGTCGCCGCGCGGAGCTGGTGTTTATTTTGCCGAGCGAGCGGCCTTTCGTTGCCCGGGTTCCGAGCGCTCCAGAGGCAGATGGAAATTTTTGTGGATTGAACACGGGGCTGAGGCGCGCGGGGCTGTTTGGGTTGGCAGCGCGCTCCCTCCCCACCCGTTCCTCATCCGCTGCTCCCGCCCTCGTCACCCGAGCATCCATTCATGCCTCCGCTCCGTCCCCTCCCCCTTCCTCCACTCCCAGCCCTCGGTGCCCGCCCGCCCTCCCCTGCCTCGGGGCGACACTGGGAGGGAAGGGGGCTTGCTGGCCCAGAGCAGCGCAGCCTCAAGCCAGCCCCCTGACAAGTTGGGTAGAGCCTGCAGGATGACGGAAGACGGAGGGGACAGGCCGGCTCCTTGGGGCCCTTTTCGGACTGGGGGCCCCTCTGACCTCCAGATCCTCCTCTGTGAAATGGGAGCCATTGTACGGACAAGGCAGACAGTGTGTGGGGCAAGCCCGTGGGTCCAGCGCCAGGAAAATGCTCAGCACATGAGGCCCGTCATGGGGCCTGCTCCAGGGAAGGCAAACAGTCACCCAGGCAGCATGAGGGGCTTTATCCCTCCCTCCCACTCGGGAGAAACCCTCTGTGTCTAGGTGAGACCTGGGCCTGCTGATCCACAGGAGAGACCTTGGGGACAAGGGAGCAAGGCGTGCGGGTATCTGGGGGGAGAATATTTGGGGCAGAGGGCACGGCCCGGACGAAGGCCCTGCGGTGGGGCCGTGCCTGGTTGTCTGAACGAGAGGCAAGCAGTAGTGCGGCCCGACCCGGGGGTTGAGGAGGAGACTGGGGGGTGAGGGACACATAGGCAAAGGGCCGGGCCGACTGTCAGGCCCTGGGAGCCGCCAGAAGAGCCCAGGACGTCGCCGGGGGGAGGTGGGAGTGTTCAGGGCTGAGCAGGGCAGAGAGCGGACTCTCCCTTTTAGCGATGGCTCTTGGCTCATTGAGAACAGCCCAGACAGGGCAAGCGTGGCTGCAGGCGGACCTGCGGGGGTCCCCTCCCACCCTCCACTGTGCCCACTGCCACCACCCCCGCCCTGGGATGCAGGCCGGTCAGCGTGCACAGCCCCCGCTCTGTTCTCCGCCGGCCAGGAGCCACAGGTCAGGTCTCACACATAAAGAGCCATCTGTGTGGGCAGCGAGGTGGCCGGCCAGCCTGCCGCCCGCACAGGGACACTCTATCCAGCAGGGCCCACACACCCCCACCCTGCTGGACCACCAGCACCCACCCCCTGGCAGGAGCTCCTCGGGGCGGTGTGAGGCCCTGTCCCGCGTGACTGACATCCGGGCGACCCTCGTCACCTGGCCACCCTCGGCCCCAAGAACCAGAGCACTGAGGCCCGGCAGAGTGCCGCTGGGCACAGCCTGGTCACAGCCAGCAGACGCACGGGGTCTTGGTTTGAAGGCTCCGTGACATTACCTTTTTCTAAGAAGGGCCGCATCCAGACAGCAGGTGGAAATCATGTTAGCAGCTCCCAGGGAGCATTTTCTCAGCCCCGAACCATGTCTAGCACCCACGGGTGTCCTAGAAATTGAGGCCCGTCTGGTCTGGACAGAGGGACTAGAAGTCACGGGAACAGAGTAGAGAAACCGGGAAAGGAGACCTCTTGAACCCTGCAGGCGAGCACGCGAGCTTCTGCTCCTTGTATGTCCGTTGGGCACCAGCTACAAGCAGGGGTTGTCACCAGAGTGGGACAGGCCGATCTCTGCCCCTGGAGCACGCAGTCGGGCAGGCAGCCTAGGGAGCGCTCAGCAGGTCAGGGGCCTGGAGCCACAGGAGGGAATGAGGCGGGGGGGGGGGGGGGGGGGGGGGGGACGAGTGGCTTATGCAAAGGCCCTGGGGCCTGGACTGGGTGAGGCTGAGAGCAGGTGAGCTCTGCAGCCACCACCCTCGTGGACGCCTGTGCCACGCCTGTCCCTCCCAAATTCCTCGTTCCTGGTGGTAGACACTTGGGGAAGCCCATGTACTGCTCTCCTTTAAAGGCAAGAAGATGCCCCTGGGCAGGTAGAGGGCCCTGGGAAGATGTGACTCAACACACCCTGGAGAGTGGCAGAGGGCAGGAGGGAGGGGCCAGGCAGGTCCCCTCCCGCTCCCACGGCCGCTGGACTCACCAGCACACAAGCCAGCTGACCGTGCTCTGCCTCAGTCTCGCTGTCTGCTCTCCCTGCCCTCTGGGGGTGTCATGGACCGGGCAGAAGCCGCTTGCACAGGAGGGGAGGCTCCATGCCCTTCGTGGGGCTTCTCTGTGCTGGCGGCCGGAGGAGGAGCGGGTCCCGCCATCCAGGCTTGTGCCACTCGCTGGGGACACCACTGACAGGGCCGCAGGGATCGGGTGGGCTGGCTTCTCTGTCCCCTTCCGTCTCCGTCTGTTCCCGAAACAGGAGCGCCACGGCCCATCCCGCCTGCCTGTCTTTGCAGCAGCACCCGGGGACAGCCAGAGCTGGGAACCCTCGGGCACAGGTGGGCACCACGGAGCCGCCCCGGCCCAGAGCTGGGAACCCTCGGGCACAGGTGGGCACCACGGAGCCGCCCCGGCCCAGGCCAGCTCCAGCAGACCCTCAGACACCCGCACCGGGATTCACTTGGGCTTTGACCAGAGTCATCAGAGGTCAGAGCCCTGCCCTGCTCCTGCCGGCTTCAGGCTTCTTACCACGGTGACCCCCAGCCCCCCGGCCTCAGAGCCAGCCACGAGGAAAACCACCTGATTTCCGAGTTCCATAAATCCCAGGGAGCCTCTCTCTCCCCCACCACGAGGAGCGTCCACGTGCCGGCGCTGCCTCGTCTTCTAGATGAGGAGATGCGAGACGGTCCCCGGGAGGCCCTGAGTGAGGACGCAGCCCGCCCCCTGTCTGGCCCACCCGTGGGCCCCCAAACCACTCTTTACACAGTGACGGTCACTCTGCACTCAGCGGGCGAGCCGGGGAGACGCCCCACCTTCCTCTCCCGGGGCCCTCCCAGCGCGTCCCTCCGTGGCCGGTCCCAGCCTGAGGATCACCCCTTGTTCCCGGCTTTCTCCCCCCTGGGTTTACCATCAGAGCCCTTTCCCACCACGGAGGAAGTGTCCCTCCAGCCTGTGGCTCCCCGGCCCAGACTCAGGGCTGCCCGTCCCCCTGCCTGCGAGCTGAGACCCCCCCCTTAATGGGTACACTGAGGCCTGGGGTAACAGGAAGGCCTTGCGGGTTGCCTGGGAAGCTGAGGGCCTGTCCTTGTCCCCACACGAGCCCATGGCTGCGCTGTCCCTGCCCGCAGCCCCTGAGAGACGTGGCGGCAGCCGGATGTGAGGAGAGGTGCCGATCCGAGAGGCCTTCCTCTGGTCGTGAACGGTTCCTGGGTGGGGCCGGCCGGTGCCTGTCCCGGACCTTGCCCCTCAGGGCATGGGAGAGACTGCCGTGCCCGGCGGGTGGCGGGCAGTGGCACACCATCCCACGGGGCCACGTGGGACGTTGTTCTGACCTCACCGGGCTGTCCCCAGCATCCTGGGATTTATGGGGACTCTGCCTGCAGCCCTGAGTCAGGCCGTGCAGGCAGGCCCAGAGAGGCCCAACAACACCTCCCCAGTGGGGACCTGTGACTGCGGACGGTCCCTCTTCTCCTGCGTCCCCCACTGGCGGGCAGGTGGGCAGAGCCCTGTGCCGTGATGCCGGGGCGGGCGGAGGGCGAGTGCACACCAGGGACGGTCTGGCGCCAGCTCCGGTCTTCCCCCAGCCCCCGCCCAGAGCACCCAGGGCTGAGTCGACCCCGCACCTGCTGCCCGCACAGCGCAGCCTCTCCCTGCCTGCCCTCGGCCCTCACGCTGGGGCCCGAGAGGCCTCCCCTGTGCACCTGTGACCACACCATGGTGTCTCGAAGGCTCTCCTTGCTCTCTCCATAGAGCCAGCTCCCGTTCCCCCAGGCCTCCTCAGCTCCGGCCCTGTTCTTGGGCACCGGGGGCTTCTCACACCCAGTCTTGGCCTGTGCCGAGCCCGGCTCGGGGTGCTCTGTGCGTGGGTGCGGGGTGAGCAATGGGCAGCCAGGGGCACGTGTGCCGCCCGCCCTCCGTTCAGCCTCTCACCGCCACCGTCAGAAGGGGTCACGGCCTAGGCAGCTCAGGCCACCTTCAGGTCCCCAGCACTTCCGTGGCCCACGAAGCCTTCCTCGGGCACACGGCTGCGTCGCAGGCCCCCTCACGAGCCAGGGTCACCTTAAAAATAGCGTGGCGGGGTTCGCAGCAGCAGGCGACCCGTTTGGGCTAATGCATCGGTAGCAGCAACTAATGCCGCGTTCCCTAAAAAGAAAAAAGGAATACCCTCTCTATTTCCTCATTAACATAATTGCAAACAGAACGAATCTTTCTTGATTTCATATAAACAACAGCTTGAAATAGTTTATAATCCTTGCAGGTATCAAATTAAGTTCTTACTTATGGTCTGGAAATTAATTACCCTTGCAGCGAGACAAATGTGAAAACTGTGTATTTTTGACAAGAAAATTAAGCAGCTATTGGGGGAAATGTAACCTAATCATCACCGAGAAAATTGTTTATAAATCGATCGCGCGTTGTCTGAGCCGTCGCCCCGCCGTCGGCCGGGGCCCGGGCTGGCTTACGGGCTTGCGTTCGCCTCCTCTGGGGCTGGTTTGGGCGATTGCTGGGGTTGCAACAGAGGAGGGGTCAGAGGGGCTAAGAGCAGGGCAAGGAGGGAGGGAGAGGGAGCCCACGTGAAGGGGTGGAGGAGGGCAGGAGACGGGGACAGGATGCAGCGACCACACAGCAGAAATGGGGACCGGGACCGAAGGAGGAAGCAGCTCCATCAGGTAACTGGGAGGAGGGCTCCCGGGCGAGGGGCAGCGCGACCCAAGGCCCTGGGGCAGAGCTTTGTCTGGAGCCGCCGGGAGGCCGGGTGCCGGCAGAGCGGCGCAGGAGAGGAGCTCTCGGACAAGGGCGCGGTCTGTGGTGGGCCGGAGCCTGGCGTGGGCACGGCTGCGCGTGTCACCCCCAGACGGCCGGAGGGCAAGTCCAGAGGAATGAGGTCGCCCTGCCCTCAGGGGCTGGATTGGAGCCGTTGGCACTCGCTCGCCACGGTCTGTCCTGTTAGCGCCAACCGGCACCAACACTCTGTCCCCTTGTGGTGTTTCCTCCTCCGGGAGGGGGATTTCCGCGTCCACACTGCGGGTGTTTACCGGCCTTCCTCGGTGGGCCGAGACGTCCACAGCAGGAGTGAGGTCCCCAGGACAGGCGGTGGCAGGTGCGCGGAAGGGTGTGGCCGCGGGAAGCCACGCCTGCCAGTCCAAGGTCCAGGGTCCCGCCCCCCCAGACCCTCACCCCCCATGCAGCCCCCCTCCTTCTCCCCTGCCTGGGCCCCCACCTGGGCATTCCCCTGTGGTAGCCCTAGGGATGTGACGTGCAGCCCAACAAGGTGGTGGGAGTGGCCGGAGGGGACGTGCCCGCTGGGGCGCAGCCTGTGACCGTGGCGGGTGGGGCAGGCGGTGCCGGAGCCGACACCCGGCCTGGCTTACATCATTCCCGCCCGTGTGCACCTCAGTCTCCTCTGCCCTGAAATGGGGGACAGGACCAGCCACAGGGCTGATTGGGGGTTGGGCACACGCCAGGTCGTACACCCAGAGCTGGTATGTAGCGCGCTGGGGATGACAGGCAAACGCGGCTCTCCAGGCCGCGGAGCAATTCAGCTGTGGCGTGCGGCAGAGAGCGGGCAGGCCCCGGACAGGAGGGGAGGGTCTGATGAAGTGCTCCTGAGGCCATGACCGTGGGACCAGACCCATGGCCGCCCAAGTCTGGAGAACATTCCAGGAGGGAGAGGGAAGGCAGGGGATCAGCAAGCCTCCCCGGGTGGTGCTGGCGAGGGGCAGGCGTGCGTGGCGCCAGAGGCAGAAGCAATGGGCTGTGGTACAGGCCGGGGGCGGGACCGGGTGGCGGCTCGGTGGCCTTGCCAGGGGCTGAGATGGGTGGCACCGTTCAGGACTCTGGGGGCATGTGCTCGTCGCTCTAACAGGACACCTGGAAGTCTCGTGGTGGAAGCACACCAGGGGATGCGCTCGGCGTCCCCCCAGGCCCCCACGCCCGCCTTCCTCCCGACGGCAGCTCCCCGTCATGCCGGCCCGTTGGACCAGTCAGTGCGCGCTGCTGTAACAAGCAGCACAGACCAGGTGGCCTGAACCGTGGACCTCCGGTCCGCACACCTCTGCAGACCGCTAGTGCGTGGCCACAGGGGCACGGTCACCCAGTGAGGATGCTTCCTGGCTTCCGGACTGCCACCTCCTGACGGTCCGCACACAGCCTCCTCCGGGCGCAGACGTTCCTGGACCCCGGCCCGGCCCTCACGCTCATTAAGCCTCCAGAGGTCCAGATACGGTCCCCGGAGCAAGGCTCAGCACGTGGATGGGGGGACACAGTTCAGTCCATCGCACACAAACACCGCTGGGCACCCGAGCACGGAGCTCGGCATCACCCCAAGCTCCCCCCACAAGCGAGGCGCGGGGAGCACAAGCAGGAGGTTAGGGAGGGAGAACCGGAGACCCTTGGGGCCAGGCCCGTGCACCAGGTCAGTGCGGCCCAGCCCCTGTACACGGTGAGCAAACCTGAGCGCAGGCGGCTCCCCATCTGCCGGTGACCTCAGAAGCCCCCGCCCGCAGGCTCGTCGCCAGGCACAGAGGGAACCCGCGGCGGGGTCTCGGCATTCATCCGCCTCCGTGGTCAGGAACGTGGGAAGCTGTGGGGTCAGGCGTGAGACCCCGCCCTCCTGCTCACCAGCTGCAGGACCCCAGCCCCGGCGGGCCTCCCTGAGCCTGCCTGTCCTCGCCGGAAATTCAGGACGGCCCCCGGCCCCACTGCTCTGAGGTAGCTCCTGGGGGCCCACGGGACGAACGCTGCTGACCCTGAGGAGGCACAGGCACGTGCCCAAGCCCGCGGGTCCATGTGCAGAACGTCCGGGGACTGGGACAGCCCAAGCCTGCGGGTCCATGTGCAGAACGTCCGGGGACCGGGACAGCCCAAGCCTATGGGTCCGTGTGCAGACCGTCCGGGGACCGGGACAGCCCGGGGAAGGTGGCCTGACCTCCACCCTTCTCAGTGGGGACCCGACCCTCGGGGGCCCCGCCCGGCCCTGGAGTGTGGGGTGGGTTCGGTCTCGGCTCTCAGCTCCTCCCTCCTGCCGCTTCCAGACCCCAGACAGCTCCTCCGTCTCCCACGAAGTAGCCTTGGGACGTGAGCATCCCATGCTTCTCTCTGAGCCTCTGTTTTCCCACTGAGACAATGGGGGCGATGAGAGACCCCAACTCAGAAGAAGCAGGGGGTTCAGTGGGATG
The DNA here is from genome assembly GCF_922984935.1 of Meles meles. Classification (NCBI taxonomy): domain Eukaryota; kingdom Metazoa; phylum Chordata; class Mammalia; order Carnivora; family Mustelidae; genus Meles; species Meles meles. The sequence continues at coordinate 2,061,110 of NC_060073.1, forward strand.
GTCCACGTTCATCTTGAGGGCAGGCCCCCCCGGGCAGCGGATTTCGCCATTACTGCTGCAGGGGGGGTTCAGCCGGTGATGGGTCGGCCCTGTGACCAGCAGCCCGAGAGTTCTGCTGAACCACTCCCTGTCCTTGGGGAAGGCTACGTGGAGCCTTCTAGACTGCCCAGTCCACTGAGGAGGAGAACAGGAAGACAGCAGGCTCTGACCTGGCCCCTGCCCCTGGTCAGCAGGACCTGGGAAACATCACAGCCTCCCAGACTGGATCAGTGTGAACTGCCATCGTGAGGGGCAGCCCTGGAATGGGGCCCCCCCTTGCACGCCAGCGGCCCATTCATTAGAGCCACGCCTGAGCTGGGTCCATTGGACCCCCGGCCCCCCTCTGGGGCCCTGGCCCCATCTCCATGCCCTCTCATTGAGGTCTGTCCTCTGGGGTTGGTGGCTTTTGCAGCCCTCCTACCTAACAGGACCCAAGTGCGGCCACTGGAGTCCCCAGGAAGCAAGGACAGCCCTGGTGGAGGCCGACTCCCCCCAGTGTGGCACTTTCCAGAGGACAGAGGGGTGTGGAGGCTCCGGGTCCAGCAAGTGGGGCTCGTGCAGGGAGGGAGCACAGAGAGGGTTGTCCACGGAAGCCCGTGGGCTGGAAACAGTGAGGCCCGAGCTGGCTCCCCAGCTCTTCCCCTGCAGGCCAGGGGGTCCCGTCCGCCCAGGCCCCCCACATCAGGCCCCGGCAGCAGGGCCCAGGAAGCCCCCAGCCTTTCTGGCAGAGCCTCAGCACGGCCCGTATTGGCCCGGCTCCCACGCCCGTGGCTAGGGGGTAGGCTGGGCAGGGCTCTGGGCTCGTTGGCTCCGCGTAGCCACCCCTGGGCCCCCCCGCCCCGGCCTCAGTGCGCCCATGAAACCCCCGGAACGCGCCCTGCCCTAGCCATGCCCCGTGAGCAGAAAATGGGTGGGCAGCACAGTCCGGATGTAAACTGGGCTTTGGGGCACCTGCCTTGTGGCCCCCTCAGACCTAGAGGCTGAGAAGGGACAGAGGGGGCAGGGACGCCAGCAGCCCCAGACCCCAGCCAGGGCCCCACGCCGGACACACCCAGGGTCCGACGTGGCCATGCGGGAGGATCCTGGGGCTGCCTGAGCCGATCGCAGAGAACTAAACAGTGTCCGCGAGTCGAGCAGGGCCTCCGAGGGGCCGCGTTAGCCTGCGCCGAGCGAGGGCTTGGCTAGGCACAGCCGCACTCCTGGCCAAGGGTCAGCCTCAGCCAAGGCGGGGATGGGCCGGGGTGGGAGCCCGGCCTGCAAGCCCTACCGGCAGGGCTGGGAGAGGGGAGCCCAGCTGTGCGTGGGTGGGGGGTTGTCTGCCGAGGGCTCCAGGCTCCTTGTGCAAAACACGTTCTCAAGCCAGAGGGGCCGCAGGGACCCCGCACCCTGGAGACGCACCTCAGTCCCCAGGACCTGGGCTGTGGTCGGAAGCCACGGCGGCTGTACCCCCCACCCCCACCCACCTCACCCCTGCAGGCAGTGCTGATCCCGGGCAGGGCTGACGAGGAGGTGGGCATGTTGGGGGAGGGGCCGCGTGCTAGGGTTGGGGTGGGGGTTCGGAGCAGCCTGCAGGGACCGGGGCCCGCACTGCCTGCCCCGGCCTGCCCCCCAAATGCCCGGACTACCACCTGCCCAGACCTGCCCAGGGAGCTCCTGGGGCCCTTCTTTCTCCGGTGCTCTCAGCCACCTACCCTGCTCCTCTCCCGGCCTCTCTCCTACCCTCCCGCCCCCAGCTCAGCCTCACCCGCCCCTGATGTCCTGCCCTACAGCCTCACGGGTACACGGGGCACTCAGGAGCCCCGTGCCTGCCACCAGCGTCGGCCGCCGAGCCCACAGCCCCAAGGTCAGTGGCCACGCCCGGGGGTGGAGGCACTTTGGATCCTCTGCTGTGACCCCTGGCAGGGCCCACTCGTGCCAAGTCCCGGACCAGGGCAAGGCTGCCACAAGTTGCTGGGGGCCAAGCGGCAGGCCAGAGGGACCGGTGTCCTGCCGGCCGTGGCCTTGTGTGCACCCCTGGGTGCGGAAAGAACCGGAGCTGCTTCTGCCTCTCAAGTTTGAGGCGTTTCAGGGGTCGCTTGTTCTCCACGACCGCCGACAGCCAGTCCGAAGAGAATGGGGGCAGGTGCCCTGTTCCCGGCGCGCCCAGCGCCAGCTTGCCGCCAGCCCCCAGATGCGACTCCTCTCGGACATCGGCCTCCGCGACGTCGCCTCATGAGAGGGAACTGGGGCTCGGAGCGCTCCGGCACCCCGGGTCACGCTGCCCACAGGGCGACCCGTTTGCTGAGCGCCGAGAGCGGCGGGCACGGTAGCAGCAGTGCTGGGTGGGACGGTGGCCCTCGCGGCCGCAGCACAGCTATGTGCCCCTGGCGGAAGGGCAGGGTGTGGGAAGCCGTGCCCACCTCGGGCTCAGGTCTTGGGTGTGTGTGGCCCTGCAGCAAAGAACCAGGGGCTTTTCAGAGGTGCCAGACGGAGCCGGAGCTCCCGTGGAAGAACACGGAAATGAGGAGGGCGGTATGATTTCTGGGGGGAAGCAGCCAGGGACAGGGGCTGCTCTTCCCGGTGCAGAGGGGTGATCCGCCATCCGTGTCCTATTCACGGCTCATAGACGGGCGGGACCAGCCTCACCATGGGAGCCTGATGCCACGTCCCCAGCGCCAGGTGCCCGGATTGCCTCCGGTGCAGAGGGCACCACCACTTCCATGGTCCTCGAGGACGCCTGGCCGCACAGCCTCATAGCTCTGAGCCGCATGAGTGGGCTTTGCCCCCAACCCGCTGGGCTTTGCACAGGGGACCCGTGATAATGCTTTGCACCAGGGAGACTGGGCAGCATCTCAAACCAGATAGGACGTTGATGACACCAGCTGTTCGGGGGAAAATTAAGCTACTGCATCACGTAGGGACACGAGACACTGAAGGTGATGAGGCCGAAGATGCAAAATCGAAACCACTGAAAAGGCACAAGGAGGAAGAGGGTGTGAGTAGCCAGCCCACGGGCAGCAGACAGAGGGGGCCTCCATCCAGCTCTGCCAGGGGGCAAAGAGCCCGAAACAGGGAGCGAGGCTGCCCCGCTGTGGGGCCCCTCCCTGCCAGACCTTTCCCACCAAAAACCGCAGGTGACGATGGAAAGATGGTTTTCCCAAAAAGAAGGGTCACAAAGACTAAAAAGATGCTTCACTCCTTCTGTCCTCAAAGACGGGGCTGGTCAACCACAGCCCGGAAGTCTGATCCGGCCCCAAAACCGCTTCTCTAAATAAAGTTTTATTAGAACACAGCCACGCCCACTCATGTAGGATCCGCATCTGGCCACCCTCCCGAGGCAACGGCAGAGTCGAGGAGCCGTAACAGAGACCATGAGGCCCTCGACACCTAAGACATTTGTCACTTGGCCCTTGACAGAAAAGCTCGCAAACCCTCAGTCTAAAAACCTAAATGGAGAGAAGCAAGGTCAGCAGAAATGAGTATAAATTCTGTGCTGGTGACGCGCAGACGAGACGGGCCTAGACTCGGTGCCCCTTCCAGAACGTGTTCCGATGACGTGTGTCAGACTGCGGCTCTCCCTGTGACCCTGTCACCCTCCGCCCAGGCGTCTGCCCCAAAAACAGATCCGAGGTGACCCAAACACCAGGTCAAGCAAACTGGCCAACCACAGTCTTGTTTAACAGTGAAACATCAGAAACGGACTGCACGGCCGACATTCGTGCAGGAGGGATGGTGTGAAGCTTCCAGGGACCTGGGAGAAGGCCTGGTGTACGAGGTGACTCGGAGACGGACAAGGCACCGCCCGGTCCCCGCGGGCAGTGTACATGTGTGCGTGTTGAACACCACCTCGCGGGAGCATGGGCTGTCCCTGCCCTCGGCCTCCTGGGGGTGGGCCTTCTAGCTGCACGTTGGAGGAGATTTTCCTGTATTTTCCAAAACGTTCTGTCCTGAGTGATTCTTGCTCCAACAGGGGGGGAAGGGGTAAGCAGGAAGCATGGAGGAGAAGAGAGTCTGAGGGTCTGGACCACCTTGTCTGGGAAGGGTGGTGACCCCAAGCTGGGCTGGGGGACCTGGGACCCGCTCGACCCTCTCGTCCAGGCTGGGTCAGTGGCCAGGCTCCGGGACCTTGCCGCTCTGCTTGCTGGGAGCTACTCATGTAGGGTGGGCAGGGTGTATCCCTGGGGCTCCCTCTCCAAACCCACTCCCTGCCTGCCTGCCGGCCGCACACCCCAACCCATTCCCTCCGCGGGCTGGGCAGCCTCGGGCCACTGCCAGGAGCACAGTGAGGCTCAGGGCCCCCTTCGAGGTCACTCCCCGAGTTGGGGCTCCTCGTGCGGGGCCAGAGGGGGGCCGATGCCCTCCCTAAAGCAGGGCCCAGCTCCGGCCCCAGAGCCTCTCCTAGGCCTTCAGCCTGTCCGGCCTCTGCACCGGACCCCCATCTAGAGACAGGGGAGCGGCCCAGAGGCAGAGGGACCCGGCCAAGTGGCCACTCGGGCCGGGCGCGAGAGAGTTGCGGCTCTTCCCAGAAGCGCCAACATTTCCTTGTCACAAAATGAACTAAATGGGACAGTGAACGGGGCGGGGGGGCCAGTTTTTAAATTGCCGCTTGAAGCCATTTGGAAGTCTGCTAATTATTCTCTCGGGGAAAGAAGTGCAGGTTCATTATTATAATGAGCTTTGGGCAAATATTTCATCAAGTTTGACGAGCGGCCGCGGCCCGGAGGAGCCCGGCCGCCCTCTGAAAGGCCTCCCGCCCGCCCTGGAGCTAATTGGCCCGGGGGCCGCCGCTGTGCTGTTTGCATTCGCTCATGAAAGGCCCCCGCTTTGATGTCGGGGACCAGATAAGGACGGCCACGGGGACCGCACGGGAGAGGGTTCGAGCCGCCCCGCAAGCGAGGCCTCCCCGCCGCCCGCTCTGGGCCCCGGGCCAAGGCGACGTCATGAGGGTAACTGCACAGGCCGCCCGGCCTGAAAAAATATGCTTTTGTTTCACTGAGAAATCTCTCCCCGGAACACGCCCCGTGGGCCCTCGGCTCTCCCTGGGCCGGCCACCACCCTGCGGGGCCCTCCTGCTCGGCACCAAACACGGTGGCCTGCCCGGGACGCATGGCCTCAAGGCAGGCCCAGCGCGGTCCCCTGACCGAGCTCGTCCCAGACCCGCCGGGCCCACCCCACCCCCAAGTCTTCCCAGCTCCCTCCCCCGCCTGTCACCCCACCCCACTCTCTCCCATCCTGTTCCCCGACTCCCCCCACATGCGGGCCTCAGTGACCTCTCTCTGCCCCCTTTCCCTGCCGCCCTCAGGGGCCGCCCAGCGGGGCGGGGGGCAGACCAGGATGTGGGGTGACCAATCCGCACCTCGCGTCTTGGGTCTCCCGGGGACAGCCCACCCCACCGCCTCGCCCGCCTCTGTCCCTGCAGTCCCCTGCCTTCAGGAGGCCGGGAGGACGGTGGCCTCACCTTCTGGAGCCCCGAGAGCCGCCCAGCCCCCCACCCCCCGTCGCCATCCGGAAGCCTCTTTCCCTGGCCTCCCCAGCTCCCCGGAGCCCCGCGATCCCGCCTGCCAGGGACATGAGTGTCATTCCCGCAGGGAAGCCGGATGCGGACCCTCGCCTCCCCGCTTCCTAGCTGCGCGACCCCAGGCACCCCTCGCGGCCCCTCTGAGCCTTGGTTTCTGCATGGCGAAGGGGGAGACGAGGACACGAACTCCGGGCCCCGGGCCAGGATTACCTGCAGCCCTGTCTGTGCGGCACCTGGCCAGGCGCCCGGCACGTGGCAAGGTGGAAGCTCTCGGCTCCCGCCCCCTCCTGTGGGCACCACTGTGGGCACTGTTGTGGGTTTGTCTTCCCCGCCCACTGCCAAGCGCCAGACAGAGGTTGGACGCCATCTGCTTGGGGCCTCGAGAGCCTGGTGGGCTGCGGCTTGAGGCGAACGCCTCCGGGCTGACCCAGCGTCCGCCCCCCCCCCCCCCGCCCTCTCCCCCAAGCTCCTAACCCGTCTCAGGCAGGGAATGTGCCGCCGCTGCTGCAGGGACGGGACGGCGCTCCTGGCCCGATGGGGCTGCCCCCGATCAGAAACACCAGACCCGGACACTGACCATGCAGGTGCGGGACAGGGCGGCCGGAGCACGGGGGGAGGCCTCCGAGGGAGGGGCGCCTGAAATAGCTCTCCGGGTTGCTATTAATGGGTTTCTGTGCAGAGCTGACCAGGAGAAAACAAAAAGAAGACCCTAATTTCTTCATAAATGACTATCACCAACTTTATTCAATGCAAGTGTTCGGAGGGATGTTTTAGGTCTACTTGAATGTCTAGAAAATTCAAACAGTACAGAAAGGTCCAAAAACAAAAGTGAAAACCTCCAGAGCCTCCCGTCTGTCCCTGAGGATAACCTTGTCATCCCAGAAATACCCACTTTCAATGTGAGGGGGGCAGCGTCTGAGACATTGTGGTGCGTGTCGCACGGGAAAAACGGTGGGGGGGGGTACATGAGTAGATAAGCGGGTGTGTGGTTGAAGGGTGGGGATAGATATATGCACGCATGTGTGCGTGGATGGGTGGGAGGATGGTTGGATGGGTGGATGGATGGTGGATGGTGGATGGATGGATGGATGGGAGGATGGGTGGGTGGATGGATGGATGGATGGTTGGATGGACGGTAGATGGGTCGGTGGATGGATGGACAGAAGGGCGTGTGGGCAGGTGGATGGACGGTAGATGGATGGACGGTAGATGGATGACAGACAAACAATCAGAAATGATTACAAATATGGTAGTGCTACTTTTGATTTATTCATTGTTCTTAACAAAGAAAAAGAATGAAATCAAAAAATGCTGAATGTAGATAAATGTTTCTTCACCAAAGGAGAAGTTCGTTTCTCAACATCACTCTCAGGTTTGGGGGCAGGGGAACATCATAAAATGTGGGAAGTCGGAGTCATTGTGGGCTCTGCGGTCTCCTTTCTTACAACTTCACGCGGTAGTGAGCGATGCTGAGACCCGGCCCACCTCCCTCACTGCCTCCCAGGTGGGTCGTGTCGGTGTTGAGGTCAGGACCACTAGCACCGGCCCTACTTCCCGCCGTGGGTTTACCTTCATTCCGCGTTAAGATGGCGTTGGGGCTCAGCCTGCTGCCCACGCCTCCGTTCTTTATTCCAATTTTGACTACTCTCCTGGTTAGACGAATTTCTTCCTCAAGGGATCAGTTCTGGAGGGTCCCATAGTTCTTGCGCACTTCCTGCTGCCCTTCTACCCTTGTCCCCTCCATGTCCCCAGATGCAGGCTGGTGTCCCGTCTCTCAACCCCCGCCCCCCCCCCCCCCCGCCGCCATGTCCTGGCCATGTTCCCTTGAGAGCCCTCCTTCTTTCCTACTCCAATCGGGACTTTTTCTCCTGAAGCCTCCTGCCTAGCATCATCCTAGAGCTTGTCTTTATGATGATCCCAGGTGGGACTTACTGTCCCTAGATCTTGTGGCTTCCCAGTAAGAGATGCATGGCGCGAAGGCGAGCATTCTGAGTCCTCAGTACATCGGAAATAGCTTCACCCAGTCGCTGTGCCTATTGGTAGCTGAACCAAGTGTAGAATTGCAGGTTTTCCTGCGGACCCATCCCGAGGTCGTCTGGCCTCCAGACTCTGTGTGGGTACCTCTCGTGCCTGCCTTAGCCCCAAGACTTCCCTCTCTCCGTTCCCTGGAATTCTGTATCTACTTTCTAGCCTCAGGGGGCTGCCTTTCCCGGTGCGGTTCCGTCGTGGCTGACTTTGTTCACCGAGGGTGTGTAGAATCTCGCAGACCCTCTGGGGACTTGAGTCCTCGAATTCCAGAAGGTTCTCTTTATTATTTCTGACCATGTCCTTCATGACATCATCCCTGTTATCTCTTCTGAATTCCTTTTAACCAGAGGGAAGACATTTTAAATGAATCTTCGCTGTCTCTTTCTCTCTTTTCTACCTGTAGGGTTATGTCCTCGACTTTACCTTCGTCAGTGACACCCCATCGGCAGCCCTGTCTTCAGTGTCCTGTCTTCTCGCTCTCTCACATTTGGGGTCTGCTCCTGCCCTTGCCTGGCGGGTGTAACAGTTCCTGGAATCTTCCCGGGGCTTCCAGATCCATTTTCACATCTTGAGATCATCTCGCTTCCTGATCCTCTGTCTCCGGTCAGCCTGGCCTCTCTTTCACGTTCCGAGCGTTTTCAGGTGTTTGCTCGGGATCGGAGCATGGATGGGCTTGCTGGCATTACGTTGTGATGGGTGGGGTACCAGCCACTGCCCTGACGGACACCACGTGTCACTGCGTGTGGGGCTCTGGTTCCAAGGGCTTGTCTGGAAGCATGGGGCTGGCGGCTGGGAGCCCACAGGAAAGACACGCCAGTGTGGCAGAGGGACAGGGTGAGAACCTCACACCCCGTCCTGTGTCCCCACTACCCCCTTGGTGCTGCAGGCAGCTTCTCGGCATGGCACTCGGCGGGCCTGGCCTCGGCACGATCCCAGCCCCCGGCACGATCCCAGCCCCTGGCTCACCAGGACAGGCACGGTCCCCAGGACGTCTCTGTCCCATACCACACACTTCGGTTGTGCCACAGCCTGGCCAGGGGATCCCCCTGCCGTCACACCGTGCCCCCCTCCTGCACAGCCCAACCGGTGGGAGCCCCTGAGCCTGAGACCCCCTCCCCTCAGGTGGAGTCTGCCCGAGGCACATCGCCCATCATCCCCAGGGATCCCGGCCAGGCTGATCTGACATCTGGGGCCTGGGCAGCTGGCCTTTCGCCCTCTGTCAGGCTCTGGTTCTGGGGACACCTGCCCAGACCCCCCCAGGGCAGGGAGGATTAAAAGCAGAGCCCATGGTGAAGCCCTTCCCATGGCGCCCAGCCCGTCGGCGCGAGCTGCCACCCGCTACGGCGTCCGTGGGACCGCACGGGGCGGGATGTAGGCCTCCTGAGTCTGTTTCACCTTCTCTCTCTGGGCAGCAGGGCTGCTGGGAGGACCAGAAGGGGCAGCTCGGCGGTGGCGGGAGAGGTCGCGCTGCTGAGACCGTCGTCCTGTCTGTAACGTAACGGGGAGCGGAGAGGGTCTGTGGCACCCAGGGACTGAGAGAGGTCTCGCCGAGGCCGCGGTCGGTGACGCCACATCACCACCATCAAAGGTCACGCAGGCGCCCACGGGGCCACGAGGACATGCCATGAGTCAGGGTCTCTCGTCCCCGTGGGCCGGTGGGCAGGCCAGGCTCATTCTCACCATGACGGCAGAGGCGCCCACGCTGTCCGCCAGGGTCACTTGGCCAGCGCACAGCCCCTCCTACTCTCAGTCCCCAACAGCCCCCTCCCAAGTTCCCAGCCCCGACTCTCGGGCCCGGTCAGCCTCCGGCAGCGGGGGTTCCAGCCCCAGCCCTGCCCCTGACCTGTAGTGCCACCTTGAACAGGTTGAGGGTTCATTCTAGCCTCCATTTCCTTACCTGCAGAATGGGGACGAATCGCGCCAAGTCTCCGTCCGGTGGTGGGCCTGGCACGGGAGGGGCCATGCCGGCCTGTGCACTGTCCCACGGGCGGCTGCCGGTGCGGATGTTCCCTTGGAGCCCTCCCAGCTCAGCGCCCAGCCGCGCGGTCCAGTCCCAGGTGAACCCTGCCTCCAGCCGCACGAGCCCACCGCGCTCCTTCCCCAGCTTGCCGTCCCCGCCGCCCCTCAGCCTGCCCCGCGGGGCCCCGCTGTGTCAACCCCTCCTTGGGGAAGCCGAGTCGGGCAGTCTCACCCCTGCACTGAGCCCTCACCCAGAAATCTGGTCCTGAAACCCAGCTTTCCATGTCGAGAAATAGAAACACCCCAAAACTGCCGGCGTGAGGAAGGCGACGTGCCGACTCCCACACCAGCCGAGTCCCACAGAGAAGCGGCTTCAGGTGTGCCTGGGTCCAGGGCTCAGAGGCATGGAAGGCAGCAAAGGGCTTTCCGCAGCCCACGGGTCACGCTGGGGGGCAGGCCCGTGCCGTGGGGCTGCTGTCTGAGCCGGCGGTGCAGCACTCCCAGGATGGGAGGTCAGAGGGAAGGTGGCCAGGGGACCGCACTGAGAATTCCTCCCTGGGACCGGCCCGCCCGCGGAGAACGGGAAGCCCACCTCCACTGGCCAGCAGTAGGGGCTTGGGGGCTGAGACTTTCTGGCCCAGTGGGCTCTGCAGGACCCGAAAAGGGCAGAGGGAAGGGAGGAGCATGGGCTGGCCCACGGGGACCCCGTCCCCAGCGCTGCTCTGAAGGGGGAACCAAAAGGCCCGACCAGTGCCCACAGCAGGGAGACGGGGCCACACCCCGAAAGCAGGCCTCGTAGCCCAGGGACCGCTGGGGGCCCCGCGTCCGGAAGCCCCTCCCCAGCCGTAGGGCCTCCGAGAAGGTCACCAGTTCTAGCAAAAGAGGAAAAAAATGTAGGACGCCTCAGATGAATGAGGGTTTTTGTATAAGTCTATTCCCAAATATCTCACACGGTATTTTATGCTAAAAAAAGTTCATGGTTTATCCAAAAATCCCAATTTTTAGCCGCGCATCCTGCAGTTCCTCCAACACCCCTACTCTGGAGGGTCTCCGAACCCCTCTGGGCCTCACCCCTGCCTCGGTGTAGGACGCCCCGCCCTAGGGTTAGAGCAGGACCTGGAGTGTGAGCGTCTGCCAGGCCTGCACATACACACGGAGTCCGGTGCACGGACTTCCTTCCTCCTTCCTCCTTCCTCCTTCCTCCTTCCTCCTCCCCTTCCTCCTTCCTCCTCCCCTTCCTCCTTCCTCCCTCCTTCCTCCTTCCTCCTTCCTCCTCCCCTTCCTCCCTCCTTCCTCCTTCCTCCTCCCCTTCCTCCCTCCTTCCTCCTTCCTCCTCCCCTTCCTCCTTCCTCCTTCCTCCTTCCTCCTCCCCTTCCTCCTTCCTCCTCCTCTTCCTCCTTCCTCCCTCCTTCCTCCTTCCTCCTTCCTCCTCCCCTTCCTCCCTCCTTCCTCCTTCCTCCTCCCCTTCCTCCCTCCTTCCTCCTTCCTCCTCCCCTTCCTCCTTCCTCCTTCCTCCTTCCTTCCTCCTTCCTCCTTCCTCCTTCCTTCCTCCTTCCTCCTTTCTCATTCCCTTCCTTCTCCCTTCCTCCTCCCTTCCTCGTCCCTCCCTCCCTCCCTCCCTCCCTCCCTCCGCCCTTCCCCCCCTCCCTCCTTCCCTTCATCCCTCCTGGTGATCTGGGACAGGGAGGAGGGCTCTGTTCCCAGCCCCACCCTGACAGCGGGACCAGGCCCAGCTTCTCGCTGCCCGTCTGGCCGCCTGCCACACTGGGACACACACAACCGTCCTATCAGCAAAAACAGGCCCTGTTCGCACACGGGGTCTGGACTGTCCATGGGGAGGGAGACCCCACACACACTCGCAGGGGTCCTGAGTCCCTGACCGCCAAGGCCAGGGCGTTGGGGGCCGTGTCCTCGGCCCCAGTGATGGACTCGCCGCTGTTTACACCCCGGGGAGTGGCCCTCCGGCAGGTGGCTCTGGGCTCTGCTGGGGGAGCGCGGCAGGACCCAAAGCCCGGTGCCCCCACAGCGAGCTCCTTGTCGGTGGGGCTAGCCGTCCACAGAGGTGAGGGGCTGCTGTGCGTCCAGTGTCCCTGTAATGTCCAAAGGGCAGAGATGCCCAGGAGGGGGAAACCACCTGAGCTGTGGGCACCCAGGGAGGGCTGCCTGGAAGAGGCGGGCCCTGAGGTCAGTCATGTTCACCATAGCCCTGCAGGGGGGTTTCACTAAGGTCATTTGAAGCTGAGAAGACAGAGGTATGGAGAGAGGGAAGGAGGACGCCCCGGGGGCACAGGTCCTAAGTGATGGGGAGAGGGACTAGAAACCCAGCCTCCTTCCTCCGCAGCCTCTGCCAGGGGCGGAAGGGCATTTCCGGCTGACGGGAACAGCATGTACGCATGCAGCCTTCGTCCCAAAGATGAGGGCCGGCCCATCCCAAGGGGCGCCGGCCTTCCCTCTCCCCCCTACATTCCTGTCTCCACGCAGTGGCCAGAGGGACGTTTCAAACATAAACCAGACCACGCGCTCCCTGCTTAAAGCCCCTTCTTCCTGGAATGCAATCCAGGCGCCTTTCCATGGCCCGTGGGCCCCACAGCCTCACACGGCCCTCCTAGCCTTACCTGCCGGAAGCTCCCGTGTGGCCCGCCAGCCTCCAGGGGACTCGTCCTAGGCCCCTGGGCCCATGCAAAGAGTCCTCTGCAGCTGGGCCATGGCTGGCCAGCCACGCGGCCGTACCTGGGGCCGCCGGTCGCTCCTGCTTCTCTCCCAGCTGACACGCTGATCCCTGCACTGCCTTTGGGTCTCTGCCCCCAGGGCCCTGGCTGGGGTGTCTGGCCCCCACCAGGAACAGAAGTCCCGCCATGTCACGGCTGGTGTGGACCTGTCCCTCCCAAAGCCCTGTGCCTGGACCAGAGCCTGGCATGGAGAAAGTGCTGGGCTGAGTCTGTGGTGGTCTTGCTGTCCCACTGAAGTGACCACGAACAAAGGCCAAACCAAGCCCCACCGCCGTCTCCCTCTCGGTGCAGGTCAGGGAGCAGGCGGGAGGCAGACGGCATCTCTCCCAGCTCACAAGTGCCCAGGGAAGTTCAGTGTGGGTTCTGACCACCCGATAAATGCCACTTCAAGCCCACACGACCCCAGGACCCCAGCACGGGCCCAGCCCACATCGGTGGGCCCCCGTTCTCTACACCCACTGGGGCCAAGACCAGGTGCTCCCACTTCCTCTCCCCAGGCTGCCCGCCTTGGGTGCTCACCTGCTCAGCAAATGGCCCCACCCACACCGTCACCCAGACCCTGAGAGTCACCCTCTGCACCCGCCCATACCTGGTCGCCAAGCCCCGACACCACCACCAGGGCCCATCCCCGTGATCTCCTCAGATCTGGGGCCATTCGGCCACGTGGAGCGTGTCCCCTGCGGAGAGAGGCAGGGGCTCACGAGACAGAGAAGGAGTAGAGCATCTTGATCTGGGTCTATTTTTAGTTGGTGGCAGACTGTCGCTGCAGAGGCCGGTGGCTGCATCATCAAGGCCTTCTGATGTTCTTGTCATTGCCGCAAGATACACGGGACACAGCTGAGAACTGCTTATGGAAAGAGTGAAAGCGGGCGGGGGGGGGTGGGGTGAGTAAATGCGGGTGGGCACTGGGTGGGTGGGGAGGTAGAAAGAAAGCTGCGTGGACAGGGAGAAGGGAAGGAAAGGGACACAGGGAGAAAAGGAAGGGAGGGAGGAAAGATGACGGCTGGACAGATGGATGGAACGGGACGGTGGAGGGATGGATGTGAGGGGGCGCTTGGATGATGGATGGACAGACGAGTGGACGGATGGAATGGGATGGGGGAAGGATGGATGGGAGGTGAGTGGGTAGATGGACAGACGGACGGACAGATAAATGGAACGGGACGGTGGAGGGCGGTAGGCGGGTGGGTGGATGGAGGCGTAGGTGGACGGAGCGGAAGACGGACCGAGGGGAGGGAGCTAGAGAGCGAGCAGACCAGCAAACTCCGTGGAGAGACCTCAAGCAAGGACTCCTCCGAGAAGGACAGTGTGGGCCTTGAGCCCTCAAGGCGGGCTTCCCTCCCTGTTCCATCCACCTCAGAGCAAACGAGTCTGTCATTCTGCCAAGGCCTAAGTGTTGAGCCATATCCCTTCGGGACTCTTCCCTGCTCACGAGACGGTGCTCCGCATCTGCGTCCTGGCCTGCCTGACCCCTGCGTCCGGGGCCGCCGGGGGGCTGGTGAGAAAGTGTGTGTCGCGTCCGCAGCTCTGGCTCGCGCACAGCCGTGCAGGGGCCCCCGTGGGGCCCTGGGCTGCGTGAGGGGCCCTATGGGCGTCTCTAGGTTCTGAGGAGACAGGCCGGGCCCTTCTGCTGGCCCAGAGTCAAAGGAGGTCTTAGGGCTCCTCCTTCTCTGTACATCCAGGTCCCTGGTGCCCCTTCCGGAGCCTTTGGGAGTTGGGGACAGAGCACCCTGCTGCAGTGGCCGGCCCCAAGGCAGACCGGGCTCCCCGGACAGCCTGGCCTGCCGGCATCGTCCCACAGCACCGGCAGCGTCCGCACCCCTGGGCCCAGGCCTGTGCGAACTAAAGGGCGACCCGCGCCCCTCCCCAGAAGACCCCCCACCCACCCCCTGTGCCCGCCAAAAAGGAGCGGGGGTGCTGGAGGCTCCTGCAAGACTAGGGGCGGAGAAGGAGCCGAGGCCCCGGGCCAAGCTGCCCCCATGCCCTTGGGCCAGAATCCCCCGGAACTCGGAGGCCCCGCCCTCAGCCGGGGCTGCTCAGGGGTCTCCAGGCCGGCCCGACAGCTGCCTGCGCTGAGTCACCCGCACCTGTTGGGGGCGGGGGGTGGCGGGCCCAGGGGGCTGGACCAGCTGGACACATTCCCTGGCAGGCGGCCCCTGGCACTGGGGGCCAGAGTGTACACACGGGCCTGGGTGAGGGTCGCCCGCGCAAGACGAATGTGGACAGCTGGAGGCCCGGCCTGGACATGGTGGCCGGCCCGAGGCCCTTTGGGGCATCCCCTCCCAGCACGGCCTGTTTCAGGGGGTGAGACTAGATCTCCCTGTTCTGGGGACACCCCTGCGCGGCGTACGCAGCGAGAGCGCGCACAGACCGGGCCACGGCGTACAGCGGGCTCACACGTGGCAGCAGAAAGTGCCGCGGCTGCAATGACGGACAGATTCGGGCCTGGGAGGGCGGGCCATGGAGGGCGGACCGGTGAAAATTAGAAAGGAGAGTAGTGCTCAGTGCTGGGGATGATGAGGGGACCCGGGGCTGTCCCGCCTGTCCGGGGAGACTTTCGAAGGCCATCAGAGTGGGGGTTTGGCTTGCCCTTCAGCCCTGCGATCACCGCTCCCGGAATGGCTCCCGGAGCACCGGGCTCTGGTGTGGGACAGGCCTCCCTCCACCCACGCTGGAAAGCTGAGCTCGCCCTGCGGCCCTGGAGGGGGACAGGGGAGCTGCGTGGTGGGACCGTGCTGAGACAGCAGCATGTCTGTTGGAGGAGGGGGACACTTGCCCATGGCCATGGCTCCCGGGACCAGCTGTGTGCGCCCACTGGGGGGCTCTTGCCTCCCCTGATCCTCCCACTCATCCCTCAGGCGCACCCCCTCTCAGAGGCCCTCCGGGACCCTAGGTGCTCTCTGCCCTTCGTCACTGCGTCTTTCCCCCAACTCCAGGATGCCCCCGGACCCCGCGAGCTTTACTCCATGTGCCTCGTGCCATGTGCCGCCCCCGACACCCTGTCGAGTGGGTGCCCGTGTGCCTGTGAGCCACGGCCTGGCCCCAGGAGGGGCCGCCCCTCTGCCTCTGGAAGTCACGCCCCAAACGGAGCTGTCCCCACGCCGTGAGCACACGGAGAACCAAGGCCGAGCGGGGCGCTCTCGGGGCAGCAGAGCCCAGGGGCGTTCTGCACGGCCTGCACCTGCGCCGGGGGGGGGGGGGGGGCTGGGCCCCGTGGCTGCGGGGGCCGGGCCGTGGCTTTGCCGCGCTCCCTCCCAAGGGTTAACGCGAGCTCCTCAGGCAGCAGCGCGCTTGCATTTCACATGAAAATGTTTTTGCAGCAGACCCGGATGCCAGCATTTTTGTGGTCACAGTCAGATGTTTTTAACTACATTGGACAGAACCCACGACGGCTCTTTCCGTGGCTCCAGCCAGTTTCTGAGCGCTACCTTGAACCCCCGTCATACCCCAGGACCAGGGCCGTGTCGGCGCCCCTCCCCCCGGCCTTGACAGACTTCGGTGGCCCCAGAGCCAAGCTGACCCCAACGTGGCAGCCACCCCGGGGCCTTCAGGGCCCCCTTCGGGTCCCGGGCTGCGCCTGCCAGGCCTCCCCGCCCTCCCTCCCTCCCCCCGCCCAGGGGAAGAGCAGGTTCCCCAGTTTCAAGTCCTGGTGCCTTCCTGAGGCTCAGCCAGGGCTCCGTGGCCACAGGGCAGAGCCCGGGACTTTAAGTGGGGGCCGTCCCAGCTCCACAGAGCCTGTGGGAGCCTCCATGGCTGGGGGAACAGGGAGCAGAGCCACACACGGGCCGGTCCTTCCCACACAGGGTCCAGAGCAGAACAGAGCATCGCTCTGAAGGAAACCCAAGTCCTTGGGACGTGCTGCTCAGAGTTCGGAACGTGGCTGTGGGTTTGTGGTCGGAAGAGTCTCAGGAACCTTCTGGAGACACTTTCCCTTCCCCAGTGTGCCCCACTCCATCACCTTTGCACAGAACACGCTTATCTGCGTGTTAAATGCCCTGAGAAGGCCCGCAGGAGAACCAACTTTGTTTGACTCTTTGCCGTTCCCGAATGCGTGTTGCCCACAAAACCAGCTTCTCTTTTTCTGGCACAAACACGGTAACATCTAAGTGAGTGTCTTGTCGGGGAAGTTGCAGGACTGTCAAAAAAAGAAAAAACCCACGGTTTAGTTTCCTCTCCCGCCTGTGTCCCGCACTGAGGGAGCCCAGCCTCTCCGGTCCCCTAGAGTGGGACACACATGTGCTGAACCGTGTTTCGCCTGTCCCCACCGTGTGCAGACCCCAGGGCTGCCCAGGAGCGCTCGGAAAGGCAGACTGAGGCCTCCCTCAGATGGACAAGCCGGTGACACGTCCGAGCCCGATGCTGGGGGCCGGCACGGCACATCGCCATGGAGGAGGGGGGCCCAGAGGGACCCCCATTGTCCCTTCCCCTGCTCCGGGTCCCCGTGGCCGCCGCCCCCGCACTTGTGCGCGCCGCTCAGTTCCCCGGGGCCACGCTGACGCCAGTTGTTCCAGCTCAGCTGCCGGGCCCGCACCCCGCCCCACCTGTCAGGCCACAGGTCCTCAGCGCCAGCTGCCCGGAGTCCCCCTCCCCAGGCCTTCCCCTGAGCCTGCCAGGCCCTGCTCTCAGCTGCCACCACAGCCCCCTCCACGCCCTCCCCAGCAGGCGTCCCTCCCACTGCCCCCGGGCCAGCAGGCTTGTGTTGGGGGGGCAGCCCACGTGCCGCTTCAGAAGGCAGGTGGCGCGAGGGGCCCAGCCTCCAGCCGAGCCCTGCCGTCCCGGCGCCCGCCCTGCGGGACCCCTACCTCATTGTGGTCCCCATCCCAGCCCGGATGGAGGTCAGGCCTCTCCTGTCCCTTTGAAACGACCAGCCAGAGCTCCCCCGGGTGTTTCTGCTCTGCAGGACTCAGGAGGGTCCTGGCCTAGCCCTGGGTCACTGCTGCGCGTGTTCACTCGTTCGTCCGGCGCGCCCCGCACACTCCAGGCATCAGTGGTGGGCAAGATGGCGGGGGTCCGGGGCCCCACAGGGCTGTGACGTGTTGTGGGGGACAGACAGGAATCAGGGAAATGAGCGAGCGAGATAGCCGTCTGAGAACAGCAAGAATGTGGGGGTTCTGATAGAGGGGACTTCCAGGGCCCTGAGGGTGTCTCGTGGGACCCGAGGCCAACACAGCAAGAGGGAGCCAGCCAGGCAAAGACCAGGCAGAGGAGAGAGCAGGTTCAAAAGCCCTGGGGTAGGAATGTGGGGCCTTTCCCAGAGAGGCCCCAGACCGTGTCCTCCTGGTTCCTTGGAGAATGTGCTTCTCTCGGGCTGGGCCCTGCCACGTCCCCTGAGTGCCCGCGGCGCTTGGGGGTGAGGGTCTCACGGGACTACCAGGTGCTCAGGGACACGGTGAAGGCATCCGGTGAGGGCTCGCAGGGACGAATCCCCTGCCTTCCTGTGCCAGAGCCCCAGGTTCTCTGTCCCCTGAGAGGTCATCCAAACGCCACCGCCCATCCATGGGCGGGTTCAACTCTGGAGCACCTAATCCCCTGCACCTCGAGATCCTGAGGACCCTCGGCTCTGATCCATGTCAGCCTGCTGAGGGGGGTGCTGGGGTCTCAGCCATCACCCCTGGCTGCCTCCCATCCTCTCCCCTGCCCCCACCCCCCCACCCATCCCAGGGGCACACCCCAGAACCAGCTGCCCACAGTGGGGGTAGGAGTCAGGTTGGAAACACCCCAAGCCAGGGGCAGGGCCAAAGCAGACCACGTGAGCTATAGCACATCGCTCAGCCTCCAGGGTCGAGCTGGCCTTGCCTTCCAGAAACACCTCTGAGATGCCAGATCCCGTCTGCTGTCTTACAGTGTCGCCGTGGTGGCGGGGGGAGGGGACGCATCCGTGTTTGCCGCTGGTTTGGGCCAGGTTGGGCATGTGGTTTTGTCTCCTACAGAGGCGATGCTCCATCTTCCCTTTGTGCTGGGGCACTTTGCATGAGATCCATGTTTCCTGCTTCCGAAAAATATTACAGAAATTGCCCCCAAAAAGCTCAGCTTGAGCCCGTCTGGAGGAGGGCAGGTGACGGTCATTTCACATCTTCCAGGTGCTTTCAGTTTATTGGGATTGTCTACTTCATTAGCCGCTTTGGGCAATTTTTCCTTAAAAAAGGATTCATCCCATCAAGTTTTTAGTTTTCTAGGACATGATGTATTCACTCACTCTGCTCTTAGAGGTGTTCCTTCCCTTCTGTTCCTGATTTTTCATCACTTGCCAAACACTTACATACGTTTTTGGCTCTCCAAAGAACCAGGCTTTGGTTTTACTGATCAATTCTGTTTTCATGAAAATTTTTCTGTTCTACTAATATCTCCCTTTATCCTCTCTTGTTCTTTCTTTGCAATCATTTTGGTGTTCTCCCGCCACCTCCTTGACTTGAAGCTTAACCTTTCTGATTTCCTAAAACTGCTATCACTGTTCCTCTGAATGCCCTTTTGGCAGCATCTCACGGTGTCTCTATGTTCTCACTGTCACTGTAGATCCTTCTAGATGGATTTAATTGCCGTTTAGTTTCTCTTTACCCAAAGCGCCATTTAGAACTATATCTTGTGAAGCTGTGTGTGTGTCAGTCTCGTCAGGCCTCTTGGTTATTAATTTCCTGTTTTACTCCAAGGCATGGACTTTTGGAAACGCGTGGACGTTCCTTGGGGAGCCGGAGGAAGTTGTCTCTGTGACCTTTCTGTGCACGTGTGGAGGCAGCCGAGGCTGGTTTGCCGGCCGACTTGAGCTTGCTTGCAGAGGCACTCAGTTCCTCCACGTCCTCATTTTGTTGGTTTGTTTCCCGCACTGCGGTTCCCGGCTCTGACGAGGGTGCCGTAGTTGCCGGCAGCACGGTGCCTCTCCTGGTGATGTACAGGTCTCGTCTGGTCTCTCCCACTCCGTACTCTGTGTCCTCCCTGCAGACCTATGCAACGGGCTGTGTTCCTCACTGGGTCTGCCCCCTCTCTGTCCCTCTGTGGAACCTCAGCCTCGGGGACCCTCACCTTTTCTTGCTCACTGCTCCCACCGTGCTCCGTGGTCACCCCCATGGACGGGATCTTCGATCCCCTTCTGTTTGCAGACACCCAGCCTTCAGCCTCTCAGAGGACATCAGCTCCAATCTGAAGGCTGATTTGGCTTGCCCTGCTTGAGGATGAAGTCACCCCTGCAGCGTGGCTCTTGTCCCACAGGGAAGGCTGGGCTCCCTGGGTGTCTTGTGAGTCCGCATCTCAGGGACCTGTAGCTCAGGAGGCTGTCACAGCATGAGTGCAGGCATCTCCTGCTGGCTCTGGCTCTCTGCACGTGTAAAGGCCTCATGCAGGGCAGGAGGGAGGATAGAAAACTGACTGGGGCCTGGCGGGATGAGTCTGGGGGTGCACAGTGAGAATTCTGCAACTTAGGTCTTCATACCAACCCCAACGGAAGCTCCCGAAAGCTTTTGGGGGGCCATTGTGTGTTCTGAATCATGGCTCTGGCGGCAGGGGTCATGGGACCCACGGGGGCTGGCCAGGCTGGCTCAGAGGGGTTGGGAGGTCATCAGACCTGGGCCAGAACAAAGGAGGACAGGGAGAGAGCCCTGGGGATGTCAAGGAAGAGAGAGGCCTGCTGAAGAGCCCTGTGAAGTCAGGAATCGTGCTGCCCTCCACACCCATGGCCACCGACAGTCTGTCCCCCCTTACTATCATTCTAGCCTGTTCATGGTGGCTTCTGGATCTTTGAGGTGGGCCCTGACCACCCTCCCTCCCCACATCCCCCCGGAAGCCCTGGAAGCTGCTCAGAGGTGCTACCCTGTGGCTCACCTTCATCTCTCTGCCCAGAGCATCTCCCCCTCTTACCGGGCTGGTCCTTGAGGTGCCCCTGGAAGGACAGCTCCTCCAGGGGATCCCGGGTACCTCCCACCGGAACCGTGTCCTTTCTCTACAAGTGCACTTGAGCATGGTGGTCACATACCAGCCCCAGGGGCCTGTCCTAGTCCCTGCCACCTCATATAGCAAAGGAGATTACCCTTGCTTGTCCGGGTGGGCTCAGTGTCATCATAAGGGTCCTTACAAGAGGGACAGAGGAGGTCACAGTCAGAGGAGAGGCCATGGCAGTAGAGGCAAAGTCTAGAGAGGAGAAGACGCTTGGCTGTTGGCTGTGAAGGTGGAGGATGGGGCCACGAACCAAGGAAGGCAGCGCTTCTAGAAGCTGGAAGAAGCAGGAAACAGATTTGTTCGTGGAGCCTCCAGAAGGAGCACAGCTCCGATGACACCAGGACTCCAGCCTCATGGGCTCCTGGCCTCCAGAGCTATGGGATGGTCAGTCTGCGCCCTAAGTGTGTGGTGACTTGTCACCACAGCAGTGGGACACTGACACAAGTGCCAGCATGGGGCCAGGCCCTGGGGGACAGCAGCAGACAAGGTGGACCAGACCCTGCCCACGTGGGGGTTGTCCTCCTCGAGGTGGGGGAGAGCGGGGACAGCCATTTAGTTAGAACCACGCTGAGTGTGACAACGAGAGCTGGGGGCACACCAGAGCGGTTGTGATCCTGTCCATCCCATGGAAGCGCACTGTGATCCGAACAGAAAGGATGTGTGGAAGGTAGGTAGACTGTGCAGAGGGGTGCCAAGAGCAGCTAACCACGGGGCAGCACGTGCAAAGGCCCTGAGGCAGGAGGGAACACATCTGGCTTGTGGCTCTGAGTGGAAGTAGAGGGCTGAGCACAGGCCGAGGGAGAGAGCGGCGTGAGAGAGGTGAAGGGCCAGAAGGCGCTGCACCCTGAGGGGCATGTCAGGGTGAGGACAGCAGGACACCCCAAAGGACATAAGGCAGCGGAGCTCTGTGTGTATAAGATCACTCTGAAATTCAAGATCATGTCATCCGTAAGCCAGAACAAGATGCTGTGAAAAAGAAACAAATTGAGAACAAGAAAGAGCCCCTAGAAATGTAAAATAGAGTGCTGAATTTAAAAAACAAAACAAAAACCCTCAGTGACCAATTGAAGTAAATCTCCCAGACAGTGAAATAAAGACAGAGAGATGAAAAATAAGAGGGCACATCCGGAAAGCATGGGGTCAGCCCAAGGAGGCCCACCACACAAATCCCAGACATTCCAGGAAGGGACACGGGAGAAGGCTGAGGGGGGACCATAACTGAGAGGAAGGGCCCACCGGAAACCTGGTGCTAGACAGGGCAGCTGGTGTGCTCAGGCCTTTCCACCCTGGAACTCCCAAGAATCTTCCTAAAGAACTGAAGGTGACCTACTGAACCTTGTCCTTGTCGCCAGTAGAGATTTACAGAAATGCCTTCAAACTTCTGAAGAAAAATTGAATTCTATACCCAGCCAAGGTAACCATCAAGGGCGAAGCATTTTCACTCAAGAGTTCCTAAACTTTTCTTTCCACGCCTTTTCTTTTTTTTTTTTTTAAAGATTTTATTTATTTATTTGACAGAGAGAGAGATCACAAGTAGGCAGAGAGGCAGGGAGAGAGAGAGAGGAGGAAGCAGGCTCCCTGCGGAGCAGAGAGCCCGATGCGGGGCTCGATCCCAGGACCCTGAGATCATGACCTGAGCCGAAGGCAGCGGCTTAATCCACTGAGCCACCCAGGCGCCCCTCCACGCCTTTTCTCTGGAAGTTATGGAGAATGTAGGAGAAACCAGGAAGGAGGAGGCTCCGGAAGTGGGCAGGGTGGCCCCAGCCCCGGCCCAAGCAGGGGGCAGCAGCTCTGAGGGAGGCCCTCCAGGAGAAGGAGGGGGGTGGGCTCAGAAGAAGACCTGGGGCCCCAGAGCTTCCAAAACTGGAGAACGCCATGCTGATGAAGGCATCACTAGAAAACACGAGAAAGCACGGATCACTGCAGATTAAGTCAGAATAGCAAGGGAGCCATATGGGGACACGGGAGGCCCCAGAATCATGAAATGGGGCAGGAGCTCCATCCTCATCCCCTGCCGGGAGAGATGTCTGACACTGATCCACCGGGACATCTCGGGGCGTGCATGGTTCTTATGGCTGATGAGGCATCCGCTAGATGGGAGCCTTAAAGGCGGCTGTCCCCTGAGGGGGGATAGGGCATGAACAGCCCCACAGGCTTCTTCATCATGGGCTGCACAGTGAGTGTGTCCTTTGGGCTGCGCCCGGCCACACTCATCCACGTGTAGCGACCCCCTCCCGGAAGGGCCGCTGTCTGGCTAGAATGTGATGTGATCACTAGGGGACAGGGGAGACTGGGGACTGATGAGGGCCCATGGCCAAGGTCCTTGGGGTGGGGGTGGGGGGAGGGAGAGAGGACAGGGGTTGGAAAGAAAGGAGGACGCAAGGGATGTTTAGGGACCAAAATCCAGCCTTAAGGGGTGGTGGGGTCAGGGGAGGGGAGGGGCCTCATCAGGAAAGCTCTTCCCCCAGGCTGTGGCTGGCCCTGTCGTGGGGAGGGGAGGCTGCTGTGACCCCCAGGTGGGAACACGGTGGCGGATGATGTGATGCCCGTATGGGGGCGTTCGCACGCAGTCAGGGCACAGGGCCCAGAGGAGAGGTCCGAGCTGGCCGCAGACGCCGGAGGGCAGCAGGGACGGCACTTCGGAAGAAGGGGTGGGACAGGGTCACCAGCAAGAGATCACAGGGGCAGGACAGTGAGCCAGGGCCGGGCCATCCATGGGCCACAGAAGGACAAGCAGGTGTGGGAGGGCAGTCGCTGGGGCTCGGGCATCCACAAAACCCAGGGGAGCTGGCATCGCAAAGGGGCACCCGTGCCACCCAGAGGACAGGAGACAAAATGGGAACACCCCCTTGGGTATGGCCACACAGAGCTGTGGAATATCATACTTGGTCTGACTGGACACTGTGCCCGTGGGGTACATAAATCACGCCACCTTGGCCACCAGGTGCCCCGTGTCCGCGCATCGGGCGTGCTCCGGAAATTCCCGTGGCCTGAGTGCCTGGGCGAGGTGGGGGGCCTCGGGGATGAGGACAGCCAGGTGTCCACAGAAGCTGGCACTGCCCGGCAGAGGGGCCCGATGAGGGCAGCTGCGGGCCCGCCCCACTGCTCACGTGGCGGTTTCTGCCTGGGGTCAGTACAGGAGGTGGCACGTTTGGCCGCAGCCTGGGCCTGAGACAGAGGTCAGGTGGAGACGGATATCCTGTGCCCAGAGCCAGTCGCAGAGGAAAATGGACCTAGAGAGGGTGGGAGCAGCCGCTTCCCCGGGGTGCGTCCCTCCCACGGCAGCCCCGGACACCGGGTCCCTGGGCCTCGGCCTGCTGCCGCGCTGCTGGCACACAGACCTGGACCAACGGGGCGGGGCGGGGGGATGCCTTCCGAGCCCACGCGTTCCGACTCCCCCACCCGCCCCGGCTCAGCATCCTTCCA
This sequence comes from Meles meles, assembly GCF_922984935.1. Lineage (NCBI taxonomy): Eukaryota > Metazoa > Chordata > Mammalia > Carnivora > Mustelidae > Meles > Meles meles. Next base: position 2,084,714 of record NC_060073.1, read on the forward strand.
GGGACACGAGCGTTTCCTGTGAGAGAGCTCCGGAGGCCCAGGTGTCAGAAAGAGGCTCCGAGGGGAGCGCGACCGTCCACGAGCGTCCACTTACCAGCATCCCTCCAGCACTTGGTGCCAGGAGGCCCCACCCCGTGTGCCTGAAGTTACACCATTGGCGCTCCCTCCTTTGGGCTAGATGTTGTCTTTGACAAGTATTTTCTGAATGTCTGCTATGTACTAGGCGCTGGGAACACGGGAGAAAGTATGTGGACCTGCCCTTGAGGGAGTCGTGTACAGTGGGGCCACGGACAGTAAGCAGACAATTAATTTATCTTCTGCAGAGAAGGAGGGAATTCTCCCAACACCGTTAGTCATTCACACTTCAGTATGAATGAGTTTTTCCTGTGCTTTCCCCGGTAACGGACCGGACAGGGGTGGCCACACGATCCAGAGACTGGGGTGCGGGTGGGGGGTGTCAGAGCAGAGAGGAGCAGGACTGTAACTTCCCTCAGAAGCTTCCCCAGCTCCCAGGTTCCCAGGCTGCATCCCGGGGACCCACCCCCGCCCAGCCCGGTGTCGGCTCCTCTGGCCCCCGTACCCTCTCCCCGAGGCCTCGCCCTCCCCGCCATCCTGGAAACGATGTTGTTGTCTGTGGAGATCATGTGTAACCGCCTGTGAGTTATAAGTCTCCGGAGCGAGCAGCCTGTTACCTAACCAGGCCCGGCTCATGCCAATGTCTTGAGTAATTATTGGGGGGTGGGGGGCCATCCAGCCCACAGCAGAACCTCTCCGAGGGAATGCTATTGTTTTTCGCGTCAGCTGCATTTTAAGGCTACATTTCACATCAGCTGTGACTTGGAAGGAAAGAGGGCCCGGCCTTTGAAAAATTGAGAAATTGAGAGCGGGGCGGTGGAGGGCAGCTTAACCCCTCGGGCCCCCGGCGCTTCCCAGGGCTGCCTGACAGAGAGCAGGCTTGTTGGGGATCAGAACCCGTGGCCAGGGCCGGCAGCCGCCACTTGGCAGCGCCAATGGAAACCGCCGTGCGGTTACGCACAGACAGTCACGGAAACTCGGGAGGACGGCAGTGTTGGAGGCTGCGCCAGGCCTGGCCTCTGAGCCCTTCCTCCCTCTGCTCCCACGATCGGCGGCCAGGTGCCCGCAGCATGCAGACGGCTCTGCGGTGGGGGCGGGGGGCTCACCCGGCCCACCCAGCCCACCGCTGCTGCGTCCCTGGGAGCACAGGGAGGGACACAGGGTATCTGCTCCCACCCCTGATCCATCGACCAGGGACTCGGGCACCTACCATGTGCCGGGAGCCGCGCCAGGTGCTGGGGAGGCCGCGTACACCCCTTTCTCAGGAAGTTTGGTCCGGGGAGGGGCGGGCAGGAAGCCCACAAGCGCCCCGCGTGGAGCAGCGAGGACCGGGAGGAAGAAAGCCCCAGTGAGGGAGCAGTGGGGTTGGCGGCGGCAGCGGGAATCAGTGAGGGCCCCTGAGCCAGACAGGCACCCGGGGGGCAGGGGAAGGGCTGCCCAAGCCGTCCTCGGCCCTCCCGACACCTCGTGGTGCTGACGGCCAGGCTCTGACCCCTGCCAGAGCCCTGGAAGCTTCTTGTACTTTCTGATATTGGAGGCTGCACTGACTCACTTGCTTAACTGTTCCCTACATCGTCCAGCAAACCTTTACTACAGGGCCAGGGACATCAGTCCTGAGGTCCTGGGGTGAAGACCTAGCTGGTTCAGGGGACAGTGACGTCAGGCCAGTGGGACTCTGGCGAGTGGGACACGGTAAGGGTAGAACACTGGCAGGACCAGACCCGGGCCTGGCACTCCCGCAAGGAGACGGACTCTGGTGGGAAGGTGCAGGGGGTTGAGGCTCTAAGCCCAGAGGGGGGTGCTCTGATTCACATGCATCTGAGCTGCCGTGTGAACGGGATGGGGACCCCGGGGGGCACAGGGAAACAGTTGGCAGGGGTGACAAATGAGGGTGAGGGCAAGGGGATCGGTCCCAGCTGTTGCCAAGACAATGACATCAGTGATAGCCTGACCTAGAGGGAAATTTGCCACCCCTGGAGTCTCAGGGCTGAGGTGTGCACAGCCCTGCAGGGGGCCCAGGGCCCTGCCCCCGTTTGCTTCGTTGTCCGCCACACGCCTCTTCTGCCTCACGGCCCCTGATGGCGGCTCCCGCAGTCACCATCACATCTGCATCCCAGCAGCAGGAAGCAGAGACCAGACCTGACGCAGAAGGCACCTGCCTCAGCTTCTCTTCTTTCCACTGACCAGAATGTAACACATCCCCAAGTCCCTACGAGGGCCCCTGAGAAACCGGAGCTCTACCCTAGGCGGCCATACAACCCATTTAATTCGTGGTCCTGTTAATAGAGAGAGAGAGAAACAGCTATCGGGACAATGTACCATCCTTGCACAGAGCAAATTCTCCAGGCAGTCTGGAGGCTAGACCGAACCAAGTGGGAACCGGATGTTGGGGGGTGAAGAAAGCAGAGGGCACAGCCGTGGAGCGCCTGGTGCAGAGGCCGCCACCATGCAATGGCCAGCAGAGAAAGGGGCACGGAGGGGACTTGGAGGAGAAAACCCAGGAAAGCGTGGGTCCCAGGAGCTGGAAGGCTTCAGCAGGGGGACCCGCCCCCACAGAGGAAAACTCTAAGTCAGGGCAGGAGATACGGGGAAGTGACGCCTGAGCCATGGGTGCCAGGGACCACAGTCTGGACGAGGAGGGCTAAGAAGTTCATGCACCACTTCTGGTTACACGTGGCAAATTAACACATGTGTTTGCTTCTACCCCCTCCCGGCCCCGCCGAAGTGACATTAACAGCATTTTAAGTGTTTTAAGATGAAGATCAATAAGGCTAAAGTGATCAGAAGACAAGAGAGACACCAAAACTGTCAACCAAAGTTTAGAAATGGGGAAGCAGAGGGACCTGTGGAAACCAGGAGTGTAGACATCACGCCTGGCAAAAGCAAGAGACACTGATAAGGGAAATGGTCCCAGCCCGGAACCCTGGGCAGGCTCAGGGTCAGGCACCCCAGGTGGCCTCCAGAGTGCTGACTACAGACCAGGGGGACATTTACTGAAGAGTGTCTGAGCAGCAGACACGTCCCCGATCATCCATCCACCACCACCTCCTCGGCCCATGATGCCCGCCCAGCCAAAGACAAAGCTTCTCAGTCCCTGGGGAAGCTAAATCTGAGAGGTTCTGAGTATGGGGACACCAGGAGCAGTCGTGGGCGGAGAGCGAGCCATCGTGATAAAAGCAAATGGGATTTAGTGAACACTTTGATGCTAAAAAGTAAAGCTCCTGCCCTCTTCCCTCCTTAAATCCCCAAATGCCCTCACTGGGGTACCAGACTGTGATTTAAGAACACCAGCAGAAAACGGACATCCTAAGCTTCCAGAGAAAAACAGTAGGTCACATACACAGCATAGCAAGTCAAACGGCATCGGCTTTTCAACAGCAATGCAGAAAGCTAGCATACAATGAAGAAATGCCTTCAAACTTCCGAGGGAAGAAAGTATTTCCAATCTAGACTTCTACACCCAACCCAGCTCTCAGATATGAAAGTAGGTTAAAGACATTTTCAAATATAGACAGTCCGAAGTTTTACCTGCCACCTGCTTTTTCTCAGAAAGTTACTTGGGGATGTGCTTCAACAAAATTAAGGGAAAACCAAGAAAGAGAAGAGTAGGCTCCAAAAATCAGCAGAACCCAGCACCAAAAGATAGATGACGAGAGATAGGAAGAAAGAAAGAAAGATAGATAGATAGGGACTGGCCAGCCAAGAAAATTCCTAACGTGAGGGGGAAAGAAGTTCTAGTATTATCGCTGTTCAGCAGACCTGAAGAGCAACCAGTCCTCCAAGGACTGTAAGAAAAAAACTTCTAGGAGAAAAAAATAATAAAGCCGATAGATTGCTGATGTTCCCAACTGAATGAATAGAAATTTTACAATTCTGGCAGAAAGTTCAAGAATAAGCTAGTGACTGATGCATTAAAAACTAAGCAATATAGGGGCACCAGGCTGGCTCAGTCAGTAGAGCATGCAACTCTTGATCTTGGGGTTATAATTTTGAGTCTTACATTGGGTGTAGACATTACTTAAAAATAAAATCTTAAAAAAAAAAGTTAAATAAAACATGAAGGCAATTCTTAATCCCAGGGAAAACAAAAAGTTGTAATCATAGAAGACCACATGACTCAGCAGAAAACCTCGTTTATATAAGCACATAAAGTTACATAATTTTTACACAAAATGCAAACAGTGTATGTTTTTTAGAAGATTTTATTTATTTACTTAGAACACAGAGGGAGAGGGAGAAGTAGACCTCTACTGAGCCAGGAGCCTGACATGGGGCTCGGTCCCAGGACCCTGGGATTGTGACCTGAGCCAAAGGTAGACACTTAACCAACTGAGCCACCCAGGAGCCCCACTAAATATTTATTTAGCCTAGAACTGCAATATATTGGGAGGATAGGGGGATGGCAAAAGCAGAGGTTGTGAAAGTGAAATCTTAATCTCCCCTCCTCCACGCCAGGCAGTCGCTAGGTAATGTCTAAAATTGCAAAAATAAGGAATCAACATAAGCAAGTGCTTTAGAAATACCAAGGTAAAGCCCAGAGACGGCTGAGAGGTTGAGGAATGGCCTCTGGGGTTGGAAGAGATGGCACCCGTGGGAGGCGGGCCTGCTGGCGGGGGGACAAGAAAACTCCATCACGGAGGGAGCGACGGTGCGGAGAACGGCAGGTCTGGCGGTGCCCGGGGGAGGAGGAGGAGGATGAGATGGTGGGCAAAGGAGCAGGGGCTCCGGCGGGGGGCGGCGAGGGTGTGCTGCCGGGTCTGGGAAGAGCAGAAGAGCGGGTGAGGGGCGAGGAGGCTCCAAGATACAGGTGCACGTAGCACTGGCGGGTCCCTGGACCTGAACCAGAGCCAGAGCGCTGGGGCTTCGTGAGAGGGGGCGGCGGTGAGAGAGGACGGCTCATCGGGGGCACCCAACCCCCACCTTTAACTCGGGCTGACGGAAGGACAGGGGCTCCTGCCAGAGCTGAGACCCCGGTGGTACCAAGGATGGTCTCCAAGGCCCCTGGCTCTAGGCGTAAGTGGGGAACCTGCAGGCCGTGACAGTGGGTGACCCGGGGCCTGCTAGAGGCCAGCAGACCACACCCGATCTGGTCCGTGTGCGTCCCCCCCAGCCAGGCCCGGGTTCCGAGCAGCTCTTCCTTCCAGCCCCCGGAGCAGGAAGGGCGCGGGCTGGGAGCCGCAGGACGGGGCCTGAGTGTCTCATCAACCCTCAGGTCAGCCTGGGCCAGACGGGACCCCCGCCAGCCCCCGGCCTCCTTCCTGGGTGGAGGCCTCCCCGCCCTTCCGCTCACCTTCCGAGCATTCTGGGCTTTCCTAGGAGCACCCCCCACCCCGCACTCAGCAGCTCTCGGGCCTCCGACCTCCCAAGGGTACCCCACGTCTGTCCCCGCTGGTGTCCTGGCCTCATGGCCACATGTCCCAGGGTCAGAGTCGGGCTTCCTAAGGTCACAGTTCTGGTGTGGAGGCTGGACTGAGGTGGGCAATGGCAGGCAGGGCCGTGCTGTCCTCTCAGGAGCTGCAGCTGGTCCGGACAAGGGTCCGTAAGGGTGAGAAGATGCCACACGGAGAGGCTTCATTCTTGGCTTTTCCGTTTCGGCTGGTCTCCATGCAGACGACTCCTGCCGGTGGCCCTTGGGGGCTCCTAAGTAGCACGGCCCTGCCTGCCGGGTGGGGGATGAGGCCACCCACGGCTGTCCCAGAGTCCGGAGGCTGGAGGAATGGCCTCTGGGCCTTTGTGATTAGGGGGAGCTCCGGGTCGAGGGTGCATGGACGGCCCTCAGTACGGCAGGAGCCCCCCGGGAGCTGGCCACATAGGAAGATGGAGGACCTGACCCCTCCTTAAGTCTCCAACGGTGGGAAGCCTATGGGCTTCCGGAGAAGCTAGTATATTAGAGGCCCAAGAGCCACAGAACCGGGGCCCATGGCCTGCAGCACCCACCATTCAGGGGCCAGTGTGGACCTTCGGACCCCAGGGAGCTGGGCTAAGGGAGGCCCCTGTGTCCAGAAACTGTCTCTCTTGGCCTGGATGGCCTTTGCCTACTCTTCCCCCGGGGTCCATGTGGGGTGGGGGGGCAGAGGCGGAGAGCCAGGCCCCTCCCACCTGCCCACAGCCCCCCGCCCCAAGCAGCCCCCTGGAACTCTGGGCACTTGTGCGCTCCCCCGGCAGCTCTCCGCAGGCCACCTTCGTCAGCGGGTCAGATCGGAAGCATCCCTTCCCATCCCTGTCTTAGAGAGACCACAATACGAGCCGGGGAGGCGACCAAAGGCCAAGTCCCGTGTCTGCACGTGGCCAGGCCCGGTCGGCTGTGCCCCACCGCGGGACAGGCGAGCCGGCGTGACCTACAGGCGGGGCCCCAGGGCGAGACCACAGGCAGCAGTGGGGAAGGGGGCCAGGGAGCGGGACGGAAGGGAGGGCTGGGAACGTCCGCCGGCCTGGAAAGGAGGGGATCTGGGAGCGGAGAGAGAACAGGACCTGCCAAATGCGTCCAGATGGGGCTGGAGCGCTCGGGGCCTGGCCTGGAGCCCTAGCGACTTCCTGCCGCCCACCCTGCTCCCCCACCTCCTCGCCCACTTCCCCGCCAGCCGGTCTTGGGGTGGGGGCTGGGGCTCAGCTGCACCCCCCACGGAGCCCCAGGGCATGCGCCCGGGGCCTGGGCACCTGGGCCAGGGGCGGGCGGAGGCTCAGGTCAGCTCCCCCACATGACACGGAGCACCTGCCAGATGCTCCAGTGACCGCCCGAGCCCCCCCAGACCCACCCCTCCCCGGGAGACGGGTCCTGGGGAGGCGCCCAGAGCCAGCCACGTGGGAACCACCGCAAGCCGAGCTGTGAAGGATGCGGGACTGGAAGGGGGTAGGCGGGCAGAGCAGCAGCAGGCAGAAGGTGGGGTGCGGGGCACAGCGCTGAGATGCCATGGGGGGGACGGCGCGGGCCAGAAAGGCCAGGGTACCCTGGAGGGTCCCTAGTTGTTCTCAGCAGCTGGAGCACCAGCCAGAGATGTGGGAGGCCTCACGGAGCCGCTCGCGCACTCCCGCCCCAGCCCAAGCCTCCGGGAGGCCCCGTCCCCGTTCTGCTGCGGCTGCCGCTGCTCCAAGGGATGCGCCCCGGGCGGCCGTGCCAGCTGTAGCGACACCCAGAGCGTGGCCGCGAGGCTCACCTCCGAGATGCCGAGGCCCTGCCCAGGGAGCCGGCACCCAGCAAAGGGAGGGCAGGCGGGGGACCTTCTGACTCAGGGCTCTGGCCTCACAAGTCAGGAGGGAGCAGTCCCGGGAGGGTGTTGTCTTTCCACGAGGTGCGGAAGGCACACCCGAGCCCCCAGCCGGGCCTCAAATTCCGGGCAGGACACTGGGCTTGAGCCTATAGGGGAGGAGACCCCCGTGACTTCCCTAGGAAGGCAGGTTCCGGGAGGGGGCTCCGGCCCTGCCGTCGGGCACGTCCCACATCTCCCTCCCCACAAGCCTCTTCCGGGTGCCAGGAAAGGGGCCGGATTCCGGATTCCAGGCCCGGCCACCCAGCCCCCATCTGGGACCCCAGCCCAGAGCCCTGGGGCCCCAGCCTCCAACCTGGTTCCACCTCAGGGGAGACTGATTCAAGGAATCCTGTCCCAGGAGCGCGAGCAGGAAGTGGGGGTGGGGGGAGCGGCCCTGTGCTGGGTCCCGGCCCGGGGGCCCCGGGGGCTGGGGGGCCCGGGGGCCAGGGGCTGCCTGCCCGTCTAGGTCAGCCGCAGCTGCAGCCCGGCCCTGGGCTGCTGAGTCATGGGGCTGCTGTCTCCAGGCCAGGACCAAGGCGGGAAAAGCAGTGAGGCTGGACGCCCCGGCCCCTAGAGGGCAGGCAGGGCCCCCCCCCGAGGACGGAGGGTGGCCGGCCCGCTCCTTAGCTCTCCCAGCAGCCCCGTCCCCGCGACCAGCCCCGGACCCTCGGGTGCCAGCTCCCAGTGTCCCCACCGAGCGCGGCCCTCAGCACAGCTCTGGTGGAAGCCTGCGTGCACACACACACACACACACACACACACGTGCCTGCATGCTCAGGCAGGCCAAGGCCCTCAGCCCCTCTGCTGGTCGCCCTGTCCCTGGAGCTGTCCTGAAGAGTTCTGGCATTGGGGGGGTGGGGTTGTTCACTCTTCGGCAAATCTTCCCTGAGGACCTACTATGTGCCGGCCCCGGCCAGCAGCTGTAACAGAGCAAGGCAGGGGCTTCTCCCCTCAAGGAGCCACCAGAGAGAGCAAAGGAGACAAGTCAGCAAAAGAGTGACGAGTGCCAAGGACAGGACAGCAGCTAGGTCACGGGCATGCCAGGGCAGGCCTGAGTGGGGCATCTAAGTAAATACCCAGAAGAAGGCAGAGGCAGCCTGAGGCTTCGCAGATTGAGACCCTCTTCACCGGCCGCGCGTGCGAGGGGCCTGCAGCGGGATCAAGCCTGCCCAAGAAGACCCCACAGGGAGGGAGCCAAGTCAGCAGGGGCAGCAAAGAGGGTGTGACCGGCTGGTGAGGGGCCTCAGGGCCTCGGCAGTGACCCTGGCCTTGGTGCTGAGTGCCTGGTGGGCCCCCTTCCTAACGTCCTTCTCCCAGGGCCTAAGCGTGGCTGTGGGACTGTAGGTGGGAGGCCGCTGTGACATCCGGGAGTTGCTGGTGGCTCAGGCCAGGGCCACGGCGGTGCGGGTGGGGGTCCGGAAGGACGCACAGATCGGATGGCTTTGCCGGGTCCCGAAGCTCTCCAGCCTTGACCGTGGTGGTGCCTCTGGGGCTGGGTCAGATGAGAGCGGTGAGAGGAAGGAGCCCCAGAGTCACTAGCCTGACCCTTCGCTAAGAAGGGAGCCCTGAGAGGCGCAGACAGGGAGGGCCGTCAGGCCCAGAGACGACTCACTGAGTTCCACACGCCTTGACACCCTGGCGGGGAGGCCCAGCAGGCAGGGGTCTGCGCGGGGCCCAGGAGAGGCCGGCGGCCACGGCCACAGATGGCAACGTCAAGAGAGGACTTCGTTTGTTTTGCTGTTGGGGACGGGGTGTCCGCTGCGGAGGAGGGGCCTGCTGGTCATTTGGGGAGAGGGACAAACGGGGTGGGTGCTCGCAGAGGGGCAGCCTCAGACGGCAGCTGGACGGCCCCGAGGCCAGGCCAGGCCAGGGAAGTTCTCCTCTCCCACGGGTTCTCAAGGGGCAGAGCAGAGAAGGGCGTGGGGCTCTGGGGAGGGCAGCGGACAGTGCGCAGTGAGTGGACCGGCAGGGGGCTGGCGGGCGGAGTCCGGGGAGCCCCCTGGGCTGGACGTGGCCGGGGAGCTGGGCGGTGCGTGGCCTCGCTGAGCAGCCAGACAGAAGCGATCCCTCCTGGAAGCTATGGGGCAGGGAAGGTGACAGACAGCTGAAGGACAGGGGTGTTCGCTCAGGGCTTGGTCTTGGGGGTCAAGGACACAGTGAAATCAGGGTCACAGGAGCCCCCCCACCTACAGGCAGGCTCCGCCCAGGAGAGGAGAAAAGGAGGCAGAAACCTTCCCCGAGAGAGGAGGGTCATGGCACAGGGTCGACTGTGAGCCCCTGGGGCGAGGAGAGGGTGGCGGGAGAGAAGGGCCGGTAGGGGCCACATGGCGGGGCCGCCGCAGAGCACAGCCTTGGCCATGGCCCCCAGCAGACCCATTCCCAGAGCACAGCCCCTCCCCGGCGTCCCCCGAGCAGGCACAGGGATACCGTCAGCCAAGCTCTTGGCCTCCCCAACCCCCTGCTAGGGACACAGGCCACATGACACCCCCCAAGTCCCATAAGAAGGACCCCGTGGAGCCACCCCGAGGAGCCAGCTCCGTGGACATGTTCCCACAAGGCGACCTCAAACCCACGTTGAGTGAAACAAGCAAGTGCAGAGCCAGGAATCTCGCGTTACCGTCCGCACTAAACCCTGCCACGCAGGGACTCGGTACCACATGCACAAGTGGGGCTTGGCCGTATCGGCAAGGACGAGGGCCCGTCCCCGTGCTGCCGACCTGGAGGAGGAGAGGACCCCGTCAGGGGGTCCTGGTCAGAGGGGATGCTCGTTGGTGATGGTTTCGCCTTTGAGGGACAGTGTTCTTGAAGAGCCCTTGTGTCGTACAGAACCTGGCACACAGTCTCATCTCAGGACTAGGACCGTGGCCAGGCAGAGCGGGACCCGGGGAGAGGGCCCTGTGGCCGCTCGCCCGGAGGCTGAGGCGGGTTGACGGGCCGCAGCCGTTGGGGACGAGGCCATGGGGCGTGTGCCACCAGGGAGCAGCTGGGGAGACTGCTACGAGTGTCCAGAGAGAGGACGTGGCCCCAGGCCGAGCGGGGACAGTGCGAGTGGCCCGAGAGAGCCGTGCATCAGGCAGAGGAGTGGATTCTTCCAGGAAGTGGGGCCAGCTGGTGCAAAGGTCCTGAGGCAGGGAAAGTTATGGTACATCCAAGGAACTGGAAGAAGCCAGCCTGGGGCATGAAGGGGCAGGGACTGAGGTGGTCACAGGACCCAGAGGAGGGATCCTGTGGCCAAGGAAGGGCTGAGTCTTTATCCCGAGAGCAGCGGGGAGACCTATAGGGGTTTCACTTGGGGCAAGGACAGGCTGTGAGAACAGAGGAGAGGTCCGTTGCAGGGAAGGTGAGCTGAGCGTCAAGGGGGCTCTGCTGGGTGCCCAGGAGGCTGGTGGGCTTGGGCCACGGGGTGGGGTGTGGAGGTGGCCAGGCCTGGCCCGAGGGGCCAATGGCAGATAGAACCCACCTGCCAGCCATCGCCGGGCCCGGTGTCACCCTCCCGCCCGGCCCGGGCTTTGGCGCAGGCAGCCAGGCACTCTCTGGCTCCAGGTACAAAGTGTTCTGCCCAGCGTCCCCCTGGCTTCCGGGACTTCGAGGCCCGTCAGAGGGGCAGTGCAGGAGGGGAGGCGGGGGGAAGCAGATGCCGGTGGGGCCTCCCTGCCGCCAACACAAACACAGCCTCTCGCTTGCAGCCTCCGTCTCCAGCCTGCCCTACATTCCCGCTCGCCCGCCGCCCCCCCACCCCGGGCAGGGCGGCTGCGTCGGCCCGGCCTGGGGCTGCCGGACGTGGGCAGGGCAGGCGGCCGCCCCTGCTTGGCCTCCGTTGGCAGGACCCCCTGGAGGCCCTGCTAGGGGTTGGCCCGGCCTGCGGGGAAGGCCCGAGCCCCCCCTAGGGTCTCCCCCAGTCCCCCCCGTCTGGTGGCTATGGGTCTTGGCCCCACCACCCCGGACTCCTTCCAGGGTCCGCTGACCCCCCATGTCCCGTGAGCCTTCTCCTCCCTCGAGCATTACCGGAAATCCACACGGAGCGGCCTTGGCAGGGCTCAGTGGGGCCGTGGAAGTGCGGGCCCCAATGGAGGCCCGGAGGGCGGGCAGGGCACTGGGGGTCCAGGAGTAGGATCTGTGTCGATGAACTCAGCACGCGCAGACTCTGTGGGGCTTTCATCCCGGGGCAGCGGCGGTGCGGGAAGGGGGCAAAAAGAAGCAGGTGTGAGGTCTAGAGGAGAGGCAGATGGAGGCTGGGGTCTGGGAGGCAGGTCAGTGCCTCCAGTATGGAACCCAGGGAGGCTTCCTGGAGGAGACCCCAGAAACATGGATGAGCTAAGGGCACTAGTCACATGAGAACCCGGAGGGTGCTCCTCATGGAGCAGGAGCAGGGACAGGTGCGGGGGCGCCGAGGCTGGGGCGGACAGGGTGGGCGATGGGCTCAGACCCCGCGGTGCCCCACGGCCAGCAGAGTGGGCCGTCTGTTCAGAGCTCGGAGGACAGCCCTCTCCCAGTTCTGAGCAGAGGAACGAGATCCCTCAGACTACAGGGGCCAAGGGCGGAGGGCGCGGGCATTGTCCAGGGGAGCCGGTCCACGGTCCCCTCGCAGCCTGTCCAGCCGGCCTGCCGGGGCAGGGCCAGGGAGGCATTTCGCCTCCAGAAAGCGTGTGCTGATAGCTGAGAGCAGAGCGTGTTACGAGGCCGCCATTACTCGTGTTTTCGTAGGGACCGCAAGGTAGTTGGAGACACGAGGAGTTTAGCGCGTAGAAAGAGTATTCCCGCTCGGTGGGGAAAAGGTACGTTATCCAGCAAAGTGTGGTGCAGCGATGGTCTGTGGTTCAAAACCAGTCCCACGCCGATCAAAGATTTATGGGTAAAGTATAAATCCAAAAGGCACCAGGAAAAAATTGTTTCAGCATCGGAATGGGGAAGGCCACTCCGAGTGTGGTCAGAAACCTAGAAACCATAAAGGAAAAGAGGGGTGACTGTCACTCCGTGAAAAAGCAAATGAGTAACTACGATTTTTGTGCAGCAAGACAAACTGTAGTAATCGTGATTGCCAGCAACCGCTTCACAAAACCAGCAGCACGCTAGGGAATCCGATGTGTGATAGGCATGTGAAAGGACCAACCTCCTTAATATACAAAGAGCCCTTACAAATCAATGACAATGAGAAGGCCTGGCCAGCAGTGTCAGCCAGGGAGAGAGCCAGCTCTGGGCCCGTAGGACCTCTGCCCTCCTGCCTGGCACTGGGACCCCAGGAGAATGTCGGGGGGCCTCACGTCCTCATCACAGAGCACTAACTCCGTCCCCCGTGTACTTACCAAGCACCCACCACATGCCAGGCTGCGGGAGACCGTCTGGGGATAACACAGTGACAGCGTGGTTGAGGTCTGGCCTCAGGAGCCTTTGGGAAGTGGAAGGGGCCACGAGCAAGCAAATCAGCAAACAAGGACATTTTGGGAAGCCGTGGGGGCTACAGACAGAACTGTGAGCAACACAGTAAGCAGGCTCCTGGCTGAACAGGTCAGGAAAGGCCGCTCTCAACATGTGAGTGGAGTTTCTACGACGTGGTGGCAGAGGGAAGAGCAAGTTCAAAGGCCCTGGGGCAGGATCGAGAGGGATGTGTGTGCCCGGGCTCCGAGAGAAGGGGGTCTGGGAGGACTGAGTGAGGGGGGCCGCAGATCACATTGCCCGGGGGATGCCCCCGCCGGCAGCTCTGCAGAGGGCACTAGCTCAGGTCAGCGTGGAGAAGCTCAGCCTAGCAGCTCTCCGGGCCGACTGGGAGAGAGCTGAGCCTGTCAGTGAGAGGAGACCCAACAATGCCGGCGAAGAATACAGTCAGCCCAGGCTGGGGTGTCAGAGAAGGAGAGGAGAGGCACACACTCTGGGGCCCCAGGGCACCCCAACTGAGCGTTGCACCATGGGAGGGCCAGCACCAACCCTGAGACGGGAGGACGGGGTTGGGTGCAGTTCTCTTTGTGACCTGCTATGCTGAGACGCATGTGGGGGGAGGCGAGTTTCTGAGGCCCCGGGGAGGGCACAGAGCCAGGGCCAAGACTTGGGGGTGTCTGCGCAGAGGCAGGTCCTCAGGCTGGGTGCGAGCATGGGCCAGGTTGTGCCGGCCTGGTGAGCACGGGTGCAATGATCCTGAGCCCCAGTCCACAGTCGGCCTGGACCAAGGCAGTGCTGAGCTCCCTGAGACCCAGGCATCAGCGAGGCAGCCCCTGGGCAAGCAGGTGTCTGCGGGGCCGGTAGAAGGCCCTTCTCCCTGTCACGGTGCTCTCTTGGAGGGAAGCAACCTGCACTCCTGAGGGGTGGTCAGTGAGGGCCAGCCAGCCCTGGAAGGCCTCTAGAAGGGTCTTGGGGATGGGGTGGCACTGACCGGGTCCTCAGCCATTTGGTCACACTTTGTGGAGGACCCGGTCCACCTGCCACAGCGTGGCCTCCTCCTTCCACCCTGCAGCCCAGACAGCAGGACATGCAAGGGACAGACACTAGGACAGGGGCCTTGGTCTGTGGCCTCTGAGACTCCAGTCCCGGGGCCAAGACACAAGACGCTGCCATGTCTGCTGCCCACTCTGGGCCGAGGCTTAGCCCTAACCTGGACTTGGCCAAGAGAGGGCCCTGGGAGACAGGCAGAAGGACACAGGTTGGTGACCGCAAATCCCTGTTAGAAGACATTGGTCCCCAACAGAGCCCCTTGCTTAGGAGTGGGGCTCCTGCTCAGCCCCTGAGTTGCTCTGTCCCAGCAGCATGGCACATGCAAAGGCCCAGAGGTCCTGGTGGACCGGCTCACGCCCTTGGCAGCTCCGGGACTGACTTAGTGGCCAGTGACCTGTGTAAAATCACACCCAGGGCAGTCATGCATTCTCCAGCACCAGTCTCCCGTGCCCAGAAAGGCCAGTGTACACCCGTGCGCACGTTCCCACACATGACGGAGGTCCCCGTGGCACATGGGCACGCTAGAACACGTGCTTGCGGGAATCACTGAGGACCCGTCCATGGGACACTGCCTGGGAGGTCCGTGAGTGCCAGACACTGCTTCCAGGCTTCCTGCATTCTTCCAGTCCCGCAACCCCTGCTAAGGGGGGCTCCACCGGCATCCTTGCGGGTCACGTGGGCAAACAGGTTCAGGGAGGCCAAGGGACTTGGCCAAGGTCACCAGGCTCAGACAGGACCCTGGGCAGACCCTCCGGTGCCCGAGCCCTCCTCCACTCGGATCCGAACCGAGTGGTGCGCAGCCCTCCCGGTTCGCACACCCCCAGAACCGCCCAGAGAGGCCCCAGGCCCGCCCCACCCCCTGCGGCTCGGCGCACACGCACCAGCCCCAGGCCCTGCGGCCGCCACCTCAGGGATAGGTGCGGGGCGGCTCGTGGTGGGATGGAGAGCTCCAGCAGAGCGGCGGGCCTGGGACCGGCAGTAAATCCCCCAGCGCTAGAAACACGGTTGGTTTTTCTCCAAGAGCTAAAGCCCTAAAACAAAGTCATAAACACAGTCACACCGTCTCCTGCCGTAAATTAGGACGTTATGAAGCGCTGTGATCTATTCCCACTCATGCCCAGCTCTGTAAGACAGCCCAGCCCCACAGGCCCTAACGAAAGGCTGATTTATGGTGCTGCTGTCCGCTTCTTGCCGTCGGGGAGGGGAGCTCCCAAGCCCTAGGAGTCAGAGGCCTAGCGCCAGGGGCGGACCGCGGGCCACATGCACGCTCCAGGCCAGCCAGGCTGCCCACTGGGCAGGACATCCCAGGACAGCTTGCCCCAGGCAGGCCGACAGGCACCCTGCGCCCCCTCCCCTTCCCTGGGGGGCTCTGGAGTCCAGCTGCTGGGCAGCGAAGCACGGGCTCTGTCCGCCCGCAGGTGCTGGCAAGGAAGTGCAGAGGCCCCGGGCCCCTGGAGCCTGACTGTCGTGAGAGACACAAACACACACCAGCGGTCTTGGGGGAAATATGGGCTGCTCTTGGGGCATCGGGTGGGCTGTGGCAAGGGAAGGAGTTGACCTCAGGTTGGTGATGCTGGTGAGACCCTGGGGGGTGGGGGATGACGGAGCCTGCAGCAGGAGCAGCAGGGGCAAAGGCCACCACGTGTACCAGCCCAGAGCTCTGGAGTGGAGCAAATGAAGAGGATGGAAGGAAGGGAGGCCAGAGAGCCAAAGGCAGGGGGGTAGAGGGGCATGCCGCGGACCGCGAGGGACTCAGTCTTCTGGCAACGGGATGACTGCTCAGGAGGGTGTGAGCAGGACAGCAGCGTGACCCGTCATGTATTCGGAAAGGCCTGTAGAAGCACGTTGGGGGAGGCAGGGAAGCTAGCTGGCAGGCTACTGCACCCGTCCCAGCAAGAGAAGTTGGTTGCCTAGTCTGGGCTGGGCCATGGAGGAGTCCCCCAGGCTCTGCCGACAGACAGAGCACCACGCATCGTGCTGAATTTGGAGCCTTTTTCCGAGATGAGGAGATTTCAGGAGGAACAGGATGGGCCCAGAGAGGTGGAAGGACCTAGACGGGGTGCAGGAAGCTGTGTTCTCACAGTCTGCGTTCAGCCTGGGGCTGCTGTGCAAGTCCTGGGTGCGTCCCTGACCTGAGCTGGCCCAGAGGTCCAGAGGACAGCGGCCTACACCTGTCGCACAAGGGTGCCGTCTGGTCATGGCCAGCAGAGAAGGCTCTGGGCTGGCAGACCCCGGCGGAGCCATTGCTCCATCTCTGCGGCTTCTCCCGGTGGCACGGGTGCTCAGCATCACCCACATGGGCTGGCGGGCCCAGCGGGCAGAGGTCGTAGGTCCCTCTGACCCCCACTGCCCTCCCTGACCCAGCAGCAGCTTTCAGAGTGAAGGCCGGGGCCATGCCCACAGGAGGGCGGCACGAGCATGGCTTTCTGCGGGGACAGGCAACTCCGAAGTCCTGCGTGAGGGGCCAGGACCACCTCCTAGAATCTGCTCACCGGCCCTGCGGCCCAGTGTGGGGCTGCCCCCTCTCAGACCAAGCCCTCCCTGGGTCCAGCAGAGCCCAAGGCTCCCCCTCGGTGTGGCCAGGCTCTTTCGTGGGACGGGCACACACCACCCCCCCATCCGCCAGTTCACTCCTCAGACCCCATGTCCTGCCCCGAGCTGGGGCTTTTCCTGAACTCTGTGTTTGGAGGGGTGAGTCCACACACAACCATGGGACTTTGAGGAGTGTCTGGGGCTTCGGGGCCCTGCACAGGGGAGGTGGGCTTCTGTCCTGAGCTCTCCAGCACAGGGCTCCCTCCTGGCCTGGCCAGAGTGGAGGCTGGGACGGTGGCCCTGGGGACCCCTCCCATGAACCCCTCCTAGACCTGCCCCCAGCTGGGTCTCCGGGGACCAGAGGCACAGCCGGAACTCGGCCACATCACCCACCCGATGGGTGCAGACAGCGGTCCCACGGCACCCCCGTTCCCCGGCCCTGCACTCCCACACCTCCTGGTGTCTGTGAAATGGGGCAGGGGCGCCAGGGAGAGCCAGGCCCTGCAGGAGGGATGGGGAGCGCAGGGAGAGGGTGAAGCGAGGGCAGAGCCGCAGGCAGACGCGCAGAGTGATCACGGCTGCGGCACCAAGCGCGTCCCCCGTGTGCCTGCCAGCGTGTTGCTAGCCAGGGCTCTGTGCTCCTGTCCTAGAAGCCCCCCAACTCCCTGCAGCCCAGGGGGGTCCAGGACAGTCTGCAAACAGGAGGGCTCGGGGACCCTGCAGAGGGCTCGAGGACGCCCCAGGAAGAGGTTCCGCTCCACCTCCAGACTCCGGCCAGCAGGGACCCCAGGGCACCAGCCCTCCGTGTCCCTCCCACTCCCGCCCGGAGCGGCCAGGGCCATCAGCAGGTCGAAAGCCAGGATCAAGGCTGAGCAGGTCCTATAAAAATCTCGCTTGAAAGACTCTTTTTCAAGATTTTCTTTTGAAAACAAATTCATAACCACATCACACAGGAATCCCGTCGCCTCGGGCTTGATCGCCAGCCGCCCGGGGCCCTCTCACTTGCTGTTACTCTAATTGCTTTTTTCTCCTCGGAGGCCTGCGTGTGTCGTCTGTGGTTATTAATCTGGTGAGTCGAGGCGAGGAACAAGGGCCCTTTGTCGGCCCCGTCCTTTTGGTCTCTATCAGATTGCCAGGAACCGTGAGGTCCAAGATCCCCAAAACTGGTCTGCCCCTGTGGCTCCGGGGAGCGCCGTCACGGTCCAGTGCATGGGGCTGCCATCCCCAGGGCACCCGCCAGGTGGATGCCCCTCTCGGCCGCTGGGATTTGGCCACGGAGTGTCCCACCTACGTGTGAATGGGGGAAAGCACCCTGCGCTCAAGCGGAGAAGGGAGGGGACAAGGCCACCTTGGGGGCCACCTGAGAAGGGACAGAGAGGGGCCCAAGGCCGAGCAGGAGCGACCCGCCTGTCCCCCTGGCTGGGGCCCTCCTCAGCCCACAGGCCGGAGAGAAGGAGGGAAACCCCGGCCAAGGGGTCCTAGGCCAAGTGGGTCCTGGGACCACTCTGACGCCCCGCTCCGGAGCAGAAGCGTGTCTGACGCCATCAGCCACTGAGGGGGCCCGGGGCTGGAGGTCAGGGCAATGCACGGCCCACTCGGGGTGCTCAGAGCCAGCAGCTGAGCCCAGGGCAGCCCAGAGGGGACGACGGGGCTGGCAAAAGTGTGAGCACCAAGCTCTGGGAGGGACGGGGGACGGGCCGGCGGGGGTCCGGAAGGCTGGCCCCGCCCCGCGTTCACTGCCCCCCTGCCTGCCCCCGTGCAGCCCGCTGGACAGCGCCCTGTGGCAGGACACGGAGCCCGTCCCTCCGCCGCGCCCAGCCACCCCCTCTGCTCCTGCTGCCCAACCACACTTCTGTTTCCTTTTTATCCGGGAACACCCTGTAAAGGCTTCCGTGCCCACTTACACATCTGGGGGCCCCAACAGATGTTCCAGGGCCATAGAGTGAAAATTTATGAAACCGCAAGTGCTCTTCTGTGGCGTGTTCCGTGCTCTAATTAATGCCAAACCGACTGACGCCCAGCAGGGCCTGTGCAGTCAAATGACACTCGGCCGCACCTGCACAGGCCTCCGTCAGAGGCACCGCTGGGCAGAGCCCGAGGAGCCCGGTGACCTCCCGGGGCGCCCACAGGTGGCAGAACGAAGGGGCCCCAGGGGGGGTCTCAGGCCAGGAAGAGGGATGGGGTTTAGGGCCAAGACCCCGCACCCCACGTCCCCTCCTGCCTTGCTCACCCTGTCCACCCAGCCCTCTGAGCTTGGCTCGGACCCCACCCTGCCCCGCTCTCACCCCCTCCCAGGACCAGCTGCCTTGACCCCTCCCCGCCTGACACACGTGTCTTCCCAGCAGTGGGGCTTGCAGGAGTGCAATGGTAGAGGCAGGGGTCCCCGCTGGCGACCATGCACAAGGCCCTCCTACTCCTGGGGCCTCAGGGTCTGTGTCTGTGTCTGTGGTTTGGGGTGCATTTCTCAGTTTGGGGGCTAGGAGAGCTGAGTGGTCCCAGGCGCCACCCCAGCCAGACCAGAGAAGTCCTACACCCCTTCCCTTGATGGCCTGGGCTCCCGCATCAGACTTATCTGGGAAAACGGAGGATCGGGTCCCTTAGGCCCGGGTATTGGGGCCTCAGATGAGCAGCTCTCCCAGGGGGCGTGAAACAGGTAGTTCTTACACCCAGCGCCACCGGCAAGGAGCAGACACTGCGCCAGCCTCAGCCCTGCAAAGCTGGAGAGATGCGTCGCCTGGCAGGGCATGGGGTCCCTCCCAGACAGCCCTGCCAGCGGGGGGTGGGGGGTGCTGCTGGAACAGGGGTTCCTCCCGGCCCCCATCCTGCCCTGCCTGGCTCGGGGTAAGGGACTCCTTTGCTTCTCGGGAGACAACCCTCTTTTCGTCTTGTTCCTGCCAGTCTCTCCCCTCCCCTCCCCTGCAGCTCAACATCTACAGTGGGCTGGAGGGTTGGCGGCGGCCACACCCGCCTCTGGAGCCCACTCTCCTGGGGACTCAGCTCCTGACCTCCAGCCCTCGTGGGGCTGAGGGCCGCTCAACCCACCAGCAGCTTCCCCTGGCGGTGCAGCCAGCCCCCAGCTCTGCGTGGTCCCAGGGAGGGGCGCTGCAGCCAGCAGTGGGCCCAGGGGTGTCCCGGGGAGCAGGCCGGCCCTGGGCAGAGCCCTCAGGGAGAACCGGCCTGGCCCTCGCCCTCCCCTACCGTTCCCAGGCCGTCCGGTGCTCCAGGTGCCCTTGGCAGCTGCAAGAGGGCCGGCTTCGTTCTCGGATGCGCACAGCGGCCTCGGCTCAGACCCCGCAGGCCTGCAGCTCGCGGTCTCCACACTCCCTGCGGCCAGGGGCCCCTCCCTTGACAGCACCCTGCCCTGGGTCCACCGGGACGCCCTGCGCTGCCCCGGACTGCCTTCCGGCCCCGCACTCCTAGCTCCGCACCCCCACGCCTAGCAATGGCTGTGGGGGACACGTCCCTGGCCCCGGCCCACACTGCGCCCGCGTCTTCCAGTCCCGCAGGGTGACCCCATGGCTCCCATCGGCAGCCTCAGTGTTCAGAGTGGTGCTGGCCATGTGGCCAGAAACAGGGCCTCCCCGGCCTGACCCCGGGGGGGTGGGTGCCGACGTGGTCCGGGTTTCCTGGCTCCCTGGGAAGACAGTGATGCTGCTGGGAGGGGGGCAGAGGGGCCGGCGGGAGACGGACCCCACCCTACGACCCTCGAGCCCTCCCCAGCAGGAATCACGCTCTCCGCCTGCGGCGGGGGGGGGGGGGGTTCTCCGCAGTCGCAGACACACACACACACACACGCACGCACGCGCACCCACACACTCGTTCCCCGCACACACACAGGCCCGCGCACAGCTCCCGTGGGCAGGGACCCTGGGGCCTGCTCCCATCACCTCCCTGGCCCCAGCCCTCACCAGGCGCAGACCCTGGGGCATCGTGCACACGCGGGCTGCCCCCGCCCTCACCCGCTCCTGTCTCCACAGGTGACCCAGCTGGACCAGAGGCTCGTGCTCGTCACTGACATGCTTCGCCAGCTCCTCGCCCTGCACCAGGGCGGCGCGCCGGGCGACCAGACCCCCCGCGGGAGTGGGGCCCAGGTGCCGCCCCCCTGCAGCTCCCTCAGCCCCGAGCTCTTCCTGCCCAGCGGCGCCCTCCCCACCTACGAGCAGCTGACTGTGCCCCGTGGGGGCCCCGATGAGGGGTCCTGACGGGGGCTCGGGACCCCAGGCCTGCGAGGGCAGGGCCGGAGGACCCCAGTTCGGCCCAGGCCACCTCCCACCCGGGAGGGGCGCCCCCCCAGGTCGCTGGCCCCTCCTCCCGGGCCCCAGACCCCGCCATGGGCCACGCTGCCCTGAGAGGCTGCGCCTTGGGGTCACGAGGCCTCCACTTCCAGCCAGCGGGTACTAGAACTCAGCTGGGTCTTGGGGCCTCCTCTGGGCTTCGAGACCATGGCCCCCGCATGATTTGTGTGGCAGCTGG
This sequence comes from Meles meles, assembly GCF_922984935.1. NCBI lineage: Eukaryota > Metazoa > Chordata > Mammalia > Carnivora > Mustelidae > Meles > Meles meles. Next base: position 2,105,464 of record NC_060073.1, read on the forward strand.
GACACGGTGGCAGGGCTCAGTCTCGACCCTGGGGGGCCGGGCATCCTGAGCGCTTGGTCCCTGCAGGTATGGCCGACAAACACAGGTGTGAGCAGGCCCCCCCTCCTAGGCCCCAGGGGGCCCCCTGGGAGGAGACAGAGGGCAGTCAGGACAGGGTCTGTGGGTACCCACCCTCAGCCTCAAACCCACGACCCAGGGAGGAGGCAGGCAGGGCAGGGCAGGCCCAGCCCGTGCCAAACCGAGGGTGCCAGCGATCCAGGCCCAGGCCGTGCTCTCCACCCTGCAGAGACTGGCTCAGAGGCCAGGGTTATGAACGAGGGACCCTGAGGCCACAACTTCTAGCAGGAGGGCCGGCCCGCCATGGTGCCCATAGTGCTCGGTGTGGGTGGACTGTGCCCCACTGTGGACTGGCAGCTTCTCCCACTGACCCCCTGCCCTGCGCCCAGCCCCCGCTACAGCTCCCCACCAGGTCCGGGCAGCTAGAAGGACACCCAGAACTGTCCCGTGCCCCGGCCAGCTGCTGAGTGTGGGGCAGGCATAGGGGTGTCACAGTCCCGGCACAAGACAGGGGCTCCTCCTGGGCGTCACAGCTCACAGAAATCAGAATAATTTGTGGTGATTTGGAATCTGTGTTTTAATGAGTTTCACGGTGTGATTTTGACCCTTAATTGTGGCGCTTTTCCTAATAAATGTGGAGTCTCGGAGCTGATCTCCGGCCTGCGCTTGTCTTAATTCCCGAGGGAGAGTCCGTCTTCGGGACAGCCCCATCCCGTGGAGGCTCACACCCCAGCTTTCGCCTTGCCGAGTGCCCGCGCTGCTGTCCGCGCCGACCCAGGGAAGGGGAAGAGGCTGGAGCCCCAGCTCTCCGGGAGGAGGACCCCCCCGCCCCAGGGACCCGGAAGCACCTTGAGGCCAGGCCGTCACTGCCCCAGCCCCGTAGCCTGCACCGAGGCCAGCTCTGTCCACAGAGCTGAGCGGAGGGAGAGCGCGCGGCCAGGACTGAAGGGCTGCCCTCCGGCCTTTGCTCCTGTCCGACCCTCTGCCGCTCATGAGTGGCAGCCCCCTCCAGGCCTTGAGACCCCTCGAGGGGACAGGGCTGACGGGTGAGGTCATTGTCCCCAGCCGAGCATTGGGGGTGGGGCCTCGGCTTGGTGTGGACGGGAGGGCATCTTGCCCTCCGCTGCCTGCCTAGCTGTGGGCATCGCCCCCCCACCTCCTCCCGGGTCCGACCACCTTCCCTTCCTGCCTGGCGGACAGGACCCCTAGGGCCTGCTTAGAGGCAAGTGTCCAGGAGCTGCTGAATAGGAACTCACTTCCCAGAGGAGGGGTCAGGGTTCAGAGAGTTCACTGAGGCCGTGGATCCAGCCCAAGCCTCCAGCCCAGGTGGGCACGCCTCCTGCTCAGGGCTCCTGTGGTCCTGGGGCTTCCCCCTGGGGCAGCTCTGACCCCCTGCTGTGGTGAACATGTGGTCACTGCCTGTCTCCCGGCAGCCTCTGAGCCCCTGGGGAAGGCGGGCACCTTGCCGGGACCAGGCCTGAGGGGTGCTGGGGGGTAACCATCTCAGGGGACACACTCTGGCCGGTCTGCCCCTCCCAGGCCAGGCTCCTCCTTGACCGAGGACCCAGGAGCTGTACCAGGGCGGGGGCGTGTGTGCAGGCCCAGCCTCCGGGACCGTTGAAAGGCACAGACTGGATCCCTTCGGGCATACGTGCAGGGCGTGGTCTGGGCTCCAGAGCCCCCACACGGGCATCCCCGCCCCCCTCTAGGCCCCAATGTCCCCTTGCGGTAACAGGGAGCTCCCTTGGGGCTGCCCAGCTTCAAGCAGGCTGGGGGCACACGCCGGGGAGAGTCAGCCCGCCCTTGCCCTGGCCCCTGGGCGCCACCCCCGCCCCCCAACCAAGTCCCCCTCTTCAGCTCACAGATGCGGGCACGATCAGCCGGGCGGAGTCGGCCAGCCCGCCGCGACGCCCTCCTCCAGGACGCCCTCCTCCAGGACGGTTTGCCCTCCTGCTCTCCTCCCAGAGCCCGTCTGCACCCAGGCGCAGGCCGTGAGGGCGGGGGGCAGCTGACCTCTAGAGGACGGGGCTGTCCCAAGACCCCTGGAAGCAGGCAGCCGGCCCGTGTCAGGATAGGCAACCCAGGCTCCCTGTGGAGGGGGAAGGGAGGGTCCCACTTTGCTGAGCCCCACGGCATCGGTGCTCCCCAGGGCCTCCCACCGTGGGGATGGAGTATCGGGACCAACCAGCACTGGCCAGGGCAGGGGAGGGCAGGAGGGATGGACGGGGGCCTGGGGCCTCCCCCTGCCTGCACCCACCGGGGGGGGGGGGGCGGGAGCAACAATTACTGGAAAGGCAGAAGCTGTTGTTTCCTTGTTGGGTAAATATTTGTGGAAACCCCAGGAAGCCGCTGGCGGGAGAGCAGGGCCCTCCGCGGCGCCCCGGCACCCCGGCCCCCCGGCCCTCGGTGCGCTCAGCGCGGGGCCGCCCATCTGGGCAGGGCACGGCCCCTGCACCCAGCCCGGCTTTGTTTCCCGTATTATCGACTGAACACAAAGTCCCCAAGTGCTTCACTCCTGGACAGCCCATTGCGGCCCTCTCGGGTGTGAAATGCAATTTACCTGAAATAAAGCCCAATTATGGAATTAGCTAATTAAAGCCCGCGGTGGAGGCTGGGCCAGGCCGGCCGGGCGCTCAGTGCCCGCCCGGTGCCCGCGGTCTGCGGGAACAGATGGCGCCCCGGCCCGCCGTGCGGGCCGCATTCCTTCACTCTGTCCCCCGATAACTGACTTAGACAGCACACGGCCATCTGGTGTATGACACGTCCTGTGTGCCCCGGACAATGGCCCAGCAGACCTCTCCGGGAGAGGGCCGTCGCCCGGGCAACGGTGGCAAGTGCAGCCCGGGCCGTTCACGCCCCCTCCCCCAGCCCCTTTGTGGGCCTCGCGCGGCTGCCTGGCTCTCGCCGCTGACAGTGTCCATGAGTATTTGTCCCCAGCGCCTGGCCTTTGTCTCCAAATTGGGCTCCCTCATGGAGGTGCTCAGTGTCCAGTGGGTGCTAGGAGCATCTGCTGGGTGACAGGGTGAGGACGGCTGGGGGCTGCCCTGCCGCCCCCTCCTCTACCCCAGACCCCTCCCCACCAGTGTGCCCCCGGGAGGCGGGCGGGTGGGCAGACGGCACCTCGCAGGCACTGGGCTCCGCCACCGTGTCCGAGGCTCTCCCGGTCTCTGGACCGGGGGCTGGGAGCAGAGGGCAGGGCGGGCCTGCACTCCTGCCGCCACGCATCTGTGAAATGGGACGGGTGGTGGTGCCCCGCCGAGGGCTGTGGGGGAGCGACGGATGGAGCTAACACCCGGAGGCTCCGGGCCCAGGTCAGGCACACAGCAGGTGCTTAATAAAGGCAGCCAGACAAGCAGCATGGGAGATGCGCCCCTCCTGCCCGGTCCACACAAGCCTTCCGAGCAGCTTCCTGGACCCTCCTGCCTTGCACGCCAGGCCCCCGCCGGGAGCTGTCCTCACCCCCAGCAGGCTGTCCCGGTCCTGCACCGCAGCTGGCCCTCGAGGCCCTGGGAGCCGCCGCCCTGCCCACCCAGCCCTGGCATTTCCCAGCGGAAGCCCCCAAGTCTCTGGCCAGGCCGACCCCTGGCATTTCCCAGCAGAAGCCCCCAAGTCTCTGGCCAGGCCTTCCTCGCACTTGGGCCCCAAGCCACCCGTCCGTGGCGCGGCGGCACCCACCGGGCTGGGCAGGAGCTGTGTCCACCCACAGGCCAGTGGACAAGAGGCTTTCCTGGGACTCTCAGACCACAGGGGAGGCCAGACCTCCCGAAGGGCCAGTTAAATTAAGGGATAAGATGAGGTTCTGGAAAGGGCTACCGGCACCACGGGGAAGAGGGCAGGGGTGCTGCAGGCTCACCAGGACACAGCAGGGCCCCGCCAGGCAGTGCCGCGTGACGGATGTGTGGGGGAGGGGAGTCCACCACCCCGCGCCCTGAGGACGAGATCAGGCAGGTATTTTGACAGACAGCTGGGGTGGGGGAAGGGGTGGCAAAAGTCCGACGTGCCCGGGGCTCCTGGGACAGCCCCACACACAGCCCCAAGCAGAGTCCTCCTGCGGGGGTCTGCTGGGTCTCCTGGAGGGACGGGGACCTCCCAGCAGCCAGCCAATCTCCCTGGTCTGGGGGCCCTCCCCACCTCACCGGAATCCTACCTGCTCCACACCCTGGTTTCCTCCTGGGACCACCTCTGAGCCCTGGACCCCAGCGGCTCCCTGGGGTCTGAAAGGACAGAGCCCCCTCTTGGCCCTGGCCTCACCCTTGCGGCCCCCCGAGCCTGGGGGTCCCTGGCAGCTGGGCCTGGAGCGTGCTTGTCCACAGAGCTGGACAAACAGAGCTCCGGTTTCCACTGACCTCTGAGTGCCAGGGGCCCGGGGCTAGGACCCTCTGGATGCTGACAGCCCCCACCTGGGCCCTTTCCAAGCCATGACCTGCGGCTGGGCAGCCCAGGAGCCCCCAGGCAGGCGGCCTGCGACCTCACCGGCTGCTGTTTCTCCTCCTGCTGCAGGGGGTATCACCTCCAGCTCCGGCAAACCAGGCCCGGCCGGGGGGTGGGCTGGGGGCTGTCGGCACCGGCCAGAGACATGGGCCGGAGAAAGGATCTTCTCCATTGACAGACGGGGGAGCCACCACCCTGCCCCGTCCCAAGGCCTCTGAGGTCAGGGTACTGCCCCCCACTACTTAGACCTCAGGTTCCAGCCGTGTGGCAGGGGATGGGGGTCCACTCTGAGCCCCGGATCCTTCTCTCTCAGCAGGTCCCTCCATACCTCCCAGGCCTGATTCTGTCCTCTGGTCCTCCTGAGCAGACCCCCTGCTGCCCCAGCCTCCCATAGTCCCCAGCACTCCAAGCACCGTAGGGAGGCAGGTGGGGGGGGGGGGAGCTCGCCACAGGGTGGACCTCAGACTCCCTCCATTCGTCTCCAAGCCTCTGTCCCAGAAGCCCCCCGCAGAGGCAGAACTGCACCCCCTCGGCCCTCACCTGACAGGCTTAGGGTTCACACGTGTCTGGGCAGTGGTCCCACAGCCTGAGAAGCGACAAGTCTGTCCTGGTGTCTGTTGGGGTCTTGCCTCCTTCAGCTTCCCGCGGACTCAGGTTGCAGGGGGCAGGGGTCAGAATGGAGTTGAAAGCATGTTGCTTGGACACCACAGGGACACCCACCTGCCCGTGACTCGGACCCCCTCCCACACCTCCTGTCTCCAGCCCAGCCTCTGCACCCTCCTCGGCGAAACTCCCCCCGGTTTCTAGCCTGCATGGAAGCCTGTGATCTTTGTGAGCAACATCAAAGCAGGAGACCCGGCTGCCAGGGTCAATCATGCCGGCGGCCCCACCTTCCGGCCCAGCCCACGGCCCCAGGAAGTGGGTAGGAAGTGGCAAAACACATGGAGAGAGGGGCCCGGGGGGTGTTGGTGGGGTGCACAGATTGGACACAGAGCGGAGAAGCCCTGGGGCACATGGGCCCTCCCCGCCTGGTGCAGAGTGGGAAACCGAGGCCCAGGGCAGCACTGTCCCGATGTGACACTTATGTGTATGAATTTGCACTGGAAAAGCCCCAGGGACTCGCGGCAGCAGAGAAGTCTGTTGCCAAGTGGCGAAGCTGGAGGGCAGGGAGGGATGGACTGGCAGAAACGGCAGCTGGCTTTCTCAAGCTAGATCACAAGTCCAGAGAGGCTAGGGGAATTACCAGGTGGTTTGAACAAAGCTCCTCCACGGGTCCATGTGGACCAGCAAGCTGGGACATACAGCCAAGGGCCAGGGCATCCATTAACGCATGCCCACTGGTTCCAATGAGGCTGCCATTGCTCCTGCACGTAAGAGCATCCCACCTACACCCCCCCCCCCCGCCCACCACCCCACAAGGCTCAAGAAACTGTTACAAGCCCGACGGCTGATTCAAGCTACCAAAGCCCACTGAATTCGTTCTGGTTGTTTTTTTGGCCATATCCCTCCTCACCGCCACCTGCTAAACACACACACATGGTTACAGGAACTGTCCTCACGGGGACGTGGGGCGCGGCAGTGGGGATGCAGAAAACCGGAGCTAGAGCCGCGCATCCTCCTGTGCCCGTCCTGGCCCAGCCATGCTCTCGCCGTGCCTCCTTGCACAGAGCATGGGCTGTCTGTTAGCTTCAGGTGGTCGTGGCTTCCCCAGCCTCACAGAGTCCCGGCAGGACGCCAAGTGGAAGAGAAGGCCCGGCAACCTCTTGCCGGGGAGGGAGAGCTCCCTGAGCTCAGGGAGGAGCGGGTCTCTGGACCGTGGATCCATCCCCAGGAGCAAGTCTCGACGTGGAACCGTGAAGCTGCGGGCAGCACCTGGACTCGGGCTATGCCTCGGGCCTTATTATTCTCTGTCTCTGGAATGGTCAGGGGAGGCCAACAGGGGCCCAGAGGCCATGGGGATGAGCAGCCCCTGCAGCGAGGCCGCGATGCCCTCGCGTCAAAAGCCTCCGGGAGTGACTCCCGGGACACCCCCTGCCAGCCTCTGCCCCAGGACACCCCCACCGGGACTAGAAGACCCACACACAGGGAGCCCCTGGCCCACTCCCGAGAAGGCGGGGCCGCAGCCCCTCAGCCAAGGACAATGGGGCTGACAGGTCAGAGACGGATCGTCTGGCCCAGGGAGAGGAGGCTCGTGCTGGGAGAGGCCGGGCCTGGGGTAGGGCTGCCCCAGGCACTTGAACGGGAGGAGATGCAGAGGCCCTGACCACTGAGGGGCTGGGGCCTCAGCAGGCCCCAGGGACCACAGCATCGCCCGGAGAAGGGCCCGTCCTGGAATGGGAGGCAGGAGGCGCCTTGAGAAAGGCTTTCTAAAGGGGGTTGTCGGGACGGTGGGTAATGTCATTAAGTAATTTCAAAAGGTCTTAATCAAATCCGCCTCGTCAAAGGCCTTTGGAGAGGAAAAGAAGGCCGCCGACAATCGGCTGGGGCCTTCCACTTGACTGGCCGGCCCTGCACAGAGCCCGGGGGCTCGGGCCCCACCCACGGCTCAGCGTCCAACCCTCACGGCCCCGCTCCTCTGTGGGCGCCGGGCCATCCCCAGCAGCCCCTCCCGGGAGACCCGCGGAGACTCGCCCCAGCCTCGACGGCCCCTCCCTGAGAGCCGGCACTTACAGGAAAGGACACTGAGGCCCACACAGCTGTCTGACGTTGAGGGAACCGTTGGAGAGCTTCCGAGGCCTGGGGACTCAGGCCAGGACGCAGCCCTCTGCACCTCGGTGTCCCCACCAGTCAGACGTGGACGAGACCGTGTCCTACCCCCCGTGGTTGCGCCGCTTGGTGAGGCCACGGGGCAGGGGCGTTCCAAGTGCTCTTTGCTGACGTCTCCCCGCGGCCCCCGAGGCCTGGTAGTTGGGGTCCCTCAGAGCCCCCCTCTTTTCCCTTTGGCCCTCTCTCCAGGCACAGACACACGCGCGCCCCACCGCAGGCTCTGAAACACTCTTGCCCCTCACGCACCCACCCCTTCCTCCCAGCAGGCCAAGGAGCCGACGCTCACGTTCCCGACAGAGCCCGAGTCCGGGTTCACATGCGGGTGTGCCTGGGGCTCCGGGTCACTCGCAGCGGCCCGTGGCCCAGGCTGTTCTGCCGCTGGCGGCCTCCTCGTGGGCACTAAGGAGCCTATGGGGCCTTTGACCTTCCATCGTCCACCCGCTGTGACCACGTCAGCACCCTGCCGATGGGCATTCACTGGCTTCTAAGCCCGTGGCCACTGAAGGCCCCGCTGGGACACCCCTACGGCAGGGGCCACCATGGTTCTCCCAGGGTGGGGCCCCCAGGCTCTGCCCCAGGTCACTCCATGGGGCAGGGCGGCCCGCAGCCTCACAGGGAGTGGCCACAGCTCCTCTCAGGGTCTGAGACCATCCACAACCCCCTGACCCAGCTGCCTGGGACTTCTGGTCTCTGCCCCAGCAAGAGCCCAGAGGTTCGGCCCCCTCCTGAGCCCCCATCCTCTGCCTTTTCACCGCCCAGAGCATCCCTGCCTCCCTCAAAGCAAGTGGGAAGGGCCGTGCCAGCCCTCACATCCTACAGAAGCTGAGCGGCTGCGGGGAGGCCAGAGGCCAGCAGGTGTCCACGCGCACGCTGCTCTCCCCCAGCCCTGCCTGTGTCCCCCCTCCGGCCCCCTGCCACCAGCCTCAAGGTGAAGCGGGCAGAGCCATGCCCCAAAATGCTCCACCAAACCCCACGTGCGTCCCAAAGGCTTCGGTTACGGCGCCCGCTGGCCCAGCCTCCCTCCAGCCCCTGCCAACGCCTGGCGCCCCCGCCCGGGCAGCCCCTCTCCATGGCAGCCTTCCGCGAGGCCTGAGGGCACGGGCAGACTGCTTTCCCCCTGCCTGAGCACCCGCTGCCCCCGGAAAAGGCCTCCTTGTTTACCCCCCAGCCACCTCCCCCAGGCTCAGAGGCACTCGGGCTCCAGGCTTCGAGGTCGCCGGTCTCGCAGGCCACCCGCACCGCACTGGCTCCAGGAAACCGAACCCCAGCAGCAGACGACAGGCGCAGGCGGCCGGACAGAGTGCCACTCAGCCGGCGCGGGAGCCCGCCTGGCCCGACCTGGCAGCCGCCTCTCCCACCTGGGCCCTCCCTCTCCTGGGCATCGGCCCCCAGGAGCCGGAGCGGCTCAGACCGCCTGTCAGGGGGTCGCAGCACGGGGGTGAGGTGGGGGGAGAAGCAGGCGAGACCCTGCCCCACCTCGAGGGCCTCACCAACAGCAGCCCGGAGGGAAGCCAGAGACCCCCCAAGCTGAGCGGTAAGAGACAGGGTCTTCCCGCCGGGGCCCGACACATCAGGCAGGACCCGCTGCCCCCGTTTTATGGATGAGGGACCCGAGGCCAGAGCACCGGACCTGCCTGCCCCGGTGCCTGCACAGGTGAGGAGCAGAGCCACGTGGCACCGGGTGTGTCTGGCTCCCCAGCCCGGCCCCTCACCCTGCCCCGGGGTCCCCTGTGAAGGAGCCCTGGAGAGGCGGCCGGGGGAGAGCGGCCGCAGCAGCCACGACGGGAGGACAGGTGGTGTAGGGGACCGTGTGAGCAGCCCCCAGAGATCGAGGTCTGCGGAAGCCAGCCTCCCACCCTGAGACAGAACTGTGCACCCCCTTACAAGCACGCCAGCCGCAGGGGGTCTAGGGGGCAGGTGGATGGACGAGGAGAGGAGGGTCCCTCTCCTGCAGGACAGGCCCAGAGTGACCCGGGGCCGGCCTGTCTCTCGTGCCTTCTCCCCGCCCCCAGCCCCGGCCTCCACATTCCGGGGTGGCCTGCAACCTCACGGGCCCCAACCCCAGGCCGAGCCGAACCCCCCCTCTTCCAGCAGAGCTCTGCCTCAGGGTCTCCAGCAGCCGGAGGGATGGGGAGCGCAGGGAGAGGGAGGTGGGCTCAGGCCCCTCGGGCTTCCGTGCCATCCTCTGCTCCTCAGCAGCCGGGCCACACAGCAGATAGGGGCACCCGGGTTCCACGGCCGGGGCTGGTGCTGGGCACGCCCTCCAGGCCGTCCCCGGTTCCCGCTCCGGCATCCAGCCCCGGCCGGGACTCGGCGCAGAGATGGTCCCGCTCTCCAAAGGCTGGGCCACGAGCGGCCACGAGCGGCCTGTCACTCAGCTCTTCGGCCCGGCTGGTCACACTGAAAGGAGCGTCCTGTAGCTAGCAGGCGTGAATATCAGCTCAGCCCGCGGCAGGAAGCAGAGACTGGACACCCCGGGGCAGGAGAAAGCCAGTCTCCGGGCCCAGCCTCCACGCTCCCAACCCACCCATCAGCAGCTGTCCCGGCTCCTCCCAGGCTGTCCCTACGGCCACCACCGCCGCCACGGCCGCCACTTCGTCCGCACCGGCCCCTGCTCCCTTTCTCCACTTAGCAAGCTCCTGCTCAGGCACCCCGGCCCAGGGCACGGAGCCCCCCCTCCGTGAAGCCTTTCTGAAGGGCTAACCGAAAGGGGCCCGGCTTCCTCTCATAGCCCATGGGCACCATTGCGGCTGACCTGACCCTGGGGGGTGGGAGGTGCCCATCAGGAACCACGGAGAGAGGGGACACACGGGAACACACGCGTGCCTGCCGTCCAGCCCCACCCACTTCCAGCCCCCTCCCCACACACCGGCTATGCTGCCGTCCCTGGGGAGCCCCCTGGCTCTCACCCCACAGGCCTACCCACCCCCAAAGCCTCCGTATCCACGTCCCACACCCGTAGAGTTGTGAAGGCAGTATCAGGAAAGCAGGTTGCTGAAGTTCTCTGCACCTTATTGCTCCAGGGGCACAGCCCCAAGATCCAGGAGGACCCGCTACCGTGCGCCAGGCCCCAGCACAGACCCAGGACGGCGGGGCCCCCTTTCCTCATCGTCGTCGCGGCTGACTTGACTTTGCCATTCGGGACGGCTCACACACGTAACCTCGTCTGAGGAAGGTTCCAGCTCCCGAAGGAGACCTGAGAGCCAGGCATCACCACGCCCCAGGCACGATCCCTCCAGGCACCCCGCGATAACAGCAAGAGGGGGCCGCTCTGACCCAGGTACCCGGCTAAAACGGAAGGCCAGGTGGAGAAGTGCCCAGCCCAAGTCCCCCATGGCTCCCAGGCCAGAGACCCTGGCCCCAGCACACACACGTGGTCCGCTGACACGGCCAAGGGTCACTCAGTCACATGACGGGTGGGTGAACCCGGAACCAGCCCCCTCCCCGCCGCAGCTGGATGGGGGGCTGCAGGGCAGGGAGCTCAGGCGTGGCCACGCCTCCTGGACCGAGCGCTCCCACCCAAGATGCTCAGTGTTTATGCACTGGTCCCTGAACCCTAATTTCCCAGAAAATTAGCTGGAAGACGAATTTTCGCTGGAGTGTTACTGACTGCTCAGCTTTTAGCTTGCTCTTTCTGACAGCTTTAGCGCCGGAAAGGAAACCTGGAGAAGACCACGTCTGAGCGCTGAGGTCGCAGACATCCTGGCCATTGCTACTGAGGGTCCCCCAAACCATGACTCTGTCTAGCACACACAGCCTCACGACCCAGCCCCTCCCTGTCCCTCTAGCGTCTTCCTCATACACCCTACCCCGCCGACCCGAGGAGGGACAACTGTCCCTGTCCCCTCCCTTGGCCTCAGGTCCCCTCAGGCTGGGCCAGGGGCTCCCTCCACACACTGGGAGCCGGTGCTGAAGGGGAAGAGGACAGGAGTCACAGATGGACATCACCCACTCCCCTTTGTCCAACTGGGGAAACTGAGGCCCAGGGACAGGCACACACTGTTCTCTGTGTCTCACACCACCCCTAGACCTTGAGTATGGCCAAGGGGTCTGAGCCGTACCGTCAAAAGCACAGGGGACACGGAGGGGCACCAGTGACCCAGGCATCTGCCTCCCGCCTCTGGCACCGTGAGCCCCTCCGCGGCTTCCTTGTGCCGCTGAGGGCTCTCCGAGTGGCACCACACCCCGCGGGCACGCACTTGCACGCACACTCTTGAGTTCTTGAGGCCTTGGCCCAGAGCAAGGAAAGAAGAGCGTCGCGGTCATGAGCCCTGGCTTGGCGCTGGAGCCGGGTCACCAGGCCGAGTCACAGTTGCCAGAAGTTGCCGAAGATGGCCCCTGACTTGGATGGCCTGTAAACCACCCTGAAGGTTTCAAAGACGGGGCGCGTTAAGCACCATGGGGAAAATACCAAACCCTTGTGCGGTGGCCAGGGTCCAGGTTTTACCATCTCTGCAGACTCTCCCACACCTGCCCCCCACCCGCGCCCCAGCACACCTGCCCGGACTCCCCGGGGATCCACTGGCAGGGCCAGAGCAGCCCGGCCCCGAGGCAGTGACGTCCCCAGTGACGGGGACCAGAGAGGGGCTCTGCCGCTGGCCGCGGTAGGACCCGGCCGGCCGTGCGGGGCGCTCGGCTGCGCAGGCCGCCCTAAGCGGGGTGCCAGGCTAGGTCCTGGGCCGCGAGGGGCCGCGGGCCGGGCGGCGGGGGCGGGAGCGGGGTCGGGGGTCCGGCCAGCTTTAATGCGCTGACAAAGCCTCATTTGCAGGTCAATGCCGCGGCACACTCGCCTCTCCCCTAGCCCGGCGCCCTTTGTCCGGCCGCGCCCGCTCCTCGCGCCAGATGGCCGCGGAAATGCTAATTTCGGGCGCCCCCCGCCCCCCGCGTTTAATTGCGCCTTTGCAGATGGGCCGCGGGTGTGGGCCTCATGCAGATGAGCGCGGCCTGGCCGCCGGGGGCTGCAGGCCGGCTGCCCTGGGGCCCGGAGCCACAGCCCGGGCTGGGGGCGGCGGAGACGCGCGGAGGGGAGAGGGGGCGGAGGGAGAGGGGGAGGGGCGCCCCCCCAGCGCGCCGCCGGGCACGAGCGGGCACCCAGCGGGCCAGGCCCGGAAAGCGCGCTTTTCTCTTTTCATTTCTCCAAAATGGGATCTTAAGTGATTCTGAATGAAAACAAATTGGTCCGCTTTCTTCTCCAAACAGACGGGCGGGGCGGTGGGGGCTGCGGGCGCAGGGGAGGGGTGGGCGGGGTGGCCAGGGGACCCCTGCCCGAGGGCCCTTGCTCCGGGCTCCAGGGCCCTGGCCCGCCGGCTCACCTCGGGGCAGCCTGGTGAGTCAGGGGCAGGCTCGGGGACTCTTAACTGGAGCCAGGGTCCTGGGACAGCTGGAAGCGATTGGAAGGCGACAGATGCCCCTCCCCCGGGACCCAGAAATGAGGCCGGCCATGGGCGCATGACCTCAGAGTGGACTCCTGTACTATCTCCCGCCCCAGCAAGAGCTGAGCCCCAGGGTGCCTTTGGACGCGCCACCCCCCCCCCAAACCTGCAGCTGGCTCTGTGGGCAGCAGGACGGGGCCTCCCGGGCTTTGGGACAGTGTCTGCACAGAAGGAATGAGCGAAGGAGAGAATGAACGAACGGGAGGATGGTGGGAAAGGCCCCTTGGTGAGCTTTCCTCACCCCCACCAGAGACTCAGAAAGCCGATGCATGGGTGGGTGAGGGACGGACGTGGCCCACCACCGGCCAGGGGACACAAGGACGGTCGGCTTCCCGGCCAGCAAATCCTCCTGACATGTAACTCAGGCTGGAGCCACCATTACAAAGAAAAGAGACCCTTGGGTCCGCTAATTTTCTGTTGTGTTTTTGTAACCTGCTCAGGCCAAGGGAAGACCTGCCGGTCAGGCCCGAAGCCCCCGGCCTCCGCCAGCCTAGCCTTGACGCCCCCTGGCCGCTGAACCCTAACCCCACCAGCACCTTGTCCCAGACTCGGGACCTCTCGGGGGGATGCTCTTCCCAAACAGCCCCCCGGAGCACCGCCCTCACCTGACTCCTCGGGGCAGCCCCCCAGCACCTTCACCAAGGGGTGACTAGCGTCCAGCATGGCCTGGCCCTCTGGGGGACAGTATGAGGGCTCCTGCTGACCCTCAGCCTGGGGCTGGAGGCTCGCCGACCCTTGGCACCTCTCCTGCCGGTGGAGAGTCGTGCCAGCGCAGGCAGGAGCGTGGGCAGGGGCAGAGGACGGGAAATGCGTCGCCAGGAGGCACCGTGGACATTTCACGGTGGGGTGGAAAGCGTTTCCTATCAGTGTGGAAATATCAGGTGTCCTCCTCAGCCTTCCCCTTTCATTTCTTTCCAGGAAACAGTTCAAACGGGATTTATAGACCCCCTTGGAGACAAACACGGTGTGCTTCTGGCCCCCGGCAGGCACACCATGAACCGGACACTTCCATCTTCCCCCAGGCCATGGAGGCCCCTGCCCTGCGTGGTGTCCTGGGACCTGCAGCCCGGCCAGCACACTGACCACCGGCACGCACGGCTGTGGTGGCCCGGTCTTTGCTTCGGTGACTTTCTCTGGAGCCCCTGCATCTCCCCCCGTTCCTGCGGCCACCTTGCGACAGCAGTGTCCCCCCATGCCTAGAACCGGCGCGCATCCGGCCCTCTCCTCACTTGCTAGGACAGAAGCCAGCCTCCCCCATCTCGTATGGTCGCAGGCCACAGGGAAGACTTTCTCCGGAACATGCGTCGTCGGCTCCTCTGTTTACCACACTCGCATTGTGGGTCTCTTAACCCTCTCATCGTGCTTACATATTTGGGAATGAAAAGAACATCCGTGTGTGTACGAGTTCACTCTAAAGCTTCTACAAGTTACACTAAAATTGAACCCGCCACCTGAAGCGTGTGCATCCCAAAGGTGGGCCAAGCCCCAGATGGCCGTCCGGCAGGCTCTCTGGGAGGAGAATCCGTCTCAAGGAGCTTCTACTTTCTTCTTCATACATCGCCGTGCTCTGTCTTGTTTGCTTTTGGTTGCGTTTGGTTTGTTTTCTGGTTTTTGTTTTTTACAATGAACCTATATTTTTACAATCAGGGAAAACACAGGATTATTTTCATTTTAGAAATTACAAAAATAGGGCGCCTGTATGGTTCAGTGGGTTAAAGCCTCTGCCCTCAGCTCGGGTCATGGTCTCAGGGTCCTGGGATCGAGTCCCGCATCGGGCTCTCTGCTCAGCGGGGAGCCTGCCTCCTCCTCTCTCTGCCTGCCTCTCTGCCTACTTGTGATCTCTCTCTGTCAAATAAATAAATAAAATCTTTAAAAAAAAAAAGAAATTATAAAAATAAAAAGCACTAGGCTGTGAGCTGCCCCCACCAGTGGGGGGACCCCAGCCCTACATGGGAGCCCGGTGGGGGGACCCCCCGAGTCCTGCCGGTGCCCCAGTGACTAAAGCCTCTCGGAGGGACGCCAGGACAGGCCCGCTGCATGCCGAACCCCACTTGGGCCTGTGCTCGGTCCCGGCAGAGGCCAGGCCCAAAGCATATTGCTGTTGTCATTACTATTTTGCAGTCACATGACATCTTTTAAAGGCCGGAGGTGTTTTTTCAGCCATCTTCGTGAGGTCCTTCTCACTCTGCCTGTGAGACAGGCTGGCATTCGCGGGCCAGGCAGCAGGCTAGCCAAGGCTCAGAGAGGTCAAAAAACCCAGCGCGGGTCACACAGCGACACGGTTGCCCAGGCGAGAAGGGAGGTCAATGTCGAGGCTCCAGCCCCAGGTCGCCTCACAGAGCTGTGAATGCTTCCTCACGTCTCAGCCCCCACCGGCCTCTTATTTGGATCTAGGAATTTGGGGCTGGGGATGGATTTGCGAAAAGAGAAAAAAATGCACGAATGTGATAATAGAAAAAAGGAGAGGAATTCGGAACCGGGCCCAAGAGACGGAGGAGGAGGCCAGCACAGGGTGCTGGCCCAGTGCTCAGTGTGCGTGGAGGGCTGGGCGACAGAGACAGCAACTTCCAGGAGAATGTCCAGTCTAGGGGGTGCCCCAAAAGGAGGGGATAGTCCCCAGTGGCCGCCTAGGCCTCTCTGAAGTGTAAGAGGTTCTGGAGGCGGCTTTGGTCATGAACCCCAATCACCGAGCCCACCGCAGCCCCAACTCTCGAGTGAACCAGGCTGCCGGAGGCCTGGAGAGGGCATCACACCACCGGGCCCCCCGGGGCTCCGGGCAGGAGGCCCAAGATGGAAGCCCAGTGTTATACACAGAACTAGGTGCCCCCGAATCCCCACCTTGGGGTCCTAACACCCAGTATCTCAGAATGTGACCTCATTTAGAGAGAGGGCCTTTAAAGAAGAAATTAAGGTAAAATCGGGTCACCGGGGTGTCCCTGAGCCAGTGTGACTGGGGTCCTTACCGGAAGAGGGGATCGGGACACAGACACACACAGAGGTACACAGGGAGAGCACGTCCCGTCCACACATGAGGAGTGACGCCTTGGGACCCGGCCCCACAAGCCCCTCCATCTCGGACTTCCAGGCTCCAGGACCAGGGGACAGTAGATTCTGCTGTGTGAGCCATTTGGCGTGTGGGACGGTGTCACAGTAGCCCCAGGAGACTACCGTGCCCAGTGTCCACCCAACCCCAGCCAGACAGGGGGAGGGGGGCCTGTGTCCAGACCCACGCAGCCAGGGCAGAAAAACGGACCCCATCCCAGGCCTCCACCAGAAACCCCACCCACACCCAAGCTTCCAGACCTTCTCTGATTCAGGAAGCTGCCTCCCAGCTGGCCTCCTGTAGAAGGATCATCTCGGCACCCAGGGACGCATCCTGAAACCGGGGAGTCCCCCAAAATGCCATTTCCCAAGACCGACACAAAAAAGCCAGGTGCAGAGCCAAGGGCTGTGTGTCCCTAATGCTAACCGGGCCAGTGGGAATTTGGGTCTGGCTGGGTGGCTGGCTGCGAGGTGCGGTGCCCCGGAGAATCAGGGCCCGGCTGGAGGGCCGAGCCGGCTCGGGGCTGGGGCTGGGGCTGGGGCTGGGCCTCCCTCCCACCCACCGGGGTCTTCATTAGCCACCGCATTCAGTCCAGCTGGAGTCAGCTGATTAGTCCATTCTAGCAGCGCTGGGAGTCCCCATATCCCCCCCCCGCGCCCCCCCCGCCCCCGCACATGTTCAATTAAATTTTGCTTTTGTGCCAGAGAGGCCTCTGATGTGAACGTTTCTGGGGAGTTTCTCCGTGTTTCTTTATGTCCTCCAAACCAAAGTCAGCCACCAAGTTTCAGAAAACACCGTCCTGGATTGGAGTGGGTAAGAGGACAGAAAAACACCAACACAAAACAAAAGCGGGAGAAACAAAAGGGAAAGGGCTGGCGGCCCGGCCTTTCTGCAGAACCTCCCGCGAGGGGACAATTCATTCCAAGTGAAACGTTTCCATTGTGCGGTGTTCGCGACGCGCTTGTCGTGTTGGGCAGAAATGCAAATCCCCCTTTTTCCTTTGATTCAAATATTTAAATTTTCAAATATATATGCTGTGACAATGAATGGCAGCTGACCTCACTTACTTTCATAGAAGAAATGCGGAAGCCATGGGGGCGGCTAATCTCGCCAGCAGTGGCCCCCACGGTCCTGGGGGGGCAGGGGAATAATCCTTTTATTCAGACATTTGGCTTAAAAGAATGACAAGGGGGAAAAGCTGGGACATAATTGCATGGAAAACAGAGCTAGATTCCTCCCTCCCTCTCCCTCTCTCAAATGTGCCTTCTCTTTTCCTTCCTCCAAGAATGAGGCTCATGGCCAGAAGCTAAAGTAAAGAAATCGGGAGGTAGTTCCTTCCCGATTATCCCCGCTTCCCCCCCCCCCACCGGCTCACACACTCACTCAGTCATCTCCCTCGAAAGACCCAGGGTTTGTTCCGCCCAGCCTGGCTCCCCCTGGGCCTGGGTAACCAGACATCCCCAAGCGCAGCCTCTTTCTAGCTCCTGTGGGGTGGGGAGGGCTCGCGGTCCCAACAGAGCCATCCCGTGGTCCATGGAGACCCTCTTTGCACTTTCCTGGGGCGCTGGGAGCACCTGAGACCAGGCCTCAGACGCTTGGTGGAGGAGGGGATGCCCAGTGGAGGAGGGGACAGAGGAGGACGACCCCTCCCTGGCCAGGCAGGGCCAGCGTCTGCCACGATGGCTGTTGCTAAGTCCCGCTCCTGGGCCCAGGGCTCCCCGAGGACCCCGGCCCAGCCCATCAGCAAGGCCGGGTCTTTAATATTTAAAGAGCTCTCCCGGACATTTCAAGAACTCCCTGACACGATTTTCTGTGATGCGTGTGCTGTCGGGACATCTGTCTTCTATACCTAATAAAGTCGCCCCGATTCCGAATGAACTCCTCGGCACCGCTTTGAACCCGGGCTCACATATGGTGGGTAATTAGCTGGCTATCTCTTGGAGTTAAATGATTTTTTTTCTCGCCCTTTCGCATCCATAATAGAGGGGAACAGAGTTGCGATTGTTCCCTGTTGCGGGACATTCTGCGCCTGAATGAGCGGGGGCTGCTGTGTCGACGCGGATTTGCCATATGGTTGCGCGAAGCCGGGAAGAATGGGCCCCTGTGTGTGCGCCCGGGACGCAGCGGCGCGGGCCGTGCCAGCGAGGCGAGCCGGGTGCCCGACGGCGCAGGAGGAGCGGGCGCCACGGCCAAGGGCGCACCGTCGGCGCGCGGGGTCCCTGCAGGCCGAGCAGGCGGGATGTGCGCAGGCACGGACGCCGGGCGCACGGGCCCTGCTCCCAAGGCCGCGCGCACGGAGGCCGCGCGGACGGACGCACCGACGGCGCACGGACCGCGGGCCCGCGCCGCCCGGTACCATCGCGCCGGTGCAGGGCTCGGGCCGCCGCGGGGGCCGGCACTGCGGCTGCGGCGGCCCCATTGTGAGCCCGGCGGGACAATGGGCGGCCTGAGGAGGCACCTGCTCGCCTGAAAGGCCCATAAATCGCCGCCGCGTCCAGCTGCCTTCCCGCCCCTCCCCGCGGACCCGCGGGCCCATCGGCCGCCGCGGCCGAGGGGGAGACTCCGCCCGCCGCTCCGCGTCCGCCTTCAGTCCGGGCCCGGCCCGGGCCCCGGGGCACCGCTTCGCTCCCGCCCGCTCGCGTGCAGCTGCGGCCCTTCCGCAGAGACCTGCGCCCCGGGGGCTGCTGGCCCGGCGGGTGGCCGGTACCGTCCGGCGCGGTCCCTCCTGCAGGGCGCCCACGCAGCCACGCGCCCAGCAGGCCGCTGCCCGCCCTCCTCCGGGCTCAGGGTGCCCACTCCCGCTGCCTTTGAACCAAATCCTTGAACTTTTGAACCTCAGCCGGGACTGCTGCTGCTGCTTCTAGTGTGGGGAGCGGGGAGAGCGCCCTCTCCGCAGCAGGAGATGAGCTCCCCACGGGGCTGCTCCCCGAGCTGGGGAGAAAACAGAGTCATGCTCTCAGCTCCACTGGGCCACATAAGGCCCGGCCCAGTTGGGGACCTGTCAACCCTTAAAAGCAGGGACTGACACTCTGTGGATCCCCACAGCCAGCAGCCCCCAGCCCGGGAGCACCTCCTAGCCTCTGCCCCTCTCCAAGGACGGGCTCTCAGCTGGAACGGAGGGACACTCTTGGGAGCCTCGATCTGCAGCTGTAGCCCAGGGCCCCCGGCACCAGCGTCCCCTGATCAGGGAGAAAACCAGCTTGGAAGCTGAGCTCACCCTCCTGGACCCGGGCTGGAGGTGGGCGTGGTGAGGCCGGTCCCGGGCAAGCCTTTGCCAGAGCACACACTGGTCTGAGTCCAGGCCTTGGGCTGACCACTAACTCCCCCACTGCATCTCCTGGAGCCTGTATCTCCCCCCCTTGTTACTGTGAACGACTTTGGTGGCCGCAAATCTCTTTCCTCGGGAGGCGGACAGGCAGAAAGCGGTCAGGAGCGACAGCAGGGTCTGCGTTCCCACCTGGGGGGCCCTCGGATACAGCAGCAGAAAAGCCTCCCTGGGGGCCCAGCCTGCAGAGTCAGGGAGCAGGGCCTCACTCCAGAGGTGCAGCGGAGATGGGCCTGGCCCTGAGGGTGTGGGGTGGCTCCTGGCTGTGGATGAGCGTGCTGAGGCCAGGTCCTCCCTCTAGGGCAGCGTCCCCTCGGGTGGACGCACGGCCTCCCTCTCCATGGAGGGGGCTGGTCGCGGGCTTCTGGACGTGTCCCGGCACCAGGGCGCTCCGGGGGTATGTGCACCTGTGGGCACACGGATCAGCTGGTGTTTCCTTCCAGGAAAAGGCGTGCATTCAGCTTCCAGGTCTTTGGCTGGTGGCCCGCAGGCATGCGCCCCGAGCACGCGTCCCTGACCCTGGACAACCTAGCTGGCTGGGCTGGCTCCGAGGTGCCAGGCGGAGGGGCACGCCCGGAGGGCTCCCACCTGCTTCTGGGGTCTCTCTGGGAGGGGTGCTCGCTCCCGGCAGGTCACCGGCTCTGTGGCTCTTCATCGTCTGGTGCTATCGCCTCCCACCTCTCCCCTCCCCGCCCCTCCCCAGTAAAGGGCCGCATCCTTCCCATCCCCTCCCTTCTCCATGACATATTAGAAGAATGTTTTCCATTTCCTTTGATGTCTTTTACGGTTGCATCTCATTTCCTGCTTGGGCATTTCTGCCCCTGAGTGACTCCTACCAGCCAGGCCGGTGGCTTCCCTGCTCCCCGAGGCCCCGCCCCGACGCCGGTGCTCCTTCCTCCGTTTCCTCCCACCTTCCCCACCTTCTCCGGGGGGGCCTCGGAGGGGCTGCCCCACTGGCCCAAGCCTGAGGCTCCCCGAAAGGCGCCTCCCTGGGACGCCGGTCTCTCCCCAGATACTCGCACAGATCGGCCTCCCCAAGACCCCTGGGCCCCACTCCCCTGATGGCAGTCCCTTCTGAGCCCATGGGGCCACCCCTCCCCTTGCCTCCCTGATGGGGTGAGCTGGGGGGCGGGAGAGGGGGTGCGGGCGGGCAGCCGGGGCTCGGGGGAGGGGCAAGAGCCGGCAGGGTGGGGGCTGGAGGCGGGTCCCTAAGTGGCTCCTGGAGCCCCCAAAGCGGCAGGTGAAAACTAAAAAAGCCAACCCCCCCCCCAAGAGCCCCGGAAAGAAAAACAAACAGAACTGAAATAGTGCCTTTCTCTGTCCCTCTCTCCCGCCCTCTCCCCTCTCCCTCCTTCCCTCCTTCCCTCCGCCCCTTCTCCCTCCTTTGCTCTTCTCCTCCCTTCTCTTCTCTCTCTCCCGCTCTCCTCTCTCTCGTCATGCTCTGGGCTCTGGGCTCTGGGCTTCAAGCTCCAGGAGCACCAACAGGAATGTCTCCGTGGCCGGCTGGGAACCAGGAGCTGCCGCACACCCAGCCCCTGCCCTCTGGGGTATAACGGACCAAAAAGAGCTCTCCTGGCACAGGAGAGCAGTAGCTGAGGGAGCTTTGCACCAGGCAACAGAGGAGACAGACACTTGCCTTTGTCTCAGCCCATAGCTAGACTCCCACAAGGACGGGAGCCGGGCAGTGGTGTGGCCGAGGCTGTGGGTCAGGCGCTCCGGGCCCGCCTGCTGGGAGCGCTGCCTGGGAGAGCAGGGCCCGACCGCCCTGGCCTCCGTCAGTGGGGGTGACACCTCCTCAGGTGGCAGGCGGACTCCCTTCAGCCTCTGCCGTCCCAGCTCTGCCACCGTGGCCCGTTCTCAGGACCGAGAGTGAAGTGCCCGGTTTGCGTAAGAAACTACAAGCCTGGGAGCCCCGGGTGCCGGGCTCCCTCCCACTAGAGGGACCAGTGAGGTCTTCTGAGCCTGAATCCACAGAGGGGTGCAGATTTCAAACTAGCAAGGGCTTCCAAGACCCAAAGAATGTTGAGCAAGACAGGCCTCAGGGGCCCCCTGTCCTTCTTTCCTGGAGGGGAAACCGAGGCCCAGAGAGAAGAGGGGGCTCATCCTTTGCTTCCCTCCCCATGGAAGGAACACCCCACTCCGGAGAGACCAGCGGGGGCCGGGGCGGGGTCAGAGCCCAGCAAGGAGGAGCAAGTCCGGAACAGAAGCTGATCAGGGAGGCGGCCAGCGCCGGTCACGACCCCCACCCGCACCCCCGACACCCCCCACACCGCTGCTTCCCTGCCCCTGCTGCCCACCCCCAACGAGCTGGGCAGACCCCCGGAGTCCCCGAGGCAGAGTTGGCACAAACTCCCTGTTCTCTACGTCGGCCCAGCCCCTGAGAGGGGTCCCCAAGACCCCCTGATGATCGCCTCACTGCACCCCAGAGGCCCCTCTGAGAAGTAGCTGCCAGGAAGGTGGAACTTTCAAGGGGAAGAGAGATGATCTGTATCCGCACGCCACCACCCGTGTGACCCCGTGGTGTCCCTAAGGTCCAGGCCGTGTGGCTGCATGGCCACCCGTCGGCTCTGCAGACGTGCCTTCTGCCGTCAGTCTGCGCACGACGGCGCGTCTGTGTGACGCTTCCACGCGTACGCGATCGTGGTCACCAGAGATGGGTCAATGGCTCAAAAGAAGTCCCAAAAAGCAGCCACAGGCTGACCCGCTGGGGCTGCAGGGCAACCACGGGACGGCCTCCACACGCAGGGGCTGTCCACCGTGGGCGGCGTGCGCAGAAGCACCAGAAAGCCGGGAGGCCCTCCGGGCGGTGATGACTGTCTGCACCGGTCCATCACCGGACGGAACCCCTGCGAGGGGTCTCGGGAAACCTGGCGTGACCTGAGGTCGGCCGCGGATCTGTGCCGGTTTCAGAGGAGGCATGGGGCCGTCCCTGGAAGCCGATGGTGTTCTTCCGGGATAGCGTGGAAAGGCGCGGCTACAGGACAAAGCTGGTGTCCCGGCGAGGAAGGCAGGGAAGGGTGCACGGCCGCCTTGGGGCCGCAGGTCCAGGCCGCACCTGGGGGTACGAGGCCTGCTCCCGGGGCAAGATTTGCCTGTGGGAGGACACAGGGTCTAGGATCCAGCTGGAAAAAAAAAAAAATTCAAAGCTGGCGGGAGGAAACAAACCAACAAGATTAGGGAAATGCTAACGACCATCAGCACCGGCCAGTGCGCACACAGCGACCCCCCCCCCCCCCGCACTGTTCCACGGACTCTGTGCGCGCGGACGAGCTCCCGCAACGTCCTCTGAAGGAGGAGCGATGACACCGTAGCTGTGGTTCAGTGTGCTCCAGCCTGGCTGCGGAGTTAGCGAGCGCGTGTAACTGTGTGTGTGCTGCGCAAAGTATACAGTACACGTGTGTGTTACACGGTACGTGCGTGTGTGATGCGCGGGACGTGTGCACGCGTGCACCTAATATACGCAACAGAGAAACATGTATTCAGAGCGTGACTCACAGGCACCCACACGTGCATACAAACGCGCACACAGTAAAAGGACGCAGAAGGGGTTTCTCAGGTGCAGTGGTGGGTCCGTGTCCGCGGTCTCGGCGAGGAGGGGTCCCTGCTGTCCCGCGCCTGGGCGCACAGCTCTGCCCCCGACTGCACCAGCTCTGATGTCTGAGCAAAACACAGCTCTGCCGCTGGCCAGCTCAAACGCAGGAAGCACTCCGTGGCCTGCCTGCCTGTGTCTGACCGAAGATCCACACAGAAGGAAACCGAGGTTGTTTTTAGTCGAGGTAATCGTTGGTTCCTGAGTCCTGAAGTAAACCTCCGGCCTGTGCTGGGCACAGGCCACCAGCGCCGGTATGCCAGGAGGGGCGTGGTGGCCAAGGGGGCCTCAAGCTCAATGGGCAAAGCAGGACAGGTGTCTGCCCGTGGGTCCCGGGCGATCTCGGGAGTCCCGGCTTAGCTGGACGAGGCCGCGGTGCCGGCTCTCCATGGAGGCTGGGTGGGGTCAGCTGCTGCCGCTGCTTGCGGCTCCCAGGACAGTGGCCTCCAGATCCAGCAGCCACGCTGTGAGGAAGCCCAAGGCGGCCCGCAAAGAAACCCCAGGAGGAGGGACAGAGCCCCCTGCCACCGCTGCCACGGCCGGTCCACAAGGCCAGGCGTGGGAGTGCACCAGCTGGGAGGCGGACCCCCCGACCCCGATCTAACCCCCCAGCTGACGCCGAAAGCACAGCCCAACTCCCTGCCGGCACTTCCCAAATTCCTGACCCACGGCATCATGGGTGTAAACAAGACCGTTGTTCGAAACCGCAAAGCGCCAGGATCACTTCTATTTGGCAAGAACTCATTGGAACAGGTGTCCTCAGGCCAGTGGAAGAGAAGGGGCCGGATGCCCGCGCTCACCTGACTTCACGCTCCTGGCTTCGGGGGCACAGTGGCGGTCACGCCATGGGGCTCCCTGGCGCGGAAGCCACCCAAGGAGGACCCCGCCCTCAAGGGCTTCCAGACAAAAGCTGAGATCAAAGCACACGCGACTCGGGCCGCCGCAGCCTTTCCATTTCGTGTTTCAGGGAGCGTGTCTCAGTGCTACGGTCTGTGGCTCCGGTACCCCGAAACACTCGCCCGGGGCTTACACACCGCGAAGGGCGACGGGGCCTTCACAGGCTCCTGCCCGTGCACACACAGCTCCAACCTTGCCTCTGGGCCCCAGGCCCAAAGTGGACGTTTTTCCTCCTTCGTCAAAGAAAGAAAAGAAGAATTACTGGACGCATGTGTGTGTCCATATACGTGCCTCTTATATACGTGTCCGAGAGTCTGTGTAGATCTGCTTGTCTGTGCGTCTGTCTGTGTGCATCTGTGTGTGTCCACATGTGTATGTCCACATGTGTGCACACGTGTGCACGGGGCTTCGTCAGGGATGCTCGGGAACACTCTGCGGGGGAGGGGAGAGGCGGGGTGGGGGGAAGTTGGGGGAGACAAAGTTCTCAGCCCGTGGCGCTGGACACCCTGGGGCAGTCGCTCAGAGCCGCGTGCTCCAGGCAAGGGGCCGGCTTTGTCCCCCACATCCAGCAGCGGTTGGAAGTGGGCGCCAGTGGGAAGGGGTCACGACTCCGGCCGAGGCAGCCTGGAGAAAACTGCACCTGAGCCGTCGACCGCCAAGCCTCCTGCAGAGGCACGTCGATGCCTCAGGCCCACCGGTGACATGTTCGGTCCACGCTGTGGCTTGTGGACATCAGCCTGGCTTCCAGAGCCCGGGCCCCGCACAGCCCAGCCACACCAGGTGGTGGTGGTAGGGGACAGAGGTGGGTGGCCACGTGGGATTTCGTGTGGTCAGAAGCTTGTTACCGGTTCTGCTGCCCCAGGAAAGCTCAGGGTGATTCATCTCCGCATCTTCGAGGCAGGCAGAATTAGGGTCCCCGTCACATCAGCCGTGCAAATGCACCTCGTGCCACGCACCCACGTTCAGGCCCTCCGCCCGGCCACTCTCGCCTCGCCTCCCAGACACGGTTTGGCGCACAAACAGTACAGAACAGAAGACAGCCCAAGGGGACGGGGGCCCAGCCGAGCTCCGAGACCCGGCCTCCGGCCCTTCAACGAGATGGTACAGAGCCGGCACCCGGCAGACCCCAGACGTGGTGCCCACCGCATCTCTTGATAATCTCCGGACACATGTCCAGCATCCAGGACAACCTGACGATTCCACCGGGCCCTTGTGCCGCTCCAGGAGACCTGAAGCGGTGGGTTGGGATCTTCAAAGAAGCTGTCTCTGTCAGCTCAGTGGGCTGTGCGCCGTATAACAAACATCTCCACGGCGGACGCCACCTGCAGACCATGACCATCCCCCCCGTCCCCACCCACGGGCTGCGGCTGGGCTGCCCCGCTAGTCGTGGGAAGGCGCAGCCTGTCGGGACCCTGCGGGACCACTGCACGCCACGACCCCAGCTCTACAACATTCCGGAAAAGGCAGAACTAGGGAGACGGTAGAGAGGTCGGGAGTTGTCAGGGGTTAGAGGGGCAGAGGGACAAACAGGCAGGGCGCAGAGGGCTTTAGGGTAGGGACCCCACTCCGTGTGACCCTGTGATGGTGGACATGCATCATCATGCGTCTGTCTGAACCCACAGGACGCACACCGCCGAGAGTGGCCTCTTACATATCAATTTTAGTTAATAATAGCGTATACATCTATTTTTAAGAAACAGTGCTCTTGGGTGTGAGGGCACGCTGAGTCCCAGCTGGCGACGAGGCCGGTGGCTCCCATCCTCACCTATGAGCGCGAACACCTCCTTGGGAGCGTTGAAAACTAAACATCCATCCTGGGGTCCACAGGCCTGGTGAGAAGGGAATTGGGGCAGGGAAGAGCCTGGACGACAGTTTAAGTCCAAAAAGGGGGGCCCTGTCTCTGCTCCCCGGTGCTCTGTAAAGGCTTCCTCAGCTCTGAGAACGAGCCAACTTCGCACTTACGGGAGCCCCAAATCCCCCTCCTGCGTCCCCACAGCCCCTCTAGCCTACCTGGTAATCCTGCAAGTCCTGCTCGCCAGTCCAGCGCCGCTCCCTGGACCGCACCTCGCACCCCAGCCCCTCTGCCCATCACCCCATGAGCACTCCTGACCTCCAGGCCTTTGCACTGGCCATGCCCTCTGCCCAGAACTCCCCTCCCAGCTGATCCTCGTGGCCTGTGGCCCCAGGTCAAATGCAGACTTCCCCTGCTGGGGGGCTGGCAGGCCTGCTGTGACCAGTAGCCCCCGCCCCCGTCCTGTCACTCAGCACGGCCCAGCCCCATCCCGTCCCGCTGTAAAGACAGCTCCTGTGAGCAGGGACCGACCGGCTCCCTCTCACTCACCGCCCTGTCCCACGTGCCCAGAGTGGTGTGCGGCATGCTGGAGGCCCTTGGAATCCTTGCCGCACGGGGACCTCTGCCCGGATGGGCGCCGGAGCCCCGCGTGACCCTTGCCTCCCTCCCCACCCAGCAGCCTCAGCACCTTGTCAGCCCAGGGGCTCCCCACTGCCTAGAGATGAAATCCAACCTTTGACCTCAGCCCATCAGATCCAGAAGGGTCCAGAAGACCAGAGGAAAAGGACAAGGAGTGGGCAGGCCAGGCAGCCACACCCCAAAAGGCACCATTATGGGAAATACTGTTTCGACCGTGTGTGCGGGTGGGGAGCCCAATACCCAGCAGCAGGCCAGGCCAACCGAGGGCCACAAAGCCAGAAGAGACCCCCAGGCAGCCCCTTCCCCCCACTCTCCAGCCTCATTCAGACGCTCCAGCTCAGACACGCGCGCCGCCCTTCCTGCTGCTCCCTGCGCACCACTGCCCAGGGGCGGCCGGTTCCCAGCCTCCGCCTGGCTGGCTGCTCATTCTGTCTTCCCAGCCTGGCCCGCAGGCAGCTGCCCCGCGGCTAGAGCCCAGCACAGGGCCCCGCGTGCGGCGCGTGCTTGGTCGGCGTCCGGGGGAACCAGCAGAAGACACGTCGCCCAAGCCCCTGATGTTCGCCGCACGCCTGCCGTGTGTGTCCGGCGCAGCCCCCCACGCTCTGTGCGTGTGCGCTCGCACTCCCTTCCTGCAGCCCTGGGGGCTTCCGAGGGACAGGCTCATGCCATACAGCCCTGCTGAGGTCAGCGACTTGCCCTCTGACAGCTGGCTCTGGGCCTCAGTTTCCTCCTCAGACAAATGGGGAGCGCGGCGGCTGCATGGACGGGTGGGGTCTCGCGGAACTGTCTCAGCCTGTGCCATTAGGGCCCCAAGCCTGGTTGTCCTTGCTGTGGCCGTATCATCACCATCATCGCGGATCCCCAGGGGAGCTGGGGCCGACCCCCGACGGTGGCACACACACCCCACGTGTCTGCTGGCTCCCAGGCGCTCGGGCCTTGGGCAGGGCCTGGGGTCCCAAGAGGAAAGGGCCCATCCTGACAGCAGGGCCCCTTCTCGGCAGCACGAGCACAGATGAGGAGAGAGCGGCAGGTCACCAGATGTCATCGTGTCCATAATATCCTCATACGCTGACCACCGGGCACCAAAGGCAGGGGAGACCCATCGAGGGAAAGAAGGGCTTGCCGGGGCCCTGTGTGTGGCCAGGGTCACACAGGTGACTCCAAAGCCAGTGCTTCTTCCCTGCGGAGGGCCACCTCTAGGTATCTGCCCCCCACTCCCGCTGGGGGATGGGGGCACCGTCTCTAGACAAGACGGCATTGCTCGCCGTTCCATGCTGTTCCATGGGAAAACAGCCCTCGCCCTGCTTTGGAGAAAGCTGTCCGGCCGGCCGTGACAGCAGGAAGCAGGAGGGGACAGGTGGGCCGCACCCCTGGCACGGTTGTGCTTGGGGACTGTGAGCTTTGGGGAAAGCGCAGGGGACTCCCTGCTGGGTGCCAGGCTCATGCCTCAACTGCCATCTTCCTTCCTCCCTACCCGGGTGAGCAGGCTGTGCTCACCCGGGTGGGTGTGGGGCGGGCTCCCTCCCCACAGGGGAGGCTTGAAGCCTGACGTCAGGTCTACGCAGGCCTAATTCCCAGGTTGTAATCAGGCTCATAGCAAGCTGGAGGGGGCTGGGCCCCCCAGACTCTCACTGCTGGGGCATATCTCAGTGACCTGTCCGGCCCCATGTCCCTCTTTCAGGCCCTTTTCGGCGCTTGGTGGGGAGGTGACGTGAATGACAAGGCCAGACGCGTCTTCAGACTTAAGGGTTGAGCCCAGCCTTTGTCCCTGAGCCGTGGGACACTCAGTGTCACCTACAGCCCCCAAACGGTTACTTCAATACACCGCCCTGCTTCTCCTGGCCCAAGGCACCGGCACAAACTCTGCTGGCCGTCAGTCTGGGCTACTTCACGTCATCCTCTCCATTGTAAGCCATAATTTTCAGAGGTTTATAGGTCAGCTATAAAAAAATAAAATAAAATAAACCTCCTCTTTTCGACTGAAAGGGAGTCCTTTGAAACCAGAAGGCTGGTGCGTGCACGCGGGTGAATTCGACCTCCAGTTGAGTTCCTCCTCGGCGGAGCCCACCCCTCCCTAGCCCGACCTGGCCCCAGGCGCCTCCCCTCCCCACTCCTCCCTCGCAGGCCTTTGGGCTGCCCCTCCCCCATTGCGAGCGCGAACAGGCCCAGAACCCGTCAGGGGTTCTTCTGGCCGGACCCCGGTGGACCCCGACCCACAAAGCTGGGAACCCCGGAGCCATTGGGGCTCCACCGCGTGCCAGGCTCGAACGGTTGAGAGCCCTGGTCCCCAGGCGCCCGCGACGCAGTAGTCAGAGTGGGGGCGGGGGTGGGGCGTTGGCCCGGTCCCCCCCCCCCCCCGCAAGTGCCCACCTGAGCCCCATGGGGCATCAGCCTAGGGCGGCTGGAGTGTGGGTGGCTTCCCCGGAGCAGGAGAAGCAGTGAGCCCCCCTCTCCCCAGTCTCCAAGTTCGGTGCACAGCCCCGCAGGACGGGGGCGGGGAGAAGGGGTGGCAGAGAGGGCGGGGCCGCTCATCCCTAAGTTAGGGGCCTGCAGCAGGTGGTGGTGGGCCTACCCTAGCCAGAGAAAGTCCCTGTCACTTTGGGGCGGATGGCCTAGAGAGAAGCTGGGCTGCCCCCTGTGTCCACTGTCCTATCTCCCTAACTTCCGAGGGGTGCCCCAGAAGGAGGCTGGAGGCAGTTCACGCACACACGGAGCTGACTTGCAGCGTTTTTCGGCCTCTTTATTTAGAACCCGGCGGACGAGGGGCCGGGGCAGTGGTGCAGACGGCTCAGGAACCATGTTAACAAATTTGTCTTCAAGTTTAAAATAATCATAATAATAAAGAGAGACAGCGAAAGCGCGAAGAGAACTGCTAGCTAGATGGGCATGTGCGGCGGCTGCAGCTTGTGAGCGACCCTCCCCCCAGAGTCCTCTATAAAAATAAATTTACATTTGTCGATAACCAGATGCGGTGAGGTGCCTTTGGCATAACCAATAACCGAGCTACCGCGTGGCAGAGCGGCCCACGCCTCGACATAAATAGAAAATATAAGTTAGTATAACTTTAAAAACTTTTTGTACAAATATACATGTTTTTTTCTTTTTTCCTTTTTTTTTTCTTTTTTCATTTTTTTGCACTGAGTTTCAGCAGAGATTAAACATTTTATATAAATGACTCTTAAAGCTTTACACCTTGGGACCAGTGTACTCCTCGTGCAGAATACATTTAGATATAAAAGACGTTATTAATACATTGCACAGTTTTTTTTTTTTAAATTTTAAACACGAAACCGAACGCTGCTCGGTGGCAGCTGCCGCCGGTTGCTGCTACATGGACGGTCCCAGCCGAGGCCCCGCGCTCCTGTCCTGTCCGCTGCCCCGCGGGCTCTCTCAGGGCTCTTTACGCGCGACGCTGCGGGAGAGAGGCGCGGTCAGCGACAGCAGACAGACAGACAGACAGTGGCCGCGAGGACCCCGCGGGGCGACCCCTCCCCGCCCAGCGCGCGCGGGGCCGTACCCACCTCATCGCAGCCGCTTGCGCGGGGTCTGCTCCGCCGAGCCGACGGCTGGAGCGGCGCCAGGGGCGGCGCATCCCGCGGGAACCTCGTTCGACGCCTTGGCCTCGGGCGCGGGTCTCTTGCGCTTGGCGAAGAAATCTGCGGGCGACAGCGCGCGCAGCCGGTCAGGGCGGGGTCGGCAGGGGGACCCAAGAGGGGGCCGGGGTGGGGGCGCCGTCCCCGCCCGCGCCGAGGTCCGCGGCGGGTCAGCTTTGTTTACGTCGCCCGCGCAATGTGCTGTGTAAGCATTTCTCCTTGTCCCGCGGCCAAGCCCCCCGGGGCCGCCGCCGCGCTTAACCCCCTCCGCGCCGCGCCCGCCGCGCCCGCCGCGCCCGGGGAGGGGCTCCCGCGGCCAGAGCGGGGATCGCGCGCCCAGGGGGGCCCGAGCGCGCGCTCCCCCGTCCCTCCCGCGCCCGCCGCTCGGGAGCACAACAGCGGGGCGGGACGGGGTGCGGGCACGGCCGCGCCCTGCGCGCTGCTGGCCCTTTAATGCCACGGGAGGAGGCGGGGACCAAGTGAGGCCCCCGAGGCCGGGGGAGCCCGGCCGGCCGGACAAAGCAGGGCCGGGCCGGGCCGGGGCGGGGCCGCGCGGGACTCACCGGAGATGAGAGGCCCGGGCAGCTTCTTGATCGCGGCGCCTCCCGCGGCAGCGGTGGTGGCAACAGCTCCGCCGGCGGCGGCGGCGGCAGCATTGGCGGCGGCGGCGGCGCCACCGGCGGCAGCGGCAGTGCCCGGCGCGGGGCGCCCCGAAATCCCTGAGTGCAGCGGCTCGGCCAGGGGCTCCTGGCTGCGCGGCGGCGGGACCGCCTCCTGCTCATCGCTCTCCTGCGGCGCCACGGCTGGGGCCGGGGCGGGAGCCACCACCGGGCCGCCGGACGGCGGCGCCGGCGCCTCCCCGAGGCCGTCGAGGGGCTCCTCGGCCGGCGGCGCGGGGGGCGGGCTATCGCCTGCGCCCTCCGGGCGGGGCCGGGGCGCCAGGAGCAGGCGGCAGCGCCCCACCTGCACCGTCTCGCGGTAGAAGGCGGGCACGGAGTCGCTGTCCACCTCGGTCCACTGCAGACGTCCGGGGCCGCGCAGTGGCACGTCCTGCTGGAAGTTGTAGTCCCAGCGGCGCTGGTCCTCGGCACTCAGCTCGGCCAGGCGGATCTGCAGCTCCCGGCT
Source organism: Meles meles (assembly GCF_922984935.1). NCBI lineage: Eukaryota > Metazoa > Chordata > Mammalia > Carnivora > Mustelidae > Meles > Meles meles. The sequence goes on from NC_060073.1 coordinate 2,136,153, forward strand.
CAGCTCCTCGTGGTCCACCGGCCCGAAGAGGCTGCGGCAGGCGCTGGTGCGCGCGAACAGGGGAAAGGTGCGGCGGGCGACAAGGCGCTCCATTGCTAAGGCGCTGCGGAGACACACGTCCAGCCTGGCCCCGGGCAGCGCGGGCCGGGGCCACGGGAGAGGAGAGGAGAGGAGGAGGAGGAGGAGGAGGAGGAGAGGAGAGGAGGGCGGAGGCCGGGCGCAGGGGAGACCCCGCGCGCTCGGAGTCCGCATTGGCAAAGGGACGCGGCGGGAGGGCGGCGCGGCGGCTACCTGGCTGTCGGGCCCCGGGCTGCTCCTGAGTGTCGCTCGCGGTGTCGTCCGGCCGCGGCCGCGCCCCCTCGGTGCCTGTCCTCGCCCGCTCGGCTCGTTCGGGCCTGGCTGGCACCTACCGAGCGCAGAGCACTTGGCCTGTGGAACGCCCAGCCCTCGCGCGCCCCTTTATACGCGAGGGTCGCACGCCCCCCCCCGCGGGGGCCCCGCGCGATTAGCATAATGTAGTATTTTCAGTTTCAACAACACCGCGGCGATTGGCCCGCGCCGCGCTGCCCCCGCCCCGCCGGCCGCCCGGCCCCCGCGCGCCGCCCATTGGCCGCGTGCACACACCCACCCGAGGGCGGGGCGGGGCGCGCGGGCCGATTGGCGGGGCGCGGGGCGCGCGGCCGCGGGCGGGGGGCGGCGAGCGGGGCGGGGCCCGAGTTAAAGGGCGCTGCGGGCGGTAACGTGACACCGCGGCGCCCCGCCCCCTCGCCCCATCCCCCCCCGCCCCCCTCCGGCTCCTTTGTCTGCTGGCGGGGGCTGCGAGGCGGCGGCGGCGGCGGCGGCGGCGCGGGCGCCCCCTCGGCCGGCGCGGCCTCCTCGGCGCGGCGGGGCCCGGCGTCCGGCCGGTTCCGACTCGCCCCCCGGGGGCGCCGGCCCCGCCGCCCGCGCTCGCCATTGGGCCTCCAGCGCCAGCTGACGGGGCTTGAACCCGCCGCGGGCATCCCGTCCCCGGCTGGAGCGAGACGGGGTCTTCGGCTGCCCCCGCGCGGCCTGCGGCGCCCGGGGCTGGCGTCCCTGGCGGGGTTCCGCGCACCTGGAGCCCCGACACACCTGCCGGCCCTAAGGCCGTCGAACCACTGTCCCCCCGTCCCCGCTGGGGCGAAGTCTCCAGACACCTTGGAGAGCTGGCCCTCGGCCCCTGGAGTCCTCGGCTCTTGGGGCCTGCCCAGCCCTGCTAAGAGGATGCGAAACAGACGGAGCCCATCCGGGCTCTGCCCACCACGCCCGTGGACCAGGTGCCCGGCACCTCTCAGGCTTCCGTGCGGCCCTCTGGGCTTGGGCCGGACAAGGCCAGAGGTCTGATTGCCCACACTGGCTGGAGGCCGTTCTTCTGGGGGGGGTTGGCTGCTGGACAGGGTCCTAGAGGCTTCTCCAGGGAGTGGGTCTGGCCCTGCTCAGCGTAGGGCCTTGACTGGGAATACTGGTTCTCTGGGCAGATACCCCCGATCGCACAGCGCACCCGCAGGTGGGAGCTGGCGCTGAGCGGCGGGCAGCCGGACTTCTACCAGGGGCCAGCACCCCTCATCATGCCGGGTGAATACTGTTTGTCGGGAGAAAACACACCCTGAGGATGATGGGACATGCAAGCCAGAGAGCCCTACTCCTGCTGTCAGGGGACCCGGAACCTGCCAGGACCCACACCCCTTCTCCCCCACAGGCCCTGCCTTGCCCCAGCCCCAGGTCCTCCCAGGGCGGCTCTCATCCCAGCGGGCCAGGCCGTGGGCGAATATTACTCTCTGCAGCTTTCCCTTCGGCCCAGCCTGTTGTGGGGCAGGGAGCCCAGGAAATGCCTCCAGCCACCACCCCCCACCAGCACCACCCCCCCCAAGCTAAGAGCAGCCCTGGGCTGGGGGGTCAGGGGGGTCAGGCACCTGTTGGAGGGTTCAGCAGAGCCCTGAGCTGTGGTGAGTCCCTGTCTCAGGTGAGTCCGAGAGCCCAGCGAGATAAATAAGGTTGACTGGACCCCAACCAGGGCCAGGCGGGTTCGGGACGCCCCGGGGTGGGACGGCATGATAGTGTACACGTGTCCTGGAGGAGCTATCCTGGGTCTGGGGCAGTTGAGGGTGAGAATGAGGGGATGAGGCCAGTGGGACTGGGTGCTGGCGCAGGGGCGGCCGAGGAGGGCAGGGCAGTGTGCTGGGGTCTTGATGGCAGGACCAAGGTGGTGGTTCATGACGGGTTTTTATTCCGTTCTGTGCGCTGCGTTCCTCATCCCACAAGCACGGAGATGTGACAATTTTGTATCGCCAGGAATGTAAAGAGGAACTGGGAAGGTCCCCCAAGCTCCATGGCCCCCCACACCAGGCTGACGTCACCTGGCCTGGGGCTAAAAGGAGGCCGGGGAGCCCAGTGGTGTTGGTGCCAAGGTCTTACCAGCTTCCCCAGTGCCGCAGCCGCAGTGACCCCAAAATGCGGAGCCAGGTGGCCCCCAGGATTTCCCGTGAGGCCCGAATGCCTGCACTCCAGCTGTCCAGGAGAGCAGGCCAGGGAAGCAGCCTATCCCCAGCCCAGATGGGGCCTCCAGGCTGCTCCCGTCATTGAGGAAGGGTCCCACCCCACTCCCAGCCCCCGCTGCAGACCCTCGGGGGAGCCCGAGCTCCCCTCCCCAGCAGGGACTGCCTGGTACTGTGAACACCTGCCTGCCCTCGGCTCCCTAAGGCCAGAGGACTTAGGAGGTGCTTCGGAAAGGAGCAGGAGCCAAGCCTGCCCCAGCAACTCCCCGCCCCATGCGACCCCACCTTCCCCCAGCACTGTCCCCGGCGGGGGCTGGGCCTAGAGGGCCATTCCCACTGCCTTTGGTGCCCCCCCTGATGCCTCCGTGGGGACCAGCTGAGCTCAGACAGGTGGGTCCAACACCCCCCTGCAGGGACAGGCCTAACGGACTGTGACATTGGTCCTACCTCCAAGGATCGGGAGTGGCTCGCACCTCCTGTCACACAGTGTGGTAACAGCTGCCGCCCTTCACTGGGCCAAGTCGCTGCCCAAGGTGACTCTCCTGCAGCCCCTTGCTGGGCCTCACCTGTCGTGCCGGGAAGGGAGGCGGATGGCGCGGGAGCCGGGAATCCACCAGGGCCATACGGCGGGGGAGGGAGCGAGTTTGACTCACCCTCCTCCCACTGCCTGGCTTGCTCCCTACTTTCCCTCGGGGCGGTCCGCTTTTCTTTCTCTGAGGGCCATGGGGACACCTCCTCTCCTGGACTTGTTAGGGCAGGGAGGTGACCTTCTCTGAGTATGTGACCCTGAATCCAGTGAAGGGTGGTACCCGTTGGCTTACTGACCTGCTGGTCCCAACCCTGGAGCTGGGTCCCTTCCCCCCAGCCAGGGACAGACCCCGGGGGAGGACAGATGAGGAGCTGGGGGCCGGGAGTCGGAGAGAAGGCCCAGGCCTCCACCCCAAGGGGCCCCCCAAGCGTGCAAACATCTGTCTGAGTACAATAGCCAAGCCCTACTTTTGTAATTAAAAATACATCCGAAGCAGAAAAAGGAAACAAAAGGAAAATGTACTTTGTGTTGCTGCAGACAGCAGAACCAGAGGGGGGTGCTGGCCCCCGGGGGATCAGCAAGGACAGGTCCCCAGGATGCCCCAGCAACCCAAATCCTGCCTGCATGGCATGGGGGGAGCCAGGAAGCACCGGCCCCCTGCTGGCGTCTCCAGCATACCACCACCCCGTCCAGCTGTCTAGCCAAGGAGCGACCAAGCAAAAGCTGACCGATCAGCACAAAGACCATGTTCCCAGCCCCTCCAGACCTGGGGAGCCACAGGGCCACTGCTGGCCACGAACATGAGAGCCAAAGGGCTCCCCCCACCTCCAGCCCGGGGCCCATCCCAACCAACCAAGCCATCCTGCCCCTCCCGTCCCCACTCTGCCAGCCAGACGGGGTGGCCGCGGGGCCGTCCAGGGAGGGACTCCGGGGGACAGAGACCCCCGGGTGGCGGAAGCCCTGAATGGCCACAGGGAGCAAAACTACGAGCTCCCTCTGCACCACCAGACCGAGATGGGAGTGAGGAACGAATGTTTGTTGCCCACTGACACGCGGGGGCTTGTCCGTTTCAGCCGCCGCCGCTGCCCACCAGACCCCCCTGCGTGTCACGGGCCTGTTTGGGGTGTCATTTTCTGGATGGGAAGACAGGGCCCATGCTGGACAGATTGAAGAACCTGGTTAAGGCAGCGAACCCCATAACCCAGGGCCTTGGTTGTTTCCCCGGCTGTGCCGCCGGTGGCGAGGGAGTGGGCGACTTTCGCAGTCCAGGACACTGAGGCTCGAGGGGGAGACACTCTTGCCCAGAGCCAGTGGCAGAGCAGGGCCGGCCGGGAAGGGCCGTCCTCGGCCACGTGCTGCCGCCTGGTGGTTGACTTCCACGCCGGGGGTCCCAGGGCTCCCTCCTTCTGGGGAGCCGCTTGGAGCTGTTTCTGGAAGCCCAGGAGGGGCCTGGGGCTCGCCCCGGCACGCTCCCAGGGACCCTGCAAGGGACGTCTGTCTGCAGGCCTCCTGGACTGCCCTGCGGCGTGGGGGGGACATTCCCCAGGCCGACAGCATCAGCCACCTTGAGCCCGCCCTGCACCCAGGCTCAGCAACTTGCCTCACTTAATTAACCCTTCCCAGAACCCCTACAGGCTGCTTGATGCCTGGTTTGCAAGGGGAGAAGTTGAGCGACCTCTCTGCGCTCGGGGACAGCAGACCCGAGCCGTTCCCCGGCTCGGAGCCCCCCACTGGACTTCCACGAGGGGCGATGAGCATGAAAGCATGAGAGGGAAGAAAGCGAGTCTCGGGGTTAACCTCGGTCCCCCAGACCTGCAGCCAGAGCTGGCCGTCTGCGGGGCATGGGGCCCTGTCCCCGGAGGGCGGCCCCCCACAGGCACCTCCGTCGGGGAGGGGCCCAGCTCCTGGCCAGCCCAGTCTGCCCTCTCCTGTGTAGATCTTGGCCTGTCTGCTGGGTACCCCACCAGGGCAAAGGCCCACGGCCCCGTCCACTCCCCACCCCTCCCCCGCAGCCCCGGGCAGGGCCAGCCCTGGGCCCCCACACCGCAGCCCCGCACAGTGGGCCCGGACAGGCCCGGCCAGACCCCTCAGGAAGGGAAGACTGCTTCCCCGCAGAGCCTCACCTTCTCCTCCAGGAGATGAGGCCTGGAGGCCCCGAGGAGAGCGGAGAGTTACCGATTAACTAGCCGGCCTCCGGCAACAGGCCGCCGGCCCAGCTCTGAGCGGGGGCTGGCGGGAGGGGGCGCTTTCCTAGCGCACTTGGCCCAGCGCCCAGCGCCAGAGCAGGGAGAACCTTCCTCCCCGCACCGACTTCCCGCGCTCGGCTCGCCCCGCCCCCAGCCCCCCCAGGACGGGCTGTTCTCGGGGCGGCTGCCAGGCACGTCCTCCGCAGGTGCCGGCCTCCCTCCGGTGACGCGTCCACATGCCGCACGACGGGAATCCAAAGCTCGGATTACAGGGGCCGCCTTGTGCTCCTGTCTGGGCCGGGCTGGGGGTCCTCACTCCCGGGGAATTAGCAGGAGGGGCTGGGCAGGCCCTGGGGGAGGCGTGGAGGGAGCAGGGAACAGCCCTGGACGTGAGGGCTCGGCCGCCCAGTCCCCACAACGGGCCAGGGGCCCCTTCCCCTCCGACTCTCAAGCTGAGACTCTGCCTGTCCTCCCTGCTTATCCGGACCGTTCCTGTTCCAGCACTGACCGTCCCAGGAGGCCCTTGACCATGGGCTCTCCTAGGCTTCAGACAGACCCCCCAGGGCTGGGGAGGGTTTCCAGGGTAGGGGGCAGCCACGCAACCCTGTGGCCAGCTCAGAGCCCCTCCAGGCCTCTCTCCTCCCCTGTGCCCACAGAACACAGAGGAGGCAGGTCCCCAGGACTCAGAGGCTCAGTCTCCCAAAGAAAGACCAGGAAAACTGAATGTGGGTGAGCTGGTGCCCCCCAGGCTCCTCAAGCTAGTGGAGACCCCATGAGTCAGCATCTGCTGTCCACAGGGGACTCAGGGGACCAGCTCCCACCCTGCTTCCTACACACCCACCCCGTGTTCCTAGAAGAGCCTGAAAGCCAGGGAGGAGACGCAGAGGCCCACGTGTGCACCCCCATCCCGCCCCGGGCAGGGCAAGACGCAGGAGCCCACACGCCCGCGGGCTCCGGGGAGCGAGCAGGACATGGCGTGTGCCCGGCGCAGCCGTGTGTGAGCTCGCTGCTCCCGTGCCCGCCCTTAGTGGGCCCCCAGAGCCAGCTGGGGGGGGCCGTGGCCAGGGGAGGAGAGCCTTCCCCCTTCGCCCATCACCGCGCTCCCCCGCCCCCTCCCCCCAGCTGGGTGTCAAAGGTGAGCACTGGTCAGTGGAGACAGAGGTCAGCAGGTAGAAGTGTCCCAGCCCTGGCCAGTCCTCCCCAGTGTCCTGCAGGCCACACAGAGTAGGGGCTCAGCAGAAGGGATGCCTGTCTCCCGCCTCCCTCGATGGCCCAGGCGTGGTTTGGGGGTTTGCTGAAGGCTCGGAGGGGACAGCCCCTGAGCCCCGAGGCAGCCAGCAGCAGGCCCCGAGGCGAAAAGCTGGGTGCCTGCTGCCCCCTGGTGTCCACAAATAGCATTGCAGCCAGGAGCCCGCCCACCGGCCCCCAGGCTGGGGACTGGGAAACAGAGCCTAGGGGGACCCCAGAGCTGCCCTCAGACCCCCACATTCATCCCTCGCCTTGGGGGGAACTTGCCAAGGGTCTTGCTCTCCGAGGCCACAAGTCTCAAGTCTAAATGGGGGAAGGGGTGCTGCCCAATGTGGCCGGTCAGGGCCGGGGCGGGGGGAGGGGGGAACCTCTTTAAAAAAAAAAATTCCCATCACCCCTAGGTGTTTGCAGGGGCTGCCGCACTCACACGCACACATGACTTCTGTCTCCGGTGGGTAGGGGACCAGGGCCCAGGGGTCAAGGAGCAGGGAGAGGAAGGGGAGTAGCCCCCAGGCTAAAGACCACAGTGAGGACTGGCCCTCCCGGCCCTCCCCCTGCTGCTCCCCAACCCCCTCCCCTTGCTCCTCTTCCTCCTCCTGCCCCGTCCCCCTCGTCGCCCTCTGCCTCCTCTCCCTCCATTAGTGCTGCTGGTCACAGCCCCAGGCCGTCGAGAGCCCTGAGTCCAGTCTGGTGGGCCCTTCTTGGGACCTGAATGGCCACCTGCGGACACTCTCCCTCGGTGCCTCTGGTCATCAAGAACAAGCCGGCTCCAGCTGCTTCTCGCAACTGTGCCCACTGAGCCAGGAACCGTAACTCACCTCTGTGCTGGGCGCCTGGGCCTGGCCGGGGGAGCAGCAGACAGGAAAGCAAGCCCCAAGAGAAGAGTGTGCCCCACAGGCTCGGCCGGCTGCCCCCCGAGATCAGCGTGCAGCTGAAGGAAGCCCCGTGGGCCAGCAGGGAAGGCCTGGGTCTGCCCCCAAGCCTCCCACAGCCTCCGCCACTACCCAGGTGGTCTGTGCCAGGATGGCGGGAAGTGGAGTACAGCAGGAACCCCCATAAGAGCCACCCCAGGTTTGGGATGAGGAGGGGGACCCTGGGAAGGGGGCGGTCCCAGGCAGGGAGGTGGCCAAGCTGGTCACAGAGGGTACTGAGTGAGTCCAGAATGAACCAGATTGCTGGGGAGGGCCTGGGGGCAAGCGGTGGCCAGGCGTGGGTGGCTGGGGACTCCAGCCCCAGGAGCTGGTGACATCTCGAAGGCATCAAAGAGCCTTGGAGACTCCTGTCTTGGGTCCAGGGTCCTGAGATTTGTTGGTGGACGCAGGTGCCGTGAGCAGAGGTCGGAAGGCGGAGTGAGGACTGTCAGAAGTCCGGCGGGCAGGAAATGACGGTGCCCTGGGCCGGGGCGGGAGCTGGGGGCCCGGAAGGACGGGGTCTGGGAGCGCTGGGCCCCTGGGTTATGGGGCATGAGAAAGGAGAGGGCAGGAGGCACCAGGTAGGATGGTACCAGGAGGAGCTGGAGTGACGGTGGGAGGGGGGCAGGCAGCAGACCTTTGCTGTGGGATGGAGGGTATGGCCACAACCCACAGTCCCCCCACCCAGGGTGTGGGTGGGCCCGGATTCCCACTGGCAGCCACTTGGTTTTTCTACCTCTGGCCACTCCATCCCGGCAGCATTCACGTGGCAAGGGCGTGGGGGCGGGGGGCAAGGTAGGGGCGCTGCCTGACCAAGGCACAAACCTTGGGGCTTCGGAGTCAGGCAGAGCAATTGTCCTGTACTGGCCATGTGACCATGGGCGAGTCACTTAACCTCTCTGGCCCGCTGCTTCCTCCCCTTCAAGGCCCCTGAGGAGGCCCGGGGGACGGTATCCGCATGTGCCCGGCACTGTGGCCAGCACCCTCCCCATCGTCACTGCTCCTCGGCAGACCTGGAGGGGTGGGCAGGCACAGCCGCGACACCAGCGGCCCCCTCCAGCTGCCACTGTAACGTAAGGTGGACGTTTGCTCTGAGCGCAGGGACGTGGGCTGGTGGGGGGACTCAGACACCCCCAGTCACGTGCAGTCCCTAATAGCCTGTCGGGCAGGGCGGAACGGCAGTTACGCACGCGGCAGCCTGGACAGCGCTACCCACACCCCCAGAGTCTGCGCGGGTGGCCACGACTCTGGGGGGCCTGCACCCACCGAACACTCAAACCCGGCGCTCAGCAGGGTCCTCAGCCAGACCCGGGCTGGACGCTGGTCAGCAGCCGGCTGCTGCTGGCGGGACCCTCTCTGGGCCGGGCCAGGCAGCCCTTACGTGGGCATTAGCTCGTTAACCCTCCTAGACCGGCAGAGACCAATCTTGACCATTTCACAGGTGGGGATACAGTCTTGAGAGGACAAGCCCCTTGTCGAGACCCGGCAAGTCACAGAGCTGCCAGCCCGGGGGGCACTGCCCAGCTCCGGGCATAACTCCTGGGCTCCACGCTGAGCGCAGGCCCGCCAGGGCTGGGCCCTCTGCTGAGCCCCCTGTCCCTCATGCTCTGGATGCTGATTTCTGGAAAGTCGTGGAGCAAGTGACCGCCTTGGGCTGGACATTAGCTCTGGTAGCCTGGCAGGCCCCTGTTGGCAGTGTGACCTTGAGCGGGCCCTCCTCCTCCAACGTCCAATCAGGATCAAGGCCAGGAGTGTTTCCCTGGGACCCCGGGGTGGGGGTGGGGCTCCCCTCCAGGGCCATCCAGGCTGGTGGGTGGAGTCCGAAACAGGTGAATAAACCAGGGCAGGTTTGGGGCCACTGGCCTGCAGAAGGGCTGACTGCCTGATGCCTCAGGCCCCAGGGAGGATTTTCAGGGCTAGGGCTTGTGCCGAGTCCCGTGGAGGCAAGGGGCAGGGTGAGGCGCTGGGGCGGTTGCTTCGTCTTCTTCAGGTTCCCCGAAATATGTGGAAGAGCCAGCCGTCCCTGGAACAGAGCAGGGGCCTTGGGGCAGGGGGGCGCCAGGTCCCCTAGAATCTCACCCAGCCAGCTTCCAGGGAGCCCGGAGTGCAGAAGGGCGCTGCGGCTTCTGGATTCTTGGGATGTCTGTGTGGCAGCCCCCAGCAGACACCAAATAGGCAGGTGCCTTAAAAGTGCCATCCAGGCAGGGGGAGGTGGCCTGATGGCGGCCAAGGGCATCACCAGGGTAGGATGGAGTGCGTGGGCTTGTGACTTGTGGCTTTCCAGAAGTCCTTCCTGCTCCTTTCTGGATGGATTCTCTATTGGGGTCCAATGGACAAGGGTTCTGGAAGATGCTGGGTGTGGGATTCGGTGGTCAGACATGGCGTCGTCTCTTCCAGCTGGAGGTCGAGGGGCCAGGAGAGGAGGCGCTGCTTGGGGAGGTTCAGGTACCTGAGAGGCATTCGCGAACTTCCAGGCGCCCCCGGGCATGTGCCTATTGGGAGCCCAACTCCTGGAGGGCAGGAAGAGCGGCCTATTCCTGCCACGTCTCCTGCCTCAGTTTCCCCACCACAGCCTGGTGAACAGGTGTGGGGCTGCTCTCTCCGAGCCCTGCTCTCCTGAGAAGTTCCAAGGCCCGTCTCTTCCTGAGTCCAGGCGGCCCTTCTGCCCTCCCACTCCCCCTTGGAGGCCCTTGCCAAGCCAGACACCAGCTGCTGGCCACTTCCCCTCTGGCCTCCCTGGATGGACACCCCTCCTTTGAAGCTGTTTTCCTTCCTGAGTGCGGAAGTCGGGGCAAAGCACCCCTCGAGGGGGCTGGGGGGGCGGGGCATGACCTTGTCATTCCCATCCCCTGCTGCTTGCCCCACCCCCGCATCTTTCCTCCCTTCCTCTTAGCCCAAGATCCAGCGTGAGTCGGCCTCCAGGGATCCATAAAGGGAGAGTGACCAGTCATCCGGGTTTGTCTGGAACTGACCCCATTTTTACATGGAAAGCCCCATGTCCCAGAAACGCCTCAGTCCCAAGCCAGCAGGGGCAACTGGCGTCTGAGTTTCCCAAGACAGGGTCTCCCGCCCCTCCTCTGCTCTGGTCCCCCAGACCATGGTGGGAGGAAGGGCACATGACCATCCCAGATGGCATCCCACTAGAGCGTCCCAGGTCTCCACCCCGCCATGGGCCCCCAGAGCAGCCTGCTCGCACGCTTCCCCAGTAAGGCCTTCCTCCTCCCTGGTCGCGGCGGCTGGCTGGCTGGAGCCCCTGGACCGAGTGACCCCCACTCCCCGCGAGGGACCCTGCGTCCCAGCTTGCAGCCAGGAGCAGCACAGAGCTCGGCGTGTGCAAGGGAGTGCTCGTGGGTCCCAGGACCCCAGGCCTCTGCCTTCTTTCCACCTGACCCTGGGGTTCCTGGATCGCTTGGAAGAGCCCCGACAAGCCAGCCCAGCTCCCCCGGGGGGACGCGGCCATGCCTGGATCCCGCAAACACACCCACAGCGTGAGTCAGAACCTCGGAGACCCAGCCCTGGGCAAGGCGCAGCCCCCGCCCGCAGCCCCCGCAGCTCACAGACCCGCTCCGGAAGAGCCCTTGGCCCTGCCCGCCCGGCCCGCACGTGACGCTGGGAAAGGGGCTCGGCCCTCTGGGACCCTACAGCAGGCGGCCTCTGGGAAGGAGCTGGTAGCCCAGGCCAGGCCCGATGCCCGCCGGGGCCGGGTGCCCCTGGGCGGCTCTGACCCCGAGGACCGCGCTCGGCGGAGGCTGAGGTCCGGCCCCAGCCAGACGGGCCGCCCGAGGCCACCGCACAGACGCGGCTGCGGGCGTGCGGGCGCCCCTGCCGGCCGGGACCTGAAACTGCACCTCGGCCGCCGCGATCCCACCCTGCCGGGCGGCGCCTGGTCCTTTCCCGTCCCGGCCAAGCCCCGCGGCACCGCCGACGAGGGGACACTCGACGGGACCCTCGCGGAGGCATACAAGTAAGAAGCACTGTCGGCCCTCGCGACCCACGAAGGGGCTCATCCCGCCCCCCCAAACCTCCAGCTCAGACCACAGCCCAGACCAGGCTCTCCCGGCTGCCCTCCCTCCAGGAACCCCCACCTGGCCGCTCCCGGGGGCGCCTGCTGCAGGACAGCCAGCTCCTCCCCCGGGGTGGGCGGCATCCCACCCCCACCCCGCTGCCCGCTCCCCGTGCTGGGACTGCAGAACCCCGGGGCAGCGGGCCTGCGCCCCTCGGTCCCACGGCCAGAGGCTCCTTCCGGAAGACCCCAAGGAAGCTCAGAACTCTGCGGGGCTCCGCTGCACGCCGAGCGTGACCACCGGCGCCCAATCGCTGGAATTTACCCACCACACCTAGTGGGCGGTACCTGCCCCTCACGCACACACGCATGCGTGCACACACACTTGCACACACCCACACACGTCGCATACGTGCACGCGCATGGGTGTGCACACTCGTGTGTGCGCACGCTTGCACACGCTTGCGTGCATGTGTCTGCGCGTACGTTCACACACAGGTGCACACGCCCGCACACACGTGAGTCGTGTGCACACGTATACACACATGCACACGTGTGCGCTCTCAGGCTCACTATAGTGCCAGCCACACCGGGGCAGTCACACCTGTGCGCCGGGTACCCCAGCGCCTGGCAGAGAGCCCAGCACGCGGTGGCACGCGACCCAAGCCGGTGGGCCTGTGCCTCCCCTCCCAGCCTTCTGGGGCTCCCCCGGGCCTTACGGCGGCGGTGAGACCCTCCGCCACCTGGCCTCACCACCCCAGAACCAGCTCTTGGCGCGTCCACCTCCGCCCTCACCCCGAAACCCCGCCAGCGTGGGCTCCCCCTCGGCCTGGCAGGCCCCTCCCGCACCCAGCTCGTCTCGCCTTATCTTGAAGCCTCGGAGGACGCGTCACCCCTAACCCCGCCCCGATTCCTCCAGTGGGCCTGGATTAGCCTCAACCCGGCCGAATTGTCTGCCTGCTCGGGCTGGGGGGGAGCCTGGGATCTCCCTGGGGCCGGGAGCGGGCCCTGGGGAAGGGCAGAGCGTGTGCTGAGCGGCTCAGTGAGTGGGCCAGGCTACTCTGTGAAAGGAAGAGCCTGTCGGGGTTCTAGCGTTCGGCGTTCTGCGGGTCATGTGGCCCGGAGAGCAGATCTCCCACACTCGGGACCAGGAAGCTCCCCGCCCACATGGAGCCTGTTCAAGACAAACACTCAGGCGAGAGCCCATTACTTCTGCTCCAACCAGTTCCAAGCTTTCTAAAGGCCCTGCTGGACGCAGGAGGCAGGGAGAGGTGAGTAACTCACTCCTTCCTGCCCACCCCACGCGGCCCTCTGCCTCCCCCATCTGCCCTGGGGCAGACCAGGGACTCCCTCCTCCCTCCCTCTACCACTTTACCCCCAGCTCTTGCCCAGAGAACCCAGAAGGAGCCCCGTGATGTCCCCATCTCCCAGCCCAGTCTACAGCAGGCAGCCAGGTCGGAGCTCACAGGCCCTGGGAGGTTGGAGCCTTCTGGGGACAGTCCCATTCCCCACTCCACCCACCACGGAGCACAGACCCACCTGAACTCCGGTCCTCTCAGGGGTCCTGAACCTCAGACACCACACCCCCCTCTTCCCCGGGCCAGCCCTTCCGTGCCGTTCTTCTGAGAAACCCGTGCTGGTCTACCCGCCCCGGCTCTGGGCTCTCAGCACAACTCCTGAGGTCAGCCAAGGACTTTGGTCCCCCCTCCCAGCTGTCCCTGGGCACTGGCAGGAGGGCTCCTCCTGGCCGGGCCCCTGGTACCCTAAGTTAACACAGGCTGAGGGGTGTTTGGCTTTGACATTTGGGCCTGTGGCCTGGCTCTGGGGGCAGAGTCACAGTGTCCTGGACCAGCGTCGGATTCCTGATCAGGGGAACTGTGCTCCCCAGGACCCCAGCAGGGGATCTGGGTAGCTGTATGTCCCACTGAGGGGCCGCTTGAAGCTGGGTGCACCTACATTCCATGGGTCTCTGGTGGCCCTGGCCCAGGGGGCAGAGTGGCAGCCGTGTGACTTGAGGAACTGGGGAGAGGTCTGTCTCCCTCCAGGAGAGACCCTGAGCTATTTCTGGAAATGCTCCTGTCCCCAGCCTCACCTCTGGGTCTCTGTGCAGACCTCGGGGAGGTAGCAGGCCAGACACTGAGCCCTACCCTTCCCCTCCCCTCTCCCTTCCTTCCCTCCACCCTTCTCCCCTCCTATCCTTTCCAGCCCCTGTCCCCAGTCCCTCTGCCCCGCCCTCCTCCCTGCCCTGCCCACCCCTTCTAGAAGCCAGAGTCCCTGCCTCCCCACCAGCCTGGGAGAAAAGCTGCAGGGGGAGTGGGGGATCCTAGACTCTCAGGGTGTGCTGGGCCGGCGTCCCAGGTCACCCCAGGAAGGCGGCGTCCCAGGTCACCCCAGGAAGGCTGGAGTCTCAGGTCACCCAGAGAGTGTGGGTTAGCAACGGAAGGGCCAGGCCGGAGCTCTCCCCGGGAGGACTCCCCACTGGACCAGGGCCCTAGGGCAAGGAAGGTGCTAGCGCTCACTCTGGCGAGGGCATCCCCTGACTGTGCCCCTTGCTGCATGAGCCCCTGAGCCGCTAGCCAGGTGCCCCTGACCCGAGGCAGCAGCCGGGCTTTCCTCCAGCTGTCACCCGCCCCCACCTCCACCCCGGACCCCAGGCTCTGAAGGCCCCCCTGGGGCTCAGCTGTACAATCACGGAGCCACAAAATCTGGTTTCTGCCGGTTGAGGGCTGGAGGCCAGGCAGAGCTGCCCTGCCCTAGGGGCCTGGAAGGCCCAGCCGCGGCCCCGACTCCACCCTCGGGCCACTCCGAAGCCCCCTTGGGTTCCCGCTGGAGGACTGGGTGAGCGGGGGTTAAGCTGCTCCACAGGGGTGGGGGACGTTGTGGGCCTGAGGAGCCCCCCCACCCAATAACAGGGACCCCAAATCCATCAGCCCACGCCCGCGGGAGGCACCTACCTGAACTGGAGTTCATTCCACCATCTGGGCCCCTAAAACGGGCTTCGCTCTTAAAGTGGGGCGCTGGTGCCTTGCTGTGTAAGGAGGGGCGCGGAGCCCGGCCGCCCTCGCAGGCAGCGTCTGCGTCCGGTTCCACGGGAGCTGTGCCCCCACAGACCCGGAGCTGGCTCTGGCAGAGGGGCAGGGCCACCTGCCATGCTGTCCGAGGGCGAGAGTGGCTAAGGTCACACAGCAGGTGGCTGCAAGCCCAGTTCAGGGTCCTGCAGCGCCGGCCTCTCCCGCAGGCCCTCTCGCTGACGACAGGCCGGGCGCTGCCCGCCTCCCACCCTGTGACTCAGCACCCTTGCCCAGCGCGGCACGACTTTTGGACCCTGCCCACTGCGCCGGCCTCCTGCTCACATCCGTCCGGGCTCTCTTACTGCACCTGCCCGGGATGCGGGGAGCAGGAGCCCCCGGGGGCCGGGGCCAGCATTCTAGCGGGATGGGCTCCCCAGGCCGTCCCCAGGTCATCATACTCACCTACGTGCTGGTCGCCCTGGAGCTCACCTGCCTTTTCATGCGGTTCTCCATCATGCCAGTGAGTACCCTCCCCGGGGCGGCCGGCCACCCGCGCGCCCCATCATCCCTCTCTCCCTCCACCTGTGCAACAGCAGGAGCTGGGAGTGGGGGCCCAGGGCTGTCCAGGTCCCTCCCTGGGGAACCCGGGGGCTGCACGTCCTGGGCTCTCCATCAGCGCTTTCTGCGCTCTGGTGCAGGGCAGCCCCAGGGAGGGGCCACAGAGAGCCACCCCCACGGCCACGCAGCCCTTGTGGGGACAGCGCCCCTCCCCTTGGCTGGCCTGAC
This sequence comes from Meles meles, assembly GCF_922984935.1. Lineage (NCBI taxonomy): Eukaryota > Metazoa > Chordata > Mammalia > Carnivora > Mustelidae > Meles > Meles meles. The sequence continues at coordinate 2,151,340 of NC_060073.1, forward strand.
TCTGTCCCTCCAGCCCTGTCCGGGCCGTTGCCCTATCGATCCTCTGCGGCTACACGGCTCCCGCCCATCCTGGGCTCAGGCCTCTCCACTCGGGTCTCGACAGGGAACCCTCCCTCCCAACACCTGTCCAGACCCTGGAACCTCTTCCCTTCCACCCAGGTCGTGCTGGGTCAGTCCTCCTGTAGGCTGCCCACGCCCCACTTCCTGCCCACAATATTAAATTATTTCTGTCTCCCCGACCGGGGCATGAGGGCGGGGCTGGCCCCATCTCTTGCCCAGCCGCCTCCCCTGGTCTGGAACTCTGCCCGGTAAGCGTAGGCGGTTGGCTACGCCGCCGTGGTCAGCGCTCGGTGCCCACCCGCTGCTGTCCATAGAGTCTGCCTTTGTTTGCCAGCTGGTTCCATCCACAGACCCCCCCGTGGGACTGGCCCGGGTCTCCCCCTCCCCAGGCAGCAGCACCCAGGGGGCTTTGGATGTCCCCGAGGGCCTTTCCCATCTGCTCTGTGTGGGGCCATAGCACAGCCACGAGCCACTTTTTAAAGTTCCCGGCGGGGGGCGCCTGGGGTCAGCAGGTGAAGCCGCTGCCTTCCGCTCAGGTCATGGTCTCAGGGTCCTGGGGTCGAGTCCCACATCGGGCTCTCTGCTCGGCGGGGAGCCTGCTTCCTCCTCTCTCTCTGCCTGCCTCTCTGCCTGCTTGTGCTCTCTCTCTGTCCAATAAATAAATAAAATCTTAAAAGAAATAAATAAAAAATAAAAATAAACAAATAAAAATAAAACAAAGTTCCCCAAGGGAGTCTCATGAGCAGGCTGTGCCCGGGGATCCGAGCGGGAGGGGGCCTGCCTCTGTTGCGGGGAGCGCCCAGCCCAAGGGTGCGCCCCAACTCCCAAGGCCTGACTCCCTTCCATAGCAGCCATGTGGGCTAGCCAGATGCCTCGCTGTCTTGTCGTCTGAAATGGGTCACAATGTCCCTTCCTAGGAGGGTTGGTGTGGGGAGGGATGAGGGAACAGTTAAAGGCACAGAACAAGGGTGGAACATACCTTTCTGCAAATGCTACCCGAGCACCTACCAAGTGCGTCCTGTTCTCAGGACCTGGAAGACAGCAGACACAGACTCCACGATGCTTAGACTGTGCTGTGCTTAGAAGGCGTGCTGCAGGGGCTGGGAGGGCCCACAGACTGGGACAGGAAAGCCTCCCCCAGAGGGCAGGCTTAAGGGAAACAGAGCAAACCTGGGTGGTGCAAAGGCCCCGGGGCAGTGAGAACAGCACAGCTAGAGAGGAGTGACCCCAGGGGAGACGGAGATAAGGCCCCAGGAAGGCTGCCAGGACGCCAGGAGCTTGCTGGCCATGGGGAAGACAGGAAGCCGCTGGCTTTAAGGTCTGTCATGAAGGCTGACCCCAGGAGCTGCCAGTGGATTGGATGCGACCGTCCAAGAAAGAGCGGTGGTGCGGGATGACACCGAGGATTCGGACCTGAACCCTTGCAGGGGCGGAAGCAGAACCATGGAGCAGAGGAGCCGGTCCTTGGGGCGGAAGGGGAGGACGAGGCAGGTGTGAGTGTGAGAAGGTGGGCTACCGTGGGGCGGGGAGAGCGCGGACTCGCTGGGGGAATGGTGCATCGGGGTGCACCGGGATGATGGTGCATCGGGGGTGTCCCCGGGAGAAACCCGACCGAGCGAGCGCAGGGCTTCGGGCTTCCCCAGTGGGGCTCAGCAGCACCCCCAAGCCCTGCCCCCACCCTCTGCCAGGAGCAGGGGGATTTCAGCTGCACTGGGGAGAGGGGTGTGCACCCGAGAAACAAAGCAGGCAGAGGGATGCCCTTGACTGAGCTTAGGGAAAGTACAGGATGCGGGGTCGGGGATGAGGGGTATTTGTGTCCTGAGGTTGCCGTGACGGTCACCGAAGTTGGCCGTCTCACAGTCTGGAGGCCACAAGTCTGAATCCCCGGGGTCTCAGGCCTCCCTCTGAAGCCCACAGGGGACGGTCCTTCCTGCCTCTTCCAGCTTCTGCGGGTCCCAGCCCCTCCCCGAATATTCCAGTATCTGCCCTCCTGCTGGGCGTGTCCAAAATTCCCCTCTGTGTGAAGACACCAGACTCACCCTAATGACCTCACTTGAACTTGGTTCCCTCTGCAAAGACGGTATCTCCAACTACGGACGCCAGCAAACAATCCGGGGGCTTCCGTGGGGGGAGGGGGTTCCCGGGTGAAGGGTATTGAGGAGGGCACACGCTGGGATGAGCACGGGGCATTGTACTTAACCAGAGATCTGCTGAAGACCACCTCGCGGACTGGTTAGGCACCATACGGGGGGCAATCGAACATGAAGAAAAGACTCGTCTCCAAATAAGGTCACATTCCGAGTACTGAGCTTTAGGACTTTGGGGGGGACCCAATTCAACCCATTACAGGTGGGGATCACTGGAGGGAGGGGCCAGGAACTCAGAGGCCAGGATCGGATATCGAAGCCGCAGGAGCAGAGTGGCTAACCCTCCCATTCCCCGGAGAGACACTGGTCACGGCCTTCCCCTTCCCCCGGCGGGCACCAGCAGACCCCAGGAGCCCCCAAGAGCCGGCACAGGTCCTGCTGGGAAATGGGTCACCTTCCGGAGGCCATCAGGGTATCTGGGGAGCGTCTCTTGCTGGCCCCGGAAGATGCCACCGTCCACCAGGCAGCCTCGGATGGGTCAGGCGTGCCCTGCCACGGGGAAGGAGGGCCAGCTGCCAGCCCCCCTGAGCTCGGGGCCCCGCAAGCCAGACCCAGAGGCCCCAGTGAGCTCCTCGCTATGGGCAGCTGAGTTCCAGGCCCAGGGGCCGCTCACGGGCACACTGCAGTGTGGCCGGAGCCAGAGGGCAGGCCTCCCTCCCCTCCAGTTCAGGGCTACCTCCCCCACTCCCCACCCACTGCGCACCCCGGACCCCTGACCCTTCCCGCGCGCCCTTCCTGTGTTTGCAGTACCTGACCCGGCAGCTGGGCCTGGATTCCGTGGCCTTCGGCTACCTGCAGACGGCCTTGGGCGTGCTTCAGCTTCTGGGTGGGCCCGTGTTTGGCAGGTACCAAGGGGAGGGGTGGGCAGGATCGCCCCTCAGAAGTCACGGGCTGGGTCATGCCAGCTTCCCAGACCTGAGCATGGGCGCACCCTGGTGACGGCAGGCCCGGCTGCATAGGGCGGTCCTGCCGAGCTCAGGCCTATGGTCCCTGGCGGGCTGGGGGGGCACCCCTGTACCCCTCCACCTCCATATCCACCAATCCTGGTGGCAGCCAGAGAGAGGATTATTCTAGCAAGACTCGTGGCTGCAAAGGTCCAGGCCACTGAGCTGGGGTCCGACCATCAAATCTTCAGGACCCCGGGGCCCCCAACAGCCTCAGGGCAGTGGGGGGGCATTGGTCTTGGGCTCACTCAGGGCAGCACACACCCTTCCACAAACCCTGAGGCGGCCAGATCCGCGAGGCAGGATCTTTAGGATGACTGTGCAGGAAACGGGCTCCAGAAGCGGGAAAGCCAGCCAGCAGGGGCTCCGCAGGGTGTCCCGGTGTGCCGGGGGCAGGTGGAGAAAGGGCTGGAGCCTGGGAGACATGGGTTTGTCTTTTTTTAAGATTCTAGTTATTTATTTGAGAGAGAGAGAGAGAGAGAGTAGGAGCAGGGGGAGAGGCAGAGGGAGAAGCAGGCTACGCACTGACCTGGGCTGGACCCAGGTGGGTCCAGGGGATCCCGGGATCCTGACCTGAGCGAAAGGCAGACCCTTAACCATCTGAGCCCCCCAGGTGACCCTGGGAGACATTTACTACACGGCACGCAGGCCCGTACTCCATGGGGCCCCATGTGGGACCCCACAAGGTTTTCTCAAGGGGAGTGGAAATGGCCAGCTGGGACAGACACCCCCAGGTCATGGCAAGGAGCCCTGCAGAAGCTGCGGCAAGTGGAGGCCCTCCGCATGGGGGCCCTCCCCCAACCATCCCACACCCAGGCCTCCCTCCTTGGCCATGAGGGGATCCCTGTGGCCTAGAGACCCGGCAGCCCCATGGGGTGGGTGTCAGGGGCAGGGGAGAGAGGACCCTGCCTGGTATCCGTAGGGCTCATGGTTTGGGGCCCCCAGGTTCGCGGACCAGCACGGGGCGAGGGCGGCGTTCACGCTCAGCTTCCTGGCGTCCTCTGCCTTCTACCTGCTCCTGGCGGCCGCCTGCAGCCCGGCCCTGCCCGGCGTGGCCTTGCTCTATGCCTTGCCCTTGCCTGCCGCCCTCATGCACGGGCTGCCAGGTAGGGCCAGATAGGGCACCTGCGGGAGGACTGCGGGTGGGGAGGTGCGGGGCACTTTGTGGGGGGGGGGGCTGGGCCCAGGGTGCCCCCTGAGGAAGGTTGGGGGTGGCCAGAGCCAGAGGGCAGGACAGAGGTCACCCTCTGGATGCCAGTCTGGGCCTGAGAGTGGGACTGGGGTGGAGGGGATCAGGTGTGACACGGGGATGTGGCGGGTGGGGGCAGGGAAGGGGCGTGGCCTGGGCCACAAGGGCCTCTGAGACGGGGCCACCGCGCTCAGCACCCCTACTCCACCCCCAGCCGCTCAGATGGTCATCACGGACCTGTCTGCCCCCGAGGAGCGGCCGGCGGCCCTGGGCCGACTGGGCCTGTGCTTCGGGGTGGGCATGATCTCCGGCTCGCTGCTCGGCGGGACCCTGAGCGCCGCGTGCGGGTGAGTGGCCGCGGCGGGAACCCGGCCGGGAGCGGGGCTGCGGGTCAGGACAGCGGAGACCAGGCCTCGGTCTCCCCATCTATTGGTGGGCGGGGGCTGGTGGTGGGCGGGGTTCGAGGGTGGGCGGGGGCTAGTGGTGGGCGGGGCTCGTGGGTGGGCGGGGGCTGGGTGGTGGGCGGGGCTCGTGGGTGGGCGGGGCCGGGAGCGCCCCTGGGGGTCTCAGCTGGGGGGAAGCGTGGCCCTCAGGGGTCCGGACCTAGAGAAACCGGAGGGCAGGCCCTGGAGGCGGGGTCCCGGCCTGACCCGTGGACCCCTTGTGGCCCGGGGGGCGGGGGGGGGGGTCGCTGGGGGCAGCAGGACCGTTTCCGGAGGTTTAGGAACAGCGCGGAGCCGTGTCTGTCCCCGCGGCCCCAGAGCGCGGCTCGAGTGCGCCTTCCTTAACCTTGGACCCGAGACACTTGCCCTGGAGAGGCCCCGCGGGGCCAGGGAGGGGCACCTCATTTCCGCCGCTGGGAGCCCAGTGCCGCACCCTGTTCCTCCTCCCCCCCAGCGCCCCAGCGCCCACTCCAAATCGGCTTCTTCACAGGACTGGACCTTGCCCCTTGCCTTCATTCAGACCCGAGTCTTGGCTCTCGGTCTGGAAGGGGGGGCCCAGCTGTAGGGAGGGGCCGTGCCAGCTGGTGACCATCCACCCCGTGCGGGCCGCCACTCGGGGCGGGGCCTTGCTGGCATCTGAATCACACGCACACTCACACACTCACACACACGCTCATACGCGAGTCCCACACTCATCCATGAATCTCACACACACTTACACAAACCACACACAGTCCCACGAATCCCACACTCATCCACAAGTCACACACACTCATACAGGAATCACACACACTCATCCACAAGTCGCACGCACACTCATACGAATCACACACACATACACACCCAAGCGCGCACGCAGCCTCCTCTGCTGACCCCAGGCCTTCCAACCCTGACGGACCCTCTGCGACAGACCCCGGGATTGGTAGATGCGGCTGGGTGATGGCTGATCCCCGGGGACTGGGGAACAAGAGGCGAGGGTGGCCGGGTTTCACCAGCTCCAGGTGCCGAGGGAGGTCTCTGTCCCCACCCCTCGCATTCTCGCCAGCGCCTGTTCGCCTGTTCAGGGCCGTCTCTGCTGGGCTCCTCCGGCGCAGGCTGGAGTGGGGAGGGCGGACTCCGTCGATCAGGTTCCTCGCCCGGTGTTTACTGAGCCTGCTAATAAGTGCTCTGGGGTTCCAGGTTCCGGATATGGCGGGGAGCAGTACAGGCCAAGTCCTCAGATGAAGGGAAAATGACACGTATTTCTCTAATGCCGGCGTGAGCCCCATGGGGAAAAAAGTAACAGCAAGACTGAGGGCTGGTGGACAAGTGGTCGCAAAGACCTCCCTCTAAGGAGTGACAGGGGAGGCAGGAGGACGTCTGGGGAAGCAAAGACCCAGCAGATGCAAAGGTCCTGAGGTTGGGGGAGTGATGAGGCTGGTGGCTAGAGTGGGGCAGCAGGGAGGGGATGGAGGGGAGGTGCGTGGGGGGCCGTGGAGCCCTGGGCAGGTGTGAGCAGGGGAGGGGTGTGACCCGGCTACTGTGTGAACGTGGGAGCGAGGCCTCTGCCGGGAGACCCGCCAGATGGCTCCTGGCCCAGTCCAGAGGGGAGGGGGCAGGGTCTGCCTTGGTTTTGTCGATGGGTGGGATGCAGGTGTGAACTGAGGGCCGTGCCCGGGCTCTGGGGCTGCGCCTGGGCGAGCCACGAAGCTTGCTGAGATCTGTGTAGTGCGCGGGACCCGTGGGACTCGGGTCTCCTTTGGGCTGGCTCTGGTGCCCATGAGGGAGCCAGCAGCTGAGTGGGGGGCGGGGGTCGCTGGGCAGAGCAGAGCTGTGTCCTCACGTGGGTGGTGTTTAAGCCCTGGGAACTGGTTCAGGTCGAGCCCCAAGCCCCAAGCCCTGACGTGGTACTTCACATGAGAGGAGGCACAGTGAGGATGTGAAGGGAAAGAGATCCGGGAGGACATTCCAGAAGCCAAGGGGCACGTGGGTCCCAGAGGGGAGAGCCCCACCACGCTGATGGGATGGCGGTGACCACGGTTCTGCCTGTCGTGAGCGGCCAGGGTGGTGGAAGCAAGAGAAAGGGCGTCAGTCTCCCCAGGAAGGCCGGGGACACATACGCGGGCCGGGGTGTGAAGAGGGTGCCGAAGAGGGAGAGGCACGGCAGCGGGGAGCCCCCCGGGCGACCCCACCTGGGCGCTGAACAGCCCAGCCACTGTGGGCCGCCGGGCCCCTCCGGTCACCGGGACAGGTGCTCTCACCTGTGTGCCGGGCCGACCTGCACGGCCCCGCGGTGTGCGGGCTGTCCAGAGCCTCCCCCACCAGCGCCCCCGCACCCCTCGTGCCGTCACTGTCCTTTCCCTCCATCCCAGCTGCTGGCCCAGAAGACACCACTGCCCTTTCCTCGAGCAGCCCCCAGGATGGCCCGCACGCTGGCCCTTACCTTCCAGAACTATCCATTTGCTTCCCTGCCTTCTTCCGTCCCAAGATAGAAGGTCTCCATAGCCCCTACATTTCCTGGGGTGGGTGGGAAAACCCAAGGTCCCCCGGGGAGTGAGTCTCCCCCATGGAGCTCCAGGAGCCTGTCCAAGGCCCAGGGGAAGTAGGCTCCAGGATCCCAGTGCCCCGTGGCAGGGGCCAGGGCCCGTCTGCCTGTCTGCCTGGGGCAAGGGCCACATTGTGTCTTCCTCCTTCCCTCTCCTCCATGGAAACCAAGGCACGATGTGAGGGCTCCCTGGCCTCCGCCTTCTCGCCCACTGCCCCTCCCGTGACCCCTCCCCCAAAAGTCCTCAGCCTTGCCCCCCACCTCCTGGGAGCAGGAGGCGGAGAGAGGAAGTGGCCTTGGCGGCCTCCAGGTGTGGGAAGGGCACTGGTTTAACTGGTTTGGGCTCAGGCTGGAGCTCCCTCCCGCTGGGAGGCCGGCTCACAGAGGGCCCAGGCCCTGAGTCACTTAGCAGGTGGGGACGCTCTGTGATTCATGGCCCCGAGTCAGGTCCCCGGGGAGGGGGTCCAGAGATTCCTGGAAAGGGGAGCCACCTGCCGAAGGAACCGGGCTGACGGTGGCGGGGGGGGCAGGTCTGACGGTAGGACTCAGAGCGGGCAGCCCCCCACTCGCGGAGTGCCGCGGGCTGCCGCACACAGTCTCCGGTACTGGGGGCTCTGTGCCCTGCAGGGCCTTGGGATTTGGACAGATGCCCCTGAGGACGGCAGTTCATGGAGACCGAGGAGGGTGCTGGGGCAGCCCCCAGCTCTAGACCCTGGAGGTCAGGTCAGCTGACGCCCCTCAGGGTCCCTGGGCAGCCCTCCTGGGCCTGGCGGGCCCTCGGTGACTCAGAGGGAATTTACGACACCCCTTATCTCCCTGAGGACTTGGGAGGTTATCTCGGCCTCGGGTCTGACTGCAGGATGGGAAGCCCTTATCCTGCTGACAGAGGGTTTCCGCCCCAGTGACCCAGTGACAGCCTGTTTCCCCGGGAAGTTAATGAGTGAGCACCTGCCCTGGATGCCCGGCTCGGCCCAGCGGTCTGCTCCACTTCGTGCTCGCGACGGCTCACGGAGGCTCTCCCCACCGTGGTGGTCGGGGCGGGGGGGTGAGTATAGGGACCCAGCAGGAGGACCCTGGGTGTCCCAGGCACAGGGCAGTGCACAGACAGGGCCCAGCCGGCCAAAATCTCCGCTCAGACCTGAGAGGCGAGGGAGAAGTCTGCTGCTGAAGGAGGCGCTGGCAGGGACCACGTTCCAGGCAGAGGGCAAGCATGTGCAAAGACCCTGGGGCAGGAAGGAGCTGGGGACCTGCTTGGAGGCCGGCGCGGCTGGAAGTGGAGGTGCTCGGGGGACATGGAGGGCCGGAAGGGTCGGGCCAAGCAGGGGTTCCTGGCCTTTTTTTCTGGGACCTGGAAGGCAGAGGGAGGCTGCACCAGGAGCAGCCCCACAGGGCTTCCGTGCTCAGACAGTGCTCTAGCTATAGTATCCTAGGACTGGGTAGGGCAGGGTGACTTCTGCGCCCTAGCCCCAGGCCAGACTCTGGTGACCTTTGCAGCCAGGTGTCCTGGGAGCCTGGGTCCCTCGGAGTCTGGCCTCCTTTGCGAGCCAGGCTCCAGAGGAGAGTCCTGAGCCCCCTGGGGCCAGGGGAGCCTCAGAGCAGGGGAGGGTGCCCGGTTTCATGAGTGCTGTCCCCCTGTGGCCAGACGGGGTGCGGGAGGGGAGCAAGTGCACATCATCCCTGCAGGGTCGGCAGATGCCCCCCTCCCCCCGCCCTCCTGATGATGTCCGTTGGCAAATGACAGGCCCCTGGGCCCAGGAGGAAAGGCGGGCTGTCTGCGGCCGCTGGAAACCTGGTGTGGGCAGGAACAGCGTGTCTGGGGGGGCCCCCAGGGAGGCCAGCCCTCATTTGCATCTGAGGAGAGCGGGTCCCCCAGCAAGGTCGCCACAGAGAAGGGCAAAAGGACAGAGACTCGGGTGCCCAGAGTCCTGTCCAGATCCCCTTCCTGGCCTCCATCCCTCCGGCCTCCTGTTGGTCCACTCAACGGAGAGCAGAAGGGACGGACAGACACAGACGCGGGAGCCTCGCGGGCCGCCGTGGTTGACCTCGGTCTCTAATTGGGCTCCAGTAAGCCAACAGCAGCTACGTGGGATCCTGTGCAAAGGAGGCCAGAGGCCCCCCGGGGGGAGTTGACTCTGACCTGTGCTCGGGGGCGCACTGACCAGAAGGGCCCTAGAGGGGCGCTGAGCTGCGTCCTGGAGGACAGAGCAGCGCCCGCTGGGGGCACCAGCCAGAGTGTCCCAGGCGGAGGCGACGGCCTCCATGCGAGGGCGGGGTGGGGGGTGCTGAGCTGGCCGGCCGCCGCATCTGTTCCCCCTGCCTTCTGCTCACCCTCTGGCATTTGTCCTGGGCGAGTTGGAGGGCGCTGGTGGGAGAGGGACGCCCCCACGTCCCCTGGGAAGCTGCACCCTCCCACTCCCTCCGGGGCCCCCAGATTCCCCGTGCTCCCTGCAGTTTACCAGCCCTCACGCTAGGAGGGGGTCAGATGCCCCAGGGAGGGGTCTGGCTCCTTGCCACCACCCAGCCCTCGCTTGTCACCAGCCTCCCAAAATAGCCATCGAAGTGGCCGCCCCTGCTCCCGCGAACTTCCGGGGCATCTGGCAAAGAAAGCAGGTTCTGTCCCTGCCCGCCAGGCCCCGAGCAGTGACGCGCAGGTCCCAAAGAAAGAGCTTTCTCTCTGGGGCCAGCCGTCAGGACCAGGGTGTCCCTGCCCGCGTCATAGATCAGTCCCTGCCAGCCCTGGCCCTCCCCAGGCGGCTGAGCGCAGGCCTCTGACCCTCTGACCTGTCGGTTAGTGGAAATGCCTGTCGGTTGGGAAGCCTGGTGGTCAGGAGGCCCGGATATCCACCATCCTGGGCAGTGGGGGTCGGCGAGGGGCGGGGAGGGAGAGGGACAGAGATGGGCCGGGGTGGGGGTCAGCAACTGCCAGCCCCACTGCCGACCACCTGTGAGCCTGGGCAGTCCAGGCTGGAGATGGGGGGCTGTCCAGGGGGGATCAGCCCCCCTGATCCCACGTGGGACGGGGCCTGTCCTGCCTATGTCTCCTGTAGGAGCTCTGTGTGCGCGTGTGTGTGCCCATGCGGGAGCTGTGCTGGGGAGGGGCAGGGCAAGTCCTTTCTTTGCACTCCCTGGAGGGCCAAGGGCACCTTGCGTCTATGCCCTGAGGTCACTAACAGGGGACGTTGGTGAGGTTGGGTTAGGACGCGGTGCCTGGGAACAGCTCACATGTGTGTCCCCTGATCTGATGTTCCCTGGGGTCTTGGCATAGGGTCCTCCCAGGTGCCCTTTTTCTTGGGGCCAGACTGGCCATGTAACAGAGCAGGCCCCTCTCAGAGGACGCGGTGCCCAGCAGGCAGAGTGCCAGGGGCTCGCGGAGAAAGGTGCTTGCGGGATTGCAGGAGTTTCCTCCGTGGCTGAGGGGAAGGGCTTTGAGGCCACGCGCCAGTCTGGAAGGTCAGAGAGGGGCCTGGCTCGGTAAGAAGCTTCCATTCCTTCCCATCTCCCCCCTGCACTCCCAGGAGGGGCCCAGGTCGGCCTCCGGAAGGAATGGCAATGAGCGGAAGGGCCATGTTGTCAGGTGACCTTGGCTGCCCGGCCGCCTGGCCCTTCCGGGGGGTCAGGGGCTGAGTTTCCGCGCGGTGACTCATGCGGGGAGGGACTTTCTCCGACGCAGAAGCTGAGGGCCCGCCGGAGTCTGGGCCCCTGGTGGCGGTCCGGGAAGGCAGGAGGGACGGTGTCCTGAGTGGGGCATCTGACGCCCTTCCCAACCCGCCGTGCCCGCCCTGCAGGAAGATGGGGCGCCGTAGCAGGGGCTCCTGGACTACAGAGCAGGAAGGGAAGGAGGCCTGACGGGGCTGTGTGGGGATCCCCGGGGGGAGCCAACCCAGGCCCCTGCACCCCTGCGCCTCGGCCTCCCGCGTACCCTGTCCTGGTGTTCCGATCCGGGCCGCGTAGTTGCCCACCAGCCCAAAGGGCCAGACACGTGGCACTCAAAGGAGCTGCCGAGACGTCCCCCACCCCAGGAGGCCTTCCAGTCCCACCAGAGGGACGAGGACTGATCTGGGGACAGGGACCTCAGTTTGCTCCTCTGTCCAATGGGAAGGACCCGTGACCGGCCCACTTCTGCGGAGCCGTTCAGGGAGCTCCTCCACGTGGGAAGACCAGCCTGGGGCTGAGTCCTGGGCCCCCAGATGGGGGACGCCCCCGCCCTGGCTGGGAGTGGAGGGTGCCCGTGGACGCACACACGCACACGCACACACGTGCCCCACGCCCGGCCCCGGGGGGCCTTCCTAGCCCTCGGCAGTCTGGGAGCTGACCGGCTCCCGGGAGACTCCGCCCCGGCCCTCCAGGGCTCAGGTCCCCGACTTCCACCACCGACCCCCCCAGACCCAGGGATGCCGGAGGCTGAACATCAGGCACGGTGACAGCTTCATCCGCTCCTTCGTCCCGTTGGGGGAGATTCCACAGCCAGACACCCATGTCCTATGTGACCACTACTCTTACCCCAGGCTTCAGTGTCCGGCCTCCGTGGCTCTCGTGGCCAACCTCGTGGCAGCTGTCCTCAGCTTTACCTGCTTCCCCGTCAGCACTAAGGGGGTTCGCGCCCCTGCTCCGGCCGCCCCGCCAGGTGAGCCCTGCCAGGTACACCGTGCCCGGGTGCTGGGTCGCTCCGAGGCATGAGCCCCCCGCCTCACCAGCCAGCGCTCCAGGCCTCCCCTCAGGGAGAGCTGGCCAAGACCAGGGCACACCAAAGCGTCCGCCGTGGCTTCCTGCCCGCCGAGCCCAGCACGCGCGCTCCAAGCAACAGGCACGCGGGGCAGGGGTTGGAACGTAGGGGCCGCTCGCGCCCTCTTTCCCTCCCGGAGCCGATCTGGAACCGGGCGTCTCCTGGCCGCCAGCACCATCGGGGCTCAGCCGGGGGCAGTCTTGGGGGAGGAAAGCATGGGGGGCTCAGGCCGAGGCTGGAGGCAGGGCGGATGTTAGGGGAGGCCCAGGGAGGACAGGAGGGACCACGGGGAGGGGTGAGCCAGGATCCTGAGTCACACAGAGGCAGGTGCCCTGCCGTGCAGGAGCGCGGTTCTGGGGCAACACCGAGGTGGGGAGCAGAGTGGTACCAGCGAGGGCACGTGGGGCCTCCCGGGGCCACAAGAGAAGGTCCAGGCTCCACAGAGGGGCCCGCAGAGGACCCCACCCCTTGGTGCCCAGTGACCAAGAGGTCAGGAGGGAGGACATGCCTGCGAGGGTACAGAGGCAGACCCCGGGGAAAGCCAGACGGGGGCGGGGGGTACCAGGTCGGGGAGCTGGGGAGCGGGCCACTGCACGGTCTGAGTGGCCTCTCGGGGTCCCCCAGGCAGACCTGAAGCCGGTGTGTTTGACCTGAAGGCCATCAGCCGCCTGCTGCTGCGGCCCGGTGTCCTGCCCGTGTTCCTCGTCAAGGTGGTGTCTGGCTTCCCCTCCGGTGAGTCCCAGAGCCTGGCGCAGACCCTTCCTCTGCCTGGTGCCCTCCCTGTGCCGTCACCCGTCACGTGGGTCCCGGAGAAGGAGGGGGCCCCTGGTTGGGCCGAATGGCTGCACGGGTGAGGAGGGGAAGAGCGGAAAGCAGGCCCCCACCTGCCACTCAGTCCTCGGTGTCCCGTCTGTGGTTTCCGAGCCCCACGCGGGGTCCTCTAACTGGGGGGCAGCACAGAGACCAACTTAAGGAGGTGTCATGCTGGTGCCCCCAGGATGCTCTTGCCCTTGCGAAAGTCAAGGTCGTGGGGTCGGGTCTGTAGGGGTAAACGTGGTGGCAGGGGCTGCCCGACCGGGCCCTCGCCGGCTGTCCCAGATCCCGATCGGCTCTTTGGGGTCACAGCGATGGGACCGGAGTGGCTGACTTCACTCAAAGGGGTCTCTGGGGGCCACCAGTGGGTCCAGGGTCACAGCCTCCCACACGGTCAGCCCTGGGGCCCCCCACCTCCCAGCGGCCCTCATGCAGAATGCCCCAGACTCTCGCCAGCCTGGCCGCAGGGAAGCTTCCGGACCCTCCTGGGCACAGTCTGCTTTGGTCTCTGGGGCCGCGGACCCGTGAAATCCCTGGGAACGCCGTCGGTCGCTGTGGCCGGACCAGGTCCCCAGCCCACTGTCAGGGGAGGTGGGCCCTGTGGCCAGGAGCTTGGGGACAACCAGGCAGCCCCTCCTCCCCTCTCCCAGGACTCTTCATGGTCATGTTCTCCATCATCTCCATGGACTTCTTCCAGCTGGACGCCGCGGAGGCCGGCTACCTCATGTCCTTCTTTGGGGTTCTCCAGATGGTAAGCGGCTGCCGGTGCTCAGGGCGTGCCTTGGGTGGGTCAGGGGTCTTCGGAGGCGACGGACCTCACAGCCTGCCTGCCTCAGTGTCCCTGCGGCACCATCAGTGAACTGACACGGGCTGCCGTCCCGCCTCGTGGGTGGGGCATGTGGCCAGGCCGCCCGCCCACAAGAAGGCGCGTCCCCCAAGCTCTCAGAGTCTCCGACTCCTCGTCTGTCCTGTGAAGGGAGCTCAGTGACTCATGGGGTGATGACGTGGCCAAGCCCTCAGCACAGGCCGGCCACCTCGGGAAGCCTCACCAGGTGACAGTCTTTGTCTTTGACTCTCTGTCTTTGTGAGATGCCCCGAGCCTGGCAGCTGCCCACCAGGAGATGCCCAAGATATGTGTCCAGGTGGGACAGGTGTCCAGTGCTCCAGTCCCCAGGCCCCCAGAGCTGCCCCTGGGCACCGGCCCCAGGCCCTGGGGTGGTGGGGACAGGTGGCGACGTGCTGCCGCCGCCCCGGACGGCGACCCCACAGCCGGAGTGCGGACGGGGCTATTCTGGGACCGTCTGGGGAGAAAGCAGTCCTGGACTGCTCCGGAAGCCTGCGACATTCCCGGCCCCCCAGGCCATCTGCTCCCCGGCCCGGGGCCCAGCCCCGCTCTGGCCCCCAGGCTGAGACAGCAGCTTCTGGGCGGTTCTGCGCGGCAGGCGGGGAGAGCGGGCCTGGGGGGGACACACGTCACCAACATGGACTACACAGGGACTGCACAGCCAGATTTGGGGGTCCTTGGAGCTCGGCTCTGAACGGCTGCCCCCAGGAGGCCAGGCTGGCATGTCGGCTAAAGCCAGCAGACCCCCGAGATCCTTGACGGGCGGAGGGTGGACAGACTGGGAGCCTGTGGCCGGGTCAGGGGCAAGGGGCACGGTGGTGACCTCGCCTGGGACTGCAAGGATGGTGGCCGGCCCCTGGGGGTAGCCAGGGCCCCAGCCCCATCTAGAGGCTCTGTGGGCAGAGGTGGGGTTGGTGTTTCCCAAACCCCCATTGTCCGGCACCTCCCTGCCCCCAGGCCCCCGGGGCGGGACGGCCGCGCCTGCCCCCACCGCAGGCTTGGCCTGGCCCAGCAGCTGGGCTCCCGCCTGCTGCCCCTCCCCACAACCACATCCTGCTCACTGTGAAGTGACCCCGAGGGGGCCACAGCACCCCCCTCCCCGCTTCCCAGGTGTCGGGGTACCGCTGGGGTTGGGGGCCGGGGGCAGAGCCAGCCCAGATGGCCCTAACGTGAAGGGACGGCGTCACCGCCCTGGGGATTTGCCGCCTGCGGTCCGCAGACCCTGTGCCTTCACCTGCACCCCAGGCCGTTGCGCCGCATCTTACGGGGTCGGGGGCGACGGAGATAAGCCCCCAGCCGCCTACACATCCGATGTGTCTGGCGACCGGCACCTCACAGGAGAATAGGGTCCTCAAAAGGGCGGAGGTGCGACTTTAGATGGGGCGGCTGGCGTGGGCTGGGAGGGCTGCCTGCGCAAAGGGCCTGGGGCCGGGGAGCTCACCTGCTGCTGAGGGCTCACCGGTGAGGCCGTGGCGGGGGTGGGCAGTGGGCAGGGCAGGAAGGATCTGAATTTACTCAGACTGCGGTGGGGCTGCAGAGAGGGTCCGCACAGAGGCTGGATGAGGTCTTACGAGGCCCCCCAGCTCTGGGTGCTGTCAGAGAGGGGTGCACGGAATGTGGGGGCTTCAGGAGGCCCGCACTAGGGCTGGGGTAGGCACGAGCTGCCGGGCCTGTTTGTTAACTCCTGGTCGGTGTAGTAGCCTGCGAGGCAGGGAGGTCAGGACTGTTTAGGTGAATGGGGAAACTGAGGCACAACAGCACCGCTCCAGGGTCTGGGTCTGGGTGTGTCCGAATGGGGAGGAGCCAGCCTCGCCCTCCCAAGCTGCTGAGAGCCCCCCAGCTGTGCGGCCCCTTGGAGCAACCTGCCCAGGAGAACTTCCTCTAAAAAACAAGTAAACAAGGAAATCTGAGGAAGCCAGTTTGAAAGCAAGATTTTTTTTAAGGACATTCTGGTTCTGCTTTAAAGCAGTCTTGTTAGATTCGCTTTGAAGGGGACCGCAGGCCCTCTGAGTGCTGCGTGAGCACACGGGGCCCGTGGGGGGGCCAGGCCTGCACCCCCTCCCCCGGGGACCTTGCTGCCACACACAGACTTGGGGACCGACGCAGCTACTCTGACCTGGTGGCTGCCAGAGCTGGGAGGGGACCCCAAGGGAAGGCGGGGGCACCCCCCACCCGGTCCAGCCCCCTCCCACCACCACGCCCTCCCCCGTCTCCCCAGGTCATTCAGGGCCTGGTCATCGGCCGGCTGAGCAGCCGCTTCTCGGAGGGGGCCCTGCTCCGGGCCAGCGTGCTAGTCTTCGTCGTCGTGGGGCCGGCCATGGTGAGCATGTCCCTCTGGGCTGTCATACAGGGTCGGGGGCGGGGGGGGACAGAGATAAGGCCCAAGCCGCCTACACATCCGATGTGCCCCGGGTGACGGGCACCTCGCAGGAGAATAGGTTGGGGTCCCGGGCCCACCCCCCACCCTCTGCCCGCGCCCACCCCCCACCCTCTGCCCGCGCCCAGGGTGCAGTGAGCCCCTCCACCCCAACCCGGGGCCGCCCTCCGTGGGACGGCAGGGATGGGCGCTTCCACCCCGGCCCCCGGTGGCCCCCCGTCGCCATGGCCTGCCCGCCCTGCCCCGTCAGGCCCTGATGTCCAACGTCTTCCACTTCTGCTTCCTGATGCCGGGCCTGGTCTTCAGCCTGGGCACCCTCAGCGTGGTCACCGACAGCATGCTGACCAAGGCTGTCCCAGCGGCAGACACGGGTGAGAGCCGCAGCCCCCCGGGGCCAGGGACGGGCAGGCCCTGGGGAGCCCCGGGCCCTCCTCTCTGGACAGCTTTCTGGGCAGTTTCAGACGGAGCAGCTCCCCCGGTTCCAAGCTGAGTCTGGCCCGAGCCAGCGAGTGTCGAGAGGTGCCGGCGCCTGGGGTCTGAGAGGGGGTGGGGCGGGGGCGGCGGCAGGCGGCAAGTTGGCGCGGGTACAAGTTCACCACCCGGCTGGGCCGGGCCTGGCAGATGGCAAGAGGGCTTCCTGGAGGTGGTGTTCGGCTTGGCTCTGCAGCATGGGCAGGATTTCACGAAACAGGAGGATGGCAAGATGGCATTCCGGGCAGCCGTGGTGGGCAGGGGTGTGCAGGGAGGTGTAGAACTGAGAGTCTCCTGTAGAGGCCAGATAGGAAGGCGGCCCAGGGGGGCCAGGCGGGGTCAGCCCAGGAAGGGGTTTGCCTGCGAGGCTGGGAGGAGGCAGGAGCCGGTCTTCTGTTCCCTCCCCGGCGTTGGGGGAAGGGGGTGTGCAGGTCTTTCCCGAGTGAGTAAGTGAAGGCACACTGTCGGTCAAACCCAGGAAGCCCCCTCCCCTCCCCTGACCCCCGGGTAGGACATAGGTGTTCCCAGACAGGACCCCCATCCTCACTCTGCACCTCGCTCTCTTTCTTGAGGCCCGAGTCTCCCATCCACACTCAGGCCCCGGGGCCTGACCGTGCTGTGGCTACTGCCCACCCCCTCCCCGCTCCTGGCAGGCGTGGTCCAGGCCTGGGACAAGCCAAGTTCACGGGCTCCGGCAGCTGGTTGAGGGTGAAGATCTCAGCGGCCCTCACTCCATCTACCTGTCTGTCCCCGAGGGTCAGACTGAAGCCTAGAGGCCCAGAGGGGAACCAGGTGGCTGCTGGGCAAGGCCTCTGCCCCAGGCTGGCCGGCCGGGCCTGGAGGGCATCCGGGAGTGGTGGGCTGGCGCCCAGGAGAGGCGAGGAGGAGGCAGGGGAGCCAAGTGTGGAGAGATGGGGCCTGGGCCTGGCAGGGAGGAGGCCCCAGCACACCCAGGCCGCGGGGGCCACACTGAGCCCGCCCAGTGGCAGCCCCAGGCCCCACCCCTCAGCTCAGAAGGAGCTGGGAGCCGGTTCTCAGCACCAGCCTGGGAACCCGAGACCACAGAGGGGGTGGTAATTGCTCCCCGGTGTCTACGGGGCATGTGGGCGATGGAGAAGCCGCTCTTAAATCTCCCCCACGCCAGCCCCTGAGCCCAGGCGGGGCCTCACCAGGCCGCTCCCAGCCGGCCCCGTGGGGAGACGAGAGAGAGAGAGAGAGAGAGAGAGAGAGACAGACAGACAGACAGACACGGGGCTCTGAGCCTCGGGAGCCCAGGACCCTCTGGGCCATGTCACGTTGATGTCGCCCACACGCACGCTGGCTTGCGCAGGGCACAGCCGCAGGGAGGGGAGTGGTGACGGGGCGGGGCGGGGGGCATCGGGTAGCGGGGACGCAGGCAGTGAGGTGAGCCTGGGAAGTGGGGGAGAGGGAGGCGGGTGGGGAAGGCACTCATCCGGCCGCACGAGAGGCGGGGCTGTGGGGTGATCTGGGGGGTCCGCCTGCCCGGGACCCCAGCCCCATGCCCTCCCTCCCCAGTCCCGGGCCCACTGGGATGCCGACTCCCCGGCGGGTCTGGGAGGGCAGGGCCCGGCCTGTGGCCTGTGGCTCCACCCCCAGGCTCCTCCGGGGCCCTGGAACGTTCTGGGGCATGGCGCAGGCTCAGCCCCTTGTCTGGGTGGTCCGAAAGGAGCAGACCCACGGGTCTGGGTGGAGGGAGCCAGGGGAGCAGGGGCAGGACCCGGGGCGGGTGTGGAACAGGGGAGGCCTCGGTTGTCCCGGGAGGGGTGGCCAGGGCAGTGGTGCCTAGGGACTTGGCCGAACCTGACTTGCCCCCCTGCCCTCGGCCCTTAGGGACCATGCTGGGCCTCTGCGCCTCCGTGCAGCCCCTGACTCGCACCGTGGGGCCCACCGTGGGCGGCCTCCTTTACCGCAGCTTTGGGGTCCCCATCTTTGGCCACGTGCAATTCGCTACCAACGTCCTCGTCCTCCTGGTGCTCTGGAGACAGCCTCTGCCCCAGAAGACGGACAAAGTCTTGTGACCACAGTCCCCGAGCACAGACTGGCAATAAACCCTTCGTCCAGCCTGATTTCTGCGAAGTCCGTGGGTTGAACAGGGCAGCCGGGGGTGAGCGCCAGAGGGATGGACGGGCTGGAGAGCTTCCTGGAGGAGGGGCCGGCCGCAGAGCCCCAGGGCTCCTGAGAGAGCTGCCGCCTGAGTTGACCTTGTGCGGTGGGCTCTGCCCCCTGGAGGGCATTGGGGACGGTTAGAAGTCTGCCCCGCCCCCAGCCCCGCCACCCCCCCCCCCCCCCCCCCCCGCCCGGACAGCAAGGACCCGCAACAGGAGCTTGTTGCCCACCCCTGTCCTCCGCCACTCGGCCTCAGGGCTAAGCACGCCGCTGCCCATTCGCCCTTGTCAGCCACCCCGCGTGAACGGAAACTGCTTGTTTTCGAAGATGAGGAGTCCAAGGCTTGGAAAGAGGTCTAGGGAGCCGGCCTCGCTCCCTGGTGGGGCGCTGGCGGGTGGAGCCCGGCAGCAAGTCATGAGAGCCGGGGAGCCCCCTCCCTCCTCCTTCACCTCCCACCCCGCTCTGGGGAGAGGGGCACCAGGCAGGGGAGGCCAGCACGACCAGTCCAGAGAGAACAATCCCAGTAGCGGGGGCAGGCGACCCGGAAACCATGAAGGTCACCCCCCCGCCCCGCATACAGGCTGCCTGGAAAACAGGCTATTCCAACTCGGGACCCCCAACCCCAGAATTCCACGGCCCCGACCAGAGGGACCACAGAGAGCAGAGGTCCGTCAACTCTCCTGGCCCAAGAGCTCAGACCAGACCAGCTTCTGTGTGAACCCCACTGGGGACAGGGCTCTCACCCTGAGTTTGACAGACCCTTAGTCCCCATAGAGGTCTGGGTGGGGTGGGGTGGATCTGAAGCCTGTGCAGGCCCCCGGGCCACTCTCTCTCCACTTCTCCGGAGGAACCCCTCCCCCAAGCACGGTAGTGTCAGGAGAAAATTCCTTGCAAGGAATGGTTCCTTTTCTTTTTGGAGATTTTATTTATTTGACAGAGAGCGCGCGCAAGCACGAGCAGGGGGAGTGGGAGGCAGAGGGAGACGCAGACCCACAGGGGCCTGCAGGGGGGCTCGGAAGCGGGACTCGAGCCCAGGATGCTAGAATCACCACCGGAGCAGAAGGCAGACGCTTAACAGACCGAGCCCCCCAGGCGCCCCACAAGGGATGGTTTCCTCCGGCTTCCCAGCGAAGGGGCGAGCGCCCACCCCCTCGCCCCAGTCAGCCCCGACACCCAGCAAGGAGGCCCACGGGGCTCCCCCGCATCCTGTGTGAGCGACGAGACTTTAGGGCCCAATTTTGGTTCTTCACTCCCCACGCCACTGCCTCCCACCCCCGTATCCTTTCCGCCAGCAAGGTCCCCGAAATGAAGGTCCCCTCCGCAGCCGAGACCAATGTCCTATTCCTCTGCTCTCTGGCTGGCTTGTCACCAGCGAACCTGTGGCTGGAGGAGCTCACCTCCGGAGTCCTCCCCACCAGGCTGCCCCGGGCACACCGTCTTGGCCAAGCCCAGAGGAGGCAGCTGGGCAGGCAGGGCAGGGGCTGCTGGCTTGTCAGCTGCCAAACACCGGGAATGACCCAGGCCTCCCCTTACTTGCCCAGAAGCCCCGCCACCTTCCTAGCCCCACACAGCGGGTGCCCGCCAGCAGGACCTGGTGGCCGCATGGCCGGGAGAGGCTGCGGCCCCAGGGCGGGGTGGGGTTTAGGGGAGCGCAGCCAGGCGGGCAACCAGAGGCCTGAGGCTTCCTTCCAGAGGGCTGCGGGACAGGTGGCGAGTGGGTGGCGGGTGGCAGTTGGGGTCTGCGGGCAGAGGAGGTGCACGGACCTCCGGGGGGCAGTTTGAATGACCTCCCTGGGCCAGCACCAGCCCCGTCCTTCCAGACTCCCGTCCTTCCCAGGCACACCCAGGAGCAGAAGTCAGCCGGGGCCAAACCTCGGGGCACTTCCCAGCCTCGGGAGAGGCTGCTTGGCAAGGAGGGTGTGAACAGGGCCGCGCGGATGACACTGCGCTCATTCAGAGTGCTGTCGCCTGCCCTTCAGACGCCAGGGTGGCGGCTCTCCCCACCCCCGCCCGGCACCCACGGGAAGGGCCGCGAACCCGCCCGCAGGAAGCTCACCGCACCACGCCTGCGCTGGTAGAAAAGGAACAGATCAAGTCGTTTATTTGGAATGAACACACTGATGCAAAAACGAAATATTACGACAGATGGCTCCATGATAACCACCCAAATAAATACATAGATAGTCTGATAATTTAAGGCGCCCGCTCAGCGGGCCAGGCTCTGTGGCTCCGCGTGGGAAGATCCTTCCGTGTGGGTCAGGGACACGGCTCCCGGCCTTTGTCCTCACTGTGGTCGGCAGCGGGCGGCCGCCCCGGTCCCCCGCAGTCCCGGGCGCCCCCGGGGGCTCCTGCCGGCGGCGCGGCCCCGCGTCGGCGCGACTCGTCCAGGGCGCGGCTCCTGGAGGGGGTGGGGAGGGCAGGCGGTTAGGGCGCGCGGCGAGCGGCCGGGGTCCCGCCCGCGGAGGGCGCCCCGCGCGCCGGCCTCCCGCGCCGGCCCGCACTCACCGCGGCGGCGCTCAGGGCGCGCGGGTCGGCCGGGGCTCGGCGGGCGCGGCGGGCGCGGCGCGCTCCTGGCGGCTGCGGAAGTCCTGCAGGGCGCGGCGGTTCTGGAAGTCGATGAGCGCCAGCGTGATGGCCGCGTTCCAGCAGCTCTCGCCGGCGCAGCGGAAGTCGATCTCCTTGCGGTCGGTGGTGACGATGGTGAAGTAGACGTACTTGCCGGTGCGCTCCACGCAGTCCACCTTGAGGATGGAGTGGAAGCGCAGCTCCTTGGGGCGCGCGCCGGGCCCGGCGGGGAAGAGGCGCAGGCGGTCGGGCGTCAGCACGCCGCGCTTCTTCTTCCACAGCTGGAACAGGCTGTCGCTGCGCTTCTCCAGCTCGCCCTCGCGCAGCACCTCGCCCGGCGTCCTCATGGCGGCGGCGCGGGCGGTGCGGGCGGCGCGGGCGGCGCGGACGGTGCGCCCCGGCGCGCCCGGCGCCGCCTTTATGGGGCCCCGCCTGGGCCCGGCCTCGCCCCCGCGCCGAGGCCCCGCCCCGCGCCCCGCCCCCTGCCCCCGAGGCCGCGCCCCGCCCTCCCCGGCCGCGCGCTCCGCTCCTGTTCTTCCGACGCCCCGGCCCCGTGGGGTGACTCGCCGTCCCCACCCCGCCCCGGACGCCGGCCCCGCGGAGGAATGCGCTGCGGCCGCCCTGCCCGCGGTGACTCACCGCCGGGGAGCCCCGGGCCCACCCTCCCCCAGGCGCCCGGGCAGCTAGTCCTCGCGCGCCGGGAGGGCCCTTCCCGGGGAGACCCTCCGCTGGCCCTGCCCGGCCGGCCCTTCCGTCTCCCCCACCCCGGGCCGGGCCGACGCGGAGAGCGGGAGCTGTGAGCCCGCTTCCTGCTCCGTGGAGTGGGGACAGTAACACTTGTGCTCGACGGGGGACGCAGGGACAGAGCCCCGTAACCGTGAGGGAGCCTCCTCCCCCCCCGGGGTCCTGTCCTTCCCGCGCCCCGCTGCCGGCTGGCCCCCGCCTGCACCCCCAGGGCGGAGGGGGCCTCCGAAAGGCCCTGTGGGTGCCGAAAGCTCGCTGCGGGTGCTGGAGGGTCAGCCTGGGGCGGGCGGTGGGGGCGGCTGAGTCACGCTTTGCAGTCGGAAGCGGGGCGGGGGGCGGCGTTTTATTTACCGTCTCCCTTTTATAGGAGCGGGAGTGCCGGCTGGTCCCGCCCGTTCCCAGGGGTGGGGGAGGAGTCCCGGAGAGGGTCCCGGGCGGCCAGGGCCTCTTCAAGACACCCACTTTCCAACACCCCCACCTAGCTGTGACCCTGGGAAAGGACTGCACACCGGCCAGGAAGGGCCCGGGTCCCCTGGCGGGCAGCGACAAGGTTGCAGCGCAGACGCAGGTGCGGAGGAAAACCCGGTCCCGGCGTCAACGTTTTCCCGCTGGTGCCGGCAGAGCGCAGGACCGGCTTCCCGAACCTGCACCCGAACTGACCCTGCCCCAGCCACCCCTGCCGCTGGCCTGGGAGGTCCCCAACCTCGCAGAGGGCAGTCCGGAACCCTGCCCTTCAGGGTCCCCGGCTCGGACGAGGGGCTTGGCTAGGAACCCGAGGACGGGAGCCCTGCCTGCCCTCAGGCAGGGGGCCCTGGGGGTCCGGGGCCACGAGGACAGCTTGAAGGAGTCCAAGGGGAGGGGGCGGTGCCTGCGGAGCTGCCCAGGGGTGCTCTTCTCTGCCCCATTTCACAGAGAAGTGAGGCCTTAGGGCGGAGGGGGCCTGGTGGGAGGGGCGGGGTGGGGGGAAGAAGCGGTTGGGGCTTGAGGTGTGAGAGGAACAGACTGAGTGGGAGGAAGGGGCTGTGGGGGGCCCCCCAAACCCGGGGGTGCCCAGTGAGGCGAGGTGAGACCACATCTCCTTGCCTCCCACTGGCCAGGCCTCTCCGGGGAGCGTTGGCGGGCCAGCGACCTGGGGGGTGCCCTGACAAGTGGGCGTCACAGGGAGCTGGGAGGAGCCTTGGCCTCCAACCTGGGAGGGAGACCCTGGGGCAGCCTGGGCGGGGATCCCAGACGGTTGGGGGGGTTGGGGGTCGGGAGCTGGGCCCACCCAGGCGGCTTCACCAGCAACAGCTCCTGCCCTGGGGCAGCAGAGGCCCCGTGGGCAACCTGCCACCGGCTCTTGCTCCCAGCTAAGAAGCATGAGCCTGGAGCCAGGAGAGGGCCCTGTGCCCGCCCCGGAGTAGGCCCATCGGGTGGACCCTCTGGGTCAGGGAGTTGGGGGGGATGAGGAGGACGCAAAGCACTGCCCTTGTAACCCCATGGGAAGACCTTTCAGGGGAGCCCCTCCCTGAGCCACTTGGTGACCGGGAGCCCAGAGGACCCAGCAGGGGAGACGGCTTCCCGCTGGGCAGTGGGGGCCCTGCTGCGGATTCGACCTGCACCCCGCGGGGAGCTGTGGCCCACCAGGCTTCTTGGCCACATGGGAGCTGGACGGTCAGCCACCCGCTGGACAGACAGGGGCCTCGTTTGCTCTCTTTGCTCCTGTTGGTTCCCCAACAAGGTGGGGGCTGCTGGGGTCACTTTCTTAGATTTGCAGGGAACGGAGTGTGGGGTCTCAGACAAGTTAGGGCCTCTGCTGAGGGTCCCGCTGCCTGCCTGTGCGCCCCAAGGCCCCAGGGCAGGAAGTAGCCCTACCCAAATGAACAGGGAGGGGCCGGGCCGGGCTTTGCCTCCCATTGGTGGCGTCAGGCAGTGTAGGTCAGAGCCAAGTTTACTAATATTTATCCAAGGGTCGCATCCGGGATTCACGCACAGCCTGCCTGGGGGGACACACGCTCCTGCCGCCAGGCAGACAGGCTAGTCCCCAAACATCCGGCCAGGGACCCTCGCTGTCCCGTCTGGCTGGGGGAGGACGTCAGACGGCCCAGAGTGACGGCACCTCTCCGAAATGCCCCTTCTGAGCTCATCCATGCAGCCGTGAGAGGCCGAGCCCCGGAGGCTCTTGCCCAACCAGCCTGGGAACAGGGAGGAAGCCATGCGTCATGGCAGCCCGGGGCAGCCCAGGTGCCCCGGGCTCGATACCAACCTCTTCCTGTGGGAGGCGGTGCTCAGAACAGCCCCGGGGTGGGGCTCCCTGCCTCCCCTGCCTGGGAGACCCTCTCCCCTGGTCCCCTCCAGGAAGTCCCCTCGGATCGCCGGAGCATACCCGGAGGCCTACTCCCACCAACAATGCAACTGCTGGGCCTTGGGGTCCCGGTGGTGGCTCCAGTGTGAACCCCAGGAAGGGGGGGGGAGTCCTCACACCTGGGAGGTGGCCTGATGCCACCTGACCTGAGGCTGACATGGCCCATTGGCCACCACTGCCTGCCGTCAGGCCCGCCCTTGGTCTCTCTCCTCCCTGGGAAAAGGGAGAGGCCTGAGGGCGGGAGGCCGGTGTCTTCCCGACTTTCACTGTCAGCCTGGCTTCCGCCTCAGAGCTGTGTCCCTGTCCCCCTCTCTGGTTCTCGGGGCCCTCAGCGGGACTCTGACAGGTGGTCCTCTGCAGGAGACTCGGATCGAGGAACACGGCCCCTCCCAGAGCACCTTTCTCCTCGGCCCCGGGCGAGCTCCTATCCATCCCACACCACCTCGCTCAGCTCCTGAACAGGGACAGGGTCACAGATTTTGGGGCCCTCAGGGCCCAGCCCAGGTGCTCAGGAAAGGTTCTGGGAAGCGTGGACCCAAAAAGCGTCGACCTCATTGTCCCAGAAATGACCGTTCGGAGCAAGTGAAGTCCGTGGGGGCTCTGCGTGCTTGTCAGAGATGCCGGGGAGGGGTCGGGGCAGGGGGCCAGGGCCAGGCTGGGGCGAGGAGCGGGAGCCGGCAGGCATGCCCACACTTCAGGAAGACTGCCCAGGGCCTGGTGCACGGGGACACAGGACCTTTCTGGAAGCCTGAATGAAACGAGGATGCACGAAATACAGGGAGGGAGAGCAGAGATGGACAAGCTGTGGCCGCCGCCTTCTGGACGGTGTCAGCCCTTGCAGGCCCCGGGGCGGCGTCATCACAGGACAGAAGGGACATCTGCTCCTGTCCACCCTGCCCCCCAAAGGTGGACTGCTTACTATTATTTACCCAAGGGTCCCATCCGGGATTCACACGGCTGCCTGAGGGGACTCTCACTCCTGCCCCCAGGCAGGTAGACTGGTCCCCAAATGGGAAGCAACCCACGTCCGTCCACAAATGAATGGAGTGACAGGACATGGTCCGTCCACACGCCGGACTGTCCCTCAGGCAGAACATGGAGGGACACGCTGACACCGGCCACAGCTGGATGGACCTGGGGGACGTGATGCGGAGTCAAACAGGCCAGACACAGAGGGACAAATACTGCAGGATCCCACCCAGATGGGGTCCCTGGAGTCTCCAGATTCACAGGGACAGAGAGTGGACGGTGGGTACCAGGGGAGGGATGGGGGTGTCTCAGGGGGATGGACAGTGAGCGCTGGGGCCGGGATGGTGGTCGGTGTCTCAGGGGACAGAGGGTGGACAGTGGGCGCCGGGGCTGGGGGAGGGGCGGTGGTCGGTGTCTCACAGGGACAGTTTCCCTTGGGGAGGATGGGAAGGATCTGCACGGGGGCGGCGGGGACAGCCGCACAACAGCGTGAATGTGCTTCGTGCCCAAGCCGCGCGCTCAGGGACAGGGAAGACGGTACGTTTCTGTGTATTTTGCCACCGTTAAAGAAACTATGTACACGTGAACACGCACGCGTGCCCCGGCAGGAGCCTGCCGTGTTCCTAACAGGGAGACGCAGCCACGTGCTGGTCTCTCCGACCGCGTCCCGGGCAGTCCTCCGCGATTTCCCCCGTCGTGGTGCTCAGGGGCGCCGTGTTAGGCGATTCTCAGAAGCGACAAGCAAGGCTGTGTGAATGTTCCTGGACCGCGCGTGTGTGCCCAAGGTCACGGGACAGACTGCAGGACGTGGGGTTGCTGCGTGAACCGCGACAGCTCTGAGACCGCCGGCCGGCCAGCTCCCACTCCCGCTCCCGCTCGAACGTGCCGGGCAGCCAGCATTCGTGCTCCCCCCTGCGAGCAAAGCTGGGGTGTCGCATCCGTGGAACCGGTGGACGTGACTTCTTGGGGTCAGAGTCACTACTGCCTGATGTGACGGAAGATGCGACTGAGGACCATGAGAGGTCACCCCCAATTATCTGGGTGGGCCCCGAATGCGGTCCGTTTCCTTCCGAGAGAGGGAGGAGGAGCCCCAGCCCAGGGACACCGGGGCCCCCAGCAGCAGCAGGAGCAGGAAGGACCCTCCCCCAGCGCCAGCAGACCCCTGGACTTCCGCTTCTGGTCTCAGAGCCCTGCTTCGTTCCTTCGTCACAACTCCCCACGCAGACTCTAGCACAGGCCCCAGCCCCGCGACGGGCTGCTGGCCTCGGCCTGTCACACCGTCTGGTGGCAGAGGCGGCCCAGCAGAGTGGTGGCATGAGCTGGCTCTGGCCGATGAGGTCGAGGCTTTCCGGAGACCACTGGGGCCTTCCGCGCTGGGTGTGCAAGGACGTGCAGGACTTCTCTGCGGCACCGGGCCTTCCCCAGGCGAGGACCCGGGAGTTCAGCGTGCTCTGCGGTCGGAAATGCTGCCCGCTGCAGGTGGACGTGGGGGCTGAGCGGTCGAGGATCCGTGGGAGACGGAGGTGCCCCTCTTCTGGGTGGGGACTTCTCGCTGCTCCCTTTGCACCCACAGCCTGTGGGCACCGAAATCTTAAGGCATGTGGCCCTGCTGTCACCAGGCCCCACCACGGCCCCTGACTCCCGAGTGCCTGAGGGGCTGGGTGTCCTGGCCCAGGCTCCTCAGGGTCCCCCAGCAACCACCCCAAGTGTCTCAGGCTCCAAACAGCGCCCCCCACTCTGATGGCACCCCTCCAGGCCCCAGCCATCCCCCACCCCCGCTGCCACCCCCAACTCTGAGCGCCTTACCTGGACGCCAGCAACGACCTTCGGGAGTGTCCTGGGCTACAGGGACAGCACCACACATTCCATGGCCGGGAACAACACACATCGATCCCCTCCCAGGTCTGGAGGCCAGAAGCCTAATGGTGAACCCCAGCCCCACACTTCCCGGAGCCGTTGCGGGTCCTCCCCATCCTCTTCCCAGGGCTGTTCGGGGGGGGGGTGGGTGGGAGCACCTCCCAGCCCCCTCCTCTGCTCGCCTCTCCCCTCTCCAGGACGGGAGCTCTCCTGGAGAGGGCAATGGGGGCAGGTAGGGACTCAAGGGCCTCCCTGCGGGCCGGCGTCCCAGAGGCCTTCGGGTCCCCAAGCACACCCCCCTCCTGCCCCCGGCTCCACACTGGCAGGCAATGCGGGGGACCGCGTGGGCGGCTCTGCCTGGACCAAGGCTTTGGGAAGGGAGGCGGCTGTAGCCATGTGCTCGGGCTTTCTCTCCTGAAGCCTCTGGCCTGTGCCCGGGAGGAAGGATTCTGCCCGTGTTCCAGAAGCAGAAGCTGAGACCTAGGGAGCTTCAGAGACCTGACGGACATTCCGGGGCTTCAGGAAGCCCCCGGTCCGCGTGGGGGGGGGGCACCCCATGTCTCCAGGGCCGATAGAAGCCCGGTCAGGCCAGGCAAGTCTGCTGGGCTGTCAGGGAAAGGAACATCCGGCCGCCACCCTCCCTGAGCTGAGTCAGCTGGCCCCGCTGGCCCCGTGAATGGCACCATGGTGACATCCTGGGGGTGGACGGGGGCTCCGCCCTGGTGCACCAAGATGACTTGGCCTCACCCACCTGGGAATGTAGGCTTCACCACCACTGTGGCCTCTGATGGGGGGGGGGTGTCCCTGGCCGACAAGGATCACACCAAATTCAGAAGAGCCGAAAGCTCAGCCAGGGTCAGCTGAGGAGGGTCCTGGAGCCCCTGGCACCGGGGGCTGCTGCCTGCCAGCATCCCCTGGTGGGTGGGAGGCCCGGTAACTGAGTATGGGGTCCCTGGGGCTCCCCCACCGACAGGCTGTGCTCGGCGGCTGGAACGGGGGCGGGGGGGGGGGGGAGGTGCCTGCTTGTAGAGAAAGGCGGCCAGTCCCTCTGCTTGAAAGAGCGTCAGGGCAGGGGCCAAGGCTCCGGGGCGGCTGAGGGCGAGGCTGGCTGGCACAGTGCTCTCGGGTGGAGCCCTTCCTGGGCTGTGCAGCTAAGGGTCAGGTCAGAGAGCACGTCTCCCACTGCTGCCCCAGGCCCTCCTCTGCAGTGACCCTGTGTTGTTCCCATCACCCACTGGGCACTCGGGGGCGGAGGAGACGGGGAAGACCCCTGAGCAGAGGGCGGGCCGGAGACCGGCAGGTCCACCGGGACAGGCCGGCCGACGTCTGAGCTTCACCTCCCCAGGCCCGGGTGCTCTCTGGGAGCACAGGCCACAGGGCTGACTTGGGCTCGCACTCGGGGAGTGGGGCTGCTGGCCACTGCAGGGCGTGGGGCAGGCGCTGCGGATGAGGGAGGATGTGGACACACAGAGCCCCCTGCCACAGGTGTAGACGAGGTGTGGCCGACCTCTGCCACCCACCTGGCCCTGGGTGGCCACGATTCCTAACTTACCCAGAGGAAAACAGAATTTTAAGTGGACTGACCCAACTCGGGGGCAGTGCTGAGAAAGCAGCTTCACTGAGGCAGAGTTTACGTCCCCGTCTCCCGGGGTGTCCCGGTCACCCTGCCGCTGCGGCCCCGGCCATCCCACAGCCTCCAGAAGCCACAGCGATGAGTCGTCTGCAGGCCCTTCTTTGTGTCCGGCTTCCCCCAGCCAAGGCTGGGACCCTTCCTCTGTGGGCGTGCGCCCTGCACTCCGCCGGCAGATGGGGTACAGAGGAGTGACCCAGGGAGGACAGACCCGGCAGCTGGGCCCAAAGGCAGCCCCCTGATTCTGCCCGAGGCCATGTGGGCTCAGTCTCGTGCAGGACAGTTAGTTTAAGGAGGGAGTACAGAGAAAAGGAGGGTGCGGGCCGCAGAGCCCATGGGGATGAAAGGTGGCCCTGGACAGTCACTGGAACCCTCTGAAAAGCATCTTGGTGGCCCAGCCCAGAGGAGCGACCAAAGGTGGCTCCAGGCAATTCAGGGCGTCAGTGGGGACAGAGGCCTGACCCGTGAAGAGCCAGCAATCACCCAGAACAGCCCCTGCAAGTGCCCCCTTCCCTACCGGCTCCTGGCAGCTCTGGGCCTCTCCGGCGCAAGCTAAGGCCTGAACGATCCCACAGAGCCCCCGGCGGTCTCTCGGGGCTGCCAGCAGAGGCCTGGATGGAGGACGGATGCCAGACTCCTTGGCCAGCGGACAGCTCTGCGGACAGGCCAGGAGGCAGTGCCACAAGGGATGGTGGGGGAAGGCACAGCTTCTAAGGGCTCCGGGCTGGAGTCTTGCCGTCCAGATACGCCAGGCTGAGGCCCTGCAGGCTCCAGCTCCACGACGGAAGCCCCATGGGGGTGGCGGGGACACACTCACGCTCTCGTTCTCCCGCAGCGAGACCCGGAGGCCACCATCCAGACACCCCTCCCGCCGTCCGTCCGTGCTGGTCTGACGAGAAAACACGCCTGGTCTGCCTGCGCCGTGCAGGTCGCCGCCGAGAGCCAGCACGCCCGGTTACGGCTCCCGCGGAGCCCAGGCGGCAGCTGCTCTCGCCAGACTCTAAAGGGAGCCGCTGCGGATGCGAGCCCACGCGGGGCTGCCTCTCGGCGGCTCCTCGGTGCCACGCTCTCAGGCACGGCCCACGTCCGCCACGGGCCGGCGGCACGGACTCGGCCGGCCTCCGAGGGAAGGCACGGGCTCCCCCCTGCCCCGCCATCCCACACCGCTGCAGCACACGCCGGCCCGGCGCCCCGCGTACGTGCATGGCGTGGACTCCCGGCCCAGGCAATGCACGCCGACTTCCGGTGAAGCCCTAGGAGCTGCCAGGCAGAGGGGGCTCCAACAGAGTCCGGCCCCTGGGGCCCCCAGCACCCCGTCCGCCTGCGCGGCGCCGATCCGAGGGGGCTCGTCCCACGTGCCCCGCGTCTCGTCGGCGAGGCCCCACAGCCTTCAGGCCGAGCAGTGCTGCTGCCGCCGTGAAGGCGCCTCTGTCACCCACCAGGGCGGCTCAGGAGCCAGTGGGAGAGGATCCCCTGGAACGGTCATGCTCAGGGTGCGCCCTGAGGACGCCCGCAGGACGGGCGCCCCCGAGCTGAAGCCGTCCCTGCCAACGTCCCACCATCCCCCGAGCACAGCACCGTGTCGTCCCTGCTTGCACTCTGGACGCTCCAGGGCAACGGGACGCGTGGGGAACTTGGGGAGCCCCGGCCAGTCAGGGTCCACAGGGATGAGAAGCTGCCCTGGAGGTCCGGGGCCACCCTCAAGAGGTGCCCCCCGCGCTCCCGTGTCCTCTCCGCCGACCGCCCTCGGAGGATGCGGTTCTCATCCTGCGTCAGCCCGAACAAGGCGCCTCCGGCACCCGCAGGCTCCGTGGGTAGTGCGGGGGCCCGGGTACTTCAAGAACCGAGAACGTTCTGGTTCTAGCCGTCTGGGCCACGCTGGAAGCCCGGCTGTTCCGAACCCTTGGGCAGCACTTCCCGCTCCCTCCCATGGCCACTCCCAGGGAGACGCCAGGCCCCCAGATGGGCGGGCGGCTGGCCCACGGGCGGAGCGGTGTGCCTACCCTCCCCGGGCGGCTGCGGAGCAAGGGCTCGTGCGACACCCGTCTCTGTGGGGAGCGCTCCCTCTCAGGAAGCAATGGAGGTTCCACTGGAAAAGTACCAGTGAGCAGACAGAAGTGGGCTTTATGCGGGAACTTTCCCTCCTGGAACCTTCCGGATCTGAAAGGTACAGCCCCACAAACTCTCGAGAAATGGTGTACTCCGGGGGAGCCCAAGCCCACCCATACTGTGAAGCGGGTCCGCAGGCCTAAGGGGCCAACTCAACGCAGTCATCTCCGGAGAAGCGGCTGACGCGGACGAGCAGAGGCCTCCAGTCCGCGTCTGCCCATCCGCAGGGCTCAGGAGGCCGCATAGCCACGGTCGAGAGCTGCCGGGAGTGGGCAGGGGCCAGCGCCCCCCAGCCCCCGCTCCTCCCACAGAGAGACTGCGCAGAGCCGGCTCCATGTTTCACAACTTTAATAGAATATTCTAACTATTCTGTACAAATTGAAAACACCGTATTCAGTTACAAATGTTATTAGCAGTAAGGCCGAGCACTCTACAGGCCTGGTCACAGTGTGGAACACGTCCCCGGCTGCCAGAGACCATGGTCGCACACTCAGAAACCCCACACGCCAGCCAAGAACAGGTCACTCTGAACCCAGGGCTTTTAGAACAAGGCGGGCGCGGGGCCAGGAAGCGGGGGTAGTGCGAAAGCGAGACTTGACACGGACACACCAGAGGACCCTCACCTGCGCCCGCAGGCCCGCCACCCCCCAGAGCCGGGCGGTCTGTATGTCATGAAAACGAGCTCCCGCCCTCCGCCGCGGGCAGGACGGAGCGAGGTTCCCTCTCCACGGGCCTTGTTCCCCTGGGAGCCACCCCCCTCCCCGCTGGGCGAGTCGCCAGGTCACCCGTCACACACATGGTTTCTGAGAGTGTAAGGACAAGTGACAGCAAGTGTCCC
Source organism: Meles meles (assembly GCF_922984935.1). Lineage (NCBI taxonomy): Eukaryota > Metazoa > Chordata > Mammalia > Carnivora > Mustelidae > Meles > Meles meles. The sequence continues at coordinate 2,183,058 of NC_060073.1, forward strand.
AAGCCCTCACCAGCAGGAAAGAATAAATAAATATGAGGATGAACCACAAACACTCGTGCCTCAGGGCTGGGGCGCCCCGGCCGCACCCCGAGGGACACAGAACCAGAGACAGAGTGTTCTACGGAGAACAGGACCCTACGCCCCGCAGCTCTTCGGAGACCGCCAGAGCGCAGGAGACTGAGAGGTGGGAGACAGAGAGCACGCAGGTTTCTTCAGGGGAAGAAGAATCCAGTCCGACGGTGGAGGGGCATGACTGGTTCTAGAGGCCCCGGAACCCCCCCCCCCCGACATCTGCTCTTGGCATCGCCTGCCCTTCCGCCACCCCCTTCCCCTGGGGTCTGTGGGGCCCTCCCGGAGGCAGGGCCTGGGAAAGTCCACTGGGCTGCACCCAAGGCCGTAGAGGGTGCTAGAATCAAACCTCCTATTTCTGAAATGCATTTAAGTTGCCACTGTACAGGTTAAGCAAAATAATAAGGATAAAGGAAAAGTTAAAGTCAAAATCATGCACTTGGAAACAAGTTAGAAGAAAGCACTGCCAATACGGTGGTGGGGCCGCCGCGACAAGTCCCGCCGCTGCCGCCGGGGGCGCTCGCTCCTCACTGCTGTTTGCACTCCGAGGGCTGGCTGGGCTCCTTCTGTCAACGAGAGAAGACAGGACTTGTAGGAAACTGTGTCGTCAACCTGTTAGCTCCAACCAGCAGTACAAGCCAAGACTCGACTTACTACCTTCGTTCTCACTGACCAAACGGTTACCGCAGACGGACTCTACGGCGGTAACAAAACATCGGCAACTTCCCACGAACAGTCTCACCGGGGCCGCCTTTCTTGGTGGGAGACAAGCCCGGACTGTAAGTCATGGCCCAGGCACCGGGAAGGAGGAGCGCCTCGGGGTCACGGACACTCATCAGTGTCAGGGGAGCCACGCTCCAAAGTGACATGGAAGCCTCGGCGTCTCAGGCAAGCCCCCGACCCTGCCCACGTGACACGCCAGCCGGCCCCCCCTCTGTCCCCTGCCATCTGAAGGCAGGCTCCGCACCGGAAACGAAAAGGTGCCACTCCGGGGTGGGCCGGAGGCGGCCGAGTAGCTCCGCCAGCCCCGCGGCAGCCGCCCACCGCCGGGAGGCCGCGCCAACAGCACCACACACAGCCTCGGCCCTCTAGGCCCTCCCCAAGTGGGAATTCTATCCTTCCAGAAAGGCAGCAGGGAGAGACCAGGCCCCCTGGCAGAGAAGCACGTCCCCGTCAGGACAATCTAACCCCCCTCTCAGCGTTCAGAGCACATCCGGCAGGCCCACGGGTTCTGCGGGGAGGCCGACATCGCAGCCTGAGACCCGGACCACCCAATCACCATCGTTCCGGGCAAATACACGTACTCATCAATGGCCTCTAATTCTTGGCTGCCAAGATTACAAATTACTTTCATGCAATCTGCCAAGCCTATGGAGTCTTAAAAAAAAAACCACCCCCCAAACATGGAGATAATGAATCTTCCATGGCTGAAACTGGGATTCCATTCTTTGAGAAATGACGAAAAAAATCACGTGTTGAGGATGCAGAGAGACAAAACCATGATCTTGGACCTGAGTCTAAGAAAGTCTCATGGAAAAAGCACAGGGATGCAGCCAGGAACCCCCCAGGTCTCTGCCCAGCAACGGGCCACCCTGGGAGGGGTGTCCTGGCCTGGGCGTCACATGCGCCTCTGGAATTCTGCTGAAGAACGAACCAGGCCCCCAAACGGAACACGTCTGACCAGAAATCCAGGCGGGAAAAGATCAGAAGCAGACTCTGGATCTGGAGGCAGCCCCGGCTGTCAGGAGTGGCCGGGGAAGCGGGAGGCGCACCCGGCTCCAGGTGGCCGTAGCACGGGGTGGGGGGAGGGGCAGGCGGCTTTTTGAGGGTGAAGGGAGAAGCGATGTGTTTCCACAATCGTGTCTGCAGGACGGAAGTGGGTTAGAGAAGACGGAGCTAGGCAAGTGGCTCTGCGGGGGGATGTGGTAGGAACGGGGCGGGGGCGCAGCCCGGGAGGGACTCCTGCTGCTCTGCCTTTCTGTGTACGGACGAGTCGGACACAGGCAGCGTTTTGCAACAGCAGGCCTGACTCAATTCACAGTACGCTGTGAGTCATTTCAGATGCGGACTTTTTTTTTCTTTTTTAAGATTTTATTTATTTATTTGACAGAGAGAGATCACAAGCAGACAGAGAGGCAGGCAGAGAGAGAGAGAGGGAAGCAGGCTCCCCGCCGAGCAGAGAGCCCGATGCGGGACTCGATCCCAGGACCCTGAGATCATGACCCGAGCCGAAGGCAGCGGCCCAACCCACTGAGCCACCCAGGCGCCCTCAGATGCGGACTTTTAACCCGGAAAACGTATTATCCGTTTGTTTAAAACACATTCAGTAGCTTGGGGGATCAAGCCTGCCGGAGGTAACGGGCCTCACTGACGCTGCCGGCTGGAAGGCAGGCAGGCAGGCGGCCCCACCTCTGGGGACAGCAGCCACATGGACACACGTCCTGGGCTGTAAAGTCCACAGAGAATCCCGAAGCTTCTGACGTGAATTTTACAACGAGACACCGCTGGGTTCCAGCCTGGGACACAGGCCGAGACAGGACTACAACTAAACCCTGCATCCTCCGTCTCAGGCCACGAAGTCCGTTGGCAGCCTGGTCATCCGATGCCCTGATTATCGCGGGAGAGGAGTCCGGTGTTTCCAAGGCACAAACTAACAACCCGAATCCTGCATGTCAGGGAACCACTTCAAAGCCACGGTGTAACAGAACGGGGGGAATAAGCCACCGTGCACACGGCTGGCCCCTACAGCTTCCCAGGGGCCCACAGCCGGGGCCCAAGAGCCTGCGGGACAGCAGAGGGCAGGGCCCCCGCAGCAGACCGGCTGCCAGCCTGGGGCAGCCCAGTGGCTATGCCACAGGAGGGTCCCCCTGACCCAGAGACAGGCTGAACAGGTAAGGCATGCCTTCCCGGGCGGGAGGGGTGGGGGAGCAGGTCTTGGGGGATGTTTTTCAGACAAGTGGTACAGCAGGAAACAAGGTCCACGGAATGCACTGTCCTGTCCACGGCAGTGATCAGACCCGCCCCCTTCAACACACAGGACCCGCGGCGTCCGACCACCTCCCCTCGTTACCACGTTGCCTTGCCAGGAGGTGAGTGTGCTTCCGCTCAGTTCTGAGAGCGAGCCCGCGGGAGCGGGACAGGAAGGCCTCGCGGAGACTCTCAGAGGCCCGTGGTCTGCGAGACTGTCGGCACCGGCAAGCCGCTGCGGCACAGAGCTCTGGCTCTCACAGGCCCTGCTCCCCACACTGACCGCGGCTACTCGGCACCAGCCCCAGCCACTTCCCGGGGGCGACCATCAGGGCACCTGCCTCCCGGAGCATCTTCGGACCAGTGCCCCCCGCCCTGCCCTCCGGAGGACTGTGTCCCACAAGGGAGGGAACGGATGGCTGGAACAGAGACGCAACGGCCCACGCCACGGGGGCTATTAACACCAGCACATTCCAAGTTCAGGTGGCCCTCTACGACCCGCTGGTCTGCACCCCACCTGAATTTAAGTAGAAACAACTGACAGAAAGAGCGCAGCAGCTGCTTCCTGCCGCGCGGTCGCAGCTAGTGCGAACACAGGCTTCCCGGGGCCTGGCGCTCACCTCCCGGGGCCCCGCGCCCTGTGCTCTTCCTGGCGGACAGGCCCGTCCACAACAGAAATGCCACACAGTCACACCTGTGACTTGGTCAGCGGCGAACACTGGGCTCAGCAAGGAGCCAGATGTGGTTTCTGACGGCCAGTTTCAGAAGCGCACACAACGGACGCCTGCGCGCTCCGCTCTTCTGAACGCGCTGTGCTCAGCCCTGTGCCTGGCCAGCAGCCTCCCCTCTATTCGCAAAGTCACAATAAGGCACTGTTATCAAGCACAGATCAGAAGACTGGATTAGGAATGAATGGAATTCCACCTTACCTAAAAACGCATGAATAACAGACAAAAATTACACCTAAATGGGGAAAAAATTGAAAGGAAGCGTCAGCATGAAAGTAAACAAAATACACAAAATTATATAGGCGGAAACAGCCGCTTTCTCATGACACAAAGGGCTTTAAGTCCTCGAGCCTGAGATGAGCAACCCCAACCCACCACATCTGTACATTTAATTCCAAAACACCCCTCCTCCCTCGTCTGCCCATGTGCGGACTCGGACATGACCAGCCCCCCGAAGGACAAGCCTCGGGCCCTCCTGGCTGCGCAGGGCTGGCAGTCCCGGCGCCTCCCACCAGGGACCCTCAGCTCCCCCCAACCGACAGCGCACGCGGAAACCCAGGCAGCACCAGTCCTGACCCCCCACGGCACCGGATGACTCGTGAGGAAATGCGCGTCCAGAAAACAGACGTGGCAGGAGACAGAGAAGGACAAACAGAAGGAAGTGACAAGTGACGGAGTCATGGAGCCCCCACCGCAAACCACCCTCCGTCTCTGCTTGAGAACCCAAACCTCTGAGTGTGCACGGCAGCACCCCAAAGGCAGAAAGACAGGCAGACACGCAGGGGACAGCAGCCCCGCCCATGAGCCCCCGAGCCAGGGCCCCCGTGTCAGGGAGCCCAGCACAGGGGCCCCTGCTCCACAGGCCGAGCGTGCAGAGGTGAGCACTCCCGGGAGCTCAGGCCCAGCCTAGTAGTGTTCACGTAACTTACGTGGTACATTTAAAAATGTCGGAAACCCACCTCCCACGCCTCCCTGGAAGCATGCACTCACAGACACGTTTGGTGCTCACGACAAACACAGAACCCACCACCACGCAGAGAGCTGGGTCACTGCACTGATACCGAGTGCACATTCCACTCTGGGCAAAAACAGAGGACGGACAAACGGACAGACTCCGCCCAGTTCACCGGAAACCCGGGTCACAAACGGCCAGAAGGGTAGTGCTCGGACAGCCTGTGCGGACGCAGTGAGCTACCTCCCGGCTTCCCGCTCGCCAGCGACAGGCCGGCCGGCCCGCAGCCAGGCCTGCACTAAAGCGGCTCCAGGCCGAAGGGATGTGCCAAATGGCAGCGCCTTCCTCCCAGCTCATGTGCCCGCAGTAGGCATCAGACCTTCACGTACAGTTAACGGGGTTGCCCGTTCTCCTCAGCTTTGTGTCTTTTTTTTAAAGCTTCCCCGCAGACTTTCAGTGACTGGCGGTACTTACACATAACTGATTACCTCAGCCCAGATGCGACTGTGAACTCTGTCTACGATGTTACGACTCTATTCTTCAAAAAAAAAATAGTGACTTCCAAAATTTCCTTCCCTGTACCTTTTCCAAACCTGAACCCAAGAACAGCTTACTGGTGTCGTCGCTCAGCCAGTCCCCTGAAAGGACGGCAGGTCTGGCAAACAAAGCTGCTCTCCTAGGCGAGCTCACGGCAAGAGCGCGCGTACGGCGAGCTGGACAAGCCCTCACCGGAGGCTCCGCACTGAGCACTAAACCCCGCAGAAGGGGCCGCTCAAACCTGCTCCTGGTGTGTTCTCTGTGCTGACTAGAGCAGGACAGGCGCCCCGGGGGGGGGGGGATGCGGCCCCATGTCGCAGCAGCGCCACCCCCTGGCCTGGTGTCCCCCAACAACTGACCTTGGGGTTACTGTCGGCGTCGTCCTCATCTTCTCCCTCCTCGTCACCTTCCAACTCCTGCGTAAAGGGGGAGAGTGAGCGGAGCACACCGGATCGAAGCTCTCGCCGGCCCACGCGCCCCCCACGAAAGCAGCCGCCCAGGACCCAGCGAGACGTCAACAATCACTGCCCGTGAGCGATCACGTCACCTCTGGGCACGATGATTTCTGAACACCGTTTTGTTCGCAGCGATAACGGATAAACACACCGCTGAGAACGTGACTCGTGTGCTCGCCCCACGTTTCCAAGCTAATTGCAGGGCAACCGGACACAGGGCCAGCCCCCGCTGTGTCCCCCGCTGCGCCCAGCTTCAACAGGCTGGAGGCCCTGCGGCAGCTCCACACAAAGCGGGTGTGACCGCTGCTTCCAAACCTCCGTCCGCTCTAGCAGAGGAAGAAGCCTAGCGAAGCCTGAGGGAAAGGACTCTCCACGTTCGCCACGTCTTACCTCCTCTTCTCCTTCCTCACCCTCTTCAAACTGAAAAAGGAAAAAGGAAACAAAATTTAGGTCTCGAAAGCACGAGGGCGGCCTGGCCCAGGCACAGTCCCCGTCAACCACCCCACACTGGTCAGGCCTGGGGGAAGCGGAAGCGCAGCCTGGCGTCTGGACAGAGGGCAGCACCCGCTCCGGGCCCATCTCGGGGGGGCACGGTCTGCCGCTGGGCACCTCGGCCCCCACACTGTGGGCCGGGCTCTGGCCAGCGCCGCGGGCCCACCTGCTCGCTGGCCCCACTGTGCTGACAGGACGCCGCTATCTGAAAAGCATTCAAACAAGGCCCGGGGTGGGCAAGGGTGCAGAAAAGAGACGGTCAGCGTGAGAAGGGACCGGGATCACCTGGGAAACTGGCTCATCTAGGCAAACCAGGGACACGATTTTACTATGCAAATCCATGAATTTTACTAGTATTTTTTTAACTCATACAAGGGTAAATATTTACATATTAGAAATATGAAAAAACCTCAGGGTTATGGAAGAAAGGCCCAACACTACAGTTGACTGGTCTTGAATAAATTTCTTCTAGGTCAGACTCCCGTCCAAACTCCCCATATCAAACTGAGATCAAGACCAAACACAAAACAAAACACACCTCATCCCTATGTCCTACATGACATGAGACCTAAAAATTAAGTAGGCTTTTTCTTCAGAGCATTTCTTTTGTTGGAGCCCACGCATATTCCTCAGTGACAGCTCACACGAACTTGAGGGCCTGGGGGCTGGCAGGGCCCAGCCTGTGCGCCCTCCCGCACCAGCTGGGTCGTCAGGGGTCCAAGCACGCCCCCGTGCCCTTACCAGCCTCTAACAGGGAAAGACCGTGGTTTGAGGTCTTATAGGCAATCACATCTTGGCTCAGATTGGAACTAGCCTCAAACAGACTCAAGCACGGATTTTCTGAGGTTCTCAGATCATTTCACTCTGGACCTGATGGGACCGTCAGGGTCCCGCAGCAACCACATCTCACACAGACATACAGCCGGGGTAACAAAGTCGGGGTACAGAGCCCACGGAACACGCTAGCCAAGCCGGGAGAACGTGGCAGACGAATCCAGCACTCCCGCATCCATCCCTCCTGCACCGAAGTCGGACCCCTGCAAATCCACCTTTATCCCAACGAGAGTCACAGGGCCAACAGGGGTTCTTCTAAGAGCCTGAGGAGCTACCTTCAACCCCATGTTCAGATGAGGACGCCACAGCACAGAGGCTCTATGGCCGTGAGTGGAGAAGCCAGGACCCCGGTCTCAGCAGGCCCGAGTGGGGTGCCCCCCTGCAACCACACTGCTCAGCAGCGGCACCTGCACCAGAGGCGCCGGGAGCAGACACGCGCGCACACAGGACCAGCAGAGCCGTGCACCACTCACCAGGACCAGCCACGCGGCCTGTATCTTACGTAAAGAAAAACACGTACGCTGCGTCTCGTGCTTTAAGAACTGACGGGTGTGTGATCAACGGAGTGCGGAGACCACCGGGCTAGAGACGGCTTTTCAGTGTGTGGTCACCAGACTCTGGGGGCTACGCTATGTGAAACGGAACATGCGGTTCCTCAGCTGCCAACGGACGCATTCCACATCCTTGGGCCTCCCGTGGGGCCAGTTCCGCCACACTGGCAGAGCAGGCAGGCCGCAGACAGCTCTAGCGTCTAGAAAGTTCCATGGACTGTGCTGGTCTGCAGACCGCAGCCCTAGCAATCACTCGAGCACTTGGACGATCCAACACCACACGGACTTGTGTGCCTGCATGTTCTGCTACCCACAACCACCTCCCAGCCCAGGGACGGACGAATGGCCTTCTCGACGTGAGCAAGTCTCAGACTACACAACGCTCACTGGACAGGCCGCGCCCCCCCCGCTGGGACCGCCAGCACGGAGAACCTGAGAAGCAGCCCTTCTGCCTCTGGCCCTAAGCTGCTCTGACCTGCCCGGCTCCTGCTGCCCATCTGAAGCCCTGACAGACCACTTAGAAAGAGAACCCAGAACCTTCCAGGAAACCCGAGTTCTCAGAGCAAGGGAACCATTATCTGAAACATACTACTAGCGGCCCACTATAAAACCAAATCTATTCCCACAAATCGAGACGACACAGCGAGCTGAGCCTCGGTTAGGGTGAAGAACGACCTCAGGTGACCGTCAGAGGACCGTTAGCGAGGCTGTGCTCCAGCAGGGGAGGGGAGAGAGGGGCCGGCGCAGCCCAGCCGCCCTTCCGTGCACCACGGGTTTCAAGTCTTTGGGGCCGGCACACCACAGCGGAAGTCAGCTCCGTGGGTAACCTTTTCCTGTTGCCAGACCTCTGCAACGGAGATTCTCCTCATGTTTCCAAGTCACCCAAAGCTTACGGCCCTTCGGCAGGACAGGGTGAGCACTGGGACATTCCAAGGGTGCTGTCCCTGGATGGGGGTGGCAATTTGTTCTCACAGCACCCAAGCCCTTGCTCGGCCCTCAGCTCCCGACCTCAGGGGGCCCCCAGGCTGCTGCTCAGGGGGCCCCACACCGCCGGAGGCAGGCCCCCAGGGGCTCCCGTCCACATACGTTGTCGTCATCCTCTACGGCCTCCCCCGTGAAGTAGAGCACGGCCCGCGGGACCACCCGCTCACGAAAGAAGTGTCCGATTTCGAAGTCAGAGGCCAATGTGAACTCTGAGTCTTCGTCCTGAGAAGGGAAAACCTCCACGTTAACTCGTGTGTATGGGTGACCCCATGCTGCCCCCCCTGCACCCACCCCTGGTCTGGGGGACCCAGCGCTGCTGGGGATGGCGGGGCGCTCCCGTCCCACGGGTTCCGGCCCCACCCTGCAGTGTCGTGAACACAGGGTACCCCGGGTCTCAGGGAGGAGAAAGGAGAGACTGAGAAGAAGGAAGCCCTACTCTGGAGATAAAGAATTTGGCAGCACAAAGACTTAAGGACAACACAAAGCTTACCAGTGACTCTCCATCTCCAGACGCTACGGAAAAACATAAAACACACGCAGGTTACGCTGACAACCAAAGCTTCCGCAGGCGCATGGGCGCAGCCACACGCGTAATGAAGGTGAGACAGGGCCACCCGTGCCTCCCACAGCACCGACTGCCCCACCGCCCGCGCCCACCCTGGCCTGGCCAGCTCGGGAGCGCCAGCTCGGGGAAGGTTCTCCTAGCCAGTGCCAGCAGGTGGAAAGGCCCATCGAGAGCCCCAGACTGTGGCCACCCGGTGCATTTACGCCTTACGGGGAGTGTACCAGTACCAGCCTGCAACCCTGCAGGACCGTCGGGAAGAGGAAAACCCTCGAGCCTTGCTTCCGAAGCTCCACACTCAGTGGGGTGACACCACGTGCGTCCGCATGGCAAGGCGGAAGGCGCTCACACGGTGCCAAAGTGTCCCTCCCATGAAACGGAAAGACTCCCCGTGGGCAGGAGGGTGCTGCTGGTCGCTGCCCGCCACAGAGCACCCCCCACGCTCCCGCCCCAACATGCGTGTGTGCGGCCTGCCGGAGCCCGACCCAGAACCAAGGGTGACAGGAAAGACAGGGACTTAAAACCACTCAACAAAGCCCAGTGACACTCGAATGATCACAGGACTCAAATCCGGGACTTGAGCAACGCTGGTTCAAGGCCGGGTCCTGCCAGGAGCTGAAGGCTCGGGGTACTGGCCTCATCCTGCCTCTCGGGGCCTCTCCCGGCTCGGCTGTTCCCCACGGGCTGGGCACGCATGTGACAATACCACCCCGCACCACCGTCCGTCTCGGCACATGAGCAACCCCCGCAGACTGAGATTTGGGTCTGGAGACGCTGGTCAAGGGCTTTTGCTCACGTGACTCTGAGACACGTTTTGTACACTGAAGGACAAGGAGGGCACTGGACCCGCCAGCTTCTGCCTCCCTCATTTCAAAACAGTCTCCTGGGTTCCGGCCTTCTCCCTGGCCTACATGATCAGCCCCCAGCGGTCGCTGTCTACTGTCTGTAGAGCTCATCACTTGATACGATGCGCAATCACTTTGAAAACAGCTACGTTTAGGTGTGATTTATCCACCAGACAGCTGACGTGTAAATTCAACGACCCCTGGGACATTTTTAGAGTTACACAACCATCACAGGACAGTTGTAGGACACTGAACGTCACCTCCCTCCAAATTCTGAGTCCACTTAATTTCATTCTGATTTTATTAAATTACTTAAAATCCAAGCTTAAGAAACCCTGCGACAAGCCACTGCGCTCAGGAACCAAAGCTGGTCCGCGTCACGGCCAAAGCTCACAGGCGACCACCAAAGGGGCTCCCTGGTCGAAAACAAGGAAACCGAACAAGTTCATCTGGCTACTGCCACCCCCAAACCAACACACGTGCATCCCCTAAGCTCAAAGACAAAGCCCAGAAAGATGTGGCCCGAGGCTGGGGGCGGAGCTTGAGAAGCGAGGGCCCTGGGCTCCGCGACAAAGTCTGGGTCCAAGGCTGACACCTGAGCGCGGAGCGCCCCCGTGGCCGAGGGCGAACAGCTCACGCACCCACCAATTACTGAGGCAGGGCCGGCATTTCCACATTTCAGTCTGTCTGTGTTCATGGACAACAAAGAGAAAAATGTTTGATCCGCGCTCCTCTAACACTGCGAACCGGACTGGCCTTTACATTTACAATCTCTAAACTTGAGAGATCAAGTTTAGAAAATTTTGTTAAGACCTGTCAGTATTTGGGGTACCCGGGGGGCTCAGTCATTAAGCGTCTCCTTCGGCTCAGATCATGCGCCAGGGCCCTGGGATCGAGTCCCACATGGGGCTCCTTGCTCAGCAAGGCGTCTGCTTCTCCCTCTGCCTGCCCCTTCCCCTGCTCGTTCTCTCTCTCTAATAAATAAAACCTTAAAAAGGAAAGACTCGCCAGTATTCACTCTTGAAACCTGCTGCTCACCCTCCACAAGGGCAAACTTTCTATCTTTATTTTATGACTTCGGGGAGTAAAAAATCGGAGTTCCCAAGCTAGGTCTTTCCAACTAGAAATCCAACTACTTGTGCCGTCACGATCTATAAACCCCAAGACCCCTCGAGTTCTACCAAGTCGTGGAGAAAAAAAAACAAAGCAGAATTTATGAGAAAGAGAGGGTGGGGGACGCTCCCTGAGCTGTGCAGGCGTACCCGGGTTGCAACCAGCGACAGGCGACGGAGGGGCCTGCAGCAGGACGGGTGACCCCGGGGCCGCCAGCGGGCTGCAGCACCAAGGTGTGGACCTGCCGGCTGGGGCGCTCCGGGCATCCGTCCAGCTTCCTCAGTGTGGAGCTCAGAGTGGCCGCCAGGCCTTCCTGCTACCCCCTCTCCCCCACCCCGTGAGCACCGGCACCACAGCTCCTGGCAGAGCAAACGTGTCCTCACTGGCCACGCTCGGCAGAGGACCCAGACCAGCCCCCGCAGGTCACGACGCGACTTCCCGAAGTGTGCCGGCGACGCCCACAGCGCACCCCACTCACCCTTCAGCGGGCTGAAGAAGTTGAAGAAGGAGTCGTTGGGGACTTGTTTGGTGATTGTTCTCACTGTGCCTCGGCCTTTATGCTTCTGCTTCTTCTTGATTGTTTTGACTGTAACGTTTTTCCCTTTCTTCCAGTCAATAACACACCTACGGGGACAGACAGCCATCATGCACACAGACACACGCCCTGAGAAATGCACGAGCGTCCCCAGTAAACAAGGCACAGGGAGAGGCCGAACGTGGACAATGTAGGCAAACCAGCCCGCCAACCGGCACCGCACACCTCTCAAGTCCAGGTGACGGCCAGTGAAAGGGAACGGGCCCAGTGGCACGAGCTGTCACCCCCCTGGCTGGGAACACCATCAGAAGCCGGGGGCTTCTCCCCTGAGACCCTCCCCAAGCATGTGTGCTATGACCAAGCCTGGTCAAGGCTGGGCTAAGGTGCCCAGAGGATGCTCAAGACCTTGTCACCTGCCGCCTCTGTCCAGGCCCCGGAGCACACCTGAAGTCACCCACTCACAGCCCCGAGTTCTCAAGCAGCTAAGCGAGCAGGACAAGCTGGAGAGGTGGCAGGTGACCACCGCACTAAGTACTGACTGGGGCCGAACGCACTGGGTCCAGGCTGCCAAGCGGGCCGGGCCAGGGGCCGAGCCCTGCACGCTTCCTCGCCTCCCAGCGTCTGCGGACCCACGAGGAACCCCTGGGCAGCACGTGATTAGTCTGCTCGGGCACACGCCTGGACGGCCCAGCCATGGGAAAGGCACTGTCAGGGTCACCGTGGCCAGGGTTTTGATAAAGCTCTGAACTGCTCCTCGGGAGATCCAGGAGTATCTGGTTCCAGTGAACAAGGGTAATCGTGCCAATTCAAAAATAATTTCCCAAACCCAAGAAACAGACTTTCCCAAACCATCTCCAACAAACCAAGAGGGCAGAACTCCAAACCACATTCCCTGGTGATCGCTCTTGAAATCACCAAGGTGCTCCCTCATGAGTCAAACACTTAAATGCCCCAGCAACTTCCGCAGCGAGCAGCTGCCCCGAACGCCCTGCACGGACCCCGCCCTTCTCTCAGCAAATACTCGTAGACGTCGTCTTATTGGTTCAGTGAGGACAGCGTCCCGTACCAGGCCTAGAGAGTCCAGTCCTGCATCCGAGGAGGAGACTGGGCCACCAGCCCCCACCTGACCCATGTGACCTCATGACTCATGTCCCAGCGCAGGCCGTCACAACCCCCCACAGAAGGCTATTGAACGTAAATCTTGGTCTACTGGGATTTTAAGAAAACTGAAAACATTTTGCTTTATTCCTAATTTCTTACTCATTAAGTTCTAAAATCATCTGTTTTTGTTTTAGAAAAAGTTGAAATGGCACGTTCTTACCCGTCACAATCAACTATTTCAGGACCTTCAAAGGAAAAGGGATCGGCCTTATCCGGCTCGGACTTCATCTTGTACGTTTTTGTCAGGACTGAATTGGTGAAGTAGTCGTTGGGTTCAAAGTGGAACTCTAATACAAAAGACTAGAAACAAAAACTCAGGTAAGTGCCACGTATAAACCGACAAGCCAGGGAGACTTTACCAACCACATGGTATGTATCAGAGCCCAGCGCCTCTCTGGGCACGATGCCACGGACAGAAACCGTTACTGAGAAGTTCAACAGGTATGGCCACGTATCAAGAAAAGCTTCTTCATTACAAAAATCAGCCGCACCAAGTTCAAACACAAGCGACAGGTGGGGGAACACCTGTGGTACTTCAGCCCGAGCAGCCCCTCTGAGCCCCCTCCCCAGTGGAGCCCAAGCTCCCCTGGGAAACCCTAGCTTCCCTCTGCTGCCCTGGCCTCAGCCCTCGGAGGTGGGGGGTCTGGACTAGCCAGGGAAGCCAGGCAGCAGCGTCCAGCCCTCCCCTCCTTTGGCACGTGGGCTCGGGCAGAGCACCGCCTTCCCTGTCACGCAAGGGGGCCAGACTCTTGGTGGGGTGGGGTGGGGTGGGGTGGGGGGCATCGACTGGGCGTCCTCAAACCACACCCGGGACAAGTTCAGCCTCTGTTCGCAAAGCGCCGTGTGATCTGGGGAGGAAAAACGGCCGCAGGATGTGGACAAAGCGGCAGACACAAATCTAGTCAAGGGGCAGCAGGGAGGCTCTTGCTTGCCTCTACGTGTGTATGAGCAATGGCAGTTCCGGCAAGCGCGCTGGGAAATCAGGCCCGCTCACAGACCGTACGCAGCTCTACAGAGGACCGTCTGACGATATCAAGAAATTAAAGTAAAACGGAATTCTCTGCCCCGGTAATTCTACTCCGAGGTACTCACGGGCTGGGAAAGCCACCTGGGTAACGGCGTCACCACCAAGTGCAAAGACGATCCCCTCAGCCCTCGTTCAGGGAAGAATGGAGGAGGCCGGTTCAGTAAGTTACAGAGACTTTACGAGCATCTGTGAGGCCTGCAAGTGCGTGTGACCGTGGCGAGTCACTCTGTGTCACTGTGGTATTGCTTCCTCATCTGCGAAGCAGAGGGAACAGCCCCCCACCCCGAGCTGATTAGAGGACTGACCTCTGGAAGCACTTAGACAACGGTTTACACAGGCAATGCTTGCTAAATGGTAGTTACTTCAGTTTTCATTACAAGGACACAACCACCAACTGGGAAACAATAGATTTAAAAAGACTGAAACCGAGGGCGCCTGGGTGGCACAGTGGGTTAAGCCTCTGCCTTTGGCTCAGGTCATGATCTCAGGGTCCTGGGATCAAGTCCCGCATCGGGCTCTCTGCTCTGCGGGGAGCCTGCTTCCTCCTCTCTCTCTGCCTACTTGTGATCCCTGTCAAATAAGTAAATAAATAAAATCTTAAAAAAAAGGACTAAAACCGAACCACTTCCACTAAGGGGGAAGGGGAAACCGCACCCTGCAGAGCTCGAGGCCCTGGCCTGGCAGAGAGTAGCCGCCGCACCCCACGCGAACCCCCTCTTGGCTCCTGGCCCCAGCCCCAGGGAGGCGCCCACCCTGAAGCTGGAAGCGAGTGCTCAGTCAGTGAGGAGGCTGCTAGGAGCCCAGAAGTCTGCAGGCTGTGCCCGCAAGCGCAGACAGGCACCCCAGGGGACAGGGAGGGCTCACGAGTGCCACACAGGGGCTCCGCCTCACTCCCTATGCGGGCGCGGGTCACACTCCTCTTATCTCCCACTTCCCTTCCCACCAGCTCTCCAGACCGAGCACGTCATCTCCCTTCTTTCATGTTCTCCTGTCTTTTCCTTCCCCAGGGCCTCTGTTTAGTCTCGTGTCACACACGACCAAGGATGAATCAAGAAAGGGTTCAAGGGGCGCCTGGGGCTGGCTCAGTTGTTGAAGCGTCTGCCTTTAGGGCCTTTAGCTCAGGTCACAATCCCAGGCCCCTGGGGTCGAGTCCGGCACTGGACGCCCCACTCAGCCGGAAGCCTGCTTCTCTCTCTGCCCCCCGCCGGCTCGTGCTCGCTCGCTCCTATCTGAAATGGAAGGCAGGGATGGAAGGTACAAATCCAACAGAAAAGGGCCCAAAGATGAGGTCGCCTCCATCCCACACCATTCCCTCTAGCCAGTCAGCCGTAAGCACACAGCAGACCCAACAGTGCCCGTGCTGAAGTGTGAACTGAGACCCCGCTCCCGCCTGGCCACTGCAGTCTGGGCAGACGGCACACGGGAACTCTGCACTACACTTGAAATTAATTCAAAACGGAGACAAAACCACGATGACTACAAAAAAACAAAGTGTGGAAAATACGTAAATGAACGTTCTCTGGCCTTATAAACGTTTACCTCCTTTCACCCAGTAAAACTGCACTAAAATGGATCTAAACGGAGGAAACCACCCAAGTTCTAAACAAAGACTTGGGGTCACGAACGCTGATGATAACGCAACAGCTGAGATCGGGGGGAGGCGGCAGCGGCGTGCGTGGGCCACGGCGTCAAGCGCTTCCCGCCTACGGAGGCGACAGCACTGTTTTCCGCCCGGCAGAGCCAGGATAACAGTGCCCACACGTCACCCCGCTGTGCTGCAGGAGAAGCAAACACACTGGCCCGGCTTCATCCAGACGCTGGATGGTCCGTATTTCTAATTTTACCGTCTAAAATAGTTCATGATTATTTTAAAAAGACAAAGACTAGGAGGAGCTTGACTCCGCAGGGGAGACATCTGGATGCTGTTCTTTACATCTCCCTGTTTTTCTCAGCGTTCCCCAGGCAGCATGCGTGACTTTCCCAACAGGGAAGGTGCCTGGCCCACGCTCTACCCAGACTAGAGCCCCTGTCTGTCTATCAACCACAGTAAGAGGGAGAAAAGCGTCAGACAGGCTGAGAAAGAAAACAGACCCAGGAAATCACCAAACAGGAGTCTCATAAAAGCAAAAGAAGAAAAGAAAGGATTGATCGAAAGGGGAAAAATTAATAAACGGAGTCTGGACCACCCACGGGTGAGAAAGAAGTGTCAGGAAAGAAAGGACCAGCGTCTTCCACGGCACGCTCCCATCCCCCAGCTGCAAGCCCGCAGCCTCCGACTGCCCCACGCGGCCTCCAGGGGGCGCCAGGGCCCAGGCCCTGCAATAACCCCATTAACCAGGTGCAGCAGGAAAGGAGTTCCCCTTGGCCTGGGAACAGGCATCACTCCAGCTCCTGCCCAGGCCCCCACCAGCGGAAAGGAAGCTCAATGTCACATCCTGTGTGTCCCCCTGCCCCTTGCCTCCAGCAAGGCACCTCCGCCAGGACCAGGGAGGGAAATCCCACGAAAGCTGGCCCTCATCTGTGACCTGGAGCCAGTGTTCTGCGATGGGAAGGGAGGAGCCGGACCCCAGGTTCCGGGCCGTGTCCCCAGGGCCTGAAGCCGAGACCCACAAGTCAGTCAGCCACAAGCCACTGGAGCTGCTGGGGCACCAGAATGGAGCCCGTCAGCCACAGCCAGGCTGGCAGGCCTCCAACAGTGCCCCCACGAGGACCCACTCCTGCAGGGCGATGGGCCCGTTCCCTGGAGGAAAGGAAAGGCTGGCTCGTCAGGTCCCCTCAGCGCAGGTCGGGGGGAAGGGCACTGTGTGGCGGCCAGAGCAGGTGCCCGCTGTTCAGGTTTGCCAGTCTGCAGCCACGTCTCGGGTCAAAGCCAGGAGACTTTGTTCACGGGCGTCTCGGCTTTCTATTAAGGTGCTGCTCCCGAACCAAACTGAGGGTCAGAAGGGAGGGGCGGGGTGTGGCTGCCAGGTGGCCGGTCCTGAGGAGGGCACGTGCTGTGATGAGCCCCGAGCGTCACACCCGACTGATGAGTCGCTGATCGCTAGGTCCGACACGGACGATGCGCGGGTATGCGCTCGCTAACGGAGCACAGCAAGGATAAACGGATACAAACATACAGACAAGAGCGAAGCGCCGCTCGTGCCTGAGTACATACCTACCACCCTGCTTTACAGACGTCAGATCCTCACAAACCTGGGAGACGCTTAGGAGAAAGACACTGTCCCCCTGACATGGAACAAGCCAGCCAAGAGTGGCACATGGCGTGGCGGACCCCACGGCCAAGGAGTCCCGCGCTACGTGGACTCCTTCACCTGCCACAGGCAGCCCGTGGCCTGAGCTGCCCGCCAGGATGGCAGCATTGCTGGGCAAGACCCAGGAAGGCCACGTGAGAACATTCTAGTTCTTGGTGAGCATCCTGCTCAGGACCAGCCTACCGCCCTGCAAGTGTGTGGCCAGGTGTGCACCTCCTGCCACGGCTCCGAGCCCCTCACCCTCAGAGCCTGACCTGTTTGAGGCCAAGCAGGAGCTCAGTCCATCAGCACTCACCATAGGCTGCCCAGGGTCTGAAAACTTCACCTTGATGTCCTGCAGGTGCTTCAAGATCGGCTCATCGTACTCCTGATTAACATGAGAAAAAAAGAAATTTCTACTGGGCTTTTCCCAAACACACATGTCCCCCCGGGGGCTCACTGTTGCACACGGGAGTCAATGGGAAGCCACACACATCCGAGCAGTGACAAGCGGTCAGCAACACGGTGCCACTTCTCTCTGGTCCGGAGCACTGGGAACCATCCAGGCCAGGCAGGGAGGGCAAGAGCCCGACTTGTTTTCACACTGCCACCTGCCGCCACTGCAGACAGCGGTCAACCAGGCCTGCCGGCCTCACGCCTCTGAACAACACCTCGGGTCAGCTTCGGACCCTTTTGGCCAATTTTCTGGTCTCCTGCCCTCACACCTTCCCCCTTGCCCATTCACAGTAAGGTGGGAAGGGTCTCGAGTGTGTTCACAGGCTTTCTGCGGTGAGGCGGCAGACCTCAGGTAAGAAGGTGAGAGCCAAGTCGTGGCTCAGCGCAGAGGGGCAGGCTTCCCAACAGCACGACAGCGAGACCGCCACCTCAGGAGATCGAGACACTCGGGTGAGCTGCCGGTCACACGAAGTGCCTTTCCACCCACCGCGAACAACCGCTCAACTCCGAGTTAAGGGGTTCATAAGTGAACAGTTACTAAGGCTAAACGCTCTCTGTAAGGCGGAAATTCGCTCACCTGGACTAACTCACTCAGCATATCTACGTTTCTAAAGATGGTGAACCAGAACTCTGGAATTCCTTTGGGGTTTGGCTCCTCCCCTGTTGCTGCTTCTTTTTCTGCTATGACTACTTTATTTTTCACGTCTCCCTAAAAAAAAGAAAGATGCCAAACAGAACACTTAGCACAAAACAACACATTTACATTCAGTGGCTTAACGCAGAGTGTAAATTTCCGAACCCTGCACAAGTGTCAAAAACTGAAGCCGCTGCCTTCGGCTCAGGTCGTGATCTCAGGGTCCTGGGATCGAGCCCTGCATCGGACTCTCCGCTCGGTGGGGAACCTGCTTCCCCCCTTCTCTCTCTGCCTGCTTGTGATCTGTCAAATAGATAAAATCTTTAAATTAAAAAAGAAAAACAAAAGAACAAAACTGCGTTCTCTGCACTTGTGAGACCTCTGCATACGTTCCACTTTTAAATGTTCCGAAGCAATCAGAGCACTCCCTTCAGAGGTGATTCTGTGACGTGGTTTTAGAAGGCGGTACGAAGCCATCAACCTCGGGGGAGGTGTCAGGTGCCGCTCTATGAGACGCCCGTCCCGGGACAAGCACCCAGCGCTGGCCAGACTCCAATGCCCCGGCAACAAGGAGCGCCGAGCAGCGTGTCCGTCTGACAGCGAGCAGGGGGCTACGGGTGTCCAGGAAGGAGCTGCTCGCCAACACCGGGGAGGCGACTGGACAGGCTACACGCGACATGAGGCGGCTTCTCTAACCTCGGGGCCCCGGGAACGGGCAGGCCCAGGGAGGTTGGGCACAGCACTACCCGGAGCCACGGCACGTGCGGCCACTCCATCCCGTGGCAGTCTCACGTGAGAACGATCGTGAGGGGCTTTTTAGAGTAAGAGAGGCTGATGTTTCTGAGCAACAAGGAATCGGTGCACAACTGGGCTCGCCCACAGCCTCAACCAGCCCGGCTTCTACGGTATGTTTGAGAGATCAAAGCATACGGTCACTATAAGCAACACACACTGCAAAAAAAAAGCCTAAAAAGGAGCCCCGATGGATAAAAAAGGACAAAAGCTACTTGTCTTCCCAACAAATGTCGGCGGACCAAGTCACCCTGCAGCGTGCTGGGTCTTCCTGCGGTTCCAGCACGCGCCCCAGTCCTAGAGGGCGGCGGCCTGGACCCCCACCAAGCCCTCTGCACAACCCTGACCCTGCAGGGACTGCCGACACAGGGGTCCCTCCCCTTGTGGGACTTCACTTTTGTCTCGATGGAAGACATTCCCGACGTTCTCATTTGGACTCATCCGGTCCCACATCCCACCGTCCTGCCGACGGAGCTGTTTAGACACCGGAGCAGGGGGAGCCTGGCCGGGTCGCGGAACTAACGGATACTGGACCCACCGGCCGCTCCGCGGTCCGATCAGAAAGAAATCGCAGCGGCCAACGTCAGGGCGAGGCGGCCCCCGCCGTCAGGGGTACCGTCCTCTGCGACGCCGAGACAGACTTCCTCCTCCCAGCGCTGCTGCGGCAGCCCCGGCTCGCTCACACACACTCACCGCCAACTTCTCCTCCTCTTCGTTGTCACTGTGCCACTCTGACTCGGCGTCCGTCGGCTCCACGTCCCCGGTGATGAACTCCCTTCTCTGAGTAAGAACGAGACCGTCTTAGAGTCAGGGCAGAGTAGTCAGAAACTCGAGGTCAGTTTGTACGTCTCGTCTGTGCAAAGCCCGTGAAAACCGACGCTTTCATAACGCAAGACTCTAAGTCTGGGGCTTGAAGGAGAACCGTGCGGCATCCTCCACCCCGCGACGTGGGGTGCCACAAGAAGGACGCGCCGAAGCGGCGCGGGCGGCGCAGAGGGAGCAGCCCACCTTGTCGAAGAGGGGCTGGTACAGGGCGGCGTACTTCCTCTCCAGGTCGTGCACCTCCTCGTAGAACTTGGCTTCGATGTGGGCGCAGCGCACCTGCAGCTGCTTCAGCGCGTTGATCCTCCTCCGGACGGCCCTGGGCAGGCTGCGGGGCCGAGGGAAAGGAGCTCACCCTCCCGCCTGCACAACGAGGCGGCGCGCCTGTCCGTCTCCTTAAGATAAACTCAGGCTAACAGAGAACTCACAGCCTCACTCGCAGAAACGAGCCCCGAAACAGCATTAGAAAGACGAACATCCCAACAGAAGGGGTGGGGGGGGCGGTGCTGACAGAGAATCCACAAAAGAAACAAATCATCAAGCATGGGAAGAAGGTTCAATCCCACAAAATGTCCTGACGCCTGGGTGGCTCAGTGGGTTAAGCTGCTGCCTTCAGCTCAGGTCATGATCCCAGCGTCCTGGGATCGAGTCCCACATCGGGCTCCTTGCTCAGCAGGGAGCCTGCTTCTCTGTCTGCCTGTGCACACACGCTCTCTCTGACAAATAAATAAATAAAATCTTTAAAAGAACTGCTGTCTGTTCCTTACCAAACTGGCAATTAAAAAAACCTCCTGGGTTTGATGAGCCCAAGAAGCCCTCTAACAGCTCCGTCCACCTTAAAGACAAAGCAGAACCTCAATGTTCCTTGGGTCCAGTAACTCTCCCTCCAGGAACTTATGCTAAGGGAATACCCAAACACTCGTGTGCTGCTGTGTCCCCTGAGGCATTACTTGTAAAAGCGGAAAACTGAAAACAATGGCACGTTGAACAGGAGTAGAACACAGCCTGTCCAAAATCATGTTTCCGGAGAATATTCAGCACCAGGTGAAGGATTCATGTTGCTACACTTAGGGGAAAATCAGACACAACACAGACAAGTAAGTGGGGTCTGTTCCCTTCCACAGTTGGCTAACTTTGGGACTCTTCGCCTTTTGATACTTCTCAACGTTCCTTTTTTTTTTTTTTTTTTTAAGATCTTTTTATTTAAAAATTTTTAAAAAGATTTTATTTATTTAACAGAGAGGAAGAGATCACAAGTAGGTAGAGAGGCAGGCAGAGGCGGGGGTCGGGGTTAGAAGCAGGCCCCCCGCTGAGCAGAGAGCCTGATGCGGGGCTCGATCCCAGGACCCCGAGATCGTGACCTGAGCTGAGGGCAAAGGCTTAACCCACTGAGCCACTCAGGCGCCCCTTATTTACTTTAGAGAGAAAAAGGGAGGAGCAGAGGGAGAGGGACGAGCAGACTCCATGTTGAGCACAGAGCCTGACACGGGGCTCAATCCTACAACCTGGAGATTGGGACCTGAGCTGAAATCAAGAGTCGGATGATCGACTCAGGCACCCTAGTACTTTTCTATAGTCTAGAAATATTTCTGTTTGTATGTATTACTTTTATACATCAGAAGAAACAAACCCCCTTCTAACCCATCAAAACTCTGTTTAACCTGAAGCCCTCAGTCACCATCCGGAACAAAGAGATCTCCGGGCCTCATCACAGACCCAGACAGTCCTCCCGGGCGGCGTCCAGCTGGGCCGAGCCCTCAAGGTGGGACTAGCAGTCGCCTGAGTACTCTACCTTCCTCCGACGACACACGGAGTCCCAGCGGCTCCGGCGCGCAGCACTGTTCAGAGTAAGCACTGGAACAGCCTTGCCTCAAAGGACCTGCCACCCCACCCAGAGCCACCTCAGGGTAAAGGTCCTTTACCAAGACCCTGAAACTACCGTCCCAGCTCGACGACTACTGCTGGCAGGTGAACGAGGAAGCACAGTGAGGACCCAGTGAATCGGGAGACATACAGAAACACCACTGTCTCTCCTCCGCATGAATCGCCCGATTACAATTTTCTTTTCTCTTTCCTCACCTTCCTAACAGAGTAAAAATGACAAATGATTTTAAGCAAACTGGACCCTGATATCCTAAATCCAGCTGTCCCCCAATCCACACTGTTGCCCCCAACAGGCACGTACCATGTAGTACGTCCGACACGGGACTAGTCCTATTCCGTGAAACCTCGCTCCCAGCCCCGGCATTCTCTCTGCATGAAAGCCGCCCCGCTCACCCGGAGTCTAGCCAGCAAACTAGAGAGCATCATCACCTTCACCTCTCCCACTCCCTCACAGTACCACGTTGGCGGCCTGCGGAGAGTCGGCTGGAAGCCAGCACCCTGCCACCCTGAGCCGGGCCCAAGGGCCCTCCGGCTAGCTAACGTCCCCCCCGCAACCCCCCAGCACAGGCCTGCATCTCTGCCACCTGCCGAGCCCAGGCGCTCCTCTCTGGAACCCAGTGCCTGCTTATCAGCACCCAAAATCTGCTCGATGAGGAAGACGTGTGTTCCTTTTCTAAGGAACCAGGAAGTCGATCTTTCCCCCTTTGCTTCTTAAGTTGTACCGAGTCGCGTGCACGTCATACTCACGTCTCGATGTAACTGGAAGGCGTGTGGGAGACACTGTCAAGCCGTTCCTGTAAAGCGGCCAGCACTTGCGGATTCTGCATCACCTGATCAGTGAGCTTTTCTGTTAAGAGGTAAAAACAAGGCCAGGATAGTTAAGATGTGCCCAACACAGAACAGCCAAGGGCACAAAACCATCAGCACGGACCTCCCCAGCTTTGACTGTTCACTTTAACTTCTAAATGTAGCAAGCGGCTTCTTAAAAACATGTTTGAAAATACTAAAATTTTATTTGATTTTTTTCTGGATGGGGGAGCGGGGGGGGGGGGGAATCTCAAGCTGACTCCCTCCCTAGCAGAGCCTGAGCTGGGGTTCGATCACGTGACCCTGAAATCATGACCTGAGCTGAAATAAAGAGTCGGACACTTAACTGACTGAGCCCCCAGGCGCCCCTTCAAATGTATTCTAAAGGCATCTGACCCCATTACCCAGCTGAGCGGGAGGTCAGAAATGCACTGAAGGGCACCCAGGGAGTGAGCTCTGGTTCTTGCTTCGGCTGTCTAAGCCGCATACCTCCCAGAGATGCCATCACGTCCCCGTTCAGGGGCCCATCTCCTGCCACCTCCCTTCTCCCCACCAGACCTAAGGGGGCCTAGAAGCCAAGGACCGGGACAAGGCAACGATGGTTTCTGAAGGACAGAAGTGCTTACCGGCGGCCCAGCGCACGTCCCAGGGGGTCCTACGTGCCCCGGCTGGGTGTACCACATGTGCAAGTTCCGGCTTCCACCTTGGCCTACACTGCCTCCTGCCCAAGCCACCCCCTCCACACCGCACTCCCCACCCTCTCCCCAAAACCACTGGCTTCCTCCCCCACACTGTGCTGGTGGCTCACACACGTCACCGTTTCCCAATGAACGAACAAGACGCCGAGGGGGAAGGGAGGTCTCTTCCTCCACTGTAACCAACAGCGGCACGACACAGCACCGGCCCACGGCAGAGACGCTCGGTGTTTGCTGAACTGACGCCTGCTCGTTCCCACTGGCCAGGAACCCTAACTTAGCACCCTCACCTGACTCCAAAGGTGCCTGGGAGCTCTCCCCACCTTTCTGTACTAAAGTCACAGGGGCAAGCAAAGGATACCAAGTAGGCAACTCAATCTCAACATTTTAGTGATAAATAGCAGCTACCAGGAAGCCCTGGGTGGTTTCGGCTATGCAGTTCTGTACACATACAACCGGGCGCCGGTGCAGTTCGTAAATACCACACCATACGCCGACACCCATCTTCTCTAGCTCCTGCCACTGAAAGGCCTAGAACCAGTTAACACGTAGCATCTATATTCCGGTTTTTATACATCTCCGCCCTACTGTAAGGAACAGGGCCCTTGCAGAAATGGTAGACTCCAGGTCCAGAGCAAGAGTTCAATGGCGCTTAGCATCCGAAAGCTAGGAGGTGCTCAAAGCTCAAGGGGACAAGGCAAAAGGTCACAGAAGCCAGTTTGAAGGGACCTGCACTGCCCACGTGGGACAATCTGCACCCCAAAAAGAGTACTGACGGCACCTCCGAAACACGGAAGGGGAAGGATCTCGAACACTGAAGCAGGGGCTGGGAGAGGGAGAGGCTGTCTCTGACAGATGTAATACGCAGGAGGACTGCCATACGTAGAAAAGCGCCCTGTGCAAACACCAGTGTCATTCCTGATGCCACAAGGATCATTATCACGACCCGGGGAGAACAGGATGTCCACAGGACGACCGAAAGGTCACTGACTGAAGAGACCCCACAATGGGGAAAGCTGTCAGACATGACCTTCCCCAAGTCCTCAATCTCAGGATCCCTGGCCACGACCCCAGTGTGCTCCCCCTGCAGCAGGGACTACGTGGCAGTCTGAACCTAATGGAAGAAAACCACCCGACCAACCCAGAGCCTGGCCGTTCTACGGGACAGCCGGCCTGCGCAGCCTGCCACGGTGTCACCGCAGGGAAGCGTCAACAGCGGGACACGCAATTAGATTCGGGACGTGCCCGCTGGCTGGGGGCTACGGCTGAAAAGGAGCAGCCGAGAACGGCGGGGCAGCAGTGACACAACTCTGTGTTCACACAACTACACAGTGTCGTGTAAATGCCGCGTTTCTGGTCGTGGTCACAGCGCTGGGGTTAGGTTAGGATGAACGCCCTAGTTTCTAAGAAATTGACACGAAAGTGTTTTAGAAGAAAAGAGTCAAGATACCCACAACTTGCTTTCAAACAGTTTAAGGGGGAAAAATGTATAGATCTAGCAAGTTTTTAAAAGGAGGAAAAAAGAACACATCACCAACTGAGGGACAAAATGACACGGAGTCCGGGTTTGCTCCGGGAGGATCAGGGAAGAACAAAGGACACAGAGGGAAAAGATCGGCCCCTGGCTGAGCAATGACGGCCCTGCTCGGCGGCGGGCACTAGGAGGCACGCCGTGCTAGCTAGCCTGCTTCTGGAAAGCCCGAAGCTCCTATCATGGAAGGTTTTACAGGAAGTACTGTTCACGTGAACGACTCCGACTTCCCCAAACCCCTGAAGCCCAGTGATGCTTCACGTGGATGACCTGGCTCGTCGCGAGCACTGGCCCAAGAGCGGAGGCCACCCCGCTCTGCGCGCAAACTCTCCCGCGGTGACCTTCCCCGTGGCCGGTGAACTGACCTGTGTGACTTGCATTTTTAGCAGCCTCCAAGGCATCTGAAGGAACGCCGTCTGAAAAACTAAGACCGTACGTTAAGTATTAGCTGACAAGACGTCCCAAAGAGTCCAAGGGCATTTTCCTGGAGCAGCACATTAAGAGGGAGCTCGGCAACAGCCTGGCACTTGGGCAGAACTACGGACACACGGTGTGTCGACGACGTATGTTCTGGTTATTAAAAACAGAATAAAACAAAAACCACCTACCACTGAACACACCCCACCGCCACCCCGATGCACCCCAAAGTTCTAATTTTCAACCCTGGCCAAAGCTGCTTCGTTTTTATTTCTAGTTTCCGTCCCCCCAAAAACTCTGCTCCCCACCCTCCAACAGAACCCACTAGCCGACCAACACGCATGCTACACTGTGGTCGGCGGCCAACGGCATCAAAGAGCTGCCTTACCCGGTCTTCAGGACACAATGCCCACAGTGGCTCTGCAAGCCACACAGTCCACAGACAATGCAACGTCATGAAAACAGATGCACCAGTTTTCAAAGACGCCCGGACATGGCTTCCCTCACCAAAATTACACCATGTCAAACACGACGCAGCACCAAACGCAGCTTTCAGGACGAGCCACGAAACAAAATCTCTCTTTCACTCGACCCCCAGAGGCCACACGATGACAGGGTGGTGTCCAGCCACTCCTGGACAGCAATGTGGTCACTTCCCATGAAAGGGTTCTCAGTATCCATGCTTGAGACACCTCCCCTGTGCGAAGCCCCTTCTTCATGGGCTCAAACATACTGGGAGAGGGAAGCCATCCCACCAGAGCTTCTATGACATTTACTCATGGGTGGCTTGGCTCATGCTCATCAACTAAAACTCAAGTCCCAATTAGCAAGTTCATTTTGGCTTACCTGTTATCTGCCATCTGAGTGTTTTGATCTCCTACAAATTAAGAGAGTTATGACAATTAACATCGCTAAATATTCAAAATGACCTTTCTAGAGTGCTTGTAGCAGTCAGTGGCTATCTATGGGGGATGAGGGTCCACCAGGAGGAGCAGGAGAGAACTGTCTGGAGCGATGGAAATGTCTAGATCTTAAACGGGCTGTTGGGTTTCTTGGGTATATACACTTGTCAAATTCATCAAATCTTACACTTAGGATCTATGCATTTCAGTGCATGCATATTTTGCTCAATAAAAATAAACGAACAAACGCTCTTTTTGGTGCTAAAATGACCAGAGTTCAAAGGAATACTATTCCATTCTAATTTGCCTTCTCTCTCTAATAAGCTTCCGCGACAGGGATATACGTTTATGCTAGTAGGCCAGCGATCCCGGAGCTCCTCACAGCATTTACTACTGCTTCTATTGTCTTTCACACTCGAAGTCACAAGTGGATTTTTATTTTATTATTACTACTACTACTACTATTTTTTTTTTTAAGACTTACCTGACAGAGAGTGAGAGACAGCACAAGCAGGGGGAGCAGCAGAGGGAGAGGAAGAAGCAGGCTCCTCACTGAGCAGGGAGCCCGACGCGGGGTTTGATCCCAGGACCCTGGGACCATGACCTCAGCTGAAGGCAGGCCCCCGACTGAGTTACCCCGGCGCCTGTTACTATTTTTCTTAAGTAGGCTCCACACGCCTGGGGTGGAGTTCAGCGTGGGGCTTGAACTCATGACCCCGAGATCAAGACCTAAGCTGAGACCAAGAATTGGACGCTTGACCAACGGAGCCACCCAAAAGCCCCAGGATTTTAAAGGTCACCGGTTGTGTGTGTTCTCTTACTCCCACACTGGAGACGGCAGTGCTACGTACAAACACGTGACACTCAGTGCCGCCCCACGTTCAAGACACACACAAGACTCTCCAGATCAGGTGATTTCTTACTGTAAACATTAAAGTGAAATCATGGACATTTACTCCTTAAAAAGAACTCGCGATTAGTGAAGTCTCAAAACGCTGACGAACGTGACAGTGGTCGGAGGTGGTGACGCTCCCGCCTCTCACACGTACAGCACACGTGTCCCGGCGGAGTCCCAAGCGCTGGCCCGGGCTCACGTTCTCAGGTCGCGAGCAGGACTCGAGCCCTCCACCACAACGTGCAACAACGAGACCCGGCGTCTAAGGAGAGCAGCTCCAACTGGAATTTACCGTCTGCACCTGTTCTGTTTTCCACTCAACTGCGTTTTTCTTTGGTTATTTTGGTTTTTGCTGATAAGCCCAGAAGGAGCACAACAGTGAAACGAATGCTCCGGGAGAGGCGGCAGCCCACCCGCCCACCCCGGCACGTGCCCCTGGTCAGTGAGGGCTCTAGAGACTACAGTGCTACCCAGCGCCTGCGGCTGAGTCCCGAGTCCCCCCGCACAGAACCCGGAATCCCGGGCCCTCCTAGGCGTCTCCCTCAACGCTGACCCCCAGCTCTCGCTCCTCTGCGGTTCGCCGCAGGCGTCCGGCCACAGCCGCAGCATCCCCACGGTCCCCTTCTGCTGTCCCCCGCGCGCCATGGGACAGGTACAAGGCGGCAGGAAGACCTCAGGAAAACAGCCGAGGACAGCAGCCTCAGAGCTGCCGTCCCGGCCGCCCGGTCGCCGGCTGCGGAGCCCCGCTGCGTCACTCACGCAGCGGGGGACCGCAGTGGCAGGCCTTCCGGGTGAGAGCACGGGCGGATTCCGGAACCTCCTGCCGACCCGACCCGCCTGCCCCATGGAACAGACGCAGCAGCAGAGGCTGGCGGCAGCCAGACACTCACCGGCGGCCGGGAAGAGCCTGCTCGGCACAAGCCGCCATCCCGGCCGGCTCAGCGACAGGCTCCGGTCTTTCCCCCGCATCTGCAGCACCCAGTCAAGCCGCCCCCGACCCTAATGCTCCTCTACTAGCAAGGGCCCCGTGGGACGTTCCCACATTTTCCACCCAGCACCAACCCCGCCAGGGAGGCAACATCCCGAGTGTGTGGCGAGGACAGAGGCCGATCAAGGCAGCACGCCCGTCCCACGGTCATCCGGCTGCTAGGATGTGGACCCGGGTTTCCATCACCGACGACAAAGGACAGACCCAGGCAAGCTTGATGGCCGGCAAGAGAGCACAGAACTGGAGTCAGGAGCTACGGGCCAGTCGGCTGAAGGGCCGGGGCGGGCTGCTTTTCTGCACGGAAGGGGACGATCCAGTTAGGAGCCATGCGGCAAGTATAACAGCTCCAAGGCGGGAAGAGACTCTCGGTGGTCACTCCCTGGCTGGAGGCCGCTTCCACCCTCCATCAGTGAAGCGTCCAAGGGCGATCGGCGGGGCAGTCCTCTAGTTCGCTGCTTCGTATGAGATTCTCCACTTCAAAGCCTTCGGTTCCGTTTTAGGTTCAAGTCCTCCCAGATGTCCCCTCTGATCCACGTCTTTCATAGAAGGCCCTGGGGGGCTGGTGCAGTCAGAGGGGTCCATAGCTCTGAGTGGATGGTGGCCCCCGAGCTGAAGGGACATCGTCAGATGTCTGTCCCTCATAGGAGGGAAACGGCAAGAGGGTATCAGGCCTCACCTGAACAACCAACAGTCGAGAAATGGGGGAATCTCAGTCACGTGTCTCCCACTCGAGCCTCAGAAATCTTGGGAAGGAAAACAAGTCTTAGTTTGTACCTACGTCTGGGAAGGTTCACTTACGGCTACTGGCTGGAAACCCTCCTCGGCCAGTTTCCCCAGCTGCCCGTACCTAGTAAGATGAAAGTGTCCCAGGTCCCCGGGCACCTGGCTTATTTCAGCTCAGAGTCTGGTATTACCGTTTGTTACTTTTCATTCTTGCATCATTTCCTACAATTTGTTAATACAAAAACGGCATTCCTGCCCTCCCCGCTGTGGAGGGTGAAGGCACGGACTGTGATTTTGAAGCCCACTACCGAGACCCTCCAGCTTGGCTGGTCATACTCAGAAGCTCTAACGGGAGCAGTGACGGCCGTACCACAACCACAGGTTGCGAGTTGTCTTTAGAAGTTCTGCGGCCCAACCCACCAAGGAAACAAGGCTCAGGCAGATCCTTATCTATGGGGGGCACTCGTGGGCATGCACCCAAAGTGCTATCTGTCCCTGTTATCAGGTGCTCTCTAAGACAGCGGGAGAAAACCCCAGACTGGACGCAGGGGTGCCAGGAGGAAGGGTTTCCTGGTTTCAGCAGCAGGAGTGAGGGCAACAACTTCACGGCATCCTTTCCAGGGGGCACAGCAAGAAGCAACTAGTGTTTTCCAAAGATGGGAGGTCAGGTGGACCCCTCTGCCCAGTTTTTCCCCTGGAATGAGAAAGACGGCCTCACGATCAAAACATGGTCATTTCCACACAACATGCTTGTAAGCGGGGCTTTCAGCACCATGGAAATGGTTATAGGAATGTCTTAAATTTCAATGTATTTGGACTAACAAGTGAGTTTGACAGTTGTGGGTGAGGTTCTAATGGAGATCTGGGGATCTTCCCAGAAGAAAGCATGTTGAATTCATTTCCACCCTTTGCTAGATTTTTGAGCAATTGCTCACGAGGCACCACTGAAAGGAAGCAGCTCAGCTTCCCGTTCCCAGCACCCTGCACAGAGCTACGGGGACGGAGACCTCGCCGTCGCTTCGATCCCCGTGTGGAGCATACTATCTTGAGTTCTGCTCCGCTGCCGCACACGCGCTTCCTGGGAGGCAGCCTTGACTTCTGCTCGCCCTGTCACTGCGTAAGAGAGAGAGGCCGTGGGCAGATGCACAGACTTGAGTGAGTGTGTTCCTCTATGGGGGAGGAGCGCCCAACGGAGTGCTGCGGCGTCCGGTCCCCTTTACCAGAAGAATGTGTACGGCTTCCTGGGCAGGAGGGGAAGGCCCTGCCACCTCCTGCAGAAGGCTTCTGCCATCCTTCCAGGGCTAAGGGCCAGGCCACCAGTCCAGGCTTATCGTCAGCGCTCACTCCAGGGCAATCCCAGCACTGCGTAGGCTTTGGTGGAATCAAAACGTGTTTGTGGACTGGGAACAAAGGAGCCCGTTACAGGCAAACCAGGGAGTGGCAAGGAGACTAGCAAAGGGACGATCACAACTTTAGACAGCAGGACTCGGCGGTCGGGCCACGCAGAGTCCCACGAAGCGGGAGGCGCGACAGGCCTGGCCCCGGTATCCCGGGGAGGCCGACGGCTTCCAATGTCACGTATTTCAGTCCTTGGAAATTTTCAGCTTCAAGCTACCAGCTGGGATGTAGGTCCTCCCAGGTTTGGGGGCCTTTTCAGCTGGCACACATGAATCCCGGAGCCTGTCTCCCTGGCAGGCAGCCTCTCAACGAAGCCGGAGTGCATCTTCATGGAGATGTCTGTTCCAGCAGATGAGTTCGCTTGGCTGTGAGGTGTGAGTCTGATGTCTCCTGTCTCTTGGGACTTGCTGCGGAAAGACTGTCCTATGCTACCACGGCATGATTACTCTCAAAGGATTTAATCAGACCCTTGCAATACTCAAGTCTGTCCCCGTTTTCTAGCTGTGGGTCCAAGGAAGCAGGAGCGGGGTGTGCTGCCGTCCTGTAATTACTTCCCGAGGAGAGAGTTTGTGATACTGAGTGGAACAGACTGAGGGTTGAAAGGAAGCAGCAGCGGTACTTGGGGCCAAGCTGTTCAGAGGGTTTCAACTAACTTAGCAAACTGGATCTTCACGGTTCTCTGTGTACGGGGGCCAGTCCTGAAATCCGAGGCTACAGAGCAGAAACATGCAGAACTGGCCACGCAGCCCACACTTGTCTAATGCTCACTGGTCCAGGGACGTGGGTCTCGTGATTACCACGGTACTCACCCAGTGGGAAAAGTCCCACCTCAAAGGACTTTAAGGAAGAGGCAGTGACCTTTCTACATGGAAATGCTCCAGTCCACTGTGAAAATACGCAAATTACCGCTAGAACGTATTTATATCTGTGAGATGAGGCAAATGCATGGAATTCACCTGCCAGGCCTTGAATGGTCCTGGGGTGGTGCCAACAAACTTCCTGGGC
This sequence comes from Meles meles, assembly GCF_922984935.1. Classification (NCBI taxonomy): domain Eukaryota; kingdom Metazoa; phylum Chordata; class Mammalia; order Carnivora; family Mustelidae; genus Meles; species Meles meles. The sequence goes on from NC_060073.1 coordinate 2,214,049, forward strand.
TTCACTCAGGTCAAGTGGAACAACCAGGTGATGCTCTTTGTGGCCTTGCTGGTGTTTTCCACAATACTGACCCGTAAACGTTATCATTCCTCAGGGGACCGATGGTTTAATTCAGGCACAGTGGCCAATAAGGAAAGCTTTAGAACTTCTGGAAGGACCAGCATCTTACTGGGTACAAAGGAGAGTCCCTCTTCTTTGTGGGACCAATAGCCTTCAGATCTCCAACTCTGCTACTCTCTTTCACGGGTCAGCTCTGCTCTTCCCTGGTCATTCCTTGGTCCTCACCACGGGAGCCGTCTTCTGGGCCATGACAGAAGTTTGGTCAACGGATTTCTTAGGGCAGCATTCTTACAGGGGCACTGGCGAGGTAGATTCCTTTGGCTTCCAGTGAATCAGACTTGCAACAGTTAGAGCTGCTGGGGGCAGTCTGGCAACCACTAGATTTTGGGCACAGAAGCCATTCTTAATTTCACCTCCACGAGAACTGAGGAAGCCCTGTTTCCCCTAAGATTCTAAGATCATGAGCCATTCCAAAGGCGTAAGGACAATCAGGAGCAGCGTTTGCTGTCTTGCTTTCAGCTAAAAGGCATGCTCAAGTGAGGGCATCGATTTCAGCTGGTTTGAGCCGAAGCGGTCAAAGGTAAGGGTTCAGCCTCAATAACCTCCAAACTGTTATCACATACCCAGCACGAAACTCACACTTCCACAGTTCAGGTTAAGAGTCACCATCAACCAGGAAAGATCACTGTGTGTCACAGGGTTTCTTACAGGGTCAACAGGCGATCTGTGAAAGATCGTCGTGGAGCTCCATTGGCGGAAGAGGGAAGAAGGGCAGCAGGGCTAAGACCACTGCCGTGACCAAGAGAGATCGGGCGGGGGTCAGTAAGAGGGCTTGACAGGAGGAAAGAGCTTGCTGAAAGGTACTGGGTGTGGCGTGACTTCAAGAGAGCCTCAACAGCCCTGACACTGTCAAGAGGGTTGAGGAAGATCCCCTATCCCTTTAGTAGCCTTGACTAAGGGTGGTGGCAAGCAGAGCTCTAAGGCAGGGGGATGTAACCTCAGGCAGTGGACCTAACTGTTGGCCAGAGTAACCTAGGGGTCTGTGATAGCCCCATGTTTTGGGATAAGTTATCTGAGGGCACCCACTTCCTTCTCACCTATGAAAGGGAAAACGTAGCTGATAATCTGGGTGTCTGAGGATCAGCGGACATACTACTGTCCTTCAAAGTCTTAAAGGAGAAGATATATTGGTCATCCCAAACAACGGGGTCCGGTTTGGTGTTCTTTTGTATGGCACAAAGGGGCTCAGCTATTAAGAGCTTTGGAATCCAACTGTGACCCAAGCCAAGAAAACCCTGTAATTCACCTTTGACCTTGGGGTCCAGAAAGTTTAAAATGCCTTGAAGTCTTTCAGAATCCTGAAGTCTTTCAGGAAGTATTCCCATTCTGAGATTAAATTATCCTAAATCTTGAACCAGAGGTTTGAACAAATGGCAATTTTTTGTGTCCATTAATGACTAAGATTTTTAACATGTGAACAGGTCTTTTTGACGGCAGCGTGGGGAAGGCAAGCAAAGAGCGAAATACGTTCCGTATCTGTGCTGAGATGAAGCCTCTGGAGGAGAGCATGTCATTTAAGTCGGCTGCTGTACTCTGTGTGGAGAAGAACTCCCAGTAAACCCTCGAGGCAGGACTATCCGCGAATAGTCTCATCCTTCCCAGGTAAAGGCCAAAGGGCCATTATCATTTTATCTATATCGCTATCAAAAGGAATACTAAAAAAATGGACTGCGTGACTTAACTACAGTTTGAAAAGAGAAAAAAAGACACCTCCTCCAGCAGGGCTGGAAACCAACAGTGAATACAGAGTAGACACAACAGGGTGGGGGATTACAGTGTTTACTGCCTTAATGTGCCGGACCGAGCTCCATCCCTGGGCACGGAATTTTTATGGGTAATATAGGGATATTTCAAGGACTATACAAAGGATGATGAGTCCTTACTGTCTTCTAGGCCTGATGCCCTGGTAAGGCCTCTTTATGACTTACAGGGTGCGGATCTATTCTTGGGAGAGATTCTGAAGGGTCGATCTAGATATTAATGGGAGGAACACTATGGATTTGCCTTGGTCTGTGGCGGATTTTGCCCCAGGAATAGGGGTACCAGGTTTAACAGTGGGGACGAGCCTGAAGTTTGGTCTACTTTGGTTTGCAGAGTGCAATAAAGGGGCCGGAACGCTCCTGAGTACTAGACTTGAACTCAAGGAATATTTCCCCTTTGGGAAAGGAAAAAAGACATGCAATGTATTTCCCCGGGACATCTCAGCCTAGACAGACGTACAGGCGCCAGACCACTGAAGAGCAGTGCCTGGCTGTCTTGCACAGACCCCAGCTTAAAGGCCATGGGCTGAGAGACAGACAGGGCAACGCTGTGGTCTGAGCCCCACCAGTGGCACAGGCGTTACTCCGTGGGAAGGACAGTGTGATCTGGGGTTGCACACTAACAGAACAGTTCAAGTGTTAACTGAAACGGTGAGAAAACTCATCCCCAAACTGGAGAGTAGTCACCCCATTCTAAGTAATTCCCATCCCCCAAGGCTGGGAAATGGTCCTCGTGGGCCTTTGGGTCCCATCACTGGGGAGGGTTTGGCCACTGCCTCGTCGGAGGGTTGCAACTGCTTGGACTTCGATCAACAAGTGACCCTTTTTCCAGTGGGCATACTGTCTGCACTAACGGCAGGGTCGTGCAGGACACAACCAGGGTGGACTCGATATCTATGGGAAGCCTGGAATTTTCCTTGAAAACAACTTAAGAGTCACGGATAGCCATGTAACATACACAGACAGATTCAGCAGGCTTCTGGGTACGTGTGGGAATCTTATTCTAGTCCATGGGCTTGGGGAAAGCCCTAGGGACCACTTCATATAGCCTTTTGGCTATGCTGCGAGCTTGGTCACGTAAAAGGGCTGGTGGCTGGTATGGTTTAAACCCTAGGTTGTTTTCATCCAGCACTGGGCCTGACCTTCTCCAACAAGCACTTGGACTAACAGAGATCGGAGCCAGGCTGGTAAGTCAGGGTTACAATACTGAATTCCTCCACCCTCTATGAGGACCCTCAGTTACCCTGGGGAGGTCCTTAATCATAGCCCTAAGCTCAGCTTTTGTCCATGGGGCACAGGCACTTTGGGGTGGTTGAGCAGCATCCTCAGAAGATCTCATTTTGAAAGGGAAGGTTTTAATGGGTTAAAGCTGACGAGGTTTCAGTGAAAGGAAAGAAAGGAAGATCAGACAGAGGAGGGGCCGTGTGGATAGGAGGGAACCTTGGCTAGCACCAAGAAAGAGGCCTCTGACACTTTATTTTTACCCATCTTTACTTGTTTATTTACTTCAGTCAGTTTGGAAACAGTATTTTGTAAGGAGGCAACTTTAGAATCCTGAACACTTTTAGAAACCTCCAGATACAATGAAAGTAACTATTCCACTTGAATTCTTTAATTTTGTAGCAATGGTCTTCTAACTCAGTTGGGAGAAAGAAAAGGCTCAAAAGACAAAACGTTCCCCACAATGGCCATCAGAGCCCTCAGTTACCCTTCTCAGTAAGACTGAGACACACAGGCAAAATCAGGCAACTGGCCAGGGTTCCTCAAAGGGGGGTACCCTTAGAACATTTAGATGACTGGGATCCCATTACAGGGTTAAGAAAAGAGGACCAACAAACCCTGAAAAAAAGTCTGAGAGGTTCAACCAAAAGAAGGGAGAGCTTGATTAACGGAGGAACTCACCAAACTGAAAGTTATGGCAACTCGTGGAAGCAAAGAGCACAGAGAGCTCAAATGTGGGTACCTCGCTTGGTTCCGGGGGTCGTCGCTCCTCAGGGGCTGGCTCCTTCAGATCCCACTCCTGACACCACGTAGTATCAACCTGAAAGAAAAGAGGTAAACTGAGGCAAGGTCGAGTTACCAGACGTTGAGTTTCTGCAGGAATAGCAGAGGAACTGTGATTCAGGACACGCAAACTGCAGTGAACTACAGAACTACTAAAGGTTTAGGGCAGACCGCTTTTGTGGGAAGAATATGAAAGGGGAAAATCCAGCAAAAATGTCACCCAGTGAGTTCACTGGCTCAAAGATAAGGAGATCCTTGGCGGACGCTACTAATTGTACAAGAAATTCTATCTTCTATAAATCAAGGATTTGTGGGAAATCAGTCTCGGTCTTACTTTTCTGAAAGTGTGTGCATGAGCTTCTCCATTTCATTTCCTCTGGTTCCATTTTAAATTAACATCCTTGCACATTTCGGATCCAGACCCTCCTGACCTTTCCCTACCATCACCAACCACTTCACTTCCTGCGGCCGCTTCCACCAGCTTAACTCAAGAAGCTGCTGCTGTCCTTGGGGAAAAGACGACAATCGACAGCGCGGTCAGAGTCAGGATCCTGCACTGCAGCACCATCCCCGAGAGCGCTGCTGTCTAGAAAAATGCAAAGTAACAATGCTCCTCCTAGGCTGTGCACTGTGTGGTCCCAGGGCCCTGAGCAGCGTCCGGGACCACAGCTGCTGAGTGAACGAACACACGTCCCACTGCAGGACACAGGCCAGAGAGCTTCACCTTCCGGAAAAATGATGCCACTTCAAAGGAACAGACTCTGTTCACATAATGATCCACTTTATTTCCAACTATGTGAAGCCATGTGCTACTGAACACTATTTCTGGTGACACGATGACGAAGCAGTTGAGTAAAACCCGACACAACACTGGCGAAAACAAAGCAAAGTGCTCCATCAAGGACAGAAGGAGAAACACAGACACAATGACGAGCTGCGTCTGAGGACTGAGCAGCAGCAAGCGAGGATTTGACACCTAGAACACAGCGGACGCACAGAGACCTGCTTCGGAGGCCCACCCCGTTGTCTCCTAGCTGTGTAACCAGGGTCGACACCCACAAACTAGACGGGGCCTCCCAAGGGGCTGCTGCGAACACACGACGACACGGGCCAGGCGCCCAGAGCACACGGCCCGCTGCAGGCCTCCTCTGGCTTCTGTACTGCAGAGACCAGCAAATTCAGGTCCTCTCAACAGTTCTCCCTTCGTACAAGGAAAACCAATCTAGGGTTGGTGACACTATAGATGAGCGAGAGTTCTACTTGTCCATTTTCATGCCCAGCAGTCCCGACTAGCTCAAACAGAAAGAGACAAAGAACTACCAAATCTGCAGGCTTGAGAAGAATGACCATCCATTTGTTTTAAACGCAGGTGTGCTGAAGCCTCACCTGAACGTCTGCTTCACCTCAAGGCGATCGTATTAAAATACGAACAGGTCACCAGGCAAAGAACATTCAAAACTATAGAAGAAAACAGTGGTTCAGGCCCCCCAGCACTAACAACTGAGTCTACAAGTCTGACCTGGACCGGCATCCGAGCTCCCACGACTGCATGAGTGAATGTCTTACTTTTACTTATGTAAGACACCGCAGGACCCTAGTTACGGATTTTTACCCAAACAAAAAAATTGTTTCCATGGGGAAAATTTTTAGTTTTTATGGCAAATTATCCATATATAACTAAATTCCTAATTTTAAAAACAGTCTGTAGGGCACCTGGGTGGCTCAGTCAGTTAAGCATCCAACTCGTGACCTCAGCTCAGGTCATGATCTAAGGTCATGAGTTCAAGCCCCAGTTGGGCTCCATTAAGAAAAAACAAAACTGGGGCGCCTGGGTGGCTCAGTGGGTTAAAGCCTCTGCCTTCGGCTCGGGTCATGATTCCAGGGTCGGGGGATCGAGCCCCGCATTGGGCTCTCTGCTCAGCGGGGAGCCTGCTTCCTCCTCTCTTTGCCTGCCTCTGCCTACTTGTGATCTCTGTCTGTCAAATACATAAATAAAATCTTTTAAAAAAAAGAAGGAAAAAACAAAAAACACACAACAACACTTAGTCTATAGCTACAGCAAGCACATAATTTCAGCCAGAATTCTTTTTTTTTTTTTTTTTAAAGATTTTATTTATTTATTTGACAGCGCGCGCGAGAGAGAGATCACAAGTAGGCAGAGAGGCAGGCAGAGAGAGAGAGAGAGGGAAGCAGGCTCCCTGCCGAGCAGAGAGCCCGATGCGGGACTCGATCCCAGGACCCTGAGATCATGACCTGAGCCGAAGGCAGCGGCTTAACCCACTGAGCCACCCAGGCGCCCCACAGCAAGCACATAATTTCAAACTGGGCCATTTCTAGGACAAAGAAGGAGTAAGCTGGGGAATGCAGTCATCCTTCACATAACGAAAAATTTCCTACATTCTCTGTCTTAACTCAAAGGTCTTTAATGTCTTTCCATGAAAGAACTGAATAACTAAAATAAATGTAGCCCAATGGCTCTGTAAGACTTTAGAATCTCATTACAGTCTACGACTTTTATTCAGCGAGGGTGGCATTAATGAACTGTATAGCATAATCATGTGGTTCATGTAAAAGTCTGAGGGATGGGATCCCTATGACCCTGAGAGGGAGTGTGATCGGCCCTGGCATGAAGGTCCAAGTCCTCCAGGACTGGGAGCACGTTTTAGCTTCAGACCACATCAGAAAGGACAAGCGAACCATCTAATCTAAGAAGGTCAGGACACCCCTGACAAGAAACCCCAGTGTTTCCACTCAGAAAACCTGGCTAATACATGAAACCCTGGAACACTGCCAATCTCATTTGTATCGCCCTGACCGGCAGATTTCTTATGCAGCCTATCATTATGCTCCCGAGCATTAGAAGGGGACTGTGTCGGACTCAAGATGCAAGCAAACGCGTGGAGACATGTCTAAAGTAAACAACGAAAAAGCTTACGTAAGTTTCTACAGTAAGGGAAAACGTCCTTGTTAACTACGCTCACACTCTCAGCAAGAAGACCGCCCAGGTCCTAAGCTCCTAAAGACAGTCTTGAAGTTGGATTCAAACTGATTTCCACTGTATATAATAACTGAGAACATATGCTTTTCCTTTTCTTTTGGACATTTGTAAAAAGTTTTTTTTTTTTTAATTTTACTTATTTGACAGAGACAAAGTAAGCGAGGGAAAACCACCAGGGTGGGTGGGAGAGGAGGAAGACGACTTCCGGCCGCGCCGGGAGCTAGAAGCAGGGCTCGACCCCAGCACCCCCGGACCATGACCCGGGCCAAAGGCCGTCGCTTGACGGACTGAGCGTCCGACTCTTGGTTCCGGCACAGGCCACGGTCTCATGGGTAGTGAGGCGGAGCGCCAGGTCCGGAGGCGGCTTGAAGATTCTCCCCCTCTGCCCCCTCCCCGACGTGCATGGCCGCGCGCTCTCTCAAATCAATCTTCAAAAAACTGAAATAAAAAAGCGTAGTTTGTTTACCGGTGAACTAAGATAAGCAAACAGTGCGTTGCTACAGGTAGGCGTTAAGACGGGATCATCACCTCTGCACGCTTTACCACCATTTCTTTAAAGGATGCGTAAGCGACGCCGTAAGCGACGCCGGTCTGTCTCCCGCCGAAGAACGAGTCCCGCGGGGGCAGCGAGCAACCGCCGGAGCCAGCGCAGGGCCCAGCGGCCAGTCTGCTTGTCACTCGCAGCTGAGCGCCACCGCGTGCCCCTGCGCCGCACCAGGCACCGCCGGCGGAGGTCGGGCCCGCGTGCGAGCTCGAAGTGCCACCAGACGACAGCAAACCCACCGCCCGGTCAGACGCTGGCAGGACGCAAGCCCTCGGTCCTCCAGAAGAAAGTACGAAACTCGGTCCCTTCCTCGACCAGACGCTCGGTTTCTCCTCAGCAAAGAGGCCCTCGGCTGCGGCAACGCCAGTTCCCCGTCTCCTCCGCAGCTCAGTAGCGCGCCACGACACGCGGCAGACGTTCCCAAGTTTCCCTCCTCCGGCGCTTCAAGGTCCGGCCGCTCTGTGAGCTCTGCCCTCGTCACCCCACTTGACCACAACCGGGGCGCGTGGGGGGCTCCGGCGGTTACGCGTCACCTTCGGCTCAGGTCATGACCTCGGGGTCTGAGATGGAGCCCCGCACGCGGCATGGCGCGGCCGCTCGGGATTCCCGCCCTCCCTCCCGCGCTCTCTCTCTCTCTCTAAAAACATCTTTCAAAATCCCGCCCCCAGCCAAGTCCTTGCTCCTCCGCCTTTCTTCCCAAGGGCACCTGTGCCGCAACCCCATCTGCGTCTGTCTCCCACCGCGGACGCGCACGGAGGCGGCTCTTCGGGTGTTGGCTGCGGTGCCCGGCCGGGCGGCGGGCGCACAGACAAAGGCTCGCGAAGCAGAGGACGCACAGCCGCGCGGCGCGGACGGCCGTTCCCACACGGAGCAGCGGCCGAAGCGTCAGTCCACCACGGCGCCCGTAACCCTCACGTGCACGCGTCTGAGGCGCGCAGCGGCCCCCCCCCCCCCCACCAACCCCGCGGAAACCGGCCGCGTCGTGGGAAGTCTTCGGGGTCACCGGAACGCCCAGCACGGCCACGGCCGGGGCCACGGCGAGCTGACCGCCGGCTTACCGCAAACTCCCAAGTCCCGGCTACTGAGCGCCCGGGAGATTTCACAGCAGCCAGCCAAGGAAAGCAGTCCCGCCTTCTCTCGAGAGCACACGGCAGCCACCCGCGGCTGTCACCAACACACATCCACGTCACTACAGCCCGCGGCCGAGGGTCTGCCACGGGGTAAGGACAAACGCCCTGCAGCCTGGGGCCGCGAGTACTTGCCGACCCAGCACAGATCACACTGCGCAGGGAAGACAGGGAGACAGCCACGTCCCGGGGGACCCGTCTCTGTGGTGCAGCGGCCACGCTGCGCAGTCACTACCCTCGTGCCGCGGTCGCCTGAACACGCTTCCTGCTTCGGGGGCGCCTCAGAGGAAGCAACGGCGGACGGAGCCACAGCCCTCCCGGGGCCCAGGGGCCGCGGCTCTGGCCCACAGCCGCGGCGCACTCCCGTTCCCAGCCAAACACAGGTAGGTTTTCTGGCAAAATCTTTGGTAACAGGCAGAAGCTCCTGAAAACAGCTTTAAGCCACTTTAAAACCGGGGACGACAAAGAGGAAACGAGAAAAAGCTCTGGAACTACGTGATTCTAAACTCGACTGCGCAGATGCCTTCCCGCCCGCAGTCGCCTCCGCCGGATACAACAGGACCCACCGCTGCCGACAAGACAAGCCCGGGACGTGAGCCCCAGCCCTGGCTGCTGGAGCCCGACAGGCGGGCCGGACGCCGTCCCTAGACGCTGCGGCACAAAGTCACACACGGCCCTGACCAACACGCCGGCTCGGGGTCCTTCCTCCGTGCGGGCGGCGAGCGGCCTCACCGGCAAACACGTCTGCACCCGGAGCAGCACAGAGCCGGGGGTCCGCAGGGCCGTGCCCAGAGCTGCGAGCTGTGTGCGAGCCGGGCCACCAGCCCAGCGCACAGGCATGCCCGTGGCTGCGGCTGCCGAGAGGCTCCAACCCGGTGAGCCAGCGCAGGCAGGGAGACCCATCTCGCCGACCCCACTCCTGCTCTGTGCACACTGCCAAGCCCCCGCGAACGCCCGGACGCCGCTTTGTGCCCGCTGGGGCAGCACCCGGCTCGCCAGGCGCATTTCCGACCCGGCCGCGGCGTGGCCAGACACACGTGCTGGGAGGGCGCCGGCCTCAGCACACCGGGAGAAGGGCCCCCACTCCAGCCACAGCCGAAGCGACGCACCTGCGCGGGTCCCTCTGTCCCGGCAAGGTGCTGGACCGGAACTCTGCCGACAGCGCTCCCGCTGACCGGCCTCCGCTCCGGCCACGTGAGACCGCGCGCGCGGATCCCGCATCCGCACCGTGGACGCAGGAGCCTCCCCCGTCCCCAGCAGGACCAGCAGCAGCTAGGACACCGAGACCTGCACGCGCCCGCCGCCTCCCGCACCAGCCTCCCGCACCGCGGGCTGCAACGGCCGCAGACGCCACGGCGGGACGCACCCAGCGCTCGGGAAGGGCCCAGAGACCGCAGCGGGACGCGGTGGCCGGGACCAACCCCTCCCGGACGGACGGATCCGACCCCGCGGAGCTTCTTCCCCCTCCTCGCGGCCGCGGGGGCGCCGGGCCAGCTTCACGCGAGCGGCGCCGCCTCGGACGGGCCCTGTCACCGGCGGGCCAGCGGCCGAGTCGCCCATGCGAGCCGCGCCCCCCTCGTCCGCACGGCCGCGCACTCTGAGCCGAGCGCGGGGCACGGCCGCAGCCGCACGTCCCGGGGACCCCGCCCCCACCCCGCAGACGGGCGGGTCTCGTCGCCGCCACTCGGCCGTCCGCCCGGCCGTCCGCGGAAACGCACCGCCGTGGGCGCCGCCGGCGTCTCCGAGCTCCAGGACAGACGCGGGCGCCGGCCCCGTAGGGCGGCTTCCCGCACGCACAGCCCCGCGCCCCGAAAACAAAGGGGCCCCGCGGCCGCCGCTCCCCTCGGGGTCACGGCGCGGGCCGGCCGGGCGGACGTCCGCGCGGGAACAAAGCGCCTCCTGACCTTCAGGGCCGCGCCGGGGCGGGGGGCGGGGCGGCGGGTCACCCGCGGCCGCCCGCTCCCCGCCGCCGCCCCGCTCGCCGCCGCCACCCCGCGGCCCGCCGCCGCCCGCCGCCCCGGCCTCCCCGCCGCCGCCCCGCCCCTGCGGCCGAGGCCTGCTCCCACGGCGGCCCCGGGCCTCGCGCCCGGCACCCCGGGCCCCCGCCGCCCCGGCTCGGGGCCCCCGCCCGCCGCCCCAGCGCGCCGTTACCCGGCCGAGGGCCTCGCGTCCGCTCCTCACGCCTGCTGCGGCTGCGGCACTGGCGGCGGCGGTGGCCTCGCTCGCTCCGGAGGCTGCGCCGCCGTGGCCGCCAACAACACCGCCTCCCATTGGCCGACGCCCCTGGCCCCGCCCTCCATAAGCAAGACGGGCTGCGGTTGGGCGGGCTCGGCGCAAGTCAAATGCGCTTCGGCGCCGCCGGAGACAACCAATCAGAGGCCGCGGTGGTAAGGGACGTCACGCGGCGTCGCTCGCAGACCCCGGAACCCTATGCAAATACGGGCGCGTGACGTCGGGGGGTGGCGCGCGCCCGCTTTCCTTCCGCCTCTTTAAGGGGCGGGAGCGCGGAGGACACGTGGAGGGCACCTGCGGCCGCCCCGCTCCCGCCGGACCCTTCCCGCCGCTTCCCGAGCCCGCGCTGCTCTTCCAGGCCAGGGTCGTCCCCCGCAACGCGCGCGGGCTCCGCGGCCCCCCGGCGCCGCCGCCGCCCGCCGTCCCCGAATCCCGGAGCTGTGCCTCCGGCTTCGCGCGCGGCGCGCTCTCCCCACCCGCGTCCGCGCAGCTCCCGCCCCTCCCGCCCCCGCGAGGCCCAGGCCCCGCCTCGTGGCCCACGAGCCCTGCTTCTCGCGGCGGGCCGGGCACCCGGTGCGAGCCGTGCGCCCTGGGCCCGGGTCCGCTCGCGGGGGTGCCCAGACCCTCTGGCCGGGAGCGCGTGGGGACGCAGCTCTGCTCTCCCGTGGCCGCCGCCGGGAGCGGCCGCAACTCGGGGAGCTGCGGGCGCCGCAGAAACACGTTCCCGTGGCCAGCAGGCCGCCAGGCAGACGTCCAGGCGCCACGGGGCTGGGCTCCTCGGAGGACGCCCGGGAAGGGGACGCTTGCCTCTTCCAACTTCGGGGGCCCCCGGCCGTCTCCGGCTGCAGCCACTTCCCTAGTAGATGGACTACGGAAAGAAAAGTACATCTGGCTTCAGGTAAAGTTTCTCATTCGTTCCTTCATGTGCCTGACTGCCCCTACCCACTCCTGGGGAGAGATTTATTGACCAAGCTCAAGGCCCAAATCCATTTTGAGCCACAAGGGGCCACTGTGACCGGCCCCAATGGGACTCCTCTACACATCCTCACTCTACAGTTAGAAGAAGAATATAGACTACATGAGGAGCCCCCTCAACCTCAGAGAGACATAGAATCCTGGCTTACGTCTTACCCGAATGCCTGGGCGGAAACAGGAGGAATGGGACTAGCTATTCAGCAGCCCCCCATTCACATACAATTAAAGGCAACGGCCGTTCCTGTCAATGTTAAGCAGTACCCCATGTCCAATGAGGCCTACCAGGGCATCAAACCGCACATACGTCGGTTACTAGACCAGGGCATTTTGACCCCATGCCGGTCTCCCTGGAACACTCCTCTGTTACCTGTCAAGAAACCTGGTACCAATGATTACCGACCGGTTCAGGACCTCAGAGAGATCAATAAGAGGGTAGAGGACATCCACCCTACGGTGCCCAACCCTTACAACTTACTTAGCACCCTGCCTCCAACCCACTCCTGGTATACAGTCCTAGATCTCAAAGATGCTTTCTTCTGTTTGAGACTGAGTCCTCAGAGTCAGCCCCTCTTCGCCTTTGAATGGAGGGATCCGGATTTGGGAATATCAGGTCAGTTAACCTGGACACGGCTACCACAGGGGTTTAAGAATAGCCCAACGCTGTTCGACGAAGCTCTTCACCAGGACCTAGCCGACTTCCGGGTAAGACATCCCTCTCTGATCCTGCTCCAATATGTCGATGACATCCTATTAGCAGCTACCAATAAAGAGGACTGCCAAACAGGTACTGGGGATCTCCTACAGGCCCTAGGCCAATTGGGATATAGGGCATCCGCAAAGAAAGCCCAAATTTGCCAGACTAAAGTCACCTACTTGGGCTACGAGTTATATAATGGCCAACGATGGCTGACGGCTACAAGGAAAGAGACTATATCTGGCATTCCCGCACCTCAAAACCACAGGCAACTGCGGGAATTTCTAGGAACGGCGGGTTTTTGTAGACTATGGATCCCGGGGTTTGCAGAAATAGCGGCTCCTCTGTACCCCTTAACTAAACAAGGTACTCCCTTTGTCTGGACTGAACAACAGCAGCAGGCGTTTGACCATATCAAACGAGCACTCCTTACATCTCCGGCGTTAGGCCTGCCAGACATAACAAAACCCTTCGACCTCTTTGTTGATGAAAAACAAGGATTTGCTAAGGGGGTCCTAACTCAAAGGCTCGGGCCTTGGAGACGCCCTATTGCCTACCTGTCCAAAAAGTTAGACCCCGTGGCGGCAGGCTGGCCACCATGTCTAAAAATGATAGCAGCAATCGCGGTCCTCATCAAGGACGCAACCAAACTAACTTTGGGACAGCCCCTAACCATCCTGGCTCCACATACAGTGGAGTCTCTAATCCGCCAACCACCAGACCGCTGGCTGTCTAATGCCCGCCTGACTCATTATCAGTCCCTCCTCCTGGACTCAGACAGGATCCAGTTCGGACCTATAGTGACTCTTAACCCCGCAACTTTATTGCCCACTCCTGGGGAGGCACCGCTGCATGACTGTCACCAGATCCTTGCTGAAACACATGGGACACGGCCCGACCTAACTGACCAGCCCATGAAGGATGCAGACCTGACCTGGTATACTGATGGCAGTAGCTTCCTGCAGGATGGAAAACGACGAGCAGGAGCGGCCATCACGACCGACTCTCAAATTGTATGGGCCAGCGCGCTGCCAGAAGGCACCTCGGCGCAGCGGGCAGAATTAATTGCCCTAACCCAGGCCCTCCAATTGGCAGAAGGTAAGAATCTTAATGTCTATACAGACAGCAGATATGCTTTTGCCACTGCCCATATTCACGGAGAAATTTATCGGTGGAGGGGACTACTAACCTCTGACGGTAAGGAGATTAAAAATAAGACCGAAATATTGGCCCTATTAAAAGCCTTATTCCTCCCCAAGAAGCTGAGCATAATGCACTGCCCTGGCCATCAAAAAGGGGATACCCCCGAGGCGAGAGGAAACCGCCTAGCTGATGCGACAGCCAAACAGGCAGCTTTGGGGCCCCAGCTATTAACTGTCACCATACTCACTGGGACGGAAGGGATAGATGGGACACCCATCTGGAATTATGAGGAGGCCGACTTGGACTTCATACAGAAGTTAGGGGCCGATTACAACTCAGCCCTGAACCGATGGGAATACCAGGGAAAAGCCATAATGCCCATAAAAATGGCAAAAGAATTAATAAATCATCTTCACCAGTTGACTCATTTAAGTGCAAGTAAAATGAAGACTCTAATGGATAGGGCAGATCTAAAAGACTTTATCCCCAAAAGAAACTTCCTTCTTCATCAAGCGGCCGCTAATTGCAAAGCTTGTGCTCAAGTTAATCCTGGAAAGACTGTTATTGGACCAGGGGTCTGGGTACGTGGTCATCGACCTGGCACACATTGGGAAATTGACTTTACCGAAATTAAACCTGGCAGGTATGGATATAAATACCTCTTAGTTTTTCTAGATACCTTTTCAGGATGGGCAGAAGCCTTTCCTACCAAAAAGGAAACCGCCAACATAGTCGCCAAGAAGCTATTGGAAGAAATTTTTCCAAGGTATGGAATGCCGGAGGTACTAGGGTCTGACAACGGGCCCGCCTTTGTCTCCCAGGTAAGTCAGTCGGTGGCCAAGCTGCTGGGGATTGATTGGAGACTACATTGTGCTTACAGACCCCAGAGTTCAGGACAGGTAGAAAGGATGAATAGGACCATTAAGGAGACTCTAACTAAATTACTGCTTGAAACTGGCTCTAAAGATTGGGTGTTGCTCCTACCTCTAGCGCTCTATCGGGCCAGAAATACTCCAGGCCCCCATGGATTAACCCCCTTCGAAATTCTCTATGGTGCTCCGCCCCCCGCTGTCACGTTCTTTGCGCCAGATATCTCTGCTCATTCCCCCTCCCCCTCTATACAGGCCCATCTGCAAGCCTTGCAGCTGGTACAACAAGAGGTCTGGAAACCCCTGGCAGCCGCCTACGAGGAAAAACTTAATACCTCACTGCGGCCCCATCCCTATAAAATTGGAGACACCGTCTGGGTCCGCAGACATCGAGCCACAAACCTCGAACCCCGTTGGAAAGGACCCCACACGGTACTCCTGACAACGCCCACGGCGCTAAAAGTTGACGGGATTGCAGCCTGGATCCACGCCTCCCATGTGAAAGCGGCACACCCGGAAGAACAAACAGGACACCCTCCGAACTCAGAATGGACCGTCCAACGCTCCCCAAACCCACTAAAGATAAGACTTATTCGCCGATAATTCTACCCTTTTGTTTATTCTCTTTCCTTTCCCTTGTAAACGGCACCAGCCCACATATCCCCAAGCAATTAACCTGGCAAGTTCTCTCTCAAAGGGGGGAAATTATCTGGTCCAGTACGGCCCAACACACCCCTAACACTTGGTGGCCTACCCTATATCCAGATCTCTGTAAACTGGCTATGGGATCTTGGGACATAGGTCAACATGAGGACCCCCATAAGGCACCAGAACTCCCTTCGGGAATGTCGCCCTTCACTTGGGGTTGCAGAGGTAAAACACGGCGTTACAAACTTAGTGTATTCCCCTTCTATGTCTGCCCCGCGCCAAAAAATAGTAATACCAGGGGATGAGCTTATAAATGCGGAGGCCCTAATGACTTCTACTGTGCGGCCTGGGGATGTGAAACCACAGGTGATGTCTCTTGGAAACCCACCTCAAATTGGGATTACATCACTGTATTGGCTAATTATACTCATCCTACTCTAAATAACCCCGGGTCATCCGAACCTTGCAACAACTGGTGCCACCCCCTCAAGATTACCTTCACAGAGTCTGGAAAGAAGGCAGTCCACTGGACAAAAGGATATAGCTGGGGCCTTAGACTCTATAAGGAAGGTTATGATGATGGGCTCGTATTTACTATAAAACTCGAGATTAAAAACCCCCAGACCCGTCCAGTTGGACCTAATATAGTCCTTCCAGACCAAAGACCCCCTAGCCCTCGTCGGCCCCCTATAGGTCCCTACTCGACCCCTGCCAGTATTAAATTATCCTTAAGGCATGACACCAGCACCTCCATCGAGGCCTCCACACCCTCCAGCACTAGTCCAGCTAATATACCCCCAGGCCCAAGAACAACATCTCCCGGAACTGGGGACCGACTCATCAACTTAATAATAGGGGCATACAAGGCCCTCAACTACTCCGATCCCACTCATGCTAAAGATTGTTGGCTCTGCCTAGTCTCCAACCCCCCCTTATTATGAAGGCATAGCTACTGTCGCTAATTTCACCACCACACCAACCCCCCGACTACTTGTACTTCCCTTGGATACAGGTTGACCCTCCCTGAAGTATCCGGCCAGGGACTATGTTTAGGCACAGTGCCCACCTTCCATCAGGCACTATGCAACACGACTGCTGTCATTTCTCCCGGCGATTACTATTTAGAAGCACCCAACGGAACATATTGGGCTTGTAACACCGGCTTAACCCCTTGTATCTCTGCCCGGCTTTTAAATGCCACTGCAGATTACTGCATCTTAGTCCAACTTTGGCCCAGAATAACATACCACAGTTCAGAAACCATCCTCGACTTCTATGAGGGGAAAGAAAAGTTCCGATACCGGAGGGAACCCATATCCCTCACAATAGCTCTATTGTTAGGAATTGGAGGAATAACAGCAGGAATTGGAACAGGAACTTCTGCCTTACTTCAAGGCAACCAGCTTATGCAGTTACAAGTCGCTATGACTGCTGATCTTGAGGCGATAGAGAAATCAATCACGGCCTTAGAAAAATCCTTAACTTCCCTCTCAGAGGTCGTACTACAGAATAGAAGGGGATTAGATCTACTGTTCCTTAAAGAAGGAGGACTATGCGCAGCCTTAAAGGAGGAATGCTGTTTTTATGCTGACCAAACTGGGGTGGTTAGGGAGACGATGGATAAGCTTTGAGAGAGATTGGCCCAAAGGAGAAGGGATTTTGAATCCCAGCAAGGCTGGTTTGAAGGCTGGTTCAATCGATCACCTTGGTTCACAACTTTATTGTCCACCCTCATGGGACCCCTTATTATCCTATTATTGATTTTATCATTTGGCCCTTGCATCCTAAGTAAACTCGTCCAGTTCATGAAAGACCGCTTGTCGGTAGTTCAGACCATGGTACTGACACAGCAATACCAACTCCTTAAACAAACAGGGTCCCGGACTAGCTCAATGCAAGGGCAGGACATGCAAGAACAGGACGAATGGATATAAGATTCTATCCATGATCAAGAAAGAGGGGGGAAATGAAAGAGTGCTCTTTGCATAGCAAAGGAGCAGTTAATTAGTTCCTTTGTTATGTGAAGAGTACCCCTGCCTGCAAAGACCCTTCCCCCAGGATTAAATTCAATATAACTGCTCTTTTGCTTTTCTGTAACCGCTTAGCTCCCTCAATACAATGTTAATTGGTCACTTCATAATAGCTGTTTCTTAGCAAAAATAGAGCACTCCCTGCAAACAGCTTTTTCGTAAGACATGGCCTAATACCTGACCCCATAGGCATAGTCACAGTAGTCACGTAGACCACGTAGGCATAGTCACACTAGTCACGTAGGCAGGGGTGTTCCGCTGAATCACAAGGCCTAACTTCCCTTCTTTGTCTCCCCTTCCCCGCCTTTTTCCTTGCGCGCGCAGATCTCCCAAAGCCAATCCGTAAACACCAAGTATGCCTTTTTCAAATGTTCAAATTGTCAGCCAATCAGCTCCGTCTCATCCAAAACTTGTTTGTACCTGTCTATAAAAACCCTGCACCACTCCAGCCTGGTGTGCTCAGCTAGCAGGAGCGGCTGACCACCCGCAGGCGCCCGCGCTGCAATAAAGAACCTCTTGCTGTTTGCATCCTGTGGCAGTGTTGAATTCTTGGGTAATGGGATCCGCGGGTCTTTCACTGCACGTAGGCACCCCCAACTCCAGTGGGAGCTCATCCTAACCCAACTCATCATGCCTGCAACGCCGTTCCCAAGTAAGGCACGTTGTAGAGCTCCACCTGGACAGGACTTTTTTTGAGGGGGGGATGCTATTCAACCCCGTACGACCTCTGTCCTGGAAACCTGGCACTTCCCCGGGCCAGCGGGTCACCGATCAGGAAGTGGTCCCTGCAAGGAAGTCTGCCTCTGCTTCCAGTGGGGCAACTGCTCCTGGCCCCTGAGTTTCTGGAGCCTTCACTCTGCGTCAGGGCTGAGGGGCTGACCCTGTCCATTGCCCGCCTCCACTCGGGGGTCTGTCCTCACCCTTCTAGTCCCTGGGGACCCAGGGTGAGGCACCCAGCCACTCCAGCCCCAGCAGCCCTGCGGCGGTGGGCTCCCTGCCTCACCACAGCGGCTTGAGACCCCAGCTCCCAGCACCTGGGGTCCTGTGTCTGAAGGCACCACCCCACTGTGGACCCCAGGCTTTGGGGATCTGCTAAGAGATTTCCCAAGAGCCCCGAATGAAGGTGGATCCTCCCCTGGACAGCAGAAGCACCAGCCGATGGAGCTGCTCTGGGCTGGGTTCCTTCCTCGCCAGGAAGGTTTACTCGTCACCAGCTAAGGTACCCCTCGTGCCCTTGGCTTGAGGTCACAGCCAGTCCTCCCGCCTGGGGGTCCCCAGGGTGCCCGTCAGCCCCTCCGCCCTCCACGCTGTGGACCAGCCTGCTGCTAGGCTCGGACGGCACTCCTCTGCTCTCCGTACTTGCGTAGCTCCCCACCGCCCTCAGGGAACTCAGAATTGGGGCTGTGGGGCGGGCACGGGTTTGTTTCGGAGTCCCCAAGTGATGCTAAGTGTAACCAAGCCGGAGAAGGGCTGGGACCAGAACCCCTGGGGGTGTGGGGTTTCCTGCGTCTCCCAGCGCCGACTCCGCCCCTGCCCAGCTCTGGGCGGGGCACCTGACGACCGCCCCCGCACGCAGGTCCTCCGTGGCCTCCAGCCATGGGGACCTCAGGGGTTTGTGCTCCAGGGCTCCCCCGCCCTTCCTGCTCCTTGCTGGCCTCAGCCTCCTCGGCCTCTGCCCAGGGGCCTTCCACGTGGACATCTCACCCCATCCCCAGAGGAGCCAGAGACACCGGTGGGCCAGCTGCCCCAGCCCCGCGCTCAGCAATGGCCCGGGCAAGCCTGACTTCATTGCACAATAACCGTGGAGCTGGGGTGGGGGGGGGGGCTTGGGGGCACGTCCGTCCACGGGACGGCGACACCCAGACGCATGAAGACAGCAGGGACCGGAGGCTCTCCTAGGGTGTGGACTTGGGATGCCCCGCGCCGTCCCTTCCCTGCACAGAGGGGTGTGCCGTGCGGAGCGTCTGTTTGCCTCAGAGCCTCAGAAGGAGAGAGTCTGGGAGACTGTCCCCAAAGCCTTACAGGTTCTCTCTGAGATGGTCTTAGGGGGCTGCTCAGTCTCTGTCCTGGGAATTTGGGGCATGGTTTTATTTTCAAGCCCATCTCTGGTTTTTGTTTTTGTTTTTTTAAGGTTTTGTTTTTTTATTTGACAGAGATCACAAGTAGACGGAAAGAGGCAGGCGGGGGGGGGGGGGGGGGGAGGGGGGAAGCAGGTTCCCCGCAGAGCAAGGAGCCTGATGCCGGACTCGATCCCAGGACTCTGAGGTCATGACCTGAGCCGAAGGCAGAGGCTTAACTCACTGAGCCACCCAGGCGCCCATTTCTGGTATTTTTATACTGAAAACACCAAGTATTTCACTTTGGGGAGAAGCAGGAAGACAAGGCTGGCTCCCAGAGGCTGGGAAGAGGTTTCTTACACATACTTGTCAGCGGTGAATTAATTAATTAAAAATTAATTTTAAAAATGTCCACCCCATCTTGTTCCAGAAGTTTCTCCTGCAGCTTGCAGGGCGCTGAGGACTCTCTTCACGTCTACCCGAGGGGACCTGCCGGGGGACCGTGACTCCGATGGAGGCCGCCGCCGGGCCCTCGATCCCCCAGCCCCCCAGGCTGCCTGGCTCTCCGAGAGAGCCGGCAGAACAGGGTTCGCGTCCCTCACGGAAGACGAGAACATTCCCTGGCAGCGTGCTTTAAAGGACGTTTGGTCGTGAGAAGTTCCACGCAGAGAAGCAGAGAGGATGACATCAGGACGGAGGCCCCCACTCACAGCGTTGCCGGCTGCCGTGGACTGCCCGGCAGCCTCCTGCTACGTTTCCCCTTGGGGACACGGGCAGACACGAGTGCCACCGTCACAGGGACACAACTAGCAAAACCTCCTTCGTACCATCCCAGACCCCGTCTGCTTGCCAGCATCCTGGCAGTCTCCAGGGCGGTTTGTTCAAACCCAGCAAGGCTCCGGTGGCCTGCGTCTCCGCCATCAGGTCCGCCGCCTACCCCCCGTCCAGCCCCCCGACACAGCGGCCCCTGCGGCCCGGCAGCCCGGGTGCCCACCTCCTGGAAGGGTCCGGTCACTCCCCTGCAGCACCCTGCCCGGATCTGGGTCTTGTGCTTGCCCCCGTCTGGGGGCCGCCAGAGCCCGGCGCTGTAGGGTGATGTGTGTACAGCGCATCTCCCCTGCCCCCTGTGACCTGCGAGCCACCTGCAAGGTGACGCTTTGGCATGGTGGAAACAGCCGCTCCCACCCGCTGTCCCCGGGGCATCAGCAGCCTGGCCTGGGTCCGGCCGCACTGGGGTCACGGAACGGAGGTTTTCTGCGCCTGGTGTCCCGCCCCTCTCATTAACCGGCGCCACACGCCAGCGGGGCTGCCGGAGGCCGAGTTCGGCTCCCGTGCCCCATGGGGGCAGCCTTGACTCTGCCGTTGGCAAGTCACTGAGTCCCAGCAGAGGCAAACCCGCCTGCAGGGCGGACAGACAAGTATCTCTTGGCCCCCCTGCTTCTGCGACGGCACACGCCTGCCCGGACTTCAGCGAGTCCTTGTTCCCAGGGCTTGCCGCCCCCCGACCTGGTCAGTGGCGGCTCTGGACACGGTTTATCTTGCAGGGGAGATTCCCGAGATGCGCACTCGTGGAAGTCCCCCCCCCCCCCCCCGCGGGTGCCGTCGTGCCGGCCAGAGCGTAGATCCCCCCGCCCCGGCCTCACTGTCCACGCAGCCCGTCCCTCCGGGTCCAGCACGTCAGCAACGTCACCGACGGGCAGCTCTTAGACCCCGCACGACGCCCTCCTGATCCCTCCCTTCCGACACGACCCCCTCCGTCCCTGAGAGCTTCCCTTTGGGGACAGAGGTCTCGGGTGTCCTGGTGCTTCTGCTCTAGGTCTGGAACGGGCCGTTTCTCCAGGGAGCGGGTGGCACTGAGTCCCGAGCCTGGCTCTCCAGGGACTCCCGCAGCCAGGCCTGCCCTCCGTCCACACAGCCAGGAAGCCCGGACTCTGAAAGCCCACGGTCGGTTCATGCTGGTTCTAATTCCCATATGGGCCTTACCGCGGTCTTCCTTAACTCCTTTGCTTTTACGCTAGTCTTTCTTCTCTGATGCTGACGTCTGGGGTGCGGACATCAGGAGTATTTGCTTCGTCCCACAATACAGATTACCACCACCACCAGCATCACTACCAACGAGATGCCGGAACGAAGTCTGCCCTCTTCGGCCTTCGAGGAGCCCACGGCGGACGCAGAGCAGAGCAGCGAGCCCCCTAAGGGAGCGGAAGCTGCCAGGACGTTGCCAGGCCCTCGCTCTATTCTGGAACCTCGCCACCGCATCCCATGGAGCGTGGCGGGTGTCCGGGACCCCCTGCTTGCCAGGATGGCGGCAGTCTCGCTGTCACTTCTGAGGTTACAGCCAAAAAGGCACCTGGCCGACCGAGAGGCGCCAGAGAGGACAGTAAGGTGATTGTGGTTTCCGGCCACTAAGTTCTGGGGTGATCTGTCGTCCGGCAACAGATTTCACTGTGTTTTGGGGTCTTTTCGTCCTACTGGTTTGTTTGTACGACCCGTGTACAGGGCTGAGAAGTCACGGTCTCAGCACGAGCGGCCCCGCCCTGTGTCATTACCACGTGCTCCCCGTGCCTGCGGTGCCCCCAAGTCGCACCAGGCGCCTGGGGACGGGCTGCTGTCCCATCGGCTCTGTAAATGACGCTGCGGGGAGTGGTGTCTCCCAGGGTTTCCTACCAGGGGGGTCATGGGGCCGAGGGCCGAGGGTGCTTACAACCGGATGGTGCCCACATCACCCCCGGGGGCGGGGTGGCTCGGTGCAGCCGTCATGGCCTGTCCGAGTCCCAACCTGATGGCCCAGCACCGGCGCGTCCGTCCTCTGCCATCATGGGGCTGACCTGGCGCCCGGCTTCTGCAGGCTGCTGACTGCTGACTGTGCCCACAGCCCCGTCAGGCTAGGCGGGCGAGGCTCAGCCACAGCAGGGTGGTGCCCGCGCTGGGAGCCGGTGACCAACGGCCACCTGCCGTGTGTGTGACCTCCCCCCTTATCTCGGTGGGCAGCTGTGCACGGGGGTGGGCAGGTCTGGGCCCCTGGGCGGCGGCGCTGCTGCGGGAGACCAGACACTGTGCTTACTCATCAGAACCAGAGGGGCTGGCCGCTCGGCCTTTGTGTGGGGGGTCAGCGGGCTTCTCCTACTTCAATACCTCCAAATGCGCCCACACACCAGAGATTAGCCGATAGCAATCTGCACGGGGGAGAAATTTCTCGGCTGGCTGCAACAGCTCCGCTGACCCGAGCATGGAGCTGTGACTTGCTGAGCCAGCGGCCCCAGGCAGCTTGCGCGGGCGCTGACCAGGCAGGGTGATAGCACACAGGCCGGCAGGCCTCGCTGTTTGGAAATCTTTATTACTCCGGTCTCAGCGCCGGCGACGGCGTGGGCCTCTCTGCTCGGAGTCCCGGGCTCAGGCCCCGGGCACCGCTGTAAAGAGGGTCGGAGCCCGGGGCGCGGTCACTGAGGAATGCGGACAGAAGTCCGGCCACCGGTGGCTTAGAGCCCAGTCCCCGCGGTTTCACTGGAAGCTTCCGTTTTGCACCATCTGCAAGTACTCCTTGTGGAGCTTCTCCTGGGCCTCAAAGAGCTTCTTCAGCTTCTTGGCTTGCCCTTTGCTCAACTCCTTGCCTTCTGAGTCGTGTGTGGGCAGACCCTGGGAACGTGGGGAGCACCGGGTCAGCAGGGCACGCCTGGCCCCCTCTCGGAGCCCGAGCTCAGCCCTGGGACACAGACTCGCCACACTTTTGCGTGGCCACATGGCAGCCCCTGTCCTGGCCACCGAGAAGCCAGCGACTGGGCTGGGGGTGGGGGGCACCCTCCCGCCTGGGGCCGAGGCCACTGATGTCCTTTGGGTCACTGTGGCTCAGTTCTGATCGGGCTGTCGCAAAGGGAAGAGGCAAACGCATCCGAACCAGCGCAGACGGGGGCCAGTACAGATGGGTCTGGGGACAGTGCCCATGTCCCCCCCACCGCCCCCCGCCACCGCACCTCTGGCTGCGAGGGAGACCCGGGCTCAGTTCAACCAGGCCAGGACCCACTCGGCCGCTGCGAGGGAGGGAGGCTGCCTCGGGCACTTGGGGCACCTCCCGCAAACGGCACCCCAAACAGAAAAGCTGCTCGCCCAGGGCTGGAAGTCCCCGTTACCCCCGGCGCAGTGGTCTAACAGGGTTCTGAAAAGAAAAGAGACTCACGTTTTCATCGAACTTGGAGTACTTGTCGCTCTCCGACAAGAACATCTCACTGGGTGGAATCTTCATCTTGGCCAGCTTCGCCGCCTGGAGCACAGAGCCCTGGTCACCGCAGCCCAGCCCGCGCGGGGAGGGCGTCACACGCAGTTCCCCCCCCCCCCCAGCCCCGCCCGGGGACTGAGAGGGCGATGGAAGACGGGGAGGGTGAGGCCGGGGCAGAGGGACAGCTGCACACGGTGGGTCCTGCCTAATCCCCACCAACAGAGCGAGGGGCGTCCGACACCTCTCCAGCGACACCAAGCCCGCGGGTGCCGGGGGGGCAGCTCCCCTGCCAGGCTTCTCCCTCTCCCAGGGCCTCCTGGCCTCCCTGCACTGGTGGGTGCCGTGGCGGGGAGGCGCCGCCGGTGGGCACAGGGGGAGTGGGGACCTCGCCAGGCCTGAGGGAGGGGCAGAGAGCAGGACCCGGGGTCCGAGTGTCCACTTCTGCCCAGGAGAGCCGGGGCCCCACACAGATGGGGGTGTTACCTCTTGTTCCTGTTTCTTCCTGGCGGCCTCCTCCTTCTTCTTCCTCTTCTCCTCTTCAGCCTAGGGGAGCAGTGGGAGCCCCATGAGGCGAATCTGCCCGGGGGCCTCCGGGGCCGGGAGGTAGAACAAAGCAAGGCCTGCGGACCCCATCGCCTTCACCTGGACTCTGACCGGCCACCCCATGGGGGCTGGGAGGCCCTGGTCATTACGGCTTCTCGCTCACTCCCCGGGAGACCCTCAGCAGCCCCTGTGGGTGCTGGGCCCGCTCCGGACGTGCGGGACCATGTGATGGCATGTGACGGGGCTGAGGCCCGGTGGGCACAAAGAAAGGAGCAGTGAGGCCCGCTGGGGCGGGGGGCTGTGTCGGGTGCGTGAGCGGGGACAGCATCGCGAAGGCCCGGAGCCCACGCCCCACCCGCAGTCAGGGCAGGGCTGCGGGGCCGGCCTGGGAGCAGGGACGTGGTGCCGGTGGCAGCCGAGGGGGTGGCCCAGGCCCCCAGCTGCACCACCATGAAGGAGGTGCAGGTTTGGGGGGTGCAGTCCTGACACCCTCGTGGACATCCTGGGTTTCGGGACTTCCTGGTCAGCAAAGCAGTCGGGGGGGCAGCTGGGTACAGGCTCCTGTGGGGCCTGAGCCGAGAATCGGGCCGGGTGAGGTCAGGGCAGGGCCCGCGCAGTGGGAACGGGAGTGAAGTCCTGCAAGCAGGAGCCCCGGGCTCGGGGGAAGCAGCCGCCGGCGCAGGGGAGGCCCGCAGCGGGCAGAGAGGCGGCCTGGCACGGGCTCGGCGGCTGCTTCCTGCCCGAGGACAGTGTTTGTCCCCCGGCGGGAACACTCAGGGACGGGGCGGGGGCGGCTACTGCTGGCTGGGACAGGCCCCGCTGGCAGACGGGAGCTGCGGGAAGACACGCCGTGGCCTGCGGCTGGTGTGGGAACCCGCCAGGCAGGGCCGTCCCCTGCCGCCTTCCTCAGAGACCCGTCCGCCTTTCCGCCCTGCGTGCAGCCGCGTGGGCAGAGGGACCTGGCAGGGAGCGTGGCGAGCCGCGGTGTTTGTGTCCTCACCCAGCCCGGGGTGGCGGAAGCGCGGCCAGCCCCTCGTCACCTCCGTGGCCGGGCCACCTGCTACGCTGTCCAAGGCGAGGTGAGAGCCCGGCCTTGGGGACAGGCCACTAAGCTGGGGGAGCGAATGGGACAGAAACGGGAGCTGACAGGGCCCTGGCTCTCGGGGACGCCCCACGGTGGTGGGTCTGCCCGCGGCTCAGTGCCAGCGGTCGGGCACCTGCCCTGCGCTCATGTCGTGAACGGAGCTCCCGCCCGCGCTGCTCGCGCCCCCGGCCCCCGGCACCTGCCCCACGCTTCCTGGGCAGACGCAGCTGTGACTGGCAGGTCCTCCCGCGGGGACAAGGGACACCCCGCTTCCACAGAGGAAGCTGCGGCCAGCGCGTCAGCTACATGGTTTCCCGAGAGCTCTCCCCTGACCTCGGGGGCTTGCTTCGTAAAAACAGGGCCTCCCGTGGCCGACAGACCTTGTTCTGTGACCGCCCTGCCCCACAGCCCGTGTCCCGCTAGGCCTCCTTCTGACACCCGCAGATGCTGGGCCCCACACGGGTGCCCTCGCAGGGTAACGCACCCACCGTCTCCCGTTGCTGCCACCGTGTGGCTGCCCCAGCCACTCACCCGTCTCTTCTCCTCTCTCTCCCGCAGCAAGGCCTCTCTGTCCCCCAGCTTGACCACGGTCGGCAGTCCTGAAGAGCCAAGTGCGTGAGGTGGGCCCGACCCCCACCCCGTCCCCGTGGCCCCCGCGGCCCCTCGCTGCTCACGGGGCTTCCATGTTAACTGGAACGTGGGGTGGCCTCGCCGCTCGTGACACAAGGCCCAGAAGTCATAAAATGCGACACGCACCTGAGTACTTAAAATCTAGTAATTTCCTGCCCAGCCGTAACCCCCACGGTGCCAACAGACACAGGGAGAAACCCGCCAGCAGTCCTGCGGGCCGTCTGCCGAGCAACAGACGAGGCCGGGCGGCCGGTGTCCTGGCAAGAACACGCAGCTGGGCCAGGGGAGGGGACACCCAAATGCTCATCCGACTCGGGAGGTGTCCAGGACAGCTGGAGAGAAAACCACAAGGCTGCCCCCAGGGGCCACAGAGGTGCTGCTCCGGGACTGCTCAGCGCAAAAACCCAGGGACCTTCGACCCCGTCCTGCAATTCTTTCAAAACCAGCCCCTGACCCCAGCATCATTCTCGCCCCGCCCCGTGCCCGCAGGTACCCCCCAACGGGCCCCCAGACGCGGCCAGCGGGACGCACCTTCGTGGTCTTCTAACCGCACGCCGAGCTCGGGCAGGATGTCGTCCCGCAGGGCGTCGCTGAGCTGCAGGACCTCAGGGACTGTGGACGGAGACTGTGGTTCAGTCCAACCAGACACACGGGCAGCACCAGGACGCGCCTACCGTGCGCCTTCCTGCGGGCTCTGGGGGAGCCGAGGCCCAGGCTCCGAGGACGCCGCTGACTGGGCAGCACCCCGGGACCCCGCTTTGAGGCAGATCCCGTCTGCGGCTGTGCCCGCACAGCTGCGGGGGATTCAGAGCAGGAAGCCAGGCGGGCAGCAGGTCCAGAGAAATGAGGTTTCTCCCCCAGAAAAGGAGCTCAGAAGCCCCCAAGCCCCTGGTCAACCAGGCAGGTGTCCATCCCCCACAGCCCCGGCCCGGCGATCCAGAGGGGCAGCTGCGTCACACACTCCAGACGCAGGGACCCGAGGCCACGCGCGCTCTGAGGTCACCCAGAAGCCCCGCAAAGGCTCCCTGTGCTCTTCACGCCCTGACAGGCCTGCCCGGTGCAGAGAAACACCCGGCGTGGACGAGCGCGCCAGCACCTCGGTGCCGACCGGCCCGAACCTGCAGCAGCGCCCCACGCTCCCTCAGCCCCGTGAACCGCACCCCTGCTTTCTCCAAACGTCCTCACGGCCAGGCAGCTAGGCCCAGGACCCACAAGGCTCCAGCGAGAGCCGGAACTGGGTCTGGAGGCTGGGGTGACGCCCGCAGCGGCCAGCACCTGTCACCGACGTGCACGGACCAGCCGCGGGGTAGGGAAGGGCCAGAGGCCGGGGGACTCTGCCGCGAGC
The DNA here is from genome assembly GCF_922984935.1 of Meles meles. Taxonomy (NCBI): domain Eukaryota; kingdom Metazoa; phylum Chordata; class Mammalia; order Carnivora; family Mustelidae; genus Meles; species Meles meles. The sequence continues at coordinate 2,241,065 of NC_060073.1, forward strand.
ATGGGCTCCACCGCGGGCACACAGCTCTCGGCCAAGCCTCAGCCACCTCAGCTGTGGCTGGAGCGAGCAGAGGGCCTGAGAAGCCCAGGAGGAGGCGCAGAGCCTGGCTGTCCCACGGGCTTGTAAGTGACTTTTCCATGGAAGATGGCCCAGGCCAGCAGACAGAGCGGGCCGGGATGAAGACAGCACCACGCAGCTTTCAGGCCTGAACGGGACAGTCCCCGCGGGTCGGACGTGAGGCGGGGAGCTACACGGCAGGGAGAGGCCGTCTGTTTGCCGCGGAGAGCCAAGAGCACTCGGAGGCCTCACTCAGAAATCCTAGGGTGAGAACCTGCCCTTGGGGAAGGGGACCTGGTAGCAGTAAGAACCGGGCAAGTGGCCGGTGACGTCTGTGCAGCGGGGACGTGGGGCCATCCCGAGAGCAGCTACAAGGGGTCCTGGGGGGCCACGTGCGGGAGCAGGCTGTGCATGGTGGTCTCCCAAAACCACGTCTCAGACTGGCCCACCTCCCGGCTCCCAGAAGGCCGCCTGACCCACCGAGTCCCCCGTGGGGACGTCCGAGTGGGAGCCCGGCCGTCACAGGGCACGGGGTGGCAGGCCATCGCAGGAAGCTCTGACAGCACCCAACCCCCGGACGTCAGGTGACAGGAGGGCTGACAGCCGGCCTCGTCTCACCGTGGACACACTGCGGGCAGCGTCGGCCACGTCCTCAGCCCTCCCCCGGGCATCCGCCTGCACCACGGGCCCAACCCAAGTGGTTCTGTGTGCCCCGGCCTCGCACGATGAGAAACACCCTGCCCGCCGCGGTGCCTCGTCCCTTGGCAGCACTGGCCGGGGCCCACGGGGCCACTCACTGTGGAAAAGATGAATGAGGAACGGATAGCGACTCACGCATCTCGGAAGACCTCTGCGCCCTCCCCTATCCCCGAGGCATGGCCATGGCTGGGAAGCTTCGCGCTTCCCAACGCTGCTCCAGGAAAAGCCGTCTGTACCTCCCCAGCCTATGGGATGACGCCCTCCCCCCTTGCTCCCTGCCCTCGTCCCGTCCAGAGGGCCCCATGGGGCGGGAGCTGGGCTAAGCGAACCGAACCAGAAGGAAAGCAAGCCAGGGCCCGCCATCGCCACCATCAGCCGACTGTCAGCTGGGGCTGGGTGGGAGGACCCCCAGAGGCCCCTCTGTCCTGTGGGTGAGGCTGTGCAGAGCTGAGGACTGTGGCCATCACCACCGCCTGAGACCTGCCCTGTGCACACAGCTCAGAACTGGCCCCCACTGCCTGTCTTTCCAAACCTCTTGATTTCTCTGGGGGCTCGCTTTCTCCTCGGCTCGCTTTCTCCTCGGCTCGCTTTCTCCTCCCCCGTCTACCCGGTCACAGACTGACCAGCCCAGTGCGCACAATGACAAACTCCCACAGCCCACAAGGACAGGACGAACGACCCCACGAGACACGGGCACAGGGTCAAAGGGACAGCTCTCCAGACAAGAGGCACTCGTGGCCACGAGGTGCAGGGACGGGACTGCAACCGTGTGTGGTCAGGGGAGGACGCAGCAAAGCCCCACAGAGAGGCTCCCGGGGGCGGCAGGACCGACGGCGGTCGTTTTCCTACAGCCAGAAGTAACAAGCACTTGCGAGGGCGCGGGGGACACGGGGGACACGGGGCAGCCGCCGCACAACACGGTTCGGGGCTTCTTTAGAAAATCACGCACGCGACTGCCCCAGGACTCCCACGGCTTCCCTTCCTAAGGACGGCCCCGAACCCTGAACACGGGACTCAGCAGGCACCGGGCATACACGCCCAGAGCCCCACTCCCCACAACAGCCGCAAGGTGGGAGCTGCCCAGGTGTCCGCCGGCCCGGACACACGAGACGTGTGCTCGCAGCCAGGGGAATGCTAGCCACCCCGGCAAGGAGCTGGCCACATACGGTGACAGCATCGGGGACGTGCAGGAAGCCGCACGCAAAGGTCCCGGGCTGCATGGCCGCACAGACACGGGGCGTCCCAACCAGGCCGATCCACAGGCACAGAAGGCAGGCTGGTGGGCGCCGGGCTGGGGGCCCGGGGCCTCGGCTGTTCCTCTGGACAGCGGAAAGGCCCGCGTGTTTGCACGACACCCTGAGCGTACTAAACGCCGACCAACTTGTCCGCTCTCGTGACAGCTGGTTCTGGGTTCTGCGTGGTTCACCTCAACAGACTCTTCCTTTTTCCAAGGGAAATCTCTGGTCGGACGTTTCTAACGAATTCAGTCAACCGTTCTCAAGCCTAAAGGAGAACGCGGATCTCAACAGCGAAGGCGAAAGCAGGAGCAGAGACGGGGCCTGCCTCCGGGATGGCGGGGAGAAGCAGGAGGCCCTGCGTGTGGACACGACCACAGGGCGGGGGCCGGGGACAGGGACGGTCCCGCTTCACCGACTGCCACGTGCTGCCGGCAGCCACGCTAGGCTGTGCGGTGTGACTGTCCTGGGAAGATCCTGTCTGCGGCTCTGGCCCCGGCACCCGGGGGAGAAGCCGGGACGGGGCAGGGCCGTCACGCGGGAAGCGGCCCTGGGGGAGGTGGGGCTGTGACCCGGGACAGCGGGGGCCACCCCATGCAGCAGGGCACACGCAGGACAAGTGCTCCCGAGGGGGAGACCACAGAGACATAGGCACCAACCTGGGTGCGCTCCTCCAAGGAGAGGAGGAGAGAAGGAGCCCCGTAGCTGTGCAGGGCGCGCCCCCGGCCACGTGGCCCACACCAGCACCTCGCGGTCCTGCTGCTCCAAGAGGCTCTGGCTGGAGCAGCTTCTAGAGAAAGCGGGCTGCCCCTGTGGTCGCCGGCCAGCAAGCAGCAGCTCGGAAGCACTTGGCGCGAGCACGGCGAGCAGAGTCCCCGTTGGCACCGCCCTCGCGGGCCAGCACGGTGCGGGGCTCACGGCGTCCGCAGAGCTCGGGCACCTGGAGGCGTGTGGCCACAGGCAGGGGGCGAGTCTGCTGGGGCTGGCTGCTGCCGCGGGGGCCGCAGAACAGACCGGGCACTGGACAGGGAGACCCGTCAGGTCAGTGCAGGGAGGCCCAGGAGAGGACGCAGAAGGCCACAGATTCTGCCCGCAGACAAGGAACAAGCAAAATGGGATCTAGGCACACGGGAGTAGCAGCCCTGAAGACGGAGGAAACTCTGAACCAGCCACAACGTGGACGGACCTGGAGGGTATCAGTCACACTGAGTGACAGAAGCCAGTCACAAAAGGACAAGTCCTGCAGGATTCCACGTGTAGAAGGTCCTTGGGCGGGGGTCAGTATTCATCCAGAGAGTGGACGGTGGTTCTTTGGTACCCGGGACTGGGGGAGGGACAGCGGTCGGTGTCTCAGGGGGACAGAGAGTGGACGGTGGGTGCCGGGGCCGGGGGAGGGATGGGGGGGGTCACTTTCATGGGAGTCTTCATCTGGGTCAGTGGAAAGTTCTGGAGACGGATAGTGGACGCGGCCTCACAACAGTGTGAACGAGCGTGGTGCCCTGAGCTGCGCGCTTGCTCACGACCAGACGATACGTTTTATACGTTCACATACGCTTTACCAAAAACGAAACAAACGCGGGGAGAGGGCACCTGGCCGCACCGCGTCCCTGCTCTTCTCACTTCTTCCCAAATTCCCAAGCTCTCCTGGCCAAATGCCCCCAGCGCACATCCTTCCCGGGCAGGGCTGAGCTCGAGGTGATACATCAGGGAAACGGCATCGTACCCAGGCCCCCGGGGCTTACTCTGCACGTCTCACTGTCTCCACGGCCAGCCCAGGGTCCCGGGACAGCCGGGTGCCCAACAAAGACTCACACGGCTGGTGCCGCTGTAGGGTGGGAGCCGTCACCAGCCCAGAATGCTGTCCTTGTCTGTGCAGTCCAAGGGGCATGAGCCCCAGGTCTCTGGCTCCCAGAAGGGACCCTATTTGCAGGGCACCAGGTCTGTGCTTCCCAGGCCACAGACTCGGGCAGGATGACCTCGCTCCACCCGGTCCTCAGGGCAGGAGAGCACTGTAGGCCGCCAAGGCACACAGAGCAGACACAACTACCACTGTCCCGACTCAGGAATCTGGGCTCTTTGTTTGCCTGAGCGGCAAACAGATCAAAACAGAAAAAGCGAGCCGAGGAGAAGCAGAACCAAAGTACTCCCCAAGCCCGTCGACGGGCACTGCTCTGAGGGCCTGTGTAAGCCCCCGGCGTGGTCTGCCCAGCCACGCACGGCCTCCGATGGCCCTCGTTCGCCAGCACCTGCCAGAAAGGATGCTGTGCCGCAGGGGGACAGTCGGAAAGAGGTGCCCAGGCGTCCCCAAGCCTGAGACGCCAGTGCCGTCAGCATGGCTGGCTGAGGCGGCACGGGGTCGGCAGAGCCTGTCAGGCTTTCGCAAGCGCTCTACAGGAGTGAGGGTGCCAGGTGCTGGAGAGAGAGGGCCGTGCTTACTCAACGAGTCCCCACGCCCAGGCCTGAAGCCCCGGTCAGACCCAGGCTCCCCCTGGGGGCCCAAGGCCTCGGGGCCCTCCTGCCCTCTTGCTCCGCGCTCCCCGGGACAGACCCAGGCCTGCTCTTTCGACTCTAAGCCGCGGCTCCCCCCAGAGGCTCCCCGAGCGCCCCAGGGGCCCTCTGCCCGCACCACCCTCAGGATAGCCTGACTGGGAGGCCGGGCAGGGAGCACGACACAGTTGGGGACAGATTAAGTATCTGTGGTGAGTGACTCCCACGTGCCCCTCCCTGGCAAGGCTTGAGCTCTTGCGCGGTGCCGCCCCGTGGGAGACCGGGGCAGCGTGCGCAGGACGAGCGCAGCAGAGCGGACCTGGCCGTTCCGGGCTCAGCACACCCGGTGGCCACGCACACGGCGCAGACTGAGGCGTGCGCTCCTGCCTGCTGGCGCTCAGCGCTCCGGCTCACGGCCCGGCCAAAGCGGCCTGCGACGACGCGGCACTCTCCAAGTCCCCAGGGACAAGCGACAGTGACCCACCTCAGGAACGCCGGTGGCGCCGGGCAGAACAGTGGGGGGCAGCCGTGGCTCCCCCAGCTCCCCGTGCTTGCTTCTGGAAGCAAGAACAGGCCCGTGGATGCGCCGACGGTGGAAAGGAGCCCCGCGGGGATGGAGGGCAGGGGTCCCCCAGGGGCCTCGTTCTGCCTTTCCGAGGAGCACAGGCCAGGAAACCCCACCTGTCACACGTGTCCTCGGCCGCCACGCAGCTGCCCTGCCCCGCGGGGAACATGAGTGTTCACAGACGTGGTGGCTGTCATGCTGGGGGGGGGCAGGGGCTGCAGGTGTCGTGCCCCCGGTCCGGCGCCGCTCGCCCCCGCCGGCACCCAGGGCAGCCCCACGCACAGAGGGCCCACAGGGTGAGAAGCCCCAGGGAGGGAGCGCCTCACCTTTCTGCTCCCGGGCGATCCTGCGCACGCCTTCTCTGAACTCGGACAGCACCTGCAGGTAGGGCAGGACTGTGGCCTCCAGCTGCGGGAAGAACATGTTCGCTCAGAGAGAAGCTCGGCCCGCGTTCACGGACAGGGCTCCACGGGCGCGCCGCTGCCCCAGAGCTGGGACACGCTCCCCCCTCAACGCTCGGTCCCCGCGTGGACGACGTGGGCCAGAGACAGGAGGCAGTTCCCCGCCCCCGGCCCAGCAGGACGCGTTCGGCCAGGTGCTCCGTGCACCTGCCCACAGGTGCGGTTTTGCCTCGGGTCAGACCCACTGTTACGAAAGCCCATCTCTACGGTTAAACAGTTCCACGTGGGTGTCTGTCAGGCGGCCCGCCTTCTGGGAGGCTGAGGCCGTCCCTCCTGGGCCGGGAGCGGAGGCTGGCACCAGGAACCAGGCCGAGCCTGCGTCCGACCTGTGGCCACGCACACGCCTGTGCGAGAGGAAGCAGAGTCCGCAGGATCGTCACCAGCGACGCACAGGTTCGCACCCGGGCCGCAGTTGGCCGCCTGCACTGGCCCAGAGACGGCCCGGGACCGCAAGCCCGACAAGGGAAAGCCAAGGACGGCAGAATCCAAACTGGAGAAACGATGATTTTATAACATCTTCCTTTCCATATTCCCTAATTTTTGCGGTAGGCTTTTAAGCAAAGTCGCTCCCTGCCTCCTACTTCAGTCCTCCGACGGCCAGTAATAACCAGTGCACACAGGAGCCAGCTAGGCTGGAGAGTGCCCCGGCCTCTTGCGGCCCAATCCCACATCCGGGGCTGGGCGCCGCAGTCGTGCAGGGGGACCGGGCATGGGGTTTTGCTCTTTATCTCCACCAGGCACCAAGACCGCCGTGGTGAGCCGCCGCGCAGGGGGACGGAGGCCTCAGCTAGCATGCCGTGAGGTCTGCCTGGAGGAGGAGTGCCCCCGTGGGCCAGCCTCACGGCTGCTTATTCCCACGCACGCTTTCAAAGGGCCCACTGAGGCCATGTGGAAAGGCCCCCACACAACCACTGCATTAAAAACGTTGTTTTTTAAGCTTGAGACCAGCCTGTCGTCAACGCGAAGTGTTTTCTCTCTTTCTCTTTTTCTACGAAGCGGAACACCGGGCGTCACTCGTACAAGACGGCACGGCAGCTCCGCGGGTTTCCTTTCCGAGAAGCGCGGAGGAAGGTTCATGCCTTTAGACCAACCAGCTCGACGGCTAGTGGGGCCCTCGGGACGTGGCCCGGAGCTTGGGCAGGGCTTCTCCCTAACGGGAGCTGGTTCCTCGTCAGAAGCCAGTTCCTGGGGAACCACCTGTACGCTCCCCTCTTCACGCTAGCCACCGTCCAGAAACAGAATTCTAAAAAAAAGTTTCTCTTTCAACTTTGTCCTTGCTTCCTGTTGTCCTTTAAATAGGTCTAAACAGCTACGCGGACCTTCTCACCGAATCATCAAGGACCAGGCCTGAGGAGTGTCTGAGGAGTCTGAGTGAGCACGTGCCACGAGAGGGTCAGCGGAAACCAGCGGAAACAAGTCCCAGGTGACGCTGCCCTCTACTGAGGACCCTTTTCCCCACTGGACGCACCGGTCGGCGCGCTGGCCGAACCCACACGTGCGAGGACATGAGCCCACGGGAACCCCGTGGCTGCAGCGCCATCCGAGTCGGTCCCACTGCGCCTGCTGTCCCGGGACCGAGCTCACAGACAGCACACGGCAGCCCCCACCATCGGTCAGGGGGAAGGCTGAGCGCACAGGAGAACAGCTGACTGCGTCAGTTTGATTCCGCGACCAGGTCCAGGCGAGCCCCGGGGCTCAGTCCGGAAGGTCCGGGGCAGGTGGGACCTAACGTGGGCCTCCCAATGGCCCCAGGGTTGGCGCAGGAGGGGAACGAGGAAGGGAAGGGAAGGCAGGAGGGTGCTCCTCGACATGGGCACTGCTTCCCAGGGGTGGGGTGGGGTGGCCCCCAGGGAGGAAGCTTCTCTGTGCCCAGGGGTGTTCCACTCACATCCAGGCTGGTTCCAGGTCCTCTCACTGGGAATCCCAGGGTGCTTTCCTCTTCGATGGCCCCGAAGATCTACAAAGAGAAACAGACATGCCAGAGTGCGTCGGGAGGTCCTGAGAGGTGGCCCATGGAGACCGGACACCAGGGCCCGTGCTGCCTGGGGCCTCCGCGATCCTGGCCGCTGCCTGCGCACACGTGGTCTGGCAAGAGCCGCAGGGGTCTGCAGCTCGAGGGCCGCCTACCTTCAGCATGTGGGTGAGGTAGAGAGCGATGCTTTCCAGCAGAGCCCGGTTGGGCCTCCTCCTGGCAGCCTTCCGGGCCGCCATGTACAGGTTGCACTGGCTGACCAGAGCCCTCATTTCTTCCAAGACCGTGCGCGTATCGACGTTGTCACACAGGGCTGCGTGAACCGCCGCCTTCCTGTCGTAAAAGCTGAGCGAGAGGACCGGGCGCGTCAGCGGGTGACAGTGCACATGCGCACGCGTGGCCGGTGGCCGGGTCTGCGTGTGTGGGAGCCACGGTGCCACGGCGGCCTCCCCGCCGGTGGGTCGGCCACGCTCGCGGCCCGGAGAGACGTCTCCTACCTCCTGTTCAGCTCCGACTCTTCGTCCTCCCACTTCTCAAACCGACCGGTTATATCCGCGGGAGCTCGCAGGATGTCCTTCACGTTTAGGAAAAACTCCTAAGGTCAGAAGACTTGGATTAACGGTCATAGAAGAGTTTTCCGCCCCGGCGGCGTCTGAGAGAGGACCGTGGTGAAGCGCGTCTCCGTCACGTGTCCCCAGAGAAACCGCAGCCCCACACCGCACCAGCGGCCGGTGCTGCCTGGGACGGCGGTTCTGCGGGCAGGTGTGCGGGAAACGCGCCCCACGGGCACAAGAGGACATGGGCGCCTGACTCCGGCAGGTCAGCGGGGCTTCGGGACTGGGGAGCAGGGCCGGCTGCCCTCCGAGTTCGAGGCGGCCGCCCCGCGTGCCCCGTCAGTGGGCGCGGGAGCGGGAAGGACCCCGCGGCGGCCGAGGGGGGGGGGGCGGCTCACGTTCAGGAACTTCTCGTACTGCAGCGCCGACTCCATGGTGTTGCTCGAGTAGTCCAGCGTGTCCTTCCAGGAGTGCATCAGAAAGGCCAGCCGCAGCTGCCGCGCTGGGATGGAGGACAGCACCGCCGAGCCCTCAGCCTCCCCGCCACTGCCACCGGACCTCCCTGCGGGGCGGGGCTCAGGCCTCTGGGGAGGGGCTCTGGGGAGGGGCTCTGGCTCCCGGGGCCCGGCTCAGGCCTACCGGAGTGCTTCTTCAAGGCGTCTTTAATGGTGATGAAGTTCTTGAGTGACTTGGACATCTTGCAGCCAGCGATGGTCAGGTGACCCGTGTGCAGGAAGTAGCGGACCCAGCAGTCATTCTCGAAGTAGGCCTGCTCGGGAAGGGGCAGAGGGGGCGAGGTCGGGGCGCTCTGCGGGCACTCGGTTCACGCGACGACGCACGAGAGGGGGCTGCCTCTTCAAGCTGGGGCTCGGGGGTGGCCCTGGACCAGCGAGGCGAGCGGCAACGACCGGTTCCAATCCAGGCCTGTCTGTTGCCAGCACTCAGGCTGTTTGTGCAGGAAATCAGACCGAACAAGGGTTCAGATCCCAGCAGCGAGCCCCTGATGTGGGCCTCAGGCTGTGCCCAGCTCCTGGCTGGCTGCGCCCCTGGCTGCTTCTACCACCGCGGGGATCTCAAGACCCTACCCACCCCCCCTACGCCACCAGCAGGCACAGCGGCCCCAGCCCCTGCCTACCTCCGACTGGGCCAGCTCGTTGTCGTGGTGGGGGAACCGGAGGTCGAAGCCCCCTCCGTGAATGTCCATCGAGGCTCCCAGGAGAGCGCTCGCCATGGCAGAGCATTCGATGTGCCATCCCGGACGCCCCTGCAGAGCCAGACGACCCCGTGACCGGCCACTCTCGGTCCAGGCCTTCAAGTTTCCTGCGCTCCTGACCCTCAAAACCAGCCTTACCGGAACAGACGTTATGCTCTGCACATGAGCACTTGGGGAGCCCCTGCTGTCCGGGTCCCAGCCCAGAACACTCCCAGAACCGCCCAGGCCTGGACGAGAGGCAGGTGCCTGCACCCCCTGCCCCAGCTCTGGGCCGCCAGGACCATTGTCACCGGGACACCAGAGCATGGACTGGCCTCCAGTGTGAGGCCACGAGGACATGGGGGCGTCGGAGACAGTCCGCCCACCTGCTCCCCAGGTGCACCGGGCAGAGTCCCAGAAGGGAAGTCATGTGCCCAAAGGCCCACAAGGCTCTGTGGTGCGTGGGCCGCCAGGACAGGGCAGACGGGCACCACAGCAGCGAGGGCGCCCACCCCTGCCGCCCGCACCTCCCTGGGAGCATACCTTTCCCCAGGGGCACGGCCAGGATGGCTCGCCTGGCTTGGAGGCTTTCCAAAGGGCGAAGTCGTTAGGGGACCGCTTCTCACTCAGACGGTCTGCCGAGACGCTCAGGTCACCTGCGGACACGAGGAAGCGGGTCACCCAGTGCCGCCGTCTGGACCCAGCGGGTCACCTGGATCTGGACTTTACTGGACAGAGCCGTGTCAGTACGAGGACACGTCTGGGGGTTACTAGCTAGTGCTTCGAATTTGCTCTCATTTCCTGGGTCAGCACGCAGCTTCACCACGACCAGGTGTCGGTGCTGCCCCAGCCCGGGAAGCTCCGATTCCCTGGGGCCTGAACCACACCCGTCGGTCCCTCAGACACCCGCTCCCTGGCTGCCCCTCGCAGCCGCGGCCTGAGTCTAAGGTAAGTCACAGCGCTCGGGTCGGAGGAGTGAGGCCATGGTCTGGTGGCAGCTCTCGTGGGGGGAGTCTCGAGCTGACGGCCTGCACGGCTCCCAGGGTCTAAGGACCAGCAGATCCTGCTGGGTGTGGCCGCACAGGTGGCAAATTAGGATACCTCTGCTCCTCCTGGGCAAGTTCGGGTCCTGGACGAGGACCCCGGAAGGACAGGGCCAGTTGGGGCTGGGCCAGCCTGTGTCGGGCGGGAATGAGGGGGAAGCATCAGCGCAGGAGACCGGACCGCACGTAGGACCCGTGGAGCACACTGGCGGCCGAGACAGCCAATCCCGCTGTCAGTCCCCTTCAGGCGGCGGCCGGGTAAGTGTGGGCAGCACCAGGACAGCCAATCCCGCTGTCAGTCCCCTTCAGGCGGCGGCCGGGTAAGTGTGGGCAGCACCAGGGCCTTCAGTGGGTCCCGGAGTGTGGCTTCAGCGTGGCCCTTCCCCCGTGCTGTCGCCCCTTCGCAGACAGCTCCGGAACAGGAACACCAGACCCGGCCCAACGTCTAAGGCCGCTAAGGCCCGAACTCAATGACAGCCACCTTTCGAGTGCGGAGTCGGGCCATGGAGAAGGTGCCCTGGCAGCAGTCGGAGGGAGAGCGCCCAGGGTGTCTGCACCACAGACCCGACGGCTGCAACACGGGCGCTCCGAGTGGGACACGCAGGAAACACGAGAAGAGCCGGTAAAAACGGCATGGTCAGGGCGCCTGGGGGGCTCAGTGCCTTAAGCCTCTGCCTTCAGCTCAGGTCATGATCCCAGGGTCCTGGGATCGAGTCCCGCATCGGGCTCTCTGCTCAGCGGGGAGCCTGCTTCCTCCTCTCTCTCTGCCTGCCTCTCTGCCTAGTTGTGATCTCTGCCTGTCAAATAAATAAATAAAATCCTAAAAAAAAATGGTGAATGGCGCGATCAAAGAAAGAGATTCTCGCTGGCCGTTCGGTGTCTACCCAGACCACCCAGCAGCGGGACAAACTCCGCCCTCGCCGCCTCAGCCTCTCTCGGAGCAGGTCACCGCGTCGCACCCGTGACAGAGTCTCATGTGGTACCATGACTCTCCTTCGGCCGCTGTGTGGCCGGTGACACACATTTAGGGTTCTGACTTCCATTATTACGTACAGTTACTCACGGCACACGTGACTTTTGAAAGTTTGTTTTGAGAAATTCTGGGACTGCAAGAGGACCCTCTCCCACAGGTGGCCCGTGTCTCTCTCCGACAAACGTCACTTGGCAGAGGACTTGCTCTTTGCTCTAAGACGCGTCACACGGTCGCTTCTGCCCCCCACTCACTTCTCGTCTCCCTTCCCCGAGGCGACCCCCGCAACCCCACTCGCATCAGGAGCCCCGAGACGGCTCCAGGCCCCGTCTCTACCGGAGTCCCCGCACCCCCGTGTCCCTGCAGTGAGGGGCGCGTGCTGGGGGTCACAACGCCCCAGAAGCGAGACTGTCCCCAAAGGAGGGCATGTCCCTGTGTGTTTGCTGTTGGATTCTGCTACCCGTCCCTGGACCACGAAGCGATTCTACAGTCCGTCCGGAAGGAAAACGGCACGAGCGCAGGCGATACTTAAGAACTCGGAGGGCCCAGCCCGCGTCGCTGGAAGAGCGGGACTCGGTCTGGGGCCAGGAGCCCGAGCCCCACGCCGGACGCGGAGCTCACTTAAAACAGAAGAACAAGACCCGGCAGCGGCCAGATGGCGAGGACTGCCGGCCAGCTGCGCGCGCTCCGGCCTCCGGCGCCCTCCCTCCTGCCGCGGCCCTGGCGCCCGCTGCCTGCAGTCTGAGCTCCCTGCTCCGTGCGGCCGCTGTCCCTGTGCGGCCGTTAGTCCCGTGTGGCTCTGTCCGGGCGTCTCCGCGAATCGTCTGGGTTCGCATGTCAGGCTTCTCACACGTTCTCCCGCTGGATTCATCTCTGCCCAGAAGCAGCGGCTGGCGTCTTGCGTTGTTTCCGTTCCGTTCCTCTTCCATCTCCTCTCCTGCTCTCTCGGCCGCTCCTTCCGGAGCTTCCTGGCCGCGCACCCCACGCGCCTTCCGTCTTCGCTCTTTCACTGCGAGTCCCAAACCCCAGGCTGGCCTAAGCGACGGGTTGTGCCCCTGCTGCTGAGTGGTGTCCCCTCACTGTCGCTCAGGACTGTGATGGTCGACAGGTCTGTCCCCCGTCCGTGCCCCGTAGGTGCTGGTACCCAGCTCAGCTCAGTGTGTCACGGGCAGATGACGCGGGTGACCTGACCAGCAACTGCTGGGGAACCATGGAAACATGCTCTGCGCCTGGCGTGTGTCCTGCATGAGCGTAAAGGACGGGCCCTGCCCTTATTCATGCCGTCGAGTCCTGATCTGCTACGCAAAGCCCTGCTCCCCTGTGTAGCCCAATCCTGCGGGTCGAGACCCGTAGCCAGCCTGTGGGCCATGTGCACCGCCTCCCCTCACGGACACGGTGCTTCTCCCTTCCAGGGATGGCCAACAGGGGCCACCGGACGCCTCCTTTACTCTGACAAGCCTTTAGCCTTGGATGCCCCAGGGTCTGGTACCAAAGCCACCCAACCCCCTTAGCCTACTGCTTCTCCGCATTTCTGTGCTGTGTTGTGTGAGGTCCTGACGGCTCCCTACACAGAGCCCCAGGAGGGAAAGTACTTCCTCAAAAAGTATGAACGTTTTTATGGCCAAACGGCCTTCCAGGAACACGGGGGATAAACAACACGTGCCCCAGGTGTGTGCGAGCCCCCCCTGCTCCCCAAGACTGCGGCTTCTGTGGTCTGGCCCAGAGTCCCTGAGGGCGTAAGGGCGCAGGGATACCATAAAGACAAACCTTATTTAGCCTGGTCCCGAAAAAGCCTCGTGTCTACGTTCAATACAGGTGACCCTTCTTGAACAGCACCAGGAAGGGGGCTGGGGAGGCTGAGCCCCCACGGCCGGAACCAGGAACAGCCCCCCTGCTGGCCAGGGACACACACTGTGCGTGTGGCACGTCGCACGCGCTGCTGGGCCAGAACGTGAGCTACAGAAGAGGCCGTGGAGAAAACCGGGAGGAACCCGTGGGCGGTACCGAGCCGCACTCTCGGGGACTGACCTGCACGCGGTTTAAACCGGTGTCGCTCAAGGGTCAGCCGCACCGGGCTCACGATGAGCACCAGGGCTGCGGGAGACGCGTGTCCCTCGCTGGAACGAGAGAACAGCTCCGCGAGGTGCTGCCTGGGCGCTGACACTGTGACGTCCCCGCTCACACCCAGAACCGGGACGGTCACACAGTTCCTGCGCCACGTCCCTGCCTAGCTCGGCCCGGGCACGTTTCAGGACCGTGCAGAGCCGAATCTGTGGCCGGCAGCACCCGCCACCCTGGCCGGCATACAAGGACAGGTGCCGGCCCGCCGCTCGCAGTGCCCGTTCTAGAAGCGGCACGCTACGCTCCTTGGCACCGCGTGGGGGTACTGAAACCGTGCTTCTGATCAGAGCAGCCCTGGGGTTTCATCTCCCCAAAGCGGGAGCTTGGCTGCCGGGGGCGCTGCCTGACGACCCCACGTGGGCGGCTTTCGTGCCCTCTTTCAGCAGGGCACAACCCGCCTACTGCTAACACACCGGGCACACGGCGTGTCCCTCCCAGACCCTCAGGTGCCCTCGGCTCCACAGACGCCAGCCCTGGGGGCCCAGGCCCGGGGTGTGCTGTGCTCAAGATGCCGCAGCATATCCTGGCCTTTTTCCTTCTTGTGAAAACTCCTAGAATCCCAAGGGAATAAGTGCCTCCCAGCATCCCAGGGGGCACGGCTGGGGCCGGGGGCGAGGCTGTCCTGCCCGGGCCGGAAGCCCTCCAGCAACCCGTCACCCGCCTGTTCACCTTCTCCTTCCTGCAGGGCTTTCTGGTCCCCCACAGCCTCGGGCACCAGCTTCCCGTAGGAGTGTCTGTCGCTGGACGCAAACTTCACCGTATCAAAGTAGACAGACCCATTCGAGGCGTAGCTGGAAGATAAGAACAAGGTTGTGGGAAAGCCGGACGGATCCGGAGACAGCCCAGGACAGCTGACCAGAGGACGACCCGAAGAGCCCAGGGTCACGGGCCGCTCCCACCTGCTCTGCCGTGTCCGGGGCAGGCTCGGCCATTTAGCCCCGTGGATACGGCAACACCCCACCACGGCCGCCGTGCAGGCTGACCGGGCCCGACAAGGACACTTCACGCCACAGAGACCAACTCCTCACTCGCCGCACAGCGGGTCCCTCTGCAGACCCTCTGCTCGCATGCGGTGACCCTGCGGCTCCGACCTGGGCCCTCCGCTTGGCAACGGTGTGGTCCCGCCAGGCCCCCACTCTGGCTACATTCCCACGTGCCCAGCCACGGCTCTCTGCCTCCCAGGAGCACGCCAGACTGTGGCGGCCCAGAACGCTCCGTCTTCTCCCACCTTGGCCTTGCCCGCGGCACTCAGTGTGGCACGGTGCTGCCCTGAGCGGTCGTGTCAAGTGGGGCAGAGAGCGGAGGCGCCGTCCCTTCCAGAGAACAGACACTGCTCTACGCCCATGCCAGGAGCCCCACACTCCTCACTTGGCTCGGTGGCTGCCTTGTCTGCCCTGCGAGGTGGGAAGCAATCTCCTCAGGGGGCCACAAACGAGCACTGTGTGCCGCAGACACCGCGCGCCCGTTTACGCCTCCACTTGCCGGTGATTTCGGAGCGCGCCCACCACGGATAGCTGACTGTGTTTCCCGCCATCAGGCAGTGCTAGGATCGGAGACCAGGGCCGCAGCGGAGTGTGTTGGATCAGAGCCGCGCCAAGGGCCCTGAGGGAACACCCTTGCCCTGGGAGGTGACTCCCTGCCCGCACGGCGAGGCCGATGCCTCCAGACACCTGGCAGGTCCACACTTACCAGGCTGGGCTCCGTGCTCACGGTCTGAGCTTGGAGCCCCCTGCTGGCTGGACCCCAGGCCCCGGGCTGCACCTGCCTGTCTGCCGGGGGCTCCGGGGACAGCCGGCACCTCCCTCCTGCTGTTCCTGCCTGCCTTGAACAAAGATCTGGCCACAGCACGGCCGAGTAGCTGTCGGACGGTGGCCAACACCAAGGCGAGCCCGGACAGGCCTCTTACGGAGCAGCCCGGAAGCTGGGACCCAGCGCCGCGGAGGGAAGAGGCCTGCCGGGAGGTCGGCGTGCAGAGGTCCCCAGATCCCTGTGTATGGCCCTAGTGGCCAGCACCTCCAAGTGGGGGTGGGTTTGGAGACCGGGTCTTCCCAGAAGTAAAGTGGGGTCCCCAGGGTGAGCCCTAACCCCGCGGGACCCCCACGCGGCTGTCTGCATAAGACGTCATCGGGACACAAGAGGAGCCCGAGCAGCCCACGGGCAGAGCGACAAATGGAAGAGAAGTCTGCAAGGTAGCCACCTCCCAGAAGCCGAGGACGGGGCCAGCACAGACCCCCTGCGCGGGGGCCTCAGACGTCTGCCCTCTGGAGCTGGGAGCAAACCCATTTCTGCTGCTTCAGCCGCCTGGTCTGTGGGCTTGGTGAGAGCAGTGCCAGGCGCCCGCATGCCTGGGGCGGCCACAGCCCCAGTGGCCTCCCTGCTCTGCGTCCCCTCCCAGAGACGGAGAGCTGCCCTCCCGGCAACCCTCCCGGATGGCACACGGCCCCGAGAAGGGCCCTCAGCTCACCCGTAACCATTGTCCACGATCTTCTGGACGAAGTCCACGATCTCCGGCACGTACTCGCTAACGCGGGTTAAGACGTCTGGAGGGAGGACCTGTGGACGCCAGAGAAGGTTCAAGTTCTTCTGAAACGTCAGCCTCAGACGAGCGCCCCCAGGAAACCGGCAGAACCAAATGCCGGCTGAGAAGCTGCCTGTGCCCTCGGCGTGTGCCGGGGCGCCGAGGGCACAGGCCCGCCGGCCGCACTCACGTTCAGCGCCTCCATGTCCCTGTGGAAGTCCTCCTCCCAGAACTTGGGCAGTCTGGAGAAGATGGAGTTGTCGGTGACCTCACTGCCGAGGCTGGAGTCCAGCCAGTCCGAGAGCAAGTCCTTCGCTTCCTCCAGCAGCACCTGAGCAGAAAGGGCGCCAACATCCACACACACGTGCCGGACCGCACCCTGCGCAGTCAGGCCGCGGGAGTCACGGCCTCTGTCAAAGGTGGGTCGTGCACGGCCCTGATCCACGAAGGGCTGCCGTCCCCGCGAGACCACGACACTGTGATCGGCTCAGCACTGAGAGGCCCCAGACTGCGAACGGGAGGCCCAGACGCTCACTGACGCTATCTCAGGACGTCCGCGGCCAGGATGGGTGGGCAGAACCCTGTCCCGGATAGAGGCGCCAAGGCCACAGCGCCCCGACCATCAGCGCCGTCAACCGACGACGCCAGCCCCGTGTCACGCCCCACCCCGTGCGGCACTGGTACGAGACTGTCACTGCGGCACCCACGCCACTACAGAGAAAGGTCCACCTGGGACGGGATGTGGGTGTCACGGCTGCGGCCTGAGCCTCGCAGGCAGGGGGGACCGAGGTCCACGTCTGGAGGAACCCGGGGTTTCCAGCATGTGAACCGGAGCGACAGGGACGTGGGGACAGGCAGGCGGTCTGGGGTCCCCCCGAAGTGAGGGGGCAAAGAACAAAGGGCAGAGGGAGGAAGGGCAGGGCAAGTGCACGTGGGAGACACGGTGAGGCATGCAGGGTGGGTGCCTGTGGATCCACGAGGCTGACAGGGAAGGGGCAGCTAGGGTGTCCCGCCAAGAGCCCCCAGGTGGGACAGCCCTGGTAACCGCTGCTGGGAGGCCAGTGGCGAGGGAGACCCGCCAGTACGCTCGGTCCATAGGCGCAGCACGCTGGGGATGGAGCCCCACGCCTGGCACACGGGCCCCCCTGAGCCTAGCCACCACAGTGAGGACATGGGACAGCTGTAGAGCCAAACACGGCAGGGATCCTGGGCTCTCAGCCCCGGGGCTGTAAACCACCAGGACGAACATGCTCGGGCTCCAGCGCACCAGGCCGCCCGTGTGCAAGAACGGAGGGCACGGCGAGCGGACAGAAGGCAGTCCGAAGAAAACAGGAAGGAGACCCCAGAGAGCGGTGACACTGGGACGGAAACGAGACCGTCTTCGGTGGGGTCATCTGCAGATCGGACGTGGCCAACGGAGGCATCTCGGAGCTGGGGGACCCCCGAAGAGAAACCACCCAACGGCACAGCAGACGGGTTGCCTTCGTAGAGACAGAACGGAACCCGGCAGAATGGCCAGGACTGCGGGACGAGCTCAAACGGTGTGCTGGGTGCTCTGGGACACGCCAGAGGGACAGGAGGGAAGGAGCAGAGAAACAGCTGGAGTCCACCGGCAGAGGGCGCCCCGCTCGCGGCAGAGCCTGAACTGCAGGTATAGGGCGCTCCGGGAACCTCGACAGGACACCACAGCTGGGCAGACCGCGGGCAAGCTGCAGAAAGTCCCGAAAGGAGTCTGAGGACAAACACTTTGCCCGTGAGCGAACACGGTGAGAACCACAGCCCCCTCCTCCTCACAAAGCAGGGGATGCAGGGGACACATCAGTGTCAGAGAAGACACTCGCTACCCTAGGACCTTGGGCCCTGCGAGCTCATCCTTCAAAAGCAAAGGGAAACAGAGGCTCTCAGGCAAGCAAAGTCAAGGGAACTTGTTGCCAGGAGACCTGGTTTGCAAGAAGTGGGAAAAGTTCTTTAGAGAGAACACACAGAAGAGGTCAGAAGCTTGGGTCTGGGAGGGAGAGCATCGGAGAGAAGACGCACAGGTGAAGTGAAAACTTCCGTTTTTCCTTTTTAAGTAAAAAATGTTTATGTGCTGAGAGGGAGAGTGTGTGTGTGGACGTGAGTGCAGGGGTGGAGGGAGAGAGAAGAGAGGGGTGGTCAAGGCCACCCCTGCTGAGCACAGAGCCCAATGCGCAGTCCAGTGCAGGACCCCGAGACCATGCCCTGAGCTCCACTGGCGAAGCCCCCCCGGGCGCCCCACAACCCGCTTTTGCTCATTGACTTAACACCTGTTAGATCAAACCAGTAACAGCAAGAACGCATCAGTCGGCCTGCTTACGCGCGTACGCGACGCACACGGAGCCCCGCACGCCGGGTTTACAGACAGGTGAAGTGAGTGACAGGGGCAGCGTGAGGACGGTAAAGCACCCAGGGCTGGGTCGTGCCTTTGAGAGTGGACTGAAGTTCGTGGGGAGTGGCTACTGCAAACTCTAGGTGACCACTAAAAAAAGGCTAACTGATTTGCTCTAAGAGGAGAGAAAGTGGAATCATGGGAAATGCTCAGTCAGACCCACAGACGGCAGGAAAGGACCGGAGGACGTGAGCGGGAGCGAGAACAAGGGCCGCGAACAGAGCAATCCAGCGGCGAGGGACCCAGCTGTCTCCGTGCCACTGGGGACGCCAGCGGTCTAAATGCGCCTCACAGCACCGTCTGGGAAATCAAACTATAAGCCCCGCCCGTACGCTGTCACAGGAATCTGCTTCGACTGTAAGACACGTACGGACTCGCAGTCGACGGAGACAAGCGAGCCACGCTAACACGAACCGAGACAGAGCAGGAGTGGCTGCTTTCCGACAGTGCCACATGGCTGGGGGCAAGACCGCCATCAGCATAGAGAAGAGCTTGGTGGACAAAGGGGTCCGTTCTGCGAGACAGCGGTGCTCCCAGGACACGTGCCCAGCAGCAGGGCAGCAAGCACACGAGGCGAAAGCACACAGAACTCCAAGGAGAAACAGATGAACCCACGAAGGTGGCTGGGGACTTCAGGACCCTCCCTCAGGCACACACCGGCCCTGCAGGGGTCAGCGAGGACAGAGGTCAGCGAGGACACAGCTGACCTCAACCGTACCCTCGGTCAGCCGGACCTGAAGGACCTCTACAGACCACTGGGTCCCGCAGCAGCAGGACACACATTCCTCTCATGCTCTCCTGGGATGCTCACCAGCACCGTCCGCAGGCAGGGCCCCACAACACGCCTGAACAAATTCGAAAGAACAGACGTCATACGTGGTGTCTGCTCTTGGACCACCATGGAACCGAACTGGAAATCAGAGAAAGAGAGCCGGGGCGTCCCCACAAACAACATGCTTCCAAAGAACACAAGGGTCAAAGAAGGTACCTTGAGAAAAGATTAAAATTTTGCAATAAGTGAACGTGAAAACACACCCTATCCAAATTGGTGAGATGCAGCAAAAGCAGCGGTTAGAAGCAGTCCGCAACACCGGGAGGACAGATTAGAAACACAGAGAGATCTCAAGTCCGTCACCTAAGCTTCCGCCCCAGGAAAGTAGGAAAACAAGAACAAGTCAACTCCAAAATGACAGAAAAGAAACAATAATAATTAAAGCCAAAAACAAGGAATCAACAGACGAAAATCAACAAACCCAGAAACCGATTCTTTGAGGAAATGAATGAAATTGTTGAGCCTCTAGCCAGGCTACTACCTAAGACAAAGGAGAGAGGCCACAAATTCTAACCCCCAAAACGAAGGAGGGACATCACTACAGACCTCACGGAAATTAGAAGCATAACGAAGAAACACTATACAGTTATAGTACACTGTACACTATACAGACACAAACTCGTGCCCCCAAGTTTGAGAACCGTTAATGGTCCGATTCTTTGAAAGACACAAGGTGCCAAAACTTATAATGATATAAACCATCTGAAGAAGCTTATGAGCCAGTGACAAGATTTAATTAACAATTTATGACTTTCCAAAACAGAAATCACCTGGCCCAGAGGGGTTCACGGTGAATTTTACCAAACATGTAAGGGACAGATTATATGGATTTTCTATAGTTTTCCAGAGGACAGAAGCAGAGGGACTAGTTCCTAAGTCATTCTAGGAGGAAGGCATTACCCTGATACCGAAAACAAAAATCCCGCAAAAACAGAAAACTGCAGACCAGTATTTCTCGTTAACAGAGATGCAAAAATCCTTAACAATATATTAGCGAATTACATCCAGAAAAGTCCTAAAAGAATTATACACCGTAGGCAAGTGGCAGCTATCACAGGTTTGTAAGGCTGGTTCCACAGTAGAAAACCAATTAATGTAAATCATTCCATCAGCGCGGTAAAGAAAGCTGAACGCCGTAGTCACGCAGATGCATGAAAAGCATATGGACAACCTAACAGCCGCTCATGATAAAGTCTCAGTAAGCCAGGACAGAGCCAAACTTCCTCACCTTGATCAAGGACAGCAACGAAAGTCACGCACAGCTAACACTGTGCTTTGTGGTGAGACCGAGCTTTTCTGTGAAGATCCAGGGCGAGGCGAGGATGTTTCCTCTCGCCAGCCCTCCTCTGCCTCACCCTGGACGCACCTGCTCACACGGCGACAAGTGGAGGAAACGGAAGGCATACTCACGGGGAGGAGGACGTGAGACCGCACGCCAGCACGCGACACGGGGAGTCCGTCCGAAACACATTACGTCACACGCCCCAAGACGAAATCCTCAGGTGTGAGCCTCAGGAACCGTGTGCAAGACCTACGCGAGGACGACCAAGTCTGGCGGGAGAAGTCGAAGGAGACTAACTAGCAGAGGGGTACTTCCTGCTCACCAATGGGAGACCCACAGTGTCGAAATGTCAGCTCTTGCTAACACGATCCACCGATCCGACGCCATCCGGGTGGACATCCCAGTGCGGCACTGTAGTGACGTCACACGCGGATTCTCCACTTCCACCGAGGCAAGAGCCCCGAAGAGCCAACTCAATACTGAAGGAGAACGAAGTCGGAGGCCTGACTCCACCTGACTTCACGACGTTCTCCAAAACCGTAGTGACCGGGACGGCGCGGTGTCGGCAGAAGAAGAGACACACAGATCCAGGAGCAGAAGAGAGAGCCAGACATGGCCCACCCCGACGGAGTTGCCCGATCTGTGACGGGGGAACAGAGGCCACTCAGTAGAGACAAATACAGGCTCCTTCAGTAGAAGGTGCCAGAACGACTGGACGTCCACGCTCAGAACGAGTCCAGACCCGGTCTCTCACCGTCTGAAACGTGGCTCAGACTGGGAGGAAAACCAGACAACAAGAGGGTCACGGATGAGCAAGCCTCCGTAAGCGCGCGTGGCCGTGATGTCTGTGCCACAACTCGGATGGCACTGTCTGTGAGGACGGGTGGCTGCTGGACGCCATCAAAACTAAAAATGTCTGCGGCGCCTGGGGACTCGGTCGTTAAGCCTCTGCCTTCGGCTCAGGTCATGATCTCAGGGTCCTGGGATCGAGCCCCACGTCGGGCTCTCTGCTCAGCGAGAGCCTGCTTCTCCCTCTCCCAGTCCCCCTGCTTGTGCTCCCTCTCTCGCTGTGTCTCTCTTTCAGATAAATAAATAAATCTTTAAAATAAAAAATAATAAATTAATCAAAAATGTTTGCTGTGGGAAGGACACTGTCAAGAACACAGACGAGTGACGGACCGGAAGAAGGTATTTCCCGGACACACAGCTGATCGAGGACTGTTACCCGAACGTGCAAACCTAACGGTAAGAGAACAGCCCCGGATAAAAAACGGGCCAATGCCCTGAATAGGCTCCGCAGCCAAGATGACACACAGATGGCAAATAAGCCCCATATCTGATGTCTCCAGGACACGCAAACCACGACGGCAAGACCCCATCACGCGCCTGCGCGAGCGGCCCACACACAAGCACGGCAGCAGCAGACGCGGGGAAAACCCAGAGCAGAGGCTCATCACGGCTGGGGGACACGACGGGGCGGCCGCTCCGGAGGGCGGCGCGTGCTCCGCGGCAGCTCCACAAACGCGCACTCTACGCCCCGGCAGTCACACTCCCCGGCGTTGACCCAAAGGAGCCGAAGACCCCAGTCAGCACGGAAACCCGCAGGTGGGTATTTCTAGCAGCTTCTTCACATCGGCCGAAACCTGGAAGCAGCACGGACAGACTTCGGGAGCGCAGCGACAGCGGCTGCGGGCCGTCCGGATGCCGGAGTGGGACCTAGAACCCGGAGAATGAAGCTATCAGGCCAGGAAAAGACACGGGGGACCCTCAAATGTGAACTTAGCGACGAAAGCTGATTTGAGAAGACACAGATTGGAGGACTCCAGCCCTATGACATTCTGGAAAGAGAAAACCATGGAGGTGGCAAAAAGATCAGTGGTTTCAGGGGGCGGGAGGGATGAGCGGGGAGGGGCACGGAGGAGTCGTAGGGCAGGGAACTACTCTGCAGGCGACAGTACCAGTCGACAGGAACGTGGTGCATCCGTCCACACCCGCAGAGTGGACCCCCAAGAGAGAAGCCAAGGTCAACCACGGGCTCTGGGAGAAGCTGCTGTGTCCTGGCAGCTTCATCCATGGTAACAAAGAGGCCAGCCGGTGGGCCCCCCGACAGCGGGAGAGGCCAGAGGAGGAGGGACGGGGCACAGGGGCCATCTCCGTCCCTTCCTCTCAGTCCTGCTGTGACCCTGAAACGGCTCTAGAAACCAGGTCTTCAGAGAAACAGATGAGACAGAGAGATGGAAGGGAGAGGACCAGTCGTCCCCAGTGACGGTTCCGGACATTGTTTAAAATCCCAAGAGCGTCTCTCCTGGGACGGGACGAGCCGAGAATTCAAAACACACCTGAAGAACTAAACCAGGACACACAGGCCTCGGCGTCTTCCCTGCCGCACGGCAGGGACGGCGGTCGCGATGCTCGCCCAGGGTGGGTAGCCTGGCCGACAGAGGAGAACCCACAGGCCCAGCACACGGAGCCAACGCAGAACACAAAACCGCTCAGTGGAGACACAAAACACAGCCCCATGTGACCGCATGGAACAAGACCCCGTGGTTACAAGGAACCGGAAGAACAACAGAGATCGGGAGAAAGTGCAGCGCGGCTGAGCACACAGGGTTGGCGTCCAGGCTCCGAGTGCCTGCAAGCCCATGAGGAGAGGCCAGCTCAGCGGGAAGGGGCAGGAGACTAGTGCACAGACGACAGCATGTCGTGAGGGACCGTCGTGAGGGCCCCGAGAGCAGCGGATTCCGCCGGCGCCCTGACGAGCTCGCGCATTAGTTCACGTCCTGCTGGCAACAGGGAAGGACCCTCCGACGTGCTCCCCGCACACAAACGCCTCCCACGGGCACGGCGTGGTGGCCGGTGGGGAGCGTGTCGTGTCCGCTGTGCATGGAGCCGTCCCCCGGCTGCGTCCCCGTGACACCCGCAGGTGCGAGGACACATCCACCCTCCTGGGGGGTCGCCGGACGCATGGCTGGTGCTGGGGACCCGAGAGTTACCCAGATTCCCAGGTCACGCACCCCACGGCCCGGCAGAGCTCCCCAGGGTTACAGTCTCGAGACACGCTTCCAAACGTGTGCCCAGAGACGGACAGAAAATTGTCCCCAACCATGAACAGAGCAGGCAGATGCAAACCGGGAGCACGAAGGGACACTGCATCACGCTCATCGGGAAGCTGATGTGGGGAACAGGGTGACCCGTGCCGGCGGCCACACGCACAAACCACCGACGTGCTGCCATGGGGGGCAGTGCGGCACTTCCTCTGCGTCCCGCAAACCCATGGCCGCACCGCCCAGCAGCTCCCCTCGGAGTCTCTGCCCAGAAGGACCCGACGCAGGGACCCGAGTGGATCCGAGCATGTCCCTGCTCACAGCTGCGTCACTCGTGATGGCCCGAAGGCGGGAACGACACAAGTGTGCGTCAGAACCTGGACGTATCTACCAGTCCCACTGGGTCTGATAAAGGACACTAGGACACCTGCCACAGCCGGAAGGACATCATACCAAGAGAAAGACACCAGCTGTGAAAGGAGACACCATAGCATTCCGCTTCTCTGAAGGCCCCGGAGTCCCCAGATTCAGAGACAGAGGAGATGGTGGGCGCCGGGGCCAGGGAAGGGACGGGGGTTGGTGTCTCAGGGGGACAGAGAGTGGACGGTGGGCGCCGGGGCCGGGGGAGGATGGAGGTCAGTATCTCAGAGGGACAGTCTCTGTCTGGGAAGATGGAAAGTTCTGGATGGGGACGGCCGCACAACAGTGTGAATGTGCTTAATGTCCCTGAACTCTGCGCCTACAATCGGTTAAGACGGTAAATTTTACAAGTGTCCGTCTTACCTACTTTCTAGAGGAGAGGACCAGTGGCCGGTTACGAAACAATCCGCAGCGGCGCTGGTGGCCGGGCACGCAGGCGCCGCCCGAGGAGAGGGAGAGAGCGCAGGCCCCGGAGGCCCATCGCAGACAGGCCAGCCGCGACCACGCAGGGGCCCCACACAGGAGCAGGCCGAGCGGAAGGCCGCGTCCGCCGCGCTCTTTCTCACCAAGCTCAGAACGAGCGGTGCCGGCAGCCTGAACTAAGCGAAGAGGAAAGCGAGAGGGAAGCCTAAGCCGGGCGGGCTCTAGGGGCATCTCTTCCCCTGCCTCCAGCGGGGCAGAGGGCTGTGGCCGCATCTTTGCGGGAGCTCCCGGGTCCCTGAGTGTTGAGAAGGGCCAGCAGGGGGCGCCGGCGTGCAGGAGAAGGGACGCGCGGCCGGCACTGACCGCCTCTCCGGGGAAAGGCTGGCAGGGAGCCTGGCCCCCTTGCACTCCTGCCCTCCGCGGGTCTGAGGGAGAACCTTTCCCGGGGGCAGGAGAGCCGGCCCGGGGCGGGGGTGGGGTGGGGTGGGGGGGGTGCTCAGTGCAACCTCAGCCTCCCTCTGCTCCTTGCGCAGCGGCGACCCCAAGCAGCGCAGGAGAGCCAGCGGGAAGACTCTGCAAAGTCCTGCCGCACACACTCCGGGGCCCCAGTGCCGTGAGGACGCTGTGTGGCGGCAGGCCGCTGGGGGACCTCACCTCCGCACAGCCGTCGGCCGCCTCGGCCGGGACGCCGCTCTGCACAGCCCTCTGCAGCGGCTCGGCCGCCAGCTCCACCGCTCGCCGGGTGCGCTCCAGCATCTGCCTTCGGTCGGGGTCCGTGGTCTCCCGTAACTTGGCTGAAAACGGCTGCAAACACAGGACAGGGCGGGCCCATGGGATGCGGCTCAGCACAGCCCCGCGCCCCGGGGGGCCCCTCACTGGAGGCGAGAGAGAAGTCTGCGTCCCTAAGGGCGTGAGTCCAGCTTCACTGCCAGACGGTCGGACGGACAGGAGCAGACGGACCCTGAAGGCCCGCTCCTCACGCCCGCCCTGGGGCTGGTGGTCTGATGTCATAGGCTGTGCTCCGGTCACGGGGGCGTCACCTGGGGACTTTGTGAACGTCAGGAAAGCACCCGTGACCTGGCGGGCCGGGCCCTGGTCGGCCGAAGACAGCTAAGCTCTGATTTCCCTCCCAGCGCTTCTTGCGGACGTAAAACGCGGCACTACACCAGCGACGGCCGCCGCGGCTCCTCTAACAGTCCCTGCTGCTGGGAGCGGGAATGACACGCTCTGACCTCACTCTGTTACCACGGTAATGCGTAACGCTGCCTTTCAAAGCGAACCCACCGGGAGAACGTGTCTCTTCAAGTTCTGAGAACTTCCAGCACCCCCGGTCTCAGCGGCTCGGCCCAGCGCCTGGGTCGCCCGGGGCAGCACCGCGTGGGCGAGCCCTCCACCCGCAAGAGCCCGCGGGCACATCTGATCATCGCATGAGCGAGCGTCCGTCAGTGCCCCCGTGACGCCCTCAGACAATCTCCCAGAAGTGGGGGGCCCAGGCACCGACTCCACGCCCCCGTCCGAGCGCCTTTCCGGAGCTGCTGCCCAGCAGCCAGGAGACCACCTTGGTCAGAACCCAGAGGCCCTGACGGAGCTGGCTTTAGTTGCGTCCACTGTGGGAGGCCCGGCGGGGATAGCCACCGCCCTAGGGACAGTCAGGAGTCAGGGAGCAGACAGCGAGGGGCCCACCTTCAGGGCGGCGTGAACGTCCTGCAGGACCTGGGCTGCCCGCGGCTGCTTCTCCCGATAGCGCTCGAACAGGTAGTTCTGCCGGGCCCTCTTGATGATCTGGAAGAAGAGGGACCCTGGGGTCGTGCTCCCATGTAGCAGGCAGGCTCCGAGCCCCACGCAGCCACACCGAGGCAATTCCGGCGACCTTACTGGTCTCCAGGAAACGGGCCGCCCCCTCCTGCCCTCCCCACGCCGTGCTGGGCAGAAGAGCACGTGCGACCACAGGTCCTGCTGCCACGAAGCCCCACGGGCTGCAGTTTTATCAAGTGGGCCCGGACACGCGGGGTTCTCTCGGCCCCCGTATGACGTCATCGGTATGAACTGTGACACTGCGACACGGAGGGGGCTCACACCCCGTGCATGCGGCTGAGGCCCCCGCATGTCATCTACAAACGCCGCTTCCTCCCCCGGCCCCCCGTGCGCGGACGGGCCGGTCAGAGCCACACCTTGTCGTCCACATCTGTGATGTTCATGCAGTAGAAGACGTCGTACCCGAAGTAGTCGCGCAGCACCCGCCGCAGGATGTCGAAGGAGATGTAGGACCTGGAGCGTGGGGACGCGCCTGTCGCACCGCCCGCCGGGGCCCACCGCCCGCCGCACTCCCCAGCCCACTGCGCCGTGGCCACGAGGGCCGGGAGCGCCGGGGGGCCAGCCTGCTCCACACCTGGGCTCCTGCCACAGCTGCCTGGTGGGGAAGCCACGGCCTGCGGGTCAAAACACCAGTGTGCGGCCCAGGACGCTGGCCACGGCGCGGCAAGGCAGCGAGCTCATGGCCCATGCGTACTCTCCGACTTTTCCATCGTCTACGTGGATTACTTACAGAATGGGGATGTTTATCTCAAGAACAGAAGATCTCAGAAGGGCTGAGATGCTCTGTGGGACCACGCCTCCAGATCCCCGGGGACCCCCGGCCCGTGCTGGGTGCCCGGCAGCAGCTCCTACCTGGCGTGCCCCATGTGAGACGCGTCGTAGACGGTAGGCCCACAGCAGTACCAAGTCACCCTCTTCCCGTGCTGAGGCACGAACACGTCCTGTGTTAAAAATGGAGGAAAGACAACCGTCAGCCGCGGAAGAGACGCCGTGCGGGTTCACCCCAGGCGGCGACGGAGGGTGTGGCTGGTCTACTGAAACTCAACAACACCCCCGTTCCAGTGACAAAAGTCACAGATGCTCGGTGAGGTCAGATGGAATCGCCGAGAACCCTGTGTCCCCATCAGCCACCGTGCTCACTGATGAAATTCCAATCAGCCACGCTGCAGCCACGGGCCACGCTGAGCAGAACACACCAAGCAAACCCCATTCAACTGGGATCCGATCCTGCTGCCTTCGCAAAACCTGGTCTCCTCCCAACCACGCCAACCAGGTCGCCCCTCCCCCACCGCACCCGTTGTGTTCAGCGTGCACGGTGACAACTGCTACCACCACGTGGCCCCTCCAAAAGCAGGCGGGCACGTGGCCTGGCTCGGAGTGACACGTGGTCGGGGCGCTCCAGGCCCGCAAGCCCCACAGGCTGTCCCGTCAAGGCGTGCTGTCCCCGAGCGTGCCCGCTGTGGGAGCCGGCTCTGCCCACCAAGGGCCCCGTGTGGCAAGCGGGGCGAGTGCTGAGCCATCTCCACTCCCGTCTGGGCCGCGGGCCGCGGAGCTCGTCCATGGCCTCCCCTGCACCCGCCACGCCCTCTTACCTTCCTCCGGGTGAGGCTGTTGTACAGGCGAAGCGTGCACGGAGGGGACCCAGCTGGAGGGTACCACTGAGGCTGCCCCCGCCGGCCTCTACCTGCCAAGGCGGAGAGAACACCAGTCACGCTGCACCCGGACACTGGGTCTTTACGACAGACACCGGGTCTGTCCTCAGCACATCGTGACATGGGGCTCGCCGGGTCTCCGTCAGCATCGCCCGGGCCGGACGCACCGGTGTCTCTCGTTTGCTTCACTCACAGTCTGTGCAGCAGCAACCACAGCACGGCCCGGGGGCACCTGTGAGAAGGGGTCACACCCCTTCCTCCCCCGCTCCCCAAACCCGGGCCCTCCCTCTGCCAATGGACACCGTGGTGGACACGGCTGGTGGGCCACGAGGGGGCACGGGCCCTGCAGTGCCAGGGTCGAGCAGCATACAAGTGGGGGTGCCCGACAGGGACACGGGCCACTGTTCGGAGCAGCACAGGGCCGGCCGGGCCACGACAGCCACAGAAACTCAGCAGGAACAGGCTCCAACCCAGCCCAGCTCCATCAGACGGAGGTAAGCGAGCGGCCAGCACCCCCGCAGGTCCGATCCCCGCCCCCCACAGCACGCGGTCACTCCCTGACTCCGCCGGGACGAGACGCTGTGGCGTCCAGCTCCACACGGGTGCTCGGCCAACTCGGAAACTGTGGGGTGGCTCTGCCCTCGCGGTCTTGCAGGAGAGACCCTGCCTCCTTGCTGGCACTGCCTCGAGGCTGCCCCTGCTGCTCCCGGTGTCCCAGGCCCACACTTCCATCTGGACAGAGGGCGGCGCGGATGCGGCCCGCACCCCGAGAGCCCGAGGGGGAGCGTCCTGTGTCTGGAGCCCAGCTGCCCCGGCCCTTGCTCACACTGTGCAGCATGGGCACACGGGGGCCGCCACAGTACCTGTCCCGCCTGCCCAAGCAGGGAGGGGTCAGCAGCACACTGAGCCACCCTCCTCCTCTCCACTCCCCACCCCTGCCTCGGCCCCCGCAAAGGTTCTCTCGTGCCCGCTGGCCTGCCGCCGGGGACCCCACAGAGCCCCACTTGCTGCTTCTGCTGGGAGTCACCGGGGAGGCCGTCCCGGGCTTGGCCACGTGCCCCAGGAGTCGTACCAGCCACACAGACGCTGACCTCAGTGACCCGCAGCGGAGAGCGCAGGAGGAAGGCCGCGGCCGCGTGGGTGTGAGCGCGAGCGTGTCTGTGCGAGCGTGTGCATGAGAGCAAGTGCGTGCGCACGGGCATGAGCACACAGGCGAGCGCGTGCACGGGGGCGGGGAGCAGGCAGATGGGGAGAGAGACCCCGCGCCCGACAGGAGCTGGGTCCTGCGGTGACCGCCGGCAAAGCAGGGCAGCAGGACTGGGCGGCACCGTTGGTGATCAGCGGTGCGCACTCCTGAGCTCGGGCGGCGGCTTGCGCCCCCTTCACCGCCGCAGATGCCCTGGGAGGAAGCGCTGCGGCGGGCACTCGGGGACGATCACCCGGCCCTCTGCCTCCTTTCCCGCTCAGACCCCGTGCCCCTAAACGGAGCCGGCACTGCCCCCTGGGCTGGGCGGGGCCAGAGGACGAGAGCTTGGGGACCAGTGGTGCCTGTCCCGCCAGGCGGGAAGGCCGGTCTGAGACGCCGTGGGGACGTGGCAGGACGCAGCCAGGGGCACGGCCCAGGCAGCCGGGCCACGCCCCACAGAGCCACGACTGGGCTGGAGGGCATGGGGCAGAGAGCACACAAGGACCCTGGACTCAGTGAGGAAACTGTCCTCGAGTGGTCCCTTGTACCATCCCTGCTAGGAGCCCGAGCCCGGCTCACTCGGGACAGCGGCCCTCCCGCGACATTCCACCCCCCGCCGGCTCCGCTAGTCTCTCCGCGCTCCCCCCGCACCTCTGCCCTGGCAGCCGTCACCTGCGCACAGATTCTGCTTCGGTTTCTGCTCCAAGGACCGACCACAGACCACTCACCCGTTCATCCAACACACACCCAGCCCCCTGCAGGCCCCATCCTGGGCGCACGGCGGACACAAACCCCTGACCCAACAGAACCGCACACGCTGCTGAGGGGCACTGTGCCCACCTCACCACCCAGGGAGGAGAAACGCTCCCCCAGGACACGGGGTAGGGGCCACAGGGCAGAGAGCAGAGCTGCACCGCGAGGCTCCTCCAGCCACGGGCCCTAAGCTGCCCGCCGGGGGGGCCGGGGGCCGGGGCGGCCAGGCCCTGGCGGGGCAGGGGGGAGGCTGAGGGGACAGGGAGGAGGGCGGAGGGACACCCACACCCCACTTTCTGTGCCTGCAGGAGCCTTGGGCTTTGAGGCCCGCAGCCCCGGGGAGGGACATGGAGGGACAGACCAGGCGCCAACTGCAGGAGCAGGGATGAGCTGTCACAGGCCCTGGGGGGACGGGCTTGGAGGGAGTAGGGACAGGGTGCCAGCAAGTGGGGGACTGGGAGAGGTGGCGCTCGTGCCCGGGACAGGACGTCAGGGCCCCGAGACAGAGCAGTGTTCAATGCCGGCAGCAAAGCGGGGTGGCAGGCGCTCAGCTCCCGTCCTCCCGGGGATGCAAGAGATGGTCTGGGACTGGCGTGGTTGGCCCAGGCACACGAGGGGACTTGGAGGCAGACAGAGTCAGGAAACCCTATGGGGGCCACCCTGGGTGTGTCTCTCCCCCGTCTCCAAGCCGGCCGAGACTCGTCAACACGCGGTGTGGAACTCCGTCTCGAGTGCCCTTCTCTCACGGCTGAAGGGCATCTGCTCGTTCTCCCGACAAGGCCCTGGACGGACCAGGAGCCAGGCCACCGCCAAGGCTGGGAGCCCCGGATGCCCCGACCTCCGTCCCTGCAGGCTGTGTCTCGGGAGCTGGGACCCATGGGGACGTGGCACCCGGCACCGTGGCTATCACTGGGGTCACCGTGCTAGATGCCCGCGGAGGAGACAGTGTGTGCGGAGAGCCCCCACACAGTGCCGGGGAAGGGTTATCCGGAAAACCAAACCTCACCCCACGTGGGAGAAACGATGCCCCCACCTCGGCCTGTTCCCGCAGAGGGCCCAGCCCAGGACAGTGGCGCAGGTGCTGGGCAGTACGGAAGGAGCCTGGGACAGCCCCCAGGAGGCTGCCCCGCTCGGCAAGGGCCGGCAGAGACAGCGTACGGCCCACGCCTCCCATGAAGCCACCTGAGTGCCCAAGCGGAGCTGCTCGAGGGCATCAGGTGACTGCGGGACGAAGCACCCAGGGGTTCATCGCAGGAGAGAAACCATACAGGGCCCAAGACCTTCCAGAAGGACCCCTAAAATCATCGGTGTCACAGCGCCGCAGACAGGCCAGCTCCCCAGACCGGAGCTCAAGCTCAAAGCCGAGAAATGACCTTGTTTGGATTTTCAGGGACTCCAACGGCCGCTAACATTGCTTCAGGCCTTAACCGCCCCACACCCTGTGGGAACACAGCCGGCGGAGCGTGGAGAGAACGAAGGAGAAGCAGCCGGTCCAACCGCAGCCAGGCCAGCAGTTAGCCGAGAATGCCAGGCTGCAGCCTGCGCCCAGGCCCCCGCCGGACCCCGTCCCCGCCAGGGGCGGCATGCTCTCACTCGGGCTCCTGCCGTGGCTCTCCCTGGGCTCCGCTACAGCGGCCACGGGCAGTTCGGCTCCACGAGGGCCGACACGTCGGCAGAGCCCGTCCTAACCTGCACCCGGGGTACGCGGGTCGGCCTGCCGGGCCACTGGCACTGCCACTCCACCGGGCTGCCGCCGCCCCCAGCCAGCACCGCAGCCCTCTGGGGCCCTGACCTTGGAGGTGGCCGCCAATGGGAAGCGCTACCAGCTGCGGAACTTCCTCTGCTACTCACTTGCTTGGCGCCCACAGGGCTCGCCTCTGCCGCAGGGGCCACCCAGGATCGCTTCTATGTGCCTGAACCACCGGGCCACGTGGAAGAGACGCGGGTCAGCGGGGGGGGCCGAGAGCTGCCTGAACACGTCCACGTCTGCCTGGGACAGGGAGTACCCCCGGACATAGCTACGCGTGCTGAGGTGCTCGTTCAGGGCCTGCACCCTGGCCGCCTCGTCACTAATGCTCAGGATGGACCTGTAGGCAGGAGCTGGAAAGACAGAGGCACACGGCATGAGTCAGGGCCCGGGGGCCTCGGGCCGAGCGCGGACACGCGCAGGGCTTCCCCGGGTATGGAACCTCAGAAGCAGAACCATGGCTGCCGGGGCTGGGGAGGGGCCCTGGAGAGTGCTAAGTGGGGTTCTGAGCTGCGGGGATGGGACAGCTGGGGAACGGGACTGCGGGGGTGGCTGGAGGTCACGGGAGGCCTAAGGGTCACCACACGGTGCGCTCTCCATAGGACTGCGACAGTGAACGTGACGTGACCTTGCGTGCATCCCACCTCAACTGAAGGCCAACGAGGTTTCCCGTCGGCTGAGTCCAAAGCCGCTTTGAACCCCAAAGGCCCTGCCCAGCCAGAGCCCTGCTGCCCAGAGGGGGCACGCCGACAGGGGACACCACTCTCGTTCACTGTAGACCTGCCAGAACAAGCCACCTTCCACATCCACCGCTGGGATTGTCAGAGGAAGCAGACAGACCTGTAGGCACCCGCCCACGCCCCCCACACCCAGCAGGTGGCTCTGAGGGCCCTGGGCAGCGGCCCCCATGCCACAGGCCCTACATCCCTATGGCTCAGATTCGGCCTGAGACCAGGAGGAACGTTCCAGTGGGTCTGTGCCTCCCACTCGCCTGCAGAGGGGCCTGCCCTTGTAAGCCCACCTCGCGGCTCCAGCGGGGCATCGGGCTGGAGGCAAAATCTGGGAAGAAGGGAGGCCATGCCTGGCCAAGAGCTCTGGGAAAGCCTAACTCTACGTAAGCATCCGGCTTCCGGAGCGCTTTCCGCTCCGCGTCTTCTTCCCAGGGAACTTGTACTTCACCGGGCAACGCGCTTCTGACAGCTCAGCGGCCTGCCAGGGTGCTGTCGGCGTGCTCTATGAAGAAGATGACGTCCAGTAAGCTCGACGGGAGGACCAGGCAGAGGTGCGGGCAGAGCCGGGGCTGGGGGCCAGTCTCCTGCAGCCCACCGTCCTCCCCACGCTGGCTCTCCGCACTCCCTGTCTGCGGCTCCTGCCCGTGCCACCAGCCCCGGGAGGGAGGGCGGCGGAGCGAGGACAGCACCACCCTGGTCCAGCCCGCCCCTCCCCCCAGAGCAAGCAGACAGGGACACACTCCTCTAGCTCGGAACGAGTTCCACTGACCAGAGCAGACCCCCAGGGCCACGCTGCACGTCGAATGGCCATCCCCAAGGAGCGGGATTAGGGCTGACTGGTAGTTCCCTCTTTTTTTTCCACGTGTCCTCTGATGAGCGTGCACCATTTTTAAAATGAGAACAACAGGTCAAATGTCCTACCTACCACGCTGGCTTTGGAGCACCGGTGAGGGACTTAGGGAACACCGTGCTGCAGGGCGGTGGCCGGGTGATGCACCGTGCCACGGCAGTGCTGGGGGCTCGTGCTGGGGGGCTCGGCACTGGGGAGCTCGTGCTGGGGGCTCAGTGCTGCGGGGTTTCAGTGCTGGGGGGCTCGGCGCTGGGGCAGGGGAGGAGCTCCTCTCCGCCTCCATAAAACAGGCTCAGAACAACACACGCCTCGTAAAAGCTGCCGCGTCTCAGTAAAATTACACTTGCAAACCTTTAAAATACTGCCTGGTGCACAGCCAGCCCCCAGTCGGCCTGCCCCTGAAGACACCTGTCCCTCTGTCATTATCAGAATGGCCCCTGAGCGAGTTCGCCCGGAGACTCCACACACACTGAAAATGCAGTGTCGGCCGCAGCCCAGCCATCCCAAGCAAAGGGCCCTCTCCGGACGTGCAGGCGCGGTGCCCTGGGAGGGCGGCCAGAGGACAGGCTCCCAGGCTGCGCAGAGCAGACAGTCGCCGCGCTAACTGTGGGGGCTGCACTCGAGCGTGTCTTGAGGAAACGGATAGGAACCAGGTCGGCTCTGACGTGGTTACGGGTTTCGGCCAGACCGCGGTCTGGTGAGCCCCGAGGCGAGACCAGATGGGCCGGTGGGCGAGCAGGATCCCCAGGGGCGGCAGTGGCGGTCCTCACTGTGTACCCAGCAGACGCCTGCCCCACGTCGGGGTCGGGGGGATGTCGGCCCGCCTGGGCCGCCTGCACACACAGCAAGGGAGCGGCCTCTCTGACCCCAGGCCGTGCTGTGCAGGGCCAGCTCAGACCCATCTGTCACCCGGTTTCTCCAAGTTAACCGCTGACCCCATCATGAAACACCTCCCGAGATCTCACAGACCAAACAGCCAGGCGATCTCTGAGCACCGGTGGTGACCACGACCACACGAAACCAACTGCAGTCCGGACGGGACTCCGAGCATCCCCTCCCCCTCTCCTCCGTGCCTTGTCACCGGCCTTTAATCCTGCCTCTGTCTTCCTCCTCTGTTCCGGGCCCAGTGGTCGGGCCGGGCCCACTGCAGCCCTTCAGAAGCAGCATCTGGGAGGTGAGGTGGGGCGCAGTGGGTACCCGCAGCTCCCCGGGGGCCCCGGTGCTGGCCCACGGCCCGCAGACCTGCCAGCAGCCCCCTTGCTCAAGACCAGACCCTTTGCAGCAGCAGGCCTGCCTCCCGCAGGAGCTCCCGGGCCAGGGCTGTCTGTGTTTCAAAGAGCAGCCTGGGCTCCGGGGTCAGCACCCCTCCCGCACTCCCCGGCGTAAGGACTGCTCCGGGCTGCATCGTGCAGCCGCTCTACGCACCCAGCCCTACAAACCACTTCCCTTCCACAACACTCCTCGGGCTCCCTGGCTGGCCTTCCTCCAGCCCCTCGTCTGGGGTCCCCTGCACACCGTTCCCTGTCGGGATGCTCATCTGCCCAAGGCTGGACAAGGCTTGCCGAACAGGGCCCTTCTCCATGTCAAATCCTGGAGGGCAACGAGGCGCGTGCATCCTGCTCTCCACCAGCGGGGGAAATGTCACCCACTCCCCGAGCCAAGGGTGTCCTCCCACAGGCCAAGGCCTCCGGACGCCTCTGCTAGTCCCCTCTCCCGAGCACCCGCCCCTCCAGTCCGGCTATCCCTCACCCGTGGCTGTCCCGAGGCACCATGCCTTGCCCCCCCCACGTGGGCGTGGGTCCCGGGGAGTGGCATGGCCATCGTCCCCTACCGGGCTAAAGTGTGGGTGCTCGGCTCTTACCCCCACACCACCCCGCCCCAGCGCCAGCCCTGGTCCCCGAGCCTGCCCGCCAGCACCTGGGGGGGCAGGTAGTGATCCTTCCAAACCCCAGAGGCAAGAACTGGACTCCGGAGATGTGCTCAAGGCCCACGCAGACCCGGCTCCTCTTTCTTCCTCGGGGCTCAGCCTCTGCCCCTCTTGGGATCCTCGGGAGCAGAGTGCTGGGGGCTCCCAGGTCCCTGTCCTCCATCTCCGGGCTGGGGGCCTGGCCAGCAGACCACTGCCCCCTGCTGCTGCCTGCAGGCCTGGCCCGGTGCAGCCGCCCCTGTGGTTCCCCGCACTCCTAGCTTGCCCCTGGGTCGGCTGGCAGAGAAGGCCCCGCCGGGTGTCGGGTCGCAGTCACAGAGCTCAGGCTCTGAACCGCACCGGCTAGTCGCACCGAGCAGCACGTGCTCCGGGACGGGACCAAGGAGGGAGGCCCTGTGTTCCAGCCCACCCCGGCCCTCACCTGTCTTCCGGGCCTCACCCTCCCCTGCTGTAACCCACCTCCCTTCCTGGACGGAAAGCCCCGGGGAGGCTGAGGCAGATCGCCCTGGTCTGCGGTCGGACCTCTGGCACCCGGCACCGCCTGCAAAGCTGGTGCCCCACGAGTCCTCAGTGAGCAAACGAGAAGCACCCGAGCACATCCTTGAGAGCCGCGCGGGGTGCTCTCCTCCGGGACGGGAAGCCACGATGCTCTCACCTGGCGGTTCTACCTTCCCGCGCCTTTCGGAGCTTCCATCAGGATCGCGGGCCGCTGCCCAGGTAGCTGCCACCGCGACACCGAGATGGCTTCATCTCTACCCCGAAGGCACCCTCTCTTATGACTCTTAAATGAAGGTAAACACTCGGAGACATGGAAACACGAGTTCACAGACGAGCAAATATTTGCCGTCCCTGCATATACACACTCCATCTCCCTTCGGGAGACACAGCAAAGCACATGGGCTTGGTCTCGCGCGCCCTGGCACACACGCCGGCCGGGGGCTGTCGCTGTGACTGATGGAATCAGTCCGGTTCTCATCCAAGCCAGCGCAGGACGGCGGCTGAGATCTCCGCCGCGGTCAAACCGCCAGGGCCGGAAGCCCGGCTTGGCCTCCGCGGAGCTGTGTGACACCGGACAAATCGGGCAACTTCTCAGAATGTCAGGACCGTCGCCCGGACAGGCAGTTAAGGGCAGTACCGGCCACAGGGGCTGCTCTCAGGATGAAAGGCCACAACAGATGAGCTTAGACCAGTGCCCGGAAGAGACGCCGCTGACAAAAATGCGAGCTACACGACATTGCAAAGACCCTTTGGATCACACGGCGTGAAGAATTAGACAGCAAATTTGACAGAGTCCCCCAGACTGCCAGCAGCGCAAGGCCTGAGGGGAGGTCCATCCACCCAGGCGCCCTCAGAGATGAGCCCTGTCTTCCCAACGAGCCTGGAATGGGGCAGCCCCTTCGAGGAGCCAAGGAGAAGCCGCAAACCCGGTGTCACCACAGGGAACCAAACAGGCGTTCTGAGTCCGCGTGAGGAAGAGCTGAAATGGGAAAAGACGAAACCGGGACCTCCTTGCAAGGCCTGGGGAAGGCACCTGGTGGCTCGGTCTGTTGGGCTGAGCAGTCTACTTTGGCTCAGGTCGTGATCCCGAAGTTCTGGGATCGAGCCCATGTCTGGCTCCCGGCTGAGCAGGGAGTCTGCTTTTCTGCCCCTCCTCTGGCTTGTGCACTCTCTCTCTCGCTCACTCTCTCTCAAATAGATAAATAAAATCTTAAAAAAAAAAATGACTGGGGCGCCTGGGTGGCTCAGTGGGTTAAGGCTCTGACTTCGGCTCGGGTCATGATCTCAGGGTCCTGGGATTGAGTCCTGCATCGGGCTCTCTGCTCCGCAGGGAGCCTGCTCCCCCCCCCCCACCGTCTGCCTCTCTGCCTACTTGTGATCTCTGTCAAACAAATAAATAAAATCTTTAAATTAAAAAACAACAACCACCACCTGGGAAGACGGTCACTTTCGATGACTCCAACCATTGGAATAAAAAACTTTCAAAACTGGAAACCAAGTGAGTCTAGTACGCACACGCACAGCCTTTCCTATCTGATTTATTTCCTGTTTCCGCAGGGTATGAACACAGATTCTCCACCCTGGAGGAAGCCTAGGGACAGGGGAGGGGAGGGGCAGCAGTGAAGGGAGAGCAGGCGGGCTGTGCCCTGGGCCCCTACAGGACTAGGAAAATCCACCACCTGTCCGGACATCCTGAGGGCTTCATTCTAATCTGTAGATCAATCTCCAAAACAGGACAATACTTACCAAGGCTCCGAAAACCTGACTTTCTAAAGCAATTAAAAGAAAATACCAACATGTCATTTATGTTCACAAATGAAGCAAAACCACACTTTCATTAAAACACAAAAAAGAACAGAGAAACAAGCTCCAGGCTGCAACATGGACACAGTGCCCGGCCTGGGCCAGGTGCTGCTGCTCTAAATCCTAAGGGATTTAGGATCCGAAAGGATCTAAATCTTAAGGGATGCCCCTTAAGGGTCCATGTCATCTGAGGTGGGCTGCTGGCCCCTGTGTGCTTTCGAGAAAGGGGCTGAGCTGGGGGCCCAGGCCAGCCACACCGGCTCCGGAGTCAGGCTCTGAACAGGCGGCTCTTCCCCTGAGGTCTGGGGGACTTCCCAGGGCTGCCAGGCTCGAGGGCAGGTGGGGACGGCGCTGGAATCCTGGCACACCTGTCGGGTGACAGCCAGCGAGCCCGTCATGCGGGTGCCTCCCACACCACGGGGTTACCCAGGTGGTCAGAGCTCCCCACTTGGAAGGCCAAAGCACCCAGGAGCAGACCTCAAGAGCGGGCGGGCGGGCACACTCGCGTGTTATTGTCACCGAGAGTAGAGAAACTCCAGCGCAATGCTCCCAATGCAAAGTCTGCCCACACACAGGGATCCCGGGACCATCTCTGGTGTGGCCAGCAGCTCCCGCCCTGCTTGCCAGGCCGTGGGAAAAGACCCAGCGCCGGCCGGCCTGCCTGGACCGCAGGACCAGCGTGGTGACATCAGAGCCCCTGGTGGGCAGAGCTGCTCCCCGAACCCCGCGGCAGGCAGTAAAGTGGGGTAATGACGCTCTGACCACGCAGAGGTCACGGCCACCGTCTGTGGAGCCCAGGTGAAAGCCCTGTAAAACCCGCGGCCTTTCATGTGTGTGTCTGCAAACCCGGCGTCTTCCGCCCACCCGGGCTTGCCGCCAGGCAGGACGCGGACTGACAGCCCCGGCCCTGCGCGTCCCCGGAGCACAGCTGGGGCAGGAGGGGGCGC
Source organism: Meles meles (assembly GCF_922984935.1). Lineage (NCBI taxonomy): Eukaryota > Metazoa > Chordata > Mammalia > Carnivora > Mustelidae > Meles > Meles meles. The sequence goes on from NC_060073.1 coordinate 2,279,256, forward strand.
GTCCGCCCAGGCACCAGCTAAGGGCAACGGGTGGGGCGGGCCGCCAGGGGACCCCGGCAGAGCCCCAGGAAGATAGGAGGGGGTGGCCTCGGCACAGCCCGGAGCCAAGTGGGGTCCCGGCGAAGCGCGCACCGCGCAGGCCCGGGCCGGGGGTCGCGGGGTGGCTCAGCGCCCGCCAGGCCGCCCGGACACCCGCCGACCCACAAGCCCGGGTGGTCCCCTGCCCGCCCCGGGGACCCGCCACCCCCAGACCCGGGGTCACTGCATGCTGACCCCGGGGACCCCCCGGCCCCCCAGGACCTCGGTCCCTGCCCGCACGGCCGAGACGCGCCGACCCCTGGGCCGGGGGTCATCCTTCGCCCGCCCCGGGCACACGCCGAATCCCCAGGCCCGGGGCTGTCCCGCCTGCCCCGCCGCGCGCACTCACCCTGCTCCCCAGAGGAACCTGACATCTTCGAAGTCCCCAAGACGGCCGCCGCGGCGCCAGCTTCCCAGAATCTGATGCAACCACCGCCCCGGAAGTCCCGCCCCGCGCCCGGCCCGACTTCCGGGGCCCGCCCGGTCGCCAGGCAACCACCTCGGACGCTAGACGCCGCCGCCTCGGGGAATGCTGGGAGTTGTAGTTGTCGCCGCCCCGCGCGCGGCCTCCGGGAGCATCCCTGGGCACCCATTCCAGGTCCTGACCTGAGAGACGCAGGACCAGCGCGGGCGCGGGCCTCGGTGCGGGCGTGGGTGTGGGTGTGGGGGATGTTGCCCTTCTGCCTCGCCAGACAGGCACTAAAAACACCGCTCACGGGGCGCCAGCGTGGCTCAGCGGGTTAAGCCTCTGCCTTGGCTCGGGTCATAGGATCGAGCCCCGCACCGGGCTCTCTGCTCGGCGGGGAGCCTGCTTCCCCCGCTCTCTCTGCCTGCCGCTCTGCCTGCTTGTGGTCTCTGTCAAATAAATAAAATCGTTCCAAAAAAAGCAAACACGGCTCATGCATGTCTGCTTAAGTTAGCACTGCACCAAGGGGCATGGGGACAGGCCCCGCGCCCCAGCCCGCCCGTCAGACAGGGTCCCCCAGAGACAGGAATGGGCTGGCCTGGAGGGAGGACTAGTTGGAAGTAAGCTTAGAGGATGGGACTGGGGATGCCTGGGGTGCACTCCAGGGAGTGTGCGGCCCAGCAGATGGCCCCAGCAGAAAGCAAGCCCCCGAGAACTTCGTGTGGGTGCGGGCCTGGGGTCCTGGATCCGAGGTGGAGCCAGGGCTCGACCTTTTAGAAGCATCTTGTAAGAGTCAAGAGGGGTTCCGACGGGACTGCGCGGGGCTGGATTTGTGCTTTAGAACGATCCCAGTGCCCGGTGGTGGCAGAATGGACTGAGGAGACCCAGAGGAAAGCGAGATTGAAGCCTTTCCGTCTAGAGGAGAATAAATGGCCGCCTTAGTGGGGTGAGCCTGGAGTCCGGGGAGACCGCCAGGAAGGGGCAAACCCAGGGATGTGGCTGGGACGTGGGGGGACGAGGGAGTGGGTGGCGACCAACTCAGATGGCTGGGCGGATGTGGCATTGACTTTCTCAGCGAGTTGAAGAGGCTGGGAGCGGGAAGGAAAGGCAGACGCATCTGCGCGTGACCCCAGGGACCGGTGATGTTCCGGGCGAGGGGCAGGGCGGAACTCACGTTCTGAGGCCATGGGAGGACAGCACGGTCATTTCCAGACACAGACACCCTGGGGAACACCACGAACCCGAGAGGCTCCTCCCGCCCCCCAATCCTCAGTCCAGAGCCCTCCCTCTAGCAAATTACAGCCTTGGGGTCGGTGCGTTCTGCTGGGCAGGAAGCCCCTGCCAAGGGCGTCACAGCCAGGTTGTGTTGTGTGCCCACCAGAAAGGAAGCAAGTGTGACTTAAAATATAAATTTTATTAGGTAAAGGTTAATTTTTGACTTCAGGAGTCTCGCAGTGGCTCGGCTGGAAAGCACCGGGCTCTGTACTGGACAGGGAGTCTGCCTGGGACCGCATCCCCCGGCCTCCCCCTGCTCACACACAAGCGCTCTCTAAGCTAAATAAACGAAACCTTTAAAAAACCAAGATGGGATCGTTAATCTCAGGAAACAAACTGACGGCTGCTGGAGGGGAGGTGGTAGGGATGGCGAGGCTGCGGGACGGACACCGGGGAGGGTGTGTGCTGTGGGGAGTGCTGTGAAGTGTATAAGACCGACGATTCACAGACCTGCACCCCTGGGGCAAAGAATACATTATATGTTAATAAACTTTAAAACATCTTTTAAAAGACTTTAAAAAAAGGTCGAGAGAAAAAATACTATAAACACACAAAAATATTTAATACTATAAGTGTTACCACTCCTTCTGGTACCTATACCATAAGGTCAAATCATGATTTTTTTAACTAAATCTAACCACATACACTTAAAAATAAAACACCCGACAATTAGGAAGAGGATGCCTGTCACTGAGTTGCTTAGACTCAGGCTTATCCTGAGGAACCTCCGTCACACTCACACCACCTTCTAGGTCATAGGGACATCCCAGATCTGAGACCCAAGAGCTGATCAGAGCAGAAAACTCTAGCCCCAGTGTCTGGGGAAAGAGCTGCGGAGGGAGGGTACCACCTGCGGCTCCCCGGCCACCCAGCTCAGGACTCGCTGAGACCATCAGACCCTGCCCAAATCCAGCACCTTGGCCACAGGCAGGCCCCACAGCTAGTCTTGTCCGGCAGGAAGCACTCTCGCTGGGATACAGACCTGACCGGCCGTGGCAAACATTCTGCAGAGTCTTTCAGAAAGTGCGGACCATTCTGTCACAGACTCAAGAAGGTTCTAGTAAGAGACAAACTGGGAACGGAGGTCAGATCACAGCCATTCAGGATCCCGGTCACAGGCATAACCCGAGCCCGAAGTTTAATCGGAGGTCTCCGCACGCCTGCCCAAGAGTCCCTCGTCGAGCAACCAGTTTGTGATATTCTCCAGATACATCAGCAGCCGCATCTTACGCAGGGCCGCGAGCAGCCTGAACACGGAGGCGTCCCGCCCCAGGCGCGTCCTCCACAAGAGCAGCATCCGGTGGTGCTGCTCCATCACGTCGCCGGGGTACTGGCTCTCGCAGTTGTCGATGTCACTGTCCTCCAGTCCGAGGAACCTCACGAACGGTCTCCAGTCTTTATCAGAGATGCTTCTCTCAAACGTGTAGGAGATCTGGGCTGGAAACAGTGAAAACGAAGGGAGGACTGTTGACACGGCCGGGGGGGCCACGTGGCACCTGCCGGGGCAGCTCACCGAGGACTCTCACAAGGATTCCCACCCCCGCTCACTTCTTAAAAGCATGAACGCTTCCTCCTATCGAAACGGCATTCGAGGTCCATGAAGCCCACACAACCCTCGTTTGACAAACGCTGTTCCCCTCATGTCCCTCTGGAGAGGGAACACGTGCACATCAGGGGCACAGACGGTCCCCGTGGCATCGCGCAGGCGGGCGGCCCGCTCTGGGAAACAAGGACGCCAGGCCTTAATTAGGGCCAGACGGGAGGGAGGCTTCCCGGTCCCTAGAAAAGAGGTTCAGATTGCGTACCTTCACGGGACGAATCCCTCACAAAATACTTGGCTTCGTATTCCTGCAGAGAAAAGAAACAGACTGTTCCAGGAGAAGCGGGAAGGCGCAAGGCTGAAGCAGAAGCGCGGTCAGGACTGCGGGAGCAATGGGTGCGGACAGGGAAGCCTCGGGGAACGCGAGAAGGTGTTTGGGGAAACCCCATGGGGGCCCGAGAGCTCACGGCCCCCACGTGTGCTCCGGATCTGGCCCCCCAGGTCACGCCTGCGGCCCAGAGGCGGCCCCACGGACCCGGCTCCAGTGGGCGGGCAGGTACCGCTGAACTGTATCACCGCGGGGTGACCCGCTCTGCTCCAGGGAGTACGAGGGGACAGCACAGCACGCCTGTCCCCAGGAAGGCCCGTGAAGGGCCAGAGGGGACTCCAAAGATAAGCCAGCGGAGGACAATGCCAGCATGGAGTGCCTGTGAGCGGCAGCCCCACCGTCCACGGCTCCTGCGCACAAAGGGGGGTCAGGCCCCCGTCCTTGTCCGGCCGCCCGCTGCGGGCCCGAGGGCCGCGACTTCACACCCCGGCTCTGCCTCATCCCGCAGCTGGACCTGCACGGAACTCTCCGCTCTGGGCAGGGGCTGCTCGGCCAGAAGACGGGTAAGAACGCAGGTGCTCTTGAGGCAGGGCTGAGAGGGCCATGGGTCCCGACTTCCACCCTGACTCGTCTCAGAGCTGGGGGAGAATCTGAAGAGTCAGGGGCTCCCTCCCTGCAGTGACGCCCGTGGGCACTCGGCCCAGGAACCCAGTCTCCGCGCTGCAGTTCCCAGCCTCCCCGCCCACGCCAGGGGACCCCATGGGCCACGAACTGCGGAACAGGGGTCCTGCGAACTCCTCCCTGGAACCCTGTCCCTCCACTCCCCACCGGTGCCCTGACCTCAGGATTCAGCCCCAGGGCCTGGCCGGTCTGCGGACCTGAGCTCTGCCCCGTGATGCCCGTGCTGCCCCTCGTCCCGAAGAACCCGACGCCCCAGCACCACAGAGCGGGTGTCGGCCCCTCTGGCCAAACCCTCTGTGGGGGTCGCAAGGGGGACAGACTCCCGCAGCTCCGCTACGGAGCACGGGGACCACTGCTCTTCCCCGGCAAGCCCGGCCCACACTGTGCAGGGGTGCTGTGTCCGCTCGCCCCTCCCTCTGAAGTCCCTGCTACGCAGAGGCTGGGCCTGGCGCACAGGAGGTGCCGGCCGAGGGGTGTTGGGCCGACCTGAGACCCACACGCACTGCGGAGGCGCTGGCGTCCACACCAGCCGGCTGGGCCTCCTCGGTCCCACTGCGTCCCAGCCACGGGACCCGGACAAGGACGCTCTGGGAGCCCCCGTGCCCACCTTGGTGTCCCATCCCCTCCAGGAAGCAGGTGCGGGTGGGGCTCCTACGCACTGAACGGTACCCCCAGACGTGGCTGTCCAAACCTCTAACCAGGACCATCGCCGGGAACAGGGTCGTGGGGGACGACAGAGGCACCAGTGTGTGAGGTCGGCCTCACTGCAGCCTGAGCGGCGTCCACAGGGAAAAGGGACATCTGGACATGGACTCACACACAGGGAGACACCCGCAAGGACGGACCCAGATCTTGGGGTGACCCTTCTACAAGCCACCGAGCCCGGCAGTCGGCCACCTGCCAGCTGCCGCCGAGGGAGAGGCCCAGCCCAGACAGTCTCTCACAGCCTGGGCAGCAGCACCCGAGTCCCCATGTCATTCCTGGACTTCCACCCCAGGACAGCGACACAACGCACACCCCTGGGGCCGCGGAAGCCGCCCTGGGAAAATCCCACAACACTAGCAGCACGCAGGTCGGCACTGCACACAGAGCCGCAGGCTGAAGGAGCTCGAGATACACAGGCGGCCCTGTGGACCCTCCCAGACAGTTCCGTACCTGCTCCAGGGTCCTGAGGGAGAGGCGCCCAGGGGCCATCAGATCTGTACTCTGGAGCGCCTGCTGTGGCATCACGGGGCTCCCCCCGACCGGCCCCTGCAACGGTTCGGTGGCCTCCGCTGGCTCCTCGGAGGGCGCTGGGTGGGGCGCGGCCGCGGCCGTCGAGGCTGAGCCCTCCTCTTCCAGCCTGGCCCCCGACGAGGACGCTTCCATGTCAGCGGCTGGCTGCTCGTTCTCAGAATTCAAGGGCATCAGAGACTCACTGTGCCAAGGGCAAGTCTGTGGTCAAGGACAAGGTCGGACAAGGTCGTGTTATTTGGCCCTGGAGCCTGCCCACATAGGCGCTTCCCAAGCCCCCACACGGCGGGAAGTTCCCGCGGCTTGCGGGGCCGGCAGCAAACAGGCAATTTTAGAGAACAGCTCACGGGGGTCAACACCCCAGCCCGAGCATGTTTGGTCTGAAGGGGCCCCCAAAGACACAGGCACATCTGGTCTTACGGCCTCCTCACAGGGACGGTCTGCGGCGACCCTGCCCGGGCGAGGCTGGGTGTGCTGTTTCCCAACAGCCTCGTTGGCGACCATCTCTCTGTCTGTCTCCGGCTCACACTCCGGTAATTCTTGCCAGCCAGCAGACTGGTCCCTGAGGACCCTGTTCAGTGACCTGTGCCACTTGCTGGCCACTCAGGTGACAGGTAGCACGTACCAGCAATAACGTATCTTTTCCACTGAAGTAGACCCCACGCCCAGCATGCACCTCAGCGTGGGGCCTGAACTCGCGACCTGAGATGAAGACCTGAGCTGAGTGCGAGAGTCGGACGCTTAGCTGACCGAGCCACCTGGCGCCCCAAGCAGTAAAGCATCTTTTTAAATTGCTTTTAAAAAATTTTATTTATCTGACAGAGAGAGAGAGAGATCACAAGTAGGCAGAGAGGCAGGCAGTTGGGCGGGGGGGGAAGCAAACTCGCCCCTGAGCAGGGAGCCGATGCCGGGCTCGATCCCAGGACCCTGAGATCATGACCTGAGCCAAAGGCAGAGGCTTAACCCACTAAGCCACCCAGGCGCCCCGCAATAAAGCATCTTTCGAGGAGGACGTGCACACTGGGTTTCGGGATGGAACGCTCCCGCACACTTAGCAGTCTCTGCCGTGGTGCGAGCACAACTTTGGAACCCTCCAGGGAACCGAACAAGTCATCCATCTGGCCCTCTGTGCTTCCCGGCAGGGGTCTAGGACCACCCTGCAGCACCCCCACACTGTGCCTGTGGGTCCACATCCTGAGCTCTACGCCTGCAAGCAGGACCTGACTACAGGAGTTCTCGCTGGACTGACGGGAGCCCTGCTGTAGGGAGTGACCGCCATGGGGACTGACCTCTGGGAGGCCGACTCGGGGACGCACGGATGCGGGAAGAGAAGCAGACATGCTAAGACATCAGCCCCACAACCACCTGGGTTCCCAGCCCATCTGAAGAAGCGAGGGGACGCTCACCGGAGCCCTGAAAGAGCCCCGCCCCCCGAGTCCGGCCCGCAGATTGGAGGCAACAGGCTCTACCGCTTCATGCTCCCCAGCGGCGCTGACCCGTCCCAGCAGCCCTCGGATGCTCACGCACAGCCCTCTGCCCCGCTGTCCCTCACTTCCACTCTAGCCGAGACTGGCAGAACGAAGTCTCCATCTAGCACGTTCTGGGATCCAGCAAGGTAGAAGCACCCGCGGCTGGAAAACAGGGGCTCCCACGCGCCCACCGACTGCTCCCACCCCCCGGGATGTATTATGGGACTCTGCTGCCACCAAGACCCGGTGCCATGGTTGGGGAATCCAAAGGGCTACACTTACAGTGCTGCCTGGTCCGTCTGCCCTTCCTGAAGACCAAGAAGAGGAGAAAGAATCAGAACCGCTACCAGTGGGGACAACGACTTCCGCGCTGGAAGAAAGTGCTCTGACCTTACGACAAAGTGTCCTTACCTCTCCAGACGCTGATGGAACACCACCGAGGCCAAAAACCTGCGACGGGGAACAGGACATGAGCACAGAGGGGAGCACAGAGGGGGAGCTGAGGAGGTGGGCACAGGAGGTGAGTGTCCCCGGTGCACGGCCCGCACCCGGCTGGCCTGCCTCCCTCCGGGAGCCCCCAGGCTGACACAGCACTCGCCCCGCCCTGTGCCGGGTCACACGGCGCCTGGACACGGCGTCTCCAGCCAGCTGAGTGGAGACTGGTGTCTTAAGCGCTATGTGCTGGCAGCGGGCGGCAGAGCTCCGAGCTCAGACCCGAGAATGCTAAAATGAACACGGCTCTGCTTTAAAGGCAGAAGCCCCATCGGGGACGCCCAACCGCAGGTCCCTTCGGAGCCCTGGATGCACCCGCCGCACTGCCTTCTCCAGGTCTGGCCCAACGCCGACTCACCTTTCCTTTTACGGCAGTAAATGTAGAGGCAGAAGACGGCGACGACAATGAGGAGGAGGAAAAGGCTCCCGAGGATGGCGACAACGGTCAAGAACCCAGGGGTGGACACACTCTTGGGTGTTTTTTTTCCTGGAAGGAGACGGAACAGGGACGGGTGGAGCAGGGTCAGGCACACGCTCCTCACTCACAAGACGAGCTACAGGAAGTCTCCGCTCCGGGCGGAACGGAGGCCCTGTGGTCCTGTCTCCCGCTGACCACGGTCTTGAACGTGACGTCCCTCCTGGGAGGCAGGAGAGGCTCATGTTTCCTGTGTCACAGACGAGGACCCGGGGCTCAGAGGACATGGGATCCTGCGCAGGCGGCTGGAGGCAGCAGGAGCTCTGCAGGGCCGGACGAGCGGCGAGAGATCCTGGTTTCCCAGCACGGGGCTCTGCCTTTCCACCTGCACCAGCTTGAGGCACAGGTGGTCAGTCCTGACGGCAGCGAGGCCCCCCACGGTGGTCTGAGGGACGGGGCAGGTCCACCCTTGGGGAAGAGCTGGCAGAACCACTCAGGGGTCCCGGTCTCTCGCTGGGGACACCACAGCACCAAAAGGACACAAGGACACGTGGACACATGGGGCGGGGCAGGCCTGTCAGAGCCCGGACGGTCAGCCACCTGATGTCATGGGCATCGGCAGCCAGAGCCGCGAGGGAGGGACGACGGGGCAAGTCTTTCACGTGATGCCACCGTTGCAGCCAAAGATTTTCTTTATGCTCTGCCCAGGCCGCTCCTAACTCGCTCTTCTGGCTCTGGTGTTAAAAGATCCTTTCAAAGCGCAGGCTCCACCAGTCAGAATGTCCCGTGGGGTCCACAAGCCGATGCTGCCACGTAAACGGACACCCCAACGCCGCAGAGCAGCTGGACGACCCGGAGGAAGAGCGAGGGGACCCTGTGCCTCTGACGTAAGGGCCTGCTGTGAAGGTGGCCGTGGCCCAAGACGGGACAAGGATGCTCGCTGTCCAGCCAAGGGACACTGGCGGCTGCTGGAAGGGACAGTCTTTGCAAAACACGATCCTGGGTCAAGCACATGTGCGGTGGGAAAAACAGTCCGAACCCTGCGCTCCCACCCCACACCCTGCCGGGCTCACCGTAGCACAACATCTGCAAAGTGAAGCCATACAGAGTCCTTCCAGCGACCGGAGATTTCCCGCGCACGACACCCGCGCCCCGACCACACAGGACACGGTGATGAAGGGATGCCAAAAGTGGAGGTCCTGCCACCAAGACACCCTCGAGCGTCGGCTGAGAGGGCAGCTACCGAGGACGGGATCGGACGCACAGAGGGGCCGTGCCCACGCGCTGTCCGCCCGCGCCTCCTCTGCAGCGCAGCTGACCGGCCGCCACCCAGCGTTCGGGGGCGAGGGCCCACGTGCGCGCGGACCGCTTCAGTGAGTGCAGTCCGGAACCCCAGTGTGTGCTGGTCCGCACCACCTCCTTAGCACCACGGTCTCTCTAGTGTACGCTACGGTACCAGCACAGCAAATGGGTACATGTGACACACGGCCCAGGAAACGACCAGCCGTCCGGGTCTTTGTGGAGGCTTCATTCTACGGGAGGCCCTTCGCAGTTAAGCTTTTGTGGGGAATCAAGGGTTCTTGGTGGGTTTTCCACTATGTGGGGAACCGGCAGGGGTCTGCTCTAACCATCAAAACCAAGAAGGAGGGGCGCCTGGGTGGCTCAGTGGGTTAAAGCCTCTGCCTTCGGCTCAGGTCATCATCCCGGGGTCCTGGGATCGAGCCCCGCATCGGGTTCTCCGCTCAGCGGGGAACCTGCTTCGCTTCCTCCCTCTCTGCCTGCCTCTCTGCCTACTTGTGATCTCTGTCAAATAAATAAATAAAATCTTGCTATAAAACTGTAATACATAAAACAAACAAACAAAAAACACAACGAAGAAGGAACCTGCCTACGACTCAATTTCAGAGCAGCATGAGTCTCGCTTAGACACTGAGCACAAGAGGCCCAAGGCTTGGGGCCTCACTCGGCTCCCGGCTTCTGCACACCTCAAAGCCTTGGGGCCCAGCTGAGCGCCCCTGAAGGCAGGGACCCGGTCTGGTTCGGGGTCCCACGAAGGGAGTCGGAAGAGGTGTTAACTAAGTGGGAGAAAACCCCAGGACTCACGGAAGCCAGCCACTCCCCTCCCCTCCTGCTCTGCAGGACGCTGGACGCCAGCAGGGAGCCTCCCTGGCCCACACCGCCCGGTGCGGGAGCCAAGCAATCTGCTTACTCAAGACCCAGGGCTGTGCATCATGGCCCTTGGGCCAAATCCAAGCCACTGCCCATTCCTGCACGTTTTCATGGCACCCAGGCCTGTAAAGCCTAAACGTTCTACCTTTACGGGGAGGGTCTTGCAACCTGGATGGAAGACAGAGCACCTGTTTCTTACCTGGTGTGTCTGCACCAGCGTCCGAGTCACAGACCGTATCATGTGTGGCGTTGCAGGGCCGAATGACAGCGCCAGAGCATCTAAAAGAGACAGGACTCCCTCAGCATTGCTCCCCCCATCTGGACACGGCCCGAATCATCCTTCTCACCACCCACAAGTCAGGGGTTAGAAGGCACCCCAGCTCCCAGGATGGCTGCCAGCCTTCACCCAGTCACTGCCCGGCATCTCTGCGATGTCTGGCCCAGGTTGGTATACATAAGAGTAAAGCTCTGTCCTGTGCTCTGGGACCTGTGGGATGGGGGACACCCGTTCCTGGACAGCACTGGATGTGCTGGGAGGACTGGCCCTCCACACCTGTATCGCTAGCTCCCTCAGGAAAGAAGTTAGCCCAAAGCTGAAGCTCTTGGAAAGGGGGACGTGCGAGGGGAGACAGAGCAACCAGAGCCTTGATCGAACCTCACCTGAAAGCACTACTGACCTTGGACTGGCAGGTCCAGGAAGCTACCGTTCAACACAGCCTGAGGCATGTCCGTTTACAACGTGCCTCACCAATGCCAGCTATTCTTTTAGTGGCTCTGACACCACAACGTCCCCAGAAGGTCCTCCCACATTCACGCCCACCCAGAACCTCGGGAGGGTGTCTACAGAGATGCTCACATGACGGATAAGGTCCCACCAGACTACGGTGGGCCTTCATCCGTGACCGGTGTCCTTGCAGCAGGGCAGCCTGTGCTGAGATAGAGAGAGGGCCGCGTGAAGACAGACAGACACAAACATGCAAAGCCACCTCGTAAAGACAGAAGTGGGCACCGCAGGTAAGCCAAGGAGCCCCGAGGAGTGACAGCAACGTCAGAGGCTGGAAGAGGCAAGGCAGGGTCCTTCCCTAGAGTTTGCGGCAGGAGCATGGCCCTGCTGACCCCTGGGTTCAGACTTCTGGTCTCCGGAACTGTGAGAGAACACACTTGTGCTGGTTTTCTCACACGCACCCAGCTGTGGCCCAGAGACGGCAGCCACAGGCCACTCGCGGTCACGCTGCTCTGCGCCCATTCCATCCGCCCAGACCTCTCTTACCCCAGAACCCTCCCTCCTCCGCTCCCCTCCCTCTGCCCCTCTGGGAGGCTTCCACCCCTGCTGGGGGCTCAGGGTCCGCCACACGGTCCTACAGGAGGGCCCACACCCGTGCCCCGCACCTGCGACAGCGGAGGCATTGCTCCACGCAGTCCAGTGAGTCGCAGTAGAAGCTCCCCGCCCTGCACCCACACTGCCGGTCGCTGGTCTGTGTGCAGGCTGCCAGCACCTCCTGGTCTGCGGGAGGAGGGTGGAGGGTCAGCCCGGGTCAGGACCGCCTGGGCCACTCAGGGCCGCGCGCAGCCCCACGGTGGAGGCCACGGAACCGATCCTCCCACTCCCTTCCTAGCAGCGGCGGAGAGGGACCGACAGCCAGACCTCAGCCCTCCGTCCGGGCTGAGGGGCCGTGGCCGCCTGCTCTGAAACCACCCCGTGGTTCCGTTCATGTGTCCGCCCCAGAGAGGAGCGCCGCACTGCCAGAGACGCCGTGGGAGAGAAAGCCCAGACAGACAACGGTCCACAGAGAGACCGCCCCCCAACTCCGGCAGTACCCACCGCGCACGTGTTGACGACCACCCCCCAGATCCCTTCCGCGGTGCCTGAGACCAAGAACAGCGTTCCGCGGACAGATGACAACAGAACGAACCACACGCCCCGCTGGGGACCACGTCCCACGCATGGCAGGGATCAGCCTCCAACGCCCAACGCTTCCTGAAACCGGACGCGCCGGCCGGGGCACGAAATGGGCTGGAGCACGCCTGGATGCATAGATTTCCTTACAACGTTCACATAAACGTTTTAGACATCCTCTGCTTGAGTTATCTCAGAGCACCTTGTTCTCTCTTTGCAAACGCAGACGCTGTCTTCTTAGGGGATTCCATCCTTTAAAACGTGCTGCTCACGCGGGAAGAGAAACTCCCGCATGTTCCTTGCACAGAGCGTCTCTACAGTCCCCGTTCCCTGCAGGCTCAGTCTTTAACCACATGCGCTCGTCATCCCGTGTGCAAGAACACGGTGACTGCTACCCGGCAGCTCTCTCGTCGAGCCTAATTCCGCCTGGGGCGATACCGACGAGCCCAGGCAAGGTGGTGAGGTTTTCCAACCCGAAGATCCCGCTGGGCCGAACGGTGGCTCACTTACCCGCTCGACACGTGGTGCACGGCTGGCAGCTGGTCTGTCCGTTTCCGTGGGCGAGGAAGGTGCCGGGTTCACAGGGGCTACACAGCGGAACACCATGGTTTGCATCACAGTGTCTGCTGACGTGAGCGCCTGGGAAGGGGGAAGACAGAGAGGTGAGGTAGGAGCCCCGAGGGGACCAGACCCGACCCCCTCTACTTGAGGACCAACCCTTGGCAACCATCTCCTTGAAACTTTTTTTTTTTTAAGACTTTATTTCTTTATTTCACAGACAGAGATCACAAGCAGGCAGAGAGGCAGGCAGAGACGGGGGAGGCAGGCTCCCTGCTGAGCAGAGAGCCCGATGCGGGCCTCGATCCCAGGACCTTGGGATCGTGACCTGAGCCGAAGACAGAGGCTTTACCCCACTGAGCCCCCCAGGCGCCCCCTCCTTGAAACATTCTTTACTGACATTTGGCCACACACGTCCCAGGAACTGGGGACCCGGTGCCCACGGCTTTCAGTGACAGGTCGGAACACGCGTCGGCACACAGTTCTGAGCACACACGCCGGAGGACCGGGAGCCCCACGTCTGAGCGTCCAGCCCCGGCTCCCCGGGGTGGGCTGCACAGCTTCCGACTCATATACGGGGAACCCCGAGGTCTAGACAGAGGTCTCTGACCAGTCCCAGAGGAGCCCCTGCTCTACCGCCTGCCTCGGGCCAAGGCTGAACCAAGCACGCCTCCCTGAGAGAAGCGTGTCACACCCGCATTTGGCTCACGGGCTGAGTTCACAAGGTTTCCGGGTGAAGCACCTGTGTCTCCTGCGTGCCCACACGGGCTGTGCGTGCGGGCTGGGGGTGCAGGTGCGCACAGGCGTGGACACACACATGCATGGTGTATACACAGGTGTGCTGGGAGCACGTAGGGGGAGGGTCCAGCTGTGGATCTTCGGGACCCGAAGCAGGAGCCCTGCAGTGGCCGGGAGTGTTGGGGGGGAAGTGGGGGACGCAGGTGGTGATGGGTGGAGGGATTGGTCACCCCCGCGAAGGGGGGATCCGTGAAGGAACTCTCACGGATCGTGTGTGCACATCCGCCTGCGAGCGGAGAGGAGGTACGTGGCGTGGGGGCTGGGCGGAGCAGGCACTGGGGGCCTGGGGCCCCCACCTGACCTATGGGACTCATTCAGAGACTCCTCACAAAGGTGAATGAGCCTCCGTGGACGAGCCGTGCCCGACGACAGGGCTCACTGCTGCCCTGTGAAGACCCCTTCCTCAGGTGTCCGCAGTCACCCAGTGGGAGGGCGGCGGAGAGCGTCCGGCTTGGCCACGCACCCCCACGCTGTCCTCCGTCCTCCTCAAGGTACCTCCCCGACAAAACGAGCCCACAACCCTGTTCACATGAGAACCCCCCACCGTGGGGGCAAAGATGGGGAGGCCGATGGCCAAGGAGAGGTCCACCCACCTGAGCCAGCGCACGTCTCCCCCCGCAGCCTCCTGTGCCAGCCCCCGGCTCTGCTCCAAGGGCCCACGGCTTCCCTTCTCCAGGCTGGGAGGGCTGCCCCCCAAGGCTCCAGAACGCACCCGGGGACTCACCAGGGGGACACTGCTTGCAACAGCGCTCGAGACCATCAGGCCTGTACTCGTCCGGGCTGCAGTCAGGCTCGCCGCCTGGCCGGGGCACCTTCGAAGAGGAGATGGGGGTCATCAGAGAAACCGCTGCTGAAGACGGAGCCGCACACATCCTCTGGTGGGCTAGGAGCAAGCACACGGGGGACAGCCCCTGCCATCTCACGGGGGTCGGCGTTGCTGGGGGGACACACTGTGGGAACTTCCTACGCATCTCCGTGCTGTTGGACTTGGACCTGGAGCACTGTTACTCTGGGGGAAAACATTCTCTCATTTCCCTACACAGGTGGCCTGGCCCACCGCTCCTACTGCTGCTAACCCCCTGGTCTGGCCAAAACTGAATCGTTTGGGACTAAGTATTGTTTTTTGTTTTTGTTTTTATTTTTTAATGATTTATTTCTTTATTTCAGAGACAGCGCAGGACCAGGGACAAGGGGAGGGGGAGGAACGGGAGCGAGAACCCCAAGCAGACTGCCTGCTGAGTGCACAGCCCGACATAGGGTTCGATCCCTCGACTTGGGGATCGTGACCTGAGCAGAACCCAAGATTCGGACGCTCAAAGGACTGAGCTGCCCCGGCGCCCCGAGGGTTCCGCTCCTGTTCGAGTTCACGGGTTCGAAAGCACATCGGCCACTGCGCGGAACGGGATGCAGAGCGTGCACCTGCCCCCGCGTGCACACACACGGAAGCCCCCTGGACACGGTCCCGTGACCCCCGTCCTCACTGCGCCCGCGGCTCGGGCTCCTGCTGTGCGAGGCACAGTCAACCTCCCGCCAAGCACGTGCGTCTGTAGATGTCACCGACTACGGCAGGCTCTGTGGTTTGCATGCCGAGCCCCACGGCGGGGTGCGAGGGACTTCACGAGCGCTGCAGGGCCGCCGGGCACCCGGGCTGCCTGCTGAATTCCGGTTTGCCAGGCTGCCCGCTCGGCGACATGCACCTCTAACCCGAGGCGACAAATGGCGGCCGCTCCTGGCTCCGCTAAGCGGCAGGAGTCTCTTGCCGGTTCGAGCGGACGGCACTCGGGCTGCGTCCAGGCGGGAAGAGCCTGCCACCGACCTGCACCGTCCCCTCCCGCCCGGCCGGCCGCCTCCCTTCAGGCAGGGCTCGGCAAAGCCACATTTTCCCTTGTTGGGCAGCCCGATCGTTGGGGAAGGAGTTCGACCTGTTTGCAGGTGCAGGACCACCGACGCTGCTGGGTTTCCTCCTGCCATGGGATGCTGTGTTTTCAGTATCCCACTCTCTCTTTTAGTCCCTTTTTCTTTCTTTGCCGGCTTTTGCTTTCTTTACGCCTTGTCTCCACCTCCCTTTTTTCCCCAGGAAAACAGACGAGATTCCGTTTTTAGTTTTTATCGGTTCTCCTTACATCTTGACTCAGACAAAACAAAAAATGACTGGAAACGATCTGGATGGGCTCAATAAGGGAATTCCACGCGTGTCCGATGACACCCGCTTCAGGCAGCACCGAGCGGTGAGCGCACTCGTGGACGGCAGCTCCTGAGAACACGCGGTGTTGGCGCAGTTCCAGCCCCTCAAGGTTCTGCTGACCACAGACGGAGAAAACACTAACTTTACTGAGGCCGACACCCCCTGAATTGTCACCAAAGTCATCGTCGTCACTGAAGGAACCAATCGATGTCGTGCGTCTTCTGAGATGGTGCAGCTGGAAGGACACAAAGTCACTTCCGTGGTACTTTTGCCAAAAATGCCAAACGTGAACTTATTCACAAAAAGCCAGCGACTAGCCCCAAATAGAGCCACATTCCACGGAGCCACGGGTCAGTACTCTAAAGGCGTGTGGAGATCACGGAAGAGAAGAGAGACTGACAACAGCGCAGCCCGAGACAGGGGTGGGACGGCAGGTGACTGGCAGGGCGTCGGGGACCCAAGGAAGGCACCTGCTTCCAAGTCCGCCCCTGGTTCTGAGTGTGCAGTGCAGGCCCGGCCTCTAGAGGTCTGCAGGGGATCCACCACCGCTCGGTCTCTGCTGTTCTAGCTCCCTGGGCTTGGATTTTTTGCGGGACAGGGGAGGATCGCTTTTTCTTTGTTAGGGGGCTCATATGCACGCCCCTTACAAGGAACCACTTGAAAGTGTACAGTACGGCGGCACCCAGCCCATCGACGCGGTTGCACAACCATCCGGACTATTTCGGTAACTTCAAAAGTCAAGCGCTATCTCAAAATGAAACCTGAAAAATTAAAACCCCAGTACAAAAGGAAAAAAACTCTCACGACAAGAGGAAAGCAGCTTTCCTTTCTGGAACTCAGCCTGGTCAAGAACATAATGGAGGCCATTTCCTTCTGTCCGCCTGAGGCTCTCCAGCTCAGCCAGCAAGGGGATGCTCCAAGTGGCAAAGAACAGTAAAAAAAGTCGTGTCCTGTCCCCTAGCCACTCCTGGCTCAGGGCCCCCGCCCCGCCCCCTCCGACACCCCAACTCTGCCCTGTGTTAAGTCCAGTGTCCAGCTCTGGGGATGCTGGAACACGGTGCCTCCAACCCCCAGCCAGGAGGAGAGCCGGGCTGGGGGGATGGGTGGTCTCACCTGCACCCCCGTGGCATGCTAGGGGCATGTCCTATGTGTCCTGACCACGCATGCCCACGACAAGGGTGTGGGAAAATGGAAGCCCACCCCCCAAACTCAGCAACCGAGGTAAAACTACGTGAGGCAATATTTCTAAAGATTGCATCAGCAGACGGCTGCGAGCCTTTGTGAATACAGCTTTCCCGGAACCAGAGCTGGGACTCTAGCCTGGGAAGCGGGTGGGCAGGCTGGGACCAAGCCCAGGGCCCCGTTCTCTTTACCTGAAACGTTTGTACCTTGGCGTGGATTGCTTTCGCGTGGATTTTCCTTTTTCGGATCTTTTTTTTTTTTATTTTAAAGATTTTATTTATTTATTTGACAGACAGAGATCACAACTAGGCAGAGAGGCAGGCAGAGAGAGAGAGGAGGAAGCAGGCTCCCCGCTGAGCAGAGAGTCGGATGCGGGGCTCGATCCCAGGACCCTGGGATCATGATCCGAGCGGAAGGCAGAGGCTTTAACCCACTGAGCCCCCCAGGCGCCCCTGTAATTTTACTCTTTCACGAGTTTAAGCAATCTCTACACCCAACATGGGGCTCGAACTCATGACCCCGAGATCGGCCAGTCACACGCTCCACCAATGGACCAGCCAGGTACCCCTCTTTTTTTGTTGTTTTTTTTGTTTTTAATATTTTATTTATTTGACAGAGAGAAATCACAACTAGGTAGAGAGGCAGGCAGAGAGAGAGGGGGGGAAGCAGGCTCCCTGCTGAGCAGAGAGCCCGATGCGGGGCTCGATCCCACGACCCTGAGATCATGACCTGAGCCGAAGGCAAGGCTTTAACCCACTGAGCCCCCAGGCGCCCCAGATTTTCCTTTTTCAAAAAGACCACATCCGACTCTTCTTCAGCGCATGGCCTGAGTCTTGTGTGGAATCCATCATTTTCCACCAGACCCGAGCACCCAGCTCATCGCCTCCGACAGGCACCTCCCTTGCAGGTGACTAAGGGTCCCCCATGGTCCCACTGTGGCCCACCCACCGGCAGCAATGCCACCACCCCCATGGGGCTTACCCCAGCCCTGGGTCCCCTGCTCCCCGCCCTCCCCTCAGGCCCCTGCCAGCAGCTCCCCAAGCTCCAAGTCCCCTCCGGTCCCTTCCCTTTTGGGCCAAAATATCCCTAAGGAACAGCAATGCTGTTGGGAGCCACAGTCGCCCGGCACGCATGGACCCCCACCCCGAAGGGCCTGCAAGCAGCCAAACCCGTCAGGGAACGAGAACGTGCCCCCGCTCTCAAGCGAGCACCTCCCTCCCGGCAACCCAGGCCCCACGGAGTGGAAGGTCCTTTGGGGAGGGACCCCACGGGAGTCACCAACCACCTCGCCTGCTTTGAAAAGGCCGCGGAGGGGGTCCTGAGAACTCTGAGCACAGCCACTGTGACGCAGCCATGCAGAGGAGAAGGAAGGCATTTGCCCTGCACCCTGCAAGGCAGGCCGGCGGGCTATTTCCAGAAGGCGCGGGTCCCTGGTTCTCCCGGCCTGGAAGCTTCAGCCCATATGACAAGAGGCTGACGGAAGAACCGACCCGAACAGGCACCAAGCGACACTCTGATGCGCGGACTCAAAGGCTCGCTGCTTCTGCACAGCTCGGGGACCTTCGGCAGAGGGAGTGGCCATCGACTGCATGGGAGTACACACTGGCGAACCGTATGCCCAACCAGGACTTAACACCCAGAACAGACAGACAGCTCACACAGCGCCGTAGCAAAAAACAAACTGCCGGTGAAAACACGGGCATAGGACCCGAGCAGACATTTTTCCAAAGGACGCGGATGGTCGTCAAACCTGTGAAAAGAGGCTCAACATCACTCATCGTCAGGGAAACTCAAATCAAACCACTGTGACGTATCACCTGACACCTGTCGGAGCAGCTGGATCGAAGAGACAAGACATCAGCGGCGTCGGTGAGGACGCGGAGAAGGACCCCCACACTGTTGGCGGGCATTCGGAGGAGGGCAGCTCCTCTGGGGAACACTCTGGAGGCTCCTCGCCAGACTAAACACAGAACTACCCTATGACCCAGCAAGTCAACCTCTGGGTCGTCTGAGAAGATCCACGGACCCCCGTGTTGCCGCAGCATCATTCCCAGCAGCCCCGATAGAGAAGCACCCAGAGTCCGCAGACGACAGATGAACACGCGAGGAGCACGTGGTAGATGGACCCGGTGCAATGTTCGCCACAAAACCCAATGAAACTCACAATAAAAAAGGAGAGAAAGAAAGGCTGTCTGGGTCAAGTTTTCAGCGTGTCCAAGCGGTCTCGCAAACATCACCGGACACACTTGACCAGACGGCACAAAGGGTCCCCCCATCCAGGAAGCTGCGAGCCACCAGCGTGGACAGCGAACATACACGAGGACAGAGAAAATGATAAGCCGTCGGACCCGGCAGACCTATTCTGACCTTGCTCTGGACCAACGTGCTTACGCACAGCGGACAAATGCGTGGGCAGACGCAGGCAGCCCCGGGGCGGAGGACACGTCTAAGAAGGTGTCAGCTGCCAGCACCCTCCAGGCAGGAGGACGCCAAGAATGGACTGAAGTCGGGAATTCCACAAACAACTCCCACTGGCACACTGACCCTTATTTACAAAAACTACAGTCTGGGGTGCCTGGGTGGCTCTGTCGGTGAAGCATCCGACTCTGGGTTCTGGCTCTGGTTCAAGCCCTGCGATGGGCTCTGTGCTCAGCTTGCAGAGTCTGCTGGAATTCCTTCCCCCTCTGCTCTGGTCTGTCTCTCAATCAGGGGACCTGGGTGGCCCAGTCGGTGAAGCAGCAGCCGTCAGCTCAGGACATGCTCCTGAGGTCCTGGGATCGAGCCCCACGCACTGGGCTCCCTGCTCTGCAGGGAGCCTGCTTCTCCCTCTCCCCCTGCTCCTCCCCTGCTCTGTGCTCTCTCAGATAAATAAATAAAATGTTAAGAAATAAGGGAATGAATAAATAAACTTTTTTGCAGAAATTAAAGGACTGTATGGAGATTCCTCGAAGAGTTCTGCACAGAGCTACTCTATGACCCAGCAGTTACACTAATATTGACCCAAAAGATACAAATGGAGTGATCCAAAGGGGCATCTGCCCCCAAGGTTTACAGCAGCAGCGTCCACCATAGTGAAGCTGCACAGAGAGCTCAGACCGCCATGGACAGATCCGGGGACAGAGGCGATGTCCTACAGACACAAGGAAAATGACAGCCTCCAAAACAACGACAGGACCGAGAAACCTCGCCGTCTGCAGCAGCATGGAGGGAGCTAGAGGACGTCGCGCTAAGGGAGACGGGTCAGACAGGGAGGCAGTGACCCCCGGGGTCCATCCCGTGAGGAACCGAAGACACACAACAGAGCAGCACCAGGCCGGCCCGGGAAGAACACGAAGCCCGAGAGGGAGACCCGCCGCCGGACAGTCAAGTGCAGGAGACAGACCGACGCTTGCTGGAGCGGCCGGGGGCGGGCTGGGGTGACCGCCGGCGGGCGGCACGGAGCGCAGCGGCCGGAATGAGCCAGCGACAGGGACCGCCGAGTCCCTGCCCTCTACCTCGGAACCAGGGATGTTCCAGAGGTCAGTGAGCCGAATTTACATAAAACGGAGAGAAATACAAGATAAGCGAAAAGCCCGCGCTAGAGCCAGAAGAGACTCCTTTCTGGGGAGAAGACCTGCGAGGCCGCAGCCGCACGGCCTCCAGGACACTCAGAATCGCCGGCGCGGAGGGCCGGGGCCTCCCGTCCGTGACCGCGCGAGGAGGACGCGGGCCGGAGCGCCGGGCCCCACCGTGAGTGCGCTCGGGAGCGCGACGCTCCGGCCGGGCCCGGGGCCGGAGCTGAGCCGTCCGAGTGCCCCCGACTCGCGCAGCCGCCGTCCCTCCGCGCGGCCCTCGTCCGAGAGTCCCGCGCCGCAGCCCCGGCCGCACCCCCAGCGCCGGCCGCACCCTCGCCGAGTCGCGGGCGCCCCCAGCCGCCGAGGACACCCGAGCGCCGGCAGCCCGGACTCAGCCCGCGGCACAAGGCCCGAGCCCGCCGGCCGCCGGACAGCCGGCTCCGCGCGCGCCCCGCAGCGCCGCCCGAGCCCTCCCGGCCGCTCCCCCGCCCGCCGCGGACGTGCCCGGGCCCGCCGCCTCCGGGGTGCCCCGCCGCCTCCGGGGTGCCCCGCCGCACGGGCCGCTCTATCCCGCCGCGACCCCGGCCCGACCTACCCCGCCCCCACCCGGGCCCCCGACCTGCCCCGCAGCCTCCATCCGTCGCGGCCGCTCCGCGCGCCTCCCCGCAGCCCCGCAGCGCTCACCGCGGCTCCGACAGACACGGACATCACGACCAGCCACGACCCCAACAGGCGCGCGGCTCCGCGGAGACGAACCATCCCGGCGGCCGCGCACTGCGCTCTGCAGCCCGCCCCTCCCGCCGCCGCTTTTAAAGGCAGAAACTTCCCGCCCCTCCCGCCGCCGCTTTTAAAGGCAGAAACTTCCCGCCCCTCCCGCCGCCGCTTTCATAAGCCGGCTCCGGCCTGACGCTCGAGGGAATTCCCCGCCCGCGCCCGGGCTCGCGTTCCTATTGGCCGGCCCGGGAGGGGCGGGACCCCGACGCCCTTTCCTTAGAAGGGCTGCGTTTGCTTACGTCATCGCCACGCGCCCTCCGTGGGAACTCAGGCCAATCCCTAGGTCCGGAGGAGCCCCGTCCGGGTCTTTCGGGGCGGGCCCACGGCCCCCTTTCCCCAAGTCCCCCCTCCCCCTCTCCCCGTCCACCTTCTCCCCCTCCCCCCGTCCCCCCTCCCCCCTCCCCTTCCCTCCTCCCCCTCCCTCCTGTCCCTCCTCCCGTCCCCCCTCCCCCTCCCTCCTGTCCCTCCCCCCGTCCCCCCTCCCCCCTCCCCCCGTCCCCCTTCTCCCCCTTCCCCCGTCCCCCCAGCCGCGCGCCCTCGTGCGCGTGCGCGCCCTCCCCGGAGAGGATGCTTGGGACGGAGGGAGCGGGCGGGGGCGGGAGCGGGCGGGGGCGGGGGCGGGGCCCGGGAGCGCAGGGCTGGCTGTGGAGCGGGGCGGCGGCGCACAGCGCTCTCCGGGGCAGGCCCGCCGCAGACCGCCGGGGAGACCGCGCCGCGCGGCCGACAACCGCTTAGAAGTCGGGCGGGGTGGCCGAGGCCGGTGGGACGCGCCGTCCGATCCCCGCGTCTCGGGGGGCCGTCGCCGCAGAGCCGAGGCCCAGCGCAGCCGGCGGGTGCTGTCCGGCTCCCCCGCACGCCCCCAGGGCGCCCTCCCGCCGGGCCTGAACGCTGGGCCACAGGGCGGGGCTCCCCCGACGGCGGCCCCGCAGTCCGCGCGGGTCCGCACCCCGCGCACGGCCGCCTGGGCGGAGCGAATCCGACCCGCCCCGACCCGAAAACGGCCTCCGCCGCGCCCAGTCCCGACCCTGTCCCGGGCGGAGTCGGAGGGGGACCCCCGAAGGACCTCGAGTGTGACCGCGGAGACCGGGACGGGGCCTCTGTGAGGACGAGCCGCCGCGGGCGAGGGGCGCCGCCTGTCCGCGGTTTCTTTTGTCCCGCACGTTCCGTCCCCAGTCACCGTCGCGTCTCCGCTAGCGGCACCGCACGGCGTCGGGCTCCTTTGAGGGAGGGGGCGGGAGCGGAGCCGCGCGGCCCCAGCTCGGGAAGACTCGTCCCAGCAGACGGAGGGGACATTCCGACTCTTCCCACCCGCCGGCACGGTGGGCAGGGGCCGGCAGGCCTGTCCGAGAGCCGGGGGGCCTGCGGGACCAGCCCACGGGCAGGACTGAGATCCCACGGGAGCCGGCGGGAGGGAGCGGATTTGCTGACGGTGTAGACGGCGGGTACAGGTCGTGCGGAAGGAAAGGAGGGTCTCTTCTTGGCTTAGAACCAGAACACGGGCCCAGGGGTCCTTCATAAAACAGCCCTTGCCTGGGGCTCAGGGGCATTGGTGTGGAGCGTCTCCAGCTGGTGGTCTGCAATGCGCCTGCCATGGCTCCCCGGTCCCTCTCGCCCAGTCCTTCCTTAGGCGTTGCCCGTTGTGCTGGAAGCCTCTAGAGAAGTCCGGGCTGCCTGTCCTTCCAGGGACGGCAGGCCTGATGTGCACAATGAGGCACGTGTGAAGTGGGGGTCAGGTCCCCACAAAGGTAGAAGCAGGTAAAGGAGCAAACCCCAGACTCTTACGGGGTCCCACAGGTGCCCCACCTCGTGGTGCAGCCCCGGCGGGGCAGGGTGGGTGTCCCGACCACCACGGTTTCTGCTTTGCCTGCTGCAGCCCAAGGATCCTGAGGATCCCGAGCTGGGGCCCACCGCCTTGTTCCTGCTCACCTTGAATTTGGCTTCCAACGGACTCCAGATTTAAAACCATCTCCCCAATCTCTGAGAGGGAGAAAAAAAAAAAAAAGACAAACCGCAAACAGAAAGTGCTTTAAGTTCAGCCTTATCATCTGGCACACGGCTCTGGGTTTTCTTGGTTTTGACACTTTTTGATAAATCTTAGAAGCCGGTTGACTGTCGCTTGGGTTGGAAGAACCGTAGAGGGTTTAAGGCGATGAAAAATGGCTGCATCGGGGCGCCTGGGTGGCTCAGTGGGTTAAAGCCGCTGCCTTCGGCTCAGGTCATGGTCCTGGGATCGAGCCCCACGTCGGGCTCTCTGCTCAGCAGGAACCTGCTTCCTCCTTTCTCTCTGCCTGCCTCTCTGCCTAGTTGTGATTTCTCTCTGTCAAATAAATAAAATATTAAAAAAAAAAAAAAAGGAGCAGGGAGCAGAGTGTCTATCTGCTTTAAAAAAAAAAAAATGGCTGCATCAAGGGACGGGCAGGACGGCGTGGTGGGATGGGAGGCACAGCTCCGGGCCCCCGTCACCCGAGAGTATCACGGCAGTGTCTACATACCCAGCTTAACCCAAGGGACCCAGATGCCATGCCCAGCTTTGTACTGTTTCCAAGGGCCATGTGACCCCCTTGTAACCACCCATCTGGATTGGACTGGCTGCTCCCGCGAGGAGCCACCGGTCTCCCTTTCCCTGGTTGATTCATCAGCACACCAAGGACACACGGCCAACTCTGGAGGGAATTCTGGGGCTGCCGCGGGGTGTGGCGGCGGAGCTGGTGAGTCAGGCCACACATGGGGGGGGAGGTCAGAACGGAAGAGGAGGTGGCCACAGGCTTCCTCTCCGGAGCAACCAGCCCTGGTAAGGAGTTGCGGAAAACTATGATCTCAGGGGCACCCCACCTCAGCAGTGGGTGGCCTCTATGCGGGGATCCAAAGCCAGTCTGGGGGCACCGCCCTCAGGGGGCGATCCAGTTCCTGGGGTCCCCTCTGACCAAGGCAGCCACAGGACCTGGAGAGGCATCACCCACCTGCCCCTCCCTCTCCCCAGCCCGAGCCTCACCCTGTCCTGGAGCCAGGGGCCTAAGGGAGGGGTGCCCGCACGCAGCCCCCCATTCTTCCCTGGATCCTTCCTCCCCATTCTCGGGACCTCAGGGCCCTCCTGACAGCATCCGCTGGCATGGCTCTGTCCATGGGAACACCCCCACATTTCCGGAAGTCCCCCAGGAAGACAACACTGTGTGTGTGCCTGTTAATTTCCGGGCCTGGAGCGCAGGCGGGGAACAAGAACATGGATATAAACTCTGGAAAATGGGGCGGTGGGTCCCAATGGCACCTCCCCACCTAGTTCAAGGCTCAGTGTGACTACACGTACACGCGCAGATGCTCACGGGCACACACGCGTGTGCACACACACAGTGGCACTCGACACAGAAACAGGCGAGACGCCAGATGCTGCTTGCAGCCTGCCTAAAATATTGCAATTGGCGTTTATTAAAAAAGTGTAAACAGGAAGACCGTGCATCAGTCCCAGCCACGTGGCCAACCTGGGCTTCCCTGCCCCAGGGAATGCTGGGGCGCGAGAGGCCGCGCCCTGCACACGCCTGCCCACCCACGCACACTCCTGCCGGCTCACGCCCAGGATGTGCGAGGCGGGGTGGGCTCCAAGGGTGTGCATCGCCGGGTCCTGTCCAGTCGCACAGAAGCAGCGTGAAACCCCAGTGCTGTCTCTGGAGTAGCTCCAGTCTGCCCGGGAGGCCCCGGGAGGCCCCTCTGAGCACGCCTTGGGCAGCACGGGCAGGCTCTTGGGAAGGACGGCCTCTGCATCCGGACAGAGGAGACGTGGGAACCTCTAGGACCCCAGGCTTGTCCCGCCAAAGCTCCCCAGCTCATCCCTGCTGGGGGGTGACTGTGCAAAGCCTGGGCAGTCCGTCCACGCCCGGCTCCGTCACTCCTGGCGGGGCATATGGACGCTGGACCAGGAGCGAGCAGGCGTGTTGACCCGGGGGCGAGAGGCAGGATGAAAGCTGCATTTGGCTTTAGCTTAAGGCTGGCACTGGGTGGAGGGTCCCACCGGCAAGGTCAGCGGCTCCTCTGGAGGAGCCCGTGGCCCTCCAGGTGCCTCCTGCTGTCCTCCAGCCCCCGTGGGCCTCTCTGTCCGCTGGGGCCACGCTTTTGGCTCTCTCCGCCTCCCTCCGGCTGGCTGAAAGTGCTAGGTGCCTGGAAGGGAGGAGGGGGCTGGCCTAGTTCTGCAGGCAATGCCCACACTGTCCCCAAAGGGCTCTTATTTGAGGATGTAGTGAATGAGCAGCTGACAGGCCAGGAAGACAGAGAGCAGGAACCAGGAGCGGGGGCTCTGCAGGAGGCCTGGGGCCGGCACCTGCCTGGCCCTCCCGGTGGAGCTCAGCATGGCTGAGAGGTGCCTGCAAGGACAGGGAGGAAGGCGGCTGAGCCAGGGCGGGCCCACGCAGGGCGGGCATCCCTACCTTCAGCGCATAGCCCATTACGCAGGGGCCCCCGGGCCCAGATTCCAGGTAAAGGGAGTCACAGCTGGAGAAACTGGGACTCTCACAGCCTCTCTTCCACTCCTGCTGTGACGGGCTGAGCTGGGTCGCCGCGCCCCAAAAGTCCCACGTTGGAGTCCCGGCCGTCAGGACCCCTGATGTGACTTATTGGGAGATTCAGTTAAAATGAGGTCAACAGAGTGGGCCCTAATCCAGCATGGCCGGGGTCCTTATGAGAAGAGGGGATCAGGACACAGACACATACGCAGGGATGACCCCGTGAGGACACAGGGAGAGCACGGCCCTCCACACAGGAGGACAGAGGCCTCCGGAGAATCTGGCCCTGCCCCCGCCTACATCTTCGGTGTCGGTCTCTGGGACTGGGGGACTGTGGACGTTTATCGTGCGCTCCCCCGTCTGTGGACTGTGTCACAACCACCCGGGCACTTGTGTCCTCACCCTGGAAAGGCTGGCAGAAAGGCTGGCTTTTCCCGTGGCTCCCTGCCTCACGGCCGGCCTCCTCTGTGGTGCCGGGGGCTGACTCCCTGACTCACCGCAGCTCCTCCAGCCCACCCCGGGCTCCTGGGCCTCCTGCCGCTGCTTTCTTGCACAGAGTTCATCCGCTGGTCCTGTTCCAGCAGGACCCCCTACAGCGCGGCACCTCCCACCCCCACCCCCGGGCCGCCTTCTTCCTGTCCTCCATCCACCAGACCCTCTGCCAACCCCCAGAGTCCTAGCTCTGAGTGACAGTCCAGATGCATGGTATCCCTGGCCTCGGTGGCACCCTGGCTGTGTCCCCGGGAGCGGGGCTTACCTGTGCAGCTCCTGCTGGGCCTCCCGGATGGACACGATGGCCTCGTGCAGTGCCTGCAGCCGCCGCGCCTCCTTCCCACACCGCGGGCACGGGCTCTCGCTGCCTGGGGTGTCCAGCCACCGGTCACAGGACCCAGAGGACAGGGGACGGAGGGAGAATCAAACACGAGTGGGCGTGTCCGGGGAGCTGGCATGCAGGGTCCCGGGGTCGTGCCCGGCTCCGGCCCCCACCCCACCTCTCGAGTGCCTTCAGGTGAAGCTAACGACATGGGGAGTCGAGGGGCAGGCATAGAGGGGACCCCAAGCTCAGCTGGCCTCTAATAAGCCCTGTGGGACAGAAACGGCAAGGAGCAGCTCACGCACTGCGGAGACAGGCACGGGGTCGAGGAGGAGCAAGCAGAATCAGACGGCCACACGCAGACGGACACTGTCCAGCCCTGCCCCTCGCACTGCCCCTGCCAGCCAATCTGAGTGCAGGGCTGGGACCGCTGTCCTCCAGGCCCCTGGGCTCGGCGAGGCCTGCTGGAGGACCCTGGGAGGACGGTCAAGGTGCACCATACACCTGCCCAGGGGAGGTGCTTCTCTGACCCTTCCCACTCTGCAGAGTAGCCGGCCTGGGAGGGCTCACCGGAAATGAAGTCACCGTCCTCCTCCTCTTCTTCCTCCTCCTCCTCCTCCTCCTCATCTGAGAGCTCCGGGCAGGACTCGGGTGTGGAGCTGCTCTCCGTGACCTGGCTGTGGCCAGAGGGCTGGTCGCTGGCCTTGCGGAGCTGCCGGTCTGGGCCAGGCCCCTGGAGAGAGACGAAGCCACTGCAGCTGGGGACACGCCCAGGTCCAGCACAGCTGTGCCCACAGGGGCAGGGATGGGCCGGCCTCGGGGACGGAACTGCTCTAGAAGATGTGGCTGTGAAGGCTGGTCCTGTCCCACCGCGGGAGCTGGCAGCCAGGCCTCCCCGAATGCTGCGGGGGGCTCTCCAGTGGGACTTGCGGGATTGGCTGACCGCCGCTAACTGCCCAGAGCGCAGGAGTGGCCGAGGGGTGGCTGGCTGGAGAGGCTGAGGGGGACCCAGGGGGCATCCAGGTCGGCGCCCTGGGAGGGGGTGGGGCGGCCTGGTTTGAGGGGCTACAGCAGGCAGGGAAGGGGAGGGGCTGGGGCACAAGGGCAGTGAGATACTGTGACCCTTGCTTGCTGGCAAATTGGGGCCATAGGGCCAGAAGGTCCGTGCCCGTTCGGCCCCTGTGATTGCTGGCCTCCCGCTGTGTGCAGGGGAGGCAGCTGCGGGCACAGAGAACCAGCAGCATGTGGTGGGGGCGGTCGTGCAGTGGTCTCTGTCCACGTGGCACCACAGAGGACGCTCCAGGCTTCTGCACAAGCTGGTGTTTGTCCCAGGAGACCCCCTGCAGGGCTCCTGGGGCCTCCCCACCTGCCCTCCCCGCCCCCCTCAGCATCCCTGCGAATGTGGACTCCTCCTCCGCCTGCCTGAGCAAGCCCCTAGGCTGCCCGAGCCTCAGTTTCCTCCTCTGTAGACCGGCGAGGGTGCTGTGAGCATCACAGACAGAAGCTCCGGGGAGCAGGTGCGGGGCTCTAGAAGCCAGGGCACCCCTGCACAGCGCCCCGTACACAGGTACCCCGTGCACACAGCATTCCTGCAAACCCGGGCACCTCGGGGTGGTCAGAAGAGTCCCTGCTGGGAGGGGTAAGTGCACGGGGCTGGTGGGAGTACCCAAGGGGGAGGGGCAGGCAGGTAAGAGGTCGGTGGGGGAGGGGGCCGCATCTACACCCCGACAGTCCCCTCCTGCCGCTGAGGTCGAGCCTGGGCAGGGACCCTGGGGGAGCTGACCTGGTGCCTGGGCCCTGGGCTGCCCAGGAAGGTGGTCTGGTGGGCCACGGTCTCCCGCCGCACGGTGTGCAAGACCCCGTCTTGCTCAAACTGGGCGACGTCCTTCAGAGGGTCCCAGGGGCTGCGGCTAGAAGGTCCAGAGGGTGTCCGTTGGCAGGGGCAGTGGCCCTCGGGGGCAGGGGGCCCATCTCGGCCCTGCCTCAGCTTCTCAGTAGCGGCCAGAGCCCCCACAGGATCCCTCCTCCTCCATCACCCGCCCCTTCAGGGCAGCAGGAGCCCCCGTGGGGCCGGTCTGCCCACCCCGGGCCGCACTCACTCCTCATGCCGGTAGCGCCACTCCTGGGTGGCGGGGTCCAGCCGGAACAGCTGTGGCTTCCAGGGCACGAGGTTCTGCTGGCGCTCGCGGGCGCGCTGCCGCTGCGTCTCCTCCAGTGAGAACTTCTCCTGTGTGGCCCTGTGCTGGTCGCCCTCGCCGATGGCCTTGGTGACGTGCTGCCAGAGCCTGGGAGCGGGGCACGCGCTCTGAGTGGGCGACCTGGACGGTCCTACCACCCTGGCCCTGGAGTGGAGGCTCGGACAGCAACCTCCACTTGCTTGCCTCCAGGGACAGGGAGCTCAGTATCTCTTGGGGAGCCCGGGGGGTTCTTAGAGTGCTGGAGATTTACCGTGAGGTGCTTCTCCCCAACCCTGAGCTCGCAGCTCCTGCGGGCAGGGTACTCTCCAGGGAGCTGCCGGGCATCTGCCATCCCCAGGTCTCACTCCCTCTCCTATAGCTGCCCCAGCAGGATATGTCGTTTGTCACGGGGTGTCCCTTCCCTACCAGGGACATCGTGGGCCACGCTGTCCGCACGCCAACTCTGCCCAGCCATGCCAGGCCTGGGTCCGGGGGCCCCTCGGGTGCCGGCGGGCCTCACCTCTCGGACTCCAGCTCCGTCTGTTCCGCCAGCAGCACCGTGCGCCTCCTCAGCCTCTGCCCCCGGACCTCTCTGCTCGGGTTCCAGAAGAGCTCCGCGCTTCCCCGGCCCTCCTCTTTGATGAACACTTCTCGGTCCTGCCCCAGACGGCCCAGGCAGGGTCAGAGGTGCGGGCCCCCTGGCTGTTCCCGTGCCTGCCCCGGATGGCAGCCTCTTACCCAGTGTCCGGTGAGATGCGCCAGGACCTCCTCTCCTGACCTGATCTTCCCCGAGATCTGGTTGATGCTGGTGCTGCCCCCGAAGAAAGGCTGTGGGGACACCCCGAGACCAGGCTGGTGAGGGGCTGGCGGCCTCTACAGGCCCCTGGTGTCCTTCAGTGAGCCGGGCAGGAGGAGGCCCTCCCTCACGAGGGCGCCGGCTCTCCCCTCCCGGGACGTGGGAGCCCGGCTAGGATGGGACCCAAAGCTGGAGGCCGCCACACTCGCCCGATGCCTCTGCTTGAGCTCAAGGAGGCCTGAGGGGCCTGGCGGGGCAGGGGTCTGGGCCTGTCCTTTCTCCGCTACGGGGCCTGCGGGAGCCCCTTCCTCTCTCTGGGTCCTGGCCGTGCTACGGAGATGCCAGGAGCTTCCCCTCCTGAGTGCGCCTGCTCCGGAAGCCATCCGGGGGTGCGGAAGGGGCTCCTCCCTGGGCCGAGCCCACTCCCCTGGAGGCCCTCCGGTGGCCGAGGGTACGGCGGCCAGCGCTACCTTGAGCTTGAATTCCAGCTCAGCTTGGAAGTGGGTCTTCTCACACTCGATGGTCACCCTGCCGCCCAGTTCCATGGTCATGGCACCGTATAGGATTCCTGGAACACAGGCGCCTGCTCAGTTCCTGACTCAGTCCCACCCAGCCACGCTGACCCCAAGGAGGCCAGCGTCGGACCCCGGGGGAGAGGACAGGAGCCCCCGGAGGCAGAACCTCTGAGGAGAGGAGCTGGTGGGGCGGGAGGCTGAACCCAGGGCCATGCCTGGCTCCTCAGTGACCCTCTGCCCCCAAGGCCTCTGCTTCTGAGAGTTGCTCTGTCCAGGGAATGTCCTGCCCTTGGCGGGTGCCTTCCTCCAGGTCCCCTTCCCAGGCTCCCAGGCGCCCCACTGCCCCCATGAGACGCTGGTCGCCTTCTGTGATTTGCTGTGTAGTTTGGGCCTCACGGTGGGCTCATCCGTCTTCGCCACTCAATCACCGCTGCATCCTGGAGTGGCCGGCGTGTTTGTTCAAACTAGTACATACCTTATATGTAAGTACTCTGAAGCTTATTTGATAGAGAGAGAGCACAAGCAGGGGGAGCAGCAGGCAGAGGGAGAGGGAGAGGGCGAAGCAGGCTCCCCGCTGACCAACGAACCATATGCGGGGCTCGATCCCAGAACCCTGGGATCATGACCTGAGCAGAAGGTAGACACTTAACAGACTGAGCCACCCAGGCGTCCCCAGTACATAATAATTAATGAAGGAAAGAATGGCTCTTCTGGGGCGCCTGGGTGGCTCCGTCATTAAGCATCTGCCTTCGGCTCGGGTCATGATCCCAGAGTACTTGATGGATCCCCGCATCGGGCTCCCTGCTCCCCGGGAAGCCTGCTTCTCCCTCTCCCACGCCCCCTGCTTGTGTTCCCTCTCTCGCTGTGTCTCTCTCTGTCAAATAATAAATAAAATCTTAAAAAAAAAAACAACAGAATGGCTCTTCTGTTTCTTCCCACGTGGAGGACTTAAATCGAACTGAAGAGACGAGCTACGTGTATTATAAACAGTTGGGGATGTGCGATAAAACGGAAAGGAAAAAAAAGACAAGCCAAGGGAAACAGCAGAAGGGCTGGGAACGCCCCAAGTCCTGCCCCCGCACAGGAGAGGCAGGGATGCGCCCGTCGCTGCCCGGGGGCGCGGACTGGTGGGGAGACGCCAGCCTCCCCTGCCTACACCTGCTGGTGTAGTTTCAACTTTGGGCCCAGGTGAAGAACCGTATTTCCATTTCCGTAGTTCTCTACACAGTGACATCACGCTGCGGAACAAAAGGAAACCGAAACAAAAGGGAAGCGCGTGACTCCGGAAGGGAACCGTCCTGCTGCCTTTTTACAAACCGCAGTGGGTATGCTTGGGACAAAGCAAACCCCAAAAGGAAGCGGCAGGCTGTTTCCAGCCTTGGCCCTCTTGGGCCGAGGGCATGTTAGTGCCCCTCTGAGGGGCGTGTGTGAAGCGGGTTGGGGAGAATAACCACAACCCACGGCCGGCCGCCTGTTTACAAAGAGGCTTTCCCGCGGGGGCGGGGGAGGGGAAAGTAAGGGGTGAGGTGGGGAGGGAGGAGCCGCTTCTGCGTCAGGTCAGGCCATGGTCTACCAGACACCCGCTGTCTTGGATCCGGATTGGAAACCTATAAACTCAGGATCCATTTTAATCTTTTTAAAAAAAATTTTTTTTTTTTAATTTATTTGACAGAGAGAGATCACAGGTAGGCAGAGAGTCAGGGAGGAAGCAGGCTCCCTGCTGAGCAGAGAGCCCGATGCAGGGCTCGATCCCAGAACCCTGAGATCACGACCTGATCCCAAGGCGGAGGCTTAACCCACTGAGCCACCCAGGCGCCCCAGGATCCATTTTCATTTTAAAGAAAAAAAAAAAGATGTTTGTGTTTCTTTTATTGGAAAGTTCTAGAAACAATGACAAAAGCCCTCTTAAGAAGCAGATCTGGCTTGCGGTCTGCAATAGGAAGCCTGCGGTTCAGGCTGAAAACATTTTGTTAGACAACCTGCCGGGGACTTCCCTTCCAGGCTAGAAAGTCACAGAAGAGAGCAGGGTGAGCCGTCAACAAACATGCCAAGACCGAAGACCGGCGCTTCCCCCGCTGACGGCACCGCCGGGCTCTGCCCTCCTGGGGGGCCGGGAAGCCTCTCACCTTTGCAGTGGGCGTAGGGCATAGTAAGCGTGTAGTCCTCTGCCCGGTTCAGGAAGGTGAGCGTGGCCTTGCCGTCCAGCAGAGCCGACAGCGAGTTCCCTGCAGACGGGGGGGGGGGGTGACCAGGGAGTGGACACGGGCCCTCAGGATCTGGACGCCCACCCCCTAAGTCACGCAGTCTGAGCTCCCTTCTAGCAGTCCCTCCAGCTGGGTGACCGTGGGGCCGCTGGGCTTCTCTACCTGACCCGTGGGTCACTGCACCTCCCTGAAACTCAGATTCTGGAAAAGCCCGTGCCCCTGCCCGCCCTCGCCAGGACATACATGACCTGGCTCCCAGGGAGGGCTTCTCAGGGTAGAGGCTGCATGCAAACCCCTGCTCTGACTGTCACCACCCCCCAGAGGGCGGACAGGCCCCCACAGAACTTCTGTGGCCACGGAACTATTCCACTCTGTGCTGACGGGGGCCACTAGCCACGCATGGCCACCCAGCATGTGTGATGTGGCCAGGCCCACTGAGCAGCCCTGGCTTATGTTCCCTCATTCTGATCTAAAAGCCACATGTGGCTTGTGGTGCCTGTTCACGCAGGTTCTTGTCCACAAGCCGCGCCCGTCCTGTGGCTCAGGAGTGGGGGCCCCACGGGCTGGGCCTGGCTTCAGGAATCTTGACTCCAGGTTCTGGGCACCTCACTGCCCACGCGGTTCCTGACCCGGAGGGGTGGGAAGGGAGATAAAGCCGGCCACCGCCCTCGGGGACCCAGTACTGCCCCCATGTCTCCCAGGCTCTGGCAGAGCCCGGGGAGCCCCCGCTCACCGTAAAACCGGGACTTGGCCGTGATGCTACCGCTGATGCAGAAACCGTCCCTCCGGTTGCTGACGTGGAAGGCCGACACAGGCGGGTGGTGGGACACCTGTGAGCGGAGAGGGGCTTTGGAATGGCGGGGGGAGGGGAGAGCCTGGCTCCCCCTGCCCCGTGGCGTGGGGCCACTCCCACACTCACGCCTGCTGCCCAGGGAAGCGGACACTGAGTCGTGGGCCAGGGGGCGATCTGCAGCGTGCCCCGGGGGAACGGGAGGGGGAGGCTCCCCCCCACCCGGGGAAACACTTCCTGCTGTCACAGCGCTGGGCCTGCATCTCCTGGGGGACCCCCCAGAATGCATGCAGGGCTCAGACTCCGCCCACCGTGGAGCCCAGTGTCCAGCTGGGGATGGGGGGGGGGGCCTGCCTGCTCTGCGATGTAGAAGGTGTGGCTGTTGGTGTGGGGGTGGAACCAGCAGCAGCGGAAAGTCTCTCCCAGGATGGGGTTGTAGGGCTTCTTGATCCCCTGCAAGCAACGAGTGGAAAGTTTCTGTGAGGACCCACGCGGGATGGGGTGTGGACCAAGGGCCAACGTGGGGGGCTGCCCACTGCCCACACCTCAGGTGCCCGCGGGGACGGCCCACTACCCCTCTGGACGGGAGGGCCTGGTCTGGACGGGGGCCCTCACCCCACTTGTGCTCTGGGGAGAACGTGCATTGCCCTCAGTTCACATCCTGGGGGCAGCCTCTGAGATGTCCTGTCTAGTTCTTGGCTCCCAGGAGGACCTGAGACCCTCCCCGGGCCGTGCTGTCCCGGACTTTGGACAGAAGGGTGCCTAACCTGTTCAAGGCCCCCCGCGGCTTCTACTGCCCGTTTGATAAGATCCCAGCTCCTGCCCCCGCCTCCTCTTCTGCCCTGCTCACCACCTTCCTGCTCTCCAGAAGGCCAAGGTCATCCCCACTGTGGGGGGCGGGGACAAGCTCCCGCTCAGGAGAGCCCGTCTTCCGGGGCTCAGACCCCCCGGATCTGGTGGGAGGCAGCCGACCGCCCCCCATGCCACCTGCCAGACATGTCACTTCCAGCTGTGTGTGTGACTCCCTCGCCCCACCCCCAACACCCTGTGCTCAGCAGGGCCTGCGTTTTGGGTTCTCAAAAAGGTTTCCACGAGTATGAGACAAACCACGAAAACCACAGGTCCCAGGGGGCTCCCCGAGGTGCAGGCTTGAGAGCCCCTTTCCCAGCACCGCTGTGTGTGCTCGCTTCTCCAACGTGTGCGGGTCCCGCCTGGGCCCTGCAGGGAACCGGGACCACCCCGGTGGGCCCGGCCTGGCTGGGGGTCCCTGGGTGGTAGGTCAGGGCGCTGCCCTCATCTCTGAGGTCTGGGGGCCACAGCGGGGACCATCAGGGTCCCTCCAGGCTGTGTGGGGTCGGGGGGCCCCAGGCTCTCTGGGGGGCAGGAAATTGGGGCTGGGGGCACAGCACACTGGGCGTCCCCTCTTACCTTGGGTTTCTTGTAGAAGCCAGACAGGTACCACTGCAGCACCAGCTTGATGCGCCTGTAGGCGTCCCCCTCCAGGGCAGCCCTGGGAGAGATGGGAGACCCTCTCATGCCGAGCCACTCTCTACCCTGTCTGCCTTCCATCCTGCCCTCCAACCATAGGTCACCCAGGCCCGGGGCAGCGGGGAGTTTCCCGCCTTCCCACAGAGACCCAGGTTCTCTACCTAACCAGAGGGCTGGGTAGACAGGATGTTGCTGGCTCAGCCCTGGCAGAGTGCCTCTGCCTCCAGGAAGGCCTCCGGGAGCTCCCATGCTCCCCAGCAGCTCTGCACGAGCTCCTGAGCCTCCAGCTCTCTCCAGCCTTTCCAGCCTGCAAGCGGCAGCTCGAGGGCGGCGAGGCCAGGGTCCGGAACTCAGGACACTAGAAGGTGCTGGGGACTGCCCCACAGTCACCTCTGAGGAGGGGGGCCCTGACTGGACACACCGCTGCCCCCCAGGACTGGACTTGCAGACCGGGCCCCCTGGGGGGGAGCTGGAAGGGACCGTGGGCGGAGCTCAGCGGGGGCGGGGGGACCTCCAGAAACATCCACGGTGGGCGGGGAGATGCCGAGGGCGGTCTGGGGTCTGAGGGTGTGTGGGGCACGCCCCGCCCGCGCACCTGGACAGCAGGTCGGCGTGGAAGTAGTAGTCAGAGAGCTTGTCGAGGAAGGAGCGGGGCTCCAGGACAAACGTGGGCAGCACCACGCGGGACAGGTCCATGCCAGGCCGCAGCTGCCTCAGCAGGACCCACATCAGGCTCTTGTTCTCCTCGGACACGGTCTCCACCTGGGACGCCTGGCCCAGCTATTGGCAGAGGGGCTGCCGTTGGGCCCCGGCCCCATGCAGCCCCAGGGAGCGTGGCAGGCTCTGGCTGCGGGAGGCGCCCTTCCGAGGCCTGGCCGGCCTGTCCTGCCTTGTCCTGTCCCCGCCCTCCCTGGCAAGTGTCCGACCCCTGCCCAGCCGGGCCCGGGTGGGCCCAGACCGGCTTCTGGAAAAGGCCGGGAGCTGGGTTCAGGCACAGGAGGCAGGGAGCGTCCCGGCTACCTGTGCGCCCCTCCTGCTCCCTGTGACTCCATGCAATGGCCCTGGGACCTGCACTGTGGTCGCCCTGGCCTTACCGAGGGGACACGTGACTTGCCCAGGCTCACAGAGCTGGCATGAGGCCGAGGTGGGGTGTGAACTCAAGGCTGTCTGCTTGTGGCCCGACGGCAGCCGCCCCCAGAGAGGACCAGGATCCGTCACGACCCTGCTGGGCCGCCTTCGACAAGTTGCTTTGCCTCTCTGTGCCTGCACACTTGTCCTGGGGTCTCCTGCCAGGTCCCCCCGGCTCCCCTCGTCTGTGCTCAGCTGAGCCCTTCCTGCGCTCAGCCTCAGAAGGGTCCCGCGGGCTGCCCGCTCTCTGCCTGAGCCCTGCACCGGCATCATCTACCCCCCATCATGGGCCTGTCCCTACTCCCAGCTGCCGGGCTCCTGGTGGCCCTTCTCCACCGCTAGCCAGGAGCAAGGCCTCCCGGGAGCAGCTCTTGCCTAGTGGGCCTGGGGCTTCTCCCTCTATCCCTTGGGCTTCTAAAGGCCTTGCCTGGACCCCAGGGGACTCCCACCTGGACCCCAGGGGCCCCCACCTAAACTGCCCCAGTGGTCTTCCCACCACCCTCAGCCGAGCCCTCACGGCCCACCCGCGCTCTCCGAGTTGTGGCCCCCCGATCTGCTCCCCCAGCCCCTGGGGCGCGGCAAGCACCCCTCCCCGGATTCAGGGAGGCGGGTGAGGTGCAGGGTGATACCCGGCTCTCCGGGGGGACGGGCTCTCACCTCCCCGAACTCCTCGTGGACCTGCTCCACGTACGTGGTGCCCCGTGGCATGGGGCCCTCCAGGCTCTCCGACTGGGCGCTCCCGCTCTCGTTGGTCTTCCCGCTGTGATCCTGCGTCTCGTTATCCGACTCCTCCGCATTCTCTCGCTCCGACTTGTCTGAGAAAGCGTCATTCTCCAGGGAGGACCCGTTCAGGCTGGAGGGGCACAGTGCGCCGTGGGTCCCCCCGGTCAGAGGCACGGCCCGGGTGCCCCCAGCCCCTGATCTGAGGTTCGGGGGACCAGACTCCCCGGTGCTTGGCCCTGCCCACATACTAGGAGACCCCACGTAGGAGTCCCAGCAGGCAGGAGACCCGGGCTTCTGGGAGGGGCCAACCCTTGCCCGCTGCACCCCTGCTCACGGGCATAGGTCCTGGTCGTGGACGGCGGCCGAGGGGGGCAGCCCACAGAGCGAGGGGGGTGACGCGTCTGGCGAGGACCCGGGCTCCCCGTCGCGGCCCTGCTTGCCCGTGCTGAGTCGCAGGAGGCTGGAACAGCGCAGGGCCAGCTCCAGGGCATCCAGCCAGCAGCGGCCTGCGGGGCGGCATGTGGTGAGCCCACTCCACACCCGGGGGCGGCCTCTCCTCTGCCAGGGACGCCCCATCCCTTCGCTGTCCTCCTGGGGCGCAGGTACTGCGGCCGTGGGGGGGGCGTGCTGGGGCTCAGGCAGCAGGCCCGGTCTGGGGAGACACCTGCCAGGGGGATGTCCTTCCCAGGACGCTCACGGCACGCCCTCAAGGTCGCACCTTAGCAAGACTCAGAGCCCAAATTCCACCTAGACACCTGCCGCGTCTGCACACAGGATTGGGGAGGAGGCCCAACCTCAGGAGAACTTCCTGCCACAGGCCTCAGGGGCCACGGGGGCTCCCACGGGCCTGGAACATCCCGGAGGGAGGGCTGGCCGGGGCCTCCGAGAGGCAGCTCCAGAGCGTGGACCAGGAGTGCAGCGAGTGGACCCGGAGGCAGAGCCGCCGAACCCCCCCACCCCTGCTGCCTTCCTGGCAGAGGTGGCTGGGGGCTCAGCCAGCACCCCCTCCGTGTCCCCGGGGTGTTAGCAGCGGTGGGGACACGTGTCCACCGAGGTGCCCCGCGTCTCAGGGAGGCAAGGGTTTGCAGGGCTGGTGGCCCTGGTTCTCACGGGATGTCACCGCGGGCCCAGCCTGGGTCGAACATCGTGGGGGCGGGGGAGGGCGCGACAGGAGCAGCCCAGCAGGACACCAGCTGCGCAGCTACCACAAAGGACTAGACACCCGAGCTCTCCGCATGCTTTGAAGCCCACTCCGAGGCCCCCTCCTCGTCCTCCGGGAAGCCCACCCTCACACCCACAGGGGCCGTGGGCCCTCCCTCCCTCCCTGCCCACGGTGTCCCGGCCCGTCAGGCACCCAGCTCACGCCGCAGCCCCATCAGCCTCGTCTGACAGCTGCTCTTCTCTCCCCCCAGAATGTGGGCTCCGGGAGAGCATGACGGGTCCCTCCCGGAGCGTGGACGCGGTGTCTGTCCACCAGGGAGTGGCCGGCCACCAGCCCAGGGCTCTGGGCCCTGAGGGCCAGGAAGGGGGCAGCCGCGTTACCCGGAGCAGCCACTGGAGGGCGCCCCAACAGCGCGTGCGGCATCTGGGAGTCCCGGGAACAGGGGATCCCATCCGGGCTGTGGCTCTCCTTGCCGGCCGGTGGCTGGGGCCCCGTTTCGTCACATGTGGGTAGAACCTCCCGATTCAGGGGTGCCCGGCAAGCGCCTGGCATGCAGTGGCTGTGACCTGGCGACTTGAAATCAGGTCATGCGATTCTCCTAACACCCTTGGAGCCGGGCCCTACCGTTCCTGTTTTACTTTGGGGAAAGGGAGGCTCCAGGAGGTACTGGCGAGTGGCAGGCCTGCCTGACCAGAGCCCAGGCTTGTCCTTCTCGGGGCCTGAACAGCAGCTCCGTGCACCTGCTTTACAAGCCGGCGGGGGGCCCTCCTCCCGCAGGGTGGCTGGGCAGACCCGCAGGACCGGTGGGGACTCACCGTCCGACTCCGAGGCAGCCCTGAAGATCAGATAGCTGCTGGGGAGCGGCTGCGTGATGGAGCCCACGCTCTCGCCCTTGGGGCCCTGGGGAGACAGAGACCTGGCGTCACCCGGGGGGACACTCAGGGACTGGGGGACACACTGGTCACATGGACTCGTGCACACCCACACCGACACACGTGTGGCCGCAGACCCGCCAGGTGGGGTCAGGACCCGGCGGCAGAGGGAAGGAGCCGCTGGCTCCCTGCTCGGCTCCTGAGCCCTGGGCGCCCGTGCTAGGGTGGCCAGAATCAGCCCACGTCGCTTCAGATCTCAGAGAAAGAGCGGAGCTTCGTGCGGCAGAAGCCTCGCCCGTGCACTTCTGGGGACACACTTACACCAACAGAAACGGTTCAGTGTGTCCGAAATCCTAATCTAACGGGGTTTCTGGGTTTCATCTGATAACCGGACCCCCGTGAGTCCTGGGCTGGGAGCAGCGGCTCACACGAGAGACCCCCCCGCAGCCCCCCCAGCCCCCGCACCAGAGTGGTGACGGGCCCAGCTGGAACCCCGGCGCCCGGGGGCGTGCCCCGAGGCCCCGCTCCTCCCCTGGGGCCTGCGGCCTGCAGCCCGGCCCCTGCGGTACCTTCACGGCCCAGACGGACTGGTCCAGCGGGTGGAAGAGCTTGAAGCAGAAGCCGTCCTTCTTGGAGGGCCGCTCGAGCAGCTCACAGCAGTGCAGCAGGACCGTGCCCACCCACTGGCCCACCTTGGGCGTCTTGTAGATGAGCAGCACCCCCGGCTTCAGCACACACCACAGTTTGGTCCAGCTCTTCAGGGTTCCCCGGATCTGTGGGGAGGGGCGCCGCTGTCGGGGAGGGCCGACAGCCGGGGGGGGGGGGGGGGGGGGGGGACGGGGACACCTGGGGAAGCCTGGGGCGGGGCGGGGCGGGGCGGGGGGAGGGCGCTGGGGCGGGCCGAGCTCTGTTCTGGCTTCGCGAGGAGCGCGGAAGCGGGAGCACACGGTGGGAGCGCACAGACAGTGGCCGGTCTGCAGACGCGCCTGGCAGCCGGGAGCAGACTTCCAGGAGGCCCAAGGCCAGGGTCAAGGCCCTGCCGGGTCCCGAGAGCCCGAGAGCAGCCAGCCGCCAGTGACCGTTGCCAGCTCTGGACACCGTGACACTCATTTCTCTTCTCATCTCGAAGAAACACCCACGTCGATATCTCATCTTTCACTCACAGTTTTGGGGGGGGAAGGAACCCACGGGGGCCTCGGTCCTCGCAGATGACCAGGTGCGGACAGGCCTGTCCCTCTGGGCCTCTGAGGCAACCCCAGGATTTGGCAGCTTCCCCCCCACTGCGGGGGCGTGCAGACACGTCCCAGGGACTCAGTAAGGACTGAACGCGGGCCTCTGACCCCAGCCCGAGAAGCCAGAGCGCAGCCTCCCCACCCCTGTGCCGCAGCCCCGGGCTCGGCGCGCCTCCTGGGACCCCCATCTGCAGGCCGGGGCCCCTAGCTCAACCGGACAGGGGTGTCCGCAGCCTGGAGCAGGTGGGGACGAGACGACAATGAGGTGGGGGGTATCTGCACACCGGCACACAGGGCCACGGGGAGGCAGAGGCCGGGGGCGCGTCCGGCGGCCCGGGGATGCCTGGAGCCCCCAGCAGCTGCAGGAGCAGGGAGGGGGCTCCGCTAGCGCCTCTGGAGGCCTGAGGCCCTGCCCACAGCTTGACTGCAGGCGCTGGCCTCCAGAACTGGGAGAGAAGGCCTTTCCGTCTTAAAGCCCCCAGCCCCTGGTCCTCGGTCCGGGACGCCCCAGGACCCTGACACAGACCCCAGGCCCAAACACGCCGAACTGCTCCTGAGTGACTGAGGAGGCGGCCGAGCCCGGACCGCGCACCGGCCCGCCCCGCGCACCTTGAGGCTGTCGGCCATGATGACCACGCTGGGGTCCGTCAGGGCGCTGAGCAGTTGCTTTGTGGCTCGCTTCTTCTCCTGCCGGTAGGTCTCCTTCTGGGCCTGGACCCCGGGCACCCCGCGGGAACGTCAAGGGACAAGGGCCCGGCTGGCCCCCGTCCCGCCCGCCAGCACCTCTACGATCCAGCCTGGGGTGGAGGGTGAGGACAGGAGCGGGGAGAGGAGAGGAGAGAAGCGTGGGGGCGGGGAGGTGGCCAGCACGTGCTCTGCCCCCCCCTTTGGCAGGCCGGGGCAGGATGACCTCGCTGGCCCCTTCCTCTGGCATGTGACACACTTGTGTCCCCCTTCCCGGGCCCGTGCCCACCTTGAGAGCTTCCTTCTTGGTGACCTTGGCTGTGGGGGACACACAGTCCCTGTCGGAACCATTGTGCAGTCTGTACTCCACCTGCAAGAGAGACGCAGGTGGGCAGCGGGAGGGGCGTCAGCACGTGGACCCGGGTACGCAGAGGAGGGGGAGACCGGCGGCCACGTGGGCCTGCGGTCAGAGAAAGCTGCTCCTGTCCCTCACCGCGCCACACCCTCCGTTCGGCTCAGCCGCGGCGCCGGGGGTAGGGTACAGAGACGGAGGACTCGGGATAGCCAAGGACAGCTTGTGGGCAGGAGCTCCGAGGTGCCCAGGAAGCAGCCATCCCATCCCCGGCCATGGGCCCCACCTCTGGGCGGGGGACCACAGTGTAGTGTGGACTCTCCTCCCTGGTGCCCTGGCAGTGGCCCATGGCTGCGGCGAGGCAGGTGGACCGAGGAGATGGCTCGGCCTTCCTGGGCCCGCTGGATGCGCTCTGTGGGCTGAGAGCAGCAATCGGGGCTCTGGGGCTGGAAGGGGCCGTGGTCCTTTCACAGAGAAGGAAACTGAGGCCCGGGGGTGGTGAGGGTAGCCAGGAGGCAGGGCAGATCAAAGCATGGCCTGAATCCCACCCTCTGCCTCTCGGTTCAGCCTGTGAGTCGGAATACTTTCCTCTGTTTAAGTGGCTGAAAAGAAAGTCAAAGAATCTTATTTTGTGAGACGTGAAAATCCTATGTGCGTGGCTGCTTTCTCATGAGGGCGGCGTGAGCACTTGAGACAGAGCCCGCGGGACCACGAAGCCTCAGAGACTTGCTCTCGGTCCTTCCCTGAAAGCGCCGGCCTGCCCTGTGCTGCTGTCTGGGCTGAGTGCCCTGGGCATTCCCGCCACCGCCACCCTGAGCCCCCACACAAGGGAGGGAGGCCCCGTGGCCCTGAGCCCCCGGCCTGCTGGAGCCATGGGACCAGTCACTGTCCCGTTCGACTGGCTGGGAAACTGAGGCACGGAGAGGGCAAGAACCTCCCTGCCAGTCAGGATGCCGCGGGGCTGGGACCTGCCCCCTTAGGCAGGCCGGTCTTCCCACGGCGCCGTGTGCCAGGTGCAGCTTTGGGCACCAGGGACGGGAAGGAGACGCAGCCACCCACGACTCCCAGAGCTGCGAGAGCCGGGCTCTGTCTCATTCTCCACATCCTGCAGATGAGGGGATATGGCACAGAGAGGCTCAGAAGCCGCCCAGGGTCACACAGCTCACAAGGGGCCGAGCTGTGACCGATAGTGGGAGGGACGGGGGCCGTGGGGACTCTGCTCTAGATGCCGTCTTTGAGCTAAAGCGAAAGTGACGATGTGTATACCCACCGCTGGCCGGTGGCAGGCCTCTGGGGGCCGGGGCTGACCCACGGAGGTGCTCCCAGAGTCCTGCTGGGGAGCTGGGCCTCTTGCGCGCAGCGCCCCAGTGCCCTCCCACAGGCTGTGCCCCCCGCCTGGAATGCTGTTCCCTGTTGCGGGAAGGCCCTGCTCCCCCCTCAGGCCCCTCCCAGCCACTCCCCAGGAAGGGGAGGACGGCTGTGCCTGCCCTGCTGGCCCCCGAGCCCAAGGTTGTACACCTGCCCATGGCCGGCCCGGTACCTCTTGTGACGACAGCCGTGCAGACCGTCCTGCTTGTCGTCTACAGCTTCTGCCAGGGCAGTGACACCCAGCACACCCCAGGCAGGGCGGCGGGGAGTGTGTAGGCATCTCGAATGAATGAATGAATGAATGAATGTGTGAGGGAACCTCTGACATGCTCTCCTCCAGGCGTGGCTGGTGCAGCTGTCCTTGTTCCGGGCAACAGAGGACGAGAAGCAGGCTCAGGGCCTGGGGAAGGTGGGCGGGACGGAGCGTCTGTGCCCTGCATCCCCGTGGGCATCCGTCCTGCCAGGCCACTCGGGCTCCAGCCATCGCAGCCCTGCCCGGCAGCTCCTCTGTCCTCGGGGCCACCCCGGGACCCAGCCCAGGCCTCCTGGGCCCTTCCGTGCCCACGGGCACACGGCCGCGCATCAAGGCACAGCGCGGTAACCCAGCACGGTGACTCAACAGCGCAGAACGCGGGAGAAACACAGCTCAGAGCTGGGACCTCCGGAGTCTGACTGCAAACACGCAACCTGTAAGCGACCTCAAGAAACCGCCTGCACTGCAATCACACACCTAACAAGGATCTGGGGTCCAGCATACGTAAAGAGCTCTTACAACCCAACAACAACAATTCAAAGACGGGCAGAGGACCCGAACAGGCATTTCTCCAAAAGAGTCCTACGATGGTCAGGAAGCATAGCACAGATCACGGGTCACTAGGGACACGCAAATCAGAACCACAGAGACACAGCCCCACACACCGCTGGGACCACTCCAGCAGCGATTAAGGAAAAGCCCAGAAAATCCAAGTGTGGTGCGGCTGTGAAAACAGGAGCCCTCCCTCCTTGCCGGTGGGCTTGTAAAATGGTGCCAACGCTGTCTGTGCAGGGGAGTGGGGCAGCTCCTTGAAAAGTGAAACACAGAAAGCTTGAGAATTGCACGTGACCCCGGAGCAAATGCCGGGCCCAGGATCCTGGTCTCAGGGGCTCCTATACAGCCCAGGAGCTGAAGAACGAAGACAGCCCAGATGCCCACCAGTGGATGGAGGGACCAGCCAGGTGTGGGCCGTCCACACTGGGATGAGACTCAGCCCTACACAGGAGCGGGGCACGGCCACACACCACAGGCTGGGGGATCTCGGAACAGGCTCGGAGGACAGAGCCCGCACACGGCGCATGATTCCATCGGCACGAAACCTGCAGACTGGCAAGTCCACGGCCACGGGAGGCGGAGTCAGGGCCACAGGGTGGGTGAGGGGGCGGGGTTTGGGGCTGGGGGACCCGAATGTTCTGGAACTAGACAGAGGTGGTGATTGCAAGGCACGGCAGATGCACTGAATGTCCCTGAACCCACTTTCAATGGCTGGTTTTAGGACACTTGGACTCCACCTTACAAAAGACGGAGCATCACCGCTAGCGTGTGTCTCCTCAGGCAGCAGCCCCGAGCCGCCCTTGGGAATCTGGGGGTGCACAGAGGAGCCCTCCTTTCCACCCTCCACCCCAGGCTCTGGCGTGCTGCAGGTCTAACTCGTTTCATCTGGTGCTGCCCCCCCACCGGGACCAACACGCTCTCCATGTGCCCTCCCCGGGCACCCCGGTCCTGTGGGCAGCTCAGATCTAATTACCAGATGCATGGGGGCTCGGGTTCGAGCCCAGTCACGTGGTTCTGACGGTGTTTGTATGTTTTATTGGGTTGTAGAAGGACGCACCTACGTTTTCAGTGTTTTGGTGCCAGAAGCTTGTATCTTGAAAACATAAATAACCTGACTGCCAAGGGACAGATGGACGGGTCAACAAAGTGCCCATCCAGGCCACGAGGACTCCTCAGTCTTGAAAAGGCAGGACATTCTGACACCAGGCAGCGCGCGTGGACCTGGGGGACGTGATGCGGAGTGAAACAGGCCACACACGGACCAACAAATGCTGCAGCGTTTCCGGGTATGAGGCGCTTGGGGGCGTCAAATTCACCAGAGAGCGGACGGTGGGCGCCGGGGCCGGGGGAGGGATGGGGTCGGGGTCTTATGAGACGGAGTTTTGTCTGGGGAGACAGAATGTTCCGGTCACGGATGGGGGGCGGCTGCCCCACAGTGAGACTGTGCTTGACGCCCCTGAGCTTTGGGCTTAGAGACACACAGGTCAGTAAATTGGGGGCGTGTATATTTTACTGCAGTGAAAAATGAAAAAAAAAAAAAGCCTTAATTGGATAAAAATGAGTAAGTAAATGAGTGTGCTCCGGCTGCCCTGGGGCCCAGGAAGGGAAGAAGGGAAGCGCGGGCTCCGGAGCGGAAAGGTCTGGTTTCTTCTTCGCCTGAGGCAGACGCAGGGACAGACCACGACAGCCACAGCAAAGCCCGGTGCGACGGACGAGGGCACGGGGTCCGAGAGCAGTGAGGCTGTCACTCGAGAGCACATGGGGCCGCGGGGGGCTGGGCAGGGGGGATCTGGGGTCTGTCTGCACGGCTCCCGGGCCCCATCACCAGAACGGAGAGCCGCCAACCCCTGCCAG
Source organism: Meles meles (assembly GCF_922984935.1). NCBI lineage: Eukaryota > Metazoa > Chordata > Mammalia > Carnivora > Mustelidae > Meles > Meles meles. Next base: position 2,323,747 of record NC_060073.1, read on the forward strand.
TGTCTGGGGGCCTGAGACCCTTTGGGGGAAGAAGGGTGTGCATGAAACCCTGCACGCGGTGCCCGGGACCTCGGCACCCTCCCGGGACCCAGCTTTTGCCCGTGGGGGCACAGCCCAGCCCGGGCCAAGAGGGGCTGGGCCGGGCAGCACGGGCGGGTGGATGCGGGTGTGCGCGTGCTTCCAGGACTCGCCCTCACCCCTGCAGAGGGGCGTCCCTGGTGGAGGGGACAGCAAGTCACAGGCGGAGGGAGGGAGGGCTTGTCCCTCGGGGGTTCCCTACAATAGAAAGACTCCAAGGCCTCCTCTTACGCTACGTTCTGTCCCTAAAATGCCACGAAGCAGCCCACCTTCTCCAGTCCCCGGCCTCCCTGCCTGTGTTATGCCAAGAAGGGTCCTAACCAGCTGACAAGCCCCATTTGTCTCTCTGTCCCTCCTCCCAGCCTCCCCAGATGTGGGGTCGAGAGCGGCTCCTCTTAGCACACACCGGCTGGCCCCCGGTGCCCCTGCTCCGCCCCCCCCACCGAGCTACTTTCTGTTGTCCCCTGAGCAGACCCCCATCCCTGAGCCCTCCCACAGCCAGGCTCTTACCGGCAGCCCCTTCGTGGCAGAGCCTGGGGTCGGGGGCCCTTCATCCCTCGGCGGCAGCGGGCCGCTGGGCTCCATGTCCTTCCCTGCAAGAGAGTGGCCGAAGTGAGGACCAGGGTGCGGCGTGCAGACCGGCCCCTCCGGCTGGCACCCAGCCCCCCGTGAGGCAGGAGAGGGGTAGGCACAGGCCCCCCGGACGAGGCAGCCAGCCAGCCGAGATCAACCACCACCAGCTGGGAGGGACCCGGGAGCAGAGGCCCAGCTCCCACGACCGGCAGGAGGAGCCCAGGCACCCGGGGTGCCGGTGCAGCACGTCCTCTGGGTCCCGTACGGCCAGGCTCTCTGCTTTCAGAGGAGGAACGCGGTGTCCAGTTCCGAGGCACGTGATGGGTTCAGGGTGCCCGGCCCATGCCTGGTCTCCCCTCTCGCCCTGACCCTCTGGGAGCTTGGCTCACGGGGAAGCGGCCCGGCCGGTGTCTGGATTCAATCGGGGGGAAATGGGCACACTTCCCCCGCCCCATCTATTCTGGAGCGGGTTTCCAGACAGGTTTGCGGGCCGGGGGACGAGGGGTGGGCTCCGAGGAGGCGCAGCGGCGACACCCTCCAGCTGGCTGCCAGCTCCCTGCTCCGGGAAAGGGGAGCACCATCCCGGCGGGGGGGCTGGGGGCGCAGGGGCTTCCTGCTTTGCTTCCGGGGCGCCCTTCCCTCCAGGCCCCTCAGCTCAACGGCCTGTCCTGCCGCCGTCACCTCGCAGGGTGGGCACTGCCTGCTGGCCCGGGAGGACTAGGGGCCCTCGGAGCCTGCAAGGAGGAGCTCTGTCCCCGCGGCAGTCAAAGGCGGGTACCGGTCTGTCTACTCCATCCACGTCTCCCTCCTCACCCCTGTCCCCAGGACCCATCCGCTCCTCTCCTCCGGGAGAAGGTCCCTGCCTGCTGGGGCCGACATTACATGGGGCAGCCCCTCGGGGGACCAAAGACCCCTGAGACTGGCCACCAACTGGGACCTGTCCTTTCCCTCCCCGGGCTCCTGAGGACACACAGCAGAGAACGGAGGTGGGATGTACTTCCCCAGCCGTCCCGTGCCTCTGGCCCGTGTCACCTGACGAGGCATCTTCCATGTGGCCTGTTTCCATATCTGCTTCTGGATTTTCGGTGGGGGTCCCCAGAAGCCCCCATGTCCTGACAGCATGTCGGCCTGAGGCTCTCCCGGGGTCTCTGGGGACAGGACAGACACCGCAGCCAGGAAGGCCTTGGGTGTCGCTCTCTTCCCTCCTCAGGCAGGCAGCGGGCGAGGGCCAGGGGGGCTGGAGGAGGCCCGGCAGGGACAGTTGTGGGAGGAGGCGAGGTCTGCCAGGACGGGAGGAAAGGCCGGCCTCTCTGGGGGCAGCAGTCGCAGACAGGGACCGCACGCTCAGCTTAGGCTCTGCTGGGTGGGCCGTGCGGAATCAGGTGATGGGGCACAGAGCCCCTGGAACCAGGAAGGCACCAGCAGGTGCAGATGACCTGTGCCCTGTGGGCTCAGCGCTTTATCACCAGAGGCCTGAGAGCCCCAGTCTGGACTAAGGTACTAATATCCCCATTTTACAGATGAGGAAACGGAGGCCCGGGAGGTCCTGCACTGTCCCCGGGTGGCTGGGACTCGGGCCGCCTGTCTGGGGGGCTAGGTGTGAGACCGCCCCTCCACACCGCCTCCCCACAGACAAGTGCCCCCAGAGCCGGGGCTGGGGAGCCCCCGCCAACCTCCACGGCCAAGAGACCATCACCTGGCCCCAGGGTCCCAGGGCTCCTTGTTCACATGGCACAGCCCAGGACCCGCGCAGGGCTTAGCCAAGCAAGGCTGTTGTCCGCCTTAGCCGGGATGGCACAGAGAGGAGAAGGGACCCGCCCGAGGTCACAGGGCCGGGCGCAAAGCCGGGAGGACCCAGGCCCCAGCGGCCGCCCCAGCCCGTGCCGTGCCCCAGCCCGTGCCGGCACTGACCTGGGTTGAGGGGGTACAGCTCATTCTCCCCACCAAAGAGCAGGTTCCGGCTGAGTTTCCGGGGGTCGACTTTCTGGGGGGTGGAGGAGGGCGGACACAGTGAGAAGCGGCGGCGGAGAAAGGCCTCCTCCTTCATGGCCTGGGCACTGGGAGGCTTCTGGAAGGAAGGAAGAGACGCAGTCACACCTCATGTGCAGGGCAGGGGTGGCTCCAGTTGGGCAGCCTCCCACCCACCTTGACGGGCGGACAGAGGCACTTCCCGGGGTTGGGGGTGCGTGGCAGGGGTGACCCGGTCACTTGGGACGTCTCAGAAACAGACGAGGGCCTGGGGGGCCCGCGGGCCAGTGGGGGGCACTCAGCCCAGGGAAGGCCATGCCCAGGCTTACCAGGGCGGGCGCGGGAGGACCGGGACCCAGCGCAGCCAAGTGCGGCCCATCGCGGGCGTGGCAGGACCTCTCCCTTCCAGCATCCCGCCCCCAGGCCCAGCACTAAATTGGTTCTGTCGGACCCAGGCCTCCGCCATGGGGACCTGAGACGTGCCACCGACCCATGCCGGGCCTCCAGACCTTCCCTCCCTGGTGACGGGGCTCTCGGAGGGGAGATGGCTACTGATACACATGGGGGGGGTGGCCGAGCGCCGCCCCCAGAGAAGGAACGGGTGGCCCAGAGCACCAGGGGGAGCTGGCCTGCCCATCCCGCCTGAGGCCGCTGCCCTGGGACCCTGCACCACACACTCCCTCGGTCTGTCCTCCTGCTGCTGGGGCTCCTCCAGGGGGGTCTCTGCTGCTGGCGCCCCAGCGGCTTCACGCAGAGAGAGCACAGGTGTGCACAGCCAGGGGTGCCCTAATTCACACTCCACCCAAGCCCGGCACTCCTGAATGGGCTTCCTGCCCACCCCAGAGCCAGCCCGAAACAGCCCGGGGGCAGCCTGGCCCAGCACTCCTGAGCAGGCCTGGGCCTCCTCTGGGGTCCCCCTGTCCCCTCACAGCGGGGTCCCGGGCAGGCCTGGTGCAAGCAGGTGACCAGTGACGGTAAGTCCCCAGGGCCGACCCCACGCTACAGATGGGGAAATGGCGGCTTGAGGAGCTAAAGGCCTTGCCCATGGTCACGGCCGGGGGTGGTGCCGGACAGGGACTCCGGCTCCCATTCCCGTGCTCCGTCCACTGCCTGAGGACCTGCTCGGGAAAGGCCCACTGAGCCGTCTCACCTCCAGGTCTGGGGCCTGGGCCGCCTCACCCGGTGGACCCACGGCTTCCCGCCAAGCCCAGGACAGAGGCCCCATTTCCTCCCAAGGCCCTGGGCCTTTCAGGACGGGGCTGGGACCTGGTGGGAGAGGGGGACTGGACAGGGCTTCGGGGGTGGGCAGGGTGGCCCCCAAGCATTCAGGGCGGCCCCAGACCCTCCTCCGGGCCCCTGGCCTGGGGTCAGAGTGAAGGATCCCCGGGCCCTCCAGACCCTCCCTTCTTGACCTTGTCACCTGGCTGAGCTTGTCACCTTCGTGGTTTTACAGACGGGGAAACCGGTTTTCAGAGAGGGTGGGATTCTGGCCCAAGGTCAAGACAGCTACTAACTGGCCAGGGCCAAGCCTGAGGCCCCTGGGACCAACTATGGAACACGGCTCCCGCCACACTCCCAGGCCTCAGCTCGGCGTCCGGCAGCCCCTGTGCCAGGCCAGCAGGGCGGGCGTCTGGGCAGCCCACCCGTGTGCGGCAGGGTCAGCGGACAGGGGCAGCCTGCCAGGTAAGTCAGGCATGACCTGGACCTAGAGGGGCCCCCTGGAGAGCCACGAGGGCCGGTGGCACAGGCAGGCCTCCCTCCCTGGGAGCCTCCGCTAGGGTTGAGTCTCGCCCACATCGCCTGAGACCGGCTCACAGCCGCCTCAGCTCCATGCAGGGTGGAGTGGGGAGGGCACGAGGATCCTGGCGGCCTTCTCAGAGCCTACAGCGGGCCTTCTCCTCGCACCGCTGATGGCCGTGGGACTCCGTGAGCTCCAGCACGCATGCACCCACGCCGCCCTCCCTCCGCACCATCCCACAGCATCTTCTCCCCTTCCTTCCGCCCCTCCGTCGACCATCCGGCCATCTACACCATCGCCCCCTCCCCCTCTCCCCACTGTCCATCCACCTGCTGACCCTTCCCTCCTCCCACTTACCTATCTGCCCATCTGCCAACACCCATCTGCCACCACTCATCTGCCAATCGACCGTTCACTTGCCCGCGTCGGACGGATGCATCCAATCACTTATGCATCCAGCTGCTCATCCTCCTCTCTGTCCGTCCGTCCACCATCTGTCCACCCGACCTCTCATCTCTCCCTCCCTCCCTCCTCCATGGATCCTCCCATCCAGTCAGCCGAGCAGCCTGATGCCCCTTCTCCCCTCTCTTAGCCATCAGAGGTGACCCAGGTGACCCCCAATCAGACCCACCTGAGGTGACATTCAAATGACCTAACTGTGGGCACAGACGCCCTCCCACCCGAACGCAGTGCAGGTGTGCCCCAGCGGGCATCCCCTCTGTCCCGACGCCCCACACCTGTCCTGGGCCCCCGCGAGCCCCTCGGATCGGGCGGGCAGCGCGCTTACTCAGGGCTGCAGGGTCTGCACGGCTCCCTTGGTCTTCCCACCGCCCGCCCCGGCTGCTTCTCTCCGTCGCGGTCAAGGCTGGGGCGAGACGCTGGGGGGCGGATGCCGTTCGGTCCACAGCACAAGTCAATCCAGGCCACGTCTCCCCAGCGGCGGAACACGGTCCAGACTCAATCCCCTCCTCGCCCCGTCCCCTGGCCCTCCACGACCCCGCCCCTCCTCCCACTCACCGTCCCGGCCACACGGGCCCCTTTCCGTCCCTGGAAAATGCAGAGCCCATGCCCAAGGGCCTCCCTGGAATGCTCTGGCCCACATCTCTGCCTGGTGGGGTCCGTCCCACACTCAGCTAAAAGTCACTTCCCAGAGCGCTGCCCCCTCACCTCACATAGGCAAATTCTCCACATAGCACTGGGAGTTCAGAACCTCCTCCCTGGTGTCCCTTTCTCGCTCTTTCCCCACAGGACGCCGCAGGCTCTAGGAGAGGGGGTGGTGTCTGTCTGCCCTGTTCACTGTCTATCCCACACAAGCCCGGAGCAGGGGCTCGCAGCATGGCTCAGGGCTTGGGGACCCCAGAGGTCCCTGGAGTGAGCAAAGGCCACACGACAAACTGCCCCTGTTCCTCCTTTCCCGCAGGTCAGGGGCGGATCCCGGAGAGGCGGCCAGGGTCGGTTTGGGGCGGACTTCCAGCGCAGCCCCAGGGAGCTTCCTGTTCCCGCCTGCCTGCCAAGCCATGTGTGGCCTGGGGTGGGAGCGTCGGAGAGCCCCGCGCAGCCAAGGACCGAGCCCTGCGCTCTGGGCGCTGGCGGGAGGCAGGATGGGGGCGGGGGGGCCTGGCACCTGGAGGCTGCCGGCCTGCCAGGACTGCCGACTGGCTGCTGGGCCGCTGATACCTCCTCGCCATGAAAACTGAAGGCCCACAGGCACTGGGAGGGGCCTCCCCACCCCCACCCCCTCCCAGCCCGAGGGGAGGGAGAGAGGGCTGAAGAGAGGAGAGATGAGGAAACAGCCCCCCGCTGAGGGCTCCAGCTGCCCAAGGGCTCAGGGGTGCTCCCTCCAGTCTCCCACCGGGGGCGTGAGAGCCCCCTGACATCCACGGGCTATGGGTCCCACGTGGGGCTGGCCCAGAACACACAGGTACAGGTCAGACTCTGTTCTGGCCTGGGCCAGCCCCATGTTCCTGAGTTCAAACACTTGTCTGGGGACCTGCCAGGTGACAGGCTCCCTGATTCTGAGCCAAGGCCCACTGGCCAAGAGCGAGGCCTGGGGCGTGGGCACAGAGCCAGCACGGGGCCCTGCCCCCCACTGCAAGCTGCCTCCGGGGCAGTTTCCTGCTGGCGAGCCGGTCCCCTCCACCACCACCCAGACGCCCACCTTCGGGCCGGAACAATGAGATCCTTATAAAGAAAGGTCACTGGTGCCTTATCAGGGCTCCGCAGGCGAGAAGCACGGCCCGGGTATCTGGGCCAAAACTCGCCAAGGCTTGGCTTTCAGTGGGAAGGGCTGAGGGCAAGAAGGAATCCCGCAGAATCGAACAGAACGAACTCACTTCCCATCCCCACCGCAGGCACAGAAGTGAGGGGACGATTCTGACCACATGCCACGCCACAGAGGTCTGGGGACCACACAGAGCGGGGGAGAAGCGTCCAGGCTCTGATGGCTATGGGCCTCCGTGGGCCGCGTGTACCTCCGAGCACCTGTCTGTGAATGGAGATTTCTTCTCCGTCGCTGGTGGGTGCACAAGACACGGGTGCCTGTGGTCTGGCCAGGACCGCCACGGCCACGGCACCACCAACGTGGCCGTGCTTGTGCTTTTGTCTGGGCCCGGTGGCTTGTGAAAGGCTGTGGGGAAAACACTCCGGAATCACGGAGCAGTTTGGGGATGAAGCCACGTGAGGCCACCTGTTTGGGTCTCCAGCCTCCCGGCCCATGGAGAGCTCAGCAGGTCCCAAGGCCCGTGACCCTGAGGACCTTGCCAGTGGGAAGGCTCCAGAGCCCCCCCACAGAGGCCACCGCGTGGTCCAGCCCAGCAATGGCAGCCCTTCCGGAGAGCAGACACCAGCAGGATGGGTGGGCTGGCGGCGGTCCCCGGGCCGCACCAACCACCTGGGCTCAAACTGGGCCACGGGAACCACAGCGTCTTCAGAGCCCCCACATGCATTTTGGGGTGTGGGAGCTGGTCCCTCTGGGCCATGCCGTACCCACCCCAATGCATCTGGGCCGGGGTGTTTGGGGCATAAGTGGCTTTGGAGCTGGGGTGTCTCCAGTCTGTCCAGGGATGGGTCCCTTCATGTGTGTCCTCCACCGCACGCGATGCCTACGGTACGGGAGAGATGGGGGCAGACCTCCCCATCCTGTTTTCAAGATGCGGAAACCAAGGCCCCCAAAGGGGAAATGGCGAGGGGAGGCCCCGCGGCGTGACCTGTTCCTGTGCCCTTTCTGGCGATGCAGCTTCAAGCCCTGAGTCCCTTCTGTCCTTTGGAGGCCCGAGCCCAGGCCCAGAAAGGAGCGGACGGGGCCAGGCCGGTGGTGGCAGCAGCGGCCCCCCCACCCCCCAGAGAGACACTTCCCAGATATGGCCAGCAAGTGTGGCTGGGCCCTGGGGAAGCGGCAGGAAGTGGCCTGTTGACCTGGGTGTTCCCAGGCTGACTCAGCCGGGCCATGTGGCTGGAGGTTGAGACCAGGCCCTGGCACGCTCCCACCCGCCCTCCCTGGCACACACTGTTCCCACCCAGCTCTAGGGGACCCGGTCCCCCAGCAGGACTCCACGTGGTCCCCTGCGGACCTGACCCCACCATGTCCCTCCCTGACCCTGCCCTCTGTCCCGACTGCAAGGCACTGATTTTCTCTCTGGGGCAGGGGTGTGGTGGGGAGGGCGACCAGAACAGGGGCACTGGGAGCCCAGCTAGTTGACCCGGGCCTGCAGGGGACCCCGGACCACTCTCAGTGTCCGCGTCTGGAAGAGGGAGGTGGCTTCAGGCCTCACCCCCCCATCATGGGGGGGGCTGGTCTCTGTCCTGGGGGGCCTCTGCTGTCCCCACCGGCCACTGCTGCCCTGGTTGTGGGACAGACAGGCGGTTTGGTGGCTGCCACAGGGGGGCATGTGGCCAGGGCCGGGCACATGGCCATCTGCAGCCCACACTGCTCCCCTCCCCGTGGGGCTGGAGCCTCGAGGGCGGGCGGGCTCTGACAGGAAAGCTGGACAAAGTGGGCCACCGGCTGCGGGAGACGAAGCTCACGTGTGCCTCACTGTCCCGGAGGCCGGGACCCCGGGGCTACGGACGGCCAGGCGCTGCTGACCCCAGGAGCCCAGGAGCGCGGGCAAGCCTATGCTCACCTCCAGACTCCCCTGCCCTGGTCTCTTCCACTGCCCATACCCCCACCCCCACGGGACCCTCTGCAGCTGCTCCCGTCAGGGGACTCTGGGGTCAGCAGGGAGGTAAGCGTGGGGATCCCTCTCTGGAGGAGCCAGAAAACGGCGGGGACAAGGACATGGGGACATGGGTGGAGGGGAGTGCAGGAGGAGCCCAGCCCTGCCGGGGCCCTGGACGGGGGCATCAGCCCTCGGCTGAGTAGTCGGGGGCAGGCCCAGGCAGGGACCCACCTAGTGACAGTCCTACCGAGGACCTGCCTGTGCAGAGGGGAAGCCGGGCCGGGCCCCTCCACCCGCCCCCCCCCCCCCCCCCCCCCCCCCCCCCCGCCCCATGCCGGGCTCCATCAGCAGGCTGAGCCCTCAGGCTGGTTTCTCCCCTCCCTGCTCAGACGGCGGCTTCCCACTCCGCACATCTCCCATCTCAGGACGGGGCGGCCCGCAGGATGGCCGGACCGTCCCGCGCCCTCTCTCCTTCACGGGCTCTTGTGGGCTGTCTTAAATGCCGGCCTGCCTGGGCCCAAGCTGCTCGGCACTGGGGGGGGACGCCCTGGCACACCCGAGGAGACGGGCCCCCGAACTCGAAGGACCCCCTTTGCACAGCCCCTGGCCCCGGGCTGCTGGGCATGTGGGGTCTGTGGAAATGTGATGTCCAGCCTTCCCACAACAGAAATGCAACTGGGCTGTCCCCGAGGCCGGTCCGGGGTTGTGACTGGAGCTTCACGAAGGCACCACGCCTGCCAGCCCAGCCTGGTCTTGGGGCCCTCCCCCCGCAGAAAGAGGGGCAGCCCGGACCGCGGGACAGGCAGTGTCCCCCCAGCCACCTGCGGCACGGCATCGAGCCAGCGACTGGGAGGCTGCTGGGGCTAACGCTAAGCCCCAGGGAAGGAAGCGCGGTGTTTGAGGAGCCCAGGTGCGCCGCGGGTCCTGGGAGACTCAGAGCCAGGGCCGGCGGGAACCAGCGCAGTCTCCCTTCCTAGGGAGCCGTCCCCAGGGAAGCCACCACCTGGGGATGCCAGGCAGAGGGAAGGGCTCAGACAGAGCAGGAGTGACCCTGGTGGCTGGGCCGACGTGCACGCGGGGACCCTCGGTTTGCTCGCAGCCCCAGGGGAATCCGGGCTGGCGGACGCTGAGCGGTAATTAGGCGGCTGTCGTGTCCCAGAACCGGCTGCGGGCACGGGCCAGGCGGGATGTCCCCGGAACACAGTGGGATTTCAGCCGGCTCCTGTCCTGCCCACACCGGCTGCAGCTGCCTCCCGCCCACGGAGCCCCTTTGCTTGGCTAAGGTCCGGCCCCAGGAGGGCTGAGAGACAGAAGCGTGAGCCGGAGCCTGGGTCAACATGATTACAATTGTGCCCGGAACTAACTAATCAAAATACATCACAGAGACACGTCCGACCGCTGCCCACCCGGCGTGCGATTCCACGGCTCCCTCCTTAATGCCCGGCTGGCATCGGACTTCACACACCCACGGCCACAGGGCGCCAGGTCGGGGGGACGTCTCCTTTCCTAAGGAAGCCCCCACTCTCCTCTGCTGGGAACGAGGCTCCAGATCTGGGCGGGAATGCCTCCCCGCCTAGGAGGGGCAGAACCCTGGCCCCCCGTTGTCTCCTCTGCTCCTGCAAATGATGCTCAGGCTCTAACAGCCTTAATATGGGTCGCAAGTGCCCCGCCTGCCCACTTAGGGGAGCAGAGCCCCTGCCCTCCTCTCCATCCTCTGGATCTGCGTGGCCAGAGGAGCCTCCCCTGCTAGCAGGGGCCACCAAGGACTCCTCACGCGCGGAAACGCCACCCAGAGCCGTGACTGCTCCTGCCAATGGCAGGACGTGTCTCACGGACCCCAGACTCCCTTCTGCCCCAGCACACGGTTCCAGCCCCTCGGCCCCTGGTCCCCCACACAGTGGGGCTTCCAGAAGGGCTCAAGCTCATGCCCGCACAGCACTGAGCTGGAAACAGGTTTCACGGGGTTTCGGGGCTCGGTCACCCCTCGAGCCACGTGGATGGAGGGGCCACAGGGAGGCCTGGCTTCCCCAGATCCGGAGGTGAGTCCTCGCGTAAACCAGAAACTCCCTCCTCCCCGATCAGTCCCAGTTCTCACACGGCAGAAGGTCCACCAACGTGCGCACGCCACCCCTGCACTGCGTCCTCACGGCCCCGGATGCGGAGTGAGTCAGAGGAGGACAGCAGCACGATTCCCCCACCCCCACCCCCGCCTCCCACCCTGTCCAGGGGCTGGCGGGATGCTCGTCGTGAAAGCAAAACGACCCCAAATGCTCCCTTTTCCGGCCTTCTCTCCATTCCACAGATGCGGTAACTGAGGCCCTGAGGATGAGTAGACTTGCCTGGGGCGTGGGGCTGGTTAGGGGAGGCCCCCGACCCGCGGCTCATCTAGGGCAGGTGATGCTGAGCCGCTGGGATCGCCCCACAGCTGCCGGGCCTGTCCTGAGAGCCGGAGCAGAACAGAATGTCCGCGGGGCTGCCTGGGGACTCCTTGCTGGACCCCCGGCCTTGTTGGCCCTGGAGGAGAGCCCTCAGCCCCGCTGAGGGGACGGGTGTCCTTCACACCCCCACTTCCAGGTGCTGCACGCGGTGGGTCCGACAGCGGCTCCCGCAGCCCGGCGCGGCCACTATGTGCCACACAGCCCGGCCCGGCGCGTTCGCGTTCATCGGGGAGCAGCTGTCCGCACCTCTCCTGGGCGAAGCCAACGGGGTCTCGCATGGCCCGAGGCCCCCTCCCTTCAGCCTCTAGCACTAGGCCTTACTCCCCTGCCGACGGGCTGGGCGGGCAGCTGCTGGGGTGTGAGGGGAGCCTATTTTCCGGGCCCTTCTGGGGTAACCGACTGTGGCAGCTGGGGGTGACCCCAAGTCAGGCTGCAGGCGGCCCACAGCCCCGGCTTCCCCCTGCCCCGTCCTGGCAGCGTACTTCTGCCTCCACCTCCACTGGCTGTCGTTGGCTCTGGGGGATGTCCGGCCTTCTGCCCTGGTTAGGGAGGAGAGCCCGGGGGGGAGGTCATGTGCTCACCCCATGTGGGACCCTCCCACACACCGGATGAACCGAGAGTCTAACCCCCCCTGGCGCCGGGAAACCACTGGGACGCTCCCCCCAAGCACCACCGCCAGGGGCTGGGACAGGCTGTCCCTTGACCCTGAGCTGAGGCTTCTTGGACCGTCGGGGAAATTGGTTCTGTCAGGAGTCACGTGTCTGGCGCAGAAAGTGAGCTGCGAGTCCGGCGAGACCAGGCCGGCACAGAGCCCAAGCACCTCTTCCTGTCCTGCCACGGTAAGGGACCGTCCAGAAAGGTGACCTGGCATCTCCAGGGTGTGGTGGCCAAGTCCGCAGGCCCCCGGGCCCGGCCACCAGCCCCCCTCCCCCCGGGAGCCTACCGTCCCAGTCCTGAGCCAAGCCTGCACGAGGGCGCCTGGCTCCCGGCTGAGAAAGTGTCACGGCCTGACCCGAGAAAACAGGGGGACGGGGGGACCATGCCAAGGGTCCCCAAAGAGGCTAAGAGAGAAATGACAACAAAGATCCACACAGCAACATGAACACGTGTTCGAACCGCCAAAGCGTGCTTGCAGCCAGGGGAAGCACGCTGCGGCGCGTCCCCGCGGGGACTCGGACTCACCCGCGAGAGCAGTACGTCCGGGGGCGGGGCGGGGCGCTGCGTCTTCTTTAAGAAGCTGAATTTCACGACCGAGCACCAGCCCCGTGGGACCCCGGCTCACCCCAAGCCGAGTGGCCTTGGCGGGGACCCGCGAGCCTTCTCTGGAGCACGGTGGGCGCGCCCGAGCCCATTCTCCAGATGTTGAAGCAGAGACCACCCAGCCCCAAATCCCGCCACCTGGGAGCTGTCCGGGGGAGCCACTGAGACTCGGGGAAGGTCCAGAGACCCTGGAGAGCCGGAGCCCCACGGCTGGGCCCCCCCCCCCCGCAGCTCTCAGGGCTGAGAATCCGAGCCTGCATTTTGGTCTGTTCCCAGACACGCTGCTCACACTAGGAGGTGACAAGTCCCAAGGCATGAAGCACCAGCAGGCACCTCGTGAACAGCAGGGGACAGCTAAAAGTGACACCAAGAGTGACAGGAGGCCGGCCCCGGTCATGACGTGTCCTTCCGGGTCGGCGTGGGCTTTACGGACACCCGCCCACCAGGCTGAGTCCTGACAGCCCACGGTCCCTCCAACTATGCCCGCCTTCGCGGACACCGCAGGGAACCCAACCCTGGGCACGTGCCATCGGTCCAGGAAGCCTCAGCTCGGCGTCAAGGGACAGCCTGTCCCAGCCCCTGGCGGTGGTGCTTGGGGGGAGCGTCCCAGTGGTTTCCCGGTGCCAGGGGGGGTTAGACTCTCGGATCATCCGGTGTGTGGGAGGGTCCCACATGGGGTGAGCACATGACCTCCCCCCCGGGCTCTCCTCTCTAACCAGGGCAGAAGGCCGGACATCCCCCCAGAGCCAACGACAGCCAGGGGAGGTGGAGGCAGAAGGCCTGGAGGGCTCCCCCCCACACGGCCCTGGCCCCCTCCTCCTCCCCCAGCTGAGAAGCCGCCCAGCGAGCCCCAAGTCCGGCCCCTGTCGGCCACTGACAATAGAGGCGGCCCGGAGTGGGGAGGGGAGAGGGTGGCCTGGGTCTCAAGGCTTCTGGAAGACATCTAACAAGTTTCCCCAAGGCAGGTGCATGAGTGTCCTGGGGCCGCCAGGACAGCTGACCACTCACTGGACAGCTTGGCTGCAGTTGGTCATTCTGTCCCGGTTCTGAAAGCCAGAAGTCCGAACTCCAGGCATGGGCAGGACCCTGCATTCTCTGCAGGCTCCGGGAGACGGTCCTTCCCGCCTCTTCCCTAGGGGGCCCCATGTGTCCCGAGGCTGTGGCCGTGTCCCTCCAGCTTCTGCCTCCGAGGTCACATGGCCCCGTCCCCGTGTGTCTGTCTTAAACTCCCTCTCCTGTCTCTTACAAGTCACTGGATTTAGGGTCCACCAGACAATCCAGGATGAACTCATACCAAGACCCTTCACTTTGGTCCATCTCTAAGTCCCAAATTACCAAGTAAGGACACCTTCACGGTTCTGGGGTTAGGACTATGGTCTATCTTTTTGGGGGGTCGCCCTTCAACTCCCAATTGGGTTTCCCAATGGAGCCCTGTGGGATCGGGGGGAAGGGGCTTGCCATGATGCAACCAGCCCGGGAAGGTACGCAGTGCTCCCCTCTGCTCGCAGGAACCCCCCGGCCCGCTTCCCGTTTCCACTGCGCAGGCCTCGCGCCCGCCTGGCCTAGGCCGATGACGTCCGGGTCCTCTCACTGCCGCCGAGCACCCTCAGGGCTCCAGCCATCTCCCACATGAAGCCCCAGACCCTCCTGCCCCGCCCTCTACCAGGACCGCAGCCAGCCCCAGAAGGTGTTGGCCATCCCTGCTGGCCTGCTCCCACCCCAGGCCCCCAAAGCCAGAGAGCTTCGGTCATCGTGCCTTTGGCCACGCCACCTGTGCATGTCCCTGGGCCAACAGTGCCTCGCTGCCGCCCATGTCCTCCTCCAGCCCTCGCAGCGGCCCCCCTCAGCACTCAGCTCGCTGTCACCCACCCAGCCCGGAACCTTCCAGCAAGCCAGCACGGCTCCCTGGGTGCCGAGCCTGGCCATGGTGGGTTGGATCCGGCTCCACCCAGGGCCAGCTCAGGACCCCACAGCTCGGAATGGCCGTGTCCATCGGGGCCCTGGCATCCCGGGGGTCGGTGCGAGCCGGAAGCCAACTTCTGGAGAAGGTATCCCAGACTCAAACACTTAGACCCTGCCCAAACCAGCAAGAACCGAGTGCCTTTGAGGGCAACGTGCACGTCTTACTGATGAGAGCACCAAGTCTAGGAAGGGTGGCCGGGACCTTCTGGAATGGGTGCTGGGTCATCACATGCCTTTGCTTTGTCCCTGGAGGAAGGTCGTGCCAACCGGCGGCACACCGGGAGGACCTGGGTGGGCTGAGGGCTATCCAGGGGTCGGCTCGAAAACTGCTCCAAACACGGTCCCTGCGAACCGTCCGTCCACACTACCTGGGCCATACCAGACCCAGCGCCTCGGCCCCAGGAGCCCAGAGAGCCGTCTGGGCGTCTGCTGGAGTTCATGCAGGGAGGGGGATCCAGGGCGCTCTCTGGGAGGGCAGAAGGGGATCTTGGCAGTGGACTTGCAGCGCCCTCGAGTGTGGAGTGGCAGAACATGCAAGGAGAGCGTCCAGCCCAGGAGGAGGCCAGGAGGCCCCCACGGGCACCGAGGCTGGACCTGGGTACAGGGCGTCGGGGCTGGCTCTGGCTGGCTGCTTCGACACCGGGTTTCCACCGTACTTCTGGCCATGCGTCTCCAGCGGGACTGCTTAGTGGCCGGCGGCTGCCGGTGTGTGCCCGGGGTTCCTGGGAGCGGGCAGGTTTCTTTTCGGCACGAGGGGGAGCCGGGGGCACCTGCAGGGCTTGGGGAATAGCGTGTAGCACAGAGAGACACGGACCTCCGGAGCACGCGGCCACGGGCAGCACCCCTCGGGGGGGGGCACCTCCGTTTACTCACGTGCCTCCAGCTCCCTTCCCGCCACGCTCGGCGCACAGGGGCTGGGATTTCAGACCGGGCTCAGTGGAGGACAGGGGGGTCTTGGTGCGACAGCCGCCCCCTAGCCTTGTTCCCAGCGATGAATACACAGACTGACATCCTCAGTCAAGGGCGAGGCACCAGTGAGGGTTTGCGCCCCAGCACGGCTCCCGGGCAGTCTGCCCACTCACGCGACCTCTAGCCTTCCCCTCCCCCTCGGCACATCCAGGCACCTGGGCTCGACTGGGGAGAGACCGTGGACCTGGCAGAGGCGGCTTTCCCACCAACACCACGAGGGACCCGCTGCACGCCTCGGCCCGTCCCGAGGGCGCCGGGGGCGGGTGTCGTCCTGACTGTGGAGGGGTCCTGAGGGCCCCACGGAGCCCAGAAGAGCCTGGAGCAGGGGTGCTCGCTCGTCCGCAGCCCTCAGAGTGGACGTGTCTTATACTGTGTCCCCGGGGGGCCTGGCAGGGGGCTTTGACCTCGAGCTGCCCAGGGATGGGGTGGGGGTGGGGGGAGCCTCGTCACAGAACCAGCCCGGACCACAGTGACCGATCGCAGTCTGCAGGTCGGTGGGAAGCGCTCCTTTGGGGACTCCCCCCCCACCGTACCCTGCCGGTCAGCCCGGTGACTGACCACTGGCCCAGCTCAGAGGCAGGCACTGTGGACGCGGCAGACGGAAGGAGGGACAGAGGAAGGGCCGTTTGTAAAAGTGAGGCCAACCACCCCACGCTCCGATCTCCCCAAGATTCACCGTCAGGACTAAAATCCCATCTCCTCGTCTCTGCGTGAGGGACGGGCTCTGCGGCGTCATCCGCAGGGGGAGGACGCCACGCACGGGTGGGCGCGGGCGGTGAAGCAGCCACGGGCGCCGAGGTCATACACGCGGCCGCACAAGGGCAGCGGGATCCGTGTCTCACAACGGGGCGGGGGCTCGGGAGACACCAAGTGCCACGGCGCCAGGCAGGGCCTTGATGACAAGGACTGTCGCCATCCGTCTGCGTGTAAACCAGCGTGTGTGACAGGGGCCTCCCCATCAGTTCGGGCCCCACGATCACCGCGAGTGGCTTTACAGTAGGAAAACGCTCCAGCAGAGCCACCGCCAGCCGGAAGGAAGCAAGGAGGAGGGAGGGCCTTATCCTGGGGGCCGCAGGGGGCCACGGCGCAGCCAGCACGGGGCAACTGGGGCGCTAACGAATGCTTCCCCGAGGGTCCGACCCACCGGGCTGGGTATACATTAGGCGCTTAGTAGCCACACTGGGCTGAACCACTGACCTCTCTTTCGCTTGAGTGGCCAAGAACAGACGGGGGTGTACGCCAGGCCAGCGCAGGCAGAGCTGGGGCCCTGCTCCCAGAAGCCCACCCCTGAGGGAGGAGGAAACGGCGGCGTGTTCTGGGAGGGCGGGCTCGACCCCACGGGGGGTTGAGGGGTCATGAGGGGTCTCTGGGAGGGGGTGAGCTCCAGAGCCTTCCCTGCCTTTTGTGCTCTGCAGTGCTGGCTGGGTGGCCACAGGGCCGTGTCCCGGGAACAGGGTGCAGACCTGGAGGGGAGCCTCGGGGGGCCTGGCGCCCCGCCACCATCCACAGGCTGTGCTCCTCCGGACGCCCCCCTCCCTGCCGGTGCTGACAAAGGCCGGTGGCCCAGGACAGACAACATGGGGGAGGGAGAGCGAGGTGAGCTCAGAAAACTGTTTCAACCCTCGTTCAGGTTGGTGCGGCGCTGCCTGGCTGGCGTCAGCGACTGTGGGGTGCCCGGGGCCCTGTTCCACCGTCCCCTCCGCTTCGGGGTGAATCTGACATGTTCCACGCTGTACGGTGAAAAAGGAGACGCTGAAAGCTTTCTCTGGAAGGCGTAAAAGGAGAATTTCTTAAAAGGTTTCAAGCAAGAGAAGAAAGGCGCCCATGCGAGTCCCATCCCCCCAGGAAGGCTCCGAGTTTCAAAGACCGAAAAGGAGAGTCACAAGGTGACAGCGAGCTGGGTGGAGGCCCCCGGACCTCCCCGAGACAGGGAAGGTGCTGAGGACCCAGAGCCGGCGGGACCACGATGGGGAAGAGGCGACGGTGGCCACCACGGAGCGTCCCCGTGGCCTGCCCCTCCGTGGCCTGCAGCCCCCGAGACCGTGCACTCCCACTGGCTGGGAACCCAACCCTCAGGACTCCCCAGCCTTCAGCGTAGCCCAGTTCAGGGGTGTCGGCCCTGACACACGGTCGCCTGGCTGCCCGGGGCAGGTGCGATTCCCAACAGCCCCCCCGCAGGTCGTCAGTGCCGCCAAGCACAGCCCCAGCACAGGTCGGAGCTCCCCCAAGGCAAGGGCAGCCTCCTGTCCCTGCCTGTCTGACCATCGCCACCTCTCCCCGACCTGACATGTCTGCAGGCAGCCACCGCCCCAGCCTGGTCCTGGACACACTCCGTGGGCTGCTGGTGTCCCCGGGTGCGGGTCCGCTCGCTCCCTTCTCCACCCCGAGTGCTCACTGCCCCCACCCCGGACACGCACGGCCGCACACAAGCGCCGGAACACAGCATGTGGACACGGGGCCACACACCGTCAACGCCTCGGGAGTGACCCGAGCAGCCGCCATGCCCCCCGCTAGCCTGGCCTCCCCCGAGGGCACAGCTGTCCCGGGGGCAGTGCTCCGGATCTGGACGGGAAGGGGCTTCAGGACTACGCGTGTGTGTGTGTGTGTGAGTGTGTGCGTGGGTGTGTGTGTCCGGAAGAGCAGCCCCCCGCAGAGGGGCCCTGAGGAGATGTTCTCAGGGTCCCGAGCCCCCGGGTACTGTTTTCTCCTTTTCTGTTTGGAGGTGGCTCTCTTTGAGGGATACGCTCTGGTTCCTGGGTGCCCTGGTCACAGCGGCCCTCCCTCGGCCTCGTCCTCCAGGCCCGGGGGCAGCAGAGAGCCGCACAGTGGGAGGAACTCAGAGCCTTGGGGACAGAGCTGTGCTGCTGCCTGGGTGTGGGCACGCGGCCGGCTGCCGCCGCAGGATACAAGGAGCCGTGGGCCGGGAGGGACTCAGGGGCAGGGCAGGGGCCTGGAGGCTGACGACCCTGGCCTCCTGCATCCCGGATGTCGGGGCCGGTAGCCTGTGCCCAGCGGGGGTGGTTGCTGTGGAAACACATAGACACACTGGTGAGGGGGCGCAGGGCACACCCCCTCCCTCGTGGGGTGAGTGTCCTGCCCCAGTGGTCACACCCGTGTTCATTCCCAGCTCAGCTCTCGTGTGTAACACAAGGCAGCTCCTGGGCCCACACCCAGGGTCGCTGGGAAGACGGCGTGACCATACCTGCATCACCTCCGTGTTTCTGGAACCGTCCCTCCTCTCTCCGTCACCCTGGTGAGCTGAGCCCGGCGCTTAACTCTCCCTTTTCTGGATCACAGCGAGCTCCCGGCTGCTGCCCGCTGTGGCCACCCTCTCCCAGGTGCAGTGGGTTGAACAGTGTCTCCCCAAGATATGTCCACATCCTAACCCTGGGCCCCCTGAATGTGGCCACCTTTGGAAGTAAGGTCTTTGCAGGTGTGACCACGTGAAGACGAGGCCACACGGGAGGAGGGCAGGCCCAACCCGACCACTGTGCTCCTGTATGAGAACAGGACACACAGAGACACAGGAGGGGCCCCATGAAGACAGGGGAGAGGCTGGAGCCATGTGGCCACCGCCCAGGGACATCTACAGCCCCAGAAGCTGGATGAGGCAGAAGGATCCTCTCCTTGAGCCTCCCCACACCTGGATTTTGGACTCCTGGCTCCGGGACTGGGAGACGCTAGGAGGCTTCCGGGGTGGTGGGCCCCCGCCCAGCATGCGCGGTCCCTTTTCACAGCAGTCCCTGCCGGACACAGGCCCTCAGCTCAAGGTCAAAGCTGTGAGCAAGAGTGGCCTGAACCGAAGCTGAGTGGGGCTTCCTTCCCCTGCCCCAAGGACGAGGCCGAGGCCCCTCTCCCTCTGGACACTGTCCAGACCGGAGGAGGGCGACACGGCACGCAGCTCCGCTCAAACACAGCCACCTTCCCTGTGCCCCATCTGGGGCACGTCCAAATCAGCCCTCGCCCTGTCCCCCGTGAGCAGCCTTCCACGCCCCTCCCAGCCCTGTGCGGCTGAGACACCGTCCCAGCACCAACCCGGCAGAAAACCGGCCGTGCCTCTGCGGATGCCAGCCGGTCTCCCGGGGAGGGGTCTCCAGGCAACGCAGCAACACTGCGGCCCCACGGCTGGGGTCATCTCCTTCGGTCCGGCGGCAGCCTGTCCGTCCCACTCGGCCGGCTTCTGGAAGCCCCTGGAAGGGGCCACCACGGGCCCCCACTGCCTCCAGAGCCAGACTCCAAATGCGTTCATCACCCACACTCCCCGAAACGTGGGCAGACAGCAGACGAAGCCGCCGGCAGCGGCCACACTGCTCTCCTCGCGGGTCTTGTGGACAGCGTTCCTCTCTCTACAGTCTCTTTCCAGCCTCCTGCCTGTGACAAGGGAGGGGAGTCTGGTCTTTGTCCTGCCGACCTCTGTCCCAGGGACGCGGGCGGCTGGGGCGCTGACCACGCGCTCCTGGCTTCGCGCGGTCCCCTGCTCTGTTTTACAGACGATGAGGATTTTCTAGCTGTCGCAACAACTGAAAGGTTCTTTTTAGATACAAATTCGCTTATGTAAAAAGAAGTGAGCGGATTTACAGAGCCGCGCTTCAGAGTAACAGTACAGACGGCGGTGGAGAAATTAAGCCATGAAAAGTCCGAAAAGTCCCCGGAAGGCGTCCTGAAAATGCCAGAAGCCGCTCAGAGTGTGGGGTCCCACCTGGCCAGGGGCCCGCGCTCCCTCCCCCCGAGCAGGACCCTATGACGGCCGGGGTCTTCGCCATAAAATAAAATGTAAATACAGAAAACCACCGAGACGTTCGACCTCGTGACTTTTCTAGACCAGGGCCGTACCCACCACCCGGTCAGAACCCGGGTCGCCCGGGGTGCCAGCCCCAGGCTGGCATCCCATCCGCCCTCCGCCCTCCAGGGACAGCCAGACCCACCACGAATGCTGCACCTATAGGGTCCAGGCTGGCGTCCCGTCTGCCTGCAAACGTTTGCCTTCCGTCCCGTGTTCCGCCATTCCCCTCCCCCGCTCACACTTTGTGGGAAGCCGGTGGCGTCTGACCGAGAACCTCTGGACAAGCCCTCCTGAGCCCGAACAGAGCAGGCGCCCATGCGCCCTGGAGTGTGCACTGGACGCCCGTCCCCGCGGGACCCTGGCGAGAACGAGCGCACCAAGACCAACCGACCCGGCCGCTCGCGGTCTCGCCACGACCCGCGGACAGATCTCGGGTCGCCTTCCAGCCCCACCAGCTCGGGGTCTGCACACCCTCCCCACAATCGTCCTGATCTGGCTGCCGCTACCGGTGCAGGCTAGAAGCAGAAACAAGCTTTTAAAGAAGAAAATAAAACAACCAGCAAGCTTCAGGAAAGGAGTCTGGGGCCATTTAGCTCAGGGACAGTCAGTCCCGGACGCACTGGGGTGGGGGGCACGTGGCCAGGTGGTCCCTGTCCCCTCGTGCAACCTTGCTGGATGGTTGCAGGCAGGTTTTCTTGCCTCCCCGAATCCTGATGTGCCCGTCCATCCAATGAGGATGCTGGGAGGGCTCGGTGCACTGGTGTGTTCAAAGGGTTAAAGGAGAGAGTTCATCTCAAACCCTTCAAAAACTGTTCATCCCTTATAAAAGGAATCATTGCCGGGAAGGGTTAATGATTTCTCACACCTTAAAGCCGCTGTGAGGAATCCTGGGGGGGTTAACTCATGCTGGAAAGATTTCCACTGAGTGTATTCGAAGCTGCCCTCCTCCGGCCCCAAGGAGGCGCGTCCCCAAGGGCCGTGCACTCCACGGGGTTATTCTTGCTCCCACGGGCGGCCCGGTGCAGCCTGGGACAGGACGGACGGCCACGCCGGGAGGGCTGGCGCACCAGAGACAAACAGCGTGTTCCTTGCGCTTGCGAGATTTAAAAATAAACTGAGAAGCAGACACGGTTCAAAATAACGATGGGGCTGGGAAGGCCGTGTTCGCCCGCCTGTCTTCCTCCTGCCACTTGCTCCATCGCGGCGTAAAACCGGCGCACCAGCCCAGGGTGCCCTCTGACAGGCGGGGGGTGGGGGGACAGGCTGGCAGGGCCCTGCGCGGGGGACACGCCCGAGGGACCACCCGCCCCGCCCCCAGCCGGCTGCCCCGAGAGGGAGGGACCCACGTCCACGTCCGCTTTGCCTGGAGGACGTCCTCCCCCTTTCTTGGCTGCACTCGGCAGGGGGTCTGCGGAGTAGCGGCCCAGCCTCCGACGCTCACGTGGTCAGCTCCACGCAGGGACTCCGGGCACTGCCCACTCTGCCTCCCGTGGGCTCCGGCTGCTTGAACAGCACCGGTTACAGGCAGCTGAAGTCCTCCTCCCCATCCTCTGAGTGTACGGGGGGCAAGGGACCTAGAAGACCCCCCCCACCAGCCAGAGTTCTAGAGGGCGGGGCAGGAGGGCCGACCCCGACGGGCCCCCACGACTCCCCACACGGCTGCCCCAGAGAAAGGCCAGTGGGCATGAGCACCCACAGCCCAGTGTGGCATCGTCCACATCCTGCCCGGAGGAAAGGTCACGTCTGGTTTCAAAAGGGCCACTGTGGAGGGAGGGGCACCCCGCCATCTGGGGCGTAGCCGTCACGTGCCCCTCCTCCTGCACCCTTGGTGGCGGCCCAGGTCCATCCGGGGGCCTGTGTACTCTGACTGGCTCGGAGCAGAGCTTAATGGCCCTGGACCCTGGACCCTGGACCCCGGGGGGCTCCAGGTCAGGCTGCAGCTTCTCCCAGCTTTACGGAGGCACAACCACGCAGGCTGATGAAGGACCCCACCCAGTTCCTGCCTCTGTGCCTTTGTGGGCGTCTTCTCCGCGGAGGTGAGGAGGGTAAATTCTACTGTCTCGGCGTATTTTAAGTCTAAGGTGGTGTCATCAACTGGCGTCATCGTGCCACATGGATCTGCTGTTTCTGATCAACAGCGTGGGCTGGTCACCGAGAGTCCCCTTAGGGGGCCCTGGCAAACCTCTCTGTCCCGTGAGCCTGCAGCCCTGTGCCGAGAGCAGCCGGGGGGACGGCATCTCCCTCCAGTGGGGTGGGAGCCCGTGGTCTTCCCACCGGGATGGTGGGATGTGGCGGGTGGGGCCCCCGGGCCGGCGGAGTAAGCTGAGTTGCTAAGAACATGCGCCTCGGGCCGGGACCCTGGCCCTGCTCGGAGACGCCGCCCCTGCTCACCCACCCCTGGGCCGGGGGTCTTAAGCTCCACACACGTTGTGTCCTCACCGAGCCCCTCCCCCAACAGCATCACCACTGGCCCCTCAGCCGCGTCCAGCTGGGCTGCTCGGGCGGGTGCGCACCCTCGGACCCCGAGATCCCGCTTCAGGCCGCTGCCCTGGGTGGGCTCCCGGCCCCGCGCCCGGCGAGACCCGGACACAGAACGCGCTCCTGGGAGCAAATGGAATAAAATGGAAACGAGTGGGTCGCCCCGGGGGGCAGAGTGGAAACAACCTGCGCCTTACACAGAGCAAGGAGGACGAGCAGGGACGTGGGGCCCGAAAGAGCCACAGACGGCTGTGGATGTGCGCTGGCGAGTCCTCTGCGCCTCCAGACCCAAGAGGAAGGGGACACCAGCCAGAGGCCCTGCACGTGTTTGTGGACCCGTCCATATATAGTCAAAACGCGGAAACAGGCTGGGCCCAGCTGGGAAGGCCTCCGGGACCCAGGGGAGTGGGGAGCAGGGGAGCAGGGGTGCGGGGGTGGGGGAGCCGGGCGCCCTGCAGGCTCTCGTGGGCAGTCAAGGCCCTGTTCTCTGCTTGACCTTCCGGGCCTTAAACCCGAAGCAACCAGAGCCGGCCGGTACAACCTTGGCCTGGGGCGGGGGGTGTATCCTTTAGTGTGGTTCCTGCGTTTAAACATCTCACAAGCATTGCCCATTAATCACAGTTTTAATTGATGATAAGGAAAGCGTCTCTCCGCGTTCCAAGAGCCCAGTGGCTTGGCAGCGCCTGAACCGGCAGAGGGCGGTCTGGGCTCGGTGCACACCGTGGGCCGGCCCTGAGCTTCCGCACAGGACTCCCCGCTGCGACGCCCATTTCATGGATGAGAAAACCAAGGCCTGGAGCCCCAGGGGCTTGCCCAGGGCCGCTCGGCCAGAGGCGGTTCAGAGGAGGGCCAGGGACTCCCGGCCAGCGCATGGACTGCGAAGCCCACGTCCTAACCAGCAGGCGCTGGGCATCCCCGGAGCCCCCACGGGAAGCTGGAGCACCTTCTGCAGAGGCCCTGTTTACAGACCGGGACATCTGGCCCGACGAGGTCCAGCTCTCTGCCTGCCTCTGTGTATAACAAGACACCCAAACGGAGCAAACAAAATCAGCAGCTCACTGTCCGCCCCGGGGAAAAACAAATGCCATTTTCCAGCGAGTGGGAAGGGGGAGCGGGGGCTCAGACCAGAGGGGGTCAGGCCAGGAGCAGGAGACCCGACACAGAAGAAGGGAGACGACACAGCAGGCGAGGGGGACTCCTGCAAGCTCACCCCGAAGACCACGGCTCCACGGAGAAGGTGCCAGGCCACGCCTGAGCCTCCGCACACAGCTGGTCTGCTGCAGGGCCGGAAGAGCGTTCCAGGCGAGGGAACAGCATATGCTAAGGGAGCGGGTGCAGTGACAGTCCCGCTGCTTTCCTCGTCACCACACCGACAGCTCAGCTTCTGCTCTAATGCCAAGTCCCAGCGCCCCCTCCCCGTGCTCCCTCCCCTCGCCAATCACTGTGCAGCTGGCCTTGGGTCAGCACCGCCCACACCTGGTTCCTAACTCAGAGCCACCAATTTGTGGCTGACGCTTACCCAACGCGGACGCAGGAGACCATCTGACTCCCCCCAGGAGACAGGGGACTGCTGTGACCTGCACTCACAGATAGCGCCCACTGCCCCCTGCCCCCGGCACCTGGGGTTGCGAACCCCGGAGCCGTACTTTCCGTGCCCAGGCCTCCCAACCCACCCACCACGGGCCCAACCTCACCCCCGCGCTGCCACCCTGGTCCATGCAGAGCGCCGGGGGCCTGGGTCAGGTCTCTCTGTGGCTCCAAAGCCAGGCTGTGGGGCCATCTCATTGCTCTGCTCGGCCGGTGCAGCAGTTCGGCAGGGGCGGGCAGGCAGGGATCCAGGGCTCCCCACCGTCCCCTCCTCAGGATTCCCCAGGACCGGGTCATGCGGCTAACCCGGAGACCCCGGCCGAGGCTTTGCTCGAGGGGCCACTGCAGAAAGGCGGAAACAAAGTGCCCCAAACCCCAGACAGCTGCTCGGTGTTTAGGGTCCGAGCAGGAGGTGTGGAACAGAGACCATCCCGTCTCCCAGGACTGGGGTGAGGAGCCTACAACCTCGGGCCTGTGGGAGGGCCATGCTGGCAAGGGCCCGACCCCCGGGCATCCTGAAGACCTCCTCTACGTCCAGGGTATACACGAGAACTGGCAGCCCACGCCCGTGCCCCAGAGAAGGAGCGCTCTCTAGAAACAGCCGAGGCACAGAAACCCACATTCCACCGCTGCCATAAGTAACGGCAGGAGGGTTCCTCCCTGGGCTCTGGGTAGCCGGGGCCCCTGGCGAGAGCTCTCATCCCACAGCGAGGCGACTTCAGGTCTGAGTGTGGCTGTCCTGCCCCCTTGGCCCAGGGTTCTGGATTTGGGGGGCTTCCTGACAAGTGGGGTGGGGTCCGTCCCATAGGGCCGATCGGGCCCCCCCATTTAGCTGCTCTGCTGCTCACTGGTCCCCTCGGGCTGCTGTGGCCCAGGGGATACCTGGGGATACCCAGGGGATGCCTGATAGGCAGCCTCGAGCCCTCTGCCAGCTTCAGCCCGCGAGGCACCCCCCCACCTCCTGTCCCTCCTAGGCATCAGCTGGCCCTTCAAGCGACCTCTGGGTGCCCATTCACCCCAGGAAGCAGCAGGAGCTCCCTCCCCTCGGCCCGGATGCCCGTCCCTGCGTGCAAGCTGCTGTTCCCAGTGTGGCTGTGGCCAAGGACAAAGGCGCCACCCTGCCTGCCCACTGGCCCGCAGAGGCCCCATTCCCTCTCCTCCCCCTGCCTTCCTGGGGACCTGCCCGTCTCCAAAGCAGAGCATGGCCTGTGCCTGGTTTCCAGACCGCCCGGGCCTTAGACGGGGCAGTGGCCCGTGGGATGGGGTATTGCCAGATCCCTCCTCACGGTCTCATTATGCGTCCTGAAACTCCCCGTCACGGCTGGACACAGCTCACTCGTGGGGCCTCATCTTCCCCGAGTCCTTCGTGCCTGTGAGGGTGAGGGGGCCCAGGCGGGTCAGTGCGGCTCAGCAGTAGGCTTTCCTCCCAGATAAGCCGCGGCGCTTTCTGTTTCTAACTCAGGAAGGACGGGCGCCCTGGGCAGCGCCGCAAGCTGGGCCTTCTGAACACGAGCACATCGGGGGACCCGACGGGAGGCGCGGAGCGGGCGTCGTCTCAAGACGCTTCCCTAGACGAGGGCAATCCCGTGGCTTCACGTGAGCACAGAGCACCTACTGTGTGCCAGGCCCCGAGCACACAGTCAGGCAACCAGGGAGTGACGACCACTCGTGCTAACGCTGAGCGCCTGCCGCAGGCCTGGCTCGGGCCGACCGACCGCCTTCTCCGCATCCAGTCATTCCGTGAGGCAAACCGAGAAGGGAGGTAATTCGGACACAGATCCGCGTGGCTAAGAAAAGGAAGCCCGCCCAGCTACCTCGGGACGGGCGCCTCGTGACCACAGAGGGGCCCGGCGACACCTGAGTTGAGGGCTGCTTGGCACCGAGGACGAGGGAACAGGGAATGCAAAGACCCTGGAGTAACAAAGGCTCGATGCCTGTGGGCAGAGGCACGGAGGTGCGGGGAGCCTACGGACAGGCGGGGACCGGCCCTCCAGCACCTCGTGAGGCCCAGAAGGGAGTGTGGGACTATCTGGAGGTCACCGCGGGTCACAGAGGACTCGAAGCCGGTAGGCTGCACGAGGCGGCCTGTATTTCAGAGATCACGCCGGCTGCCGGCTAGAAACAGAGCCGGCGGTGAGACTGGAGCCTGCTGGGGGCTGGTGTGGTTTGAGCCCAGGACAGAAGAGAGGCCATCAGGTGGCCTCCGGACACTAAGCGAACCACTGGCTTGGAGATACATGACAAAGGACCCCTGGGGGTCCTGGAGCCCCCAAAGCCAGCCACCCAGCTCCTGTCCTGAGCACGGGGACCGTCCTCTCCCTGGCCCAATGGCCTAGATAATGTTGCTAGTCCTTTGGTGGTCCTGGGCCTGAGGCCCTTCCCAGGGGTCATCATGCACCCCACCCCTCATCTGTGATCCTGGTCGTGGGGATTTCCTCCCTACGGATCCCCGAAGCTCTGCCGGGCTGCCCCACATCTTGGGCCAGCAGCATTCCTTGCGCTGGGTGGCTTATCCCCCAGCTACCTCACCAAAGAACTCCAGGCCAGACCCACTGTTCTGCCCCGGCCCTGTCCCAGCCCTGCTTCCCCATCGGGCAGGTCCTGACCACACAGCTGGGGCCCACTCCCCTTGGCAGAGACACCAGGCCAGGAGAAGCCAAATTCATACCCGCCAGTGCCCGCGCCCGGGGCCCTGGCTCGGAACCGCCTGCTCCCAGCCCAAGTTCTTTGCATGCAACCGTCACTACCCAGCCCTGCAGAAGGTCCACTGGCTGCTAAGAATCTCCCCAGACGAGTGGTCACCTCGTGAGGGTCATCAATCCAGCCCAGGCCGGTGCAAAGCCTCAGAGGGCTAAAGTTCTGTTCCCTAGACCTGTAGGCTTGGTAGGTTACAGGGCAAATCCGGCCCCCAGAACAGTGCCTTGTTCCTCCAGGGTGGCCGTGAGCCGTGCGAGGAGCTCCCAGGGCAGCGCGCCTGGCCACTGCTGGGAGGTCACAGCACCACTCCAACCCTGCCACTCCCCCCAGCCAGGCACCCGACCCGGGGACCCCACAGGGGGACCACATCTGACAGCTCCCTTCGTGTCAGGACGCCTGGGTCCTCTCGTCGTGCACCGTCCAGCCCCCGTCCTGGGGCTCATGCCTCACCCCTACAACCGGAAGCTGGGTCTGCACGGCTTCCCAGCTGCGGCCGCACACCTGTCGCTGGGACAACACACGGGACAGGGGCAGGGCGTGCTTCTGTCACCTTGTCACCTGGGGGGTCCCCTCCACCTGCACGCCGCGTGTGCACACCAGAATCGGCAGAAAGCACGAGCCCCCCAACACAGCAGCCAGAGACACCAGCAGTCTGCAAACCAGGGGCTCCTCATGGAGGCTTCCGTTTAGCATGTCGGATCACTCCCCTGGCTTGGGAAGCTTCCGGGAAGAGACTGCAGGACCGACATTGATCCCGGACACTCGGCACAGTGAGCACCAGGCTAGGGGGACGGGCTGCATTCAGCGGCAGGAGCCAGAAGCAGGCTCAGAAGAGAACAGATTCGCTGCCTTCAGGGCCCAGGAAGGACCAGCTTTCCAGCTTTGGGCTGGCTTCCAGGACGCCCTGCCCAGGCCTCTGCACAGGCCTCCCCCCTCCCCAGGACGAGGCGGGGTCAGAAGGCCCTCGCCTGGCCCTTCTGCTTTGTCACCTTTTCTCAGCACAGCCCGGTAAGACACAGCAGACAGACCCACTGGCCGCTGCCTCCCGGGTCCCCGCGGCCCCACACACGTGGGGCAGACAATGGGATCCGAGATCCGGAGCTTGAAGCCTGACGGGGGGCATCAGATACCCCTGAACCCTGCTGCTCGTAAAGCCGGTCAAATTCGAGGAGCCGGTCAAATTGCACAAGGCCCTGCAAAAGCGAGGCACTGGGGCAAGAAGGCAGCCAAAAGACTACCCAGCCTGCTCGCGCGAGGGCAGGGTGTCTGCGCTCGGGGACCTGGATCCACACAGTGCACGCGGGGCCAAGGACACACACATCGAACCCAGAGGCCATGCCCACGTCCCCAGCTGTGACACCCTGAGCCTGTCCCTGGCCTGGGGGACACACCTGGGTACGATCCCAAAGGCCCACCTGTCAAAGGGATTCAGGCAGACAGGCAGATGGTTATCTAAATTCTTTCCGGTGTAGACAGAGCAGCAAGTTCGTAGAATCCCAAGACGGCAAAAGAGCAGGAGCCCCACCAGCTGCTCCAGCAGGGTCTGGCCTGGCCCAGCCCAAGGATGTGTGGGGGCAGAGAAGCCCACCTCGGCCCAGAGGACCGGTCCACGTCCCCAGACACTCCAAGCCCCAGCTCCAGCTGGCCCCTGACAGCGGACCGCCCGGGGCGGGGGGCGAGCCCAGGAGCCCAGGCTGGAGAGTGGCCCCCAGGGGCTGCCCACGGCGCCCCCCCCCATCATGTCCCACCCTCCCCAGGAGCCTCAAGAGTTCAGGACCCCCCGGGAGACTCATGTCCGCCGCCCCCTCCCAACACCCGCTACGACCCTATCTTTACGGTGTCAGTGGCCTAGAGATGGAGGCTGCGGGCGGTGGGCGAGGCAGGGGTCGTCCCTCAGCCCGGGCGGCCGCTCGCTCCCTGGGCCCAGACGCCGCCGCGCTCGGAGGCGCAGACCCGACCCAGGGTGCGCCGGGCAGGGGAGCGCACGGCCAGCCCCCCGCGGCCCCGCTCCCCAGGCCCCGCCGGGCTGCGCGCGCCGCTCCCCACCCGCGCCCCACCCGCGCCGGCCCGCCCGCTCCTGGGACCGGCCCCGCGCCGCCCCGGGGCTCCCCGCCAGGCCGCTGTCGCGCGCGCCGGGCTGCGCCCCCGTCCCCGGGCCCCGCAGTCGGCCGCCGCCGGACGCTCCGGGCCCTCTCGGCCGCGGCCCCGCCGGGCCCCTCCCCGGGCCCTCCCGGCCGCCTCCCGCCCGCCGCGCCCCTACCCTACCGTGCGGCGACGCGGGGCGGCGGGCGGGCGCGCGGGGCTCCGCTGGCGGCGCGGCCGGCGGCAGGAAATGCCCGAGCGCCGGTGCGACCGCGGAGCCGGGGAGGGAGCGGCGGCGGCGGGCGGAGGGAGCGCGGCGGGGAGGGGCGGGGAGGGGCCGGCGCCGGAGGACGGAGCGAGGGAGGAGCGGGGAGGAGGAGGGAGGGGGCCGCCGCGGGGAGGGGGCGGGGGAGGGCTCGGCGGCCGCAAAACCCGGGAGGGATCCGCGGCGCTGGAGCCGGGCACGGGGACCCCAGGCGTCCTCTGCGCCCCCAGTCCCCGGCCGGGCCGCTGTGCCGCCACAGGTCCCGCCGCTGGGCAGGCTTGATGGCGGTGAGCGGGGAGGCCGCCTGGGGGGCCCTCCGGTAGATGCCTGGCCACCTCCAGCTCACCCTAAGCACAGTCCGGGGTGCCCCCTCTCTTCCTGGGGCCCAGAAACTGTCATCAGTTTTCTTCCTGGGACAGAAGCCACCGGAACATGAAGAACCCTGGAAACCCCAGCCCTTTGTCCTTGTCCTGCGGGTACGCAGAGCAGGACCTCTAGTCACACCCGGTGTTCCCGACAAAACCTCTTCCTTGGTCTCCTGCTAGGAACCCACTGGCTGCAGATTTCCTTCTGTGGGTCCCCCATCCCTTCTTCTTTTTTTTATATATATATTTTATTTATTTGACAGAGAGAAATCACAACTAGGCAGAGAGGCAGGCAGAGAGAGGAGGAAGCAGGCTCCCTGCAGAGCAGAGAGCCCAATGCGGGGCTCGACCCCAGGACCCTGAGATCATGACCTGAGCCGAAGGCAGAGGCTTTAACCCACTGAGCCACCCAGGCGCCCCCCCATCCCTTCTGCTCCCAGAGACCTTTCTAGACACCGATGCCCTCTGGTATAGAAGACGCCCATTCTGCAGGTGGGAGCTGAGGCGGCAAGGGTCTTCCCCAGCCTCTCACCTGTAGGCCCTAAAGCGGTGTGACCTCCTCACTGGCCCCAGGGTCTCCCCAGACCCGGCCCCCCAGGCTGAGGTGCTCTAGGACCTCGGTCTTCGGAACCGCCAGCGGCCCTCCCATAGCATCTGTCCCCCCAGAGGCCAAGATGGGGTGAACTGGGCCCCTTCCAGGCATCCCCAGACCAGGTAGGACATGCAAGGGCACAGAGCCTTTTCCAAATGGAAACGCCCCCTCAGTCCGTTCCCTTCCAAGGGGTGGGAGCAACCCTCAGCCGAGCCCCAGCCTCCTGTCCCAGCCTGACCCTTCGGCCCACATAGGCATTTCCGGTCTGATTTTATGTTGGGCCAAGAGCGCCCCCAGGGCAGTCCCGGCCTGCTGGTCAGGGAGGACCACCGAGCAGCACATATTCGGCTGCCTTGGGGGGCCCCCTTCAGGCCCTGGGACTGGAGTGGGCAGTGGGGTAACCACCGCCTACCTTGGCTCTGCCCCCAACCAGCCAGGTGGGTGGCCCGGACCAAACCCCTCCCCCAGCCTCAGCACCAGGCCCACCCACCTTAGACCAGGTGCCTTCCCCAGGGGGGCACAGAAGCACAGCCAGGGATGGTTATCTGAGGGGCCGTGGGCTGGGGGCTGCTCCAAGCTCATCCCCAGGACAGCCCGCTCCCGCCCGTTGTCACCTTGCAAGGCCTTCGGAGGCAGAAGTTTTCAGACAAGACCTCAGGCCATAGTGGGGCCCGCTCTGCGCCTGCGGCAGGCGGCCCCCCCGCAGGACAGGGTCCGCTCAGTGCACGGGGCTCGCCACCCTCCGAAGAGTCTAGCGTCCACACAGAGGTGGGGTGTGCTGGTTGCTGGGCCAATGCGCAGGGGACTGAGCGAGAAAACAAAGCGCTTCTCCCTGGGGCGGAGGTCTCCGGGGCCCACGCGGCAAGTTTCCAGTCACTGATGATACCGGAGATTTGAAGGCAGCTCGATCTCACGACATGAGCCTGCTGAGGGCAGAGGTCAAAGGGACACCTGGCCAAATACAGGAGTCAGGGTGGGAAGGACGTCCCCCCCAAAGATGACAAAGCAGGGGTGGGTCAGAGGGCGGAGCCGGGCTCACTGGGACGCGTCAGCAGGGGGCCGCGTGTGGGGGGGGCAAGGAAGTTTCCACAGCACTGGACACAGCCCTGGACTATTCCAGCTCAGTCCCGGGCAGGTGACACGCTCCTCTGGGCCTCTGTTTACCTACCTGTCAAATGGAGGTGTGTGTGTGCACTGTGGTCAGTGCAGGAAACACGACCGTGGAGGGGCTCGGGGGTGAGCAGAGCGGGGCTGGCTAGCTGCCTGGGAGCCTGGGTGGGGGGGCGCGGGCAAGGCCCTGCAATGTCCTGCCTTGGTTTCCTCACCTAGAAATGGGGCCAACGACCGTAGCTTCGTTCCTCCTCCAGCCTAAGCGGCCGCGCATCCCCAGGGCAGAAACAGACTTCTGAGCTGAGCCCAGGGGAAGGGACGGCTTGCCCAGTCTGCACAGCAGCCCCTGTCTTCTTCCCCCGCTCTGATCTTAGGATCAGAGAGATCTCCGGTGAGAGGATGTGCGGACGGGCCTTTGCACAGTCACGCCTGGGCCAGCACGGCGCACACCTGGGCCCGTTTGGGAGAGGGCGCCTGCGGGGATGGGCTGCCGGGGCTCCGGCCTCCGAGGGCCACGGGGGAAGAGCGCTGAGCCAGGCGGGGCGCCGGCCCCAGCCTTACCCGTGGTTCCCGAACCGGCAGAGCCTGCATATGGTTTCTCCCCATTTCTCAGGTAAGGAGACTGAGGCCCAAGGAGCAGGCCTGTGGGTGGGAATCCCCTGCTCCTAGCTGGGCCCTGATCCTGTTCCTCTGGGCAGCAGTGGGGGAACCTGGAGGCTTGGGCAGGGCAGGTGAGCCTGGGCCCCGAGGCCCTCCCTGCTGCCCCAAGGGCAAGGCCACCCCAGGGACGTGGCCTGCAGAGCTTGACAGCCACTCAAAGACAGCTCTGGGAGCGTCTCCGCGGCGAGACCCTTCACTCCCTGGTCGGGGTCCTTACCTGGGCCCCGGGGCTGAGGCAACACCCACGTGCAGTGTGGCATGTGGAGTCTGGAGCCCACACGGTCTCCAGAGCATAGCCCCTAACCGTGAAAACAACAGTGGCCCTGTGGCCCCTCTTTCCGCATGTGACCGCACCGCATCGCCCGCTCCCTGTAGGTGGCGGTCGCCATTCTCCGCAAGGAGGGAGGGTAGGCCCTCAGCTTGGGCAGGCGGCTGGGAAGGGGCCGCGGCCCTGCCTGGCCAGCGGGCTGCAGAAGCTGGTCCCAGGCTCTCCTTCTCCACCCCTCCAGACTGGGCGGGACTGGGCGGGCCTGGGCGTGGTGTCTGCGGCCTCAGCTCCCACGGTGGAGGGTGGAGCCGGAGGAGGTCGGGGCCTGAGGAAGGAGCAGGGAGGCTCTCTGTCCCCTGACGTGGCCCTCCTTCTCCCCCACAGAGATGCTGTGTGATGTGTTCACAAGCTGAGTCACTGAGCAGGTGTGGGGGGCCGGGCAGGGGCTGTTTTCTGGTTCTCTCGGGGAAACCTGGGAAGTCCAGCTGCAGAATCTCCCTTGGGAGGTCTGGGGGGGTGTGGGGGGGTTGGGGGGGTGCCTGCCGCGGTGCTGGGGCTCCCTGAAGAGGCCCGCTGCCGGCCGGAGCTCACACGTGCCCTCCCTCTCTCTCTCACACACATGCCCCCCCTCCAGGAGGACACATCCCAGCCCCAGATTCCGGCAAACACCGGATGGTCATGTCCCGCTCTCCAGCTGGCAGGACTCGCTCTCCTACCTGGGGAGACGAGAAGGTGTGTATAGGGCACACCTCGGGGCCAGACACTGGGGAGCCTGGTGTGACATCCGGGGCTCGCGAGCAGTACATGGTGCCGGGGCCTGCGGATGTGCTGATGGCCCCGGGCCCGGGCCCCCTCCCGTGCATGAGCCGGTTCTTGCAGGTGGAAATCCGGGCTGGCAGACACGACCTCTGACCCTCCCGAGTGGGTCAGTGCCAGCAGCGTCCTCTGGGGCACTCAGCATTGGGAAGGGAGCGGGACCACGGAGGGCACAGCTGAGAGGCGGGGAAATGCCCCGAGGGCAGACAGTGCCCGGAGGGGCGGGGCTGGCTCACTGACCTACAGCCCCAGGATCCCCTCGGCCCACCCACCGCTGAGCTACGGCCACCACGGCCTGTTGGAGGCATCTTCCCTGGGCCAGAGCAGTGCTCAGAAGCTGGGATGCGGCTCCTTGGCGTGGGATGCATCTCTCTGACCTCTGCTTCCGTCCTCCCTGAACTTGTCCCCGCCCACCTCCTGAGTCGGCTTCTCAAATCTCCCTCTCCTTTCTCTTATTAGGACACAATCACTGGATTAGGGTACCTCAAGATCATCCAGAATGATTTCATCCAGAAACCCTTAACTACACTTGAAATTGCACCGTATGTCCAAATAAGGTCCCATTCACAGGTACTGGGGGCTTGGACGTGGACGTGTCTTTGTGGGGGACACACGTCACCCCACGACAGCAGGTAACTCTTGAACACTTGCCGTGCTCGTATCGCTGAGCGGGTCCTTGGTCCGTTGGGCTTCTTTCCTGTTCTAAATGCTTCTGTCGCGTGTCTTCACGTGAGGACAGTGTCAGGGTCCTGGAAGCCACTGATGAGAGCCAGTCCAGACAGGATGCCCATCCCCTGCCCTCCCTGCCCAGCGACAGAGAGGACAGGATGAGCAAGGAGGGTTTTCCCTGGAGCCCTGAAGGCCTGAGCCCTCCCTGGGGGCTGCCCTTTCTGTCTGGTGAGCCCTGCTCCACTGGCGTGACCCAACGTCCACTGGCGTGACCCAACGTCCCGAGGCACAGGGTTTGGCCGAAGACTGGCTTTCTACGGCCTGCCTTTGGGAAAACCACGATGAATCTGGCACTTCCCGTCTTCCGTGTCCGGGAGGGCCTAGGGCTGCTGCCTGGTGACACACGGACAGGGAGCGCTAGGAGAGGAGTGCCCAAGGCGGGCAGAATGGCTCCGGGGTGTATGTGCCCGAGAGAGGGGCTGCCCTTTCTTCTGGATGTGGAAACCTGTCCTGGGGAACAGGGCTTTGCAGATTCGCGGAGCTCGCTCTGCTGGTAGGTTCACTCGCCGCTCCCCTCAACGGGCACCGCTCAGCAGCCACTTCTCTTGGGCGGGTCCTGGTTTGCAGGCACAACTCGTCTGCCGAGGGGCAGACCAGAAGCCCAGCCAACGCTCGGGGAAGGTAACGGAGAAGACGAGGAGGGAAGATCACGCAGGTCATGTGGCAAGTCCCTCTAGAGAGTGTGCATAGCTCCAGGACGCCCACACTGTGATCGTCTATACTCGCTTTGGACGTCTATACTCGCTTTGGAGGATCTAGAGCAGGTCTCCAGGTGTGCACTTGGAACCCGCCGGGGGGTCTCGGAGACCTTCCGGGGGCCCCAAACATGAAAGCGATTATTTTTTAAAAAAGGTTTTATTTATTTATTCAACAGAGTGAGCAGAACAAGCAGGCGGAGCAGCAGAGGGAGAGGGAGAAGCAGGCCCCCTACTGAGCAGGGGGCCCCATGTGGGACTCGATCCTGGGGCCTTGGGATGAGGCCCTGAGCCGAAGGCAGATGCTCAACCCACTGAGTCCCCAGGCGCCCCCATGAAAGCAATCACTATACTTCCAGGATGCTATTTGCGTTCATTCTCTTACAGCTCACGGGGGCGTTTTCCAGAGGCCACAACCACGTGATAATCACAACAGATGGACTGTGGAAGCAGATGTGAGACTCTAGCTGGCTTCCAGTAAGCCGGACATTAAAAAGTCTCTCAAAAAATGCAAAAACGATGCCATGCTTTCCACTATACTTTTATTTTGGAAAATATAGTTAGTTTTCATAGAGAATACATTATTTATATTAACATAATGGATTTGTCATTGTTCTTTCTAAATGAATAATTAAATATATGTTTTAAAAATTAGAGTAAACACTGAGAGACTCATCTACAGAAGTAAATGTCCTTTGTGGTCCCAATATACATTTTTTTTAAGTGCAGAGGATCCTGAGGTTAAAAGGCTGAAAGCCACTGGCATAGAGGCTGCTGGAAGGGGGACTATAAAGATTTCCGTACAGTATGCTGACACGAGCTGGGGCTTGGAGTCAGAACATGGTGTGAATCCAGGCTTTGCTACCCTCACCATTTCCCTCCTACTATCATCACCTTCATCACCGTCACCATCACCACCATCACAACCATCATCACCATTGTCATCATCATCATCATCATCACCATCACCATCATCATCACCATCATCATCATCACCATCATCACCATCATCGCCACCAACACCACCATCATCATCATCATCACCATCACAACCATCATCATCATCATCACCATCACAACCATCATCATCATCATCATCACCATCATCACCATCATCACCATCACCATCATCACCATCATCACCATCATCATCACCATCACCATCATCATCACCATCATCATCATCATCATCACCATCATCATCATCATCATCATCACCATCATCATCATCATCACCATCATCATCATCAACATCACCATCATCATCATCATCATCATCATCACCATCATCATCATCATCATCACCATCATCATCACCATCATCACCATCATCATCATCATCATCACCATCACCATCATCATCATCATCATCACCACCACATTATTGTCACAATCACCATCTACTCTTGGTACCCTTGGTACACCAAAGTCCATGAAACATTAAAATGTAATCTACCAAAATATGCAAAAAGTCTATTTGCTGAAAATATAAAAACACTGATGATAAAACACCAAATAAGACATAAACAGGAGCGCCTGGGTGACTCAGTCAGTTAAACCTCCAACATTTTATTTTGGCACAGGTCATGATGTCAGGGTCCTGAGATTGAGTCTCCCATCCCCACCCATAGGCCTCCTCGCCCAGCGGGAAGTCTGCTCGCGATTCTCTCCCTCTGCCCCTCCACTCTGCTTGCGGGCACCCACGTGCACTCTCTCTCTGAAATAAATAAATAAATCTTTTTTTGAAAGACAGAAACAAATGGAGAGACATACCATGTTCATGGATTAGAGCAACTCTATACTGTTAAGATGTTAATTTGCGGGCATCTGGGTGGCTCAGTGGGCTAAGTCTCTGCCTTCAGCTCAGGTCATGATCTCAGGGTCCTGGGATCAAGTCCCACATCGGGCTCTCTGCTCAGCGGGGAGCCTGCTTCCCACCTCTCTCTCTCTGCCTGCCTCTCTGCCTACTTGTGATCTCACTCTGTCAAATAAATAAATAAAATCTTTTTAAAAAAGATGTTAATTTGCTTCAAACAATGTAATCTCAATCCAAATTCTGGCAGGAATTCTTGGTACAGAAAGTCACAAGCTGATTCTAAAATTTATATGGAAAATTAAAGTAACTAGAATAGCCAAAACTGTTTTTGAAAAAAAAAATTGGAAAACTCACACTGCTTGATTTTAAGACTTACTCTAACGTTAAAGAAATCAGTCTTGAGCAGTATTGGGCGAAGAACAGACACAGAGACCAATGGGACAGGAACAGACCACACATAGGGCCAGTCAACTTTTGACAAAGATACTAAATCAGTTCAACGGAGGAAGGAGACTCTTTCCAGCAAATGGTCTTGAAACGGTTGGGTATCCACACATAAAAGTAAACACACACATATGCGTAGACAAATGCATCAGCCTTAGTCCATACCTTGCACCTTAACCAAAGATAAACTCTCAATGGATCGTAGACCTAAGTGTGAGACATAAAACTGTAGTACGTCTAGGAAAAACATAGGAGAAAAATCTCAGCGACTTAGTGATGGGCTA
This sequence comes from Meles meles, assembly GCF_922984935.1. Taxonomy (NCBI): domain Eukaryota; kingdom Metazoa; phylum Chordata; class Mammalia; order Carnivora; family Mustelidae; genus Meles; species Meles meles. Next base: position 2,360,561 of record NC_060073.1, read on the forward strand.
TGGTTTCTTAGCAAAATCTGTATCAGAATAAAATGGTAAACCAGACTTTGGCACTTCATCAAAATTAAAATCTTCTTGGGACGCCTGGGTGGCTCAGGCAGTTCAGTGTCAGCCTTTGGCTCAGATCCTGATCCCAGGGTGCCGGGATCCAGCATGAGGCTCCTGGCCCAGCCTGCCTCTCCCCCTGCTTGGGCGCTCTCTCTCTCTGACAAATAAGCAAAAAACTCCTCTTTCAAAGGCACTGTTACGAGAACAAGAAGACCAGCCACAGGCTAAGTGAACATGTTTGCCAGACACGTATCTGGTAAAGGACTGGTGTGCAGAAAGTACGACGAATTCTCAACACTCAGTAAGAAAATCAAACAACCTGATAAAAAATGGGCAAAACATTTGAGCGACCACCTTACCAACGGTGGCTTATAAGCTTCGGTCATCAGGGAACTGCCGATAAAAACCACAAAGACAGCACCCCTCCCCGCTAGAATGGCTGGACCAGCCGTCCCGGCAGCCGATAAATACCCGGGGTGGCTGGGGTGGGCAGCGACGGAGCCCTCCCACGCTGCAGGGGTCGGGGGCAGGGCAAAGTGGTGCCTCCAGCCAGGATGACCGTTTGGTGGCTCCCCGTGCAGGAAAACCTACACTGACCACGAGACCTGCCCGCTCCCCTGTGGGATACTGACCTCAGGGCATTGGAAACCCACACCCACACAAAGCCTGCATGAAAACGTTTTACAGCAGCTTGACTCATAATCATCCAAGACTGAAACGACCGAATGTCCCTCAGCATGAGGGGGTCAAGAGAATGCGGTGCGTCCCTTCAGCGGGAAACTGGGCAGCCATCAAAGAAGCAAACTGTAGACTCCCTCGACAACACGGATCAACACGGACCAACCTCACGTGCCCTCCAAGTGGGTGAAACCAGACGTGAGCCCTGACGTACGGTGCGGTTCACGTGATGTTCTGGAAAAGGCAAAGCGTGGGGACAGGAATCACGTCGGTTTTGCCTGGGGCTGGGGGCTGGGACGGACTAGCCACACGGGGAGACACCAGGAGATCCGGGGGGGTTGCCGCCACGGGTCTTCGCCTCGGTTGTGGTGGTGACACAATCCTGTACATTCGTCCAAACTCTTACGGTTATACCCCGAGAAGCACGGATTCTACAGAACAGAAATTACACTTCAAAAAGCAAGTCAGTGGAACAATGAAAAAGTGTGGATACGTAATTGGTAAGTGACAATTTGAAAGCAAGTCAGTATGGCCGCGCACCAGGAAGAAGTGAGTGGGGACCAGAGCAGCTCGGTCGGCACGGAGACACGCACCAGGGCTGGTAAGCCCGCTCGAGAGGAGCCAGCCCGTGCAAGGCCAGCTCCAGTCTGCTCCAGAGACGCTTGCAGTTCCAGTTCCCTGGGGCCTTATTGCAAGGGCCCCTCAAAAGCATGGATCCCCGAACACAGGGGTGCCTCTGGACATAGGCCGTCTGCAGAGGCTAATGTGACAGCCCCGTGGGGCCCACTCAAGACAAGGGAGCTGCTGATGGCCAGGCTGCAGAGGGCCGCTCCTGGGACCACAGAGAGCAGGGCAGGAGCTGGGTGAGCCGGAATGCCAGTGCCTTCCAAGTCTCTGAAAACATACCTAGAACCCGGAGGGCACCCGGCCAGGGAAGCACCACAGCCTTGTCTGGGCTGGGAGAGGAGCGGCGTCTGTCACTGCGGGCCTGATGGGTCCTCCATCTGGTCCTCTCCGGAGGAGTCTGGCCACAAGTGTGGGGCAGTCCTCCCAGAAACAGCTGCTGGCGGGGGGCCTGGCACTGTTCGCAGACGCGGGTGTGTGCGCAGTCAGGCCCTTGCCCACAGCTCTGCGCTCACACCTCGTGTTGCTGGCCCAAGAGGAAGGGGCAGTGGTGGGCCTGGGGGGAGGAGGCTGCTGCAGGAGGCCCAGCTTTGGAGGGGGTGGGGCAGTGGGTGGAGCTACCAGGTGCCAATCACAAGAGGAAAGGGGGAGCCTCATCCACTCACTGCACGTGGAGGACACAGAGGTGAGGCTGTCCAGTATGATCTTTACAAGGAGAGAACAGGGCCTGGGTTTGTCTCCGGATGCATGCGGGGCCAGGCTGCTTGCAGCTCCTGCATCTCCTTGGGGGGAGAGGTGGCCTCGGGATAAGTCCTCCTGCGGGCGCCACCAGCGTCCGCCCCTCCCCTCCCTCCTCCCTGCTTTGTAATGAAAACCAGCTCCTCCACGCCACGTCCTCTGTCCTCCGTTAGAATTATAATGCTGCCTTCCAACGGCTGACTGCAGTTGCCTTGATCTTCATTGGAGGCCCTACTCTGTGGAAAGAATCTCAGCCCGTGCAACGTGGGCATTTTTATATTTCCACATTGCGCCTCCTGTAGCTTAGCCAAGTCCGGGCTGGACCACCATGTGCAGGGAACGCAGCTGGACCCCTACCTCACAGCACGTACCGATCAGCTCCAAGTGGGTCACAGACCCAAATGTGAGACCAGGAGCCTGAAAACTCCCCCAAGAGAACACAGGCGCAGCAGTATCTCTGACATCAGTCTTGGTGGTGCGTCTTCAGGCAGGTCTCCTCAGGCAGGGGCAAGAAGAACTAAAATGAACAAGCAGGACTACAGCAAACCACAGCTTATGAACGGCAAAGAAGCTACCAAGACGAGAAGGCCACCTAGTGCATGAAAGAAGATCTTTGCAAATTATACATCTGATGGGGTTAGTCGCCAAACTATATAAAGAACTCCCTGCAGCTTAATATTAAGAAAAAAACAACAACCTGACTTACAAATGGGCAAAAGACATGAACAGACATCTCTCCAAAGACACACAGAGAGCCACCAGGCACAGGTAAAGACGTTCAATGTCCCTCATCACCAGGGACATGCAAATTGATGCCATAATAAGATACCACCCCACACCAGTCAGAATGGCTAAAATTGGACACAAGACACAAGAAGTGCTGGCGAGGATGTAGGGAAACTGGACCATCTCACACGGCTGGTGGGAATGCAAGCTGGTGCAGCCACTTTGGAAAACATTGTGGAGGTTCCTCAAAAAGTTCAAAATAGAGCTACCTTATGACCCAGTAATCAAATTACTGGGTGTTTATCTGGAAAAAAATAACCAAAACCATGAATTTACAAAGATATCTGCAGCCCTGTTTATTGTAACATTATTTACAACAGGCAAGATATGGAAACAAACAAATTGTCCGTTGACAGATGAATGGATAAGGACGTGGTATACACACACACACACACACACACACACACACACACGAGATGGCCTATCACTCAGTCATAACAAAGAATGGAATCCTGCCATCTTCCACAACATGGACAGACGCAGAGGATATTATGACAAGTGAAATAGGTCAGACAGAGATAGACAAGCCCTGGAAGGTCTTACTTCTATGTAGACTCTCAGCAAAACAAAAACAAAGAACCAGAAATGGAAACAGACCACAGAAATAACTGGTGTTTTTGCCAGAGTGTTGGGGGCGTAGGTGAGGAGGAGGGGCCTGAGAAGACACTTCTGGCTGCAGGATAAATAAATCACAGGAGGGAGGGCACGGCATGGGGAGCACGGGGCACAGCGTAACGGCTTCATAGGGTGATGGACGGCGGACTCATTGTGGGGAATCACACCCTACTGGATGAAAATGCCGCATCTCGATGATGACCTCCCGAAACTAAGAGGATACTGTGCACCAGTTACGCTGGAAAAAGAAATATGTGGGTCATGTTTGAAGTCTCAGTCTTTCTTTTTTTTTTTTTAAAGATTTTATTTATTTATTTGACAGACAGAGATCACAAGCAGACAGAGAGGCAGGCAAGGGTGGGGGGAAGCAGGCTCCCTGCTGAGCAGAGAGCCCAAGGCGGGGCACAATCCCGGGACCCTGAGATCATGACCTGAGCCAAAGGCAAAGGCTTTAACCCACTGAACCACCCAGGTGCCTGCGTGGATTTTTTTTTTTTTTTATTGTCCATTTGCTGGAATAGAAAAAAGGAAACTTTTTTAAAAAGTCGAGGATGGCACCATTCAACACAACTTTCTGAAGTGATGGAAACGTCTGGTGAGCCGTGTGGCCCGGTTTGGTGGCCACCAGCCACATCCGGTTGCCGAGCGCTCAGAATATGGCTCGTGCGACGGGGAGCTGAGTTTTAATGAATCTGGCGTCTGTTTGAGTCTGTTTGGGCCAGTGTGACTGGCGGCGGCTGTAATGGACTGTGCAGGTCGAGACTCTGAAAAGCAGTTTCTCTCCTTTTCTGCAGGGTCCTCTCTCCCTTTGGACTGTAACCTGGTTAGCAGCGGGGAAGGGTCCAGGGTAAAAAGGACCTGCCAGTTAAGACGTCAATACGACTTGAAGTCATCTACAGATTCAATGCAATATCCCAGTGACTTCTTTGCAGAAATGGAAAAATCCATCCAAAATTCATATGAAATCACAAGGGCCCCCGAACACGCAAAACGATATTGAAAAAGTAGAACAAAACTGGAGGATTTATGCCTCCTGATTTCAAAACTTACTACATTATCAAAATAGCGTGGTCCTGGCATAAAGACAGACGGACAGACCAGCGGGAGAGAGAGCCCGAGATAAAGCCTCACGCATAAGGTCAAACGCTCCGCAACAACCGCAGAGACCACTCGGGGTGGGGGGGGGATTGGGCAATGGTGTTGGGAGAACCAGACACGCACATGCAAGAGACCCAACCTCACACCTGTACAGAGAAGAACTCAAGGGCAGCAAAGCCCTCAAGGTAAGAGCCGGAACTGCGGAACCTCCAGAGGAAAGCACAGAGGAAAAGCTTCGTGACGTCGAGCTGGGCAGTGGTTTCTTGAATGTGATGCCAAAGACACGGGCAACAAAAGAAAAAAATAGCTAAAGTGGGACCTGATTAAGATTGAAAACTTTTGTGCCTCACAGACCGCCCCACCAGGAGACAGAAGGCGACCCAAGGAAGGAACAAACATCTGCAAACCACATACCTGATAAGGGGTTGATATCTACCATATATAAAGGTTTCCTGCAACTCAACAACAACAAACCCGATTCAAAAACGGCGAAGGACTTGGAGACACTTCCCCAAAGAAGACATGAATGGCCAGTGAGCACACGGAAAGATGCTGGACGTCACAGATCATCGGAGACATGCAAATCAGGGCCGTAAGGAGAGACCACCTCACACCCAGCAGGACGGGGGCAACTGTCCGAGGAGGGGCGCCCTCGATGAGCACCATGCGCGTCCGGCCCACAGAGCACAGGAACCATCAGGACATCTCCGTTCCTCACGCATTCATTCTAGGCTGGGGCAGACAGGTGGCACAGCTCTACCCTGGGTGTGTCTGGGGGGTCTGTCTGGGGGGGGTGTGTCTGGGATGCCGGCACTGGGTTCAGCTATAGGAGTAAAGGAACCGCCCCCTCCAGTGGGTTGGGGATCATCCAGTCCAGCCGGAGACTGAACTGGACCAAGGGGTTTAGGAAGGGAAGATTCGTTCGTTCTTCTGGAGCTGAGACATCCATCTTCCCTTGGCCTCCGTGGTTCGATCTCCTGGGTCTTGGGCTTCCAGACTCTGGTACTAACACCTGCGGCCCCTGGTGCTCAGGCCTTTCGACTCAGACACATCACCCCTTGGCTTCCCTGGGTCTCCAGCCTGTGGACAGCAGATCAGGGGACTTCTCGGCCACAAGTGTGTGAGCCTATTCCTATGACAAGCTTCCTCTTGTGGACACCTCTTGACACCCCACTGGTTCTGCTTCTCTGGAGACCCCTGGCGAGTACGCACAGAACACCCCAGGTGGGTGAGCCGGAGAGGAGCCAGCGGGGTGTCCCCGGGAAGTGGGGTGGCCACCCAGAGCAATATGTCTCCACACTCAGGTCTCAGGCCTGGGTGGGGCGGCCAACAGGGGTGTCCTTGGCAAGGTCCTTTGAGGGCACCATGGAGGAGACCCCGAGCCTGGCTGGCCCACTGAGGGCCACCTTGCAGCTGACTCCAATGGAGACAAGGGACTGCCACGTACGCCCCACGTGTGTGGGCAGGCTTTGCTATCTCGTAGTGTGATCTGTTTCTCACAGGGCCAGCGGGTCAGTGCTTCTCTTTCCCAGGGCCCTTAATAAAGCCAAACGTTGTCTGAAGGAGATCCTCATTAATGTGTCACTGGGGCATGTGATACGACGCTACACACACACACACAGGTCACATTCACAGAGGTATAGTGTATGCATCATAGGAGGTGATGATCCAATGTATCGTAATCTGCTTACCCTGGACTCTTGACACCAGCAGTGGGCACAAAGACAGACACAGATAAATAGGAGTGGACCGAGAGAGCAGACTGACCGGTGAGCGATCACGTGGTCGGGTCCTGGCAGTGCGGGTGTGTGGGGGAAGTGGGATGCCTGAAAGTGCTGCCTGTTGTGAGTGACCCCAGGGGAAGAATCAGGGCCCAGTGCTTTCTCTTGGGGGATTCAGAGGCTGCAGCCGGCTTGGTGGGAAAGAATTCCACTGCTGACTCCCGAGTCCGTGTGGGCGATCCTCCAGACCGGCCGGCACCGTGCATCCTTCGAGCTCCAGCAATCTACAATGACGGGGTGTGAAAGGGGGAGCTTCTTCCCTGGAGACTTTATTCTGGAGATTTTTGTTAATGAAACTAAACTTGGCTTAAAATGGAACCACGAATTTCAAAGTGTTCAGATTTAGGGATTTACGTGGTGTAGTTGATGTCAACACAAACAGGGCGTCGGGTCTAAAAAAGGCGCCACGGAATGTGATTTCCGGGGAGCTCCGGCAAGGCCCAGAGGATTAGCTCTCCTGCTGCATTGGTGGTCAAAACGCGGCCGCAGGAGGGAAAGAGTGGGGCAGGTCTGGGGCTGTACTTGTTGTAGCCAGAGTATCGCCGTTTTACTCACTGGGTTGTTGCTGTCACAAGCGTTCACTGGCAGGTGCTCGTCTGTCCCCAGAGAAGCCCAAGGAAGCCCCGGGCCCCACGGTGTCCGCCCTCAGCGTGGGGGTGGCGTGGGGGGGGGGGTCTGTGCACACCGCGCAGCAGCAGAGCCCCCGCAAGCACCGCCCGTGGGCAGACGTGGTGCCGAGGTGTGTCCACTCACCAGCTTGGCTTCATCGGAAGGGCTGCTGGGTGCCCCGGTGCGCTCGGCGGGGGGCTGGGCGCGGTGGGCGCAGAGAGGCGGCCTCTGCTACCAGGATGCGGAGGCTCATCGGCCTAGAGCACCGAATGCAGAGCCCAGGGTCCTGGGCAAGACCCACTAATCCCTGGAGGGGTCAGGATGTTGGCATTTCCGGCGTTGGCCTTCCAAGAACAGGGGCGCCCGAGGATGGCTGCGCGGGAAGCGGTTGGCTCCCAGCGAGGAAGGGAGCGGGCCTGGAGAGCGGAGCTGTTTGGGAGCCCGCAGCTTCGCAGTGCAGCCGAGGGGCATGAATGAGGGAGCCGACGCCAGGACCACGTGCGCCACGAACACGAACACGAAAGTGGAAACATAACTCGACGGAAAGGCAGGTGCTTCAGCCTGGCGCGCACCTGGCATCCTCCCTCCACTGGGACGCGCTGTTCCCAGCCTCTACCACTTCCGCTTGGGCTCCGAGCTCTGGCCTCGCTTCCTCCTGGAAGCCCTCCCACACATCCCCTGGCTCATTCGCTCCCCTCCCCCGCCAAGTCCCTGTGAGCTCCAGGGGGCGGCCCCCCACCTGTGAGGTTCTGGAGCAGACAGGGACTCAGCAGGGTTCGAGGTCCAGGGGCGAGTCAGATGGGGTTCCCAGGTCCTTCCTCCCAGGATGTGGTACTCTCCTTTGGTCCTGGTAACTGGGGCAGGGTGTGGTGTGTCCAGGCCTTGGGAGTTTTGCAAGCGCCCCAGGTCTCACAGATGCACAGCGAGGCAGATGAATTGTGTCCTCGGGGCAGTCCCCCATCTCAGACACAGCAGGTGCGGTGAACCAGGGCCCAGGGCACTGAAGGCCAGACCCCCGGTTCTGGGGCTGGAAGGAGTCGCCCACCTCCGGAAGATCACAGAATGGAAGGGAACGGGGAGGGAGAGATAGCCTGGCTGGACTTGGCTGCTGTCCTTCTACGGAAGCGGGAGGTCGGGTGGGTGTGGGTACATGACCCCCGCCCCCCACGCACGCACAAACGCCTCTCTATTTTAGAAATAGGTCACTTGGAGCAAAGCACTGTGAGCGGTTGTCTCCCCCCACCCCTGCGGGCTGCTGGAATTTCAGCGCTAGGCTTGGGCTGGGGGGATGTGAGGGAGGAGTAGAGGGGCCCTGCCAGGGCTGTTACCCCAGGAAGTCACGGGGCCCCCTCAGCACCCAGGGTGGGGGGAGGCCGGTGTGTCTGAGAGCCGGCCTTTGGGGGAGATGGCTGCGTCTGCTGTCGGCCCTGCCATGAGCGGGGGCCCCCCGCCCCAGGGACACACACTCTGGGTGCAGCTGGCACGGAACCCCACGTCTCCCAGACAAGGGGTGTGGCCGGATTGGACCGGACGACTGGCCGGGAAGCGCTGTGGCCTGCTGACAGCCCGGTTCTTTCCCACTAGCCCACGTGATCTTTCCGGCATTTTCTGGCCTCCTGGCCAGGGCAGGTCTTTAGGGACCCTGGGTCAGGTGCTTCCCAACAAACTGGAGGCTGAGGGAAGATGGGGGGGGGCTCTTAGCCCTGTCCTCCCCACCCAGGTTAGGCCACCCCTTTCCTGGCTAGAGAGAGGAAGGGCAGAAAGGGGACCCTCCCCCAGGGCGCCTCCGCCCCTGTCCTGGGTACAGGGCCTCTAGGGACGGAGATGGGCTTCTCGGCCGGCCGGGTGGGCTGCACGTGTCCATAGGGCCCTGATTTCTCTGCGGCACCTCCTCACCTCCCCAACCCTTTGTCCCCTCCCCGCTTCCGGGGAGAACAGGGGGCTCGTCTCTGCAGGCAGACCCTGGTCCCACGGGGGTAGTGTTGAGGGCAGACACTCCTCTTTCTATCTGGGGCTCCCCTGCGGGGTGCACCCCCTACACATGGAGCTCCCCGAAGCCCAGTGCTCCGCGGCCTGGTCCTAGGAGACCCTCCTGCTTCCTGCAGGGTCACACTAAGCACGAGTGACCGCCCCAGCTTATCTGGCGTCTGCCACTGAGAAGCCCTGTCTTGTCCCCGGGAGGCAAAGCCCTCATCACCTCCAAGCGAAGCCGAAGCCGGCGTAGGAGAAGCAGAACCAGCCTCCCCCTCCTGGAGAAGGGAGGTTCTCCCGCCTCCCTGGCCAGGGTTCTAGGAGGGCTCAGAGACTGCTCATGAGCCCGGGGTCTGCGCCTGGCATGCAGTAGGCGCTCCATTAAGGCTCCGTGCGTCCCAGGGTCAGCAGGGGTGGGTAGCCGTGTTGCCAAGGGCCCTGGGCCGGCACAGCGGTCCTCACCTGGCCATCAGCTCGGAGCCCCTCCTAGTCCTGCAGCCTCCGGCTCCAGCCCGGCCTGCAGGGCTCCCCGGGTCCCAGCCCCGCCCACCTGCTCCGCCCCCGCCGGGGCCCCGCCCACCGCTTCCCTGCGCGGCCCCCGCGGCGGCTCCGGGGACCGGGTGAGCGAACCCTTACCCCACAGCGCCTTCTGCTGGGCAGAAGGGAAGTTGCTCCAGGGGCCCGCGGGGAGGCGGAGTCGAGCCTCCTCACACCTGCTCAAGGCCACTCGGGACCCTGGGCATCTGCCCCCGCCTGCTGACCGGCCGCGCAGGGACGGCTCACCGGGCCGGGCCCCAAGCCGCAGGAAGTCTCCCTGCGGGCGCGTGGGGCTGCGGCGGGCGAGGGGCCTGGTGAGCGCCCGGCTGCTGGCTCGGCTCACCTGCCCGAAGCAGGGTCCGGGGATGCCCCAGCCGAGGAGCGGGGGACATGGCCTGCGACCCCAGAAGCCAGGGCACATGCTGGCGCCAGACTCCCGCTCCGCCCCAGGAGGCAGCCCGCGGATGCCCGGTGGCCGACTTGCGGCCCCCGGGTCTGGAAGGGGCTAGACGCCCGTGCTGGGAGCCATCCGGGGTCTCAGGTGGGCTCCCGAGTGGGTGACGGGTGACAGTCAGGTGTTGGAAGGGCAGAGATGCCAGGCTTTGATCACGTGGCCTGCGACTGGCCAAACTGAACGTGGCCCCTCCCTGTCTTGGAGAAAGGAGAAGATGTCCCTGGTGGAGGAGAGGAGAAGGGTGGGTGGGGGGTTCACCAGCTCAGGGATCCCGCCTGCCTGGGGCCCCAGGTCCTCCTCATCTCCTCCGGGGAGGCTTCTGGTAGCTTCCTGCACCCCTGGCCCCTGCTCACACCTGTTTGCCCCCCTGCCCACTCCCCACCGGTCCAGCTCTCCTGACTTTGTTGATTTCCCTGCTTGAATGTGAGCCCTTCCAGCTGGGGTGGTGTCCATGCTGCTCTCCAGACCCCCTCGCATGGTCCACGGCCCCTGGGGTGGGGGTGGGGGGCTCCCAGGTGGTCCTACCGGTGCTCAGCGACAGCATTTGCAGGAAGCCCTGAGCCCGGGCCTGGCACCTGGAGAGGCCTCCTTGCCGACGCCCCGGCCGAAGCAATCCCTGCCACGCCCACCTGCGTGTCTCGTGCCCCCCTCGAGGTTGCAGAGAACCCCGCAGGGCAGAGGGAAATGAGTGCGAGGCTGCTCAAGGAGAGAGGAAGGAGACAGCCCTGCCGGCGGGGGGAGCGAGCTGTAATTTAAGGCTGTAATTTAAGGCGGCTGACAAGCCCCATCTGTACCAGAGGCCTGCGCGACCTGCCTTCTCCTTTACACACGGGACGAGGACGGCTGGCGGAGGCCTATGGCTACAGCAGGCTGCGGGGGTCAGGGTAGCGATGCCTCCCCTCACGCCCCGGCCTCCAGCAGGAGGCTGCGAGCCCTGTGGCTGTGGCCTGCGCTGTCCCAGGGCGCAGGGGCTGTTGGAGCTCGGGCCCAGCACGAGGCTGGCCTGCGTGGGCCCGGCCCCATCTGCAGGCCTGCCTCTCTTCGGAGGGGTCCCGGGAGCCCAGTGTGCTCGGCAGGAGGCCGGCGGGTGGTGGCCTCGAAGCGGCTGAGTCCAGATGTCAGTACCAGGCCGCCCTGGACCAAGCTCCTCGTGCATCTTTCGAGCCCTGTGGGGAGCCAAGCCGAGAGGTCCCACCTGCCGGGCTGCCATTCGGGCGGACAGACGAGAAGCACGCAGACGGACGGACAGCAGTTCACCCAAGGGCATAGCCCTCTGGCCACCTCTCCCAGCAGCCTCGCTCCGGGACTTCCTCGGCAGCAGGGCAGCCGGGCCTCTTCTCGAAGTCCTGCCCTCGCACAAACCGCTGTGGACTGGATCCAGGAAGCAGGGGGCTCTCCCCTCCCTGGTTCTGCCCGGCACCTCCCAGGGTCTTTGGCGGGTCCCCGTCTGGGCAGCCATATGCTGGGTCTGGAGGCAGGCGTGGAGCCCAAAGGCCCTCCTGTCCCCCTTCTGCGGTCAGGGTGTTTGCTGCCCACACAGCTGGCCTCCTCCTCGGCCCTCCAGGCCATGCTCAGGCTCTGACGCGGCCCCCTCGGCTCCCACACGCACGTGCCTCCTGGCGCCTGGGCTCGGCACTCCCTCCCTGGCGGGCTGGTTCCCTGGAAGCCGGCCTCCTGGGTTGGCGACCACGGGACAAGCTGCTTGACTTGAAAGTGGCGAACCTCTGGGCTGGCGGAGTCAGGTCCGCCAGGACCCCGCCCCGGGCGGAGGAACGTGGGAGGAGGAGAGACACGTGACTTGCAGCCCCGCTCTGTGCCGATTAGTCGGGGTCCCTGCTGGGTTGCCACGGGGTTCCCAGGGGAAATGCTCAGGATGGGCCTTCTGGCTGGGTGTGGGGGTCAGAGATAGGGAGTGGGGCCCCCGAGTGTGAGAGGCCGTCTGTGGCTGGCTTGCAGATGGAGGGGCCCCGTGGCAGGAGACCTCGGGTGGCCCCGTAGGCGACAGCAAGGAGACGGCATTTGGGTCCTACGGCTGCAAGGAGTTCGATCTGGCCGACCACACGCCTGGATGAGCGCGGGAACAGAATGTCTCCGAGCCTGCAGAAGGAGCGCCACCGGCCGGCCCCTGACTTCTGTCTGTGAGCGCAGGACCCAGCGGGCTGGCCGGGACTGCCAGCTCACAGGACGTAGTGGCTGGGGCTCATTCTACGGGGCTAAGTGTGGGGCGATTTGTCACAGAAGAGCAGCTAACTAGTACGACCGGCTCACGCCTCAGGTTTCCCAGCTGTAAAATGGGGCCACGGAGCCTTTACTCACAGGTGGTTGTGGGGACTGAAGGAGGGGCCCGGGGGACGGCGCCCTGCCCCCTGCGGGCCCGCACACTCCCCACTGCTCTGTTACGCACTTCCTCCACGTCTTTCCTCCGGGGGCCTCCGTGGAGCTCTTCCCTGCACCTCCTGGCCCTGAAGGGCGACACAAGGAAACAGGCCCGTCAAGTGTCTGGTGGTAGCAACACGCATGGCCGGACAGACAGGAGCGGCCGGTGAGGGAAGGGCTGTGGGTCGCCCGTGGGATCTGGCGCGCGCCCTCGCTGTCCATGGCCGAGAGGGCCCGACCGAGGGAAAGGTTCGGTCTCTCGGTGGTTCTGTTGTGAGACGAGGGGCTCCTGCCCCAGCCTGCGAGCCCCCTCCTGCTGAGCTGGTCCTCAGGGCCCAGAGGGAACAGGGGAAGAAGCCGGGGCAGCCCGAGGGATGGGACGGGGAGAGCCGGGGACCCAGGGCTCCGGGGAGGGCAGGGGTCTGGCACACCGGCGCGTGTGTGACCGGGATGGATGGGCCGGCAGAGCACGGCCACCCGGAAGACGCTGCCTCTGACTCAGCCCGCTGAAACGTGAAATTCGCCAGCTTTGAAATCAAGGCCCAGAAGGTCCCCAGGACACATCCTGCGTTGCCCTGGTGCTGGACAGAGAGTGGGCTCCTCAGGCGGGCAGGATCTGGGCGTCCCTGCCTGCCCCAGCCTCACCCAGTGCAGAGAGGCCAGGAGGAGGCAGCCAGAGCCCGCCCCCGGGGGGCAGTGGGGAGGCGGAGGCAGCGAGGGTGTGGTGGGAGGTCTGGGCAGCAGGGACTGCGTGGGACCCGGAGGTCCAGGGGGGCTCCCTGGGAACGGAGGCAGGAGACCAGCCAGGAGGCTCCAGCCCCCTCTCATCTCTCACAGCGGCCCAGCAGCACCCCCAAACTCTCTAGTTCTCTCACCTCCTTCTCTGGCTCCTGCCCGCGCCTGCCCCCCAACCCGCCCATCACCACGGGTCTCCGCAGGAAGAAGCAGGGGGAGGCCAGCATCTGGGGAGGGGCCGGGCCGGGGCCTGCAGCCTCTGCCTCAGCCGGGCTGTGTGCGCAGCGCCATGCGTCCTGGGCCGCCCTCCTCCTTCCCTGCGGTGGGGGCAGAGCTCGGGCATGAGAGGCTGCTACTTAGCTTTCCTCTCCTCCAGCGGACGGCCAGGGCCAGGAGCCAGCCACAGGCGGTGGGAATGTCGAGGAACTGGGAGCCGCGTCCCCTGAGGGGCTGCAGGCGGGGTCCAGCCCTCACACCCGCACGCGGCGCCTCCTGGGAGGGTGACTGGAGACCGCCCAGCCTGGGGCTCCTTCAGGACACGGGGATGCTGAGAGGACCTGACAGCCCCTTGCTGCGGAGGCGGAGGCCGGGAGAGTCTGGGGGCTCCCCTGCCCGCCGCGGTGGTGGAGGGATCCGACCTGCGGGGACGGGAGGCTCAGACCCAGGCTGGCGGCTGCAGAGCGTGGCCATGGGGTCAGCATGGGGTCAGCTGCGCCGGGGGCAGAGCCCGGAGGGACGCGGGGCCCCTACAGAGCCTTCTGTGTACCCTTGCATTCGGGGGCATTTCACGGAGCACAGGGGTGGACCTGGGGGCGCTGTGTCTCCCCCATAAGCCCGTCTTGCCCCATAACTGCCGAGGCATAAATCTGTTTTCCCGCGAAGACGAGTCCGTGACACACGTCAAAGCTAACGATTGTTTCGTCCAACACCCGCTGACAACAGCCGGCACACACGAAGCATCCGGTCGGGAAGGGCAGACCCGCCCACTCCCATCCCCCACAGGGGCTCATTTAATTCTCCCAAAGATGGCCAAGCGGGCCCAGTGATTAATACCACTGTTCCCATTTCACAGACTGGGACAGCAAGGCGGAGAGAGGGTGCGGAGGGAAGAAGCCAGATTGGGGCCCAGGCCCGGCGGGGCTCAGTGCCATCCCAGCCCTGGGCTTCACCAGATAACCAGAGCTCCAGCCCCACGCCTCTCCCCGAGGGTCCTGAGCGGGCCTCCCCGAGGGTCCTGAGCGGGCCACTCCTGCCCCCGAGGGTGCTAACTGAGCTTTCCTTTCCGGGTTCTGCAACCCGGAGCCCCGGGGCTGCAGCCGCGCCTCATTACGTAAACACGGGAGGAAAGATGCGGCGGAGGCCACCTCGGACGACCTTCCGGGCAGCTGGCCAGCAGGAGCACGTCTATGCAGCCGGCGCAGCCATCTGGGTAAGTGAGGGGCTCCCCCAGGGACTCCCCCGAAGACGGAGCCCAGAGGGAGCTGGGCTTGCACCGCTTCTTCTGAGCCCCTGCACGTGACCCACAGCTGCCCCACAGAGGAGCCTCCAGTGACTGTCCCCCCATGATGCCAGAGGAGACCTGGACTTCAGTCTGAGCGGCCGCTGCTTTGAGGATCTCAGGCCCAAGGCCGGGCTTCCTCCAGGGCGGGGGTGTGTGAGCCCAGCTCAGTGCCCCACCGGCCTTGGCTGGGGGGCCGGGGAGGCTGATGCTCAGACCCCACGCTGTGCCCCAGGTCCAGAGGAGCGCCCCGCAGCCTCGTCCTCCGCTCTGCCCAACACCCGTTTCAAGTCTGGGTTTTTAAAAAAAATCTGTTGAGAGCCAAAAAAGTGGAACGTCGCCGGCGCTGAGAAGGGGAGAGCGCGGTTCACAAGTGACCCCGAAGGGGGCGCGTGTCTGCTTACAGGTCGCCCAGCTCCCATCCCGCCAGGCTTCCCCACCCGGGAAGAGGGGGCCCCGCCAGGCCGGTCGCCCTGGAGGTGGCGCTGGCCCCGGCGAGCACCCGGGCTGTGGGCGCAATGCAGCATCGCGTGGCCGCGTCCCCGCTGCCCACCCGGCTCCGCCACAGGTCCCCGCCCGCTGCGCGCTGCTGGGAGCTGCGGCCCGAGTTCGTGCCAGCCCCCCGGAACTTGGAAGAAGTCAGCAGAACACGGGGCGCTCCCGCCACCTGGCGCTCCCTGGCCCCCTCCCCACGTGGTTCCGGATCCCCAAGTCCGGCATCTACGGCGCCCACCAGCCCCCACGCCTGCCTGCCATGAGCCCCTTCCCCGCGGGCGGGGAGCCCCCTCCCTGGGCAGCACTCACCGTGCAGCAAGGCATGTGGGCGCCGGCTCGCTCCCCGCTCCAGGCTGGTCCTCCCGAGTGTCCTCAGCTCCAGCCTGCAGAAGTCTCGGCCAGTGCCACGGACCCCGGTGCCCCTGGCCGGAGCTGTTCTTGCCGGGGGCCCTGCAGTTCCTGAGCGTGGGCCCCGGGGCCAGGCAGACGTGTCCGGGACTGTGCAGGAGGCTGTGTGGCTGGCGAGTGGCCAGTGGTCGGTGGCGGGGCAGGGTCAGGGGGTTACGGCAAGGGACCTCTGCTGGGGGGGGGGGGGGCACGGGGGTGGAGGGATGGTGGTGTTCAGGAGAGCAGTGCGGGAGCTGGACCTCAGCTGCTCCTGGGTGCGCTCCCCGGAGCCTGCAGCCCCTGCCACCAGCCGGACCAGCTGCTGAAGCGCCTCCTGGGCGCCCGGCAGATCTGCTTCCAGCCCTGGCTGCGTCCTTCTGAGGTGCACAAGGGACACGCCGGGCTGTTACCTAACAGCCCCCGGCAGCCCTGCCTTCTCTTCAGCAGGTTTGCTTAGTGATGACGCAGGGAAACGCCCAGGAGACCCACAGGACCTCCTGGGACAGGTGGGGCAGAGCCCGGGGCACAGAGAGGGTGGGTCACCGCTGGGGTCACACAGCAGAGCCGAGGAGCCGAGGAGCCAAGGAGCCGAGGAGCCAGAGAGTCTTTCTGCTTCTAGTGTAACTCCCCGTGCCCTCGGGTGTCCAGCTCCTGCCCAGCCCAGGCTGGTCCTGCTCGTCCTGGCCCTGCCCACCTTCCCCGCCTCCAGCCGGTTCCTCTCAGCCCGGTCCTGCTCTGCCCACCCCTTGCCTGCCTGCCCACCCCTCGCCTGCCCGGCAGTGCCTGGGGGAAGGCCTGCAGCAGCCTTAGTTGACAAGTCTGTGCTGAGAAGTCGGGTTTGTTGAGCCGCAGGTCCCCAGCCTACCGGCGACTCCTCGTGGGAGCTGGGGAAGAGGGCAGTGGGGCAGTCTTCGTCTGGAACGGGTCAGCAAGGCCACCCGGGCTCCTGGCTGTGGGTGTCTCCGCCTCCTGGGTATCAGCCTCTCTTTAACACACTCAGCTCTGCCGCTGGCCGGAGTGGCATGTGGGCTGCAGGATTCAGGGAGGGCGGTGGGCTCCAGTGGGCGGCCTGGGTGGCCCGAGCTTCTCCTGTCCACCTCGGCTCTGCCTGGTCGGCTCCTTGGCCCAAACTTGTCACACTGAAGTGGAGGCAGAAAACCCTGCGGGTCCAAGGCCTGGGCTTTATTGACACACTTCCCCTCCCTCTGGGCAGGCCCCTCAGCCTCTCCGTGCCTCAGTTTACCCGGCCTCATGGGGATGTGGGGTGGTGATCTCTGTAGGGAGCCAAGTTCATGGCGTGTAGTAAGCGCTCAGGAAATGCACTGTGAGCTGTTCTTTCTCTCACTGGATCCTCCCGAGAAGGCTTCCTGGCCGGCTGCAAGCTCCCCTTTCACGGATGTGCATGGAGTCCCTGCGAGGCTCCCTGAGTCACCTGGGCCACTGAGAGGACATCTCAGACGATGGTGAGTCTCAGCCTCGTGTCCCACATGGCCCAGACGGCAGGGGTGGCTACGGCTAAAGGAGGCTCGTGGAGACCTTCGGGGTGTGGGATGCCCAGAGCGTGAGCACGCGTGTGTACACGTGTGTGTGTGTTCAGAGGGCCTGCCCGGAGATGGCGCTGCGATGGGGTAGGTGAGGCAGGGGACTTCCCATTTGGAGACCAGGGAGGCTGGAGGCAGCCAGTGGGCCAGGACCCCTCTGGGAGGGGGCAGCTTGGCAGAGGTGGGAGTGGGGAGGTACGCTGGAACCCAAGCAACGAGCTTGCTCACCCACACAAGTGAAGAAGTTTCGGAGCTGGGTCAGTTCCGGAAGTGGAGAACCCCAGCCTGTCCCCATGCAAGTCTGTGGCTGTGAGCCCCCCACCCAGGCCCTTCCAGGGCCCGACACTCAGGGACTGGCTGGGCCTCTGGAGACCCAGGACAGGCTCCAGTGACAGCAGGCTCTGCGGGCTGCCCTGCCCTCAGCCTCCAAGCCCGGGTCTGTCCTGGGACCTGCCCCACAAGCTTCTCTGATGGAAGGTGATGCCTGGAGGCTCCAGGCTGATGTGCAGGATCCCTGGGACAACCCTGACATCATGGCGGCTTGGGGTCACAGGAGCAGGGGTGGGCACCCACTCTTAGCACTGAGACACGAGGGCTGCCCATCCCTCTGCCAGGCCCATGACGTCTCGACTCCCAGATAGACACCAAGCAGCACTGCCCTTGCTTCAGAGGCACTTGCCTGTGGGTGATCTCGGTCTCATCCATCTTGGGGGCTCTTGGCATTCCAGAGTATTCTGCACACATCAGCTGGAGCCAGGGGCTCCCAGCGTTTGCCTCTGAGAGCTCCTCGTGGAGCCAAGCACAGAAGCCCTGACTGTGTGCCAAATAGAAGCTGGGGGGAGCCAGCTAGAACCTTCCAGATGTCCCGATGACAATGTGGAGCATGGGGTCATCGGACGGTCCACTCCCACCAAGGGAGGGGGACACCCCAAACAGGTGTGAGGGGTAGGGGTTTGGACCTCCGCTGCTCAGGCTGGAGCATGGCTGAGCAGGCCAGTTGCATGCCCTCTCATGCTCCCTGCAGCCTTCGGGATTCTGTGGGCATCCAAGGCCTTCTCTGGGACCCATGCCTTGTTCTGATATGGACCCAGGAGGCGGAGTCTTTGGAGTGGAGTTCAAGTGGCCTTGCTCAAATGCCCATCGGTTTACGGAGCAACAGAGGGAGTCTGCCAGTCTGATAAACAGGAAGGGCAAGGTGATGTGTCTTCATTTTGGTTTCCTTTTCTTACAAAGGGCAGGAATTTTGTCCCTTCTGAGGAAGGGAACTTTGCAGAACCAGAGGGTTTGGCAGTAGCCCTTCATCAAGCTGTGTGTGGTCTGGAAAGCTTTCATTTTCCAGGGAATTTGTGAGTCTCAGCCAAGAGGGAAAGTTTGATCTGTTGATCTCCTCCTTCCCGCTCCCAGCTCCGCGTCCTTCTGTCTCCATTTCCCCTTCCTCCTCTCCTTTCTCTTCCGCTCTCCCCTCTCTTTCCCCACCCTCCACCCATTCTGTTAGTGTTTACTGAGCACCTAACCGGTCTTTGCCCGAAACAGGGAACATCAAATTAGAACATGGCTCCTGATGCCCAGGCTCACCTGAGCTTGCAAACAGGTGAGTGTATCTGCTGTGCAGGCTAGCGTCGGGTTAGGGTTTAGAGATGGCTGGGGTCAAATCCAGAGAACAATGGAGGAGACTGTGTGTGTGCACGGGGTTGGGAACGGAGTCGAGGCACATGGGGGTGAGTGCAGGGCAAGTCTTGAGCTGAGATGTGGAGCGTGGAGGTGTGGGATGGTTCTCTCCCTTCTTCTTTCCTTCTTCCTCGGCAGGGATTTGGGGATGTCTTGAAGAGGAGGAGGAGGAGGAGGAGGAGGAGGAGGAGGAGGAGTGATGGTGAAGAAGATGGTGGTAGTGACAACTGTGACGGTGATGGTGATGATGATGATGATGATGATGATGATGGTGATGATGATGGTGATGATGATGATGATGATGGTGATGATGGTGATGATGATGATGATGATGATGGTGACGATGATGATGATGGTTTTGATGATGATGATGGTGATGATGATGATGATGGTGATGATGATGATAATGATGATGGTGGTGATGATGATGGTGATGATGATGATGGTGATGATGGTGGTGATGATGATGATGATGATGATGGTGATGATGATGATGATGATGATGGTGATGATGGTGATGGTGATGATGATGATGATGATGATGGTGATGATGATGATGATGATGGTGATGATGATGATGGTGATGATGGTGATGATGGTGGTGATGATGATGGTGATGATGGTGATGGTGATGATGATGATGATGATGATGATGGTGATGATGGTGATGATGATGATGATGATGATGATGGTGATGAAGATGGTGATGATGATGATGATGATGATGATGATGATGGTGATGATGGTGATGAAGATGGTGATGATGATGATGATGATGGTGATGATGGTGATGATGGTGGTGATGGTGGTGATGATGATGGTGTTGATGATGATGATGATGGTGATGATGATGGTGATGATGGTGATGATGATGGTGATGATGGTGATGATGATGATGTTGATGATGGTGATGGTGATGATGATGATGATGGTGATGGTGATGATGGTGATGATGATGATGATGAGTATGATGGTGGTGTTGGTGGCGATGGTGGTGATGATGTAATGGTGAAACAGAAAAGATGTCATGTCAGGCCCCTGGTGCAAGGTGGCATCACTAACCCTAGGTCTCCTGGAGGCCTTATGGGTCCCCCACTCCCTCTTAGCAAGGCAGTTGAGGCCATGTTTAACCTTGAAAGTCTGCTCTTCCTGCCTCTTGGTTTCTGGCCAGTCCTCATCCCAGCCCAGCCCTGGGAGCCAATCTCCATTCTGCTGTCAGTTTATCCCACTTTACCCCCAAATGTGATGCTAGTGGTGGAACTCAGACCCCATGAGGGTCAGTGGAGGCAATATTTTAGAGCAGGAATAACCCCGTCCTCAGATCTGTTCCAGAAAGGCTGCCCTATGATTGGGTTGGACTTTCCCCTGGGCACAGACGCTGAGCGGTGTCCTAAAGAGACATTAATGAGGATGAAGCTTGGGCTGGCTGGTCTCGCTGGCTGTAGGGGTTCTTCTCCATCTGTCTGCTCAGGGCTCCCAGGTCTCTCTGGCAAGACAGGGCCTGGCTCCCCACAGGAAGCCACCAAATGTCCTTAATTGGTGTTTCTGCAGTGGCCTCCCCCTTCCTGCAGGCCATTAGCTAGACCACGGGCCGCCTGCTGCCCCCTTCCCAGAAGGCCCCCACAACTGTCTGCAAGGCAATGAGCCTTGCAGGGTTGAGATGGGGAGGGTCCTCTTAGAGCCCCCATTGTGTGTGGCTCCCAGCATCACAGATGTGCTCACACATCCGGGGGAGGGGGCCTCACTCTGCTGCTGCCCAGCTGTGTGACCTGAGCCTGGGCACTCTTTGTCTGGGCCTCAGTCTCTCCATCCAAACAACAAAGGGGTCCGGTGGGGGGGATTCTTATCCTCGGAGGGGAATTCAGGGCCACGTGCTTTTTGTTGCCCATTCGACATGAAGGAATGTTCACAACCACAAAGGAATGAGCCCTCTCCTATCTTTTTCTTGGAGGTCTCTGGGTCTGTTTCTCCCCACTTTTCACCAAAGAGATGGGAGCAAAAAGACCCATTCACTTCCCTCTTCGGTCAGTGAGGAGTGGTCTGGGCTCAGGGTGACATCAGGGAAGCGGTCCCCGGGGGAGCGTGAGGCATGCCTGTGTAAAGCCAGTCTGGTCCCAGCCCTACCTTCGCGGCCAACTGGAAATGCGGGTGAGGTTTGCCGATCTCTGACCTTCAGGAGAGGCCAGAAATTTGGATTTCGATGTGAAATCCCCCAATTGATAAGTGCTGATAACTAATTAAAACATATTTAATCCCTGTGAATGCCAGAAAGGCGACCCATCTGCAGGCTTGCTGGTCACAGTTGCTGACCTCTGGCCTTGTGTCTGTTGAGCCCTTGGGCCCAGCAGGGTCCCAGCTGCCCGGAAGAGATACTGGGTGCTTTCCAGGGTGCGAAGTGTTCTCGTCAGCAGCTCCAGACACTGAGTTTAGAGGAGCCGAGTCTCTTTTCAAAGCCTCTGCCCGGTGCCTGGGGTTGCTGGAGGGTGGTCCAGTGCAGACAGGTCCCCAGGAGGCCCTAGCTGGAGAAGGTCGGCTGGTGGGTGGGTTGCTAGGAGACTGCACCAGAGCACCGAGGGAGGACAGGTCAGGGCAGAGGGCCTCCCCGGACCCGAGAGCAGATTTCCTTAAGGTCCAACACTGTAGTAACTCTGCAAACCCTCAGCTCCTGCCTGGGGTCAGGCCTGCACTCTGCGACGGGCACAGAGCTGAGTGTGGCAGACTCAGCATTCAAAGATACCAAGTGCATGCTGGGAGCAGGGATGGCAACCTTTGGGTCCCCTTCTCTGGGAGAGGAAGTATGCTCGCACACAGGCACCTATGAAAGGAGGAAACCAGCTCTCCAGCCTACTTGTTCTATGGGGAAGTCCTGCCAATTTGCCCATAAGCCAGAGGCCTGGATCCCTCCCCTTTACCTCCTTCTGATGATAACCAGCTGCCATGGACTGAATTCATATGGCGAAGCCCTGATGTCTAGGACGCGATCGGGTTGTGAGTGCGGCGCTCTTGCGACGGGATGGGTGCTGTTGGGTGCTGTTGTGAGAAGAGCCGCAGGGAGATGATGGATCTTGCTCCGCTGCGGGAGGACAGTGAGAAGGCGGCTGTCCCAGCCGCACGACTATTGGTATGTCTTCTCTCTCCAAACTTGCTTCCACCATCTTCTTTCTGCTCTCTCTTTTCCCTGGTCCTCCTGCCTCCCTTTTATAAGGACCCTGGTCCTTATTACATTGGGACCCCCAACTAATCCAAGGGAATCCCCATCGCCATCCCAAGATCCTTAATTTAATTGCACCTGCAAAGTCCCTCTTATCACGTAAGGTGATATCCCGAGGTTGCATGGGTGAGGATCTGGATGTCTTTTAGGCGGCCTCGTTCAGCACCCCACAGACACGTGTGTTTAGAGTTGTTGTGTCTTGTTGACGGAATGATCCTTTCATCTTCAAAGAAAGGTCCTTCTTTGTCTGTATTTACTTAGAGTCGATCTTGTCTGGTATTAGCATAGTCACTCTAGCTTCCCTTGCATTATTGTTCACGTGAAAAATCATTTTGCATTCAACCGATTTGTGCCTTTGAATCTACAGTGTGTCTTTTATAGACAGATATAGTGTATGATTAGAAAAAGTCCGTTCTGGCCATCAAGGCTCCCAGGTGGAGTATTTACATTACAAAGGGGGTAGACATCATGGGGAGGCATTATCTGGGAAGCTCTGTGAATCCCAAGCAGAACCAATACAAAAACAACCCCATCAAAGCACTTCATGGTCAAGCTGATGAAATGCAGAGGTAAAAATTTCAAAAGGACCCAGAGAAAAAAGATGCATTGTATTGAGGGAACCAATGATAATAATTAAATGTGATTTGCCCTCTGAAATTATGGTAGCCAGATGCCATGGGATGGCATTTTTAAATGCTGAGAGAGAGAAAGAGAGAAAACCCTGTTAAGCTGAGTTTTATACTCGGTGAAAATATCCTAGAAGACAAAGGGCAAGTAAAGACATTTCAGATAGACAAAAGCTGTAATTGTGGTCATTAGACACGAAGCGTGAAAGGAAGTTTTTTGGGCTGAAGAGGAACAAAGCAGATGAAAGTAGAAATAGAGGGGCACCCGGGTGGCTCAGTCGGTTAAGTGTCTGCCTTGGGCTCAGGTCGTGATCCCGGGGTCCTGAGATCCAGCTCCGCATAGGGCTCCCTGCTCAGCGCGGAGCCTGCTTCTCCCTCTCCCTGTGTGTGTGCTCACGCTCTCTCTCTAGCTCTCACTCTCCCTCAAATAAACAACTAAAAAAATAAAATCTCTTAAAATAAACAAATAAAAAAAGAAAGTAGAAACTGCACCAGGGAAGACAAATATATGGTGACTATACAGGGACATTTTTTTCTTTATTTATTTAGAAATCTACAGACCATGTAAAGCAAGAGCAGTGAACGTGGAGGTTGGGATTTATCACCGACATAGAAATAAAGTATCTAGCAATAGCCCAAATGGCTGGAGAAGTGCCGGGGACTCGATCGACACTGCAGAGCCCGTATGTTATCGGCGGCAAGTTAAAGGGGCGTGTCGTAGTCTCCGGATACAACCGCCAGAGTAAAAAGCCGGTAGAGAAGTTGACCTGGAGCACCAAACATCATTTTCCGAATCCAAGAGAAGCAAGAGAGGAAGAACAGTGGGACATTGACCATGAGCCGCGGAAAGGAAGCCCATGACAAGATGGCAAGCTTGCCCACAGCCGTATCCATAACATAATCGCAATTATGTTAAATGTAAGCGGACTACACCCTCTGATTAAAAAGCAGAGATTTTTCCCATTGGAGAAGGAAAATACCACCCAGCAGTATGCTGCTTCCAAGAGACAGACTCCAAATATCAAGACGCAGGTGGACAGGAAGAGAATGAAGAGGGGGCCGTGTTGGTGAGAATCACAAGGCAGCCTCGGCTGCTGCATTAATTTCATGCTGAGCAGACTCCCGGGGGTGGCACATTGCCAGAGACGGGGGCGAAAGGGCATCTCATAATGATTGCACAAGGAATCGATTGCTTCACAACCACTTATTCTGAAATTTAACATCTTAAAACACCAAACTTGAATCATCTCGCAGCTTCTGTAGGTCAGGAATTTGGGAGGGACTTCCGTGGGTAGCTCCGGCTCAGGGTCTGTCCCGTGGCTGCCGTCACGCCGGGGACCAGGTCTGTGGACCCCTGACGTTCTGGCTGGAACTGGAGTGTCCACTTCTAAGATGGCATGCTCACTTGGCCGTGGGCTCTGGCCCACTGTTGGCAGGAGGCCTTAGTTCCTGGCCACGTGAGCATCTTTGCAGCCTGGGTGACACGGCGGATAGCCTCCCTCCGCGCGAGTGATCTGAGAGAGCCACAGTGCCTCCCGTGACCTGGGTCTGCACCACACGTTGCTGCGTCTGCTTGAGCCCATTCACTCTTCCAAGGGGTGAGCGCTCCCTCCCCCCGGGCAGGGAAGCGAGCCTCCCGGCTCAGATGTGCGGAGCGGAGACTCATCCCGGGAAGTGTCTTAAGATCCGCACATGAGAAAGTGGCCCATTCATGAGAAGCGCATAATAATCCCAACCGGGCGTGAGTCTGATGACGTGACTTCGACATATTGAAAGCAAAACCCGGTAGAAAGAAAAGGGAACATTCTGGGCTCACAGGTGGAGATCTCAGCACTCTTCCCTCACTGACCGGCGTGACAAACGCAAAACCACTCAGTACAAATGTAGGAAAACTGAGCATTATTTAGATGGATGCACGCGACAAGGACACGCGGACAGTCCTCCCGAGTGCACTCGGGATGCACGCCCTGGCAGCCGCCAGCCTGGCCGTGCGTCCGTCTCAAGGAACCCAAGAGAACGGAAGGACAGTTTTCGGACCCAAGAGGAATTGTATTAGAAACTGACAACGAAACGAAGAGGTAAATAGAAATTCCCTCAATGTTGAGAAGTCCAGTGACAGGATTTAATAGGAACTACAGAGAAAATGAGGAGTTATTTTGAATCTGCAGAAGGCGACTGCGGCAGGAAGCAGGTGGGAAAGCTCCTGAAGGGGACACCGTGACTTTCGTGTACACGCCCAGAAGCTGGAAAGATCCAGAAGAAATGGTCGAAGCTACTGGACTCAGGAAGCTAGAAGAAGCGGAGAGAATTAAAGCCCTGGGGAGTGGAAGCAAAGATATAATGAAGACGAGCAGAAGCCCACCGGGTAGACCACAGATGAACGACAGAGAAAACCACCGAACAGAAAGCCGGTTCTCTTGAAGGATGAAGGCTATTGATCAAACCTACAGGAGAGGTCGGGAGACAAAGGCAGATTTCCCCCAGGAGGCACAAAAGACCCAGCACATGGGCGTGACCCACGTAACATGGGACGGGGCGCGTCACGTCCACTTTTAGGCTAAACTCCTGTTGGCTGGAAGGTCAGCATTCCTTGAAAAATAAGACTCTTCGAAACTAAGGGACAGAGAGAAAGGGAACCTGAACAGCCCTCTGCGGGTTGAAGACATGGAAACTGTGTTTTAAACCCCGTTCACGAGAAGTCTAGACCCGATGGCTCGCCAGGTGGGGTAACGCTGGCTTCAGCCACACACTCAGGGAGAAGGGACTAGGACGGGTAGCTCTGGCGCCCCGGCCTGGCAAGGACACTGTCCGGAAACCAAGTGAGAGAACATCGCAGGAACTGGAATGCGGATGCCCTTGTCACCATACTGGCAGACGGGGTCCGCTGAGACGCACAGAGCACGACACACTATGTCAAGTGGGGTTCGTCAAGGAGTACGAGGTCGGCCTGAAGACGAATCGGTGTAATTCACCGCACCCACAGAGGAGGGGGAAAGGGATAGCATTGTCTTCACTCGCCAGGTTTATTCCTTCCTCCCTCCCCCCTCCCTCCTCCCTCCTTCCTCCCTCCCCCCTCCCTCCTTCTTTCCTCCCTCCTCCCTCCCCCCCTTCCTCCTTCCTCCCTCCCTCCCTCCTCCCTCCTTCCTCCCTCCTCCCTCCTTCCTCCCTCCCTCCCTTTCTTTCTTTCTTAGAGAGGCTGAGGGGGTAGAGGTTGAGGAAGAGGGAGAGAGAGAATCCAGGCAGGCACCGCAGCCAATGCAGAGCCCACCGTGGGGCTCGATTTGACGACCCTGAGATCATGACCCGAGCTGGACTCAAGAATCAGCGCTGAACTCACAGAGCCACCCAGGCGTCCCTACGTTGTTGTCTTCACACATGACGAAAAGCATTTGATAAACTTCAATACCTGTACATGACTTACAGAAACCCAAACTCTCAGGAAACTAGGGATAGATGGGAATGAGATCCACATGACGAAGGAAACAAAAGGCCTGCAGATGACATTGAGTTAATGGTAAAATATTGAACCCCTTCCCTCTCAGATCGGGGTACGGCGAGGATGTCCGCCTCAACCATTTCTACTCAACGTGCCGTGGCAGGTGTCCGCGGAAACAGGATGTAGAGAGACTATCTCCGTTTACAAATGGTGGGATCGCGTCCATAGGAAATCCTGTCATCTTCAAAGAGACGACTGGAACCAGCCAGGACATCTAGCAATTTGGCGGGATGGCTGTTAGATCGTATAACAACTCAGGATCAATACAAAAAACCCAAGACACCGTCAGCGAGCAACTGGAAAATGAAATGCAGAGGTTATCCACACAGCATCCGGAAACCTCAGGTCCCTAGGAATGGGGTTTACAACGCACGTACAGGAGACCACGATGGAAGAGAGCTGTGCGGGGCAAACTGTGCCCGTTCATCGGAAAACTCCCCGTCGCTGAGATGCCCGTTCTCCGTTGAATAGATTCAATGCAATCTCGGTAAATTTCCCACGGGCTTCTGAAGACATTGTCAGGCGGATTCTAAAACGTATGCCGAAGCGCGAGTCCCCAGGAAGAAACAGAGCACTGCAGGACGCGGACCGCGCGACTTCGGACGTACGAGCTCGCCACGGTAACGGACACGGTGGTGTTGGCAGAAGGACAGGCAAGTAGATCTGGGAAACAGAGTCAGAGACAGACCCGCCCTGTACGATCAATGGATTTACACCGATGGTGCCAATGTGATTCAAGGAGGGAAGGGAAACCCTTTCAACAAATGGGGCTGGAACGCCTGAATATCCGCTTGGGAAAACCAAACCAAACCAAATGAAGCCACGGAGCTTTGACCATGGTGTCAGACCAGCCACACGTAATTTGAGATGAACCACAGGAGAGGCACCTGGGAGGAAGGCCATTCATGTGCCTGTGCCCACTTTCCCGGGGGCTGTCCCCTGTCCCCGTCTGGTACACGCCCACTCCCATCCCGGGGCCCAGCGGCCAGCGGCCTCCCGTGGAGGTCCCTCCTTTCTCTTCTTCATAGCAGACCTCCCCCTCCTCCCACCGATGGCAGCCCTTTCCTCCTCATCCCACACTACCTTTGTGAGGCTCAGGCAGATACCCCCTCCTCCTGGAAGCTCGCCTGCTTTCTACGTGGGGATATGTGACCCTCCCCCATGCTTCGCTCACACTTGGGCACCCAGGTGATTTGTCATCCCTGGGGGGACACTTGGGACACTTGGGAGAACAAAGGAGGACTCTAACGGCACAAGGGTCATGTGGCTCAACTGGGATGGTCCAGGACACACTGGGGTACCTGCCCTGCCCTCCGCACACGTAAGTGCACACCCTCGCTCACGTGCTGTCTTTGAACAGTGTTTATGACTGTCCCTTCTCCAGGCCGCAAACTCCGTGGGGCCAGGGGCCACACCATGGCGCATCCCTGTCTTGGGCTCCTGTCCAATGCCCAGCAAGGAGTTGGCTCTAATGATGTGGGTTGGCTGGAAGGGGAGGGTGTGGCGAAGGGGGGGCCAGGGGCTGGGGTGGCTGGACTCTGCAGGGCTCAGTCCGGGCTCTCTGTAACCAGCACGCAGCTCAGGGTTCAGGTCAGTGGTCACGACTTAGGCTGCCTGGGAAGGTTCTAGAACCCGGGATGTGCCGGGTCTGATTCCATTCAGCTGTACCTCGCTTTGTCCATGTCACCGATTCTTTGACCATATCACGCACCCTTCTACCTGTCTGTCAGTTAACAAATGGTCCTTGAGCCCCTCCTCCTGTCTGTCTGAGCCCCCGGACCACAGGAGGCAGCCGTGGATTAAGTCACCTGTTCCCTGCCCCCGGAGCTCACCTTCTAGTGAGCTGCGGACAAGGACAGGGGAGACACTGAGGGCGCAGGACAGAGGTACTGAGGTGGAGGTGGGGCTCCTGCGGACCAGGTGGTCACCTTGAGAGCTCAGTCAAGGCAGGGGCACACCTGAGACCACGTGCCTGCTGACAGTGGGGTGGGACAGGCCAAGAGCATGGTGGGGAGCCCAGGTCAGGGCTGGCTGCGGACATCTGGAGCTCTGCTGGGTATGGGAGGTGATGCTGTTGGCCCTGAAGGTCAGCAGAGGCAGATGGTACCTGGGATGGCCTCTCCCAAGGACGGGCCGCCTTGCCTTTGTTGCTCTGAATCAGATCTGGAAGGAGACACTGTCCCGCCCCCTATGCGGACGGGGCCTCTGGGCTGTCAGGAGACTTGCTGGAGGTCACCCAGCTAGAGAGGTGCCGCAGGATGGGAGCCCAGCACAGTGACAGCCCCGTCCCTCCAGGACCGAAGACGCTCAGTGGCTTGTTTGCGCTCAGGCGGGTGTCCCCATAATGTAGCAGCGGGTTCCTGGCCAGAAGCCCCTGCCCTCCTCATCTGTCTAGACGGGGCTGTTTATCACAAGCCCTAGACACTGCTAGCGGCCTGTCTCCTCCTGTCCCCACCTGTTCCTGCCAGCAGACAGATGGAGGGTCCCACAGGGGGCTCCCCGCGATTTTCTAGGGCTGGGAGGATGGGGCTGATCCTGGGGCACCCCAGCTCTGAAAATGCTCCCCTAACCCTCATGCCATTGCTAGGCCTTCCAAGAAGGCGGCCACACCCCTCTTTGCGATCTGGCAAGAAACGTCACAAGAATGGGCAGCCCGTCACACCCCACCCCACCGCATCCCAGCAAAGCAGCCTCCCTGACCTCTCAGGGCTCAGGGCCCTTCCCCTACACTCCCAGAGCCTCAGGACGGCCTTTAGACTGGACGAGAAGAACAAGGGCGAAGTAGTGTAGGTAAAATCAAACATCCTTACATCCTGCAGCCCTTTGACAAGTGCGGGAGACAAGCAGAGCCACCCTCCTGAGTCCCAGCCGAGCAGCTAGAGCAGCTAACGCTACTGGCAAAGTCATCTGAGCCTGACAATAGCCGGCCCTCGGGGTCCCGGGGTCTTCTTTAACATATGAAGATGCTTTGGGAATCATCCTTTATTCTGCCCCTCCCAACCTGAACGTACAAGATCGCCAGCGCTCCCAGCCCAGGGCCCCTCCTCCTGCCCACCAGTCCAGTTCCCGTGCTTTAAATAAAACCTTTTTGCACCGAAACCGTCTCAAGAATTCGTTCTTGGCATTTGCTCCTGGCCGCACATCCATCAGACTGAGTTCTCCCCGCCATCTCCTGGCGTGGGTGGCCTGGGGAGACCCCGAGGGGCCGGGGGTGAGGGGCTTGGTGTGGCCGGAGCGGGTCCTGTGCAGCACCCTGCACCCCGGCACGGAAAACGTGCAGAAGCAGGTGACTCCGGGTTGTGGGCGGTGACGCCTCCTTCTCTCCACTTCTTAACATGGCCTGACCTTTCCGCAGAGCCACGGGGCACTTCGGGGAGACGCACCGACCACTTTCTCCAACAAACCTCCTGGGCTCGTAAAAGGCTTCGTTGTGGCAGGTACAGAGTTGGGGTGGGGGCAGTGTCCTCCTTTCGGTCACAGCCCACGTTTCTGCGGGTCCCTACTGGGGACATAGGGCCGAAGGGCTGGCACCCAGAGCGCCTCCCTCTGACTCCGGAGTTTCAGTATCTCCCGCAGGGCTCTGGACCGTGACCCTGAGCGGCCTTTTTTAATCGTCAGAAAATCCACAAAATCATTTGCACTTTGAAAGCTAGAAACCTTGGCTTCATGCCCCCACCCCTGTCCGCCCTTGTCCCTGGCCCTGTCCCTCCCTCCCCCTTCCTGTCCCTCCCAGTCCCTCCCAGTCCCTCCCTCTCTCTCTCACTTCCTTCACGGGGAAAGCCCCAGGGCGAGCCGCGCAGGGGAGGGTCTGCAGGGAGCGGGCAGGGATGGGGCGATGAGTGGAAGAGCGCAGGACTCGGGGAGGTGCGGAGGATGAGGGTGCGGGCCGCGGGCCACAGCAGCCTGCGCGCGGCTGGGGGCCCGGGACACTCGGCCGGGGCGGAGCCCGGAGGGTAGCCCCGCCCCCGCGGCTGTGCCCGCCCCCTGCAGCAAGCTCAGCCCCACCTCCGCGGCTGCGTCCGCCTCCTACAGCGAGCTCCGCCCCCACCCCCGCGGCTGCGCCCGCCCCCCGCAGCGAGCCCCGCCCCTCGAGCCTGTGTCCGCCCCCTGAAGCGAGCCCCGCCCCCACCCACCCCCCGTGGCTGCGTCCGCCTCCTACAGCGAGCCCCGCCCCCACCCCGCGACTGTGCCCGCCCCCTGCAGCCAGCTCTGCCCCCACCCCCGCGGCTGCGCCCGCCCCCTGCAGCGAGCCCCGCCTCCCGAGCCTGTGCCCGCCCCCTGCAGCGAGCCCCGCCCCCGCCCGGCGCCGCACTTGGTGAGGATGCAGCGCCGTCTGGCGGCCGGCGAGGGACTGCTGGGGCGCGGGGCGCGGCCGCCGGGGTTGGGGGGCGGGGGCGCGGCCGGGTTACACGCGCCTCTCGCCGAGGAAGAGTCAAGCGCGCGGGCCGGGCCATCCCCTGCGCTCCTATCCGCCCAGCCCCCCTCGCGGGCCTTGGGGCCACCTGTCGGCCCTGCTTTCCCGGGGGCGCCTCGGCGCCGGCGGCCTGAGCGGGGGCCGGGTGGGGAGGAGGCCGGAGCCCGGGCGGGGGCTCTGCCGGCGGGTGCGCTGCTCCGCGCCCCTGGATCCTTCCCCATCCCCGGCTCCGGACCTCAGGCTCCGGGGGCTGCAGGGGTCAGGAACACCGCCCTGGCCCTGTCCGCAGCCTGGGGTCCCGTGGGCCGGTGAGCCGGGGCTGCTGCGGGGTCCCCGGGAAGGGCCCGGCCGGCCGGCAGCTACAGGAGGCCCATGGGCAGGGACAGCCCCCCGGCCTCCCGCGGGGCCTGCTCCCCCAGGGCCCGCCGCAGCACGGCCCGCAGCGGCTGCCGGGGGCCCGGCTGGCGGCCGGCCGCGAAGTGGAGCAGCGGCTTGGCGCTGCCGTGGACGCAGGCCAGCAGCGTGGCCGGCGGGAGGCCGAGCGGCAGCAGGGGGCCGAGCAGCGGCCGCAGGCTCCAGCAGACGACCAGGGGCAGGCCGCAGAGCAGGAGCAGGAGCGCGCAGCCCAGCGTGACCCCGAAGAACCGGGGCCGCGGGCGCCGGGAGCAGCAGCCCCCCCAGACGGACAGCACCAGGCCGGCCCCGCAGGCGCCGCCCACCAGGGACAGCAGCCACGCGACGCTGGCCGCGTGGAACCGCAGGCAGGCGCCGGGGCGCGCGCCGCCCCCCAGCAGGCCGCAGGCGTGGGCCGGCAGCAGCACGGCGGGCGGCGTCAGGGCCCAGATGAGGCCGCAGACCGCGGCGGAGGTGTGCCTGGGCCGGCGGCGCCCGTAGCAGGCGGGGAAGAGGTGGGAGAGGCAGCGCTCGGCGCTGAAGGCCGCCAGCAGCCAGAGGCCCGCGCAGAAGCCCACGAAGGGGACCACGAAGTGGAGGCTGTCCCGGGAGCCCAGGGCGGCCTCCGCGGCGGAGAGGCCCACCTGGCAGCCCAGGAACAGGAAGTCGGCGGCCGCCAGGTGGAGTAGGTACAGGGACAAGGGGCCCTTCCTGATGTGCAGGCCCAGGTGCCAGAGGACCAGCCCGTTGCCCAGCAGGCCTGCGAGGCCCACGGCCAGGGTGAGGTAGAACAGCACGTTGTTGACGGTCCTCCAGAGCCCGAACATCCCGGCTGGCGCGGCGGCGGGCGACCCTGGGGAGGCGGCAGACGGCCCTGCTGGCTGTGGGGCCCGGCGTGGGGGCCGGGGCGGGGCCCAGGTCGCGGTGCTCCAGACGGGGCGGCCACCCTCCCCGGCCCACACCTGACCCCTCAGGCTTCAGACTGCATGACGAGCTGTGCCCAGTGTGGGGTACGGGAGGGGAACTGACTAGTGGGTGCGGGGCCTGCCCTCCTCCTGGCGAGGGGGGCTCCACGGAAGGCATCTAAGATTTCCAGGGCCCTGCACGGTGGCAGAGGTCCGCAGATGGCAGGACAGGTCTCTGCGGGCACAGGGACCCCCGTGAGGCTCTGCCATGCAGGGGCTTCCTGCCTCCTCCATCGGGACTGTGCCCCTGGTTTCCCACCAGGAGGGCCTGGACCCGACTGACTCCTGCTGAGTCCCCCACCCCAGAGGCTCCGAGGCCCAAGGACACTGTCCTGCGCTGGCGAGAGGGGAAGGAAGATGCTGCGGCGGGAGCAACGGGTGGCTGGGAGGGTGTGAGAGGGCCGCGGGAGACCCCGGCCTCACTCAGGCAGAGGTTAAACCCCCCCAGCACTCCTGCTGTAGGGACATTGGGGACGGGCTGCTCTGACTGCAGTGATGGGTTCCAGAGCCCTGGGTCCTCTGGGGAGAAGCTAATGCGACTGCTTGCCACCAGCAGCCGATAGTTCCGTCCTCATCCTGGCCTGTGCCCTGCTGGGGACAGTCTCCAGGGGAGGGAGAATGGGTCCCAGGGATGTCTACCGGGGCAGCTGAGGGTCTCTCAAAACCTGTCCCTTTCCTATGCCCCTCCTCCCAGACCCACAGTGGGCCTTGTTCTCAGCCCAGAGATGCCAACTCAGGGGCTGGCAAGACCCTGGTTCCGGGTTAGGGGGTGTGGGGTGGGGAGAGCAATGGGGGGAGGAGAGAGACAGCGGAGGGGGACAGAGACCGGGTAAAACAGAGTCAGAGAGTCAGTGACGAAGAGGGAAACAGACGGTGGACAGAGAGACAGGGCTCACCTGACACCCTTCGGCTTCCCCTCGCACACCTTTGCTGGGCTGTGTCCTGGTGGGGTACCCTGACCCCCTCCCCACTTACCCAGGTCCCATCTACCCTAAGGACCTGCTCTCCTGTCGGCTTCCCTCCCTCTGCCTGCTCTGAACACCCCAGCCTGGCACCCCAAGCATCCTTCTCTTGGTTGCCCTTGTCCCCCGTGGGGTCTCGCCTTTGTCCCATATCAGGGCACATGGCAGCTCATTCTCAGGGCCAGCGAGCTGGGTCGGCCTTTAGTGTCCTGGGTGACTGTGCTGGCCCTCTCCTTTCGGGGCTCTGATGTCCCCAGTGCATGACAAGAGGGCTGAGCAGACTCTGGGCTTGGAGGCCAGCGGTGGGGAGGCCAGGCTGTGCCGGGGAGGGGGACATGCTGGGACCCCTCAGTGTCCAGACTCTTAGAACAGGTACACCTGCCCATTGACCCAAAAGGGGACCCAGAGCACCAGCTATGTCTGTCTGCTTCCCCAGACCTGTGTCCCCATGCTGGTCCCCCAGCGTCCTCGGAGGACTGTCTCCTCACCTGGGCAGAGCAGGTGCGTGGCTGGAGGGGCACCGCGCCTTCTCGCCTGCTGTTGGGAGCCTCTCTGAGATCTGTCGGAGCCGCTGCACTCACCACCCGCCCTAAATCCTCGCGTGTCCTCTGGGGCCTAGAGGGCTGGACCGAGGGCGTCTGGGCCAGTTCCCTGGAAATGGGAGGAGTGTGCTGCCCGTTCACAGGGATGAGCTCAGAGATGTCCAGGCAGTGTGGGCTGGCCCGAGCCCTCCTCCTCAGCCCATCCTGGATGCCAGTGCCCTGACGCCCGCCTGATGCCTGAAGGGGAGGAAGCGGCAGGCTGCGGACCCCATGTCCAGCCGGGCCGGCCACGCCTTCTGGGTGGTTCCACAGCTCTTCCTCCCGGGGTCCTTTGGTTTGCAGCAGAGATTCATGGGAGGCAGGAGCTGTGGGCATGTCCGGGCCCTTGAAAGAAGGACCTGCCACCCCAGTGCCTCAGTTTCCCCCTTCTTGGACTGGCCCTTGGTGTAGAGCTCAGGCCTGGCTTGGGGCCGGGCCTCATGGGGGGGTCACTGGCGGGCGTTGCTGCGTGGTCCACAGAGGTCGGTTCCCCTTCCCAAGGGCCCCCCTTCCCACCATATGCCGGCCGCAGACCCTGGGTGCCTGCCGTCAGCAGGTGTTTTGGGGATAAGATACTTCCCCAAGTTGTGCTCTGCAGAGCCGTAGAGCCCGAGGTGTTCCTGACGAGGAATTTCCTCTTCCACGGACTGTTCTGTGGTTGCTGGGGACTCCCGAGCTCGCCCGCTCCCCGTTGGAAACCATGCTGGAAAGACGCTGTGTCCCCGTGGCTCCCAGGGGTCTCGGGCTCACGCCCCTAGCACGGGGGGCCCGCCCGAGCCCAGACGAAGGTTGCTGACACCCCAGCTCCTGGCCTTCCTGCGCTTTGCCTAAAGATGCGAACCGTGTGTGCAGCCTGCAGGCCAGGTGGGCCGGTGTCCTCTGCGGGACGCACCCCTACCTGCCCTGCCTGCTCCCCCTGCAACATGCTGGAGCCTCGGGACCTTCCTCAGCGCCTCCAGACGCTCCCTCTGCCCCGCCCCTGCGAGCTTTCCTGGGCAGCTGTCCCCAGCAGGCCCCCATTGCCCCGCCATGCTGACTATCGCATCCCTACCCTGTGGGGAGGTCCTACCTGGCGTTTTCTGTCCCCCGCCATGAGCGGAGCCTCACACCTGCCAGGGTCTCCGTTGGTGGCGGTAGGAACAGTGGCGTGACGCCTGCAGTGGGCTGCACGGGGCCCTGGGAGACCTTCCGAGGTGAGTCTCTGCAAGCTGGGAGGGCGGCCGGATGGGGGAAAAGGGTCTGGCAGAAGTGAGTGAAGGTTTTGAAAGGAGAGCATCCTGGAGTACCTGGGCAGACCCTAAACCCAGGGACAGGTGTCCTTAGAAGAGAGAGGAGACACACACACGGGGAAAGAAAAAGCCACAAGACCACAGAGGCAGAGGCTGGCGGGGGGTGGAGGGGTGGAGGGTGGCGCGGCCACAGCCCAGGGACACCTGGAGCCCCAGGAGCTGAAAGAGGCAGGAAGGATCATCCCCGGAACCTTGGAGGGAGCACCGCCCGGGGACACGGGGATTCAGACTTGCAGCTTCCAGACTGGGAGAGCATCCCGTCTGTTGCAGGCGGCTGTCGTGGCCCTCCATCGTGGTCCTGCGTTGTGGCTGCCCCAGGACAGAGAAGGGAGGCCGCTCTGCTGTGTGTGCTCTCCGTGGGCAATCCCACTTACTCCTGCGGCCACCCCCAACACGTCTGCTCCCCTGACCTGCGGACAGGCCCTCCGAGGCCAGGAAGTGTGGCTTACGTGTCCGGGGCAGTGTGGACCTCGTGGGGGCGGCGGCCAGGCCAGCTGCATTGTGTGCCTCTACCCCGCAGAGCACACAGGGCGCTCAGTTCCGAAAGCCTCTGCGTTCTCAGGCCCTCGGAGGCGGAGCCAAAGCCAGAAACGCCACGTGCCATGTGTTTAGACGCGTCTTTCCTGAGCTGCTCTCGCAGCCGGTGCCTGACTGTGCCACGCAGGGC
Source organism: Meles meles (assembly GCF_922984935.1). Lineage (NCBI taxonomy): Eukaryota > Metazoa > Chordata > Mammalia > Carnivora > Mustelidae > Meles > Meles meles. The sequence goes on from NC_060073.1 coordinate 2,395,804, forward strand.
TCCAAGGGGTAAGGTGGCCGGAACGAGACTGTTCTTGACATTCGCTGTGGGCAGCTTCACCCGGTTCAGGCCCAGCCCAGCTCTGAGGTGGCAGGAGGCCAGAGTGCCTCTGTCCCTCGGGTCCCAAGTCTGCAGGTGAGGGGGACGTCGCAGGTTAGGGACATGTCGTGGAGGAGTCAGTGGACAGGTCAGTGAGGAGCCCACGTCGGGAGAAACCGAGGGACAGACAACGGGTGGGGGGTGTGGAGTGAACCTGTTCTCACACGGTTTCCGCGGCCAACATCCCCTCTGAGCCTCCGGACAAAATCAGCACCGCTGAGAGCCAGAGTGGGGAGCCGAGATTGCCCAGACCCCCCAGGGGCAGATGGGGACAGAGGGAGCAGCCCCCACTCCCTGGCAGCGGGGCCGCCCAGCACCACGCCCAAGCCACTGGCCAGCGCATCGGGGACAATCGTCAGAGGAGGGGCAGGCTACTGGCGACCACTGCTGGGAAGCGGCCGGCTGCTCAGCAGGCCGAGGCAGGAGGACGTGTGGGCAGGAGCCCTTCCTGTGGTTTTAGTCGGACTTGGCCGGGCCAGGCAAGTGGGCTGAGGATGGGCCCATCTGCGTAAGTCAGGGGCTGTCCCTGCTATCGGACCAGCCGGCTTGGTTAGGGTGGACATAGCGGGCCACCGGGCCACCGGGCCACCGGGCCACTGGGCCTCTGGGCTGGTTTGCATTTGAAAAGCAAGCTCCCAGGCAGTGGGTTCCGGTCCCCGGTAGGGACGGTCCCTGGAGGATCACCGAGGCCCCAGAAGCCAGAGCTTCAGAAATATGGAGAATAAAGGCAGAGGGGACACAGGTCGGAGGCTCTGTTCTTCCGGTCCTGGGCTCGTGGCTGGGACAGCCTGCTGGGCTGCGAGCGCCCCCCGACCCCGCCCAGGCACCGGACCCCTGGGTCAGCCCTCGGCTCTGCTGCCTGCAGCGGGGGTCCTGGTCTGGGCTGTCCGTTCCTAAACCTCAGCTTCCGCGGCTTCCTCGTGAAGTCGGCTCACTGTCACGCGTGTTTCACGTCTGATCCTGTGCCCGGCACGAAGACTGACACGCGGTGGCGGGGACTTTTGTCGTAGCTCTTGGACTTGTCGGGAGGGTCTTCTAAAAACACCCCTTTGTGACAAGAACCAAGCTCAGCCCCCATCATGGCCACACGGAGCAGGTCGGGGGGGGGTGGCTGAGTGGTGGGGGCCCAGAGCCCTGAGAACCAGCCCTAGTCCGCTGGTCCGTCCCAGACGCCCGTGGTGGGGGACGGGAGCGGGTTTCGGGGAGGAAGGAGCAGGGCTCTGGAGAACCGTGCGTTTTCCTGAAGAACAGATACAAGTCCCGTGGACTGTGTCTGGGGTTGAGTATTTTTGCTGTTTCCCCCTTCTGAGATAATTAAATAGCTGAGCCGTGAGCCGGCCTCACGTGACCAGGACACGCCCCTGAGGGACCGTAACTGTCACACTTGCAACCAAGTCAGGGCAGGGTGGGGATGGCCGGCGGCTCCCCGGGCTCCTGGCTGACAGGCTGTCCCGTGCCCTGAAACACGCAGGCGTGGGGCCAGCAGCCCTCCCCACAGGCCCCTGGAGAGGGGAGCAGGGTCCCACACCCTTCCTGGGAACCATTGGCTGCCCGATCAATCGGGGACCAGGGACGTGCTCTTGCTGGGAACTTTGTCCTGGCCAGGACAGCCCTGGGAGCTCTTGGGGTCCTGGCGGTGGGGGCTCGGGGCTCGGAGGCACTGACTCTGGGCCTGGGGCCCGGACTCCTTGGACCCTGAGCTGCCTCCCCTCCTGGCCTGTGTCCGGACCCTGGCTGAGGTCAGAGCGGGTGCAGGCAGGGCAGGGGGGTGAGGAGTGGAGACGGTCCTTGCCCGGTGGAGTCCGGAAGTTCTGTTCCCTGCTTGGCCAGTGGCTCCAGCTGGAAGGACAGCCCCCCACCATCCCAGTGTCCTCTGGAGTTAAAGGCCAGTGTGAGCCTCTGCCCAAGACACAGTGGTCAGGGCCCTCAGGCAGGGGACACTATCAGATCTAGCTGGGCCAGAAGGATGGGGGATTCACCCTGCACCCTGGGGAGGCGTGCAGGGAGGGTGGGTGGGCTCAGGTTGACAGGGGAGGGGAATCAGTGCCCCCCCCTTACCAGAGAGGCCCCTGAGCTTGTCCCACTGTGGATGGTGCACAGAGTGGGACAGGGCTGACCTGGGGGGTTCCTTCAGCGGGCCAGGGGGCCCTGTAGACCACATTCTGTTTTTGGGTGCTTTCCTTTGTTATTTATGGTTATTTTGTTCCTTCTTTTGTTGTTCTTTTTTTTTTTTTTTAAAGATTTTATTCATTTTTCGGGGCGCCTGGGTGGCTCAGTGGATTAAGCTGCTGCCTTCGGCTCAGGTCATGATCTCAGGGTCCTGGGATCGAGCCCCACATCGGGCTCTCTGCTCCGCGGGGAGCCTGCTTCCTCCTCTCTCTCTGCCTGCCTCTCTGCCTACTTGTGATCTCTCTCTCTGTCAAGTGAATGGATAGGGTCTTTAAAAAAGAAAAAAAAAAAAGGATTTTATTCATTTTTTGACAGAGAGATCACAAGTAGGCAGAAAGGCAGGCAGAGAGGAGGGGGAAGCAGGCTCCCCAACTGAGCAGAGAGTCCGATGCGGGACTCGATCCCAGGACCCTGAGATCATGACCTGAGCCGAAGGCAGTGGCTTAACCCACTGAGCCACCCAGGCGCCCTTTTTTAAAAAAAAGATTTTATTTATTTCACAGATAGACAGATCACAAGCAGGCAGAGAGAGAGGAGGAAGCAGGCTCCCCGCTGAGCAGAGAGCCTGACTCGGGGCCCGATCCCAGGATCCCGGGATCACGACCCGAGCCCAAGGCAGAGGCTTTAACCCACTGAGCCACCCAGGCACCCCTGTTGCTCTTTTTCCTATGTCTTTTGGTTGAGAAGTTCATTTTTTTTCACTGATATATTAAAAAGGATAGATTTTCTGGTTTGTCTTAATTTAAATGCATTCCACAGGTCCTCGGCGAATTGCTGTCATTATCATTGTGTTTTGGAAATTCTAAAATGTGGGTTTTATTTCCCACATCATTCCAGAGCTGTTTAATAGAGTCTCTGAATGTTCACAAGAAGGACCTTTCCCGGTTTTCCCTTTGTTCTTGACTTCTCGTCCTATTGCCTCGTGATCGTGGTTCAAGCCATTTCGCCATGATTTTATGGGGTCGGCCGGCAATCTGAGGTTTGGGGATGTGAACATCTTTTGGGGAGACGACCCCTCCACCCCCTGCACTTTTCCTGGAAGCAATGACTGGAAGGCGTTGTTGCTAGGGACATGTGGGTTCACTGGGGGGCGCACCAGGAGTTCACGGTGCCCATACTCACAGGATCCACAGGTCACCCTCCGGGTCACCACCTGTCTTGCCTGCGGTCATGTCCACAGGGTGTGGTCCATCTGGAGGCCAGCTCTTGGAGCAAGCTTCCGGGGCCTGCCACGTACCCTCCCCAGGCCATCTCTGGAACCCCCTGGGAAATGTTCTACCCCGTGTCCCTGCATCCCAAACTTCCCACGTCTTAGACTCATCTGGGAGTTGGCAGGACCAGCTGGTGGCCCCACCTGGGGTCTCTCTGCGGTTGTAGACAACGGGCTGCTGGGGTTGGAGTCATCCGAAAGCTCCATGGGGCCGGGTGTCCGGGACGGTTTGTTCTCACGCTGATGCGGTCTGTCTGGGAGCCCGCGGGGCTGCTGACGGGAGACCCTTCTCGCAGTATGTGTGCTGTGGCCACTCCCAGCCGAGTGAGGGCTCCCAGAACGTGCGACGCTTTGGGGAACCCAGGGGAAGCTGCAGGACTTCTCAGGACTTCATCTTGGATGTCCTGAATGTCGTTTCGCTCGGAGTTATTGGCCAGAAGGCCAGCCCAGAATTAAGCGAAGGGGAATTAGACCCCAAATTTCCCAGCACGAAGGACTTCCCTGAGTGCGGTAGCCCGGTGGCTGTGTCTGGGGGGGGCCGCGGTGGGGGGGCCCGACGCTGCAGTGTTCTGATGTGTGTCAAGGTCAAGGTGTCTGCAACTTATTCTCCAAATTTTGGGCAAGAGAGAGCGAGCAAAACGTGAACAGTAGGTCAATCGAGAAGAAGATATTCAGGTGTTCTTGGTACTGTTTTTTTAATTGTCCCGTGGGTTTGAAATCGTCAACACTAGTCATGGGGAGGGACCGTCCTGCTGCTCCTTTATACCAGGTAGAACCTGCTGGCAGGAAAGGTCGGGCACATCCACTTAATAAGCAAATGTTGTCTTTTTGCTTCTCAAAGATGAAGGCGGAAGCAGTGAGCGTCTACGGTCCAGGACGCTGCGGCTGGGCCCCGAGAGGGGGGGGCTACCAGCGTCGCGCGCTGCGGGGACGGAGCTGGTCTCCTCACTGTGGAGCCAGCAGCGTGAGAGCTGCCAGAAGCTGTCGAAGGCCTGGCCGGTCCTGTGGTTGAGGGAACAGTGACCGGCGCAGAAGGTCTCAGGAGCATGCAGGTGGCGTTCCGCACGTAGAGGACTAATGACACGTATGTCCGTGGGTCTGCCTTCTTTCCCGCCATCTGTCCACCATGTTTCTGCCCCGCACACCTCCTTCCTGCCCAGACTCCCAGACTGCAGGCTCTCAGGGGCACACTGGCCAGGACGCTGGGTCCCCACCTTGCGGATACCATACCGGGTCCCCTCTCCCACTCCACCTTCCCGAGGGTGACACCTGACCGTGGGCCTCGGCGACCGACAGCGGCTCTGCGGGCTGACTGTGGGCTGTGCTCTGCCCCGCACGCTCCAGCCTCCCTGCAGCGTCGCGGGCAGCACCCCCCGCCGGGCTGGAACGTAGCTGGGGGGGGCAGTGCGGACCCGCTCCGGACCCCACACGTCCTGCTTCCAGGCACTGTCTTCCCTGCAGTACCACCATCTCCAAAGAACGTCACGTGGTTCATTTGCCCCCCAGCAGAAGAAATTCCTGCTTTTCTGTGACCCTTCCCAGACGCAGGAGCCGTCAAGTTAAGTGTGGCGTGATCAGATCGCATGGCTCGCGAAAATCAAGTTACCGGGACCTCCCGTCCGTGTTGCAGGCGACGCATCCCCTTGGTACAAACTTACCGGTTGCAGGACTTGCTCTCCCCAGACCGGAAATTCTTTGGCTCATAACTGGGCTAGAATGTTAACCGCAAGTGCCGTGTGGCCGGCGAGAACTTGGTCGGGCCTCAGGTTTCCCCAGTGGGGAGACTGCAGCGATGCGAATCCCGGAAAGGGGGAGCGGGCTGGAGCCGGGTCTTGGAGCCCTCGCTTGGGGTCTGGAGTTAATTTTCTCATCTGGCCCCGCGTGGGCGGAAGTGTTCCCCAACTTTGAGCATCCTTCCTGACCGGCAGGGGTCCAGCCCCGGGACTCAGTAGAGTCACCGTTTCTACTCGAGGCTTCCATAAGTGGTCCTTCCCCAGGTCTGGGGAGCACGGGGTCTCCCATCCGTGGGCCCCGGACAGGCTTTGCTCACTCAGCACCCAGGGAAAGCTTGGCCGTTGCCCTTCTCCAAAGAACAGTCTCGGAGACTCTCCCTTTCCCGCCGGCTGCTGGGACTCCCACTCACGGATGAGTGTTCTCTCTTCTGCCCAGGCCTGCACGTTTGTCCGAGTGTTGCCTCGCTGGGCCGGGGGCTGTTACTTCATATGGAAAGAGAGAAGAGGCTGGTGACTTCTCCTTTTGTGGTCACCACATCACGAGATGCAGGATCGCGGCCTGGTTACATTGGATTTATGGCCAGAAAACGTTTTTCTCTGAAAGTCTGATTCATTTGCTCTGGTTTCGTGGAAGACTGCGGGACAGACACGAAATGCGATGGCCCGTGTTCGTTTTTTCCTTCTTTCTACTTTTTATTCACCATGGGGAAGGGAAGACAGTGTGCTCTTCGATTCTACAAGGTGAGGGCTGCCCCTGCCGGGTAGATCTAGGGCCTGCTCCCATTCTTCTGGGTAGAAAACGACCTTGTTAGTTGTCCGCACCCACTTCTAACCCAAGCAGACACGGGGCTTTAAAACATGCTCTGAGTGTTTTAGCCAGCTCTCCTGTCGGGAGATGGCGCGTACCTCCTTCCTGGAGTCTAGGTGTCCTTGACCAGTGGGGCACGGCCAGAACGGCACCGTGGGACGCTGGAAGCCAGGTGCGAGATGGGCAGGACGCTTCCTCCCAGTTTGCGGGGACACCGGCTCTTGGAGGCCTGAGCCCATGTATGGCATTCAGCTTCCCCGAGGCTCCACGCAGTGGGGAAGCCGGAGCCACCCGGAGAGGCCACGTGGTGGCATGCTGGGTGATGGTCCCCACGGAGGCGAGCCTTTCAGGGAAGTGAGGGAAGAGGCTTCCAGGGGATGGCCGGCCCTTGGTGGGGGGCCCCTTCAGGTGTGGTGGGTTGAGTGAGAAAGCATGTGGGTCTTTGCAGCTGAGGCCCCGGACACGGTGAGTTAGAGACCAGCCATCCCTCCCGGGCTCTGTTTCTCTAGACAAGAGAATCCATAAACACAACAAAATGGCTCCATTGTTTGGGGCCATTTTAAGGGGCATTTGTGGACAGTAATGAGAAACTGGGACTGGAGGACTGGCCTTGACTCTTCACTCTTGTCCACGAGTAGACGGTGGCCAGTTGTCTCCGTGGGGCAGTGGGAGTTACGGGGGAGGGTTTTTTGGGGGTATCGTTAGCCCGAGGGACAATATCATGTACGTCCCTGTCCAGATGTGGCTGCGACCAGAGCCCAGCCGGGGCTTCAGATCCAGGACCCGTGGGGCCTCCGAGAGTCCGCCCAAGGCTGTATCCATCCGAAGCGTGGCTGCGGCAGAAACACACGAAAGTTGGGACCACAGCCGAGGGCCAGACCCGCACGTGGAGCAGTGCTGTGCGGTGGGTGGGCCGGCCGATCCCTGGGCCGAAGAGGGTCTAGCCAAGGAATCGTGGTGGGAGTCTCAGTTATCTCTCTGGGAAAGTGGTCTTGATCTGCGCCGTACTCCACACGTGCTCCAAGGAGACCTACATGTGAAGGACGAAACTTGAACGTCGTTAGAAGAAAATATACAGCAGGATATCCTTGTGGCCTCAGGAGAGGAAGAGAGATCACGGACCACCAAGAAACGGCAACATGTGGAGAAGAGTGGAACTCTCAGCTGTAGGAACATCTACACTTTCGCTCATCAAAATCCGCTGTTGAGAGGCGAGTCAAGCCGCAGACCGAGAGGAGACGAGCGGTAACTGGTTAACAGGACTGAGTAGCTCTGTAAAGAGAGGAGAGAGACGGAGAGCGGGAAGACGGGACGCCGTGTTCCAGGCGTTCACAGAAGAGGAAACCCATGGGGTGTGTGCGTGTGGAACGGTGCTCAGCTCCACTAACAACCCGGTCACTGACGGTCACAGCCCGGGAGAGAGCGCTTCCCACTCCCGTGTTTTGGAAACAAAATGCTTCCAAAAATTGTCCAAGGGCTGCTGAAGACACGGGCAGCAGGAGCTCTCAGCGGCCGGTGGCCCAGTGACCGGAGCCTGACTGTTCGGAACATCCTACCTGGTGCACTCAGAGATGCGGTGCCGGGGGACCCTGCGATTAGTCCTTTCCTTCTGCCAGTGGGTCCAGGCGGGACGTTGTGGGCTCCTCCGGGAAGCCCTGAGGTTCCGGGGCGAGGACCGGCCTTCCGTGGCAGGAGCATCAAAGCTTGGAAAGCAGGTCCCAGGGTGCCCTGGGTCTTTGTAGCGGCTGAGAGCCTGGCCATAGGCTAGCAGGTGACCCCGTGCCAGAGGCCGCCCCCCCGACCTGGGGTTTGCTAGACTCCCCGAGTCCTAATGTCAGCCAGGCAAGCAGCAATCTGTCCTCAGCCGATGCATTGCCTGGGGTTGAGCAAGAGCAGGCCCAGGAATTAGGTCCAGGAATTAGGAACAGGCGGCTCAGACCTCCACGTCATGGAAGGCTTTACGGTCGCTTACTCTTAAAGACTTGAAGGCGGTTCCCTGGGGCCACAGCGTGGAGGGGGACGACGACGTGGGTCTTATTTGTGGGTGGACATGTTGGTCCGAGCATAGCATGAAGGGCAGTCACAGCATAGCCCTACGAGGGGGGTGCCCGCAAAGGACAGTGGGGAGGGGACATTTGCGAGGCAGACAGAGCTACGGGCATCGGGTCCGCATTGTGTGGGAGGAGACGTGGTCTGCGATAATGAGGAACGTGGACTCGGGCAGTGGCACAGAGCATGGCCGGGAGACCCAGCCGTCACGGGTCAGGAAGGGCTCAGACTCCCCATCGATGACGGTTTGGGTCACCCTCCTGGGGAAACAGCCACTAGACAGAGACACACAGAGTGGTGGACGACAGATGACGAATATTCATTATGGCCTTGGGGAGCGGGCCCTGAGCCCCGGGGACAGTCTTCAGCCAAGTGTCCCTTTGGCCGCTTCTGTGAAGGTTTGGCTCCGGCCGCACTTCCTATGGAGCTCCGGGGGCTCTGACCAGTGCCGGGGGCGGACGGGCTCACACGCCTCTCCTGCCCGCATCTTCCCGCCGTCACATCTGGTCCCAGGGGCAAACTGTGCCTTTATGACAGCTTCCCAGCCTCCTGTTTGTGCTTCTCTGAGACCACGACGTGGGAAGCAGGAAGGAGCCCGTGGGCACACGTGGACGGTCTTCCTGCTGGGGTTAGGGAGGGTTAGCGCCCCGCAGGGTGTGCTCGAGGGATGGACGGTTCGTTGGTGAATCAGTCCCCTTCTCTGTCCCACCTGGGGTGGACAACTCTGAGAGGCTTTTGAAGCTTTTGGTGGGTCCGTCCTAGCTGCCCACACGGTGGCCGCTCAAGCCTCCCCCTTGCCTCCCTGTTCTTTACTCGCCGCCCCTCCCCCCTCCCTGCCTCCAGGGACCCCCTCCCAGGTAAACTGCTTCCGCCCAAATCCTTGTCTCAGGGTCTGCTCTCAAGGGGGACCCGGGTGAAGACACCCTCCACTCCAAGGTGGGGTCTCTGTGCCCGGTGTGGGGACCCACTCCTGCCAACGTTGCCGTCAAGCAACAAAAGAATTCCTGGGTCTTGAGGAGCCCTGTCCCTTTTGCATCCTGGTGGGACGTTCAGACACAGCAGGCGGGTGGTGGACCTTGGTTTGATGTCCCTCCTCAGCCCCGTGGCCTTCCAGTGTCTCAAGAAGCCAACGGGGGCCCGGGCCACGGATGTGACCCCAGAAGGCTGTGTCCTGCCAGACTCCGGTCTTCACATGCCGAGGGAGAAGCTGTCCTAAGTGGCCTGGCCGAGGGCTGGCCCGTGGAGACGGCAGGCTGAGGTTTCTGAAGCGCCCCCAGACGCTGGGGCGGACGCTCACTTCTGGAAACGATAACCCGGTGAGCCAGTTGTGTTGACACAAGCTTTGCTTGGAAAACAATGGAAAATTCTCGGTAAAAAAAAAAAAAATTACAAACATCCTTTTAAGTGCACGGCTGTGTTTCCTGCAACTTTGGGGGGATTCCAAGGACATGGGCAACAAAGAGGAAGCGTCCCACGAGGGGATGGCCCCGAGGGAAGGGCCGCTTTCGGGAGCCTGGAGCTTCGGCTCCCTCTGAGAGAGGCTGGGCCCCCGGGGGTTCTGTGCGCGGGGACGCGGTGCGGAAGCGGCGGCTGCCGGGTTTGGGAGCTGGACCAGAGAGAGCCGCTCCTCTCTGCCGCTGCTTGGAGCCTTCCAAGAACCCAGGACGTGTCTTGTTTCACATCGGCTGGGGGTCCCCCTGGGAACACCGCTATCTTTTTGGGCCTCCTGTGGCTCACGGTCCCCCCAGGAAATTCTCTGGGGCCTGAGGGTCGAGCTGTCTCTGCCGCTGGTTCTCATTCTCCAGCCGCTGTGTCCGGCTTTCCCATCATCAGCCATCAGGACAGGTCACCCTGGGGCACCCCCCCACCCGAGCCTCCTTCCGGAGCATCCAACTTGGGAGGGGAAAACCCGTGTGTCTGGGCAGGTGTGTTTCCTCTCTGACGTCACAAAGCCCTGAACGTGGCACGCAAGTAGCTTCTGGGTTCATGAAAGTCAAGCTTCATGAAAAAACGAGCTTTTATGTTCTTCTTTTTAATGACCTGTCCCTTCTCGTAGAGACATCCCGCCCTGCCCTCCCTTTCTCCCATCCTCGGGGAACCTCCCAAACGTGGGCTCTCCACCTGCTTCCTTTCCTTTTCTTCCTTGTGAATGGGAGAAAGCCGTGAACAGAGGCCCACCATAAAACAATGACCCCTGAGCCACACCGAGACCTGCAGCCCCTCAGGACGGGCCCCCTCCCCGGACAGAGCCAGCCAGGCCCCCGCTGTGTTGGCTGCAGAACCCCATGGGGCGGGGGAGGGAGAACCCAGGGGCGTCTGCGGGTTATCCCCGCTCCCCATCCCTGGCGGCGGCGTGCGCCTCGGTGCGCCCAGCTCTTCTGGTCTTTCGCAGCATGGTCTTGGGTGTCGAGATCCTTCCTGTCTTCCAACGGGTTTATCCCAAAGTACTGGATTGTTTTAGGATTTACTCCTTCGTATTATACACAAAGTTTCTTCTGAACTTCACGTTGTGGTTATCTATGGAGAAGACCCAGGGACCTGCTTCACCCACACGGTAGCGCTAACAGGTGCTTTGCCAAAGTTTGGAGCCTTTGCGTAGCGTCGGGTTTTCTGCACGTCACGAGTTTGCTTTATCCTCTGCCATCTTTACGCCTCTCTTTCTTGTTCTCTCCTGTGCTCGTCAGCCCTTCTAAGAAGTGCAGAATGCAGCCGCCTTGTGTTGATCATAAACTCAAGGAGAAGGTTTTTTTATTTTAAAGATTTTTTTTTAATTTAACAGACAGAGATCACAAGCAGGCAGAGAGGCAGGAAGGGCGTGGGAGAAGCAGGCTCCCCACTGAGCAGGGAACCCGATGAGGGGCTCGACCCCAGGACCCTGAGATCATGACCTGAGCCGGAGGCAGAGGCTTTAATCCCCTGAGCCACCCAGGCGCCCCACCAAGGAGAAAGGGATCCAATTAAGCATGTTGGCTATGGGTTTTCCTATCAGATGAAGAAAGGTCCATTCGATTTCCAGTTTGCTGAGGGCTTTTATCATCCACTGAGATTGAATTTTATCACATGTTATCTGTTGAGATGATCCTATGATTTTTGTCTTTTATTCCTTTCACGTCTTGAATGACTTTAATATTTTGGGGACATCATTATTGAGGGAGCATTTACCATGCCGTGTAATTCACCCAGCAGGAAGCACAATTCAGGGGTCCTTGGTACAGTCCCAGAGTCGTGTGACAGAGACCAGCATCGGTGCAGCGTGAGTGTTACCCCAGAGAGAAGCCTGGACCCTTCAGCTGTCACCCCGAATCTCAGTCTCTCCCTGCCCTCGGCCTCAAGCATCAACGAATCTATCTGTCTCTATTGATTTGCCTGTTTTGGACATTTCATACAAACACAACCACACAATAGGAAGCCTTCTGCGTCCGACTCTGGAAAAGCTTCTCAGTCTTTATATAGCGTCCATGACCTTGACGTCTTGATGATTATAGGGGAGTTATCCTGGGAGATGAATTTCAGGGATCTCAGGGCTATACCCCTGGTCCCTAGTTGTCTGGTACCCAGCCCTAGCGTGGTAGGGGGGAGAGTGTTCCAAACTACAGGACTTTCATGAAAGAAAGCAGATGAGAGACATGGGTGGTTTGCATCTCCACAGGGAGTTGCAGCCTCTGTTTTCTGCCTCTGGGAACTGGATGACCCTGGGAGGGACAGACTGTCTCCAGGTGAGTAAGGCCCTGAGATGCAAAGCATCATGAAATATAGAAAATAAAGAACATGACTAATACTTCCCTTCCCACCGAGGTCCATCCCTGCATGCCTGGTCTCCCCTGCCTGCACTGGGGCCCACTTCACCCGGCTCAGGGGCAGAGGGGAGGAAGGCATCCCATGGTCTCTACCTGTCCAGGGGAGCCTGAGGAGCCCGCTGATCCGCCCCCCCCCTTGGTGGCCACACCCACGTCCTGGTGGGCTGCACGGATCTCAGTGGAACCCTTCGACCAGGAAACTGGGTTATGGGGCTACCCCCAGCCCTCTCCCCCAAATATAGACACAGTGTGAGAGCCAAGGTCTCTGCAGATACATATAGCAGTGAAGACATTTGCAAAGACGCAAAATGAGACATTCTTCTCATTAAATTCCCTTTTATTTTTTAAAAAGATTTTACGTGTTTCTTTGACAGAGAGAGAGAGAACAAGCAGGAGTTGCAGAGGGAGAGGGAGAAGCAGGTCCCGCACTGAGCAGGGAGCCCTGGGATCAAGACCTGAGCTGAAGGCAGATGCTCGACCCACTTAGCCACCTAGGCACCCCTCTCAAATTCCCTCTGAAAAGCAAATGGAGTTATTTTGTAAAAATACATTCCATGTTAACGTAGAATGCGCTGTGGGAAAAGGAGAGATAAAAGCTTCCAGGACAAACAGAAACTAAATGAGTTTGCAAACACCAAATCAACCCTACAGGAAATATTGAAAGGGGTCCTCTGAGCAAAGACAGAGCCTAAACTAACAGACCAGAAAGGTACAGAGACAATATACAGGAACAGTCAGCATACAGGAAATACAAAGGCACGAAATTCATCTCTCTCAATAGTTACCCTGAATGTAAATGGGCTCAATGCCCCAATCAAAAGACACAGGGTATCAGACGGATAAAAAAAACCAAAACCCATCAATATGCGGTCTGCAAGAAACTCATTTTAGACCCCAAGACACCTCCAGATTAAAGCGAGGGGGTGGAAAACAATTGACCATGCTAAGAGACATCAAAAGAAAGCTGGGGTGCCAATCCTTATGTAAGATAAATTAGATTTTAAACCAAAGACTATAATGAGAGATGAGAGAAGGACACTATATCCTACTCAAAGGGTCCGTCCAACAAGATCATCTCACAATTTTATATATCTGTGTCCCTCACATGGGAGCAGCCAATTATATACATCAGTTAATAACAAAATCAAAGAAACATATCGACAATAATAGGATAATAGTAGGGGACTTTAACACCCCTCTCAGGGAAATGGATAGATCATCTAAGCAAAAGATTAACAAAGAAATCAAGGCCTTAAATGACACACTGGACCAGAAGGACATCACAGATCTGTTCAGAACATTCCTCCTCCTGTGGGGGAGGGGAGGGCGGAGGCCACCAGCCCCTCCTGCTGGGCCAAGACTGGGGTGACCTTTGGTCCCCAGCGCTGCCCTAGGTGGGAGTCGTGCCCCCATGGGGCACACCCAGGCCCCAGGGGCATACAGAGAGTTCTTCGTAGACTTGACCGGCTTTGGGTCAGAACTCAGGACTGGCCAAGGCCAGGGTGCCTCGGACCCATCAGTTCTCCTGGTCGTTGTGGTAGGGGTGGGGGGAGCTTGTGTCGTCTCTGGTCCCCTGGGTCTGGGATCAGGCCAGCGGAGGTCCCGCTAGGTCAGTGACTGGTACCTCCTGGCGGGGGTGCCACCTTCTAAAAAGTCCAGAGTGAGGAGACAGGGCGCCGTGCTGGCTGCCCAGAGCCTCTCGGACCCCACCCTCTTCTCTAGAGGCCTAGGGGAGTCGACGTTCCCCGTCGAGGAGGCGGTCAGAGGGGCCCGGGCATGTGCGGGGCCCTGAGGCTGCAGGCTCAGCGCTGGTCCGCATGCGTCTCGGCTGGGCTGGTCCAAGCCCACATGGGCAGGAGGTGCAGAGGCCCCGGGGCAGGAAGGGTGTCCTGGGCCCTACGGCCTCCTCCTTCCTAGGCTGGGGGGACCTCGTCCCAGAAGACCCAGAGACGTTTTGGGGCCTGAAATGGGGTGTGGCCCCAGGGGTGGCTCCAGCAGGGGCTGAAGGAAAAGGGGCCCACGGTTATGGCCTCAAGGCCATGTCCACAGGCCCCCTGCATGCAGCCCCCTGGTGTCCTGGGAGGTTGGGGAGGGAACTGCATCGCTGCGGGGGCAGCCGCGACAGAACCGGGGTCCCAGGGGCTCCCGGCGGCAGGGGTGCAGCCAAGGACTGCGTCGACCTTCCCTCCCGCAGCACATGCTCGGCCTTGAGCATGGCCTGGGTAGGAAGGGGTCCCGGCTGCTCAGGGTGTGTGGCTGGGCCTGGGGAGGCCAGCCCATCTGCTCCGGAGAGTGTCTCCAGGGTAGGAGAAGGGAGGAAGGCCGCCGGGGCTGGGGACACCTGCTCTTGGCCCAGGGCCATCGTGGGGAACTCCTCAGGGCCGGCTGCAAAGAGGCAGGCTGGGTGAGCGTCTCCAGCAGGCTGCTTGCGCCCAGCTGGCTGGGCCCCCAGGGTGTGCTCCCGGCTGCCTGCGTGTCCACCCTGGCCTGCCCCTCACACCTGACCCAGGCCGCAGACGCCCCACCCCCACAGGGAGCGCCCCGATGCCCGGGCCTTGTCTGGGTTCCCCGAGGTTGGAGCAGAAGAGCAGAGGGACAGAGACGAGGAGGAAGGCCCCCAGGGACTGGGTCCACTTTGAGCTGCCCCAGGAGGGCGAGGCGGGAGGGGACGGGGACCGGAGCCCACCTGGCGGGGGCAGGTCGCACTTCCTCCGTCGCAGATGGGTCATGGAGGCCTGAAGGTGTTTGAGGACGGCCTCGTCCGCCAGGGCCCAGGGCTGGGCCAGGGTGTCTTGAAGGAAGCCCTGCAGCCCTTCCAGGGGCAGCTTCAGGAGGCGCTCTGGGCAATGGGTGTGAGTCAGATGGGAAGGGCGCCTCCCCACCGTCCCAGAATCCTGCCCAGGGACAGCGGTTGGGCATCCCGCTGTTCCCAGGAGCACCACGGCAGAGCTGGGCAGGGGAGGCCCCGTGCCCACTGCTCCTCTGCAGGGGGCCCCAAGCCACCTGCCGGCCTGTGTCCCTTCACCAAGGCCTGCCTGCTCCTCGCTCCTGGGAGCAGGGGTCGTCTCCCCGGCCCCCCACACCTGCACCGGGCACCCCTGGGCTCCTGCGGGGTCCCTTACTGCGGTGCAGCCAGAGGACGGTGTAGGCCATAGCCGTGAGGACGCGTTCTCCGTCCAGCATGTATGCGTCCCACAGCTTCAGGGTGAGCGCGAAGGGGGTCTGCGGGGAGAGCGGGTGTGGGAGGAGCCGCCTCAGGGGGCCCAGGGGTTCTTTGCCTGTGCGAAGGCCTCCCCTCTGCCCTGCCCCTGCCGCCCCCTGGCTGCGTGGGACGGGGCCATGCAGCCCATCCCGTGGGTGTCCTCCTCTGGGGAAGATGGGCTCCAGATGACCTTGGGCGGGAAGGGCCCGGTCAGTAACACCCCCAGACCTGGGGACCACAGACGCTGCCCCACCCTCGGTGCCCACACACCCGACAGGACTCCAGACTGGCCGCAGAAGGGACCGAGGGCCTGTCTGCTCCCAGGCTGACCTTGACTTCCTGGGGAGGGGGAGACGGACAGCGCCATCCCCGGAACCTCCTCTAGGGGCCCCATTCGGGGCTCCAGGATGTGTCTGGACCGTGAGCCTCAGGTCAGGGCCTTCGGGGTCGGGCCTGGCTGGTCTGGAGGGTGAGGCTAAGCCCAGGATTCCCCTGGGCCCGGGGCCGGGAGCAGGTCAGGGACCGGGTCTGCCGGGGGCCTTACCCGGCCGATGAAGCACTGGAGAAACCACTTGGTGGTGTACAGCCCCGAGCTCATCCCTTGCTCGTCCTGGCGGAAGGACACAAGGTGCTCAGGACCAGCCTGTGCCCGCCGCATCCCTGCCCCGGGCCCCGTGCTGCCAGGTGGACACACTCCCCGCGGCCCCGCTCAGCCCCGAGGGCGCCCTGGACCCAGCAGGAGACGGAGTCGGACACCGGGCTCTGGGCCGCGTGGGCAGGGTTCTGTGGGCCCCTACCCCTGCCCCGGGCCGGGAGGGCAGGGCCTCCGGGGAGCGTCTACTCGCCAGGTGTTTCTTCAGGCCTTTGAGCTCCTTCATGATGCTGTCATGATGCCGCTGGAAACGGGCCAGCTTTGGGAATCCCGGAGCGAAGAACCCTGAGACGGCCCCAGGCGCCCCACCATCAGGCCTTGTCCCCCACCAGGTGGGCCGTGAGTCTGCCGGGGGCCCCGCTCCCATGCCCTGACTGGAGCGTGTGCCCACAGCCCTCCCTGCCCTGCTGCGCCCACTCATCCCCGGCAGCCGCAGAGCCATCCAGGCCTGGGGGCCGGGCCAGAGACCTCCTCCTCACAGAGACGCAGGTGCGTGGGGGCCGGGCTGAGCACCAAGTCCCTAGGATCCAGCACACTTCCTGCGCTGGTCGCGGCAGCAGGGGCAAGGGGGTTACCAGCCCTGAGGGGTGGGACGTGCCTCCCACGGGGAGGGTGTAGGGGTGCACAGGCCCAACGCCTGGGCTTGGGTGCCGGGCTGAGGGCCCATGGGAGCGGGAGATGCCCACACCCAGGCTTTGTCTGGCCGTGGGCTGCCAGGGGGACCCGGTGGGCAAGCCGGCTGCCAGACCGGGGGCTGAAAGCCCCGTGGGAAGGCGAGAACGGTCTGCACATGCTGGGGCCAGTGGCCATGGCTACGGCTGCCCTGAGAAGGCCGTGCCCTTTGCCGGTGGGCCGGCGGGCTGGCCGGGGGTCCTGGCCTGCCCCGCTGCTGCGGCCGCCCTGCAGGGAGGGTGTCCTGAGTGCCAAGTCCCGCCCAGGCGCCCTGCAGGCCCCCTACCGTGCATGGCGTGGGTCTCCAAGCTCATCAGCTGCGCCAGGGCCCAGAAGGCGTCTTCCACACCAGGTACATCAGCAGGATTCCCACGATGTTGCTCATCCCCTGACAGTAGCCCACCTCCTGCAAGAGCCGCACCCCACGGATCGGGGCCACCTCGCTGGGCAGAGGTCAGGACAATGGGAACCGCCCTCCCCACCCAGGTCCCGACCTCCCACGGGCTCTTCAGGAACCAGCCCCGAGCGTTAGCACCACAGCGGTGCAGGCCAGAGCCCCCGGCACCCAGGGCTCAGGGACGCAGGGGCTGTTCTGCCCCGCACTGAGTTCTGCACCCCAGCCCGGCCTCAGTCCTAGGGTCCAGGGCCCCTCCCTTGCGCCTCTGGGGCCATAGGAACTGGAGTCCCAACTAGGAATCCCGCCTGCTCAGACATCCTGGAGACAAAGGGCACCCGCGGGGCAGGAGGGCTGGCGGCAGGGACACTCACGGGGTCGTAGACCGAATACGCCAGGAGGACATGGAACAGGGCTCGCTGCCTGGGGACGGGGAGAGCAGGGTGAGTGACTCTGGTCTGACCAAGACGCATGGAGCCCCCCGAGGACCAGACAGCAGCCCCAGGGGCCCGCGGTCTTCAGCGAGGCTCGGGGCGGGACACTTGCGGCGGGGGATGCAGGTGGTGAGCAGGGGACCCGGGGCGGGGCTGGGTGGCATTTGAACTTCCTGGCTATATTGACAAACAGTGTCTGCTGTCGAGAATACAATGCCAGTCCACGCAGAAACACACCCAGCGGGACTGTCCCCCGACCATGCGCCCTCGACCGTCCATGTGTGTCCTTCCCCGGCTGAGTCCGTGCTGCCAGGCCCCCAGCTCCCCGCAGTGCCCCCACCAACGGGCCCACCCCTGCCTCGCTCCCCTCGTCCCAGCTCCACGCCGACCTTTGGGGTCCACGCACATGGCTTCCCCGCGAGGCCCTGGCCCGGGGCCCTCCCCATCGCGGCAGCCCAGGGGGAAGGTAGTGACCCCTGGTTCCCGCCCCCGTTCACCATGCGGCCGGACCGTGTTTGCTTCCATCCTCCCCTCTCCTCAGAGACCCTGCGTCCCCCGCCCAGAAGCCCCCTGGGTCCCGCCTGACCCCCCGAGGAGCCACCGGTCCTCAGAGCCCTGCTCGTCCCCAGCCTCACCCGATGCCATAGCGGTCCCGGAACATGACGTGGTTCCGGAAGGTCCGGTTCCCGTCCAGGTCAATTTGCCTGACGTCCTTGGACAAGAGCTGGGCCCGCGCCTTCATTTTCTGGGGCAGAACCGGGGGGGAGGAGCCAGCATCAGGGCACGGAACCCCTAACTGCCACCAATTGCCACTGACTCAGGGAGCGTCCTGAGCCGCCCTGCGACGTGTCCTGTGGACACCTTCTTCCTTCCCTGGTCTCTGAGGCGGGGCCCCCCACAGGAGCCCACCGTGCCCGGGATGCCCGTGTCAGGGATCCTGTTTGGCAGCCCTGGGCGCCGAGGCCCCTCCCGAGGGTCAGCCCGTGGGTCTTCTCCTCCTCTGCACGGAGCCCTGTTCTCCTGGGCCTCAAGGTCTCTTCTCCCCACAGGGTGCCCTCGGCTCCTGCCCAGGCCTCCTCCAAGGGCCACGCCTCTGCTGAGGGTGCAAGGGTTTACCTCGTAGAGCCCCTGGTGGGTGGACTTCACCGTCTGAATACAGAGTAGGACGGCCCACACCTGACCCCTCACCTGGGGAGGGACCCCTTTATACAGGTGCCGACGCATCTGCAGGGAGAAGGCCGTGCGGGGACCCAGAACCAGGGCCGCCCCACCGAGCCCCGGGAGCTCGAAGCGTCTGGAAGCTTCTGGCTTTGGGTCCGTGGTATCCCCCGAGAGGCTGGATCTCCCCGGAGCTGGGCCCCGTCCCCCACGAGGAGGAGGGGACTGGTGCCCTGACCCGTGGCTCCCTCCGCTGCCCGCTTGGGCCTGGGGAGGCTGGGGCTCTGTCAGCAGACTCTCCCCAGAAAGGGGCACTCCCGTGGGGTCGGGGTCCGGGGAGGTGGGGCTTCACCCCCACCCCGTTGGGGCAGATGCCGTCTGCGGGCGCGCGGCTCCCACCTTCTCTCTGGGCCCGTAGCGGTCCCAGTTTCGCAGCATCTTCGCCCACGTGTCGGCCCTGCGGGCTTCCTGGCGATGTTGCTGGAACAGGAGAAGGGGGGCAGCGGATAAGCCGCAGAGATGGGGAGAGCGACCCACGGGCAGCGTCCAGGCGCCCTGCGGGCCGGGGCCGTCGTGGGAACAGACTGAGAGGGGCCGGAGAGGCACAGGGCCGCTCCCGCTGACCGCGTCTCCGGGGCTCAGGTGCGTTCCCGGCTGCGCGTGGAGTCCTGGGACAGGTTTGGTGACATCGCCTTGGGGACAGCTTTGGGGACTGGGTCTGCCGTCCCCTGGCCCCATGCCCACCCACCGTGTCCTGCCCGTGCCCAGGACCGGCTCGTACCTTGGCCTCGTGGGGGCTGAGGCGGGGCAGCTCCTTCTCCCTGGAGGGCACGAGATGCAGAGCCTGAGCACCAGGCCCCGCCCCACCGCCCTGAGACCCAGGAGCGAGGCCTGGCCCCGGGGAGGGCGGGGCTGCCCCCGGCCTGTGGCTCGGCGGGGCAGCAGCATCCCGCCTGGGGCGTGAGAAGGCGGCTGTGCCGGGTGGGCTGGGCGGGGGTCCCTCAGGGTCGCCCAGGACGGCCCTGCTCCTGACGTGGGATGGGCCACTCCGAGACCGGTCAGTCCCACCTGGGTGCCCCGTGACCATCAGGCTGAGGTCACCACGGGCCCACGGGGCCTGCCTGCCCGGTGTCTAGCCTGCCTCTCCCTCCCTCACTGTGTCTATCACCCTGCTGTCCCCTGACTCCACCCGCCTTGCTGGTCACTTCCGCCGCTCCGGCCCCTTGTCTTGTCAGAGCCATGAGCACGACCCCGCCCTCCCACCGCTCTCCATGGCCACTGGTCACTGGGCGGCGAGCAGCGTCTGGGGACGTGGGAGCAGCGCTGTGACCACACACGGAGTCTCCAGCCACGGTGAGGTCTCCCGGGGCCCATCAGCCCAACAGCCTCCTTCCCTCATAGCAAAGCCACTGCGCGGTCCCCTTCCCTGCTTCCCCCCTTCAGGTCAGCCTCCTGTCCCTCTTCCTGTCCCCACCCAGGTCTGTCGGCCCCTCCCTCTGCTGCCCATCACCTGTCCCTGACCTTGCATGTCCCCGGCATCATCCTGCCAACCCCAGAAGCCTTCGGGAGCTGTGGCGGCCTGACTGGAGGGTCACCAAGGGTACCCCTCGGCCTCGCCCCAGACCGGACCGCCCTCCCACAGAAAGGACGCCACCGTCCCCGAGCCCGTCGCCCGTGGCAGTCCCGGCTGCACTGACTGGACCCACAGACGGACTGCAGGAGGCAGGAACCGGGCCCCACGAAGCAGGCGTGGAGGCCCCCGTTGCGGTGTCCGGGGGCCCGGCCCAAGGCCCTGCTCTATTCCTGCCACGTTCTCGGTCTGCCTCCCGGGTCGCTCAGCTCCAGGCAGAGCAGAGTCCGGCCTCAGAGGGCTCCAGGGGACGATGCCCTGACCTGGGGACGTGGGTCCTGCCTCCAGCGAGAGACGTTCCTGTCAATGCATCCCACCCCTGAGCTGGTCGGAGGAGGGCCCCGCGGACTCGCTGCAGGAAGCCGTGATGGTCCGTGGGCCTGCACAGCGAGAGGTCAGCATCTTCCCCGGCGTCCCCTGGAGACCCCGCTGGGCGGGCCTGAAACAGAGAGGGTCCGTGGTGGGGGTCCCGTCCGAGCCAGGGGCAGGGGGCAAGGAGGGAGCAGAAGGGCTCCTCTCTCCCCGCATCCTCAGGGAGCCCAGGACCCTGGGAAAAAGAACAGCAGGAGAGGCAGGCCCTGTCGGCTCTGGGAGCAGCCTGACGGCGGCGCCTGGGGTATCAGGGATGCCCCTGCCTGGTTTCCCCCACTCCTAGGGCCAACCACACCCCCTTGGTCTCCCCTGCGGGACTGCGGCTCTGATCCCTGCCTGGGGCATACGTGCTCTCGCTGCTGAAGTCTCCCTTTGGGGCAAACCCACTCCCACACGCCCAGGACCCCACCTGGATCCCCGAGGTCCTGCTGTCTGGGATCCCAGCTTGGGCCTCCTGAGCTCTTGCCGCCTATGATCCCCGCCTGGACCTCATGGACGACGGATCCCTAGGATCCCCGATGGACCCTCAGCTGCTTTCCATGCCTGGGACCCTCCCCCGCGTCACACTTGTTCCCGAGGACTCTGTTCCTTTTCAGAGCTGAACGGGCCCATCCTTGGCTCTGGGCCCCACCCCTGCAGTGAGTGGCCGTAGTTGATGGGTCCCCTGTGGGCCTCACCTGACTGTACTTGGCGAGGATGTTGGCCCGTTCCAAGGCCATCAGGGTCTCCAGGTCCTCGTTCATGGTGCTGCCAACCAAAACATCCCGAGGGGACCCTGCATGAGAACCTCCAGGGAACCAGGCGTGTGCTCCCAGAGGGCAGATCCTCAGCCTGTCTGAGCCCAGAGTGGAGAGAACCCTGGGGCTCCAAGGGCCGCGCTGGGCCGTCGGATCCCACGCGGACCCTGCCTCCCCGGGGCACTCCCACCTCCAGACTCCCTTCCCAGCCACTGTTCCCGGCATGTGGTCACACTGAGATCACAGACCCTTCACCCTATACCCAGGAGCACACAGGGGTCCGGGAGGCTCCGGGGAACCGCTGACCTGATGCTTGGGGTGGCGTCCCCGAGCCCGGGGCCGGCAGCGCGAGGCTGGATGGAAGGGCCGGCCAGCGAGTGTCCCTGCGGGCTTGGGGGGACCGAAGGTGACTCTGAGATGTGACAAGCTCACGCGACAACAGGGAAAAGCCTGTGAACGGGACGTCCCCCGCATGAACACATGCCAGCAAGAGTGTGAAGGGGCTCGCCAGCCTGGAGGCAGGGACTTGGGAATTGCCCAGGGAGGGGAGGAGGGGGGAGCAGGAGGGACTTCGTGCTCCCTGGAGGGGAGGGGTGTGCGGGCTGCCTGCCCAATAGGCTGGGACCCGGGCGGTGGTGGGGGCAGCCCGCCCTCCACGGGGCTGTGGAAAGGCTGCCCGCCCGGGCTCAAGGTCTGCACTTGGGGTCCGGGAGTCTCGGCCACAGCCCTGGAGGCGTGCGCCGCTCCCCCTGAGCCCGCAGGTCCCACAGTGGCCCGAAGGGAGCAGCTCACACTCACCGGTGACCTGTCGCTGTGGGAGCCGTGCCTGCTGTGTACACGGGTTCGTGGGGGGAGCGCGTCAGGGAACGTGTGGCAGAGCCAGGAACAGAGAGCGCGAGCGTCTCCAGCTGCCTGCGGACACGGAGCAGAGTGGGCGCCAGGCAGCGGCGGAACCCTGGGGCGCCACCGTTCCGCCCACGGCGGGTCCCGTGTCATCCGTGCGGGTCAGCGGGGTTCTGTCCGCACTGAGCCCTTCACCCTGCAGGTCTCACTCCCCGGGAGGGTCTTGGTAGCACGCACGGTGGGAAAGGGAGGCTTGGTGCCCTCCCACCATCCTGAGCTCCTATGTGGGGGCCCTCGGGGCAACCCTCTGCTTCGTCGGCAGGGTCACGAGTATCCTCCCAACCCACGAGTTGCCCGTGTGCATTTTGTCCTCGAGCACATTGGAGGGGCGCCTGGGGGGCTTGTCGGGTGAAGGTCCGCCTCTGGATGTTGGCTCAGGTCATGATCTCACGGGTGGAGAGAGGGACCCCGTGTTGGGTCCCGGACGCCGCTGGAGTCCGCCTCAGATTCCCTCCCTCTGCCCTCCTTCCGCCCCAGCTCTCTCTCTCTCAAATAACTAAGAAATAAATGGTTTTAAATACACATTGAAGACCGTGGGAGGAATCGTCCTCATGTCTGCAGAGGCGCGGGCCTCTTTTAACGGCTGTATCATCGCCGTTGACGGACCCGCGATGATTTCTACAGGAAGCCCCTGGTCGTTCACGTCCACTGAGGGGTTGTCAACACGCCATGGTACACGCGCTTCGGGAGTGCCACTCAGTGATTCGACGGCTGTCCCACTCATCAGCGCTGTGCAGGAGACGTGTCCTCCCCCTCTGTCCCCGTACCAAGTTCGGACAGTCCAGTACGATGGACTGCATTCCCCACACTCACTGTTCCAGTTTCTGGGACTTCTTTGTCTTAGCACTGGTTGTTTAGAGCCCTCAAGAGTCTTCAGGTCTCCTGCCCACCCCGCACCCACGTTCCCTCCGGCAAACCACCAATGCCACGCACCCCTTTCACAAGAGAAAGGACCCAAGCCGTATTAGCATTTCAATAGACGCACAGAGAGCCTGGGACAAAGGACAGCCTCCGTTCTTGATAAAAACTCTCCACTGTGGAGTGAGAGAGGGAACATACCTCAATACCCGAAAAGCTGTCTAGGAGACCCCACCGCGAGTACCACTCTCAATGGGGTGGGGGGCCGAGAGCTTTTCCCCGAAGACCAGGCGCACGGCAGGGATGTCCACCCTCACCACGGCTGTTCCTCAGAGCACGACAAGTCCTACCCTCAGCAGTCAGACAACACAATGAAATTCAAAGCATCCGAATTGGAAAAGAAGATGTCAAACGCGTCCTCCTCACAGAGGAGATCCTCTTTTTCACTACTTTCTATGGACAACCTAAAAGTCTCCACCCCAAGATGGCTAGAACTCATCTGGGAACTGAGAAAGTCCTAGGATAGACGTCCAGTGCACAGAAGTCAGTCGCTTTTCTCTGTGCTAACAATGAGCGGAAACGGAAATGACGGAATCGATCCCACTTACTATGACACCCAAACCCAGAAGATACCGAGGAATCAACCCAAGCAAAGAGGGAAAGGATGGCTCTTCCGAAAACGACAGAACGCTTGTGAAGGACATTGAGGAAGTCACCAAGAAGGAGAACAAGATTCCGTGCTCATGGGTAGGAAGAAACAATATCATTAAAACATCTACACTGCCCAGGCCCTTCTCCCCACTCAATGGAATCCCTCTCAGTATGCCTTGGCGCTTTCCACAGAGCCGGAACGAGCAAACCGAGTGTTTCTCGGGAACGAGGAAAAACCCGAATACCTAAGGGGAGGTGGAAAAAGAATCCCGAAGCTGCCGGCAACCTTCTGGCCTTCCAGACCGAGTCCACAGCCGTCATCGTCAAGACAGTATGGGACCGGCACAAAACAGACACAGTTCACCAGAACGGAACAGAGAACGCAAAGTGGACCCTCAACTCTATGGTGTGGCCATCTTCAACCAACAGGCAAGAAGAGTCAATGGAGAAACACAGTCTCTTCAGTAACGGGTGTTGGGAACATTGGAGAGCCACATGCGGAAGAGGGAACCTGGACCGCTTTCTGGCAGCACACCCAGAAACGGACTCAGTAGGGCTGAAAGACGTCCCTGAGACACAGGAATCCAACCACAGCCCAGAGGAGCACGCAGGCGGTGACCGCTCCGACCTCAGCCTCAGCAGCTGGTTCTCACACACGGTTCCAAAGGCAAAGGAAACAAAAGGAAACAGGAACGATTGGGACTTCTTCAAGGCAAAAAGCTTTTGCCCAGCAAGGGAAACAGTTGATCAAGCCAAGGACAGCCTCCTGAATGGGAGAAGATATTTCTAAATGTTTTATCAGATAAAGGACTAGTATCCAAATTCTATAATGAACTTATCAACCTCAACCCCCCCCCCCAGAAAAATCCATTGATGAAATGGGCAAAAGACATGAACAGACGTTTCTTTAATGGAGACATACAAGTGGTCAACAGATACGTGAACATATCGTCAACATCACATAGCATCAGGGAAATAGAAATCAGAATTTCAATGAGACACCGGCTTTCCCTGGTTAGCATGGCTTCCATGAACAAGTCAGGAAACAAGAAATGTTGGAAAGGATGCGGAGAAAGGGGACCCTCCTACACCGTTGGTGGGAAGGTTGTCTGGGGCAGGCACTCTGGAAGACAGAATGGCGGCTCCTTAGAAGGAGAGGAACTACAGAGCTACCCTTCAACCCAGCCATGCACTACTCGGGATTCACCTGAAGGATATGAACACGGTGCTTTGAAGGGACACGCACCCAATGTTACAGGAGCCGTGTCCACAATATGCAAACGATGGAAAGAGCCCAGACGTCCATCAAGAGGGGAATGAATAAAGACGAGGGGGAGATATATATACACGCCCAATGGAATATTACTCAGCCATGAACATAATGATTTCGTGCACCAGCTCGGTGGCTCAGTTGGGTAAGCGTCTGCCTTTCGGGTTGGGTCAGGATCCCAGGGTCCTGGGATCGAGTCCCACGTCGGGACCCGTGCTCAGCGGGGAGCCTGCTTCGCCCTCCCCCTCTGCTGTTCCCCGAGATCATGCTTGCTTGCTCTCTGTCACAAAAAATTTTTTTTTTCAAATAACGAGTTCTTGGAATTTGCAAGGATGTGGATGGAAGTGCAGAGTGTGGGGCTCAGTGCAATCAGTCAGAGTAAGACCGTGATCGCGTGCTCTCACCCACGGCGGAATTTCAGAAACAAGAGAGAGGGTCCTAGCGAATGGGAGGGAAACACGAAATAAGATAAAATCAAAGAGAGAGACAAACCAGCAGAGACTCCTGACTGTGGGAACAAACAGGGATCCTGGAGGGGAGACGGGGTGGGGACGGAGGTGACTGGGTGCCAGGCAGGAAGGAGGGCCCGGGATGCAGGGAGCCCTGGGTGTCACGGAAGGCAGAGGGATCACTGACGTCTCCCTCTGAAATGAGGTATAGGGTCTATGGTATTGATCGGATTTGAATAAAATAAAATTTTTTAAAAAGGACCTTTCCAGATGTACTAAGGTTGCATGAGCTCATACAGTAGGGTCCTGATTCAATCTGACTGGTGTCCTTCTGCGAAGACAAAGAGACACCAGGGGCGTGTGCACTCAGAGGGACGCCCCGGGGGGAGCACGGCCGTCCACACTCCGGGAGACAGGCCTCCGGAGGACCTGCCCTGCCCACGCCTGTATCCTGGTGTTCAGCCTCCAAGACGGGGGGCAGTGAGTCTCTCCTGCGTGAGCTCCATGTGTGGGGGTTCGTGTTCCTACAGCAGGTGACCCCACGGGGTCCTTGCCCGGGCTGCAGAGACAGAAGGCTCCCTCCTGAGACCCGCACCCGTGATGGGTGTGCTTGCATTCGGGGTCATTTTGGGGTGCTGGCCCTTCCTTTGGTCCCTGATGCAGCCCCTTCTTGAGCTCCCTGGAACCCCCTTCATGGCCATGGCCCACCTTCACACACACCGGGGACGTCTCCCAAAGCCATCCACAGAGAGAGGGCAGAGGTGATTTCATCAGGATGACTGCGGGTACAATTTATTAGGAAGTGGGTTCCGAAGAGCCACAGACATCAGGCCAGTCTCTCGGGTTCGGCGAGACGCTTTCGGTTCCAACCCCAGTCCACTCCGGAGCCCACGTTCCCACTGGGGGGCTCCTCCGGGGAGCAGCAGGCCCAGCGCTGGCCGCAGGGGGCGTTGGGGAGAAGGGTCTTGGCGTGGGAGCGCGGGGGCCCCAGCCGCCCCCTTCTCTCTGGGATCGGGCGTGTCCCTCCAGCTGCCTCCACTCAGGGCCAAACCCCGAGACGAACCCGGCCCCTGGGTGCTCGTGGCTGCAGAGGGAGGTCGGGATTCCCTCCTGGGGGGAAGGGCATGGAAGTCAACCCTGTGTGCGACCCCAGGGTGCCCGCGGCCCCAGCGGGGAGGGAATAATGCAGGGGCCCTGGCGTGGCCTTTGTTCCGATTCCCGAGATGTCTCTCGGCTGACATGGAGAGACTTCTCCGAACGTCATGACAGAACTGAGTCGTCTCTGGGAATTCATGGCGACAAAGCCGTGTCTTCTCATCTCTTCGAAGGACCCCGCGGCAGGCCACCAGAGCTGGGATGCCCGCCCCGACAGTTTTTCAGTCACCGACATGGGCTTGGGGGAGGGGAGGCCAGCGTCCCAGTCCTCGGGAGGCTCTCGGCCTGCAGGACGGCTGTCACCAGGAGGAATCCGGGACACCGTGCCCAGTGCAGGACGGCAGGTGTGTACCGTGCGCGGTCCGACCCGCTTGCAGGAAAGGTCCAGAGTGGGCAAGCCTATGACAACAGAAAACAGCTTGGCAGTCACTCACGGAGACAATGGGGAGTGACGCCTGCGGGTCGGGCATCTTTCTGGGGTGCCGAGAATGTTCTGGAACCAGGTAGCGGCGGTGGTCACACAGCACGGTGGACGCTCGGACGTGGCTCCTTTTATGGGATGTGGGTTTGGCTCACAGAGAAATGGAGACAGCACAGGTGGGCTGCGGGCTCCACGGCGGGGGGCGCCCCACCAGCACCGGCCGTCAGAGCCGCTGCCCCTGTGAGACCTGCCTTCCGATGGGGCTTTCTGCGGAGCCGGGCGCAGACACAGGGCTCCCCCACCCGAGCGGAGCGGCCTCCTCCTCCTGTGAGTGGGGAAGGATTGTCCTGAGTGGCTGGTCCCCAGGAGGGAGCCGGGGTCACGGTGAGCTCATGACCCGGAGACCGCGTGCACCCGACGGGCCGTGGGCCCCTTTCCTGGAGAACCCGTGCTCCCCGCTGGAGGCATGTCCACCACACCCTTGAAATGGTCTCCTCAGTAAACCCCCTCTCCCCGCTGGACTTGCGTGCCAATGTCCCCCCGTGTGAGTCACGACTGAGAAAACCCTGATTCGGGCTGTGACCCCGTCTTACCCCCACGTCTCCAGGGACACGGCGGTTACCAGTCCCCAAGCCTCATCTCATGAGCAGAGTAGGTCTGGGTCTCGATTCGATGTGGGGTCCTCGCTGACCTCGGGGGTGACAGCTGGCAGCACGGGGCCGGTCGCAGGGGACGGGGCACACACTTGCACCCCGAGCAGAGCCGCTGACCGGAGGGGCTTCGCGATCCCTGCGAGGGGCCGGGGGTTCACCCCGGCTGAGGGCCAATTTGCAGCCGGGCCCTCAGATCCTCCCGACAGCCAGCCTGGCTCAGACCACCCGCGCCAGCCTGGAGCACACGCGCGCCCCCTCCTCAGGCCCAAGCAGGGTGGCCGGCCATCCCACGTGCAGCTCTGGACAGCCACGTCCGGGTAGCCCCTGCAGTCCTCCCGCAAACACCGTCGGCAGCGGGTTGGAGCCGAGCCTGTCGAGGCCGCCCTGGTGCACAGCCCAGGTGCGCGCGTGGTGCTCGTGACCCGGGGTGGCCCCTTCAGGGGTGCAGAGGCCCCCGAGCTCCCTGAGGGTGACTGACCAGGGGAGGCCCTCAGCAGGCCCCAGACCAGTGAAGGGACCAGACCTCTGTTTCTCTGGGAGCGCCCGGCCCTGCACGGACCAGCTCGGCACCGCCGCCTCCTGGGACCCCGATCCCCACCATGAGCCCCAGACCAGCGTCCGCGGGGCCGCAGAGAGACAGGGAGCGGGCGGTCCCTGTACGCAGACGTGGTTGGTCCTCCCCCTCGCGGTGCCGGTGGACCTCTGCGGGGCCTTGGGCAGCGGTGTGGTGGCCTGGACTCGCGGCCTCCACGTCCGAGCACCATCCACTTCTGCAGCGGGCCGCTGCGACAGCCTGGGCCTGGGTTGCTCGGTGTTCG
This sequence comes from Meles meles, assembly GCF_922984935.1. Lineage (NCBI taxonomy): Eukaryota > Metazoa > Chordata > Mammalia > Carnivora > Mustelidae > Meles > Meles meles. Next base: position 2,424,098 of record NC_060073.1, read on the forward strand.
TCGAGCTGGAGAAAACCCTGCTGCCGCGGCCCCCGGGGACATGGCCCGTGGCTACGGTGCTGGAGGTGGTCGCCGCCTTCTGCTACATGGCGGGCCTCTGTCTCCCGGTGGCCCCGAGCACCCTGAGCTGGGCCCTGGCCCTCTGTCTGCACGCCGGGACTGAGTTCTGCGCTGACCTGGAGACGGACCCCACGTGTGGCTGGTGTCAGGAAGGACGGGAGGCCTTACCTGCTCCTGGGCCTCGGGATGTGTGCGTCCGGCCTGACCCTGGCGGGGTTCCCCGGGGTTCCCCTGCGGGACCTACTTGGTCCTCCACACGGCGACTGTCCCTGTCTTCTTCTGGTGCCTGCCCTTCACGGTCACGAATCACAACAAGGATCCCCGAGCCTGGCCTTCCTCGTCCCCTTGCTCCTGTCCAGTGAGGCTGGGACGGCCGCCCCGGTCCTCCACTTCCTGCCCTTGCACCTCTGCAGGAGGGGGTCTGGGGTCCCTGTGGATCCTCCTCCGGCGGGACCTGCTGCGTGAGATGAAGAGGTGGGGGGGGGCTCGGGTTCTGAGGCCGGGGCGCAGGTGCTCTTCTGACCGACCGAAGCTGCGTACGCTCTGGGCTGCTGAGTCCCAATTGCCTCCTCCCCCGATGACCCCTGTCCCCTGCCCCCCGGAAAAGTCCTCGGAGATCGGACGGGAAAGAGAACAGCTACCGGGGTCCTGCACCCTCTGTCTGAGGTGGGGCGATGGAGGCCCCTCCTCATGCGTACCCCTCCCATGCCCCAGATGACCTGCGTCTATGTTCCCTTCCCCTCAGCCTCCCCTTCCCCACCCCCCTTCCCTGGAAAGCCAGGAAAGGCCCAGGGCAGCGTCGTGTGTGGCTTGGCGACCTGACATCCGGGCCAAAGCTGGGGTCCTCAGCCTCTTCCAGCTCCTCCACCTCTGCTCCTAGGCTCTCAGTCCACCTCGCCCACCGCCCCAGAGCTGTCCCAGGCGTGTCCCTCTCCCTCCATCCTGACCGCTAGGAGGAAGTCACCAGCCCCGCTCCCCCGGGGCCAGAAAATCAGTGGAGCCCCGTGACCCTCCTTGGGCTCTGTCCCTGCTGCTCCCCAAACAATGCTCTGGATCCGGCACAGCCCGATACCCCGAGCATCTGCCTTCAGCTCAGGTCTTGATCCCAGGGTTCCCAGCTCAGTGCGGGACCTGCTTCTCCCCCTCCCTCTGCAACTCCTGCTTATTCTCTCCCTCTGTCAATGAAACACGTAAAATGTTTTTAAAAACAAAAGGGAATTTAATGAGAAGAATGTCTCATTATGCGTCTTTGCAAATGTCTTCACTGCTTGGTGTAACTGCAGAGACCTTGGCTCTCACACTGTGTCTGTATTTGGGGGAGAGGGCTGGGTGGGGGTTAGCCCCATACCCCAGTTCCCTAGTTAGAGGGTTCCACTGAGATCCGTGCAGCCCACCAGGACGTGGGTGTGGCCACCAAGGGGGGGGCGGGTCAGCGGGCTCCTCAGGCTCCCCTGGACAGGTAGAGACCATGGGATCCCTTCCTCCCCTCCGTCCCTGAGCCGGGTGAAGTGGGCCCCAGTGCAGGCAGGGGAGACCAGGCATGCGGGGATGGACCTTGGGGTGGCAGGGCTGGAAGGAGTGAGCCATGTTCTGTGTTTTCTGTATTTCATGATGCTTTAACATCTCAGGGCCTTGCATGTCTGGAGACAGTCTGTCCCTGCCAGGGTCATCCAGTTCCCAGAAGCAGAAAACATGAAGCCTGCAACTCCCTGTGGAGATGCAAACCACCTGTGTCTCTCATCTGCTCTTTTCATGAAGCTCGTGTAGTTTGGGACATTCTCCCCCTGGCCTCATCAAGCCAGGGCTAGGAACCAGACAACTAAGGACCAGAGATATAACCCAGAGCTCACACAAATTATTCAAACTATCCAATCCTGAAACTGTTTGGCTTGCATACCCTGACTCAGCCGTTCCTTCCCACAAAAAACACAACAGATACCTGGCCCATGCTCTCCTCTCAGCCCCTGAGCCTCCACACTCACCCCGTGCTTCCCTGTGGGGCCCTGTGGGGCCCTGTGGGGCGCAGAGTGGCCTGGCTCCTTCTCTCCAGAGCCGTGAGCAGTGAGCTCTCCTCTCAGGCATGGTGTGTCTTGGTGTCTGTCACCTTAGTCTACCTGATTCAAACAAATCCTGGGGGCATCTGACACAGGGTTGGGGGTGGGCAAGGCAATCACATCACGCCCAGATTAGGTGGAGGAGGGGACGCGCCCAGGTGGTAGTGGAGCTGGGGAAACTGAGTCCAGGGGCTTCACGAAAGAGCAGGCTGCTTGGGGAGCGGAGCTGGGCCGTGGGACGTTGGCACAGGAGGGAGAGTAGGAGCGAAGGAATCCATCGAGGAAGCTGCTATCTCGAGGATAATGGGCTACAGGCTTCTCTCGTTGGAGAAGGGAGTTTCAAATATGGAAGGCGGGATCCTGGAATGAACTCTTTTTTGTTAGAATTCTAGTAGCAGCATTAATTATAATTTTTAATTTCTATATAAAGAAAGAACAGTAGAAATGTAAAAGATAAAAAGATACAGAAATCAATGTAAACGTGGGTCTCTTTGTGTGTGTACCCTATATACATACACACCCTTTATGTACACACACACACACGTATATACACTATGTTCACCGAGAAGGTCTGGATGGTGTACTTGGATGGAGGAAGGGAGTGGGGAAAATTCCAGAAGTTTATAAGCACACCCAGAACCCAGGTTTTGGCTTCTAAATACCATTGTCCATGAAAAGAAAGCCCCGTCATCCCCAGGGAAATGGCTCATGGCAGGGTGGGAGCTTGTAAGGGATCTGGACAACCTGGCTGTGCCAGAAAGTAAGAAATGACTTAAAGAATTCGAATACGTGTCAAATGGACCCAGGAGCCAGTTCGAAGGGGCTCCTATTGGCCAAATCAGGAACAAGCCAAGAGTGAAAATAAGGAATCCTAGGAACAGAATCGATACCCCTTGGAGCAAAAGAGGAAAATGTGAGTGTATGCTGATATGCTAAGATAAATAAATGACTGACTCAGTGAACGTGAATGAGAAGATAATGGGTCTCAAAATGGTCTCCAGCAAAGTACTTATTCATTATGAGGGGTAAAAGAGTGTCTTGACACTGAGGGCCTGGCAGACACCACTTTGATCCAACCCCTGGGGCGAGCACCATTCATCGCAGACAAACCAAGATGGCACCCCCAACAGGAGGCAGGGGAGGAACCCAGCCTCACTTCTGCGCTGTGCCTGCCAAAGATGCAAAACCCAAATCTGGCTGTGAGCAAACTCCACACAATACAACCCAGATGACATTTCACAGGATAACTTCCCTATCATCATCAAAACATCAAGGTCATGGAAGCTAAAGAAAGACTGAGAAGCTATTCCAGAGCCAAGAAGATGAAAGGAACATAATCAGTGAAATCCATGCCAAGTGTGAACCAGACCCTTGGATGGAACGCATATGATTGGGACCTTCGGCATAAGGTCTGTGGGATCTGACCATGAGAGCATGGTGAGAGCTACATTAACCTCCTGCTTTTGAAGTCCAGCAGATCCTAAACAGGTGAGACGTGGAGTCTCCCTGTGGCCCAGCAATTTCCAGCCTGGAGACCCACCTGAGGTGATTGAAAACAACTCTCCACACAGAATCACAGAAGGGAAGGCTCCTAGCAGCACCATTCCCAACTGCCACAAGATGGAAACAACCCAAATGTCCATCAGCGGGTGATGGACAAACAGAACATGGTTAATCACACAGTGAAGTATCACTGGGCCACAAAGAGAGAGGAATTCTGACCCTGCTACAGCGTGGACACACCTTGAAAAAGTTCTTGTCCAGGAAAGAAGCTGGGCTCAGAAGGCTGTGTGTTGTGTGATTGCATTTCTGTGAAGTGTCCCAGACAGGCAAATCTATAGGGACAGAAAATAGATTCGTGGATGCTTGAGGCTGGGGGGCAGGAGAAGACAAAGCTTTTTTTTTTTTTTTTTAAAGATTTTATTTATTTATTTGACAGAGAGATCACAAGTAGGCAGAGAGGCAGGCAGAGAGAGAGAGAGAGGGAAGCAGGCTCCCTGCTGAGCAGAGAGCCCCATGCGGGACTCGATCCCAGGACCCTGAGATCATGACCCGAGCCGAAGGCAGCGGCTTAACCCACTGAGCCACCCAGGCGCCCCGAAGACAAAGCTTTTGGCGTGACAGCTTTGGGGTGCTCCACCGATGGTGGTCTCTGTCACATAACTCTGGGACTGTACCAAGAACCCGTGAATTGTACCCTCCTGCTGGGTGAATTATACGGTATGGTAAATGCTGTCTCAATAAAAATGTCCCCAAAATATTGATCAAATGATTCAAGACATGAATAGAATAAAAGACAAAAAGCATAGGATCATCTCAACAGATGATAAAATTCGATAAAATTCAGTATCAGTTGATGATCAAAATCCTCAGCAAACTCGAAATCGAATGGACCTTTCTTCATCTGATCCAAAAACCCAGAGCCAACATGCTTAATCAAAACCCTTTCTCCTTCAGTTTATGATCAACACGAGGATGCTGCATTCCGCATTGATTAGAAAGGCTGACAAGTACAGGCAAGAACAAGAGAGGTGTAACCATTGCAAAGGGAGAAGCAAACTCGTGATGTGCAGAAAACCCGACCATACATACAAAAGTCCCTAAAGCTCTGTAAAGGATCTATTAATGTTAATGTGTGGATGGAGCCAAGTCCCTGGTATTCGCCATGGATAGCCATAAAGTGACATTTAGAAGGAATGTTATTTATGATATGAAGGAGTGAATTCTAAAATAACCCAGTACTTTAGAACAAACCTATTGGAAGACATGAAGGACCTGGACACCCAACATACAAAACATTGCTGCGGGACCCACAGAAGAGCTCAGCTCATGGAAGAGCACACAACCTTGTCAGGGATGGGAAGTCAGGATCCTCTACAGAGGCCCACGGATTCTCCCTTCCCCACCCCACGTGGTTCTAGAGCCAATGCAGTGGGGTTCCGGTTGGCTCAATTTGGGGAGGGGGCTGGTCCTGAGAAGCTGTAGGTCTTGGCGTGCTTAAGGGACAATCATGTTGTTGTGGACTTTTGTTCCACTCAGGTCATGATCCCATGGTCCTAGGATTGATCCCTGAGTAGGGCTCTGTGTTCAGGTGGCAGTGTGCTTGGGATCCTCTCTCCCTCCCTCATCCAGCCCCTCCCCGCTGTGCTCTCTTTCTCTCAAATAATAAACAATAAACCTTTAAAAACGAATGCAGCTTTTGTCTCCTGCCCACATAAAATTCAGTTCAAAGAAGATTGTATGTCTCCATGTGACATGCAAAGCCATACAGCTTTGAAAAGGCCACATGGGACAATGGAATGATGACACTGGGGAGGGAGTGGGCCCTGAAGCAAGATGTAGAAAGCCCTAAGAAGAGAAGAAAGCATGGAGGGATTGGAATACTGTCCAATGACAATATTGTGTCATTCTTCCAACCAAATGTCCAATAAATAAACTGAAAAACCAAACAGTGTCGTTCAGCAATACTTTTTAAAGTTTTTAAATTTTATTTGAGTAATCTCCACACCCAACATCGGGCTTGAACTCGTAATCCTGAGATCAAGAGGCACATACTCCACTAACTGAGTCACTTGGGTGCCCCAAGAATATCTTATAGTGAAAAGAAGCAACAAATGTGTGTTTTTTTTTTTTATACCCAAAGTCTATCAAGAGTGCCTTTAAAACAGTCAGAAGAGATTACCAATTTCTGAGCGTCGGTGCTGCAGAAAAATGGAAATAAATGGGTCTTTCAGTTAAATGCTGCTGTGAGCACTAACTCTCCAAGCAGAACATGAGGAAAGTAGATGCTTATTTTCTGTCATACTCAGAAACCAGCACAGGTAGTGTCTGCACAGCAAGAGGCCAGGCTCAGGACGTTGGAGGATGATGTGAGAAATGGTCTTCACCTCCTTCCTATAGGAAAACATCTTCCTTAAATATGATGGAAAATCAATAAACTTCAAGGAAGAGATGACCAGACTTGACTGTGGTGATATCAAGCACATCTGTTAATCAAAAAATCCCTTGAAGGGTTGGAAAGCCAAGGCACATGGCATGAGAAGTACTTGCTGCAGACACAGGGGGTGAGAGATGAGCAGCTAAACATCCAGCAGGACTGCACCTCCCCCTGAGGGCACAGGCACAGTGAGCTCACTGTCACATCCTTGAGGCTGTCGAGAGAGGCCAGCGCCTTTGGAGAGCATGCCGGGTGGGTCCCTGCGTGCTGTGCATACACGTGGAGGGTGTTGGCAGCAAGAGCAGAGTCCTCAAGTTCTGTGTTCTGACTTATTTTCCTATGAGCCAGCAATCCAAGCCTTTCTGGAGAAACAAGAAAAGTCTCCAAAACACAACCTCACCTTCCACCTAAAGGAGCTGAAGAAAGAACAGCCACTAAAGCTGAAGTCCAGCAGGGTAGAGAATTAATAAAGGTTAGAGTAAAGATCAATAAACTGAAACCAAAAGCACAGTACAACAGATCCACAAAACCAAGAGATGCATCTCTGAAAGAATGCATAAGATGGATAAAACCCTAGCCAGACATATCAAAAAGAAAAGAAAAGGACCCAAATGGATAAAATCATGAATGGAAGAGTAGAGATCACAACCGACATTGGAAAAATACCAACAATTCTAAGAACATATTCTGAGCAACAATAGGCCAACCGATTAGGCAATCTGGAAGAAATGGAGGCATCCCTAGAAACATAGAAATGACCAAAACTGAAACCAAGAAAGAAAGAGAAAACCTGAATAGACCCACAACCCCAAAAATGAAAAATTGAAACTAGTGATCAAAACTCTCCCAGCAAACAAGAGTACAGCACTGGACGGCGTCCCGGAAGAATTCTACCCCACCTGAAAGAACTGACCCTCATCCTCCTGAAGCTGTTCCAAAAAAAGAAATGGATGGGAAATGTAGAAATTAAATCTATAAGGTCCATTATTTCCAAAGATCATCAGTCACGTAAGTATGCATTCCTAAGAAAACAAAGGTCTGTTCTGCATGTAGTGAACTGTGGAGAAGTGGTACACTGTTTATATCCTTCCAGAAGTTGCTTCTTATCAGCACATTGATAAATGGCTAGCAAGACAGAAAGAATAAAAAAAAAAAAAGGGACACATAATTCACCAATATTAGGAAAGAAAGATATCACTGCAATGCATGAAAACATGGAAAGGGGCAGAGGGGAAATGACAAACAACTCTACACACATAAATTGGACAATGCCAATGGCATGGAACAATTCTTCAAAACCACACACTTGCAATCACCCTCAAGAGGCAAGAGATAACTAGAACAGTCCTTAGCGTGAGTGCGTGCGTGCGTGCGTGTGTGTGTGTGTGTGTGTGTGTGTGTTTCTATATCACCAAGGAATTAGCTCAGTACTCACAGACCCTGACCAGGATCCCAGCAAATGAACTCCATTCTGACTGTACCTGCTTAAGAGAGCACCATAGCTGAAGGCCTCGGGCCCATAAGACAGCCTCCAGTTTAGACAAAATCTGGTTGTCTCCAGTGCTTCTGACTGACCAGCTAAGAATCGGAGATCCCCACAATGCCCTCCTCCAGGTCCATTCATTTGCTAGAGCGGCTCACAGAACTTGGGAGACCAGCTGACTAGTAGATTAGGGGTTTCATACAAACGATGCTAAAGGAACTGAATGAGTGGCCAGATACAGAGATACATAGGGTGAGTTTGAAATGGTCTAAGCTAAGCGAAATGAGCCGGACATGGAAGCACAGATTAGAACGGCAGTTGTTCATGTTTAAAGTGAGGGAGAAATGGGAATATGTGGGTCTGTGTTGTACCCACATATTAGGCACAATACAGCCGTTTTACATAGCTAAGAACAGTGTACAGCAATTTAAACATGTTAAGAACAGTGTATATTTGAAATTTTCTGTTACTGTAGATCTCACCAGTTGGTAGTATTCTCACAAGCCAATAATAATAATAATAATAATAATAATAATAATCATAATCATAATCATAACAACTAATTGTTAAGTGAGTGGGAAGATATACTAGTTTGATTGTAGTGATTATTTAAAAGTGTAAGTATCTTAAATGAAGTTGTGCAACTTAAATAGATACAATTTTTGTCAATTATACCTAAACAAATCTGAAAAATACCAATAGATATTAGTAGACTGAATGGGATAATTTACACTGGATAATTCAAATGTAAGTTGCATGTGTGACGAATGACAAATAGTTCTCTCTCTCTCTCTCTCTTTTTTTTACTGTCTTCATCATCACATTGCCCTGAAATCAACATTGGAGGGGAGCAGGATGGGGGGTTGGGTGAGCCTGGTGGTGGGTATTAAGGAGAGCACGTATTGCATGGAGCACTGGGTGTGATGCATAAACAATGAATCTTGGAACACTGAAAATTTAATATTTCAATGCGATTTGTTGAGAAAATCTATTTGTTATGCTATAACAATGCTATTTGCTAAGAAAAAGAAAAGTACCCACATCAAAAAGATAGTAAGAAAACTGTACTCACAGGTGACATGATTCGAAAATTCCAAAGAATCTATGAGAAAACCTTCTAGAACATATATATATATAAGTCTGGTGAGGTTTCAGGGTGCAAGACTGCAACAGAAAATCCACATTTAGAAAGCAGAAATTGTAAAAATATTATCTATATTAGATGCTCCAATAAAGATCAGATACTCAGGTATAGACATACAGAAGACCCACACTCGATCTGTGTGTGAAAACTACATAATTTTGAAAAAAGACCTGTTCAAAGACTGAAGTGTGTAGGGAGACATACCATGTTCAGGGATCAACAGATTCAATGCAGTGAACACATCGGTTCTGTTTCAATGGTGGGCGGCTTACCTGCAGTTCTAGTCAAAGTCCCAGCAAGACTCTCTGTAGACGTAGACAAGTGGATTCTTGAACCCGCACACAACGATGGAAAAGCTGGAAGAACTTAAAGAGTGTAGAGAAAGTGGAAGGAAGGTGTGTGCATCACACAGTACCTTCTTTCAACACTGACTCTGAAGTTGTAGCAATGGAGCCAGTGCGGTGGTGGTGAAGGACAGACACACAGATCGATGGAGCAGAATACAGAGCCACGAGCAGAACCAGACCAAAAAGGGTAATGGACTTTTTTACAAAGATAGAAAGGATATTCTATAGAGAAAGGATAGATTTTCTCAACAAATAGCATTGAAACAATAGGACATTTTTATGTTAAAAAAAAAAAGAATCTTTGTCTTAGTAGCAAAGATAAACTCAAATGAGATCATAGGACTATATACAAAAAATATAAAACTTAAAACAATAGTGGGGTGTCTGACTGGCTTGGGCAGTGGAGCATGGGACTCTTGAACTCCCTGTCGTATGACAGATCTGTGTGTAGAGATTATTCAGAGAAACAAATAAACAAACAACATTGGAAAAAATGGAGTAGCTCTTAACTTAGGCAAAGATTTGATGGAAAGATAGGACACGAAAAGCATAATCCAGAACTGGAGGCACACCTGCAGATAAACAGGGAGGTACCCTAGGGACAGTAGGAATGTGAAGGGAGACATTGAGTTTGGAAGCAACTGGCAGAGCGGACAGGATGTCCAGTCTGGGCGGACACCCTCCACTCCTGGGATCCCTGCGATCCCACAGGAAGAAGTGTGAGGGCCTGGTTAGCCAGAGGAACTTACTTGCAAACCCCGGATACAGGGGTGGGCCAGGCTGGATGGAGACATCCAACCAGTGGGGCGCACATATATTTACTATGCTGAATTGGAATTCAATTGGCCACCCGTCTTGCCCACCAAGCATGACTGTGTAGTGTTCCCTGTGTGTTGCAATCTCATTGGCCACCTGTGTATAAGCCAGGCTCAACCACCTCTATAACAGTTAGTCTGTGAGGCTGGGGTAGCGTAGTCATCGGGAGCAGCATTGCCGGGAGCAGCATCGCCGGGGTCGTCGTTGTTGGAGCAGCATTGTCACCTCTTCGTAGGAGACGCCCAGACCTGTCAGTTTGATTTTCGATGCTTGGCGCGAAATAAAGCTTGGCTTGACTTTCGCTTTGTGTCGGTCTCATTCCTTTGATCACAGACCCTCACACTGGGGGCTCGTCCAGGATCCAATGATGAGAACTGAGCCAGCATCAGAATTTCTGGGAAAAGCCTCCAGAGGTAAGATCACGGGATCCTGTCTATCTGTCTGGTTGGGAGCTCCAGGGTATAGTCTACTGGGGAGAAGCTGGACGTAGCCATGCTCCCCAGGGCTGAAGTGGATGCGGGGATGCCCCATCCCTCTGCTGGTAGATTGACAGGGGGTTCGAGTCCCTCTAGGCCGTCACCAGGGCGTTTGAGTCCCCCTCGGTGGTCAGGGGGTTTGAGTCTCCCTAGATGGTCAGGGGTTCTAGTCCCCCTATGGTCAGGGGTTTCTAGTCCCCCTAGGCAGTCACCAGGGGGTTCAAGTTCCCCTGGGCTGTCAGGGGGTTTGAGTTCCCCTGGATGGACGGGGGGTTTGGAGTTCCCCTAGGTGGTCAGAAGATAAAGTCCCCACCGGTGGCAGGTTCTTGGTAAGGATCGCTGGGCCTGGGGCTGTCTTTGCCTTGTCTTTTTGATTGTCTGTTGTGTGGTTTGTTGTGTTTGCAGGGGACCAAGAAAGTCCCCACCAGGAGCAAGCTCTGGATGGAGATCGCTGGGCCTGTGGTTGTCTTTGCCTTGTTTTTTTGTTGTCTGTTGTGTTGTTTGTTGTATTTGGAGAAACTGGACAACCGGGAGTAAGGGACCTGTGACATGCCCAGGTCTTGTTCTCGAGCAGTTCGAGGATTTTCAAGGTAAAGCCACCCAGCCGGGTGACAAGGTTTACCCGGGAAAACTAAAAACACTCTGCCAAGTAGAGTGGCCCACCTTCTCCACAGGGTGGCCGCCGGAAGGAACGTTTGCCTTGGCTCAGATCTACTCTACCCTGAGTGAGGTCTTCGATCTCCATGGAGACCAAATACTGTACGTCATGGCCTGGCGATATCTGATAGAAGAGCCACTGTCATGGCTCAAGTCCCACCTTCCCCCTGTAATGAAACCATCTCTCTTCCTCTAAGGCAGGTCAGAGCACCAAACCTAGAACAGAGAGATGAGGGGGAACCAGGGAAGAAGACTGTCCTATCTCCATCGGATGCAGAGGATGTGGAATTCCCCCCCCCCATCTGTCCCCTAAACCTGATTCTCGGTCCTGAGACACCCTTACCAGTCCACCTCATACGCGGTCGGGGTCCACCTATGGGACCACCGAGCAGAGACCGCCCTGATCCTTCCCCTTTCCTCTGTCCCCCTCTGCCTCCCTTTACCTCACTGGTACTGTTGGCGCCGATGCTGCCTCTCCGTGAGGTTGCTCTACCAGACAGGAGAGGGTGCCCCCACCTAACCTATATTCCTTTCTCCTCTTCTGACATCTATCACTGGAAGACCCAACACAAATCCTTTTCTGTCTCCCCTCAAGATTTAATTAGTCTCTTGGAGACTGTCTTTCTTACCCACCAACCTACCTGGGTGGATATTCAACAGCTCCTTATGGCTGTGTTTAATGTGGAAGAGAGGGATTGCATCATGCGCAAAACCCATAAGGTGATAAGCGAGAGACTTGGCAGGGACCTTGAACCCCGGTGAATGGAGGACTACTGCCTGAGGGAACCCCCAGACTGGGACCCAAACTCTGATGAAGGTAAGGAGAGCTTATATTTCTACCACCAGGCTCTACTGGGAGGCCTCTGTGCAGCTGCAAGGAGACCCATAAGTTTATCTAAAATTAGTGTGGTAACTCAAGGTAAGAATGAGTCGCCAGGAGCTTTCCTAGAAAGGCTTATTGAAGCCTATAAAATGTATAGCCCAGGGCGCCTGGGTGGCTCAGTGGGTTAAGCTGCTGCCTTCGGCTCAGGTCATGATCTCAGGGTCCTGGGATCGAGTCCCACATTGGGCTCTCTGCTCAGCAGGGACTCTGCTTCCTCCTCTCTCTCTGTCTTCCTCTCTGCCTACGTGTGATCTCTGTCTGTCAAATAAATAAACTCTTTTTAAAAAAATGTATAGCCCAATCGAACCTGAGGCACCCGAAAATCAGAGGGCAGTGAATCTTGCTTTTGCCAGTCAGTCAGCCCCAGATATAAGGAGGAAACTTCCAAAAATTGAAGGGTTTGAAGGGAAGAATCTGACTGAATTAGTTGGAATAGCAGAAAAGTTGTTTAAAAACAGGGATGCACAAGAGGATGAAAAACAGACAAAAAGACTGGTCAAGGTTTTGGCATTACATGAGGTGGGGAGGAGACAGGTAGGGGATGGTAAATGGAAGGAAAAGCCTAAGCACAGAGAAGGCAGGCGGGAAGACTTAGATTCAGATCCGTGCGCTTACTGTAAGGAAAAAGGACACTGGGCCAGGGAGTGCCCCAAAAGAGAGACGGCAATGCTCGCCACCAGATACTGAAGGGGCCGTGGTTCAGAGCCCCTCCCCGAACCTCGGGTAAAAATTGAAGTGGAGGGGAAATCAGTTGATTTTTGGTGGACACAGGAGCCCAATTTTCATCATTACTTAAATGTATGGGAAAACTATCTGGAGAGGAACTCTGGGTACAAGGAGCAAATGGTACAGAGAGACATAAATGGACAACAGAAAGGACTTTAAATTTGGCCTCAGGAGTAGTTAAACATTGATTTTTGGTCCTCCCTAATGCCCCATATTACTTGATGGGAAGAGATCTCCTCCACAAGTTACGAGCTGGCATTCAGTTCTCGGAAGGAGACATGACTGTAACCTTGAGACAAGCCACTGTACAGGTGCTTATGGTGGCCGTAGATGAACACCTTCTTTACGAGTCAGACTCAGAACCAGAGGAGACAAGAGGAGGGAGCCTTCTCCAAACCCTACATGTCAAGTTTCCCGAGGTCTGGGCAGAAGGGAAGCCCCCTGGCTTGGCCAGGGAACAGCCTCCTTTGGTGGTACAATTAAAGTCGATGGCTATGGCTGTTCATGTCCGGCAGTACCTCCTCCTCTGGGGAGCAAAGGAAGGGATCAGAAAACACATGAACCGCCTCCAAGGAGATGGGATCCTAGTTCCTTGCAAATCTCCATGGAACACACCTTTGCTGCCCGTCAAAAAGGCCGAGACTGGGGAGTACCAACCCATTCAGGACTGGCAGGAAGTTAATAAACGGGTTGAAGATATCCACCCGACGGTGTCTAACCCCTATACCCTACTCTCCCTCCTGGGCCACAAAAGAACTGTGTATACTGTCTTAGATACCAAGGATGCATTTTTCTGCATATCTTTAGCCAGGGAATCTCAGCCCCTTTTTGTTTTTGTTTTTGCTTTTTGCTTTTGTTTAAAGATTTTATTTATTTATTTGACAGAGAGAAAGATCACAAGTAGGCAGAGGCAGGCAGAGAGAGAGAGGGAAGCAGGGGAGGCCAAAGGAGTTTTAACTCAGACTCTGCGGCCTTGGCAAAAGCCAGGAGCCTATCTTAGCAAGAAACTAGATCCAGAAGCGGCTGGGTTCCCCCTTGCCTCCACATAGTTGCTGCCACGGCCCACCTGGTCAAGGATGCAAGTAAATTGACTTTGGGCCAAAATCTCATCTTGACCACCACACACGCTATTGAGGGCCTTCTCCGGCCTCCACCAGACTGATGGATGACGAACACCCGAGTGACGGGGTATCAGGTCCTCCTCCTCAACAAACCACGAGTGACCTTCTGGCCCCTGGTGGTGCTAAATCCAGCCACGCTGCTGCCAGAGGAGCTGACTGAGCACCCACACGACTGCGGGGAGGTCCTAACCCAAGTCACAGGAATAAGGCCAGACCTCAGAGACCTTCCCTTCCCGGATGTGGAGATGACTCTGTTCACAGACGGGAGTAGCTACATGGTCGATGGAAAGAGGTATGCGGGGGCTGCAGTGGTTTCCCTGGAGTAGGAACTCTGGACGGCAGCCCTGCCACATGGAACCTCGGTGCAAAAAGCGGAACTGATTGCACTCACTAAGGCACTGCAGATGGCCAAGGTAAAACCACCAACATCTATACGGACAGCAGGTACACCTTTGCTACTCTCCATATACATGGGGATATTTATAAAGAAAGGGGCCTATTAACAGCAGAAGGAAAAGGAATGAAAAACAGAGGAGAAATATTGGCTCTCCTCCAGGCTATTTGGGACCCAAAAGAGGTGGCTGTTATGCATTGCCCGGGACACCAAAAGGGGACTGATCTGATTTCAAAAGGAAACCAATGAGCAGATCAAGCCGCAAAGCAAGCAGCCCGAGAAACAGTGCAAGAACTGGTTACACTCCCGGCTCCAGCCCTACCAGAAAATCTGAACTATTCAGAGGAAGATTTAAACTATTTACAAAAGTGGGCTAAAATGGACTATGAAAGGGACTGGGCTAAGACTAGAACAGGAAAGATAATTCTTCCTTGGAGACTCGGTAAGAAGTTAGTAGACCAGATATATCAGGGTACTCATTTGGGGACACGCAAACTCAAGGAGCTTATAGGCAAGCCGTTCCAGGTTTCTAAATTAGGGCATATGATTCAGGATGTAGTTGATCGATGTGCTCGATTCCAGGAAGTTAATGTGGGAAGAACTAGAATGGGAAGAGGGAAGAGAGAAAGAGGTAAGGAACCGGAAATTTATTGGGAAATAGATTTTACAGAAATGAAACCCGGAAAATATGGGCACAGGTATATGTTAGTTTCTGTAGATACCTTTTCAGGCTGGGTAGAGGCTTTTTCTGCCCACACTGAGATGGAGACGGAGGTGAAACCACATCCTTACCAACCCGGGGACTTGGTTTGGATACGTCACCATCAAATGGGAAACTTGGAGCTTCGCTGGAAGGGACCGTTTACTGTCATCCTGACCACTCCCACGGCAGTAAAAGTAGAAGGCATCAGGGCCTGGATTCACGTGGGTCACGTCAAACGAGCCAAGGATGAGGATGCCCCCCAGAGATGGAAGTCGCAGCCAATGGACCGTGCTGACCGTGGACGAAAGCTAAGACTTAAAAAACTATGAGTTTATTGTTGCTTCCTTTTTTTTTTTAAAGATTTATTTATTTATTTGACAGACAGAGATCACAAGTAGGCAGAGAGGCAGGCAGAGAGAGAGAGGAGGAAGCAGGCTGTCCGCAGAGCAGAGAGCCCGATGCGGAACTTGATCCCAGAACCCTGGGATCATGACCTGAGCCGAAGGCAGAGGCTTTAACCCACTGAGCCACCCAGGCGCCCCTTATTGTTGCTTCTATTGTTACCTGTCTATGTAAAGTATAGGTGAGAAATTAGATGAACGGAATTCGGGAAAATAGAAAAGGTTATACAAAACGGTGAGTCGCTAACTCATCAGCCAACCGTGCCCTACTGTTACTTTTTTGCCCCTGCATTAAAAACGCCCTAATGTCATTTGTCCAAAAGAAAATTAGAGTGATAAAAATGTTAGTCATATATGCGCAATATAACCTCTTACAACAGGAATACATAGAACTGGCTGAAATTCAAGGATTTGACTGATCTCCAAGGAAAAGGGGGAAATGTGAGGGTCTGGTTAGCCGGAGGAACTTACTTGCAAACCCCGGATACAGGGGCGGGCCAGGCTGGATGGGGACAACCAATCAGTGGGGCGCGCATATATTTACTATGGTGAATTGGAATTCAATTGGCCACCCGTAGTGCTGACCGAGCATGACTGTGCAGTTTTCCTGTGTGTTGCGATCTCGTTGGCCACCTGTGTATAAGCCAGGCTCAACCACCGCTATAAAAGTTAGTCTGTGAGGCTGGGGTAGCGTAGTCGTCGGGAGCAGCATCGTGCCGGGAGCATTGTCTCCCGCAGCAGCGTCGCTGGGGTCGTCTTCGTTGTTGGATCGGCGTCATGGGGAGGGCGTCGTCACCTCTCCGTAAGAGATGGCCCCGACCGTTCGGTTTGATTTTCGATGCTTGGCATGAAATAAAGCTTTGCTTGACTTTGGCTTTGTGTCGGTCTCGTTCCTTTGATCGCGGACCCTAACATGAGCCCCTGCGCGTGGAGGTGCACGCAGAGGGAGGCTGCCAGAGCGTTCCCGGAGCAGCAGAAACTGGGCGCACCAGGAGCACCCCTGAAGAGACAATGGCTAGACACCCAATGACACAGCCACACCATCCATGACCAGGGAGACACCAAGGAAGGCTCCATCAGCGACAATGCGGTACCCTGGAACCGAGAGGAAAGCCGCCCAGGTACTGTGGAAGGATATCCACTGAGGAGCAAGGGAAATGTGCTTTCACTATGGAAATTCCTTAGTGCACGGTGGGCAGGAGAATACGGCTTGTGTCACTCTGGCCAGCCCTTCCATCCAGGCTTGCGCTTCTGGCCTCGGGCTCAGGGACGCCACCCCAAGCATCAGGTCAGCGGTTGCCGGGAGCTTCCTGGACCGCCGTGTGCTCCTGGGAATGGGCTGAAGGGACCCGTGCTCTCAGTGTGACCGTGTGCCAGGGACAGATACCAGAAAGGGAGCCTCAAGGAAGGAGTGCCCTGGGAAGGCAGTGCCCGCGTGGGATCTGAAGGCCCAGCATGGCCCTTGGAGGCCAGGGTTCTCTCTACTCTGGGCTCAGACTGAGGATCTGCCCGCTGAGAGCACATGCCTGGTTCCCTGGAGGTTCTCATGCAGGGTCCCTTCGGGATGTTTTTGGTGGGCAGCACCATGAACCAGGACCTGGAGACCCTGATGGCCTTGGAACAGACCAACATCACAGCCAATTACACTCAGGTGAGGCGGAAAGGGGTCCCCATCGAATCTATGGGCCCCCATTTCAGGGGTGGGGCCAGAGCCAGCAGGCCCAGGGGAGGACCCAGTGGGGCCCAGAGCCAAGGATGGGTCTGTTCAGCCCAGAGAAGGACCAGAGAGTCCTTGGAAGCAAGGGCGATACCAGGAGGGTCTCAGCCATGAGAAGTTGGTGAGGGTCCATCAGGGATCCTAGGGGTCCGTCGTCTGTGAGGTCCAGGCGGGGATCATAGGCGACAAGAGCTCGGGAGGCCCAACCTGGGATCCCTGGCAGCAGGACCTCGGGGAGTCCAGGTGGGATCCTGGGCGTGTGGGAGCGTGTCTGCCCCAAAGGGAGACTTCAGCAGCGAGAGCACGTATGCCCCAGGCAGGGATCAGAGCCGCAGTCCCGCAGGGGAGACCAAGGGGGTGTGGTTGGCCCTAGGAGTGGGGGAAACCAGGCAGGGGCATCCCTGATACCCCAGGCGCCGCCATCATGCTGCTCCCAGAGCCAACAGGGCTTGCCTCTCCTGCTGTCCCTTTTCCCAGGGTCCTGGGCTCCCTGAGGATGCGGGGAGAGAGGAGCCCTTCTGCTCCCTCCTTGCCCCCTGCCCCTGGCTCGGACGGGACCCCCACCACGGACCCTCTCTGTTTCAGGCACGCCCAGCGGGGTCTCCAGGGGACGCCGGGGAAGATGCTGACCTCTCGCTGTGCAGGCCCACGGACCATCACGGCTTCCTGCAGCGAGTCCGCGGGGCCCTCCTCCGACCAGCTCAGGGGTGGGATGCATTGACAGGAAGGTCTCTCGCTGGAGGCAGGACCCACGTCCCCAGGTCAGGGCATCGTCCCCTGGAGCCCTCTGAGGGCCGGACTCTGCTCTGCCTGGAGCTGAGCGACCCAGGAGGCAGACCGAGAACGTGGCAGGAATAGAGCAGGGCCTTGGGCCGGGCCCCCGGACACCCCAACGGGGGCCTCCACGCCTGCTTCGTGGGGCCCGGTTCCTGCCTCCTGCAGTCCGTCTGTGGGTCCAGTCAGTGCAGCCGGGACTGCCACGGGCGAGGGCCTCGGGGACGGTGGCGTCCTTTCTGTGGGAGGGCGGTCCGGTCTGGGGCGAGGCCGAGGGGTACCCTTGGTGACCCTCCAGTCAGGCCGCCACAGCTCCCGAAGGCTTCTGGGGTTGGCAGGATGATGCCAGGGACAAGGCAAGGTCAGAGACGGGTGATGGGTAGCAGAAGGAGGGGCTGACAGACGTGGGTGGGGACAGGAAGAGGGACAGGAGGCTGACCTGCAGGGGGGAACCAGGGAAGGGGACCGCGCAGTGGCTTTGCTATGAGGGAAGGAGGCTGTTGGGCTGATGGGCCCCGGGAGACCTCACCGTGGCTGGAGACTCCGTGTGTGGTCACAGCGCTGCTCCCACGTCCCCAGAGGCTGCTCGCCGCCCAGTGACCAGTGGCCATGGAGAGCGGTGGGAGGGCGGGGTCGTGCTCATGGCTCTGACAAGACAAGGGGCCAGAGCGGCGGAAGTGACCAGCAAGGCGGGTGGAGTCAGGGGACAGCAGGGTGATGGACGCAGTGAGGGAGGGAGAGGCAGGCTAGACACCGGACAGGCAGGCCCCGTGGGCCCGTGGTGACCTCAGCCTGATGGTCACGGGGCACCCAGGTGGCACTGACCGGTCTCGGAGTGGCCCATCCCACGTCAGGAGCAGGGCCGTCCTGGGCGACCCTGAGGGACCCCCGCCCAGCCCACCCGGCACAGCCGCCTTCTCACGCCCCAGGCGGGATGCTGCTGCCCCGCCTGAGCCACAGGCCGCTGGCAGCCCTGCCCTCCCCGGGGCCAGGCCTCGCTCCTGGGTCTCAGGGCGGTGGGGCGGGGCCTGGTGCTCAGGCTCTGCATCTCGTGCCCTCCAGGGAGAAGGAGCTGCCCCGCCTCAGCGCCCACGAGGCCAAGGTACGAGCCGGTCCTGGGCACGGGCAGGACACGGTGGGTGGGCATGGGGCCAGGGGACGGCAGACCCAGTCCCCAAAGCTGTCCCCAAGGCTTTGTCACCAAAGCCCCTGTCCCAGGACTCCGCACGCGGCCAGGAACGCACCTGAGCCCCGGAGACGCGGTCAGCGGGAGCGGCCCTGTGCCTCTCCGGCCCCTCTCAGTCTGTTCCCACGACGGCCCCGGCCCGCAGGGCGCCTGGACGCTGCCCGTGGGACGGTCACCCCCTCTCCACGGCTTATCCGCTGCCCCCCTTCTCCTGTTCCAGCAACATCGCCAGGAAGCCCGCAGGGCCGACACGTGGGCGAAGATGCTGCGAAACTGGGACCGCTACGGGCCCAGCGAGAAGGTGGGAGCCGCGCGCCCGCAGAAGGCATCTGCCCCAACGGGGGTGGGGGTGAAGCCCCGCCTCCCCGGACCCCGACCCCACGGGAGTGCCCCTTTCTGGGGAGAGTCTGCTGACAGAGCCCCAGCCTCCCCAGGCCCAAGCGGGCAGCGGAGGGAGCCACGGGTCAGGGCACCAGTCCCCTCCTCCTCGTGGGGGACGGGGCCTAGCTCCGGGGAGATCCAGCCTCTCGGGGGATACCACGGACCCAAAGCCAGAAGCTTCCAGACGCTTCGAGCTCCCGGGGCTCGGTGGGGCGGCCCTGGTTCTGGGTCCCAGCACGGCCTTCTCCCTGCAGATGCGTCGGCACCTGTATAAAGGGGTCCCTCCCCAGGTGAGGGGTCAGGTGTGGGCCGTCCTACTCTGTATTCAGACGGTGAAGTCCACCCACCAGGGGCTCTACGAGGTAAACCCTTGCACCCTCAGCAGAGGCGTGGCCCTTGGAGGAGGCCTGGGCAGGAGCCGAGGGCACCCTGTGGGGAGAAGAGACCTTGAGGCCCAGGAGGACAGGGCTCCGTGCAGAGGAGGAGAAGACCCACGGGCTGACCCTCGGGAGGGGCCTCGGCGCCCAGGGCTGCCAAACAGGATCCCTGACACGGGCATCCCGGGCACGGTGGGCTCCTGTGGGGGGCCCCGCCTCAGAGACCAGGGAAGGAAGAAGGTGTCCACAGGACACGTCGCAGGGCGGCTCAGGACGCTCCCTGAGTCAGTGGCAGTTGGTGGCAGTTGGGGTTCCGTGCCCTGATGCTGGCTCCTCCCCCCCGGTTCTGCCCCAGAAAATGAAGGCGCGGGCCCAGCTCTTCTCCAAGGACGTTAGGCAAATTGACCTGGACGTGAACCGGACCTTCCGGAACCACATCATGTTCTGGGACCGCTATGGCGTCGGGTGAGGCTGGGGACGAGCAGGGCTCTGGGGACCGGGGGCTCCTCGGGGGGTCAGGCGGGACCCAGGGGGCTTCTGGGCGGGGGACACGGGGTCTCTGAGGAGAGGGGAGGATGGAAGCAAACACGGTCCGGCCGCATGGTGAACGTGGGCGGGAACCAGGGGTCACTACCTTCCCCCCGGGGCTGCCGCGATGGGGAGGGCCCCGGGCCAGGGCCTCGCGGGGAAGCCATGTGCGTGGAACCCAAAGGTCAGCGTGGAGCTGGGACGAGGGGAGCCGGGCAGGGGTGGGCCCATGGGTGGGGGCACTGCGGGGAGCTGGGGGCCTGGCAGCACGGACTCGGCCGGGCAAGGACACACATGGACGGTCGAGGGCGCATGGTCGGGGGACAGTCCCGCTGGGTGTGTTTCTGCGTGGACTGGCATTGTATTCTCGACTGCGGACACTGTTTGTCAAGATAGCTGAAGACTCGCTGAAGACCGCAGGCCCCTGGGGCTGCTGTCTGGTCCTTGGGGGCTCCCGTGCAGCTTGGTCAGACCAGAGCCACTCACCCTGCTCTCCCCGTCCCCAGGCAGTGAGCCCTGTTGCACGTCCTCCTGGAGTGTTCGGTCTACGACGCCGTGAGTGTCCCTGCCACCAGCCCTCCTGCCCCGCGGGTGCCCTTTGTCTCCAGGATGCCTGAGCAGGCGGGACTCCTATTGGGACTCCAGTTCCCATGGTCCCAGAGACGCAAGGGAGGGGCCCTGGACCCTAGGACTGAGGCCGGGCTGGGGTGCAGAACTCAGTGCGGGGCAGGACGGCCCCTGCGTCCCTGAGTCCTGGGTGCCGGGGGCTCTGGCCTGCACCGCTGTGGTGCTAACGCTCGGGGCTGGTTCCTGAAGAGCCCGTGAGAGGTTGGGACCTGGGTGGGGAGGGCGGTTCCCATTGTCCTGACCTCTGCCCAGCGAGGTGGCCCCGATCCGTGGGGTGCGGCTCTTGCAGGAGGTGGGCTACTGTCAGGGGATGAGCGACATCGTGGGAATCCTGCTGATGTACCTGGGTGAGGAAGACGCCTTCTGGGCCTTGGCGCAGCTGATGAGCTTGGAGACCCTCGCCATGCACGGTAGGGGGCCTGCAGGGCACCTGGGCGGGACTTGGCACTCAGGACACCCTCCCTGCAGGGCGGCCGCAGCAGCGGGGCAGGCCAGGACCCCTAGCCAGCCCGCCCGCCCACCGGCAAAGGGCACGGCCTTCTCAGGGCAGCTGTAGCCATGGCCACTGGCTCCAGCATTTGCAGACTGTTCTTGCCTTCCCACGGGGTCTTGAGGCTCCTGTCTGGCTGCCAGTTTGCCTGCCGGGTCCCCCTGGCAGCCCACGGCCAGACGAAGCCCGGGCGGTGGCATCACCCACTTCCCCTAGGAAGTGTGCTGGGTCCTAGGGTCCTGGTGCTCAGCCTGGCCCACGCACCTGCGTCTCTGTGAGGAGGAGGTCTCTGGCCCGGCCCCCAGGCCTGGATGTCTCTGCGGCTGCTGGGGACGAGCGGGCGCAGCAGGGCGGGGAGGGCTGTGGGCACACGCTCCAGTCAGGGCATGGGAGCGGGGCCCCCGGCAGACTCACGGCCCACCTGGTGGGGGACAAGGCCTGATGATGGGGCGCCTGGGGCCTTCTCAGTGTTCTTCGCTCCGGGATTCCCAAAGTTGACACGATTCCAGCGGCATCATGACAGCATCATGAAGGAGCTCAAAGGCCTGAAGAAACACCTGGCGAGTAGACGCTCCCCGGAGGCCCTGCCCTCCCGGCCCGGGGCAGGAGTAGGGGCCCGCAGAACCCTGCCCACACGGCCCAGAGCCAGGTGTCTGGCTCCGTCTCCTGCTGGGCCCACGGTGCCCTCAGGGCTGAGCGGGACCGCGGGGAGTGTGTCCACCTTTCTGCACGGGGCCCAGGGCAGGATGGCGGCGGCCACCGGCTGGCCCCGAGCACCTTGTGTCCTTCTGCCAGTGGACGGAGTCCCCGGGTGCCTACCTCCTCGTCTCTGTCCCTCTGCTCTTCTGCTCCAACCTCGGGGAACTCAGGCCAGGCCTGGGCATCGGGGCGCTCCCTGTGGGGCGGGGCGTCCGTGGCCTGGGTCAGGTGTGAGGGGCAGGCCAGGGTGGACACGCAGGCAGCCGGGAGCACACCCTGGGGGCCCAGTCAGCTGGGCGCAAGCAGCCTGCTGGAGACGCTCACCCAGCCTGCCTCTTTGCAGCCGGCCCTGAGGTGATCCCCACGATGCCCCTGGGCCAGGAGCAGGTGTCCCCAGCCCCAAGGGCCTTCCTCCCTTCTCCTACCCTGGAGACGCTCTCCGGAGCAGATGGGCTGGCCTCTCCAGGCCCAGCCAAACACCCTGAGCAGTGGGGACCCCTTCCCGCCCAGGCCGTGCTCAAGGCCGAGCAGCTGCTCGAGCAGCCGCTGCAGGAGGGAAGGTCGACGCAGCCCTTGTCTGCACCCCTGCCGCTGGGAGCCCCTGGGACCCTGGTTCTGTCGCGGCTGCCCCCGCAGCGATGCAGTTCCCTCCCCAACCTCCCAGGACACCAGGGGGCTGCGTGCAGGGGGCCTGTGGACATGGCCTTGAAGCCACAACAGTGGGCCCCTTTCGCTTCAGGCGAACATCACAGTCAATTACGCTCAGGTGACGCGGAATGGGGGCCCATTGACTCTATGGGCACTCACTGCAGGGGTAGGGACCAGAGTCAGTTGGCCCAGAGGAGGCCCCGGTGGGGCCCAGAGACAAGGATGGGCCCATTCAGCCCAGATAAGGACCAGAGTCCTCGGGAACAAGTGTGACGCGGGGGAGGGTCCCAGGCATGGAAAGCAGCTGAGGGTCCATCAGGGATCCTAGTGGTCAGTCATCGATGAGGTCCAGGTGGGGATCCCAGACAGAAGGAGCTTGGGGGGTCTAGGTGGGTTCCCAACTGCCCAACTGCTGTCTCTGGGCAGGATCCTGGGACAGTGGGGGGGTGCCCCCGCTCCGACTCCCAACATTGCCAGAACGCCCCCGGGAGCAGAGACAACACGAGCCCCACCACGACCAAATGGAAGACTGATGGGTCCGAGGCCCCATGGCTTTGGGCAGTCCTGAGTTCTGACCCAAAGCTGGTCAAGTGCTCGAACTCTCTGTGTCTGCCTGCGGCCTGGGCATGCCCCACGGATCCACGACTCCCACCGAGGGCAGCGCTGGGGACCACAGGTCACCCAGCCTGGGGGCAGCAGGGACGGGCTGGTGGGCCCCGCCCTCCCCTCCCCCACTGTAGGAGGCAGGAGCCACCAGAGTGCGTCTCCAGTGGTCACCTTGCAGCCATGGGGCTATGGCCGTGGCCAGGCAGACGTGCCGGGACCCTGTCCGTGAACCCCGACGCCGCACCCCGGGTCAGGTCCGCGTCCTCAGCACCTGCCTCTTAGGGCCCCAAACTCGGGAAACGTGCCGACACCCCAACCAGCTCAGGCGCCAAGTGGGGGACGCCGGCACCCAGGCCTCCGCGGGACTTCCGCCTTCCCTGAAGGAGAAGCTGGTGTCTGTCCCCAGGGCAAGGCTGGCACCCTTGGTTCTGAGCCCCTGTTGACTGCTGGGAAGTTCAATAAAGTGTTGTCGTGGTCGAACGCAAAGCCGGCCTGTCCGGTGGAGCCCAGACTCTCTGCGAGACGCGCCAGACAGAAGAGGGCGGCTCGGCCCAGGCCGCATCCCCAGTCCCCGCAGGGCTCCCCGCACAGGGGCCTCCAGGCAGACAGCGCTGAGCGACCCGGGGCCCTTCCCATCTCGGCCAGACGCCGGCGTCAAGACCCTGAAATAATGGACTGAGACCGGGCCTGTGTCCAAAGAGCCAGGACGGGGCTGGCGGGAGAGTGACAGCGGGTGCCGGTGGCCACAGGTCACCACAGTCCGTGCGAAGCTCGTGTTTCTTCCCCTGCCCACCCAGGCTCCCCCACAAGGGGCGCCGGGCCCTGCTCACGCCACAGCCCCAGGCCCGCCCGCACCAGGCCGCTCGCTCCTCAGGAGCCCCCCCCCCACACAGGGTGTACCTGGGGTCTGGCTCCCGGCTTGAACACCCCGTGTCCCACTCCTGTCTGACCAACGACCTTGTCCCCACCAGCCCATGAAAGGGGCGGGGACAACAAGGGCCCACAGGAAGCTCTGGGGACCTAGGGACCAGGGCCCCAGGGTTACCGTTAGGGCCTGCCTCAGGGCAGCTCTGTCCAGGGAGCTCCCCCTCTCCCTGGAGCGGGTTCAGACCAGACCCTGAGCCCCGGGCTTCCCCACCACCCCGCGGTCCGGGGACACTTAACAGCGCTAGGGGCCGCCTGGTCGCAAGGCTCGGAGAGGGTCCTGGAGCTGGAGCGAGAGCCAGTGCGGCTGCCCCGTGTGGGAGGAGAGGGGGTGGGGAGTACTGCTTGCTGGCAGGGTTGGGGCGGGATGGGCCCCTGGCTCGCTGTGGGGTCGGGAGCCTTCACCTGGCCGGGCTTGGCGCAGGCCTCCGGGGAGTGGCCGACCTCTCTGCAAGCAAGGTCCTGCCCCGCCTGGACTGCCCGGAGCTCGCAGCCAGAGGACGGGCTGTCTTGGCCAGGGAAAGGGACCGACGCGGGGCGCGGAGGCATTTCTCTTGGGAGGGTCTTTTTGTTTTCCCAAGGGTCCGACGAGGTGATCTGAAGCTCTAAGGGGCTTCGGACACTGTTCGTGACTGGGCGGCCTCCCGTCTCCCGGGTGGAGGAGCGCTGCAAAGGGCGGGGGGGGGGGGGAAGGTGTGTAGTGGCAGGACGCGGTCGTCATACACAGGAAAAGAGAGGATTTGGAGTGAGGTCACCTTCGTTTGGGGGCGGAAGGGACTTATTGGGGGGGCCAGCTCATCTTCTGCTGGGGATGGAGAGCGGCCGTGGGAGGGATGACCTCCATGGGGCTGACCAGTGGAGACCACACTTCTAGGGGAGCTTGGAAGCGGTCAACGGGCGATTGGGTCCCGGAGTGCTGACGTGACCCAGCCCGAGTGACCCCATTTGGGGCCCGTGGCTCTCCCTAAACAGGGCGTGGGATAGGAAGACGTCACTCACGGACTATCACCCCGATTCCTGAGCCTCAGCGTGGCGTCGCCTAGGATCGAGGCTGGTTGGGGTGACTGTCTCCCGTCACCCCGCCCCCTTTCTTCTTGCCCCGTGGAAGCCGAAAGGAGCCACAGGCCGATCCATAGCCAAGTCTCCAAACCTCGTTCTCGCGATGACACAACTGGGCAGCAGGATTTGGAGTCCCTGGGGGCCCTGCCAGGGAAACGTCTGCCTTCAGCTCAGGTCATGGCCCTGGAACCCCAGGATGGAACCCCACTTTGGGCTCCCTGCTCAGTGGGGATCTGCTTCTCCCTCTGACCCTTCCCCTCCCTTGCATGCTGGCTCTCTCTGGCGAAGGAAGAAAGCAAAGCTTTCATGGGTTTCTAGCCCATCAGCATTTGGGTGTGCTGCCCGCCCCCTCCGCAGGGTCCAGGAGTCTGTGAGCAGAAGCCCTGAGGGCGCCCAGAGCTCCGGCGCCTCTCCAGCCCACAGTGTGACGGTCGCATGCGTGTGCAGACGCTCTGGCTCATCCCGCCCTCCTTGTCTCTGCGGGGGGCTGGCCTTTCCTAGGGCCTGCTGCGTTGCTCCAGAAGGCGGGAACTCACTGTCCTGTGCTGCTTTTGCTGGACGGCTTCACCTCCTTCCCGGAAATCTCTGACTCCTTGCATAGGCGCTCAGTGTCCACCTTCATTCCCCTTCAGTGACTCAAACCCCAGTCTCGGATGCCAGGGAGGAACACACTATGGACGTCACAGGCCAACTCTCATGGAGAGTCGGAGCCTCCAGAAAACTCAAGAGGAGGGCTGTTCGGAGGGCTTCCTGGTTGGTGAACCACATGCCGGGCCCCTGGGCCCCAAGCTCCATGAGGCACAAAGGACCAACGACCCTTGCCGACCTCCCCTCTGCATCTCTGGATCTGGCGGTTCATTCCGTTCCTCGAGCATCCTGTGGACGAAGCCCGGAATCGACTCCGTCAGCTGGTCTCCCCCGTTCTGTGAGCCACTCTCGTAAATGAATGGACCCGGAGGAGGGGGTTGTGGGGACCTCCGATTCTCAGCTGGTCAGCAGCAGCTCGGGAGACAGCCGGATTGCTGTCCCCACCGGGGGTTCTCTTCCTGGCCGGGGTCCCTCATGGAGCTCTCCTCAGGCAGGTACACTCAGAATTGGGTTCATTTGGTGGGCCACATGGCCGGTGCCTGTGAGAATTGAGTGAATTCCTACAAGACGTGGACACACACACACACACACACACATCTCTTGCCTCTTGAGGGTGAACGCAGTGTGTGGTTTCGAAGAATCCTTCCACGTCATTGGCGAGGTCCAACTTATGTGTGTTGATCTGCTTGTCGTTTCCCTCCTTCCTCTTGTCAGTGTTCACGCACTGGAATGATTTCCTCTCTTTCCTAATCTTGCCGCATGATGTCTCCTCTCTTTTTGTCCTTCTGTTTTGCTAGCTGTTTCTCAATGTGCTGAGAAAAAGCGCCTTGGGGAAGGACATACGCAGGGTCCCCTTTCTCCATGCTTCCCAACCTGCAGAAGAGCCGTGCTTCCCTTGGAATGCAAACCTAGAGCCTGAAGACCTGTGGGAACAGTGGACCTTAGAGAATTCATTGTGAGATGGTCATCCATTCCGAGTTTTGGGAACAGCTTCAGGAGGATGAGGGTCAGTTCTTTCAGGTGGGGTAGAATTCTTCTGGGACGCCGTCCGGTGCTGTACTCTTGTTTGCTGGGAGAGTTTTGATCACTAGTTTCAATTTTTCTTTTTGGTGGTTGTGGGTCTGTTCAGGTTTTCTCTTTCTCCTTTGGTTTCAGTTTTGGCCATTTCTGTTTCTAGGGGTGCCTCCATTTCTTCCAGATTGCCTAATTGTTGGCCTACTGTTGTCATCATATGTTCTTAGAACTGCTTGTATTTCTTTGACATCGGTTGTGATCTCTTTTCTCTCCATCATGATTTTATCGATTTTGGTCCTCTTCTTTCCTCTTTGATACATCTGGCTATGGTTTTATTGGTCTTATGAATCCTTCAAGGAAGGATTCGTTGTCTGTTGTTCTGTTCTTTTGGTTTCTGTTTATTGATTTTTGCTCTAACCTTTATTGATTCTCTGTCCTGCTGGAATTCAGCTTTATTTGCGGTTCTTTCTCTGGCTCCTTTAGGTGGAAGGTGAGGTTGTGTATTTGAGACTTTCCTTATTTCTTCTGAAAACCTTGTATCCCTCTGCACTTCCCTGTGAGGACTGTCCTTGCTGCATCCCAAATGTTGGAAGAAATCTGTTGTCATTTTCATTTGTTTCCAAGAATTTTTTAGTGCTTCTTTCATTTCCCAGTCAGGACTGAGGTTTGGGGCATGAACAGTAGCCCATGGACTTTCCCAGGCTGGGCTTTGGGTCTCATGATCACCACTGTGGGGCCAAAAGAGGCACAACCCACGATGAAGCTTCCCCAGGACCATGGGCTCACTGGGGTGGGTATCATGGGGGACACAAGGTGCGTGGACTCCAGCAACGGTCTCCAAGTCTTGACCTTGGGCTTCAGACGTCCTCCCACCTTGGTCTTGGGCTAGATCAGCCTCTGCTGTTTGGTGCCCTCTTTATGGGAAACAGAAAATTCCCTACATATCAGAGTGGACAAGAGCATCCTCTCCACAAAGGGGACACCTGACTTGGTCATTTGTCTTTCCCCTCCCCATTCCAAGGCCCGTCCTGCTGTGGGTGGAAGCCTTAGTCTGTCCAGACTGATCATTTGGTTCCTGGGGCAATGCTGGAACCCTCAGGGTTCATGCTTGAGCTCTCTTCCTGAACCAGGCTTTACTCTGGACAACTTCATGGTGTCTTGCAGACAAATGTCTGCGGCGTCCTCATTGAGCCCCACGGCAGTGTGAGTGGGGTGGACAAGTGTTCAGGGTTGTCTCCACGGAGGGCAGGACCAGACCTGGGAAGTAGAGGGGCATGCCTCTCTTGAGCTGCAGGAGACTCAGGTGGCATGCATGCGGCCTCCATCACCGCTGTGTTCCCAACACATCGGGGGTTCCTGGGGGGCTCTGCCTGGGGGGCCTCTGACTCATGGTTTCAGTTCAGCTCATGTTCTCAGGGTCATGGAGTCCAGCGCCGCTTCCAGATTCACGCTCACCCTGGCGTCACTGACATTCTCTCTCCATCTCCCTCTGCCCCTCCCACTCATGCTCTCTCTCCCAAATAAAAATAGAGCTTAAAAATGCCGGCCGATGGCCCAGGGATAGCTGACCATGGATGATATAGTCAGGGAAGCAGGAGCCGGGGCAGATGCCTTCAGAAGCCCTGACACCCTGTTGCCTGCCTCTGGCCCCGGATCTGGACTTGCCGTGTCCTGTGATCCATCTCCCTTCAGCAAAGCTTGTCCCTGGATGTTCTGATCTCTGTGCGCTTGGGAAAATGCCTGAGATGCTCCATGGGCACCACCTGTCACGTGGACTTCTTTTTGGCAGTCCACCAAATCCTGCCCTGATTTGTTTCTGTATAACCGTGAGCCAAGAATGGTTTTCACATTTTTAAATGGCTAGAAATTAAAAAAAAAACAAAAACCTGTGACAGTGAAAATTACAGAAATTCAAATATCAGCTTTTGTGAGTGAGGTGTTCACTCATTATGTGTCATCTGTGGCCACTTTTCACTGCAACAGCCAAGCCATGAGGAGCACACATTTGTGTGTGTGTGGGGTCTTCTACTTGGTGTTACCAGTAGGCATTCTGATAAGTAAGTCGGGGGCAAACGGCGTCTCATTTGGGGATGGAGGAATGAACAGGAAGCTCTGGGACAGATGAGGTCGGAACACCTCACTCACATGGTTTAAAGAGAAAAGAACAGAATTCCAAGGAGAGTGTCCTGGAAGCCACTGGCCATGGAGGTGTCTTCCTCCAAGGAAGAAGGACGGAGAGGGGCTGAAGAAGTCCAAGTGACAAATTAAGAAACGCTGGGAACTGAGGGAGGGAAAGCTAAGAAATATGGCGTCCAAAGGCAGAAGCCCAAGCCTTCCAGCAGCAGGACGGTGATGGCGAGGACCCCACGCCCCGTAGCAAGTTCCCACTTACAGGGGTCCTGGAGGCCCCCGATCTGTGCGAGGTCTCACTAGGCTACGTTCCCCGGGAGTCCTGCGTTCTTCCTGGAGGCTCTAGGGGAGGATGTGTTCCCTTGCCTTATCTTAGCTTCTGGAGGCCGCCAGCATCCCCGATCTCCTGGAGGCCACCATCTTCAGAGCCAACAATACATGACTCCACCCTCAGCTGCCATGATCCCGTCCTTAGAAGCCGCCTCCTTGCAAGGACCCCGTGCTTCCATGGAGGGCCCACCTGGATAATCCAGGACCACCTCCCTATTTCAAGCCCAGCTCATTCGCAACCTTCATTCCCTCTTGCCAACCTAACATAGTCACAGATTCCGGGGATTAGGACACGGGCATCTCCGGCAGGAGCCCGTCTTCTGCAGCTCCTGGGACACTCAAATTCACAACCCTAAGGGCCCACAGAGCACCTCTGGGGGGCCAGCTGTGTTTGGGGTCATGGTCACGTGGGTGGTGCTGAAGCAGAGACCACGCGTGAAACCCCGCAGGGTTGGGGCACGGCTCCCGCGGCGGCCCCAGTGCACGCCGGCTGCCACTCAGCTCAGGCCCTCACCACAGGACCCGAAGAAGGAGGTAGGCCAGATGACCCCGCCCACACGGACACTGCCCGCTGTCCTTCCCTGGTGTCCCGAACTGCTCTTCCCAGTCCGGCCACACTCAGAGCTCAGCCCTTGGGGGTGACTTGCTCCCCACACCCTAGACCCTTCCTCAGGTGGTTTCTGTGTTTCTTGCCTCCCTTCTCCTAACAACTTCTGTCTTTACATTTTTTTTCAAGATTTTATTTACTCATTTGACAGAGAGAGAGAGCCCAAGTAGGCAGAGAGGCAGGCGGGGTGGGGGGAAGCAGGCTCCCTGCTGAGCAGAGAGCCCAAAGCGGGGTTCGATCCCAGGACCCCGAGACCATCACCTGAGCCGAAGGCAGAAGCTTCACCCACTGAAGCACCCAGGTGCCTCCATACCTTCTATGTCTTTAACTCACATGATGGCCTGTTCTTTCTGCAGAGTCCCCCAGCTCTATCCAATGATCCCATAAGCTGTGGATACCCGAGGTTCCTAGAGGGCAGAGACTAGAGCTCTCCCCAATTCCCACCACGTCTGCGTTCAGCTCAGAGCCTGACCCAGAGGGGACGTCCAGGAGATCAGTTTGCGGGAGGCAGACGGGAGTGAGCCACGCGGATGCTCACGGGGCCCAGCCCAGGAGGGTGAGGAGGAGAGGACGAGATCAAGTCTCTTCTGTCTCCCACCACTCGGGACATTGGTGGGTGGGGCTGTGGGAGGGGGTGGACTAGAGGGAAGGGGAAGGCAGAGACAGAGGAAGGGAGCCAGGAGGAGCAAGGCACCTGGTTACCGGCCTGAGACTCTGCATTTCTGTCTCTGCCTACCCAGGGGTGCCCAGAATCCGCCAGTGAGGGGAGCACGGCAGTACCCTCCTGAGCTCAGTCCTCCCAGCACCACCTGTGCCGAAACGATTCCAGCGATGACATCACGGGGACGGCTCCGAGAGTGGACATTGCTGGCTACCCGCTCTTCCCGTCCGGCACGGCGGTCACGGTCCCTTGTGGGTTGGTGGGAAACCGAGTGGTCATCTGGCTTGTCCGTCTGTCCAGCAGGAAAAACTCCTTCTGTGTCTACAACCTCAGTCTCTCCACGGCGGACCTCACGCATCCGGGCTTGCAGACCGCGTTCCGCGTGGGCCGGACCCGCAGGCCTTCCCTCCAGCGCTGCTCTCGTCCCTCCGGGATCTGCACGACGCTGAGCTGCTCCTCTTTCACTGGCTGGGTGTCATGGCGGCCATCAGCTTCCAGCACCGTCCGTCTGTCCTCTTGCTCTCTGGTACCGGTGCCATTGTCCCAAGCACCTGTCAGCCACGGCGAGCGTCTTCCTCTGGCTCCTGACCTTCTGGATGAGTATTCCGCGAGCCTGCGCCTGCCGTCAGCCGTCCCCGCAGACAGCTGGTTTCTGCTCTGCAATTGTCGCCATCCCCAGCGTGTGGACTGTCCTCCTCTCGGTCATGGGCACGTCCAGCCTGCTGCCGTTCCTCCGCATCCAGCTGCTGGACCCCATGCTCACATCTCCTGGATCTCATCTGTCGTGACCCCCGCGGGCTCAAAGCTGGGGGGCTGCCAACGGGATCCGGGCCAGCACCATTGGTGCAGCCAGAAACCATCCTTAGAGGAGAAGCACCGCCCTGGCGCCCCAGGGCCACATCGGCTCACAGAGCAGCTTGGACTGTCGGGTCTTTATCTCTGGGCCCCCAGGTGGGGCATCGAACTCTCCTCCAAGAGTCAACTGCTTCTTGGCTTTAGGAAAGGGCCCCGGTGGCATCTCAGAAGCACCGTGAGTTGGGGTTCCGGGGCTGGCAGGGGGGGACCGGGGCGCTGGCGTGCTCAGGTAGGGCCCTGGGTGGGGCTCTTGGGGGCCTCTTTCATAGGCCATGAAGCCCACTCCTGGGGGCCGCCCCCCTGAGGCCCCACCTCCTCACGCCATCACCTTGGGGTCAGCATTTCAGCCAGTTTTGGGGGGACTCAGACATTCAGACCATAGCAACGGGCTTCTGCGGTTCTCTGGAGCTAAAGCTTTTTGGGAAAAAGAGTAAAATGGCTTTGCTTCCTGTGGAAAAGGCCATCTTCAGGATGGCTTGGGTCGGGAAATAACCGGCCTCTGGGGCTGAGGGATGAGAAGTGGTTTTGCTCCTGGCTTGGGGGGGCGGTCCTGGACTCCAGGGATGGACACCATCTTATGGGGCAGCCTTTGCGGAAGGAGAGAAACGTCTCTCCCTCTGCTTGGGCCCAGATCTTGGGCGCAACTTGATTCATGTTATGGGGGCCTTGCTGCCACTGTGGGAAGCTGCGGGGAAGATGGAGCACAGGCTTCGCCGGCCCAGAGCCCGTGGTTGCACCCTGAGGAGAGTCCACCTGGGACAGGAGGGTGGAGCCCTCCCAGAGCCCAGGCCTGGACCAGGGCGTGCGGGAGAGCTGTGCATTGCTTGGGCACTCACCATCCACTCTTCCTGCCTCTCAAACACCTCCTGGTCCTCTGTGGGGGACCCCCGGGCTTCCGCTAACTGGTTCAGGGATGGGCGTTATGACCCAGCAAGAAAACACAGGCACTGATTTCCTGCTGGATTTCAACCAGGGAGTTGGCAAGGCGGAGGCCGTCAGGCCCTGACGGGGAGCAGGAAGGGAGCCAGCAGAGGCAGAGATGCGGAGCAGGGCAGGGGGAGGAGAGGACCAAGTTCTAAGGACACGGGCATACCCTGGATCCAGCCCGACCTGAAGCCAGTCGAGCCCTGTACTATCCTCCATGTTAACCAATAAATTCCTCTCCTTGCTTACAAGTTTCTTTTCTTAGGGAAGGCTTCTGGGCAGGGTGAGCAGCAGAGACCCCTGACCGCCCCCTCCCCAGCACTGGGGGGGACTGTGTGTGTGGCCCACCCCATCTCAGCTTCACTCTGCAGCAGGGAGGCTGTGATCCCCTGGGGCTTAGGGCCCAGAGAGAGGATTCGGGGAATGAGGGGGACTTGGAGGGGATGGATGAGGCGGGCTCTTTGTCCCACCACATACACAGATTCTGCTCCCAGAAACCACATTCTCTTTATTTGAGCCTTTCTCGAAGGCACTAGAATGGACAGATCCCTCTCCCATGAGGTGTGAAACAAGAGGCTGGTGTGGTCTTCCAGCCCCGGTGGCTGAGCCTCCACTCGCGGTCCCTGGCGAGGTCCATGTGGCACATGGCAGCCTCGCGGGAGGGGCCCTCTGTGCAGAAGCGGCGTCAGTCCACCCCGTCCAGGTCCTGCTGGCCTCTGCTCTCGAGCTGGACAACCTAGACAGACAGGTAATGTGAGTGTCCACGGGACTGAAACCCAGCGGTTCACCCCGAATCAGGGTGGCGGTCATGGGACTGGACAAGCAGCCATGAGCCGTCCCCACGATGTGCAAGGACGCGGGAGGGACACGGAGCATATGCGCTGGATGAGTCTGGGCGACGGTCCCTGCCGCACGAGGCCACAATGGACAGTATCTCTGCCCACCTGTGTCTTCTGAGGGGTTGACACCTGCACGGCCTCTGAACCCCACTCTTGATTTGGGGGAACCCATCAGGGCCATCCTGGGCACTTCTGGAAGCCAGTGGCGTCCCAGCACTCTGCCCACCAGAGTCCAGTGACACAGACAACCCCCATGCGTGATCCCTGGGAACATCTCCAGACAAGGCCTGCTGTCCCCCGGCGTGACCCCGCCCCGAGAACTGCTGGCCTGACATGCAGTCTGACTCGGGGTCACTCCTCTGGATCCACGTCATCTACGCAGACGCCTCCCTTGACCACCAGACAGACGGTGCGTCCATAGAGTCCATTGCGATCGCTGGCGCAACACGGCCCTCGTCCCAGCTCATCGTGGTCAGGGTATCGGGGCTCCCCGCAGGCCAGCCTCCTTCCCATGGGCTACAACTACCTGTACCAGAGGGTGCAGCCCACGGGCACTGGGCTCCAGCACTGGGCTTGGAAAGGGCAGGCGGGTCTTGCCCTGTAAGCTGGTCTTACTCATCCCTCCTTCACCACATAATCACTGACCAGAAGAGGAACGGCAAGGCCGGGCAGCTTATGAGACGCGAGCCCGCCCGGACGCCGGTGCTGTCTGGAAGCGACAGCGAGGGCCCCCTGTCCCCATGGCTGCTTCTGTGAGTAACATGGCAGGAACAGCACACGACCAACGCTCGTCCCTCGGCGGACATGAGGACAGTCACGACACCGCCGCCCACAGAACGCTTTCCAGCCCTCAGCGGGAGCCCGCCCACGTCTCCGGGACGGACGCCAGACGTGGGGAAGCACCTGCATCCAACTCACCGCATCCTCTATGCACCGGAACTGCCAGGGCCAGCCGGCGCGGTACAGGAATGGCCGCAGGTCAAACCTGTTGTCGTCGGGGCTGTAGCTCTCCGCGTGGTACGCGGGCGTCAGCGTGGTCATTTTGTGTCTGTTCGCCGCGTACTTGGAGAAGAAGCGCCTCACCTTGTCAGCCACCTGGTGGGCGAGGACAGACGGGGCCGCGGGTCGCGGGGCGTAGGGACCCAGGCCGGGACTCCCGCTCACCTCACACCGCACACACTAGTGTCCCCCGCGTGCCAGCCGCCCCCCGGCAGCCACGGACGAATGTCCCCGTCCCAGGGCAGCTGGGGGGTTGGTCCCAGGTGGGCTCCTGCCCCAGGACGCTGCGTCAGTGGAGCTGAGCAGGGCACGCGGGAAGACACGTGGCGAGAGGATTCCAGGCGATTCCGTGGGGACCACCACGTGAGCCGGACAGCGGGCAGTGGCCCCACGCAGAGGGCCTGACAACTGGGCGCTGGTGTCACGGGTGACAGAGCGCCACCGTTCCAGGCCACGCAGGCCAACTTGCTGCCCCCAGCCAGACCATCCCCGCAGGGACCGAGTCTGCGGCTCCCTCTGCGGACTATTCGCCATGCGCCGTACCTGCCGCGGGGAGCACACGTCCTTCCACAAGGTGACGAGTTTGCAGAACATGCTGTAGGGCCCGGCCTTCGCGACCTTCCGAAGCCGGCCGTAGACGGACAGCTCCGCGTACGTCATGCCCATGTCTTCCTGCCGAGGAGGGAGAGGCAGCGGGCTGGTGCTGGAGGCGAGCTTGGGGTCCCCACGGCCAGCGAGCCTGGGGCCAGGGGGAGGGGCGGATCCCCACAGGGCCACGAGCAGACATGCGGTCTCACTCCCCCTCACCGCCCGGTGCCACAGAGCCGGCGTTTGGAGAAAGGACCGGCCTGGTTCTGAGGGCTGAGGGACCGAGGTCTGTCCACGCTTCATGCCCCAGAACCTGCAAACTGTGGGTTTAGTTGGGAAAATAAAGGTCTTTGTAGATGTAACCAAGTGAAGGAGCTTGAGATGAGCTGGCCCTGGACATGGGGCGCCTTTGTACGAGGTGGACGGGGTGCATGGGACGCACGGGCAGAAGCTGCTTGAATACAGGGTGGCGGATGCGGCCGCAGCCCAGGGAGCCCCGGGAGCTGGACGAAGGACCCCCCCTTGGATTCCCCCGGCAGGGAGCAGGGCCTGCCGATGACCTGACTTCGGCCTCCATCACATTGAGAGGGCACCGGTCTGTTGTTTAAGCTGCTGGCCTGGGGGTTTGGCTCCAGCAGCCCCAGGAGGCCGATGCCAGGACCAAGGTCAGGCAGGGCAGCCCAGCAGACCAGCCCTGCGCCCTCCCCCAGGGATCCTGCTGTCCCTAAGGATGGACGGCTCAGCCCAGACACCTGGGTCAAGCCGGCCACGAGACGACCCTAGCACGGTTCGAAAGAGCCAGCCTCACACGGAGGTACTTCCGAGTATTTGCTCTAATCCCCCCTCAACTCCCACTGTGCCCAGAACACACAGCCAGAGCCGACGACAGACCAACGGTGCCACTGGCCTTTCCGGGGAACAGAAGGACAGCCCTCACCTCCATCCAGGGCCTGCAGGACCCCCAGTGACCAGGCCCTCCTTCCTGCTCCCCACCGCCCACCTGGTCTTCCTCAGGCCTCAGCCCCAACGTCACCTCCTTGGGGACACCTGTCCTGCCCCCATCAGAGGGACACAGTCACCTTCGGGGCACCCAGGTCCGTGTGTGGGCAATACCAGAGACACCTGGGGCCCTCATGGTTACTCCCACTCATCTGTCCCGGGGACTCACACAGATGGCCGGACGAGCTGGCTCAATGCCGAGCCCCAGGGCCCCGCGGGTCCCGCCAGGGACCTCCTTCAGCGCCCGCTTCTGCGTGAATGTTTTCCAGCGCGACACTTGAATTCTCTAGATTCAACAGTAACACTTGAAAGCTTTGACACCCTCTTCAGTGACGCACAGAACCGAACCAGAAAACCAACAAGGGGACGGAAAACTCGAACCCTACAAACCAACGAGCCCTAAGCGACCTCTCTAGAACATTCCGCCCACGACTGCAGAGCACACGTTCTCCTCGAGGCACACGGGACGTTCTCCAGGACAGATTGGATGTCAGGAAAGTTCAGAAACCCCCAAATACGTGGGACTCCAACTGCACGCTCTCGAGCCGACAGGCGAGAAGAAATCACGAGGAAAATCAGACCTTGCCTGGAGGTGCACGAAAATGACGACGAGGCATAGCACGGCACCTGGGGCGCAGGGGCGCGGCAGTAAGGGGGATTTATTCAGAGAGAAGCCCTCACTTCGCTCCTCGTGCCCCACGGGAAGAAGTGTGAACTGTCAAGCACGCGGTGGGAGACGAGAAAGAGAAGACGGAAAGGGGCTGCAGGACGTCAGGTGCTTCCCGAGACCGGACACGAGCCAGCGGCCCAGGAAACCCGGAAAGCAATTCCGTTCACGGGAGGACGACGGAGATAACGTGCTCAGAAACGAATAACGAAACAAGTGCATGTTCATGCTCTGAAAACTGGAAGACGTTGAGGCCGTAAGAAGCCCAGACTGAGGAGGGAGACTCGCCACACCAGGCCTCAGAGGCTGCGTTCTCTGGGGCGACACCCGCCAAGCCCCGCTGTGCTCTCGGCGCGCCCGTGGAGACCCAGGCTGGTGCCACGTGTGCAGCAGAAAACGACACTCAAACGGGCGTCCAGGGCCCAACGCGGCCGGAATATGTTGAAAGAGAGGGACGAAACGGGAGGACTCCCACTTGCCGACTTCAGAACTTCCTACCAAGCTGTGGTGGCCGAGGGGGTGCGGCCCTGGGGGGGACGGACACGCGGGTCGGCGGAGTCTGGAACTGGAGCCACACACAGACCCGATTTCCACCCGGATGCCAAGGCACTTGCGGGAGAAAGACCGGCAGCAAACGGCGCCGGGTGCCAGACGACGCGTGTGATCCCTTCCTCACACCACACACTGAGACGAACCAACCAGGTCACGGACTTCAAAATGCGAGTCACGCAACAAACTCTCGGGAGAAGCACGGGTAAACCTGGGTGGCCACAGGCGCTGGCGGCAGGACGGTCAGTCGTGACAGACTCTGCAACGGCCCCCGGCCACGGAAGCGGCACCCCGCTGCTGATGGCCCCGACTGCCCCTCCTGGCTCGCAGGCCAGCTTCGAATGGAGAGGACAAGGGCGGTTCTGAGCTCGCACCCCTCCCACCTGCGAGAGACCTTCCCCACTCTCCCCGCTCCAGGGCGTCAGCCTCAAGAAGGCCGGACGGAAATGTCAAAGCAGCAGTGGGACAGGCACCGAGCCCTGGGCTCCCTGGTTGCTCGGGGCAGTAAGGAGGCCGTGGGGGAGCCCAGCTCGGACTCGAGGACGCAGGGACACGGGGAACGGGGACAGAGCCGCCAGCACTACCTCGTCCGTCTGGGACACCTGGCCGTCAGTCAAGGGCTCCAGCTCTGCGGTGGCCGGCGCTGCCAGGATGCTGTGGCCAAGACACACGGGTCAGTTCACGGCTGCCACAGTGCTTGTGGGCACGGGGAGATGACCCCCACACCAACGCCCACGCTCAAGGGCCAGCCTCCTGCAACTGCCCTGTCGACCCTGAGCGGGCTGGTTGGGCTGGGCTTTCCTGGGGAGATGGACGTGGATGTGGGGGGGGCTTCACGACCTGGGGCAGGAGCCGCCGGTGAGGCTACC
The DNA here is from genome assembly GCF_922984935.1 of Meles meles. Lineage (NCBI taxonomy): Eukaryota > Metazoa > Chordata > Mammalia > Carnivora > Mustelidae > Meles > Meles meles. The sequence continues at coordinate 2,461,935 of NC_060073.1, forward strand.
CCACGGGGCTTCTCTGCCCAAGCACCGTCCACATTCAGGGCAGGTCATGTGTCCCTGTGGGGCCGTCCTGGGGGCACCTTCCCACTGGGTGTCAGGGGCACACTCGGCCGCCATCACCAACAAGACATCACCCAGTGTCCCTGGGGGCCACCTGGTCACGGGACCCCACGTGCCCACTGAAGGGCGGAGCTGTTTCCATCAGGCAGGAGGGAGCTGCGGAATGGGGTGCCGGGGGCACGGCCACGTTTCGTGGGGGGCACTCACCCCTGCAGGGCGGGAAGCTGGAAGCGTTCCATGCAGAACTGGACAAAGGCCTTCAGGTCCGTCTTGCTGATGCCACCGATGGGGTTGATGTCCGCGCTGGAGCAGTCGTACTTGGTCAGGTAGCCGAGGAGGCTGCGGGAGTGAGCACGCGGTTTCCACGGGGCTGGCCCCAGGGGCTACAGATCCTGCCCGGGCTCCGGCCCCTCGTCCGCGCCCACAGCCAGAGCTCGGCCGCTCAGAGCCGTCTGCAAAGGGGCAGAGGCAGCAGGTGACCGCGGGGAGGTCCTCAGCAGCCCCGAGAAGGCGCCGAGCCCCTGCTGGGAGCAGCGCATCTGAAGGCGGGCGGCTGAACAGGAGGGCGTGGGGAGGTGCTGAGGGCTGAGTCCTTAGAAGCCCGTGGCGGCCGGGCCTGCTCTCCACGCCAGTCAGCCCCCCTGCCCCCGTCAGATACCTCCTGCGGGGCCAAGTGGTCCTGAAACACACCCTCATCCTCTGCCCAGAACCTGTGAACTCAGGACCCCAAGGGCATCAGGGACTCAGCGGAGGACCGCAGGTGAGGTCCTTATCCTGGACTGTCCGGGGGCCCGAGTGCACTCAGGAGCATCCTTACAGGTCTAGCAGGGGGGCGGGGGCAGAGCGGGAGCCGAGAGGAAGGCGGAGATGCTGCCCTGCCAACACCTTGGGTTCAGCCGGTGAGACCCGCACGGAACTTGGGCCCCACGGATCGGTGGGCTTGACCCGGGGACTCCTAGTCGGTCGTGATCCATGCCCTCCAGCGGACGCCTCTCTCGGCAGCCACCTCTGCAGGCAGGCGTCCATCCTATCCCCAGCCCCCCACCGCCCCTGCCCCCCCCCCACAGAGTGTTTCCTCACCCACCACGTGCCCCCGAGCCCCGTGCTGGTGGCCTCCCGGGCCCGGCCTCTGCCTGTGTCACCCGAGCTCCCAGTTCGACTCCAGCAGGGACACGGCCGCTGGCTCTGCCCGACCGTCCCGCACCCCGTCTGGCTGCAAACACGGCTGTCCCACGAGCACGGGTCCCTCCACCCACACCTGACCCTCTCCTGCTGCTCAAGAGAAAGACCCAGCTCTCGTTCCTCCGGACTCCTCCCAGGGAGCAGGGCCTCGGGCATAAGAGCCCCAGGGCACCAAGCAGAGGGGCGAGTAAAACCGGGTGCCTCCTTGAATGGGGCTCCCCCGACCCCGAGGTGCTCTCTGTCCTGTTGAAAGGGTGGCTGAGTGGGGACAGGGTCTTCTGGCCGAAGGGACAATGGGCTCCATTCCACCATGTGCCTCTGTCCGCCCGCTCCGAGAGGCACTGGGAGATGACCGTGTTGGGGACAGACCCTGCAGGTGAGACCCCCTCGGGGCAAGGCTCTGGCCTGGTCCGGGTCTTAGCACGGAAGCCTGGAGGTAAGTCCCGTTAGCGCACAGGCTGGACCTCAGGACGGCTTTGCTCAAGGAGGCCCTGTCCTGGACTGAATGTCTGGGTTCCCCCCAAAGTCACAGGCTGAAGCCCCACCCCTCAGTGTGACCATCTGGACGTGGGTCCTCAGGGGGTCACGTACTTAACAGAGGTCATGAGGATGAGGCCCTGACCCCCTAGGCCCGGTGTCCTCACCAGGAGGGACGTCGGGGTCTCCCAGGCCACCGTGTGAGGGCGATGGGAGGAGGCGCGTCCGTGGGCGGGGAGGGGGCCCCACCGGGGATGGAGTGGGGGTGCGCTGACGGCCGGCTGCTGCGTGGGGGGCCGGGCTCTCACCCTAGCTCGCTGTCCCGCTGTGGCACCCGCGGGCGGGGACAGTCCAATAACAGGTGGGTTCAAAAGCTCCAAAGACCAACCCCTTGCACGCCCGTGAGCCTAGGTACCGCCCTATGGGCCCTGCCTTCCCGCCCTCCCTGGGCCCACGCTCCCCCACCCCCCAGGCCGCATCTGCTGGGGCTGCATCCAGTCCCCTCTGGCTCGGGCTCGAGCCTTCACCGCCAGCTCCCTGCCCTGGCCTCCCCACACCCGAGCAACAAGCAGAGCAGCCCTTCCGCCCGCTCTGGGAGCCTGTCCTCTGGGTTCTGCACCCCAGCGGGCTGCTCCCCCTCGTGCCGGGAATCTGGCCCCCCCGACTCCCTTCTCCGTCAACATTCAGCCCCACGGCCCGGCTCCTCCGTAGCTTAAGCAGCATTTCGCCGTCTACGGGCTTCCAGGTCGGGGCTGCGGCTCGCCCTGGACTCCAGAGTCCCGTCTAACTGCCCACCACACACGTCCACGGGGGCGTCTGGAGGTGTCGTTCCCCACACGGGACCCTGACTCCCCACCCACTTCCTGCGCCGAACGCTGGCCCAGCCTCCCAGGGGCTCCGGTTGGCGCGGCATCCCCCCACGTCTGCTCCACCAGCAAATCCTGTCGGCTCGCTGACGCCAAAACACGGCAGGAGCCAAGCCCGCCGGGCCGCCAGCCCCACCCCGCCGGGCCGCAGGAACCGGACGGACAGGAGGCGCACCTGCAGTGCCCGAGCATCCCCGACCCACCGGCACCTCCAAGGGCCGACCGCCCTCCCCGTGCGGCCTCGGGGCTCCCCCAGCCGCTCTCGTGCACTCGTCCATCACTTCCACTCTGCCGCGGGCCCACCACGGCCCTGACCTCCCCTCAGCCTTCTGCGCGGGGGACAGAAACCCCCAGAGACCTCAGTGCCTCCCGTGGGCCATGCTCTGTGCGGAGGAGCGTGCACACTGCGTCCTGGGGGAGGGCTGCTTGCACCATCAGACCCGGCTGGCACCCAGGTGTGGGGAGTGTCCCCACCCGTCCCCTAACAAGAAACAGGGTCTCCCTGTTTGGAACGTCTTTGTTCAAACACTGGTGCGTGCTGCCCACTGCTCTCCTGGGAGTGGAAGCTCGGCTCGTGCCGGGGGAAGGCGTCCGTGGGACTAGCCCCGGGCACGGAGCCTCTGACACACCTCCCTGTCGTCACCGGTGCTGCTGGGGAAGAAGGCCCGTCAGGGATGCCCCCCTGGGAGACAATCTGGAAGCCTGAGCCTGGTTTTCCCCATGTGCCTTCTGCTCTGTGTCCTTGGCTGGACCCGACCACAGCCACGAGTGCCCCCCGAGGCTCCGTCTGTCTCCCAGCGAGCACAGGGCACGGGGCTGGCAGCTCACGGCACCAGGACCTGGAGTCTGTGGGGCACCTGTCCTCTGCCGCGTGCTCACCCCTCATCACCTCTCCTTGCGGCTCCCCGGCTCCCACGTCCCTCTCGGCCACCGTCGCCTGGGCCCCGGCTCCACACGAGGATGCAGCTGGGCACGGCTGGCGGGAGAGCGTGACCCCACGTCTGCTGTGGCCTTGGCACTGGGGCTCCCGGCCGGGCTCCCCGACCCGTCTCGCTCGTCACCGCTCCCCTCCAACATCCGACGCCTGTCCTGCGCCCTCTCTCGGCTGGTGACCACCTCCTGTCTCGCCAAGGACGGTCATGGCCCCGAGCCACAGACCCCACCCGCGCCTGTGCCGTCTTCTCTGCAGCCTCCTGTTGCTCTGTGGACACACAAGCCGGGCTCCCAGTAAAGCCAGCCCCCACGCGGCCACCTGCTCTCATCTCCTCATGACACCGAACAGCTGTCCACCCAGTCCCCCTCCTCATCAGTCACTCTGTTCCCTCCCTGCTAGACCTCACTCATCGTACCTCCCCGTCTCACTGCTCCTGCCAGCTACCACCCCACGCCTCCCCTCTCTGGCAGTGTGAAACTTCTAGAAAGAGCTGACCCCTGGTCCCCTCACCCACCACTCTCCGACCTGCCCCGAATGAGCTCCCAGTACCTCCCTCAGACAAGACGGGCTGTGCAGAGAAGTGACAGTTGCTCTCTGTCCTGGTGGGCTCTCACCACAGGACATTTGCACAGGCCATTCTCCTGACTACATTTCCCTTCCTCCTTTATAAACCAACTTCTCAGAGAGGCCTTCCCTGGCCACCCTACTTACAAGCCCAAATTCCCAAACTCCCCCGTGCCTACCCTGGTTTTCTCTGTAGACTTTCCACTTCCTACACACACGATTAGTTTTCCTATTACCTGCCTCCTTCCACTAGAGTAAAATGGGAATTACTTTTCTGTCTTGTTCATGGCACCAAGAAGACCACCTGCCATGTGACCCACGTTTTATCAATTCCCCGAAGAGTGAGCAAATCAGAACGCAATGGAACCAAAGTTAGGATGAAAAGTCACATTTAACGGAGAACCAACACGGCAGAGACCACAGACCGGACGTCCCCCCCAGGATGCAAGCAACACGGAGATCATAGATGGGGACACAGCAAGGGGCAGTCATCGCAGCGGGGACAGGAAGCAAACAACAGAGGAAGGACAACTGAAACGCTCTTGTGGCTGTAGACAGACTTCTATGACCCGGAAGAGGCCTGGCAGCAAAAAGTGACGAAAACAGATGAATATGTAAATAGGCACCATGGAGAACCTTTATGCCCCCAGAAGCCCACTCCCCGCCCCCCGGAAAGAAATCACCGTTGTTTGCTTTGATATTAAATCCCAGAAGACAACGGTCAGCGTTGTGATAGGGAATGTGCAATAAAATCGTCACAGCGGCGGCACCACGTCAACGATGACGAGTCAAACCCACGCGCAAAGGCCACCAGAGCAACAGACGGCACCATTCCGCACTCCGCGGGGTCCGGACATGCACCAGCTGTCCGCCCCTCCTGAAAAATCACTTCCTGCAGAAGCCTGCTGGTAACAGAAAAGCAATGAGAATTGACAAAATGCGCATGAGAACGGTGAGAATTTTTTTACCAGCTAGAGGGAGCTGATCTCAATTGGTCGCAATTAGGAAACAGGATCCGAAAGTCCAAAGCAGTGTTTAACAGAGAACACATGCGGACATTCAAGCACGCAGGAAGATTTAAGACCTTCACGCCACAGACAGGAAGATGGATGGATGAACAGGTGAGTGGACAGACCGATGGACACACGGGCCGCTGGGTGGATGGAGGGATGGACGGACGGACGGAGGGATGGACGGACGGACGGGTGGGTGGATGGACAGATGGACTGATACACAGAGGAACAGACGAACAGATGACAGAGAAAGTTCCCGACGTCCTCTGCTAACAAGGCGCAGTGAGGACGCCTGAGCAACCCGCCTACGAGAAGCGGGGACACGAGCGGATCAGTGTTCCCGGCCTTCGCCGCGCACACGAAGGTTCAGCTGAAATTTATGTGAAGAACAACAGGGAGGGCTCTGAGTGTTTCTGAGCAACAATATGAGGGAGTATGTCAAGTCTGTGTCAGAGACGAGCTACCTGCCTGGAAGAGAAAACTGGGCACGGAGCAGGGACCCAGGACAGCTGGAACTGCCCAGGACAAGCGATGGGTGAGACCCAGCAAGGTGGGGTGGGGAGACAGACTCCAGACCCAGAGCGAAGGGCCCCAAGCCGGGCGCAGGGGCTTGCTGCCATCCCGGCGGGGACCTCCGGTCTACAGGCCAGTGGGCAGGGAGCCAGAGGGAAACGGTGAGGACCTGTCTCCACACCCGAGTCATCCGGAAGGTCTGGAGCACTGACGTCCTGCGGGTACCAGACGTGGCCTGTGCCATGGGGTGATGTGACCCCCACACCATGCATCTCCCAGACTCAGTGAGAACGGGCAGGGGCCTGGAAACACCATCTTGGGGAGCGCGCACCCTTGGAAATCTGGGGCACTCGGGACTCGGGCGCACGCACCTCTCGTCCACGTTGGCCGATCCGAGCACCAGCAGTCCTCCGCGAGCACCCCGGGCCCAGAGGCTCAGCTGAGCGAACAGATACGCCAGGACCATCCTTAGCCGGGCCTGGGGGACACGACAGGAAATGTCACCCTGGGCTGGACACGGCAGGGCACACTGGCTCCCCCCGCCCCATACAGCTCCAGGGAAAGGGGCTCCAAGTAGTGTAGAAGCTTTCTAGCATGCAGAGGACGCAGGGTCCTCCGGGCCCGACCGCCGCCACGTCACTCATGCAGGCGCGACGGGCGAGATGGACGGAGCCGGAGCCCGAGCCAGGGGGCGAGAGCGTTCGGGGCGGGATGGGCCCCGTCGCACCCCTTCACAGCCGGCATTTCAGGAGGAGGGAAGGCCGCTGTGGCCAGAAAGAAGGGACAGAGATGGGACAGAGCGCAGCAGCTAGAGCCCAGGGACCCTCCACCAACCGGCCGGCCGGGCCCCCCCGAAGCAGCCTGGGGGGGGACACGGGGAGCCACTCCCCGGAGACGCAGGAAACACACACACGTGCGCATCACGTCTCACCAACTCGCATGCACACGCACGTGCACTCACAGCTGCGCACACACGCACACACACGCACGTGCGTCCACCCGGGCAGCCCTTGCAGACACCCGCAGCCTCCTGCTCTCACACATGCACACACGGGGGCAGGCGCACCCTCGGCCGGTGCACGAGGCCCCGGGCTCCCTGTGGCTCCCGTGCGGGGATGAGCGCCCGGCCAGGAGGCTCACCTGCACGTTCTGCAGGGCCAGGTTCTCCCTGCTGCTCCCCCCGTGAGCCGCGAACAGAGGCCTTCGACCCGTCACCAGGCTAAAGATGCCCACGACGGCCGTCACCGCGGGCTCGATGTTGAGACCGATGTGGTGGCTGCCAGGGAAAGGGCAGGTGTGATGGGGGTGTGTGCGCACACGTACCGCACACGCAACCCCGGATTCACCGTCCAACCACGTGAAAGTGCGCGCTCCGCGGGCGAGCTCTCGGGCTGCATCCGGTTCCAGAATGCGCCGGCGCCCGGGACGCAAGGACGACAGGAAGGAGGGGTGCGATCAGACACAGCGAGGGTCTGGGGGATCTGAAATAGCCTCCCTAAGCCCTGCCTCACGGGAACCCTAGGAGCCTGTGCAAGCCCGGACGCGCGTCTGGCCAGGAGTGTGGGCTTGGGCGAGGCTCCCGCGGGCGCTGGTCCCGCCCGAGCCCCCACCCCACGCCACCACCCCCGCACCTGCCGATCTGCTGGGCCAGCTCCCTGGCCCTGGTACACGTCTCCCGGGACGAGTTCTCGCTGGCCATGTAGCAGGTGGTCAGCACGCGCCCGCAGAGGTCCCGGGGGTCCTGCGGGGTGTAGCTGAGCTCGTCCACGATGGCCCGGACGTCAGCCAGCACTTCCTGGTCTGAAACCGCCAGATGACGGGGAGCGGGTGGCGGCCCCCGCTGCGCAGAGCCCAGTCCCTCCCTTCGCCCGGGCAACGTCTCCCCACGTGGAGTTCCCCCTCGTGCTTCCAGCGTGCACGTTAAGGGGACAGTCGACGCAGGGTGCACGGGGGAGGATGTCGACCCGGCTGCCGGAGCCCAAGACCCAGGCCACACGGCCAGCGCCCGGCAGCAGCAGCGGGCTTGATGGCCACAGCCACGCGGGCCCGAGCCCCAGGCAGGGGCTCTAACGGCCGGCTGTCCCAGGTCCTGCTGTGCCACCTGGGCACGTCCGCAGAGCCCCCTTCACCCGCGATGCCCGGGACCCGAGGTCCCCCTCGGCCCAGTCCCCACCCCGGAGCCTCGCTCGGGCCACAGCGTGCTACCTACTTCCCTGCTTCACGGCCTCGCAGACCTGGCGGCACATGGAGTAGACGAGGCAGGCGGTGGCCGCGCTGTCCACCCCGCCACTGAGGGGCAAGAAGAACCCGGCCTGGAACGGGCCAACCGCAGGCAGGGGTGAGCAGGGCCTTGGCGGAGCAGCGCACCCCGATTTGGCCTCACTCCACCCAGAGACGCAGGGGGCAGAAAGCTGCACGTCTCAGACGGATCTTCTAGAGGGAGGGGAGCTCCCAGGGCGATGGGCACGGAGGACGCGTCCTCCACGGGCAGACGGCAGACCCACGGACCGCTGGGAGACGCTGTCCTGTCCCGCTCAGAGTCACCGGACAGGACCCCAGAGACGGAACCAAACCTGCACAGGCCCTTTGACCTCTGTGTCACGTACACTAAGCAGCTGACAGAGGCCGCGTGAAGGACAGACGTCCCAGCCTGCCACAGACTCGGACGCAAACGCTGGAAAGCTTACCTGGCGGCTGCGTCTCAGAAAGTCCCAGAGCCAGCACGCGGGTCCGAGGCTGCGGGGCAAGGGGGCGCGTGAGGCCGGGAGCCGCTGACCCGGTCGGCAGTTCACCTGGGCCATGTGCCAAGGCGGGAGCCGCGGTGGGGAGGACTGCGGAGGGGGGAGGGGCGGCTCCCGATTCACCAAGTCTCTGTGTTAAGCACTTCATGGGAATCAACACATTTTTCCCTCCAAACTGCCCTGGGAAGTAGGTGATTATCTTTTGGTCCCGTTTTCAAACAGAAAAACTGAGACACAAAAAGGAAAGGCCAGGCTTGGCGTCGGTGCCCAAGGCCCCGGCACGAGGAAGCGGCCTGCTGGGCCAGGAAGCCAGGCCGTCTCGCTGCGCCCCGCATGGCCTCCCAGCTGATGCCGCACGGCCTCCTTGCGGAGCGGCCACCCTGGGCACGGTCTGGGAACCAGCTGCCCACACGGCTCCAGCCCCCGCCTCCCTACAGCGGGCGAGGGGGACGCCCCGGGGCCCAGCACTCCCGACCCCGAGCTCACACGGGCGGCCGACCTGATCTCCTCCTCGGGACTATGGTACGTCCACTCCACGGGCTCCGACGGCGGCTCCAACAGGTCCTCGCGGCACGAGAGGGCAAAGTCCACCTTCACACGGGGGTAGGGGCTCACCTTGCTGGCCTGCGGACGCACGTTCGTGACAGTGTGACGCCGGTGTGGCACCAGGCCCGCGGGACTGCGTGTCGGGTCTCGGCCGAGCCCTTGCTCCCAGCGGGACGGCCGACGTTGAAAGCAGCCGGAACCGGCCAGCGTTGGAACCCTCGTGCGTCGAGGGGCCGCTGCCGTGGACAGTCTGGACGTCCCTCAAAGACGAAGGCACGGAGTGACCACGCGGCCCAGCAGTTCCCCGCCCGAGCGCAGGCCCCAGAGAAGCCGCTCGCACAGAACCCGTACACACGTCCGCGGAGCGTCCGTTCATCAGACAGAAGGCAACATGGGCCACGTGCCCTCCGCAGGGGCCGGTCATCACCGCAGACACATTCTCTGGATGTGCTGCTCCGTGACACAAGCCGGACACGATCCCATCCATGCGCCACGCCCACAACAGGCAAACCCAGAGGCTGAAAGCAGGCTGGTGGCCGTGCGGGGCGGGAGGGGGCGCAGAGGGGGCCTCGCGGCTCCAGGTCTGTTCGTGCTGCGGCGCCGAGCCGAGGGCTGCGCCTCCCCGGGAGCAGCCAGAAGCCCCCGCAGCACGGTGCGGCACAGTGACAGCTCAGTCGCGTGCTCAGGAAGAGTCCCTGGGGCGTCGCGGAGCACCCGTGGGTCTCCGTGGACTCACCGCCAGGTTTCGAGATGAAATCTCCGCCCTGTGGCTTCGGACGTCCTCCAAATCCAACGTGGCGGCGAGAACCTCCTGGAGAAGGGGTCGAAGAGGAAGCGTGATTCCCGCTCCCCTACCCGCGCGGCGGACTTGCCGTTCTCACGGGTGTGCCACATCGCACACGAGAGTCACACCTTCCAAGGCAGGGACATTCCCGGGGCCCAGGGAGAGGGGACAGCCAGTGCTGCGGCTGACCCAACGCCCTTCCCTCTCACTGCTGCCACCAGAGCCTCCGGTGAACTCAGACACGCGGTCGCGGTGCCTCAGTCACGGCCCAGGGCCACGTCTGCCACAGACTTCTGATGCTCGGGAGCAAGGGTTCCTTCCCTGCCTCCCACGGGCTGCGTGGAGAGGAAACGGCTGAGCGGCCGCCGCTGCCCTGCGACCGGGAGGAGAGGCAACCCCAGGTCCAAGCCCGCACAGAGGAGGCCAGGCTGGAGGACGGCAGGGAGCTGGACCAGGGCCCCGGCCAGCCACGCGCGGGGCCTGGAGGTGCTGCCTGTGTGATCGGGTGACGTGTCCCTGCCCTCAAACCCAGATGAGACAGGAGTGTGAAGAATACAAAAATACCACAAAACAGAAAAAGAGCAAAATTTCAAAAAACAGCAAAAAAAAAGATTTTGATTCATTTATGTCTTTCTTTATGAAAACACCCCCTCGTAAAATTGCGTCACTAGAACATCGTCACCGCACGCAAGTTGGGGCAGCAAGAGCCAGTCCTGCGCGCCGCATGACACGGGGGCTGTGGCCCCCCAGACTCGTGTGGACGGGCCTGTGGGCAGCTGCTGTCGTCAACAGCGGGCCGGACCCCAGCTGGACACACCCACAGAGAGAAAGAGAAAATGGAGCGAGCGCATGTGTCCTTTGGCCTCCCCGTCATTTCCCAAAGTGATGGGCCACCAAAGCCACCGGGCTCTCCACAGGACAAAGCCAAGGGACGTGTGAGGCCACAGAAAACAAAGAGAGCCCAGATGATGTGACCGCGAGAAGCAGCCTCCGCTCCACCTTCCCCAGGACGGGTCAGCGCCCACAGACACGCCTGACGGAGGCGTCCGAGGAGCCAGCCAGCCCGTGAGGTCCGGAAGAGCCTGAGAAGCGCGTCCCGGGGAGGGTCAGCAGCTCTGCGGCTCTGTGTGACGGTCCCGAGTGCCACACGATGTCTTCTGTTCACTTTAGGTGAATCACAGAGGAAGTGGCAGGATGGCACAGAGTTTGGCCCGAGGACGGCGATGCCCTCACCCCCTCTCCCTGCACGCTTGGACAGAATCCAAGAATTCCAGCCCGAGAGCCCCGGGAGACAGAGGCAACGGCCCTCGGGTTCTTGTGCTTACGAATCAGCTGGGCGTCTGCTTCAAACACTGATCCCCAGGGTCCGATCCCCAGGGTCCAACCGTGAGGCCCAGAGCCTGCAGGGACCCGCACACTGGGTGTTCCTGGTGCAGGTGACCCCCCCGTGCGCTGCCAGTCAGTCCCGGGTCAGTTGCCCGCGGCTCTGATGTGCGGCCCAGCGTGTTGGCCACGTCGACCTGGCCTGAAGACAGCTGGGCATTCCGGCGGGACAGAGGACGCACTGCCTTCTGCACAAACTTGACCTTTCTGTCAAACCCTCCCGTCTCCATTGTGACGATGCAGACCCCTGCAGGCCTCTGGGGACAGGGTCACACAGCAGGCGTGGCCCGAAGGTCAGCTGGGAGGCAGGGAGCGTCCCTGCTGCCAAACTCCCGCCCTGCACCAGGCCAGGAGGCATCGTGGAACTCGCTGGCTCCGCTCCGAAACCCGGAGCGGTTTTATAACCACTGCCCTGCCCACACCCCAGCAAGGCCGCGGAGGTGCCAGATGTCACCTCCCCGATGTGAGCTCCCGCCGGGCCGCGCGGAGTTTCGCCGTGAGCTCGCTCGCGCTGCTGCCCTGCCTCTGAATCAGCGTCTCCCCCGTCCCCCGTCCCCACAGGCAGGCGGCTTCCGAGTGACGATAGCAGATGCCGTGGGAGGGCCCGCGGGAACCCGGGGCTGACTTTCCGGGCCTGCGGTGGGACCCGCACTTGAGTCCGTTTCTGGCAATAATAGCCTTTTCCTTTTGTTTTGAATTTAAAAGCAAAAATCAAAAAAAAAAAAAAAGAAAAAAAAAGCAAGAGCGAACAGTTCTCCACAAGGACTTTCTCTCCCTCCACTGTGAAGGACATTCACGCCCAACATGGCCGATGGGTTAGCGGGACAGACGGCGCCCAGACCCATGTCCTCTGGAGGAGGGCGCGTGTCCACCAGCTCCGTACAGGCCCACTTGGCTCCCCCCTCCCTGGTCCCTGTGCCCCTGGACTGTGGGGATGCCCCTCTGAGCGCACCCATGGCTCCCATGCAGACACGCCCGCCCACGGCCGGCTGGCTGCGTCCAGTGAGACCACAAGCCCCACGGTGACAGGCCCCCCAGAGGAGCATCGGGGCTCCCAGGACATGGGGGCAGGGGGACGCGGGGGCTGGATGGCATCGGGCCCACAGCTAGCACAGACACGCGCGTGCCTGGCCACGTGGGGAACAGCGAGCGGGTCTCGAGCTCCCCTGTGCTCCGTTCCTGTAGACGCGGGCCCCCCGCCAACGACCCCCCTCGCTGCGGGGACCGGGACCGATGCCTACTTATTCCCGAGGAGGCTCCGGTTCCACATCCTCCCGGGGGTCCCAGGGTCCCCTCTCTGCTGTCAGCACAGCCGCCCCCCGCCCCAGTGAGGTCACCCCCAGGGCACGCACGAGCTTGCTTACCACGTCGTCCAGGGAGAACTGGGAGCCCTGTGCGAAAACGCGGCCGTTCATGGCGATCAGGGCGCAGCCGTCATAGTAGAGCCGGTCCCCGTCACAGCCCTTCTGGTTGGCCAGCAAGTAGACCCCACCATTCTGGAGAAGACGCGGGGCAGCAGGACCTCACCTCCCCGTCCTCAGCCCTCCCGCCACGCCACAGGGAGCACCCCGGCAGGGAACCCGCACGCACGCCGTGGGCCCTTCCAACGCCCGTCGCCACCCGCAGCCGCCAGCCCCCCAGCGCCCTCACATGACCGCAGGAGGTGGGGGTCCAGGGAAGACAGACCCCACACGGCAGAGCCGAGACCCGAAGCTTTGCTGGCCCCAAGCCTGTCCCGTGACTGTGCCATGCTGCCCAGCGAGAGAGGCCACCCGAGGGCACTCCCCGTGCTCTGGCTCAGCGCCAACGAGCCCGCGGCACTCCTGCAGCCAGCGTCGCGCCCTGGGGACGGGTCCGGATGCTGGGGAGTGAGCCTGCGGCCGCTGGACACCATGAGCCCGTGTCCTGCTCCAGGGAGGGATGGCAGCGCCTGCCTCCCCGGTTGCCGGGGTTCAATGAGGTCAGGCGGGTGGGGCCCCAGCAGACGAGTCCCTGCACAGTTGCTGAGCCCTGGCCATAACACGGGCACCGGCACCCGCCGCGCAGGCCTTGTCCGCTGGGTTCCGGGGACTCGGGCGTGGGGGACGCAGCACCGGCCCGCAGTGCGCACACCCCGGCATCGCGGCCTAGTGCCTACCTTGGCGGTGGCCATGGTCACCAGATCCACCCTGGTGTGGGCTTTGCGCAGCACGTGGTGGCTGCCCGAGGCGTTGGTGAAGATCTCCACGCCGTCCAGGCCCATGTCCACGTGCGGGCTGCGGGCAGAGGCGGTTGACAGGAAGAGACGGGCTGCGTCCCCTCCCCGCCGCCCCCAGCCCCCAGGTCTCCAGGCCACACCGCCAGGGCTGCCGCGCGTGGGGCCGGGCCTGACCTGTGGGGCGTCCAGAGCTCCTCACAGATCTCGCTCCCGATGCAGGTGTCCCGGGTGGCCAGCACTGCGTCTCCGAAGGGCACGGTCTCCTGTAGCCAGAGGACAGGGCCCATGAGATCCCTTGGCCGTGTCCCGTCCGGGCTGTGTCCTGACCTCACCGCCCTTTCCCTCCCCATCCCAGTGTGGAGCAGTCCCAGCCCGGGCGGCCTGGCACCAGCGGGCATCTCACTAGCTGGGGGCTGTGCTCTGCGTGGCCGCGGGGCTCACTGTGTCACTCTGCGCTTGAAGCTTCCTTGGCACAATCCCCACAGTCATCCCCGTTATTAAGAATAAAGGGTCTCATTTAGCAAGGGCCACTCTACGCCAGCCGTGGCACCGTGCACCTTTCTGCGTCACCCACGCTCTCGCCGGTCTGACCCGGTGGTCCCACCCCTGTGCCCGGCAGGACCCGAGGCTCATTCAAGAAACCTGAGAAAGATCGCCCAGAGCCCAAGGGGCCGGGCCGGTGCACCAGCGTGTCCGTCACCAAGAACCACATTCACCAACCACGCATGGCAGGAGCCCCCCAGGCAGGCACAGAGCCTCCCCCGGGCTACCAGGCGGGGCCACGGAGGCCCTGAGCCCCCCACATGCTGACTGGTCACGCCGACGCCGCTGCTACACGCCGGCATGGGTCCAGTTTGGCTCCGACCCGTAATCCCAAAGTTACAGAAGAGGTGTTACTTTGTTCAGCCAAGAAATGATCCCGAGGCCTAGAGCACATCCCAGAACACCTGGCCGGGCTCCCTGCTCTGTGTGTGTGCGTGTGTGTGTGAGCGGGACACCCAAACTGCCCACGGCAAGAGCCACTTTCTTCTCTGATGCCTCCCGCCACGGAAGGACAAGGTCATTGTTCACTGTGGCTACGAGGACAGCCCTCCCCAGGACCCCTGCGCCCCTGCACGATGGCCACGTGGCAAACGTGAGCACGTGGGCACGGCTGGAATCCACACCCCATCCTGAGAAGGCCAGGGTCAGAGCGACAGGCTGGTGAACCACGTATCCAAAGCCGGGCTCACGGACCGCCCCTCCTCCGGGGACCTGAACTGTCCGCGCAGAGCAGGTCCTGGGCAGTCCTCACCCCGTTCCTGGACACGCCCCTCAACCTTAACCCACAGTTACTGAAGCCAATTCATGGAACCCCCTTCAAGCAGCTACCCCCAAAATCCTTCCAATGGCAGATTCCGTCCCACGTCAGCCCCGCGAGTCTCCCCTGGGATGGATTTTAGGATATACCATGATCCCATAAGAATGAAATGGGGAGCATCCCACTGTCCGGATTGCAGCAGACACGTCTGTTTCAGACACAGACACAGGGACACATACAAACACCCACAGAGCCTGTTCTGGGTCACGATGACTTTAGAATGTGCTCACTGCTGCAGTGCAGGGTCAAAGGAGTGTCCAGGTCACTTGGGAGGTGACCAGACCCGCCCTAACCTCAGCCATGCCCATTCCTGCCTGTCCGTGCAGAAGGCGCTGAGCCCAAGCTGGCCCCCGGAAGGGCCTCACTCACGAATCAAAGCCTGTGCCAGAGGCATAGTCTGGCTCCCAGGTGGGGGTAACCCCCATCCAGGAGCCAGGGCGGCCACTGTCCTCCAGGGACAAGGCAGAGGAAGCCACTGATGGCGAAGAGGCCAGCGGATGCGGAACCTCGCGGGAATCAGGGGTGAGGGACCCCGCTCTGGCTCAAGTCTGTCCCTGAGATCCTGATGAGTCTCGGCCGAGCCATCCGCTGGAGGGGGTCCATAAATGGCCGTGAGCCACCTGGAGTGTAGCCATCGGGGTACGGAGAACTCAGTGTTATGAGCTAAACTGTGCCTGTTGGAGCGCTGATACCCCCTCCCGCACTTCAGATCGTGACCCTATCTGGAGCGGGGGCCTTGTAGCACGTGGTTAAGGTAACATGACGTCACCAGGGTGGCCCTGATCCAGTGTGACCGGGGTCCTCACAGGAAGAAGGAATCAGGACACAGACGCGCACGAGGGACGACACCATGGGGACCCAGGGGGAGAGTCTGGGGGACCCGCCCTGCCTCCCGGGCATCGGCCTCCAGGGCGGAGAGGCAAGCATCGGTCACTCAGCACCGGCCCCTCCATCTGCGGTGCTGTCTTACGGCAGCCAGAGGCAAGTGATACCCCGGCAGGCAGGACGGGACCGCAGGCAGAACCGAGGAGGCAGGGCCCCGCAGCACCTCTGTGCCCCGGCTTGCGACCACCTGCGGGAAGCGGACAGAACAGGGTTCCAGCCGTCACCCCAGCAGCTCCCCGCAGGAAGAGGGTGGGCGCGGCCCCCGGATCCAGCCGGACGATCACAGCCCAGAAGGCCAGGCCAGCCAGGTCCAAGAGACATGATGCCAGACGCTGGATCGTTGCACACTCAACAGGCAGCCTCGTAAAGTCTCCTTGAGTTTTGCAACCAGAACCCTCCTTCCCCAACCCCAAACTTGGCTGCTTGGGTGGTCCCTTGGCCCAGGCAGCAGCCCAGCAAGGAGGAGCCCACTGAGGAGGGGTGAGGACCCCTCCCGCAGCTCCGCTGGCACCCCAGCTCCCCAGTATCCCAGCAGGTGAGCCAGAGAAGGGGGGAGGCACGGACGGGCAGAGCGTCACTGACGGAAGAGAAAGGAGGCGCCCAGCACCCCCGGGGCTCCATCCTCCCGGCTCGTACAGGAATCTCTCCCCGTGTTTGGTTTCGTTCCTCCACCCGTCAGGGCGGGTTAGGGTCCTGCCCCACGTGGTGCGCGTTAGCCCGGAACAGGGACATCAGGCTGGAAAATGAGACCTCGTCACACTCACCTGCTTCGTCACGTCCTGTATCATCCGGGGGAGAAAATACTCCTCTGTCTGCCTGGGGAGGGAAGCACCGCAGACCTGAGGACGAGCATCTCAGAGAGCAAGACGACAGCGTCCCAGCGCGAGCAAACCCCCGCCCCGAGCTCCGAACCCACGGCTCGGCAGACGGCTGTCAGCTGCGCACGCGCCTTAACCGTCCCCGTCGGGGGAAGAGAAGCACGGAGGGTGAACAGAGGAAGCTCTGGTGCGTTCTCCTCGCGGGCACCACGGTGCCTGGGGGCCTCCGACCGACTGGGCTTCCCCGCGCCTTGTGGTCCGGCGCTCCTGAGACACATGTCACAGCTGTGCTCTGCAGAGCCGTCACGCTTCCCCCGGGGAGAAATCCAGCGGGACGTCCTGACCGGTCTCTGAGCCCGGAACAGCACGCCGCATCAGCCCACACGACTGCGAACCCGTGTCGTCACCGAGAAGACGGAACGGTCTCCCAGCGGGACGAGACGGACAGTCTGACACAGAGCTTGGGTGAGAGGCCTCCCCAGGGGCTACGCGGAGAGCTGGGATGTATAAAATAGTTCCCAGATCCAAGCCCAAATGGGGCGTTACCAGAACACCAGGAAGACCTGGAGTTACGTATATTTCTTTTTTCTGAGAATTCACAAGAACCTTCTGGGATGATGGCAGCAGCTTTTACTTAAGCAAATCCTAACGCTGGGAAACTGGAGGGTGCTGCCTTCTGTCCCACGCTAAGGACGGGGATGGGGACACGCCACACTGCTGACCTCCGAGACGCCCAGCCGTCCCACAGCGAGCTCTCTACCCACCACGGGCAAGTCTGCTGATGGCGATGCCGCTGAGTCAAAATGCTCATTAAAGGGAAGAGTCCCCACCCCAAGGTTCGTCCCTTCCCCTCCTCCCCCGCCCCCCCCCCCCCAGGACCCACTGAGGACGAGACCAAAGCAAACCACCGGGAGACGGTATTCCGCGGTCACCACCACGCTCAGTCTCTGCTCCAAGGCCAGCGATCACCGCGTACCTCGTGGGTGAAACTCACCGGGCTTCATCCAGACCCAGACATCGTGAGTCCAGGCCCTGCACTGGCCTGTCCTCTGGAGCTTGGCTCAGGCCGGCCCGACCTCCTGCCACGGACCCCGCACCTGACTCCTCTGCACAGCCTACGCCCTTCTCCCGCTGGAAACCCTTTCCTCCCGGCCCACACCCTCTGGAAAAACCTAGCTGCGGACTCCTGCCCAGAAACTCGCTTTGGCCGTGCCGCCAGAAGCCTTCTCTGCCCGCAAACAGCTACAGAGCCCGGGTGACACCTGCCTCACCGCGCTTAAGTCTGGGGGCGCAACTGAGAACATAACGAAAACGAGCAGATTCTCAAGTTCTCTGCAGTCAAGAACTGGGTTATATTTTCTCGTTTTCTCAGGCCTGAAGCTGTCATGGGGTCATCACTATGGTAGGGACACAGGGACGTGCCCAATCATCGAGACCATTTTGGCACTGCGCCCGTGGGTAAAAACCTCTGTCGTTTCACTGGTGCCGAAGAGAGTGGCGGCTCTAGCTCGGTGCCTGCCGCCACCCCGCCACGGGCGTCATCACGCGAGCGCCGTCTGGAGGAGCCGCCGCGAGACCCACACGTCCACACGACGGGGACGCGCAACACCAGACTCCCAGGAAATGCAGAGATAACGCGCCCCAGGAACAGATCTCAGAGATGACCGACGGCGGAAGATGACAGGAGAGCCTGTGCGCGATGAAAAGGCTCTGAAACACTGGGACCTGCACAGATCTGAAGAACAGAGTCTCCCGCGGGGCACAGCACAGAGGACGGGGTTAGAGGAACGAGCCCCAGGAGAAAATACAGGTACGTGGGCAGAGAGCGGACTGGAGACCCGGACTCGTGGTGCCCGACAGCGAAGGCAACAGAACGAAAGCATCCGGGAGCGGGAGAAAGAAAACGTTCCCCAGATGACAGCCCGACGGCTGGGGGCGCCGGGGGGCGCAGCGGGTGAAGCGTCTGCTTCGGCTCAGGTCATGATCTCAGGGTCCTGGGATCGAGCCCCGCGTCGGGCTCCCTGCTCAGCAGGGAGCGCGCTTGTCCCCTGCCCGTTCCCAGCTCCTGCTCTCTCACTCCCTCTCAAATGAACAAATAAATCTTTAAAAATAATTAAAGTCCCGACGGTCATAACACAGCTGGGCGCGCGCGGGGAGGGCAGGAGGGGCCCAGCGGCTCGAAGCAGCCCAAGGCCCGGCAGTGCCGACAGCTGTCCGCCCTGACGGCCGCCGGCTGGTGCACCTGCTCCCGCCTCGACGTGCCTCACACGGTCCCCGCTGTCCCCAGCCTGCAGCTCCCTGCGGGCGTCCCGCCTCATCCCCGCGAGGCGCCCACATGCTCACAGCATGGGGGGGGCCGCTGCCCCCCAGAAGGCCACACCCAACTGTTCTATAAAGTCGCCCTTGGTCTGGTGCCCTCGCCGGGACCTGGTGCATCCCAACTTTCAATTTTACCGCTCAGGGGTGCAGAGAGGAACCCCACGGTGCCACCGGCTCACACTGGCCGGAGTTCTCGCACCCTCCGGCATCGCCTCGCCCGGTTCAATTCATTCATTGACGATTGACGATTCAATTCATCGTCGCTTCTGTTCAATTTCGCCGTTGTTCTTTGTACCTTTCGTTGCCCATTTGAGTTTCCTGGATTGAGAACTTTTTCTGTTTTTTATTGATTCAGGAGTCCCTTATACACCCTGAGCAGCAAGCTTCGGGCATTCGGCAAATACTGCTGGGTCCCCACCACCCGCCGGTGCCCTTCTCAGAGCTAAGGACACCACGAAGGCAGGGACAGGCCACGCTGACACCGGCCACACGCTGTTCTCCGCGCCTCACACGCCAACTCGCGTCAGCCCCACAACCATAGCCCTACGGGGTCACCGCTATCACTGGCCCCAAGGTGCACAGAGGTCGGGTCGTTTTCCTGGCCCCAAGGAGCCCGGCCAAGTGGCAGAGGCAGGGTCTGACCTCCCACCGCCAGAGACGCCTGCTCTGT
Source organism: Meles meles (assembly GCF_922984935.1). Taxonomy (NCBI): domain Eukaryota; kingdom Metazoa; phylum Chordata; class Mammalia; order Carnivora; family Mustelidae; genus Meles; species Meles meles. The sequence goes on from NC_060073.1 coordinate 2,481,244, forward strand.
AAGAGCCGCAAACAAGCCCTCCATGTGGCTTGGATCCGAAAAGGGGCTTCACCTAAGCAAGCACGAGAAAACGAGAAAGCGCGCTCAGAAGATGGTCACATACAGATTCCAGCAGAGATGGAGGGTCGGAGGATGGAATCTTCTGGAATGTGGGAAATCAGAGCTAAGACCACTAGAGAAGATGGCCCAGGAAATCGGATCCCCAATCAAGAGACGTTCCAGAAACAGAACCCAGAACGGAAACTCGCCCAGAAAGGACAAACTTTCCCAAAGCCAAGGGTCACGGGGCCACAGAGGGCCTCACACAAGGCCCCAAAGACCCACACCAAGGCCCGTAGAACAAAATGTTAAAAGACCAAAGATAACGAGAAGCTTCTCCACCAGCCCTGGAGAGAAGAAACTTGGAGTAGCAACAGGCTTCTCCCCAGCGAGGGCACAAGCCAAAGAGAATCCTTCAAGGGACACACTTAAAACTATGCAAAAAAGTTATGTTTAACCTAGAGGTTTTTTTTAATTCTGCAAAACTAATCATCACACATAAGAGCCCAATAAAGACATCTGCAAGCAAGCAAGGTATCAGAAACCCCGCTCAGTGATCTTTGCTTAGAAAGTTGGAATTTACCATAAGAAGTGGACTTGGTCTTCCCAGCACTGAGCTGGCCCTGAAGGTGTTTTCATGTTAATGGTGTCAGTGGGGAAGGCCCCTGGTTGCCCGGGGGCCAGCCCGGGAGTTGGAGCTTTCAGACCCATCTCCAGGACTGGGGAGGGACCACTGGCTGGGGGTGGAGTTCAGTGGCCAAAGGCCAATGATTCCATCAGTCATGCCTGGTCGCGAAGCCTCCAGAACACCGCGGAGAATGAGGAGGGTCGGGGAGATCCCGGGTTGGCGGCCACGTGGAGATCTGGGGAGAGCGCTGCACCCCCAGAGCCAGCCCCGGGCGTCTCTCCCACCTGGCTGTCCTGATCACATCCTCTTAGAGCAAACCGTGGTCCAGAAGCCAACCTCAGGAGGGGTGGTGGGAACCTCTGGAACCTACTAGAAGCCACGTGCCTGCCCATGAGCAACGCTTCAGAGACACTGGTGCGTGGGTCAGCCCAGGACAGGGAGGAGAAGTCCCCCAGAGCCGTGCGGGGGGGTGTATGCCCCAAACACACAAACACACAAAACCCCAAAGTCTTCCTACGTAAGAATACAGAGCAGTCGAAGATCCGTCACCGGAAGCTGGACCTGGAGCAGCCGCGGCGCCCGCAAGAACCTGGGCGTGTCGCTCAGCCCGGGGGTGACCGTGCCCGTGGGGGAGGCCGGGGGTGCTACCACACCGTGCGCCCTGCAGAGGACAGCCCGAAGCCTCGGGCTGGGACCCCCAGACACCAGGTGCTCGAGGGGCCACAGCCGATGCGCCTCCTGTACTAAACCAGCCACCCTGTAACAGCCTCAAGAGGCTGTGCCCGAAACGGCAGGAGTGTGCCCCGGGTCCTCACGCACCTCCCCCAGGCCGCGGACCGCGGCTCTGCCCAGGGAAGACAGGACACGAGCGTCCCTGCTCGGGGCACCGGGACTCACCGGCTCCGGGACCACGGGGTGAACCAGCGCAGCTCCCGGTAGTTGCCCTCATTGGCCAAGGCCATTTTGGGTCTGATGAGCAGGATCTTCCTGCAGGAGAACAGGACGGCTCCTGAGATGAACATCGGGCAGCCAGGGACGGCGCGTGGGTCTGCCCCCCCGACAATGGATGATGACTGAGTCGGCGAGACCCAGCAGCTGTGCTCTGCGGGCAGCTAAAGTCCGGTGTCTGCGGGGAAACAGGCTTGCCACCCTCCCTCGAACAACTTCCTGCCAGCTGCCCCACCCCGCGGTCTCTCTCCTCACACCCGAAGGGTCGACAGTGGGCAGAGATCAGAAGCAGTGACATTAAGGACCGGCGTTTCTGGAAGCTGCCGCCCAGCACACGGCCCCCACGGACTGTGCGGTTCCAGGGACCACCTGGTTCCCCGGGACATGCCCAGGGCAGCAGAGCCGGGGGGAGGTGGCCGCCACTTACCCATTGAGAAATATCACCCTGCAGTTGTAGCGGACATTTTTGTGCATGACAGGCCTGCGGGGAGAGGGGACACGCGCGCGTCTGTGAACAGCAAAACCCCATGTCCGTTTCCGTACGCAGCGTCCTCGGGCTCGGGAGGGAAGCATGAAGCTCCACGGCAGCTTCTACAGGGGGTTCCTGCCCTGGCGGGGGCTCTAACAGACACTCTTCTAACGGAGCACAGTCATGCCCTCTCCGACTCTCCGTCTCTCCTGGAATGTTCTCAGACCTTCCACAGGCTGCCCCCCCCCCCACCTGCACGCAGCCCTGGCACCGTGTCACCTCTCCGGCCCCTACTGGCCTCAGGCACCTCCCCTGTGCCTTCCCGGTCTCCTTCAGCACACCTCCTGACCTGCGGCCTGTGCCCCTTCTAGGAGGCGGGCTTTCTAGGGGCCGGGGTGCTGAGCACGTGTCCCCCACTCTGCCTGGACCCCTCCCACAGACTTTGCCCTTCCCGTCCCCCCTCCCACCGTGTCCTCCCCCTCTGCAGGAAGCCATGTGCTCTGCTAGGGCAGAGCTGGGCAGGCATCAAGGACGTCAGAATATAATTATTGTTTTGTTCAGAAGCTAACAGGCCCAGATAAACGCTAGATCTGAAAAGAAAACATCATTATAAATATGACGGTTAGCGTTTTAAGGTGAAAAGTAGAAAAATAAAAACAGGGTTATAGGGCAGCTGGGCGGCTTAGTCGCTTGAGTCTGGCACTCGATTTCAGCTTGGGTCATGACCTCAGGGTTGTGAGATCGGACCCCAACTTCGACTCCCTGCTCAGCGAGGCGTCTGCTTCTCTCCCACTCCCTCTGCCCCCTCCCTGCTCTCTCTCTCAAATAAATAAGTAAATCTTTAAAAAAAATAGGATTATAAACTCCAAGCCCACAGAAGCGGAGCACAGGAGAACTCCCAAAGACAGGGGCGAACCAGAGGGAGACGACAGGACCAGAGCAGGACCGAGCCCCTGTGAGGGCTGCAGCAGGACACGCAGGAACGTCCAGGTCCTAATTTCTGGAGCCCGTGAACGGACCACGTGACTTAGCGAGAGGCACTTGGCAGACGTGATGACTAAGTTACAGACCCTGAGGTGGGGAGGCTATCCCGGACTACCGGGGCCACCAATAAAGTCACCAGGTCCTTACAGGAGGAGGAGGGATCAGAGCAGGAGCTGTGAGCAAGGAAGCGGAGACGCAGGGGACCACTACGTACCCGCGCCGTATACACCTGCACCCGTGGACCCCGCCCCCTTACGTACCCGCGCCGTATACACCTGAAACTACGGACCCCGCCCCTCCGTACACCTGCACCTATGGAACCAAGGGGTCCGTGCGCTGACGTGGAGTGACGTGGCATCATCCCAGGACTTCCCATGAAGTGAAGAAAGTGCCACGCGTGTCTGTGTGCGGCAGGGAGAACGCCGTGCTCCCACTGCGCACCGTGTGCTCCCACACGCATAGGAGCTTCTGGGGGAACCTGCAAAACCGCTTCCTAGAGCTGCCTCCGAGGGGGACATAGGGGTCTCCAGGCCAGGGAGGGAACAGAACCCACTTTTCAACAGAAGACCTTTTGTATCTGGAATGTGCGGACGCCACACCCCTCCCGTGGGAGAGTTCGCACCCTGAACCTTTCTTATTTTCTGAGATTGCCTTCCCGACGCTCGCGTTGGCACTTACATTCCCACATCACAGATGATATCCCGCGTGACCGGAGATTCCAGAAGGGCAGCCAGGACTTGGAGCGAATGCAAGAGGGTGTCCGACTCGTAATAATGATCCCAACACCCGTAGCCACTGCAGAGGAAGGGAGCAGGCGGGTGAGCCCCGGAGATGCCCCCGGGGGAGGAGGAAGGGGGGACAGGGGAGCCCGGGAGACACTGGGGGGGGGGGGTAGCAGGGGCCCACGGGCCATCGGAGTCGGAACGTGCAGGGGTGCAGCCCGTGATTGCACTCTCTAACCCAGGCTAGGATCGCTGCTGCAACAGAGGGCGTGTTTCCCCGCAAATGAAGAAACCTCTGGCCCCAGGCTCGCTCTTCTAGCTTTAAGTTACAGGGAGAAATTCTCACTTGTGTCAACATGCCTACCTAGGGGTTGTTCGTTTTTTTTTTAACTGTTAACTGTCAATCACATGGATCTACAGAGCCGGACCCACAGGAACAGGCTCCTCAGGCATGGGGCATCGCTCACATCCTTCCACCACCACTCACAGAGCGACTCCTAGCTCCGGCTGTGGGTCATGCTGGTAGCAGGCCGGATGGCGTCCCCCAGACACCTGCGTCCCCCTCCTTACCCTCCCGAGCCCGTGACCATGACCGCACTTGGGGGAAGGGTCTCTACAGAGGTAATTAAGGATCTAAGGAGGAGAGGCGTCTGAATGACCTGGGCAGGTCTGAATCCAACAGGAGGCACGACATGGTGGGGGGCACGGCAAGACGGAGACGGGAGGCGTGCGGCCGCGGGACAAGGGACTGGGAGCGACAGCAAGACGAGACAGGACGGGTCCTCCCCTGGCGCTTCTGGAGGAAGCAGGGCCCTGTCAACACCCTGATTTGGGGCTTCTGGCCTCCAGAACCAGCTGCTTGAAGTCACCCAGCCTGTGGGACTGTGTTTCCAGCAGCCCCAGGAAACTCAGAGCTCCAGGATGTCATAATGTGAAGATGGGCTTGCGGGCAGTCTCCTGGCACGTGTGTGCCGGGAACAAAGCAGAGAGCATCTGTAAACTACTTTCAAATCTTCCAAAACGTTTCCTTCCTCCTGTGCAGTGGCCTGGGAGCGATGTCGCAGAGGCCGAGCAGAGCTTGTGCCGGCGGACGCAGACCTCCACAAGTGGGCATTCGCATGTTTAATGTCTAGAAGGCAGGCCTCTCGGCCTTGGGTTCTGAGAAGGAAAGTCCAGGTTCTCAGAGGAAAACGAGATCAAGGAGACGCCCCCCGAGGAATCAGGACCTGCGTTGGCCTTTCCTCTCCTGGGCAGAGTCCTGCTCCGGGGTCTCGTGCCCTGGGGGCTCCCGTGCCGCACGAGCATGAAGCCACCAGCGGGCCCCTTGCCCCTTGGGCTGGCCGACAGCTGGAGGGGCATTTTGTAACGGGGCTGTAAGTGCCCGCCGCCCTGTTTAGGCAGCAGTCTTCCATCCACAAAGTCTACCAATCTGGCCCGAAGAACACAGACAGCCTTTCTGGCAAAGGACCTCTAGGTCCACGAGTCAGCCTGTCCCAGTGGCACCGGCCCCTCATGACCCTTCCAAGTGCTCCTTTTGGGGTGGGAGCTGGAGCCCTGGCCACCAGGGACAGGAAGTGGGCGTGCTCTGTGAATGGGCTCGGCTCCCCTCCTGCCCCAGCTTCCTCTCTGCAAACCGTTGCAAATAATAAAGGGGGGCCTGCTCGGCGGGCTAAAAATGACATGATACGATTATACCGTCCTGGGATCCCGTAGCTAAAACCCTCCGTCTTTTAAAATGACAGGTCCAGATTTGGGGGCCAGGCATGGGGAGAGCACAGGACAAAGAGAGGGGCAAGGACCTAACCCGGGAGTGTCTGGGCCACGATAATTCCAGGGGACTGGGCTATGGAGGGTAGCCCTGCAATGGGAAGAACAGACAAAACAGAAAGACAGAGCCAGGATCCTGGGGGTAGAGGTCACATAGACACACCAGGACCCCAGGGCCCGAGGAGTGTCTTAAGACCACGTTAAGTGAGGGTACAAAAGCCCTGGGCTACCATGGGAGACCCGGCCCGAGCCGAAGCCGGAATTCCAAGCACAGAAGTCCAGCTCGCGAGGAGAAGGACAGGAGTGGCCTCAAGGACAGACACAAAGACACTGGCAAAGAAGCGCTTTCTGTTCACACGAAGCCCAGAAACCGAGGTGGGGACATGGCCGGAGGAGGGACTTCTGATCCCAGGACTTGTACACACGTGGGAACCCAGAGGGCCGCTGACATCTGTCACAAAACCACCGTAGTTCATGAGACACTTAAACGCGATGACGGCTTATTTCTGAATAAGGGACAAGGAGGACCCAGCCTCCTGATGGCTGCGAGAAGGCAGAGCGGAAATGACCACTCACACTCGCTTGTGCAGAGATGCTGAGACCAGGAAGTGAAGTGCTTACGGCCACACGTGAAAGGGAGGACCGGGGAAGGGTGGGGGGCTTGGCCATCAGCCCGGCTGCCAGGTCTCTGTGCCTCTAGTGACCCGACACGGGATTGCAGGCGCCCAGAGGCCCACCCGCCAGCTTCCGATGCCCCTCAGCAGGCCTGCACAGCTGCACCTCTCTGTGCCCACCCCCCGCCGCTGCGTTTCCGCCGTGGAGCTGGTGCCGATCCCTCCACCGCCCTGCCCTGCGGGGTCCGCCTTCGGCTCTCACCATATTTCCAGTTCCGGTCCCAGCCTGTATCTTGCTCCTTTGCGTTTGGCGATTTCGATACCTGAGAAAGAGAGAGAAGGGCAGGGTCAGTGCTTACGCCGCGGTCGGAGGCAGACGAATCGCTGCTGCGCCAGCTGGGATAAAAACCAGACCCCGAACCAGAGCGCTCCGTGATCTCCCGGGCCCCGCCCCACGCGGCCAAGGAGCGGCTGTCCCACGGACCCTGCTTACCCCCCAGGAAACAAGACACAGGGCCTGCAGGACTGACCCTTAGCCTGGGGGAGGAGGAGGAAGCCACGCCCTGGTCGCTCATTAACGGGCAGGTGTGGAAGACAGAGTGCAGCGAGAAGGCGGGATGCGAAGGACGGCAGCGTACGGCGGCCCCAGCGCTGGGCACCAGCAGCCTCTGGTTTGGGACAGCGGGCCCAGAGCGCACCTGCCGGCGAAAGGCCACCGGAACAGACACTCCGCTCTGGCCACGGACCGCCTCGCTCCAAGGACTGCTCTGCGCTCAGTGAGATGAAAGCAGGTCTCGGCGCGTTGCTGGAAAGATGCCCTCGCCTGCACCTCCTGTTCTTACTGCTCTCAGCAGACCCTCTGGCAAGGAGCGGCTCCGAGCAAGATGGCCGGCGCGAGCACACCTGCGGGGCTGCCCAGGACAGCCCCCCTCTAGCTGTAGGTACGAGTGGTTGGACCTTTTCCACTCACCGGTGAGCTGGTGCCAAGGCTCCCGTATGGGGACGCTCGCAACAACCACACCCTAGTCTCTAAGCTCCCGGGCTCGCCCCTTACTCTGCTCCCCTCCTGGGGCCGGCTTCTCCCGCAGTCTAGCCATCGGGATGGTGTCCGGGCACCAGACACAGGAACAGCACTCCCGCCTGTCTTGAAGTCTGACCTGCTTCAAGCTCACGTGCTCCTCGCCTGCTGACCTAAGTCCCTGGATCTGCTGCAGAACCAACCTGCTCTCCTTGAGATCGTCAGACACTGGCCTCCCGGGGTGAGGGACCTGGCTCTCCCAGATGAAGCGCCCTGACCGCATTGGAGAACAGCTCAGGGGGCGGGGGGATGCCAGTGAGTCCATTCAGGGTCACGGCCACATCCGACTGCCGCCTGGGCACCTGCTCCACCCGCACACAGCCCCCCTCCCTCTTCCGGAACCTTCCCCTTTGAAACCCTCAGGCTTCCCCTGGACAGAGGTTAGATGGCCTTTGACACGTTAGTCCTCCATCTTCCCAGTCTGCCTAGTTCCTGAATAAAGCAACTTTCTCCTTAACGCACCCCCCATCACTGGTTGCTCCAGTGTGGACGGCAAGCTGCGGGGCCTGAGTTGGGAACCAGTTCTCTGGTTACAAAACCGTGTTTCCTGGGACACTTTCTCACAACATCCTCGCTGGTGGTTGGCCACGCTCTCCCCTTAAATGCCTCTAAACATGGGCAACTCAGCACCTCTCGGGCAGCTGGGCCCTAGCTGAGCCACGCTGGACCCCAGAGGTAGGAGGACAGCTAAGCCTCAGCCTCTCATCGCCCTCCCTGCCTCTGCAGCCAGGCTTTCCCTACCACGAGTGTACACCAGGGGTCCCCCCAGGCCCGGTAAGCCACCCCCAATTCAGGAGCAGCCCGCGAGGGGGGCGGTCATTATGCATCATCTTATCTGCCCCCGGGGGGCTGCGACCTTCCAAAGAGCAGGGACGTGTGTGCATCACAAGCAAGCGGGGGCTGGACCTCGGCCGCCCCCACCCCGTAACCCCGCCACCCCGCCCGCCCCTCCGCTCCCCCAGCCTCTGTGCCCGCCGCACCCCGTCCCCCTCGCACCTGTCCCGCCCCGGACCGCGGCTTCCCGCTACCCTGGACCCTCCCCCCCCCCAGTCCTCCCACTGCCCCCACCCCGCCGCCCCCAGACTCACTCTTTAAAATCCTCTGCAAATTGCCCTCGAAGTCCAGGGCCCATTGGTTGAGCGCGCAGGTGGCCACGGTCACCTTCCGGCCCATCCTGACCCAAGCGTCTCTTCCGGGTCGCCCCGCGGGTCTGGCCGGCCGGGGACAGCCCAGCCGCGGCGACAGGCCCCGCCCCCGCCCCGCCGCGCCCCCGCCCCGCCCCGCCGCGGAGCTCGCGGCCGCGCCTGCGCAGGAAGGAGGCCCCGCCCCGCGGCGAGCGCGGTCCCGGAGCCTGCTGCGCAGCCTCTGCTGTGTGCCCCGCCTCCGCACGGGCTGCCCCGGGGCGCCCCGGCAGCCGGCCTTCCCTCGTCGGTAAGACACGTTGTTTTCATTCCTTCCCGCAGCGGCTGCCGCACGGGGGACCAGAGCCCCAGCCCGCCGCTCGCGCCCGGGGGCTTCTGCGCGGGGTCGGCCCGGGCCAGCACCGCGCATGCGCTCGTGGCGAGCGTCCCTCCCGCAGCGGTCGGCGGTCGGGGGTCGGGGGTCGGCGGGCGGCCGGGCCTGGGGTGCCCCCGCTCTTGCCCGGAGCGCTGGGGGCGAGCCACTGAGCAAGTTTTCACGTTTCCTTAACCCAAGTCGTTCTTCAGCGCATTTAGGGTCGGGTCCGGTGTTTTCCTTCCGAGTAAGTGACTCCGCGGCCCGCACAGCCCGTCGTCGTCCCCCGACCTGCGGTGCTGCTCGTCCCGCGCGCTTTCACACCTGAAATAGGTCCCTGTCTCCAAAGTACCAGTGGTTCGTGGCGACCGCTGGAAAAGGAAGGAAGGAAGGAGAAAGGGCAGGAAAGGAGGAAGGAAGAAGGAAGGAAAGAAGAAACGAAGAGGGAGAGAAAGAAAAAAGGGAAGGAAAGGTCGGGGCCGGGCTCTGGATTAAGGCTTCGGAGCCCCGACCCCGGGTGCAGCGCGGCTTCCTGACCGGGCCCAGGCCTGCAGCGAACGGGCCCGACCCCGGGTGCAGCGCGGCTTCCTGACCGGGCCCAGGCCTGCAGCGAACGGGCCCGACCCCGGGTGCAGCGCGGCTTCCTGACCGGGCCCAGGCCTGCAGCGAACGGGCCCGACCCCGGGTGCAGCGCGGCTTCCTGACCGGGCCCTGGCCTGCAGCGAACGGGCCCGACCCCGGGTGCAGCGCGGCTTCCTGACCGGGTCCTGGCCTGCAGCGAACGGCTGTGAAAGATATGAATGGGACGATTGGGGGAAACTGAGTATGAACGATGTATTAGATAACGGCATTGCGTGGATGCAGAATGTCCAAAGTGTAATGTGTTTTGTTTCGGTAACGTAAGAGGTGGCTGCGGACGTGTTTAGGAAGAAGACATCACCCGCAGCTAATGAATGCTTGGGGGAAAAAGGGGGGTGGACACAGAGTGGGAGAGAAGGAAATTAAACGTGGCAAACTGTTGGCAGCTGCCGAATCTAGGTGTACGGGTGCTCGTTTAGTACGGATTCAACTGGCTTGTATGTTTGGCGTTTTTAAAAATACAAAACTGCAGGGGAAAAATGTCTCTGTGGAGGGACACAGAGCTGTGCCAGCCAGATCCCTATGCGAACGAGAACTTTGTCCGAACGCGGGGAGTGGGGCCAGCAGACACCTCCAGTGGCCCTCCCCTCCAGGGCCTGCTCGGTTGGCACCGCGGCCCAGGGTCAGGCCTCTGCCCGGGTGGCGTTGTCTAGTGGCTGGTCTCCGGAGGTGGGAGTCTGTATGCGCTTTGGGCATCCCTGGTAAGCGGGACGGCTGTCGTGGGTTGTAATCACCGGATCTGCCCATGCTTGCCTGGCAGTTCTGCCTCCCTCCTTCCAGCGCTGCTGCTCCTTTCCCTCTCCTGTCTGCACCGGGGACCCTCACCCGAAACTCCATCTCCCTCACTTCTGGGGGAAGCAGGCCTCCCCGGCACCCCCAGGTCAAACCGCTTCTCACGCGCTCACCCTCTCCCACCCTGCCCGCTTCCGTCTTCTGCGCAGCACCTGCTCCATCTGAGCCTGTTTGATTATTGCTTATTGAAACTGCTCCCCTCCCCCGCCCCTAACAGACCGACCCCTGGGAGCGGGACGTAGTCCGTTCTGGGGGTTGCTGTGCACCCGGCGCCGGACACATCAGACGCCCAGCAAGGGGCTGCTGCGCTCCCGGGAAGCCGCACCTGCGGAACCGGGGAAGGGGCACAGGGGGTGCGGCTCGCCGGCGGCCACGGGGCGGGGCTCAGCAGGCGTGCGGGGCGGGCCCTCGCGGTCCGTCTCTCGCCCCAGCCCAGCGCAGTGGCGGGGTTGGTGGCCCGGAGTCAGCTCAGAGGGTGGGGGGAGGCACGTGGCCAATCGCGGGGCGCAGGGATGCAGGGCCCGCCGCCGATTGGTCGTCTGTCGCCCTACGTCATTCTGGGGCGGGGCCTTGGGCGGCCCTTGTAGGCGGCGGGGTTGGACCCGGGCCTGGAGTCGGAGACCGGGTGGCTGCGCCGTCGGACGCGCAGGTGAGCGGCGCGGTGCGCGCGGGGGCGGGGGGCGCCCGGGTGAGCGGGCGGGGGTGGTCTCCTCCCAGAAACCTGGCGCCCGGGTCTGAGGACCGCGTGCCCTCACCTGAGCACTTCCCGCAGCGCCGGGGGAAAGGAGCCGGGCCCCGCGGGGCGCCACTCCCGGTGCCCGGACTTGAGACCGGCGGCGAGGAGCCGGGCTGCTCGGCGCCACGGAAAAGACCTTTCGTGTCCTCTTGGAGGAGCAGACGATGCCCCTTCGTTCTGAGCGCGGTTTGGCTCGTTCCTCCTGAACAAAATGTTGAGAATCTTGTGCAGTTTCTCCAAAAGCATGTGTGGATGGCTGGGGAGGGGGCCGGGCAGGAGGTTCGGAAAGAAGGAAGGAAGAGAGAGAACACAGTTCTTGCCATCGTTCCTGCAGCCGACCGCTCCTGGCCCGGTTGTGATGGTGACAGCTGGTCCCTCTGGGGGCTGCGCCAAGTTCTGCTCGGCCAGCAAGCATCTCTCCGAACCTTACCTGAACTGCCAGGGGCCTGGCTTGGGAATCTGGGAGTCCAAGAGTGGCCGGGACGGAAGAACACAGACCAGCCGACTCGCACCCGAGATGAGCAAGAGGGACATGAACCCAGAATCCGGTCGGGGTGGGCAGCTGCTCTCCTGGCTGTGAAGACGTTGGAGAAGACCTCCTGTAGGAGTTTATCCCGGGACATAGGTGGGTGCAAGAACACCCATTAGGACTCGCCGTACATACTCGCAAAACCCAGAAACAACCAGTGACTGTCAGTGAGAAGACTGGATAAATCATGACAGTTAACACAGTTTGCGGCAACCGTAAAACCAATGAGCTCCGCGTGGAAAAGAGGTCCCTGGCGTGTCACAGCCCAAGGGGAGGAGGGAGATAGTCCGTCGTTAAAAAGACGGCTTGAAAAGCCATCCACCCAAACCTTAGACAGGGATGCGAATACAGGTGTGCTTTTCCTATTTTCCAGGAAAGAGACTTATATAATAAAATAATTGAGCAACAACGAAGAGAGTGTTTAAGCAACCCGTGGAGTCCTCAGAGCCACAATTCTGGGAATGTTTGTGGCTGTAAGGGGGGTCAGGGAGGTCACCTGTGCATCCCCCCAGCATTCCCACGGCGCGGCGGGACTGATCTTTGGGGTGAATCTTGGTTTACCTGCAGCTTCTCTGAAACCCAGCCCCGCCCGCTGACCCCGGGCCTTCCGCACTGGCCACTCCCTCACTTCACAGGTACAGTTCACAAGCCTCATTTCCAAACGCAGGGGCTCCTTTGGAGATGTGTGGCCCCCCTGAGGTCTTGGCGCTGGGAAGCTCCGGCCTGGCTTGCCTTGAGAGCACTGAGGGCCCAGCGGGGGCCCAGGAGAGCTGGTCCTGGGGCGGTTTCCGAGGGCTTCCGAAATAGGCCTGTGCCCTGGGTGGAAAGAAATGCCCAGAGACGCTGAGCCCTGATTCTAAGGGTAAGCCGTGGCTTTGACGGTGGCTCCAGGCTTCCTGCTCACTGTAATGCAAGTTTAGAAGTCAAAGGTAGAGGTCCTTTCCTCTCGTTCCTCCAGTCCACGCCCAGGAGACTTTACCCTCCATCCGCACAGGCCTGAGTGAGCAGAGAACGCCGACCTCCTCGTCTGTTAGGTGGACATCCTGATGCCAGTCCTCTGGGGTCGGTGCAAGAACCCAGTATAGTGGACGCTCGGACCCGTGGAGATGCTCAGTGAATAGCCAGTGTCTGTAAAGGCTGCACCGTCCAGGGCTGGCCTCAGCAGTCCCCTGTGTTCTTCTAATGTCCTGCAATCCCCACACCGAAGTCTGGAGCCTGATCCCTTCCCCTTGGAAGGAGGTGGACTCGGAACTCCCTGGACAGACACAATGTGCTGGAAGCGTTGTCGGGTGTCTGCTCGGGCCCTCAAGGGACGGTGCAGCTCTACTGGAGCCCTTGCTGGTTCCCGGAGCCTCTTCCCGTGGCACTGAGCCCCTAGGCTGTGAGGACACCCCCGCTGGCCACACGGGGAGGCCACGTGAAGACAGGTGTTCTGGTACACTCCAGCTGCCCCCCCGTCTCCCCAGATCCCTGACCACAGAAGCCATGAGAAAGGAGGAAAGACTGTTTGTTTTAAGCCACCAGGTAGCAGTGTGGTTCGGTACAAGGGTAGCCAGAACGCTCTGGGGCTGGCTTTGGGGATCTGTGGCTGTTCGAGCTCTGCTAATCTGAGGCTCGCTTGCCCTGATCGCCTGCACGAGCCCAGCCGAGCCCTCCTGAGGCCTGAGGGCACTGGGGATCATTTCGGCCAGAGCTGGCTCTCTTTTAGGTGAACTCTGATGGGGTCAGGAGGGCTCTGTGCCCTTGGTGCCATGGACTCATGTCCTCGAGCACCCAAGTGACCGCTGCGTGTGGGTGAGGAAGCTGAGGCCCCACAACTTGGTGGTCCAAGGGTGGGTGGTCCAACTTGGGGTGAACCCAAGTTGGGTTCCAAGTGGGCAGCGGGAATCAGCCCCGCTGAGAACTCAGAGCCTGGATGGTGACCTTGGGCCTCCAGGACGTCTCTGGTGCCAGCCCCTCGACGTCTCTGCCACATTCCTGGACGACCAGTGCTACTCCAAACTTCCACACTTTCAAGGTGCCAAAAAGCTGCCATGGGGCGTATGTTACCTGTTGTGGTGGTCTCAGCCCGTAGAGAGTGATACTGAGGGCTGGGAATGCCTGACGCACCCTCCTGGGCTCTATTACGGGGGCAGGCCCCTCCCACTCCCCCAGTTTCCCTCCCAGGGCCATCATGGCTGGCCCGACCCTAGTGGGCCTCAGGGTTGCAGGACACACCTCAGCGGCAATCCTGGAGCTCCGACGTGCAAAAAGGTGTATTCCTCACAGGTCCTGGGGGGCACACAGAATGCTCAGAGCCACAGTAAGGTCGTGGGAGAGAGAGAGGAGGTGCGGGCCTGGGGCTCTGCCTTCATGGGGTCGGGTGGGGGCCTGGGGTTCATGGATCCACTCTTTATCAGCCAGTTTAAAGCATAAGTGGGAATGAGGGCATGAGAAGGGAGATCGGGCAGTGGCCAGCAGCTCTCTTGGTTACCCAGGGCTTTTTGAAAGGAGAGTCACGGGTGGGAGTGGCCTGGTTCCTTCTCTGGCTGTTTGGCCGGCGGTAGCTAGGTCCAGCGGCTGGCCCTATGTTTATCTGAGATGGACGTCTTTGCCGTGAATGCCTTGGCAACCGGAAGCTTAGGATCAGGCACTTGTACTACATAATCCTCTAACCCTCGGGGGCCATGGCCCTTTAGCTTTGCCCCATGGAACTCAGACCAGCAGAGGCTGCTGATCAGGCTGCCAGAAAGCCCCATCCCCTTACCTGGCTGGTCTTTATCCCTAGGTGCGGGACACTAACTCTCCTTCACTCAACTTTAGCCACGACTGCATGTCCTCACACGTGTGGGCATTCATGACCCAAGACACTCAGGAAGGTCACTGGGTGCCGTGAGTTTGCAGAGAGCCGGGCTCCAGAGCCAGACCACTCCCGTGTTCTTAGGCTCTCACTGGCTTCTGGAACCTACTGATGGGATGTGCTAACTCCAGAGGGCTTGATTCGGGCTGGTGACCCAAACAAGCTTCTAGAGATGTTTCAGGTGCAGGTGTGGCTGCTTGGTGTAAGTCCTCAAAGACAACGCCTTTCTGTTGACTGGGGCTCGTCGGGTCTGCACCTGCCTATGCTCAGGCTCATGGCCAAAGCGACGCCGCCACGAGGTTATCCCGCCGTTATCATTAAGTACTTCCAATTTGCCAGACACTGTCTGTGCCAGGCAGAGAAGATGGGTGGTTATATTCCCTCCCCTCTCCCCTCCCACGTGAGATGTCTTCCACTTTCGAACCCCCAAGCGCGTCTCACTTGGTTCCACTGGGTTCCAACAGTGGGCCTCGAGTAAATGCCATTTAGGTCCTTACCTGACTACAGTCCTGAAATGTCAGCCCCCTGAGTGTCTTCCTCATCTTTGTGTCCCCGCAGGACTTTGTTCAGTGGGTTGAGAAGGAGCAAGTGGGCCTTGGGAATCCAAGGAGACTAGAGATTTTAGAGTGGCCGTTCAAGAAGGAACACTTCCATTCGGCTGTGAAACGCTGGGACAAAACACCAGAGGTAAGCCTGTCTTCTGTCTTAGCACTGCTGTTCGTGGGCATGGACAGTGACTTTTTAGCTTTGGAAAAGTAAAGAGGGCTGGTATAGCAATTCCTATCTGTCAGTCTTAGGAATGTGTTAAAATACACCCTGAACACCTCCCTCTCCCCTGTTTCTGGCTACCTGTTTCCAAAGATACAACTTACACATTTATTGCAAGGTTCAGTGCTCATGACAGAGGAGACTCCTGGGTGAATGAACCTCTGTCCTCTCAAAATGTTTATTTGGGCTTGTTTGAATCCGGAGAAGATTCACCTTCCTTTCGGCGGCATTTTCTTTCCAGCTTTTCCAGACTTAGTTCGGAGCCTATACATTTCTGGCTCTTTCGCAGTTTTCAGCCGTGTTCAATGAACATGCCTGCCTCACACCAAGCTCTGTATTCTGTTTCGGGGCTGTAGGGATGGCTGGTCCATAAGGAGCCCTTCATCCTGCCTTGGACATCATAGACAGACATTCCGTAAACTAACCTGTGAAAATTAAATCAAACGATGTGGCTCCAGTTCCCACATTGCACAGGAAAATGCCTTTTGTCACTGAAAATGTTTTAATGAATGTACATTTGTGGTAAAGTAAGTCATGTTCACATGTTCACATTTTTAAAACGTGATTGGCCTTTAAGGCTTATTATAGAGTAAAGAGTTCCCCGCTTCACCCCATAGTCTCAATTCCCAGAAGCAAATACATTTCATTCTATTAGTTACTTTGGTGTTGCTGGGGTTTATTTTTTTTTTTTCCTTAAGATTTGTGTTGTTGTTTTTACCTGCTTATTTTTAAATAATTTGCTTTTGTCTCCCTCAACTTCTACATATCCAGCGGTCAGTGTATACCCCGATATTACAATATTAGGACAAAGTTGTTATCATTTACTGTTCAACTAAGTAATATACTACAATTACGGTTTGTTTTTTTTTCCCCCTTGTATGATTTTTTTATTGTTCCTGGAGTTAGTGGTTGCCTCGCTTTTTCCATTCCATTCCATTCCATTCCATGTCTTTCTTTCTTTCTTTTTTTCCTATTTACTAAGGTTTCTATATATATATTTTGCTATTTTTTTTCTGAATGCTCTAATAGAACCGTCAGACTATCAATAATTTTTCACACTCTAACACAGTAAAATTCATCATTTCTATTCTCTCTCCTACTGTGGCCGTTCATTTAGTACCAGTGTGGACTGGCTACTGACTGGTGCACTGCCCAGTTCTCGTGCCCTTGTCCTTCCACTGGGCTTTCTTTCTGCAGCTCTCGTGGATCCTGTGTTGTCTCCTCCCAGTGAGAGTTAATCTGGGAATAGAAATTCTAGGTTGCGAAACAGTTTCCCTCAGAGTTTTCAAAATTTTCCGTCATTGTCTTCTAGAATCCAACTCGCTGCTAGTATGATTCTTAACTCTGGATTTTTCTCTCAAAGCTTTTAAAATCGTGTTTTCTTATCCCTGATATTTTGAAAACTTCACAGTTGGAACTTGTTCTGGAAGTGTGGATGTCCCTGCTTCCCCCAGAGACAAGTTGAGTTCTTCCACGCTTTCTGGTAGACTGATGATTTTCTGACACACTGCGTCTACCAGCCTGTGCGTCAGGACTCGGTAGTTGAGCAGTGAATAGGACACACGATTCCTGCCCTTGGGGAGCTTATATTCTAATGAAATGTGTTCTTATATTCTGAAGACAGACAATAGACATGCACTGAAATTTAAAAAAAAAAAGCATTCTACACGATGAGAAGAGTTATTAAGAAAATAAAGTAGCAGGGAGAGTGACTTGGCGGGGGTCAGGGGTGCAGGCAATGTAGACTGGCTGATTGGCTTGTACATTGGTTCACGAATGGTTGTGGAGGAGAGGGAGGATGGAAATGATAAACTTTATTGTGTTAGAATGTCTAGAAAAGGCGCTGAAATAAACGATAGCTCTGAAAAAAAAACTAGTGACAGGCATAGAAACCTTAGCAAATGGAAAAGTAGGGCAAGAATTAACTCCAGGAAAAATAAAAAGTCATGCTGAGGTCTTTTTGAAAAAGACCCGAATGAGACGTGCACAGCATGTTCTAAGCAGAAGTAACAGGCATCGGGAATGAAGTGAACCCCATTCAGGGATCATTAAAGACCTTAAGCATCCGGATTAGCAGGTATGGGGGGGGTAGGAGGCGGGGGCAGATCCCCAGAGGTTTCTGAGACACGGAAGGCCTGGTTCACGTGGCGAGGGGCATTCTGCCTCCATCTGGAGACTGGCTCGAGAGAAACAGGAGGGCCAGGTGGGAGCTTACGGCAGATTTCGGGCAGGATAGACTGAAGCACAATCCGTCGTCTCGTCCTCGCCTGGAACCTGCTGTCCGGGAGGAGGCGGTGGGCGGTGAGCGAGAGCCAGGCCTGCCCAGTCGGTGCGCGGTGGCAGAGCAGGCAGGAAATGTGGTGGGTTTTCGTCATGGGACCGTCTGAGCAGGATGTGTCTTCTTCCCTCAGGGCCCGATGGCTACAAAATCCCTACACGACACCCCCAAAACCAGGAGTCCGGGCAGCACCGCCAACAGCAGGGCCGCGACTCAAGGGCAGTGGGGCCGGGCCTGGTAAGGACCTTGCCCGTCTTCCCAGCCAGAAAATAAAGCGAGGTTGGTGAGAGGTTGCCGGCCTCTGGGATTTTAGGGACCCACTAAACACAATTTTTATCATCAAGACTAACGATGGGCGAGCCGTTTCTCATTTTGTAGGGTAAGGAATTGACGAAGAAATGAAACACTGACTAGAGCAGGCGGGTCGTAGCCGTGTGGCTCCCTGTTGTCTCTGCCGTCCTTGGGCCAGAGAGCGTGGGGACTGGGGAGTGGGTGCCCAGAACTGGGAAGCCTCTGGCCTTGTGGGTGGGAGAAGGCCTCTGGGCTCTGGGCTTTCTGGGGGTGCCCCTGGGTCCATCAGCCTCCCTGCTGACCGCCAACAGCCGGCCTTGAGGCCCGGGCCGGTCTGAACAACGGGACCTGTACAGATGCACAGAGCCTTGTGTGCACGGTCCTGGGCCGGGCGGCCTGTGTGAGCGTCTGCCGTCCGCTGTCGTGGGGAGGTTCTGGGCCGGGTGGCCCCGTGTGAGCGTGTGCCATCCGCCGTTGCAGGGAGGTGGACTGGTTCTCGCTGGCGAGCGTCGTCTGTCTGCTGCTGTTTGCGCCCTTCCTCGTGTACTACTTCATCATGGCGTGTGACCAGTACAGCTGCTCTCTGACGGCCCCCGTGCTGGACGTCGCCACCGGGCGCGCTCGGCTCTCCGACATCTGGGCCAGGACGCCATCCGTGACGAAGGAAGCAGCCCAGCTGTACGTCCTGTGGGTCACGTTCCAGGTTAGCTCTCCCTGGCCACTGCCGTCGGGGAACAGTGGGTGCCAAGGGTCCCTCTTGCTGGGATGGCCGTCTGTCCGGGGACTGGAGCCTGACCTACTTAGCGCTGTCCTCTGGTAGAAGGCACCTGGCGGCATCATGGTGTCTGACCCACGTCTGGGGCGAGCCTCCCCTGCAGTTCCACGCACAGCCCTGCAGGAGCAAGACGCCGCAGGAGGCCGTGAGGCAGGGCCCACCCAGGGAAGACCCGTGCACCACCCGGAACTTGGCTGCGCCCAGAGGGACGCTCTGTTACAGGGACACCACTTGGCAAAGCCGGGGCCGGTGATCCCAGCAGGTGGCTGCACGCTCCTGGCCAAGGACATCCTCAGCTTTCTTGTGACCCTGCTGGCATTTGAGACCAGAGGAGTTCACCAGGAAGGGGCCGTTTGCACACAGGACCTGGCAAACAGGCAGGGTCATTCGTTGTCTGAATCCAAGGAGACAGAGCCGGGAGCAGGCCCCCCCGCACCCCGGGTTTCCTCCCTGGGGACGGCTCCCATCCTTAGTAGCCGTTCCTTCTCAGGGTCCCAGCTTCTGGACTCCAGGCTCCCTCTCATCTCCTGTCCCTTGGTCCCTTTGGGTGGAAAACGAGAAGGGACAGCGTGAGTCACGATAGCTTAGGAGTAGAAACGTCAGGGGACGAGTGGCTAAAACAAAGCACGCTCCGTCCCTGCAGCAGAACACTGGGCAGCCAGAACAAGGGCGGGGGCCTCCCGTGTGCTCTGGCCCGTGGACCTTGGACACGTTCGGGGAGTGAAAGCAGTCATGCCCGGAAGGCCGTGTGGTGCTTGACTCCGTTGAGATGAAATGCCTGGAATGGAAAACATAGAAAGTGGCCTAATGGTTGTCGGGGGCAGTGGGGGAGGGGAGAGGGAGCGAGGCCAGTTGGGGGTGGGGCTCCGTTTGGGGGCGATGGCTCCGTCTTGGGGCTGGATGGCGGCGGCGACGGCACAACCTTGTTGAAACGCTCAGTGACCCGGGAGGGGTCTAAAAGGGCGAAGTGTGCGGCGCGTGAATCTCTCACTTTTTTAAGTGACCCCAGACATGAGTGGCACGGACCCGTGGGCTCTCCCGGGGGAGACTGCTTCTGGCCCTCAGAGCCCCACCAGGCCTGCGGCCAGGGCTCCCCGAGCCACAAGCTGCCCGGGAAGGACCAAGCGGCCAAATCGCGGGATTCCTGCGCCCGCGCCGTGCCAGTGCGTGAGTGATGTCCGGGAACACAGCAGGGCTGTGTGGAGGAGCCGGGCCCTCCCGGCGGGTCACACGCCCCCGCTCTCTGCCGCAGGTGCTTTTGTACGTGGCCCTTCCTGACTTCTGCCACAGGTTCCTGCCAGGCTACGTGGGAGGCGTCCAGGAGGGCGCCGTGACCCCCGCAGGTAACCTGCGCCCACGCGCCTCCCCTCTCCGCTCCCTGCCTCGTCCTCCCACGGGGCCTGCCCGGCCCCGTGCAGCTTCCACCCCCGGGCGTGCGCCCCGACACGATGAAAGTGAACTTGGCTCGGGCATCACCGCTGTCCCAGGCCCTGCTGGTGTCTGGGGCAGCCCAGGGCCGAGCTGGCCTAGAGGCTGGAGACCACGTTCTCCGGTGACCGGGGGACGGAGCGGCCCTTGACCCCACGGCTGTTAACATCACCGGGCTGCTGGAGCTTCCCCCCACGGAGAACGCCGCAGCAGCCACTTGCATCCAGGCGGGGGGCCTGGGGGGGGGCGCTGCAGAGCTGCCCACGGTCACTAAGAAGCCAGGAAGAGCCCCGCAGATGGAATGGGCCCTGTCCCTGCCTGCAGGGGGCCCCCGGGGTAGCGGGGAGGCTGCCCGACAGGTAGCTGGGGGCCCGACAGGTAGCTGGGGGGCGTCCTCACTCCAGCAGACGGCAGGCTGGTGACCCGGCCTGTACTTGGCCCAGGAGAGTTCGAACTGGAGGACTGGTTCGCACCCTTTGCCTCCTCCCAGGACCCCAAAAGCGGGAGCGGTTAACCCCGGGGCTAACCACATCGCTGTGCTATCGGCATTTTGACCTGGGGGCCCAGGTTAGAGCAGGAGCGGTCCAGCTTCCAGACTGCGGCCTGGGCGTCCCCAGAGAGGCCCGCAGCACGCAGGGCCGGGGCCAGCTGTTCGGGTGGGGGAAATACTTCATCCTCCCACCTTCCCTCCCAGGCGTGGTCAACAAGTACGAGATCAACGGCCTGCAGGCGTGGCTCATCACGCACCTCCTCTGGTTCGCAAACTCGCACTTCCTGTCCTGGTTCTCGCCCACCATCATCTTTGACAACTGGATACCGCTGCTGTGGTGCGCCAACGGGCTCGGCTACGCCGTCTCCACCTTTGCCATGATCAAGGGCTACTTCTTCCCCACCTGTGCGGAAGACTGGTACGCCCTTCAGCAGTGGCCAAGCCTTATCGCGCAACGTGGGTGCTTGTGTCCCTCGCCATTCCTCTGCAGAGTCTGAGGACTGGGGATCCTGGGTGGGGATGCGTGACGCATCTTGTCTCATTCTGGGGAACATCCTTTCTGGATGTCTGGGGGCTTCTCCAGCCTTGGGAAGGATGCGGTGGAAGATACCACATCCATCTGTGGCCGGGTCATCGCCTGTAGGGCCGCTGTGGGAGCAGGGAGGTGGGAAAGCCCATTGCCTCCATCTCTGGAATATGAGTGAGGCCTGAAACGATCTAGTGAGGGTCCTGTTACCTCGCTGGCTTTAATGTGAGAGCTTCCCAGGGACAGCCTGCCTGGTTGGTGCCTTCTCAGGGACGCTTTGCGGTGGACAGTTGTGAGCCCCCCAGCCGGCCGTGTCCTCACCTAGCTCTTTATCCGTCCACCCACCCATCCTCTGTCCACCCATCTACACCGTCATCCACCCGCTCCCACATCCATCTAACCCGACTGCCCACCATCCGTCCTTCCGTCTGAGCCACCCATCTTCCTGTCCCCCCATTCAACCGATCCAGTCCATTCCTCCCACCCGCCCAGCCACCTGTCCGCCCCATCCTTCCTTCCTGCCTCCCGCAATCCCTCCATCCATCTCTCCCTCCAGCCACAGATGCTGGCTGGCTCCTCGAGATGGGTGTGAGCCGTCCTGAGTGCGGCTCTTACGCTTGCGTGCCCACGTTTTAGTGCCAGATGCTTTCAGAAGCCCGGATCTAGGCGTGTTTCCTTTAACTCTTGCTCTTGGGAAATATCTTTGGATGATGGTGCTTTGTGGCTCGTGTGGCAGTTAGGTGGGGGGGCTGGCCTTCTGTGGCTCCCGTCAGTCATTTTCCGTGCTTTACGGTTAATCACCTGCCCTAGACTTGGTATATTTTGCCATTTTCGTACTTACTCTAATTGAGGGAAACGGACGTGGAAATATGTTTCTCACGAGCACGGAAATCCCTGCAGCCGCCGGTTCTCCCTGAGGAAGGTGTCCACGTCCGTGATCTCAGCTGATTCTCAGGTCCCCTCTGGAGAGGGCTGTGGGGTCCGGACCCAGGGGAATGAGTGTCCAGCAAGGGTCCATGGTGGGCCCTGGAGCTGGACCCCTGGCTGTGAGCACGCAGCTTTCCCTCATTCCTTACCTGGTCATGATTTATAATTTCACTCGTGTGGGGGCCGAGCCCCACCCCCGCCCCCTGCCCCGTGAGTCACCTCCCCCACCCGCCGGACTGCGAAGAAAGCTCTTCAGGCGGCCAAGCCAGTTTGTGTAGCTCTCCTGGGCCGTGCCTCGAGGCCACCGGGAGGAGGGTGGGGAAAGGCTGGTGGTTCAAGGGAAGACTCCCCATCCAGCGTGGGAGGCAGCAGGCGGCTCTGGTGCCTGTTTGTCTGGGTGACTTTCCCAAGCCAGAGCTGAGTGCCCAGGGAGAGCTGGGGAGGCCGTGGGATTCGGGGGGTCCCTGGCGTGCCGGCCGCTAGCCCTCTGCCGCTGAGGCCAGGGGCGCCGGCCCCCCGGGTGAGACATGCTCCCTGGCTGAACGGACGCACTGTTTCTGTTTTCAAGCAAATTCACAGGGAATTTCTTTTACAACTACATGATGGGCATTGAGTTCAACCCCCGAATTGGGAAGTGGTTTGACTTCAAGCTGTTCTTCAACGGACGCCCCGGGATTGTGGCCTGGACCCTCATCAACCTGTCGTTCGCGGCCAAGCAGCGGGAGCTACACGGCCAAGTGACCAACGCCATGGTCCTCGTCAATGTCCTGCAGGTAGCCGGTCTGCGGCCAACGGGGGCGGAGGCAGCGGCGATGGTGGGGGCCGGGGAGACGTGGAGTCCAGACGGCTCCTGAGACAACTGAGTCGCTGTGCTTAGAAGGGAGTCGGTCCCCGACCCAGGCCCTCCTGGGGACTCATTTGGCCCAGGGCCTCTTTCCCGGGGGATGTGTGTTAACCACTACGGCCGGCCTGTGTTCCGGCTGTGTTCACAGTTCACGGTGTCTGAAGTGTTGGCCCCGCATGGTCCCCGCGGCTCTCAGGCAGGGACAAGGAATGGGGATTCATCCGCTCGTCTCCCCATTGATGTAGAAGGACAGCAGTCACTGGCCGTGCCGGCCGCAATGTGTCCCGGAGCTGCAGGGACAGCTGGCGGGGACCGTGGAGTGCGGGGCTCCTTCCCCATGGGCTGTCCCGGGCCCTTCTGCCAGGAGCGCCCTCACTCTTCTCGGAGCCCCACAGCCTGGGCGTCGCCTCCTGGGGCTTTGCTGGGTACCCCCTCCCATAGACTCTCACAGATAAGGGTCCCCTTCCCTGCAAACCCCACCCCCCGGTGGTGTCCCAGGCATGGTAGGAAGCGGGGAGCCACCCAGCGGAGCAGGTCGCCGAGGAACGCAGAGACACCCCTGGTGCCGCCTCCTCAGGGACGACCGCCTGGTTTTCCCACGGGTACCCCGTGCCCATACTCGGCCCTCCTGTTCTGCAGGCCATCTACGTGCTGGACTTCTTCTGGAACGAAGCCTGGTACCTGAAGACCATGGACATCTGCCACGACCACTTCGGGTGGTACCTGGGCTGGGGGGACTGTGTGTGGCTACCGTACCTGTACACCCTGCAGGTGAGGCCGGGCGGCCGGCCCTCCACACGCCGGACGCGCCCTACAGAGCGCTTGGCCAGCTGGTCCCCGGGCAGGCCGCGGGTGCCGTCGGGAGACACAGCCGAGCACAGGCTGAGCTCCACACGTGGGGCTCCTCGGTGGCCTGCTCCACCCGGTTCAGGCAAATCGCTCCTTTTTACCCAGAGTCTACCCCATGACCTCTTTTTCTTTAAGTGTCCGTGCTGAGCCGTGTTCCCCAAATTCATATTAGGGCCTTAACCCCCATGACCCCAGAATGGATCTGTATCTGGAGACGGGGTCTTTAGAGGTGATCAAGGGAACACGGGGTCACCAGGGTAGCTCTGACCCCATGTGACCGGGGTCCTTACAGGAAGAGGGGGTCAGGACACAGATACACACAGAGGGACGACCCTGTGGGGACCCAGGGAGAGCACGGCTGTCCGCACATGAGGGCAGAGGCCTCGGGAGGACCCAGCCTGCCCGCACCTGCTTCCCGGCCATCGGCCTCCAGGCCAGGGAGAACGTCTGTTGTCCCGGTGCCCCTCCCTGTCTGTCGTATCTGTCACGGAGCCCTGGCTGACTAATACATCAAGCCTTCCCTCCGTCCTGGAAACAGGGCACGGTCCCCCAGCCTGAGCCGGGTGGGTGGCGGGCAGTGTTTATGCTCATAGCAAATCGTAATGGTTGAAGGACGCGAGGTTTTCTTTCTCCCCTTTATCCCTTGAAGACTTGGTGAGGGTCCACGGGGCACCAGCCTCGTGCGGGAGATGAGAACAGAGGAGACATGCGTGGGCTCTGCCTGCTCGGGCTCCCGGCTGTAGGGAAAGCCCAGGGAACAGACCACCTGGTGTGGGGTAGGAGGGTGCTGGGGGGGGCAGGGGGAGTCCCAGCTCCCAACGGGGGCCCAGGAGGAGCCCCCACCTGCCTGGGTGGCTGGCAAATGTCTCCAGAAGTAACCACAGCCGGGCTGAGGGCAGAGTGGCGAGGCTGGGGGTGAGAACATTCCAGACAGACAGGTGGGCAGACCCCTGCTACATCTTACTGGTGAGAAAACTCGGGATGGGAAGACGACCGACCCGATGGGGTGGCTCAGAAGGGGCTCAGAATCCTCAGGAGAGCCCCGGCCCCACGGGATTCAGGTGTCAAGTGCCAGCCTGGGGAGCACAGGGACCCGGGTTCACACCAGTTAGGGGAGGCAGCCCTGAGCACAAGCCCAGACGTCTCTGGACAACAAGGGCAGGTTGTCCTGCCTCAGTCAGGACTGGACAGAACCACGGCAGCAGCCGAGCTTGGTCCCCATGCTGTCGGCGAGCACAGGCCCTCCCTCGGGTGCTCCGTGGGATGGGGGCGGCCGGTGGGGGTGCAGCGGGGTCGGACCCCGGGCCGTGCTCCCATCTCCCTGCGGCACACGAGGTGGGAGCGCCCGGTGGGGTCCTAGCAGGGTCACACCCCGGCCACGCTCCCGTCTCCCTGCAGCACACAGGGTGGGGGGCGGCCGGTCGGGGCAGAGCGGGTCGGAACCCAGGCCGTGCCCCCATCTCCCCGCAGGGCCTGTACCTGGTCTACCACCCGGTGCAGCTGTCCACCCCCTACGCCGCGGGCGTCCTGCTGCTCGGCCTGCTCGGCTACTACATCTTCCGGATGGCCAACCATCAGAAGGACCTGTTCCGCCGCACGGACGGCCGCTGCCTGATCTGGGGCAGGAAGCCCCGGGTCATCGAGTGCGTGTACACGTCGGCCGACGGGCAGAAGCACCACAGCAAGCTGCTGGCGTCGGGCTTCTGGGGCGTGGCCCGCCACCTCAACTACACCGGCGACCTGATGGGCAGCCTGGCCTACTGCCTGGCCTGCGGCGGCAGCCACGTGCTGCCCTACTTCTACGTCGTCTACATGACCATCCTGCTGACGCACCGCTGCCTCCGGGACGAGCACCGCTGCGCCAACAAGTACGGCGGCGACTGGGAGCGCTACACCGCCGCCGTGCCCCACCGCCTGCTGCCCGGGGTCTTCTGAGCCCCAGCCGGCCCCCGGGTGAAGCCCCAGTGGGGAGTGGAGAGCCCGCCGGCTCTGCTGGGGCCCCCGGGAACCTCCGGGCCCTCGTCGGAAATGGCAAGAGTCTGGCGCTTGGCGTGTCCTCCTCTCCTGTCGTCCCCAGGGGCGGCCCGAGGCTCGACGCCGACAGCCCGTGATGATGACCGCGTCTCTCCTGACTTGGGGGCCCGAGCGGCTGCACTGCCCAGACGCACTGGTGTCCGTCACGGCACAGACCTCGTCTGCTCGCAGCCACTTCTCAGGACGCAAGGGGGGACGTGGGTACGAGCAGCCGCTGTAGCTGTTTCTTGGCTTTCGGCCGCAGACGCACTCTTCCTCTTCCTGACCTGCCCTGCCACGGCGGGCCGGACCCCGCAGACGTCTCTCCTTGCCTGGGAGCCTGCTGTTAAGTTTGAAGGACTCCGCGTGGAGGAGGGTCCTCTCTTTCCAGTTTCAGTGACATCGCGTTCCCTGCTGCTCGTGGCTGTGGGGTGCCGTGAGGAGACAGCCCCGACCGTGGCTCCCAGTGTCCGACCCCGTGAGATCCAGCCGCCGGCCGGTCTGGGCCTGCCCGCCCTCTGCAAGGGTTTGCTCCTGCTCGCCTGGTGACCCCCCACCTTGGCTCTGGCGGCCCTCGTGCGCCCTCCGGGGGGCCATCTCCAGCAAGGTCTAAATCCCAGCCTGGGGGAGGAGATGCCTCTCAACTGAATTTGTTTACACTGGGCATTTGCCCTCCACCCGGGGATTTTCTCAAAAGCTCTCTTTAAACATTACTGCCTTAGTAGATTTGAGCATTCTTTATACTAAACCTTCCCTGTTCAAAGTTCGGTGTGGTTTCTGTCTCCCGATCGGACCTCACGGTCCGTAAGGTTCGGTTTCTGGTACACAGAAGGGGGCCCGAGATGCGTTTGATGCGCTGCTGGACCCTGCTTCCGAGCTGTGGGTGCTCCCCGGGGGGCTTGAGGGGCTGGTGCCAGCCTTGCCCCGCCATCAGCTCTCTGGGAGAGCTTTTCTCGCACCTGGAGCAGGCGTCTGTTCTGTTCGCCCAAGGAAGAAATCCCAGCCTGGCTGCCCGCACACGGCAGTGAGCCGAGATGCCGGACAGCAGGTGCCTGCCTTGCCTTCCGCCTGCAGAAACTGGAAAGGAGGGAACTGCGGGGGGGTAGGGGCAGGGCAGCACCGGGCAGGGTGTCCCCTGCTTCCAGTAGGCACAGGCTGAACAGGCAGGTGACCTCCTGAGCAGCCCAGGGGATGGGAGCACGGACCCCACGCAGGCCGGCTTGCAGGGTGGTTTCCCTCGCTGCCGCTGCCCCTGCCCATTCATTCCAGCCCCCAGGCTGACGAGGCCCCAGGCACAAGTCGTGTGACCGATGTGAACCCCAGCCTGCCTGGGGACCCGCTGTCCTGGTGGGCCCTGAGTGGGGTGGACCCCGCCTTCACTCAGACGGGCAGAGAACACATTTCAGTGAGGCCGGATGTGCTGGTTGTGGGCCTCAGCCCTCGAACAACTGTGTGACCTCGCTCGGGGTCACTCGGGTGGCCACGCGCTCGGGGGCGATAGCAACACCGGTTCGCTTTCTCATGGTTCCAGAGTGAAGAATTCAAAATGGGTCTTCACGCGTCCCACACGTGTCCCACCCCACGTGGCCATCCCTGATCTCCGGCCTCGGGGTCATCGATGTGATCACGCTGCCCTTGTGCTCCGTGAGGAGGCATTCCCGGGTTCTGCAGGTCAGGACGTGGCCATCTTAGGGTCCCTGTACGCAGACACCCCACCCTCCGTCGTGTCTGCTCACTCTCTCTCCTTTACTCACTCCTAAAGCAATAATCCTGTTGTGAAATTAAACCCCGTCCCCCGAAGGAAGACAGATACCTAAAGAACAGGTCTCCCTATGTGCTCGTCAGACCAAGGCTCGTGGTCTCTCACAGGTGAGATGACACACACGTTCCCAGACGCAGAGCTGAGCACCCCAGCCCGGATGGCAGCTACTTAGAAATGCGGGGCCTGGTAAGATCCGAGAGTCGCTGTTCCTAGTGATTCAGGGAGTAAAAGCTGACACCGTGCCATACTCTTGTCATTTTAGTCCCACGGGTGGACTTCACCCAAACATGGGTCCCGGGGGCCAAGACTGCCTTGGAGGGGCATCTGCTGGCGGGGGCGAGGCAGGTTGGACAGGACAGGTCTGCAGGGGAACGCCGGGGTAGGACGAGCAGTGCCGGCGAGGGAGACAGGCAGGGTCGTAGCTAGCACCTGCCGGCACCCGCCGTGGGGAAGGCGGATGGGAGGACGCTGACGGCCACACTTCCGCTCCTAGAGAACGTTCCCCCGGATCCCTGCACCCCCGCACGTGCCCAAAAATGAGTCAGTAAAGAGATGTCCCTTCTGCCCCGTCTCTGTGCAGCGTCTTGGACTGGCTGACATGGGACCTCGGCACTGTGGGGCTGGGGTCTTACATTCCTGGAGCCCTCCGGCTCTCCCAGAGGGAAGTCTCGCTGATTTTCAAAGCCAGGCGTCATGGGGGCTCATATCCCCGTGCAGATCCCCAGAGGGGAGCCCAGAGCGGGGCCTGAACCCTGGGCGGGAGGACCTCGATGCTGAGACATCCCTCTGCCCGCGGTCCCCGTGCTGCGGGTTTGGTTGCTAAGAGCTCCATCTGTGCCCCTGCTGTGCTCCTGGAAGTGGCTTCCGCTGCATTTCTTTCGCTGTGGCCGAGCTGTTCTGCCGCGGTCAGGACCCTCCCGGAGAGCCCGGCCCCGCGAGTGGCGCTCCTGCAGGCTCGGTGCCTCGCGGGCGGAGGGGAGGTCCGCGCCTTCCTCCTCCACCGCCCTCCATTCAGCCTGGAGCTTACAAGTACGATTCCTAAGGAGGTTTTCAACGAAACCTGCCAGAAAGCCGTCGCTGCAGCCCCGTGCGAAGCTGCTGAGAGCCGTGTGTCTGGGTCGGCGAGGCCCTGGATGGGTCTCATTGTCGTTCTCTCCATGTCTGTATCCAAGACCAGTTTTCGGGAAGCCCTCGGCAGGGTTGCATGACAGATTAGGAATGCTGCATGTGGCAGGGACAGAGAGGAAAGGGAATTCGGGGAGAGGGGCTGGTTTCCACCCCGGAGACGGGCACCCGGCAGCCCACGGGACTTGGCTTCCATGATGCTGTGCCCGGGGAGAAAGTGGCTCCAGGAGGGACAGAGGCCCAGGCGTGGGTTCGTCGGCTTCCCGCATCTCCCTTTCTTGTGTGCAGGACAGATCTGCTGGAAGCAGGTCAGGGGAGATGGGGATGGGCATCCCAGAAACTCGGTGTCCTCCGTCTGGCCAGTCACCAGTGGCCCACAGAGAGCCCTGCACACCTCAGACAGCTCCCCATCACCCCAGAATGTGGGTGGGGTTGGAGGTTTGCCCCGGGGTTGGTCTGACCCGCTCGATAAACAGGGCTTCTTCCGAAGGGCTCTCGGTGACAAGCAGGTAAGCAGGCGGCCTCACCCGTCTCTCCCAAACACTGGCAACTCCGCGGGCCCCTCTCCTGACACCACTTGGACCTGAGTCCTGTCCCCATGTCCAGATGTGTCCTCTGAACTCATCTGGGAGTCTGCAAGGCGTCTCCAACCCCACGTCAGCAGCTCCTGTTATCTCCCCTGGAATTTGCCCTCCGGGGATGGCGAGTCTGTGCTCGAGTTCCCTGGACCCAGACACGAATCATCCCTGACTCCTTTCCCCCATCCACACCCGGTCGGAGGGAAGTCCTACAGGCTACGCCTGCAGACCGCGTCCGTCCAGGGGTCTGAGCACCCTGCCCCACGCCCCATGCCGCAGCGCCAGCCCCCGGAGGCCCGGCCGCCTCCGGTCTCCCCGGCCACACCGGGCACGTTCTTAGCATGACAGCCAGACCCATCCCGTGACAGCAGAGTCCCACCAGGTCACCGCCTCTCAAAATAAAAGCCAAGGTCACTGGGAGGGGCTGCATGGACAGGTGCGGTGCCTCGCCGGTCCTCGGCCGCCCCGACCTGTGTGCCCTCCGCCGGCAGCCCCGCCCAGACACCCCCGGGCCCTTCCAGGGGAAGCCTCCCTGGCACGCTCATCTCAGCGCTCCCTGCCTTCCATTTCTTCGTGGAACCGACGTGCCAGGCACAGACGATCAATCAGCACCTCACACTCACCGCACACCTGCCGCCCACACAGCCCGGAGCACAAGCGGGCGGAGGGTGAAACTCGGAGGTGCAGCCCCGCCCCCGTCCGTCCCCGCCCCAGGACCCGGGCTGCCGCCCGTCAGCCGCCAACTCCTGCGCTCCCGGCGCGACTGGGGCACGGTGGCGGGGACGCGACTTGTGTCGGCGGATCTTCACGGCAATCCCAGCCGTCGGGCCGGCCCTTGCCAGCTCCGCTCTGGGGTGGAACACGGAGGCGCGGATCAGCCGTGGGACACACCCGAGGTTCCGGCTCGTCAGCTGCGGCGCCGGGGCCAAGATCTGTGTGCTTAACCCTCACTCTCCGGAGCGCGGTCTGGTGGGCGCTCAGGGGACCCCGAAATCACCGGGAAGGGAAGGCCGCGTCGTGACACGGGGGTGGGCCAGACGGAAAGCTTTCCAGCGTGCTTCCCGCGCGGCGGAGGGCAGCCCACCTGTGGGTCAGAAAGTCACCCCAGAAGGGCAGGGTGTTGAATCGGCTTCCACTGGGGCACAGGTTCCCCCCAAAGCGCTTGGCTTGTGCCACTGAGAAATACGACCTTGCACCATCGCTGAAGGTCAGCAGGGCGGAGGCCGCCGGCAGGGGCTTCTGCCTCTGTCCTGAGGCTGCCGTGGCCACGTCAGCAGCGGCTGCACTCCCCGGGGCCGCAGCCTTTGCGCCAGGCACTCCTCACGCCCGGAGAGCTGGCACCGGCGTCCACAAGAGGCCTCCGTGCCCCCGACACGGGCGGCAGGGGGCATTGCAGAAGCGTCCTCACCCCACGGCAGTGGCCTCCTCGGAAGGCAGAGTCGGGAGGTCCCTGACGCCTGACGCCGGGAGCCCTGCTCCATCGTCCCCGCGACCTCCGGCTGGTTACACGGTCAGCGTGGGAGGGGGCGACCCACGGTGCAAGCCCAGGACACCTGCGAGGGGGGGCCCTCGCTGGCGGGAGAGTTCTGCCACGAGGCGAGCACGTGAGTCTCCTCACCCTCCACGGCCGAGTCCTTCGCTTTGGGGTCCAGATCCGCCACGGCTGGGAGCTCGGCTTGGCCTCTGCCCTGCGGCCTGAGGGCTAGGCGGCTCCGGGCCCGTGTTGTTCCATGAGCCAGAGATAAGGAAGCAGCCTGGGAACAAGCAGTCGGTAGGCGCCGTGTAAACATGGGAGGTCCCAGGGACTCGCCGGCTCGCCGGGGCCACCCCCTGCCTACCTGATGAAGAAGACACGGAGAGGTGCCCGCGTGAGGAGGAACTCGGCAAATCCTCCAGCCAGGCTCAGGGCGAGAGATGCTCGGGATAACGTGTGTGGCGGAGTCTATGGGGGAGGCGGGCTGGGCACGGAGTCGGGGGAGGCAGGGCGGCAGCTCCCCACCCCCGCCGCCCTGCCTGATCCCCTCCTCCAGGCAGGACACGTGAGGGCATCCTGTCTGATTGCTGCACGGCCCTCTTTTCCATGATTACTGCTTTAAAATCGACAGTGTGGGGCACCCGGGTGGCTCAGTGGGTTAAGCCTCTGCCTTCGACTCAGGTCATGATCTCAGGGTCCTGGGACCGAGCTCCGCATCAGTCTCTGCTCGGCAGGAAGCCTGCTTCCTCCTCTCTCTGCCTGCCTCTCTGCCTGCTTGTGATCTCTGCCTGTCAAATGAATAAATAAAATCTTTAAAATAAAATAAAATAAAACCGACAGTATGCTCGGCACTGTGCACTCTTGGACATTTATCCCAGAGAAATCAAAGTTTACGTTTGCACAGAAGCCCGTACACGAGTGTCGACAACAGCTTTATTCATAATTGTCAAACATCCGCAGTAACTCCGAGGTCTTTCCACAGCGAACGGGTAAACGAACGGGTCCTTCCACTCTAGTACCAAGGACCGAACACCTGTGTTTGCCCCAGATCCCTGTGTTGAACCCCCACTGGGATGGCCCGTGGATGTGGGGGCTCCGGAAGGCGTGTGGGCTGGAGGAGAGCGCGAGGGTTCTGTGGCCGGACTGCGGGGGGGACGCGTGAGCGTGCCCTGAGACACAATCCCAGAGTCACGCACACGCACGAGGAATCTGGGCAGGACTGGTGGGCTGTGTCGATGTCGAATCCTGGCTTCCAAGGTGTTTCCGTGGGAGAAACGGGTTCGAGGGCACAGGGTCCTTCTGTATGATTTCTTACAACCGCATGTGGATGTGCAAATATCCCAAAAGGAAAAGCGAATTTAAAAGCCAGGACGGATGCGCATGGCCCCCCCCCCCGGCCCCAGCCACCTCGCACCCGTCTGCTGCGTGGCCCTGCGGGGGTGCTCCGGGGGTGTGCAGGCACAGCGGTCGGGTCTGTTTTTTGCAAACACACATGGTGGCTCACCAGACGCGCTGTCCTGCATCGTCCTCGCCCCCTTGCACCAGCGGCTCTAGCGTTCCTCACCAGGTAACTGCCGTATTCTTTCTCGGGGGCCTCCTGCGGGTCTCTGGGGGCGCTGTCCTGGGCTGCCCCCCGGCTCTTCCTTCTGCCGCACAACCTTAAACTTGCAGCACGGGGGGGGGGGGGCGCCCATCCGGTCAGCCGTCCGGGGCTCCCCCGCACACAACATCCCTGTGTGCCCTGAGGGTCGTGGCCCCCGACGCTGCATCTCACTGCGTCCCCCTCCCCCACATGCCCCGGGAAGGAATAGCAAGGGGCTCCTGAAATCGCCCTGCTGCCCTCCCTCCAAGACTCGGGGGAAACAGCTGTTTTCATGCCACTCTGCAGCCGCGCTTGCCGAAGCCACAGTCGTGTCTCTGGCGCAGGGTTAGGGAAGAGACAGGGACCCACAGCTGCGACGCCTCCCCCCGCCCCTCCCACGCCCAGGTCCGAAGGGGAGGCCCACGGGAGCCCCGAGGACAGCAAGGCCAGAATCAGAGCTGCCCAGCAGCCATCCGTGACTGCGTCCTCTCTGGCAAAGCCCGGGGTCCGAGGCCCTGGCGGGTCCGGCTGTGGAGATGCCCCTCGTCGACAGGGCTAACCGGGCTTCCACGCGCTGGGGCTGCTCGGGGCGTGGGAGGCCCGCGGTGCTGTGGTACGTTTGCAGGCCTCGCAGGATGGGCCCCAGAGAGTGACGGGAGACACGGGAGGACCCCAGAGCAGGCGCACAGGTCTCACGGAGTGCAGAGACGCTGGCCTCCCCAGACCAGCGGGCTGAGCGGAGACACGGGGTCAGAGTCACGGCAGGAGACAAGCCCCTGACTGCTCAGGGCTCCACCCTCCCGTCAGAAGCCTGTGACCAGCCTCCAGGACCAGCTG
This sequence comes from Meles meles, assembly GCF_922984935.1. Classification (NCBI taxonomy): domain Eukaryota; kingdom Metazoa; phylum Chordata; class Mammalia; order Carnivora; family Mustelidae; genus Meles; species Meles meles. The sequence goes on from NC_060073.1 coordinate 2,514,069, forward strand.
GCCCTTGTGCTCCGAGCCTGCCAGGCCTCTCCCTATGGGAGGGACACAGGCTGCGGCAGAGCTTAGTTCTGGGCTATGAAAGACTTGGATGTACTTGCCCAGGGCTCTTCCAGCCCTGACCTCAGACCTCGAGAGTCTGCTTGCGCTCTCCGTCCCCCCAGGAGAGAAGCGTACCCCTCACCCCGGTGAGCTGACGTGAGTCGAACGCCAGCTCTGTCCTTGGCACTGAATCACGGGCTGGGGAATGTTCCGGGATCATCGAGCAGAATCCGCACGGCAAGCAATCAGGACAGAGAGCCAGAAAGACCCCCACCCTTCCTTGCCCTTCCCCTCCACCACCAGATCAAGCCAAGTGACTCCTGGCAGCCGGAGGCAGCTCGGGGGAGGAAGCTCCTTTCCACGAGCTCAAAGTCGCCGTAGCAAACGAGAAATGTCACAGCTGGCAGCCGGGCACCCAGCGCTTGTAGGGCACAAAGGAGCACGTGGACGGAGGGCCCTGGGGTGGTGGTTTACCGCGAAAGCTGCACACACTTGGTCACAGCATCCTTTGAGGAGGGCAGGTGTGGAGGACCCAGGACTCTTGGCACGGGGAACCCCAGAGCCTCCCCTGGCTTCCAGAAGGATGTTTTGCTTCTCCGCTAGTTCTTAGTCGCTCAGGAAAGGAAAAGCAAAAGTAAGTTCTGGTTGACTTGAAATAATGAAAAAAAAAAAAAAAGCCTGGACAACATGTAAGTCTGTGGTTTTTGGACACCAAGAGGAGCAGAGAGGACAGAAGTCCCCAAAAGAAAGGACGCACAGGTGCCCCAGCTCACGGCCAGGTGCTGGCGACTCATAGGAAAAATTGTATGTTCTTTGAGACCATAATTTACCAAAGGGAGCCCAAGAAGACACCAAAAATTTGACTAGCTTCTCTATCTGTTAAAGAAATTGGATTCTTAACTTGAAAACATTCTGGCAAAGAAAACCAGATCCAGGCAGGCTGATTGGCAGATTCTGCCAAACTTTTTAAAGGGATAATACCTTTACGACACAAAATCTCTCACACCGCAGGGGCCGAGAGAAGGCTCTACAACTCACTTCCAGAGCTGTAACCCTCAGGAAAAAAGTCTGACCTGGGCTGACAGAGGTAACAAAGAAAATTACAGTCCAGAATCTGATACAATGTGTCCCCTGCTCGAGGTTTGGAAACCAAACCCAGAAATGCTCCCAGAGGCTAAGGCATTGAGACCAACCGGGGTTATTCCAGGTCTGGAAAATGGGTTTAACAGTCGAAAACCAACCAGTGTAATTCATCACATTAACAGAATAAAGAAGAAAAAGCATTTGATCATATCAATATACAAAGGGGAAATAATAAGATAAAATGGGACCCCAGTTCATGAGAAGAACTCCCAGCAAGCGGGGAAATAGATGAGACACACCTGGGAGGAACCTACAGCCGGCGTCAGGTCCGGGAATCTGCCCCCGTGAGGTCAGGGACAAGGACAGAATGGCGTCAGTCCCTTCTTCTAGGTACCGTCATACTAGAGATCCCAGAGATTAGAATACGGCAAGAAAAAATAAATGCAGGGACATATAGATTGGAAAAAGTGAAGTGAAGGAGCACAATTCACAAGACCCTCGTGGGGGAAGCGTTGCCACGGCAGCCTGGTCGGCTCCCCCCGGAAAGCCTGCTGCGGGGATGGTGGGAGAGGAGAGCGGCCTCTGGGACTCAGCTTCCGGCAGGGTTCCCGGCGCTCTGGCAAGAGGGGCCACCCCTAAACCTTGGTACAATTAAATATGGGTTTTGCGGAACCCGTTTCCTTCCAGAAGTCTGGGACTCTGGCACGTGTCAAGCAAAAACGCAGGTCAGCGGGCTCCCCCAGGAGGAAGCTCACATCTGGTCTCCCCTGGTCTCCCCTACACTCCGTGTGTCTCTTCCTTCGCTAATTTTGATTTGCACGTGTTGACGGTAATACGCCGATTGCCGTGAGTCCTGGAACCTGAGGGTGATCTTGGGGCCCCCATGACACAAACTTGCGTGCAGAAAATCCAACGGAATCTGCAAAAACAGCTATGAGAACTTTATCAAAATTGCAGTTTACCAGGTCTAGAGGCAAAAACCTATTGTATTCTGATCCTAGCCAAAAAACCAGGGGAAATAGAGATTTTTGATACCCATGACTAAAGCTTCTAAAATCGCAAAACACTTAGGATAAAATCTGATTTGAGAACATAATAGACTTTCTCATAAAATACTTTTCATACTGAAAAGTAGAAACTATTTCTGAGAGAAAGAAATCTAAACAAAAAGAGGTTTATTGTGTCCAGGCCGGCGGTAAGGTGATAAGGTGATCGAGAGGGGAAGGAGGTTTTTCAATAAAAAACCTTTAAGTAGATAAAGTAATACATCTAAGCCTTTGCGTCATATGAAAACCCAAACGGGGAAAAATGAATCCTGACTCACACTCCCACCATACGAAAACCTGAGATGTAAAATGAAAACCAAAACTCTTTAAAAATGTAACAGAATAATCCTGGTCAGGCAAAGATTTCTTAAACAGGACGAAGGAAGCTCCCAGTGTAGAGGGAAGAAATTGCTCTTCAGTTACACTAAGAATTTCGTCCTGCTCCAGGGAACCGTAAGAGCGAAGCCGGTCCCATGGAGGGAAGGGACATCTGCGATGAGAGCCCGCGTGAGGGACCCTCAGACCATCGAGTAAGTAGCTGACCACGGGGACTTGAACAGTGCGACCAGCGGACCTACAAGAATGTGCCCAACACCGTTAGTCATCAGAGAAACATAAATACAACCCCTGGGAGCCAGGTCACCTCCCCCAGAAGCAAGGATTCCAGCGGCCGAGGGACAGAAAGTGGCGTTGGGGGGGGCAGGGGCACGTCGTCATGGGGGATGGGGTACCGGTGATTTGGTCCCTGGGGAAAGTGTCCTGCAGCATCTCTCAGAGCCAAGCACGCATGTGCCCTGGGAGCCCTCCGTGTGCTCCTGCTCCAGATGGCTCTCCCGGGGACAAAACGTTTAAGTTCCCCAGAAACGCAACAGGAGCGTTCACAGCGGCACTGTTCACGAACGGGAAAAATAACCTTGGACACAACCCAGGCGTCTGTCAACAGTGGAAGGGATGAGCTGAGGCAGAGCCAGGCCCGGGAAGAGAGCACAGCAGGGGAGAGAAGCCACACCCCACTCGCCGCCTACAGGTGATGACGGGCACCGTGCAGGAGGCCAGACGCCGGGTCGCCCGCCGTAGGATGGCACCGGCTTGAGCACCAGGGACAGGATGGACTTGCTGCGCTGGTGACTGAGGAGCGGTGACCTCCAGGGCCGGGCATCGGGCGCCCGATGTGGAAGGGGACGGCGCAGCCCCTTCCGGGGACTGGGAGTTCTCTGCGTCTCCATCCGACTGTGCACGTGTGGCCGCGCCTGGAACTCGCTCTCGCCACCCTTACAGCAAATGCGCTTTACCGCATGCATGCTGCGTCTTTTCCCGAAGAAAAGGGGGAAAGCCACGGTCACCTCCTCACGGGCCAGCAGAGGCGGGGCCAGCTGTGCCCTGAGATCCCTCGAGAAGGGCTGGGCAGGGGGCAGAGGCCACCGTCGCTCTGTGGGCGGAGGGAGCCGGCAGCGGGCCGGAGGGCTCCGTGCAGACGGCCGGAGGGCAGCAATGGTGAGCACCACTTACCATGAACCGGCCACACACCGGGCGGGCCGTCCTGCAAGTCCTTTCTGTGCGGTGACTCACGCAGTCCTCACCCAAGCACAGGAGGAATGCCCGATGCTCCGCGTTCCTGCCCCTCCCGGGGGAGGACACGCTGCTCCGAGTCTGAGCCTTCATTCCGCTCTGGCCATGGGGAGAGGTGAGAGCGGGTTGGGGGCCACGCCTCCCCCGCGCGGAAGCCCCGTGCCCAACTGCCAGCCACGAGCTCTCTCCCCCCCAGGCTCCCGTGTATCACCTTTTACCTCTCCGTGAGCGTGGAATTCAGTTTCCAAGCCCCTAGCGCTTGGAGCCACAAATCGGAAGGGAAGGGGGATTTCTCCCGTTGGGTTCTGGGCCCTGGAGATGGGAGTCGGCATCCAGGGGGCCAATCTGGGGTGTTTATGGACATGGCAGTGGGTCCTTAACACACGGAAGCAAGGCTGTTAAGCTGCCCACCCCCACTGCAGCCTCTGTGTCTGCGTGCCGACCAGCAGAAGCAAGGTCATCACGCCTCAAGGTACGTACAGAGCCCAGGAGTCCCGGCCGCCTCATTTGCTCAGCCCTGCCGCCAGGATCTCCACGCTGGGCCATGCCACCCCTTGTCTGCACGTGGGCTGCACAGTCCTTTCCATCAGGGGCCTGCAAAACTGGCCTACAGCCTCTTCTGTCCCTGGCTTGTCCAGGCCAGGGCACTGGGCCCTCCTCCAGCGTGTCACCTTCCCCTGCCCGGGGCCAAGGGCAGCTCTGCCCAGCAGTCAGGCTCTCCTTCCAGCTCCCCGGGTTCTCCATCCCAGGTGAAGCCCACGAGGGGCCAGGTTGGGGTCTGCAGAGCTGCCAGGAGAGGCCGCAGGGCAAGTGGGACGGCGAACACAACAGCCGGGGATGTGGGGCCGCGTCAGGCTGGGGGACGGCTGTCCGGGGCAGGGCCCAGGGCAGTGTATTACAGCACAGTGACATTGTGCTGCATTGTGATGGCCGGGACGCAAGGGGCAAGCTTCCCTGACACGGGCGTCCTGGGCTAAGAAGGCAGGCAGGTCTGTAACTTCCCCGAGAGGCGCTTGTGTGTTTGTTAACGGTGTGACCTAGGGGGTGCCCAGGAGCCCGATGGGGCGGAACACCTGTTCCCCAGTGGGGCAGGGAGGCCGGCGGGGCACAGGGCGCTGGCTTTCATGCAGCTCTTCGTTTGACCAGCTCTGCTGTGGCCCCGGTGCCTTCACGGCTTAACTGCGGTCTCCGGGACCCGCCTTCATTTTTAAATAGGGAGAGGAAGATGTCACTGAGCGCCACCAACTGTCACTGAAGAAACACGAAACCCCACGAGACTCAGGCCCACAGATGCCACACCTCTTCCCAGGGAATGCAAAGGTAAGAGGGAGGACAGCGGCTCCTGGGGGTTTAGAGAATCCCGAGCTACGTGCACGTCGGGCCTTTTGTGTCTCTCATTTGAAAATTAACGGTTTCCTGTCCCTCCTGATGCTCCATGCCGCCTTCTTCCTCCAGCTTTTAAGAAAGCTTCTTGGGGCATCTGAGTGGCTCCGTCCGTAAAGCATCCGACTTGGGATCTCAGCTCGGGTCTTGAGCTCTGGGTCGTGAGTTCAAGCCCCCACCCTGGGCTTCACGTTGGGTGTGGAGTCTGCTTAAAACAAACACAAAAAGTCCAAAAAAACTTCAGGGGATTGAACCACGTGACGTGTGTACTTCTGCGGCCCCGTTCACGCTAAAGTCATCTGGGACTGGAAACTTCTGTGGGTATGTGCGCAGGCACACGGCACCGGGTCCCGGAGTCTGGGGCTCCCGGCAGGACACGTGGGAAAGTGACCTGGGCTTCTGTCACCACGAGTAGCAGGACCGACAACCCGGCGCAGACTCGAGGTTTCAGGCACAGACACGGTTCCACCCGCACTGCAGGGGCCCCTGGAAAATGAAACTGTGTTGGATTCTGCTCCCAAGGACACATTTGAAATTCACAAGGGTTTGCATTTGCTCCAGGGACTTGGCCCGGGCGGCCCTCTGAAGGTGACTGATCCCTTGATGTCTAAGCCCTGGATGGGATGGATTTGGCCAATCCAGACTTTCGTCTCCCGTCCTATGGGCACTGGCCAGACCGGAATTAACACCTCACAGTCGACGCGCTGGGCAGAAGACGAGTCCCGCCTCCTACGCCATGCGGACACACCCGTGGCGATGGAGGCAGGACCCGCAGAGAGGGGCCATCTATGCTGGGAGGAACTTCCGTCTGGACCCTGGGCTCGGGGGTCGATGCCCTGAAACAGGGAGCGAGCAGCTGCTTTGGGTGGAAAATGCTGGTAACTGGCTCCACTCTCGTCCAAACTGAAAGCGCAAGAGCTCTGCCGATTTGAAAACCCTGGGGATCTCTTCTGGGCAGAAGTAATGTCCAGCACGCAGTAGGTCTGCAGCTGCTTTTGGAAGGCGTGGCTCGGTGGACAGTGACTCCGACCTGGGGGGCTTCTGTGCAGGCTGACCACAGCTCACCCCCACAGGAGTCGCTGTCGACCACTCGGCCAGGGCAGGCGAACTTTTTCTGCGAAGAACAGCTGGAGACCTACAGTGTCTGTCTCTCACTACCCAACTCCGCGGTCCTAGTGAGAACGTGACCACAGACAGTATGGCAACAAGCAGGCGTGGCCGTGTCCCAACAAAACTTTATTTACCGAAGCAGAGTGGGGCCAGATGTGGCCCCGTGGGCCATAGCGTGTGGACTCCGGCCCCATGGTGTCTACAGGATGGAAACCACGTCCTCGTACTCCCTCAGGACCTGGAACTTTAGCACAGCCGTATTAAAACTGCCTCTCCCTTTGACCACGGCACTTAAAACAAATTTTAAAGTATTCATATGTGACGCAATGAGCACTGGGTGTTATTCGCAACTAATGAATCATTGAACGTTACATCAAAAACTAATGATGTACTATATGCTGGCTAACTAAATTTTTTAAAGATTTTATTTATTTATTTGTCAGAAAGAGAGAGAGAGAGAGCACACAAGCAGGCAGAGAGGCAGGCAGAGGCGGAGAGAGAAGCAGGCTCCCTGCCGAGCAAGGAGCCCGATGCGGGACTCGGTCCCAGGACACGGGGATCATGGCCTGAGCCGAAGGCAGAGGCTTAACCCACTGAGCTCCCCAGGCGTCCCAGGCTAACTAACTTTTTAAAAAAGAAAGAAAATGTTTCCATCTTCATAAAAGCAGATGTTAGTTGAATGACCGTGTCTATAAAGTGTCCTTTCTCACTGTTAGGTGTAGGGAACTTTCCTTAGGTGTCCACACATGTATTTGAAAAAGCTTCTATCTTATTAAAACGAGGTATTATTTGGGAAAAAAATAAAAATAAATAAACACAAGAATACTTGTCAAGTGATGTGTTGTTTTAGGGCTAAATCGAAAGGCTGAAGATAGGAACTTGGCTTCAGCACGGACAGCAGGTAGAAGTCAGCTTCCTGGATCTTGGACGAGAGATCCAGGTCCGTGAGAACTGTGGTCTGGTGAGCGGCCACCAGGGGACACCCAGGGCACGCAGGAAATCGGGCACGAAGAAACGAAGAAACGAAGGGTAAAATCCAGAGTCCCGAAGGCGTGCCCCGCCCCAGGTTGGGTTGTGTGCGCTCGGGGGAGCAGGACCTGGGATCCTGGGTGGGTGAGACTGACCCCGAAGCCTTCTCTGACGCCGCCCTCCCCGGGAGGCTGTGGGCAGACATGTATGACTTCTGCAAATGAACACATCACCTTAAAATTCTTCCAAATTTTTATTTGAGCGACAAGGAGAGCACAAGCGGTGGGGAGGGGCAGAAGCAGAGGGAGAGGCAGACGCCCCTCGGAGCAGGAGCCTGATGCGGGGCTCGATCCCATGACCCTGGGATCACGACCTGAGCCGAAGACAGACGCTAACGGACTGAGCCACCCGGGCGCCCCGAACGCATCATTTTAAACGTGAGCGTGAGGTCCTCTGGACTATCCAGGACCTCAGCATCCCAGGGGGAAAAGCCAATGACCCTTCGGGCCACGTTATTTAAATAATTGACCGACTTGTGCTTCGGGGAGAGGATGCGTGCTGGGACGGGCACATGGTGGGGCTGAGCCTCGCCTGGGTCTCCCTTCGGTTCGGCTTCGGTCCCGCGTGCATGGCGCGTGGAGTCTTCCGGATAGACGGGGCAGCATCCTCACGGGGCAGCGTGTCAACCCTCTGCTGTAACTCAAACGTACCCCTTGGCTCAAGGGAACATTCAGCCTATGGAGGAAAACGAAATACCATGTAACGGCTAAAAACTCACCGCAGGGACTCTGGGTGGCTCCGTCGGCTGAGCGTCTGACCCCTGGTTTTGGCTCAGGGCTGATCTCCGGGCTGGGGGATCGAGCCCCGTATGGGAGTCAGGCTTCATGGTTCGGATGGGAGACCTGACGTCTGACGGCCGTGTTGATGGAGATGGGGTCCAGGAACGCAGTGGTGTAGAGCTGAAGGGACTCCCCAAGGTGTCCTTGACCTGGCGCGACCCCACGCACTGGTGGCCTCAGAAGTGCCAGCGCCCCAGGCTGGGGGGATCCCCACCGGCTCCCCACACTGGCTGGTAACTGCCTTTGTGTCTGTGGGACCCCCGACCTCGGCCCCAGAGCCCCGGAGCCCCCGAGCCCGCCCTCGGCTCATCGCCCGCAGCCCCCGCTCGGTGTCAGCACGTGCCCACCCCCAGGGCTGTCCACGGGACGACCCACACGTGCACGGCTTTCTCAGAGAGGGACCAACTGTCCCCGTTTGCCCAGGACCCAGGGGTTTTCTGTTTTCTCGATGTGAAAACTGGAATAAATCTAGAGGAACCGAGACAAGCTGGTCATTTCATGTGGACTTTGCTCCCGAAATATGCAGGCTTGGTTTTGTTCTGATTTTGTACCACAGAAGTGCTCTGGGCATCTTGTGATGCCTTTTGTAAATGGTCCGTTCGTTCCGGAAGGGTCCGGGGACGCCTCGACTTCCTTCTCCGAAGCCCCCGAGCCGCTCCTGTGATGCCTCTGTTCAGTCAGGCTCCTGGGGGCTGCAGGGCTTTGCTGGGTGACTCTGAGCTAGTCCCAAATCTTGCTGAGGGCAGATGGAATTAGGGCAGTAAGGCTGCAAGGCAATTACGACTTCCCAAGAGCCTGGGGGAGAGAACAAGAGGAAATGCGTTTCAAGCCGGGACTCAGCAATCACACCCCACTTCTGGAATCCAAGGTGGTCGTCTATGGTGTCTTGCCTTGAAACAGTGGACGTCAGAATCGCCCAGACGGTTTCTAAAAATGAGATTGCCGGCCCGATGCCCAGCATTTCTGATTCCGTACATGGGGGGGTGAGGACAGAGGTGCTGCATTTCTAATGAGTGAAGTGAATCCTGCTAGGCTGGGGCCATGCTCTGAGAACTCTTGTCCTACTGTGGAGGAAATTCAGTCCTGACCAAGGGTTGTCAAACGTTCTCTGTACGTGGTCACGTAGTAGATATTTCAGGCTTCGTGGCAACCTGGTCTCAACTGCTTAGCTCTGCTGCGAAGCTCCCAAAGGAGTCACAGGCGGTATGTAAGCGAACGAGCATGGCTGTGTACCAATAAAACTTTATTTACAAAACAGTTCGTGGGCCAGATCTAGCTCACGGACTGCAGTTTGCCAAGCCCTGGTTTAGACCATCACTATGTGACTTCTGATAATGTCCTTCGCTTCTCTGTGTTGTCTGTGTACTGTGTATCGGTGAGCCGGTGGCTGTGAGCCCGTCGACAGCAGTGAGCCCGTCACAGAGGGTGTGGGAAGGACCCTTTGTTTAGAAAACACAGACGTGAGGCAGAGTGTATCAGTCAGCGCTTGCTACATGACAAGTGTGCCCAGACTGGCTTATGGCAACAACTGTCTCATTATTATTCATTAGTCTGCGGGTCGGCCTGGTGAGTGTTCTGATCTGGCCTCTCTGGTGCACTGGGGGCCACCTAGGAGGTCACCTGCTGCTGGGTGATTGGAGAGGGCAGGCCACACCTGTCTGGCAGGTGGTGGGCGGTTGGCTGGTCTCTTCCGCATGGTCGTCAGGACAGCAAGACGGGGGCCACAGGGCTTCTTGATGGATTTACCTGCCTCCACCACACGCTGCAAATCCAGCGCAGATTTAAGAGCAGGAAAGTGGGCTCGCCTTTGTAACAAGGGAAGCTGAGAAGAACGGACGGCTGTTCACAAATCAGGGCTCAGACGGAGAGGTGGGATAGTTGCGTGGGGTTAAGTTTCTCTGCAGCATTCAGGAGAGGGAGATCTTACCCTACTCCCCTACGCCTGAGTCCTCATCGGAAAGTCGAGAGTGGGGACCCCCAGCCCCACGGCGGTGCTGGGAGGCTTACAGGTGCTCACTTAGACCTGCGTCCTGCACGAGCAAGTCCTCTCCGTGTGGTGGCTGGTGTTAACATCTCAGCGAACCCCACGGATACGATAGCAGCGGGGGCAGAAAGCATCGAAGACCCATTGGAACGTGCCTCTCACGCACTTCTCCAAGGACTGCCCAGCCCACCCCCGTCGCTGCGTTTTGTCTCCTCTGCTCCCCTGCCTGGAATCCGGCCAGGTCCTCCGAAGCCAGCTCACAATGTTGCCTCCTATTTACAGCCCTCATCATGATGAGCCGAAGTAAATTAAAAACAAACAAACACGGATGTGTTTCCCCTCTCCGCTGGAAACTCCTCGAAAGAGGAACCCGGGTCTGGCCCCACGCCAGAAGTCGCGTCTACAAGAACAGCCAGTCACAACCCCGTGTAGTCATCCGGGCCTGTTTCTCCCCACTTCTGGTTCGACACCTTGGAAGCCAGCCAGGGGGATTTCCCCGAAAGGAAGGACTTTTAACAGGAAGTGCGTGAGCACGGCATTCACTTCCCTTCCAGCTCTGCGTGGCCTCGTGGCGGGGACATCACCGCGGGGAGCTTGGTGTCGTTTTCTTAAGAAAAACAGATAGGAGGGGCGCCTGGGTTGCCCAGTGGGTTAAGCCGCTGCCTTCAGCTCAGGTCATGACCCCAGGGTCCTGGGATCGAGTCTCGCATTGGGCTCCTTGCTCGGTGGGGAGCCTGCTTCTCCCTCTCCCTCTGCCTGCCTCTCTGCCTACTTGTGATCTCTGTCTGACAAATAAATAAATAAAATCTTAAAACAAGAAAAAAAAGAAGAGAAAAGAAAACCAGACAGGAGCCGCTCTCCCCATCCTGTTTTCCATGAGAACGAGCCCCATCCCAAGGCGTCAGGGATGGTTCGGCTCCGTGGGGGGAGGGGAGAGAGGAGGGCTTCCCCGGAGCTTCTCCTGCACCGGCTCAGGCAGCGTTCTGAGTCGGGGTCCCAGCGCCCGTAAGGGTTCCACCGTGTATTACTAGAAAAGGGAGCCGGGGTTCCGGAAAGTGTGCAGAGCAGCAGACCCAACGAAGCTCTTCTCTAAGGATCATCTTGAGACGGACTCCCCCTTAGCAGAAGGACTGGGTGAAGACATGGTCGTCTGAGCTCAGAGGTGTCCGAAACGAGGATAGAAACGTGTCTGTCTGTCTGCGCGTCTGTCCGTGCACTTGTGTATCTCCGTGCACATCTGTGTGTCCGTCCACACCACGACACACGCAGGTCCCCACAAGCACTTCAGCCTACTGACTCGTCTCCCGTTCTAGACCCCGCCCCACCTACCCCGTCCTCCCTCATCTGGGCAGTTAAAATCACTCAAAATATCCTGAGCTTAAGTCCTTGACATTCTCATCAAGGTCACCGTCTACGTGTGTACAGCACTTTACTGTTTATAAAACCTGAGTTTTACACGAATGTGTTTCTCTCTGGTCCCACTCAAGCGGGCGAGGGACCCATCAGGCACACCAAGGTCACAGCAGGAAGAACGTCCACGGTGGAGGGAGGCGGGCGGTCCGTCCCAGGACCCCACGCTGCCGTTCAGACCACGTTGGTCTGACTTGATCGAGGAAGTTCACGGCTCAGCTCAGAACCCATATCCCAGATCGCAGTGGGGGGGGACATTGTCAGCGACGTAACTGTTCGGGGAGCTGCCTTCAAGAATCAGAGCCACCCTGATCGGTCTCCAGGCCCCGTCCCTCCAGACTGCCTGCTGGGCTTTATCTGCCCACATTTGACCTTCATTTCAGGAAAGGTCAGAGCTCACTCGCTGGAATGACTGGGCTCTCCCACAGGGCCTGGGGTCAGGACACGGGGCCAAGAGCACGTCCTCCCTGTCGCCTGAGATGAAGGTGGCCCCCTCGGGCAGCTCCGCACACTCCCTGGGGGATGGCGCGGAACACCGCAGCCCAAGAAACTGGGGATCGTTGTGGGGATTATTGTTTAGAAATGCAACGTGTGGGGCGCCTGGGGGGGCTCAGTGGGTTAAGCCTCTGCCTTCGGCTCAGGTCATGATCTCAGGGTCCTGGGATTGAGCCCCGCATCGGGCTCTCTGCTCAGTGGGGAACCTGCTGCCTCCTCTCTCTCTGCCTGCCTCACTGCCTAATTGTGATCTCTCTCTGTCAAATAAATAAATAAAATCTTAAAAAAATTAAAAAAATAAGTAAACGTGCAACAGTTTTCCATGACATTTAGTTTCCAGGTCACAACCGAATACGAGACGATGATTGTTACCGTGGGTGGAACAAACCGAGTGGACCGGGCATGGCTCTGGTTTCCCAACACCCACGGGGCTTGCGGCACCGTCCGCGTACGCCAGACAGAAAGCCGAGCTCAGCAGTAAGTGCTCGCGGGTTTGGCCTGACCTGAGCACCTGTGGGCTTGTGACCGGCCCCGCTCTCAGCTCAGCGAGTCTCTCCCGGCCAAGTGAGATCTGCCGGCACGTGCAGACTCTGGCCCTCAGCGGAGAAGGAGCTACAACCTTCAGGAAAAGTTAAAAGAAAATGTACAGTTGAATGAGAATGGACCGTGTTCTTTCCAACAGCATATAACAGCTAGTGATGGGAAGAGAAAGCGGCAGAATGAAGGGATTAATAGTGACCACGTTGGAAAGGCCTGGCCTTTCTCTGGGCTGCGGGCCACGTCTCAGCCGAGGCTTGAGAAGGGCCAGGAAGATGGGGAGGGACCCCCTTTCTCACGGTGGCAGGGGCCAGCGGACCTGGCCCCGTCCTGTGGCTGCAGGAAGAAGTTGCCACACACTGGGGGACTCCCAACGGCAAGAATGCACTCTGTCCCCGTCCCAGGCCCTGGCAGTCCGAGATGACTGTGAGGACAGGGCTGGTCGCTTCTGAGGGCAGAAGTCAAATCTGCTCTGGGCGTCTTTCCCAGCCTCCAGCCCTGTCAGCGCTTTTGGGCGTCCCTGGACTCGCGGACAGATCACTCCAGTCTGTAAAGACCGTATTTCCAAAGGTGCTGGGAGTCAGGACACCCACATGCCTCCTTCTGGGGGACACTAACCCACAACATCCCTCATGGGGACTTCCCCTCCGCGACGGCCTCACACGGGCGTGCTGTTGCTGCCGTGGGTTTTGGAGAGGTCAAGAACGCCATCCCGGGCCATCAGGGGCGTTTAACCGAGGAACGCCTGGTGGACGTGGCCAGGCGTGAGCAGGGCCAGCTGCTTCCACACACGCTGGTGTGACCACGGCGTCCCACGGAAAGGGGAGACCAGTCTGCCAGAGTCTGAGCATTTGCCAGTCGGGCATGGTTAAGTCGTCCTGGGCTGGCGTGGGGCTCTGCGCTCAGAGACCGCGTGCACCAGGTGGTACCCGGTGACTCGGGAATGCCCATCACTTCAAGGAAAAAGCCCACCACAAAACCACAGATAAAAACTCCGCTCTGTGATAGATGGAACGTGTGTGCTTCGTGAGGACGCAGCTCTGAGCATTCCGCTGCCCCTGGGGTCCCGCCCCCATGGCTGTTCTCGGGCACGGGAGAAGAAGGGACCCCGTGTGGTTGGCAAGGACGGCAAGGGCAAGCACCCCGTGTTCGCGACGGCTGTGGGCGATTCGTAGGGTCTGGGAAGTGCTTTCTCCTCCCCCACACTGAGCTCTTATTGCCACAATGAATGTATATACAGACGTTCTCTACCCGAAAAGTAATGAAAATCGCCTTGAAAGGACAAAAATATTTGTGATGGTAAAGGTCTCGTTAAAATGCTGTATTCCAAAGAGAGAATGGATTTGGTTATTCTGAGGGTAATCAGTTTTCAAATCCAGCAGATGATAGATCTGCACTGACTATCGGAACGTAACAGGGCAGCTGCCAGTGCTGGGGGGGCCCGTGACTTTCTTCTCTCCCCTTCTCCTGCTTTCCAGACCTGCAGAGACGGAAGGGAGATGTCTGGAAGCAAAGGGAGGGGAGGGGTAGGTTTCACCCTGGGGCCAGGAGCCCAGCAGGGTCTCTGGGAGAGGTGGGATCTCGGGGTGGGGGGCACAGGGAGAGCCGGCAGTGACCACCAGGGCCACCGGCTCCTCCCGGGGTCTCCCTGCCCAAAGCCTCTGGCTCAGTGAATGGGAAAGGAGGCGCCCCGTGAAGCAGGTCATGGACTGTGCCAGAAACCAGCAGAGGCCGAGTCCCAGCGGGAGCTCTGTAGCCCGGGAGCCGGCCCCCCAGCCCTGCCTTCCCAGGCAGCCGCCCGCACACCATGGTGGATACCTGCCCTCAGCACCCGGACCGTGGCTTGGCCCCGGCGGGGCCCCGCGCTAGGTTTAGAGAGACGCCCGCCGTGCCATGAGGGAGGAACCTGTGTCCACCCTAGCCCAGCCCCTGCCCCTCGGTCAAGCACCTCGCAAATGGCACGAATGACCATGTTGTGTCTCCCGCAGCCCCGCCCGGGTCGCACACGACGCCATGAACGTGCCTCTCGTCTGTGACTACGGCTCAGGCTTCAGCAAGGTGGGCTTCTCGGGCACAGAGGCCCCCCGGGCCGTGTTCCCCACCATCCTCGGGAAACTTCGACACAACGTGAGTGGCCTCGACCTCGGGGGTGCCCAGTGCCACAGTCAGTCCCTCTGTTGCAATCCTTGGCGTGGCACCTCTTGCCCCGGCAGGTGTGATCATTTGCTCTGCGGGCCAAGAGCTGGCTGTTGCACCACAGCCCCGGGGGAGGAAAAACTCCTTGTTCACCGTGCAAGGAGTGGGAGGCGGGACTAGACACAACAGAGGCCGCACATAGGATCAAGCATAAAGTCTCAGGGAGAAAGACCAGATTCCTTGCAGGGTAGGCACGCGTGACCACAGTGGATTTCCAGTGCAGAAAACGACCCACCTGCACCTCGGGGCCGGGGTTGTTTGGCTTTGGGTCCTGTGAACCCCTCGGCTGCCACCCTCCCAGGCCTTGGGGCCCGCCCCTGGGCAGCAGGAGGTGAGTTTCTGTCTCTAAGAGGAGTCCGCATGCGATGGGATGCTCCGGGGGACTTGCGGCTCCCCGGCCCCTCCCCTGCCCTCCAGGCCGGTGGCAGGCTGGACATGAGACCCCTCGAGGGAGCCCCACGGCCACGGAGAGGCAGACCCACAGGCTGCCGCAAGCCCAGAAAATGTCCGAGGCGGGCCAGCAGGGAAAAGCCTGTCCTTTCTTGTTCCAAATTCATTCCCATCAGTGGCCTCCTTGAGTCGCTCCCCGACAGCACCGTCTAGGGGAGCGTGGGACGGCGGACGTCGTCGCCATCTGACAGAGAGGAGACGGAGCTCAGAGCAGGCCTGGGTCCCCTGGCTAGTGCTTCTCCCCCAGCCCAAGCCCTTCTGCCTGAAAGAGGAAACCGCACCACGAGAGGTGGGTGCACGTGAGCTGTGGCCACCTCCAAAATGGGCCCCTCCCTGAAACCCATCCCACCTGAGAGCACCGCGGGACCGCAGCCCGATGCCGAGGCCACGCTCCCTGCGGGACGCTCTTCGCCAACACCGGAGTGTGGCAGGGACGCCCCGACAGACCCCTTTCTGGGGAACGTGGGGCTCCTGGCAGGAGTGACCAGTTAGCGTTCCCGGCCACCGTGCTAACCCTCACAGCCTTCTAGAATGCACATCCCGCACCCTCTACTGAGACCGGGCTCGGACCTAGAGCCATCCCGCTGCCTGTCCCAGGCCCGGCAGGCACCGTCCGTGTTTCCCCTCACAAAGGCATGTTCCCTGCTACGATCCGCGCTTTTCATCCTGGGCTGGTGTCTGCTTCTTGGTCAACGCAGACTTACACATGGCCCGACGGTCACCCCCCTGCTGAGGACAGAATAAGTGGTTTCCTCGGCCATGAACGCCGCCGGGTCCGTCTTCCTCAACAATCACGAAGTCAGTGAACCCGCAGACTCTCCCCCTGCCAATTTTCCAGAGCACGGGTAGAAGCTGGTGTCCCTCCCAACCCCTTCCCTTCCTCCGCAGCCTCCCCCCCCCCACTCAGGTGACGCCCCCGCAAAGCGGATAAGGCGAGCGTCCTTGGGGGCACTCCTACCTTGCAGATCATTTGCTAAAACCTCTTAGGGGCATCTTGAAATTGTGTTCAGGCTTGAGGCCACGGCAGCCAGTGCTGTGACCTGGAACGGCCCCCCGTGGGACATCAGGGCTCCGAGGCCCTACGCACGTGCAGCAGTGCAGGGGCGCTGCGTGGAGGGAGCCGCTCTTGACGGCCCATCTGTCCTGGCCTGTGTCTTTCAGAATCTGTTGGTGGGGATGGAAGAGGACGACTGGTTCATCGGAGACGAGGCTCAGAAAAGGCGAGGGGAGCTTAACCTGCAGTATCCCGTCTCCCGGGCGACCATCACTAACTGGGACGACATGGAGAAGGTGGGCTCAGCTTCTGTGGCAGGGGGACGAGCTCCAGGACATTCGGTGGCGTTTCCGCTGCCCTGGAGCCTGGGGAGGGGAGTGTCCCGGCCTCCGGGGCTCTCTCCGTCCCTGCAGCTACTACATCATGCTCCTGACCACACGGGTTGGGGAGTCAGACCCCCGAGCCTGAATCCTGTCTCCGTGACTTACTATCTGTGTCATTTTGGGAAAGGAACCCTCCTCCCTGGCCCTGTGTTTCCTTATCTGTAAGAAAGGGGTCTAATTCTTCCTTGCGCATCACACTCGTGCCAGGATTAAAGGAATAATGGACAAGGAATCCCTGCTCCACTCCACACCTAGGACGGCCATTTAAAAAACAGCAACAATAGAAAATGGCAAGTGGCGGCCTCAGGACCTTGTGCACGGCTGGTGGGAATGTAAAACGGTGCAGCCTCTGTGGGACACTGTATGGTGGTTCTTCCAAAAGCTAAAGGACTGAAAACAAGGACAGGAAGAGACATCTTCATACCCATGGTCAGTGCGGTGTTACTCACCACAGCCAAGACACGGGAACAAGCCAGGTGCCTGTTGGCAGACGGACGGGTGGACGGGCTGGATACGTACGGCAGACTATCACTCAGCCTTGAAAAGGAAGGACGTTTGGACACCGGCGACAACATGGCTGGACCTCGATGCGACGCTCCGTGAAATAAGCCGGACAAAAAAAGGACAAACGCCGTGCGATCCCACCCTTAGTCGGCAGATTCATAGAAAAAGAAAGCAGGACGGTGGGTGCCGGGGGCTGGGGGAGCGGGTATGGGGGGTTAGGGCTTAAGGGGGACAGAGTTCTAGTCGAGCACCGTAAGAAACTCCTGGAGACAGAAGGTGGCAACGGTCACGTGGCCATGGGAAGTGCTTCATGCCGGGGAAGCGTACACTTCCTCAAACGGTCAGATCGACAGATTTTATGGTATGTGCATTTTACTGTAAGAATAAAACGCCTTAGTCTGGCACAGTACGCGTGTAATGAGTGTGGCTATTTGGACCACTCTGTCTCAGGATCTGAAGGTTCTGATCCGGGTCTCCGTCTATGGTTGAAGCTCGCGTGCTCCCTGGGAAGAGAGATTAACTTTCTGTGCCTCATAACAAGCCACCCCGAAACTCAGAGGCTTAAAACACTGATGGCCGCCTAGTACCTCTCACGGTTGCTGTGGGTCAGGAATTCAGCAGTAGCTCTGTTGGGTGGTTCTGGCTTGGGGGTCCCTCGTGAGGCAGCAGTCAGGGCTCGCATGGGACCCCTGCATCTGAAGGCTCGACCGGGGCCGGAGAAGACGTGACCAAGGTGGCGTTCCGTGCTGCCGGGAAGGTGGTGCTCCTTGGGGATGCTTTGCAGGGCCACTTGAATGTCCTCACGGCCCAGTGGTTGGCCTCCCACAGAGGGAACGATCGAGTGGGTCGACATGAAGGCTCAACAGCTGTACGCCACAGCCCTGAAGGCCACATGCCCTCGCTTCTGCCGTACTCTCTAGGTGACACAAGCCAGCCCTGGTCCGGCAGGGGCTGGATGTCGGGAGGCGTGTGTCCCTGGGGGCCGTCTTGGAGGGTGGTTGTGGGAGGGTCTCTCCCAGACGCTCTTCCTATCTGCGCATCTGAGGTGGCGGCTGTGGGCGTGCAGCCCTCCAGGAGTGTGCGGGGATGCAGAAACTGAAGCGGTGTAGACACGTCTGGAGTGTGTAGCCCACCAGCTCGTGGGACCCCGGCCACCTGGGCTGTGGCTTCCACCCATCCTTCCCCACCCTGTCCCATCGCTGAGCCCTATAGAACGGACGTCCAGCGCATCTTCAGCTGGTTCCGGCCCTTGGTTCTGTTCTGGCCCAAATACCAGGATCATTGCAACGATCCTCCCCGTGGGGCCCCTCCTCCTACCTCGCCCTTCAGTTCACCCCCACACAGCACGCTGAGCGCCCCTCCTCCATCTGATCCTGCCACGTCCCTGCTCCCGTCCGTCAGCGGCTAGATGTCCAGCCACGAGCCCACCCCTCTGGCTGTTGCTGTTTGGCCAGGCGCCATCTTATTTGTGCTTCGTGGCCCGGCCCCAGGCCCCCCTTTCCTGAGACGCTCCCCCCCTCGGAACTTCCCCCAGGGAGGGCGTCCCTCACTTCTGTTTTCAATTCTTCATGGAGCCTCCCTCCCTAGAGGCAGGCAGGACCTTCGTCCAGAGTAACTAATCGTTGCTTCCGGAACACCTACTGTGCGTCAAGCGCTCTGCTGAGTGCTATGGCCTGAACCGTGTCCCCCAGTTCCCTCCGTTGGAGTCCTGACCCCCAGCACCTCAGAATGTGACTGTATTTGGAAATGGGGTCTTAAAAGGCGCAATTAAAGTAAAATGAGGTCACTAGGATGGGACCTTATGTGATCTGACTGGGATCCTTCTAAGAAAAGGACACGAGGACACAGATGCCCACAGAAGGTCAACCCTGTGAGGACTCAGGGAGAGGACAGCTGTCCACACACAAGGACAGAGGCCTCAGGAGAACCTGGCCCGGCTGACTTCCCGCCTCCGGGGCTGGGAGACAATAATTCCTGTAGTTTAAGCCGCTTGGGCTGTGGTACTAGTCATGGCGACCACAGGAAACAAATGTCCTGTTTGGTGGTCAGTGATGTCCTCATGATCCTCCAGGAGGAAGGGAACATTTTCCATCTTCCAGATGAGGAAGCGGCTCGTAAAGCCAAGTCGCTGGCGTGGCACACGCCTGCTGCCGCGGTCCGCGCTGCCGTGCCTTGGGGCTCGTGTCCGCGCATCACTGTTTGCTCCCTCCCTGCTCAAGGACGGTGCACAGCGGAGAATCCGTGTCCTGTCCGCAGCCGTGCTGTCTTTCCTGCCGTGAACCCCACAGCGAACCCCACAGTTACGTCTGCTACTGCAGAAGCCGCTTGCAGTGTAGACAGGATCTGCCCCCCGCAGGAGCTGAGCCGGGGCTCACAACACCGTGTCGCCGTCTCTCGCCGCAGGTTTGGCATCACTCCTTCTACCAGGCGCTCTGCATCGCCCCCGAGCAGCATCCTCTGCTGGTGACTGAGCCGCCGTCAAACCCGACGTCCAGCAAGGAGAAGATGTCACAGGCAAGGGGCTGGGTGCTGGGCGGCAGGGCCGGAGAGGGAAGCGGCTCGGGCCCCCTCCTGAGCCTCGGGATGCCCTCGGGGCGTCCCCTCTCTGCTGGGGGAGAGGCAGACAGGGGACAGATCTGCCCCCTTTGACGTTAGCGATGAGCATGACGGCCACCTGGGAGAGTGCGCCAAGGGGCAGCCGTGGGTGAGGAGTTCAATGTGACTTGTTCGGTTCGACCTGACGGCTGGGCTGTGGCAGGGCAGTTCAAGTCCCGCTGCACAGATGGAGACCCGGGAGTGTCTAGGAACCAAAGTGTTAGGGCTGAGTCTGCAGGGCAGCAGGCTGGGGCACCCACAGCGTCTGACCTCAAGGCCTGACCTCGCAGCCTCACCCTGGGTCCTGCCCCTTGGGGGGCCTGCTCCGAGGTCCGACCCTGACTCCAGAGCTCCCAGCTTCCCCCGGGCCCGCTCTGCAGGAAGGGGTTGGTGGTAAGCGTGGACGGACAGCCCAGGTTGAACTGGACTGAACTTGTTCTCAGAGGTCGTCAAGGACAGACGGGTGGAAAAGGAGGGTGTCCTCCCTTAGGCTGCAGAGTCTTCCCTAGGGCTGGAGGGTGGGTCCAGGTGGGGAGGGGGCTGAGGGGCTGCTGCTGTCTGTCCAGGTTCCAGTTACAACTAATGAGGACATCCGCGAACTAATTAAGCAAGCAGCAAGTCTCCACCACCTGGCCCAGAGCCCCTGGAGCCCAGCGGCATCTCCTGCCGTGAGCAGCGACCCAGAGGGCAGGCCAGGGCCCACGCTCCCACCTGCACGCGGAGGAGGCGTGCTCCGTGGCCCAGAAACAGAGCACCGGCCATCAGGGCACAGGTGTGAGCCTGCCTCATTTCAAACAAAGCCCGGAGGGGGCCAATGAATCTTCCTCTGCACACAGACCGGGAGATCACAGAAGTGGGCCACTGCTGGGCTCCACATGGACAGGGGCACAAAGCCCACGGCCTTGAACCGGCAGGAATCCAGTCTGAGACCACATGTGCCCATCAGGGACCCAATGAGCTGGGGGAACAAGAGAGAAGCAGGGCTGTTCCCTGCAGGAGGGGGATGTGCGAATCCCAAACTGTCTTAGGTTTCTCCAGAGAATCAGAATGTGGGACACACACACACACACACACGCAGACACACACACACACGCACACGCACACACACACGCACACACAGACATAGAAAGAGACGTGGTCTAAGGGACTGGTGCCTGTGGTTATGGAGACAGACAAGCCCCAGGCTGTGCACGGTGAGTCCACAGGCTGGAGCCTTCTGGTCTAATCTGATTTTCAACTGATTGGATGAGGCCCACCCACCCTGGGAAGAGTAATAGGCATTAGCAATCTGTCCATCTAAATGTTAATATTACCCCCAAACACCCTCATAGACACCCTCGGAATGATGACTGACCACACGTCTGGGATCCCCATGCCCCAGTCAAACTGACACCTAAAATTAACCCTCGCACAAAATATTGCATGGGCCACACAGCCTGTCTCTGGCCCTTCCCCACCTCTCCTGGGCCCAGTGCCTGCCGGCCTTTCTGCCCTCACTCTCTCTGATTCACCCCCTAATTACATCACGATCCCAGCAGGAAAGCCGAGGGACCCTCACATGGGGCAGTTCTGGGGAGACTTGACTGAAAAGATTACATACAAAGGTGAGCGTACGTTTCAACACAGCGACGGGAGCTCCTGCGGAGTTCTGGGCCCGTGCTGAGGAGCCGTTGTCCCCTAAACCTGGCAGAGCCATGACTGGTTCGGAGTCCTGGAGGGCCTCTGCCAGGAGCTGTGGCCTTGGAGGGAGCTGCAGGGAGGGAGCAGGGACATCCCCTCTCCTGATTCCCTCAGACCTTCCGGGGTCCCCGTGGGTGGAACCCTGTGGGTCACCTAGGGCAGGGGAGCCTCTGACTACAGCCCAGGGCAGAGAATGATCTAGAAAGGTGGGACTTGCGTGAAGGTGGAAGGCAGCTTCCTGGAAGCTGCGGCAGCCTGAGAAGGGCAGGGCGGCTTCTCCGGGAGTAAATGCATTAGCAGGATGTCTGCGGCGAGTCCCAGCAGAGAAGCCGGTGAGGGGAGCAGCCCGCGGTACAGGGAGGAGCCGGATTCCGGCCCCGCTTTCCCAGCCTGTGTGACCTTGGGCGAATTCCTCCCCGTGGCGTCTTAATTTCCTTGTCAGAAGGATGTAACGGTCACGGAGGAGTCGATGGGCTGGAGAGTGCGTCACGGAGCTCCGTGCCCTCAAGCGTTCAGTAGGCGCTGCCTCAGTGCTCTCATTTGTACGAGGACGTCTGACCGCAGGATCCCTGAAGACCCTTCCAAGCTCTGTGACCTCCGGCCTCATGCCGGTGTGAATAGGCAGGAATCAGTCTCTGCGTGAACACGTATTTTTGCTTCTCTTGGGTAAATCCCCAAGCCCCACAGACAGCTGCCCCCAGACACGAACTCAGTGTCCCCAGCAGCGAGTCGCACACACGGGGTGGACCAGCTCCGTGCAACATTGTCTAAAATGCCGTCTTTCCTGGGTCTCGAGGTCTTTGCCAGAGGGCCGTTGATTCACCTCTTGAGCAACCCACACCCCAACCCCTTCCCTGCTGGTCTTGTCCCCCTCCAGGGCCACGGTAGACCTGCCCTACTTGCCCTAGAACTGGGTACCGAACAATGAGGGACAGTCCCCGTGCCCAAGAGCCAGTCCACAGGGATCCCTCCAAACCCAGCTAAGCACCCGCTGGCCGTCCATCAGATCTCCCTGACAGCTCCAGCTGGCTGACACCCTGTCCCGACGTGCAGCCCTTTGGTGGCCCTGCCCGACAGGCGTGGAGCTGTACCTGATATAGTTCGCTCTTCAGTTGTCCGAGGGACTGTGTGTTGGTCCCCCCATCAGAAGAACCTTGAGGGGCGCCTGGGTGGCTCAGTGGGTTAAGCCTCTGCCTTCGGCTCAGGTCATGATCTCAGGGTCCTGGGATCGAGCCCCGCATCGGGCTCTCTGCTCAGCGGGGAGCCTGCTTCTCTCCTCTCTCTCTGCCTGCCTCTCTGCCTGCTTGTGATCTCTCTCTCTCTCTCTCTCTGTGTCAAATAAATAAATCAAATAAAAAAAAGAAGAACTTCGAAGTCTTCTAGACCCCAGCGTCCCCATCTTGCGGGAGAATCAATCCCTCGTCCGCCAACTTCACGGAGGCAGTGCCCTGCCTTCCGCCCCTGCCACCACCTCCCTAACATTCTTGTCCCCTGGTCTCCCGTGTGGACGAGCTATGGACAATGTCCACACATCGGGGGATGCCATGGGCAGCCGAAGCGAGGCTGTGTCTCCCCGCCCGCGCCTTCTGCCCTGTGTGCGGTCAGTACCTAGACCGCGTTCTTGACCAAGCCGTGTGTGGACTAAGCGTGGGGTGCGCAGGTAACACACCGTAACTGGTAGTTTGCGGTTTGTATCATAAAACAAGTAAATCATCCCGTGTGCGAGCGTCGGGATTCGTGTAACGTCTGCCTGTCCTCTAGGAGCAGAGAGAACCAAAGCGCGGAGGGGGGCAACGTGACTCCACAGAGGCACTGGGAGTTCAGCATCGGCTGCGTCGTGATAACGTGGTGGCCCAGACGACCATGCCAGCCCCTCCGTCCCGTGACAGGCCGTTAGGTCTGGCCCGTGGGGTCCCGGGGAAGGATGCAAGCCCACATTACAGGCTGGGAAACAGCGCCGCAGAGCTCCTGCGCCCTGACTCCGCGTCTGGCTCTCTGGGGGAGCCAAGTGCCCCTGCAGATGGGCTCCGTGTGTCCTAGACCTAGGGGAGACCCCCCAGCTCTTCCGTCCACTGGCCTGACTGCCACTGCTTCCCGTTCCTTCTCCGCAGATCCTGTTTGAGACCTTCAACGTGCCCGCCCTGCACTTGGCCAACCAAGGAGTCCTTTCTCTCTACGCCTCCGGCCAGACCTCCGGTGAGTGGCCCTCTTGAAGCCCACGCCTGTCCCCTTCCTCCCTGCCAAATAATACATAAAGAGAAGGGTCCACAAGACGCACCCTGCGCAGCCCTCCTCCCAACGGCCCTCCCTCCCTCCTGGATAAGCCATTTGCTTCCAGTCATCTCACTTCGTTCCCGAACAGCTTTATCGAGCCGCCATCGGTGTGCAACAAAGTCAGACTGACTAAAAGGCACGCAGTGTGAGAACTTTCGGCGTGTGGACACACTCACGCTGCCGTCAGCGCAGTCAAGATAACAAAAGTATTTGACGCTCCTAAACGTTTCCCCCCACTCCCCACGCTGCCCCGCTCGGACCTGTCCTCACAGGAGCTTGCACTCTGGAATTTTGTGTAAATGCTGTGGGGTGCGCTCTCTTTTGTCTATGGCTCCCCCCCCCCGACATAATTACCTGGAGATTCGTTGGTGCTGCTGTTTGCATCCACAGTGCCTTTCTTTGTATCGCCAAAGGCCCGCACTTTGCAGATTCATTTACCTATGGATGGACATTTGGGTTCTTTCCGGTCGGGAGTGATCATAAATAGCGCTGCTGTGGATATTTGCCTACAAGTCGGGGCATGGACATTACGCTTTCATTTCACTTGGGTAAAATACCTAGAAGCCAGATGATTGGGTCAGAACGTAGGAGCACTTCAACTTTTAAAAAAATCCGCCAGGCTAGCTCCCAGCAAGACTGCACACTCGGCTAGCGTTCCGCCGGCCTCGTGAGCGTGGCGTGGCCAGTCTTCTTCGTGGGAGCCCTTCTAGCAGGTGCACAGGGCATCTCGCGGGGGTTTTGACCTGTAGCCTACTGACGAGCAGGGGCGGGGAGCATTGCTTTGGGTGCTAATTCGCCACCCCCATGTCCCCCTTGGTGAAGTGTCTGTTCACATGTTTTGCCAAATTTTCACTGAGTTCTTCATCTTTTTTTTTTTTTTTAGGATGTTATTTACTTATTTATTTGAGAGAAAGAGAACGAGCACAAGTGGGCGGGGGAGGGGACAAGCAGACTCCATGCTGAGTGCAGGGCCCGATGGGGGGCTCAGTCCCAGGACCCCCCACATCCTGACCTGAGCTGAAATCAAGAGTCGGATGCTCAACCCACTGAACGACCCAGAGGCCCCTGAGCTGTTCATCTTTGAGTTTTGAGAATTCTTTGTGTATTCCCAGTACAAGTCTCTCACCAGGGATATGTTTTACGAAGACTTGCCCCCGGTCTCTGGCTTGGCTTTTTGTTTCCTTCAGCGTGTACTTTGAAAAGCAGGAGTTTTTAATGTCCCAGAAGTCCGATTTACCCCTTTGTGTGTGTGTGTGTGGATTATGCTTTTGGTGTAATATCTAAGAAACACACGCTGAACTCAAAGCTTTTCTGCTATGATTTCTCTCGGTGTGGAATACAGATGAGTATATGGAATATGGTATGAACCAAGGGTTTTTCTGGTGCACATACAGGTCCAGTTGTTCCCACACTATTTGTTGAAAAGACCCTGCATTCTTCGCTGAATTAGCTCCATGCATTTTTGGGAAAATCAGTCGTCCATATACATGTGGGTCTAGTCCTATACTCTGTTCTGTCCTGTTGATCGGTGTGTCTCCCTGCAGGTTGATACCACGTTGTCTTGATTACTGGAGCTTAATAAGTCTTAAAATAAGATACAAGTTCTACACCTTTTGTCTCTCTCTTTTTTTAAGTAACATTTTGGCCATTCCAGGTTCCTGAATATAAATTTCAGAATCATTTTGTCAATTTCTACCAAAAAGTGTCTTTGGGTTTTAACCAGAATTTTGTTGAATTTATAGATCAGCCTGGGGAAAACGGACACCTTAACAACATTGTGTCTCCTGAGTAATAAATATGGTATATGTCCTAAGTGTTCTTAATTTCTCTTGGCAGTAATTTGTGCTCACAGTGTAAAAGTTGTAGAAATCATTCACTGGATTTGTTCTAAGTATTTCACAAATTTGATTCTATTATAAATGGTAACTTTATTTCAATTTCTAATTGTTCAGCACAAGTATGTAGAAGTACAATCGGCTTTTGCACACTGATATTGTTCCCTGGCACCCTAACTAAACTCATTTATTAGTGCTGGTAGAATTTTCTGCTTAGGCAACCATGCCGTCTGTAATTTTACTTCTTTACTTCCAAACTGGGTGCCTTTTATTGTGTGTGTGTGTGTGTGTTTTCTTGCCTCGTTGCTCTGGCTAGACTCTCCACTGCAATACTGAATCGAAGCGGTGGGAGCAGACATCCTCTTGTTCCTGACCTCAGAGGGAAGTCATTCATTCTCACCGAATGACTGAGAGCACTGTTAGCTGTAGGGTTTTCAGGGTGAGGAAGTACCCTGTATTCCGAGTTTGACGAGAGTGTTTTTCTTTTTAAATCATGAATGGATGTTGGATTTTGTCAAATGATTTTTTTCTGCCTCTACTGATAAGATCATGTGGAA